>NC_064842.1:40715000-41965000 GCF_024166365.1 Elephas maximus indicus | reverse complement strand
ATACAAACTGCTCAGAACTCTGACAGCTCTGGGTTCAAACCCCAGCTCCACTGGTTACTGCTGGGTGACCTTGTCAAATTATTTACTCTTTCTAAGCCTCAGGTTTTTACTCTGAAAATAAGAGCTGTAAATGCCTACAGCTGTGATAAGGGTTAAAGCATCGATAGATAGAAAAGCCTTACTATAATGCTTGGCACACAGTGTGCATTCACAGACATTAGCTCCCAGTGAGCACATAACCATACTCTTCCCACTTTACCTGCTAATCAGACTTCCTATTCTCTAAAAGTCTACTGCATTTTTTTAATTCTCCTAATTTCCACATCTTCTATTTATCATGCCTCCCAGCTCCAGGTAATCGTAGATCCCTTTCACTCCTGGCTACCTTTTATCTACCTATTAAAAAAAACCCATTGCTGCTGAGTTGATTCCAACTCATGGTGACACCATGTTTGTCAGAGCAGAACTGTATTCCAATGGGTTTTCAACAGCTGTAATCGCATGGAAGTAGATCGTCAGGCCTTTCTTCCACAGTGCTGCTGGGTGGATTCGAACCACCAATACTTTCATCAGTAGCTAAGTGCAAACCAATTGCACCACCCAAGGACTCATTTATCTATCTTTTCAAAAAACCAAAAGCCCACTGCCGCTGAGCTGATTCCAACTCACGCAACCCCACGTGTTCCAGAGTAGAACTGTACTCTAGGATTTTCCATGGCTGGACTCTTATGGAAACGAGCCTTGGTGGTGCAGTGGTTAAGTACTCGGATGCTGGCTGAAAGGTCAGCAGTTTGAACCCACCAGCTGCTTCAGGGAAGAAAGATGTGGCAGTCTGATTTCATAAAGATTTACAGCCTTGGAAATCCTATGGGGCAGTTCTACTCCGTCCTAAAGGGTTGCGAAGAATCGGAATCGACTCGATGGCAAAGGGAACCGGAATCTTGTGGAAGTACTGGTCACCAGGCCTGTCTTCCACAGGCTGGGTGGATTTAAACTGCCAAACTTTCGGTTAGTAGCCAAGTGCAAATCATTTGCTCCTCCCAAGGACTATCTACCTGAAGTTGGGTAATAAAGGGAGCTGGGCCAACTACTCTGGTCACAGTTGAATTTTGTACGTCTTTTCCCCATATTCTCCCAATCCAGCAGGAAACCCAACAGTACGTGTTATAATTTTCTCAAAAGCTCCACTGAGGAATGAAAAAATGTTTATTACACAAAGAATTTCAGACTTTACAAACTTTGAGAATATCCACTGGTAACTAACTCCTGGCAAAGGATATATATATATATCACCATCATGTTAACCTATTTCAAATTCATATACCACAGAAAACAATTCTTAAAAAATTAACTATACTACATAATCGCCACACAAATTCTCCCTTTAGATCCCTACAGAAGCCCAAAGGGATCACTGTCTGATGACATACAGTTCAGTCTACTTCAGAGTCTGGCCTGAGATGGAAAATCAGAAAACTAAAATGGCGTAGTTCTTCGCTTAAAACAGGTGAAAGAATCATAACTCCAGCGTGGAGAAAAGGGGCTTTAGCCACCCACCCCAAACCCTCTCCAACTCTGGGCAACTCCTACTCTATAGCACCTCAAGACATATGGTTATCAGTCTTTACTTGGACACTTTTGGCAGCAAGTTGCTTATTTCCTAACCAACTCATTTTGTCTCTCTAACACCTGATAGTAAACTCAAACCAAACCTACTGCTGTCAAGTCGATTCCAACTCATAGCGACCCTACAGGACAGGGCAGAACTGCCCCATAAGAGTTTCCAAGGAGCGCCTGGCGGATTCGAACTGCCAACCTCTTGGTTAGCAGCTGTAGCCCTTAACTACCTGATAGTAGGTATTTGATAAATTAAAAATCAAGAATAGCTCTACCTGTCAAAAAGTTCAGTCCTAAACAGAACCAAAACTTGTCCCTGCAGGTCTCTCCTACTCAAAGAATGATAAAACGTTTAAGAGCTAGAAGTCTGGAGCTCTTCTGGTCTACCCCTCTCACTTTACCAAAGAGAATTCCAGGAAAAGGAGATCAACACTCTTTTATAAATCCCAAGTTAAATGAATGAACCAACTCATGGATATAGCTGCCAAGATGAAGACTTACCGCTTAGGTTTGAAGACAACTTTCTGTCCTCCTTCAAGTATCAGTAAGGCTTTCAGTTGCGTCCCTTTATAACCCACATCAGCTTTAATGACTTTCTTGGTGGCCATGGCGTGCATGATGGCCCCCAGCTCTGGTGTCTCTTCAGGGTACACTTCCCGGGGAACCACCCACTGAGCCGCAATCTCCCAGGGAGACTGCAAGGTGTGGTCTAGCTTGGGCTCCAGCTCCACCCGTAAGCCAGCCATCATTCGGTGAAAAGCCCTCTGGTCCTCCCGGTTGGCAGCTGATGTATCTAAGTTGTCAATCAGGAAAACTTTGGTGAAGATAAAGATGACTAGGAGAATTGCTAACAGCACAACTCGCTGCTTTAGCTTCATGGTGACCTCTTCTCCTTCTCCCCTGACCCGATCTCTCTCACTTATCAAGGAGAGCTGGGGATGATGGTTAGCAAGAAGATTCCATGATTATACACACTGGTCCATTTCTTCACTGAAGTGCCTCCCACAATTCCTGCAAGCCCAAGTATAAAGCAAAATTCAATCAGAAATTCTATCCTTTCACCCTTGAATCTTTCACAAGCTTCTATTACTTACCCTTTCAGCCTGGTTAATCTTATGCCTGAGGAGGCACAATAATTTAAAATTAACTAGTCCAGGAAAGGACCTAATAGGTAAGAACCCAATATGCTGAGAATTTAAAAGCAAATATTCCTGTCTTAATTGGAATGCAGAGCCACCTAGGAGGACTCATGCTGAAAACATACATTTCAACCTTTATTATATATTCCCATAATATGGCAACTGGCCTGCTACAGATGCCTAGTAACCAATACAGTGAGAAAAAGCACCATAAAAGCCAAACATTAAGATACACATAACTCCTTAACTTTCATTTATACCTTTTAAAATCCACAGAGGACTTTTGAACATTGAAAGCCACCAACATTTGGTAACTTTCCAGTTCTTATCTTCTCCAAGTACAAGTTTTATGACATGTTGGAAGACACAGGAAAGTAATAACTCTTTGGCTAATCTAAATATCCAGCAATCCTGGATGTGTCACATCTGCTGTTCCCGCACTGAAGTGCAACACCCACACACGTGTCTCTACTTAATCAGTCCCCACTCATTATTTTTCAAAATTAAAATCCCTGTAAAATATGGATAATCAAATCCAGATAAATTTTGTAAAGGAAAAACATATCCCATCATCATCTGGCTCTTAGTAGGACATGACCAGAAAACTAATGAAACCTGGACTTCCAGCAACACTACTAAGTCTGACTGGACAGGCAAATAACAAGGATATTGGTGCCGCAGACACAAAGAAATGCTCCTCCCAGTGTGGGGCTCACCATTCTCTGGGCAATTCTCAAGCTAAAAGATTCCAAATACAAGATTTTTGCAAGGGTGTCAACACACAACTCAGGCTCATTTGCATGCTGACAGACAGGTTGCTTTCCATGCCACAGGGCCATTTAAAACATGCACAAGCTTGCTCTCCTACGTGCCTCCAGAAGAAGCACAGAACTGGGGAAAGCCAGAGATGACAGGAAGACAACAGGGTGCTGTTTCACTCTCCAATTCATCTGACAACTCAAGCCATTAATAGAAGAAACAAAACCAATACAAAAGATGTTGTTGTTAGGTGTGGTCGAGTCAGTTCCAACTCATAGTGACCCTATGTACAACAGAACAAAAACACTGCCTGATCCTGCGCCATCCTCAATCCATCTCATTGGGGCCTTCCTCTTTTTTGCTGACCCCTACTTTACCAAGCATGATGTCCTCCTCCAGGGATTGGTCCCTCCTGATAATATGTTCAAAGTAGATAAGACGAAATCTCGCCACCCTTACTTCTAAGGATTGGGCAAATAATTCGGGCTGAGACACTCCCACCCAAACTTTGGAGACTGCTCACCTAATAACACCCGGAAATGCATTCAAACAGCCTCCTGGAGCAACGGTGTGTTCTAAGGGCAACACTTTGCAGGGAGCTGGGGAAGGTGCAGTTTATTACCAGTGATTAGCCACTCTGTTCCTGTAGATCCTCATGAAGGACGCTAAAAGTGAGAGGTAAATTCAAACCTTAATTAGCCCCAGCCACCTGTTTTGTTTTGGCACCATCTCTCAGGAAGTATATAACATTATTATTACCAAAACAAAGGCAATTCGAGCGCATCCAAAATCTAATTGTGACGGTATCCAGTTTGGTGTGAAACTCAGTAACACAGTTCCTGTGATCACTGATAACAGCAGTGCGGAGACGGCAGATTTCAGAGATTTTTGCTGGTTCCAACACCACCTAAACCACACATCATCTTCAACCATTTGCTCAACAGCACACGTCAGGCTGCAGTGATAAAAGGCAACGTGGAAATCTAGCTAGGTCAGCAATCGCTTCCTCAGCACCTCCAGATACAACTACTGACAAATGCAGTACGATTCTGGCACAAGGGCCTCAGGTGAGCAAACTTTCAGTTTTTCTAAAACATCCTTCGGGCTAGAGTATGATTAACCCAGAAACCTTTATTGGTGTTGCTAATTTCAGTTAGAATAAAGAGAAAGTCCTCCCTCACGCACACGACTCGACGGCAGTGGGTTTGGGTTTGCCCAGACATTTAGCATAAAGGTTAAGGCATAGTGGTTAAGTGCTACGGCTGCTAACGAAAGGGTCAGCAGTTCAAATCCGCCAGATGCTCCTTGGAAACTCTATGGGGCAGTTCCACTCTGTCCTACAGGGTTGCTATGAGTCGGAATCGACGGCACGGGGTTGGGTTTGGTTTGGTACGCAGTCAGAAGTTCTAGCACCTCCAACATTCAGCTAAAACAAATCATTTGAATTTGTGTGCTTAAGTTTTGAAATTTCATTACCTTTTGAAAATGCCTCAGAACACATTCACTGATCCAGCGTTAAAACCATTCATCCACTCAATTTGGATAGAAATTTATATTAAGCTAAAAAAATATTAAAGAGTTTAACTGTTACGTTGTTTCATTATTTACCTCTGCAGATTAGCCATGAGGACAGGTTAAAAAAAAAGAGGCTGAAAAAGTTTGCATGTTTGTGATTAGTCACCATATCCTGGTAGAACGAGGAAGATCATGATTTGGTCAATGTTCTCTACAAGTCCCTTCGTTTCCACGGCCACTGACCCAATCCAGTGCTCATCACCTCCTAGCGGAACCACTGAATGAACTGACTTCTGGGCCTCCAGGTTCTCCAATCCAGCGTAGATAATGCAGCCAAAACCACTTTACTAATCACTAACCACCTTTCATATCTACACATTCCTTAACAAGCTATTCAAGGCTTCCCTAAATGGCTTCAATTTCTTTGGTAGGCACCACTCTCATTGTCTTCTCACCTTCAGCCAAAATGGACCAATTAAACAGGCTCTGCCCTGTTTGGTTTTTTGTTTTTGCCCCCTGCCCCCCCTCCCCCCGCCCCCGGCCCTTGACATGCAGTTGCCCCTTGCCCTTGCCATTCCTCACACCTGGAATCCCCTCTTTCTCTTACCATTTCTTCCCATGTCCTCCTGTTTAAAACCTATCTTTAAAGGCCCATTTCCAAGGCTGTGTTTCTGGTTTCTCCCCACACTCTACAGTAACTTCTCACTCCTTTCAACAGTCCTTAACTACATTCTGCCTTGTGTAACAGCTTCTTGCACGTAATTCTTAATTCCCATAACAGAATCTTGGCTCCTTAGTTCTCTTAACCATCTTTGCCTTCCCCGTAGCACAGTAAGGATGCCTTACTGACCTAAACTGAACAAATTACTACAAATAAAGCTTTGCAAATATCTTAGGATTCCGATGTTAAATCTCCTTTGGCATTCAGTATTAAATGAGTATCAACTGGCACCTTAATGCTGGCAGACAGTTGTCAGCTATTCTCCTTTTTTGGGGGGGTGGGGAGGGCAAGCTACTTCTTTGCTAGTATCCTCACTACTAGCAGGTTTCAGAGTACAGGGTCTCTTTTTCTGAGGAAGTAATGACAGTTCATAAAGTGGTTTTCTGTTAGCTACGAAGCTGCTGCTCCTTTATCCCACAGGGCAAACTCAAAGCTGTTTGAAGGATTTACAATGTAGAGATCATAGTGGAGTATCTACAAAAAGTCTATGAGCTTGTGGGACTCCTGTTCCAGAAGAATGTATGATGTGGAATAATTCCATGTTCTAATGATGGTATACTTCTTATCTTTAGAATGATCCTTTCACCCTCTGCGCTTGAGAGAGGGAGGAGTGCCCAAGCCAGGGTTTCCATGCTATATTAGCTTTCTCTCTTATTTGAGACGAGCAGCATACTATACCCTCTGCAAACTGAGCTTCTAAAAGGATCCGCCATTTCAGATCTAAGGAAATTAAAGCAAAATCACTGGGTACATTCCAAACTATTCAGAAAAGTTCACTTGTAATCCCAAAGGAATCTGCCTGCCTTTTTTCATGCCCTTACCTCCTCCCATAAATGCCTCAAAGAGTCTAACACTGTCCAGTTATATTACGGTCATTTATCTTAATGTTTCTATTTTGTGGGACTGAGCCTACCTCAAAGAACAAATAGGCACACGCAAGGTAATAACTCAAATTATGTTTAATATTAAAAAAAAAGGCAGCGCAAATGGTACATTTAAAAATAGTTTTCACACCAAAATGCAGCATGAACGCCCAGATTGGAACTGTAGAAGGTAGACCTTTAGAAAATTTTCCTACTTAATCTTGGTTTTATTCTCAGCTCTGTAAGCTAAATGGGGCTTGCTTTAAAGGCTCAATTACTTTCGTTCTATACACACACACACGTACAAACACTACACATGTTTGATAAAGGTTTTATAAGGACAAACTTATGACTATAAAATTGCTTTGGGAGAGGAGATAGAGATTCCACAGAAAAATGTGAGAACTAAGTCTGATAACTAAGAATCTGGCTGACGTTTGGAGGAACATATAAAGGAAAATATGTCAGTGCCGAGGCCTGTAAGTCATGGCATGATGGATGAGGTTCAATGTACACAGTTGCTGAGGAACATAAGAACACCTGACCTCACACTTACTACCTTCCTAGAGGTTCCCACAAGCCACCAGTGAGGTTCCAAGCCCCATAATAGCAGTGTCCCCTTGAATCTCCCTCTGATTAAGAGGTAACTTCACAGGTCACACAATGTCCTGTATGGCTTTACTTTTGTGTCTGGCACCTCAGCTGGCATGGCCAGAATAGCAAGGACTGGCTGGGTCCCTCTCCATAAAGGTCTCTCTCATCATTCAGTAGGCTTCTGTATATGATGGCTAAATAAAAAATCTCAACCTTTGCTCACAGAAACTAAAAGTGTAAGTTTTAGTAATAACCTTTTTGCATGTTTCCAATTCAATGGTCTAACCAAGTTCTTGCCACATGAATGGAACTATAACATGCCTTGTGAGTGTTAAGCATGACAAGGAAAATGTTCAGTATGAACATTTCATACAGAGGGCTATCAACAAAGATTTGTGGCAAGGGCGTGGAATTTATTAAACAATTACTGTGAAACCTATGAGAGCTGGAATTCCACGGCACTGCCTTGTTTTTCCGGGTCTTACAAGTTTCCCAACTTTGACAGGGTGCAGTCTTACCACTTTTCTGTAGCTCATTTTAGTGAAAAATATTTTAGTTTTCCTTCTCTGACAGGTCTCTGCCTGACCCAGGTTCTGGCTTTCACAGGTTTTACTGTTTGTTTTTTTTTTTATATAATCATATTTACTCACACAATCTCCCTGCCCTTGATCCTGAATAGGAACTACAAGGACCAATCTACAAACTTCTTCCTTGGTAACCATTGGTTTCAGCAAGCCTCTGAAGATTCAGTGGGTACAAGCAGTAAGAAGTGAATTTAGGTAAGAGTTTTCCGGTTGATTATCTGTAAAGATGGACACTGCCTTCCATCAAGAGGTAGAGTCTATTTTTCCTCCCCCTAAATCTGGGCTGGCTTTGTAATTTGCCTTGACCAACAGAACGCTGCGGAAGTGACTGTGTGCCAGTTCTGGGCCTAAGCATTAAAGCAGCTGGCAGCTTCTACTTTTGCTCTTTCGGGATCTAGCCATCACATAAGGACGCTCAGGCTAGCCTACTGAATGATGAGAGGCCTATATGGAGACAGGGGCCCAGCCAGTCCCAGCTATTCTGGTCACCCTGGCTGAGGTGCCAGACACAATAGAGGACATTCCTGCCCCAGATGAGGTCCCAGCTGAACATACTCACACATGTGACCCCAGCCTGTACCATGTGGGCAGAAAAGCCAACTAGCTGAGCCCTGCTGAGCTACATATTTATGAGAAATAATAAATTACTGTCTTAAGCTGCTAATATATAGGGTCGCTATGAGTCGGAATCGACTCGATGGCACTGGGTTTGGTTTTTTTTGGTTAAGCTGCTGAATTTTGGGATGGTTTGTAAATCAGCAATAGATAAGTATTACAACTCCTTATTCAGTATTCATCCTTTTTAAGATCCCTCGCCTTTTACTACTGTCCAATGTGGCAGCCTGGAAAAAAATCCAATATTCTCACATCTATTTTAGCCCTATCAACTATTTGGGGGATATTAAAAATACCAGGGAAGAGGACATAGGGAAATAAATTGTGTAATTAAAAGCAATTCTCCCAGGGAGGGGGAAAACATTAAATTAGCCACTGAAAATAAAAACAGACTAGACTGATAATAAATTGTCAGGTAATATTTGTAAATGATTCTTAGTGCCTTCTACAAAGCAATAAAATCATTATTAAAGTTATACGCCATTTCTACTTCTTTTCTGCCTCCACTATAGATGTTTACGGAGATACATAATTAAGGTCTTTCAAAGGTAACACAGGAAGAAATAGACTCTCAACTGGAATATTTGCTAAAATCTATTTACATACTTTAGAGCCCTACTCAGTCCTGTGCAGAGCAGTCAAGGCTAACCTCACACACACACACGACTCACATGTTCAGTTTATAAAGCCTAATCTTTATAGTTCAGCCGTAACCTAAACGGCAGCAAAGATCACAATCCATCAGTACAAAACACATATGCCCGTTTTCACCCTGGGCTGAGTCTGACATATTGCTCCTTTGTTTTTTAACTGGTAGTGCCATTAGAGCAATGTGCTACATTATTAGCTGTTAAGAGTTTCCATCTCCTTCCCCCTTGAAATAATGCAGTCTTTCCTGATGGTTAGTGGCAATGATTAGAAGTAAAATTAAGAGCATTCAGGTATCTTTCCACTTCGCATTGTGTGCTTCTATCCAGGAAGTCAAAACCTCCAATACTGAACAGCATCAAGTGTTTATTACCTGAATAAATCGCAAGTACAGTACCCAGAGAAAACCAGCCCACTCCTGCACGGCCACCCGCTGCCTGCCACAACAGCACATCCTTCTTCCTTTTCATCTTCAAATAAGAAGTCTTCACTAAAAATAAAAACCAATGCCAAGTGTCATCATTAATCAGCATTCCTATGTATGTTTTTTCCTTCCTGGCTAATTCTCCACTCAAGAAACAGCTTCTTCATTCACCCTCTTATTCTCGGTATAAGTAAGCTCTTCTATAGCAGAGTGGTTAAGGGCACGTGCATCGGATTCAGAATGGAAAAGGCTGAATGCCTGCCTTACCACCTACCGTGGGGCCTGAGAAAGTGATTTAACTAACCTCTGGGCCTCAGCTGCAGCATGCGAAAAATGGAAACCAGAGCATATTACCTGATTCACAGGGTTGCTGTTAAGAATGAATGACATTGCTACAGGTGCTGTGCTAAGATTAGTACCTGGATGACCCACAGTAATCGTTCAGTAAGTGTTAATCATTATTATCTTACCATAAATCCAAAGATGATCTCCTGCGAGGAGAACGAATGACAAAGAAAATTACCCTGACTGGAGTCAACATCCCATACTTTGTCTTCTCAGTTACATAATCAGGAACTGAATACACACATTGCATTGCTAAGAGTTTAAGGGTAATTAGTTGTCTTGAATCCATAAACCAAACCCTTTCCCGAGTTTGAGGAGCAGATAAGACCAGGCAAAAAGACATTTTCAGAGTGGGCACCACGTGAAGTAGAAGACTGGGAGGCTGTGTTATTAATCTCACCAGCCTGTTTCTTTTCTCTATGACGCTCAGTTCTACTACATTCAATGTAACTGAAACAGATGGGAAGCATGAACTTGTTCTATGTTAGAAAAAGGTTGAAAGAGAATGCACTTCACAATATTCTTCAGCTTGGAAAATTAGCTCTGTGCTTTAAAGATGACAGCTTCATATGTCCTAAAAAGTAAAGCTCTTAAGAGCAACTTAGAGTTACTGGTATAAAAAATCTGATTCTTATAGTCCAATTTGGTCCCGGCATTGGATTTTCCTCACTGTTTTCATTTCCACTTAAACAGTTGTATCTATAAACTCAGAATCTCTTATGTGAAATCCTCTAATAGTCCCCTGTGAAGGATGCCAACCAAAACGATTACCAGGCATTAATGAGGCATTAAGGTAGCCTTTCTTCCTGGGTGTGAGAGTACAAATGGAACAGATATTAAAGAGTGTTTGTTCCCTCTTTGAAAAAAATTTAATTCCTATACCTCACCCCATTTAAACCTTGATTTAGAGCAACTCTCTAGCACTCTTCCTTGGGCATGGGGATGGGACACTTAGCTCATACTGCTGGTGAGATTTATTCTAAAAAACTAATATAGGCAGTGCACACTGATCTAGAAACTCTAGAAACGTCTAGGAATTTGCATTCTGCTTTAAATGGGCCAGGTATAACGAAGCTTCCTGGGTTCTAGATGTTTCACTGCCCAAGCTGTCGGTACATAACCACCACTTAAGGCTATCTTATAGAATACAATTCCTGTATAGTGTGGAAACATGGAATTTTAAATAAAATAATTTAAAGCAGATTTTCTTATGCTTTCCATTGTTACTGTTCATCTCACTACAGCTCTTGAAAAGGTATATAAGCTTTACACAATAACACCTCACATTTTAAACCTTATGTTCTAGATTGTATTAAGCCACACAGGCCACACAAGACCACTTTCAGAAATAGTAGAACCCGAAGCAGGTCTGTGCTGCAATTCTGGCTGGGCAGCTTCAAGTATGACCACTTTGTAAATATGAATATTTTCGTTCATTCATCCATTCTTGGCATGCCTGTCTCTACTATACTGGGAACTCCTTGGGTATAGGGAACATGTTACCCTCTTTGTTTTCCAAGTAACCTAGCACAATGCAAGGCGTATGAGAGGTACTCAATAAATGCTTGTTGAATAAAAGAAGTGTAGAGCAAAAGAAAAACGCCTTTATAAGAATTTATTCTGAACCATCAATTCTTTGATTTAAAGATGGCCCGTTACTGACATGGGGAAAATAAGCCCTGTAACAAATTCATATATACAGTACAGTCAAAATGCTGAAATATCTAATATGCATATCAACTTTATACGCTCAATTTAAAACAGCTGCCTTCTGTATACCTTTCTTTCACCTTTCAAGGCCACTGTTACTGCTAACCTGGTTCCTTGTGGTGGTTCGAAGTGGGAGCAGACACCAATCTAGAAATGCCAAGAGGAAGAATGGAGATGGCCCAGGACACTACCCAGGAATGAAGCAAGACAGGGCTGGAACCAGATCTTCACGTATTTTTGGCAATGCTTTCTGAAATGAGAACCAACGCTAGTACTTCCATATTATTTTCTTTTTTCTACAGAAAGAACTACCGAAACATAAATGTACCTATACAGAACTTAAGTTCACTACCTAAACCAAGGATGAGAAACAAGAAATAAACAAAAAAGGTCTTTGGGCAGCCAAAACAGTGGTTACCAAGTTCATACACTAATACTCAGACAAAAGCCAATAGACTCCAGTGCCTATTTAGCCGTTTGACATTCAATTTCAGGAGGCAGTTATCTTGGTTCCTACTCCACAGAAGATCAGAAGCTGTATATTTAAGAGAGGGCGGCAGGGACACCAACAGCAGCAAAAGTACAGCTTTCCCATCCTGGAAAAAGAGACAGACTGACTATAAAAAGTATATATAAGAATTCAAAAAGCAGGATGAACAAACAATCTACATATTTCAATCACCTCAAAGCATCACTTGATCATGTCAGTAATTGACACTGGCAGTCATTACCTTGAATCAACAAAAAAAGGTTACAGTATATTGTTTAAAAAGGAAACAAACTATGTAATACATTATAAAAAGTTTTTCTACAAAAAGTGTAGCTAAAATAAGAACTATGGCACAAAATACCCTATTTCCTAACAATACTAGGTAAATGCAGTGTGTTGCTAAAGCAGAAAGTCAACATTTGAGAGCACAGAATGATAGGGATCTTCTACTTCGTTCTGCCCGCTTTCCCACCACCAAAACCCACTGCCGTCGAGTCGATTCCGACTCATAAATCCTTGACATTTTCTAATGTACCCCAAGTAAAAACCCCTCCCAAGGGTTGTTACCTGGCCAGAAAATGTGGACCCCAAACATACACCAAAGCTCAACGTCTCCTTTCTGCATAAGCCTCCATTTCTCAGAATGGAATGACACACTCACCTCAAGATTCTTCAAGTCCAGAGCTAGGCGTACTTTTGTTTTTGATAAGAAAGACAAAAATCAGAAGTGAGATCTGTGCATTACATTCTCTTCTAGGCGATTCTAGCAGTCACGTTGACACTGTAGGCTGGTCAGAAGCTGGCTTCAGTAGTAGAGTAAGACCTTCTGCCCTGCACACCAGGTCCATGCCACTAAAGAAATCATGCAGTGGCCTTGAGGGTTAGAGGCAGCTCAAGGAAGGAGGAGAGTGAGAAATATATACATGCGGAAGGAGGAGCTGCTGGAGAAGCACCTCACCCAAAACCTGTTGCCCTTGAGTCAATTCCATCAAGTATTAGTGTATGAACTTTGTAACCACTATTTGGGCTGCCAAAGAACTTTTTTGTTTCTCATCCTTGGTTTAGATAGTGAACTTATATTCTGTACAGGTGCATTTATGTTTCAGCGGTTTTTTCTACAGGACAGAGTAGAACTGCCCCATGGGGTTTCCAAGGCTATAAATCTTTATGGAAGCAGACTGCTGTGCCACCAGGGTTCCTCAAGAAGCACCCTCTCCTATTTTGTCTCTCCACATGAGGGACAAGAATATGGGCAGTCAAGATCAATGCCACTGGCAGGGCCAATACCAAGAGCTCTAGATTCTTCTATTAATGCTAAAGTATTGACTACCAAGCCAATGGCTTAGGTGGCCTAGCCAGAGGAGGTGCAAGTCTGTGAAGCCACATCTTACCTGAGCACCACAGGCTGCTCCCAGGCCTGCATGTAGCTGGAGAACCATATAATCATAGAATCTCAGGCAGCTCCAGCAAGTAAAGGTCTTTTCAGAAACCCATCTCAACAGAATATTTTCAACAGGAGTCAGAAATAAATTTTCTTGGTTTTTGTTTTGACAAAAAGAGGAACTAAACAATTTAATACAATCACTAGAATATTTCCCCTACACCCTACTGTTTCCCATTCATTCGTTCAACTAATGAATATTTCCTGCATGCCTACTATGCAGTAGGCACTGTTAGGTGCAGAAAGAAAAGTATGCTGATTGTCGTAACTATTAAAACAAACTGTACTGTCTCATGCTAACTGTGGTCCCCATCCCAATTCACAAACCATCTGGCACTTAGTCCCACAGAGTGACCTTACGTCCATCATCAGAAGATTCTCCTTTTTGTTTGCAACTGCGACCAAAGAATACAAAGAGAACCTACTTTTTCTATTATGAAATGGTAGCGATCACCAAGAGACCACTGTGGTTAGCTATATTAAAAAGTTATCAATTCAAGAATGGAAGGATCTTGGGTTTATACCACTGAAATGACAGTCACACAAAGTACAGGAAGCTAAAAGTAAAGGAAACAAAGAAAATTTCATTTAGAAATTCAGAAAAGATAAAAAGCAGAAGCTTCAAGACAGTGTCAAAGAGTTGAAATCTACAAATGGAAATCAAGAGAATTTCTAAAAATTATCAACTCAACATAAAACAGTTCTATGATATAAAGTATTGTGAAAAATAAAGATAGAAATAGTGATTTTTTTTTGTTTGCTTCCTAGTCCAAAGTACCCAGGAAGATAAAGTAGGGCATATGTTTTCATTCTTTAACCAAAATGTAGTGATTTGCCTACTAGTTCTAAAGAAACAAACGGAACAAATCAATCTCACATTTTTACCAGCCAGAGAGATGGAAAGTGGTGAACTCCAAGATTTCTCCATCATCTTTTACCTCCATCCATTTCTATTGTTGCACTTTATTTAGTAGTGAGGCTGAGTCTGAATTACTTGCTTGTGCCTTTTCATTCCCCTTGTTTTTCTTTTTTACCTTTTTATTCTCCTTTAACAAGCACCTTCAAATGTGGAAGGGCCTCTATTACATGGTTCTAGGGTCCAAAGTACAATATCTTCACAAAGTTCAGAAAAGTTATTACTGGAAAGCATTACTTTTAAAATCTAACTTAGACTGTTTTTGAGCCTAGGCAAACAATTTAGCATCTTTAACATTTGTACCTCAATTTCTCAAAGACATGTCCTGGTGACAAATAATATATATGGAAATGCTCTAAGTTGCTTAGCTCAAAGGTCCTGCATACACTCATGGAATGTTTGTAAAACACAAGCATACTGAGGTCTCTAACCCAATTAAAAAAAAAAAGTTAAATTTATACATGAATTTATAACACAAGGAGGATAGACATAGTAAACAACAATGTTAACTTTATCAGATTACAGATTTATAAGTCCCAGAATTTAAAAGCTAAAAGACCCAGAGTCCAACCTCTTTTCAAGATGAGAAATCAAACCTCAGAAGGAAACTGGCTGGGTGGGGATGATACTGATACCTGGCTCCTGTCTCTGTAAGTAGCAGTATCAAGCATCTCTCATTCTCCAAATTACAAACTCCTCACCCATCCAAAAGGTGACATGGTCTTTAAAAAAAAACTATTGATTCCATAACGACTAACCATGCTCTGTCCCCTCCACTCTCCCTCCAACATCCTTCTCTGCCCACCCGGAGACTTGCACGTAACAGAAGTGTGATTAGACAGAATCTCTTATCAGACTCCACAATCAGGGATGAAGCTTGACAACTGCTCACATTCATCGTTAATAGCAACGCTTTGGGTCGCTCTTAATCGTGGGGCCATCACACCCGGAAACGAAATCTCAAGCGCAACCCACTGTGGAGTACCCTATCATTTCCTTAAGTTGTGCCCGACTGCGAGCGCGGGACACAAGCCCCGAACCCAGGGCACTGCCGCCCCCGCCTGCAGGTCGCTTGCGCTTCTCGGCCACGAGGCGGGCCCGGCAGGGACCCAGCGGGCGCGCGCCCCTCCCCAGGCCGCAGCAACGGGCGCTCGGAGGGACGCGAGGGCGGCACCTGGGCCAGGCGCCTCCATGGACCGCGCCCGGGCGCAAGGGCTGGTCACTAGAAGGACCCCGGGCGGCCCGAGGCGCCCCCAGGTAAGGCCCGCGCCTCCGTCGGGGCGGGGAGGAGCAGCCGAGGCCGCGTCCCCTCAGCCGTGACCCGCGAACGCCCGCAGGAGTGCGGCACCCGGCCTGTCTCCACGGCAGGGACCCGCCCGCGGCTGCTCCCGGACCCCTCGGGCGCGAGCGCCCGGCCCCTCAGGGAGGCTCCCCGCCCCCAGGCGGCCGTTGCCCGGCGCGCGCCACGCACCGCGCCCCGCCCGCGTGCCTGCCCACACTTTCCCGCCCGTCGGGCCGGGGCAGGGGTCGCACGCCCGCCCCCGCGCCCGTCCCCGCCCCCGCCCCCACGCCGCTCACCTGCCGGGCCCTAGGCTCGCTCCATGGCCGCCGGCGCGGTGCGGCGCGGCCCGGCCGCCCCCGCCGCCTCCGGGGAGGGGCAGCCCCACGCCGCGCTCACCGCCTCCAGCCGCCGCCGCCACTGCGGCTCCCGCCCATCCCCGGCCGGGCCATTCCCCGGCCACCTCTCCCTGCGCAGAGCCGGCCGTCCCACACCCACCCCCTCTCCTCGCAGCCCCGGGCTGTTGGTACCGTCCTAGCGTAACGCCTTCCTCGCGACCAATCCAAGGGCTCACTCGGCGCGGCCCCGCCCCCGTACTCCGGTGGGCGGGTCCTACTGACCGCGCTCGGGACTGCCCCTCTTTAACCCATTCCGTCCCGGGCTGGGACCTCTTCACCCTTTATCAGCGCCAGCTCACCTCCGTTTCTACTTCATTTCCCCGCCGCCCTGCCCCGCTTACATAAACTGGCCTCTCTCTTGCCTTGCTTTTTCCTTCTCGCTCGTCTTGGGCAGATAGGCAGCCAGGCAACGGGCCTGGAGAGTTGGAGTACCCCGGCCAACTTCTATTTGTGACAAGCAATTTCCCTTCTTTTGCCCTTTTGATTTACCGGACTTCTGCCTGGAAGTTCTGCCTATCCAAAGAGGCCAGCCAGCCTTCCTACACAAATTTCTTTTCCCTCAAACCAGAGCACAGTTCCTTGCTACAAGCTTTTAATAGCGTTTAACAAAATTGTGATTAATTTACTATATGATTAGCTGTTTAACGGCTGTCTCTTGCACTGGACTACGTGTAAGCCCCACGAGGGCAGGGTCGTCATGCCTGGGTGAGTCTCTAATGCCCAACACCCAGTAGGCTCCCAGTAAATAGTTTGAATGAAAGATTCTCGCTTCCCCTAAGTTCTTTACTCTGAGTTCATACAGAGTGTCTGTGTCATGGATTATATTGTGTCCCCCCAAAATATCTGTCAACTTGGATAGGTCATGACTCCCTTGTATGGTTGTCTACCATTTTATCTTCTGATGTGATTTCCCTATATGTTGTAAATCCTATTTAATTTAATTTTATAATAATTTCATTTAATGTAATAAGATGGATTAGCGGCAGTTATATTTTATAATAATTTCATTTAATGTAATAAGATGGATTAGCGGCAGTTATATTGATGAGGCCTACAAGATTAGGTAATGTCTTAAGTCAATCTCTTTTGAGATATAAAAGAGAGAAGTTAGCAGAGAGATGGGGGAACCTCATACCACCAAAAAAGCAGTGCCAGGAGCAGAGTTCATCCTTTCGACCTGCAGTTCCTGTGCTGGGGTGTCCCCAGACCAAGGGAAGATTGATGATAAGGACCTCTCTGCAGAGCCAACAGACAGAGCCTTCCCCTGGAGCCAGTGTCCTGATTTCGGACTTCTAGCCTACTGGGCTGCGACAGAATAAACTTCTCTTTGTTGAAGCCATCCACTTGTGGTATTTCTGTTACAGCAACAGTAGATGACTAAGACAATCTGCTTACTATATAATGCATTCATTCATTCATTCATTCACCATTTCCTAAACTTAGTGTGTCTGACTCCAAAACATTATAATGCACATTTCTCCATGGGATAAGATGTGTGATGGGGAAAAGACCGAGCTGACACCTTTTCAGATTACATTGTTCATTTAAGCAGCAAGGTATAGTGGGAAAAACTCCTTACTGACTTTATGATACTGAGCATGCCATTTAACCTCTCTGAGCATCCATGTCCTTAACAGGAAAATGAGTTAATCATAGTCTCTACTTCAAAGAGTTGTTATCAGGCTTATATTAGGAAATGTGTGGGAAAAGTACTTTTCAAATTGTTGTGTAATATTAGTTATTATTCATGTATGTGTTTACTATCAAGAGATCCTAGAGAAATAATTGGGTTGGTTACCAGCCCCTGACAGTCTACTTAGGGAGGCAACCCCTCTGAAGGAAGCATTAATCACTGCAAGGAGTGTACAGTCATGTGCAGAAGGCATTGGATAAACCTTTTTCTGGATATAGTTGAAAAGGATTAGGAATCTTTTCTGACCATGGATTACACAATCCTTGGGAAAATGAGCTGTACGGTAATGAGAGTCTAGTGTATATCTCTAAACAGGAACATTAGTCTACCTACAGACAGCTAATCCCCTTGAACCTTGCTCATCACATCCAGAGATCTGAAAGCAAAAGGGTAAATCAACAGTTCCCTAAGACCCTTTACCTTTCTTGCCTGTAACTGACAAGGATGACGAGCTGGACTCTCCTACTGTCACTGCTCAGAAGGCCAGCCTTCTTGCTGCCTCAGCTTCCTGGACAGATGAGTGCCTGTCTTTAGGACTTTCAGCTGCCGGACAGACACCCTTCCTCCTCTCTGTCCTCAGAAAAGAAGAGCCATGGGCCTCTGTGTCAAAGGCTTTCAGACAGCAAAGTTGTTCTGTCCCCCAGTTTTCTCTTCACCAGGCCACATTACCTAGGCTCTTTGTGATTGTGCCTGACCCTTCACGACTTTCGTTTCTCCTCCCTCCTCCTAATATGGGTCTTATTTCCCAACCAATCAACAGCCACTGTATTCTAGGTATTTAGCAGGTACAGTCATTTAAGAAGGGGACTCTGCCATCAGAGGGTTTGTATCACCAGCACACAGGAAGCAGCTGCAGGGAACACGGGACACTTAAATTTTGCAGCACAGACTCTGTGATGGCTGAAAGAATCAGAGTCCAGGAAGACAATGTGGGTTGGTGTGTCAGGGAAGGAACTTGAGATGAGCAAAAAACAGGTGAGAGAATAGAGGGACATTATGAACCAAAGTCAGGTAGCACCGCGTGAACTTAGAGACACATATCCTCAGCAGATGATCCATAATGGAAGAACCGTTCGTTCACTCATTCATTTAATGAATATCTACCAAGTGCCGGGCACTGACCTAGAGCCAGGCCATGCAAAGGTGAAGAAGGTCTGATTTTCATCCTTTACAGGCTCACAATCTGTCATTGAGAAATAGAATGAAAAGTCAAGCAGAGCCCTAGCAGGAAGATCTGAGCACTTTGCTAAGACCCCCAAGATGCTTCTCTCACTCTGTGATGTGTTGTGGTTGCAGGTGTCTTTATCTAATCTCCCGTTCCCCTCTCTATCCCCTGTTACCAAACTACAAGGCTCTTTAGGACACAAATTACAACTTTATTTCATCTTTATATTCCACGTGTGGAGTGCCTCATGCAGAGAACCTTCTTCATGTGATGTGTTGAAGTGCACTGAGTTGAAACCAGGATTGGAATTTGGCGGGTCCCTCTCCAGCCAAGAACGGCGTGGTTCTGTTGGTTATTAGGCCCTTGAGTGAAACCCTCCAGTGGCATGTCTGTGACCTGCTGAATGGGACAGAAACTCCTCTGCTTGCATTCACGGTCCCAGTCCACCTTTTCAGGCCCGTGGTCTGCTAATTCCTTACCCTCTGCCCTAAAGGGCCCACTTGCCCTCTGCACACTCCCCGTCCTCCATCCTCCACCCCTATTGGTATGATCACACCGGTTCTTCCTCCTGCACTCCCACTTCACCCCCACCCCAGGGTCCACCCATGAAAATGTTACATGGCTCTCAAAAGCCGCTTGCTCATGTAACCTCTCCTGACCTTTCCAACTGTGTGTGCTTTCCTCTGCTTCTGAGATCCAGTACTGTCTTTGCACCTCTCTTGTGGTATCGTTTATATTGAAGCCTTTGGGGCTATATCTGACCCCGTTCCACTGGACTGTAAACCCCTTGAGGCTGAGGACAGTGCTTTATTCATGTCTGTGTCTTCTGTAGCACTAACACTGTTCATGGCACATGGTACACACGCAACACTTGAAAAAAGAGAGTTTTAGGAAGAGCAGGATTGGCTGAGGTGGGAAACCAGGAGCCCTGGAGGTTTCTTTCTTAGCCCTATGGTAGGTGTAAACATTTTCCTTGAACTGTTTCAGAATTTCCAAATCTCTGCCAATTTGTAAGCCCCAGGACTCAAATAACAGTCCCACAACCCAAAGTATAAGATCTCGTGGTGCCTGCACACACAAACATAAAACACACACAGATTATTTTAACCCAATTAGTACACTCACATTGATGGGTCCCATTAAAGCTAATTACATTAATTCTACATCTAGAAAGTTGAGAGGAGCTATAGGAAAGCTGACTCTGTTCCAAGGTGCTAGAAGCCTGGGGAGAGGGTGACAGTGACAGGAAGAAAAGTGAGTGAAGGAGCACACATGTCCCTTTGTTCCCTGCTAGGAGTGTGTGCCACAAGTCTATTCTCTGCATTGGCTCTCAGTAGACAGCCCCTCTGCATTTCTTTCCCAAATGGCCAAACTCATTTCTTTCATTTTGCCACCAGCTCTGCAGAGCTACTCCTGGCCCTCCCCTCGTTTACAGCAACGGGACCACTCACTCAACCCTTCGCATGGCACCTCTGTCAGTGTCGATCAGAGAACCTTTCAAGTCCCAGTGACAGCTTTATAAAACCACATACAAAACAGACACACCCAATGTTATGGATAACATTGTGAAGAATGGGAATTCCAGAACACTTCATTGTGTACATGTGGAACTGTACATGGACCAAGAGGCAGTCATTCCAACAGAACAAGGGGATACTGCACTGTTTAAAATCAAGAAAAGTATGTGTCAGGGTTGTATCCCTTCACCATAATTATTCCATCTGTATGCTAAGCAAATAATCTGAGAAACTGGACTGTGTGAAGAAGAACATGAGATCAGGATTGGAGGAAGACTCATTAACAACCTACCATATGCAGATGACACAACCTTACTTGCTGAAAGGGAACAGGACTTGAAGCACTTACTGGTGAAGATCAAAGACTACAGCCTTCAGTATGGATTACACCTCAATATAAAGAAAATAAAAACTCTCACAACTGGACCAATAAGCAACATCATGAAAAAAGGAGAAAATATTGAAGTTGTCAAGAATTTCATTTTATTTGGATCCACAACCAATGCCCATGATAGCAGCAGTCAGGAAATCAACCGACATATTGCATTGGGCAAATCTGCAAAAGACCTGTTAAAAAGCAAAGATGTTGCCATGAGGACTAAGGTGCTCCTGACCCAAGCCATTGGTATTTTCAATTGCCTTATATGCACACGGAAGCTGGACAATGAATAAGGAAAATTGAAGAAGAATCGATATGTTTAAATTATGATGTTGGCGAAGAATATTGAATATACCATGCCAGAAGAATAAACTAATCTGTCTTGGAAGAAGTACAGCCAGGATGATCCTTAGAACCAAGGATGGTGAGACTTTGTCTCACGTACTTTGGACATGTTATCAGGAGGGACTAGCCCCTGGAGAAGGGTATCATGCTTGGTAAAGTAGAGGGGTCAGCAAAAAAGTGGAAGACCCTAAACCAAATGGGTTGATGCAGTGGCTGCAACAATGGGCTCAAACATAGCAATGACTGTGAGGATGGTGCAGGACCAGGCAGTGTTTTGTTCTGTTGTACATAGGTCACTGTGAGTCGGAACCAACTCAGTGGCACCTAACAACAGCAGCACAGCTTAACTGTTTAAAGTGTACAGTTCACTGGTTTTTAGTATATTTGCAGAGTTGAGCAACTCACGCTGAAGAAGTAAAGAGTTTTTGAAAATATACTTATCCGTCCATTTGATTATTAAATCTGCTCATTAGAAGCAAAAAAAAAAAAAAAAAATTAGGGACACAGGTTATTATTTTTAAACATTTAGAGTTAATAAGAATGCAAAGGAGATATGGCTCTCAAAGCTATGTTTCACTTTATTGCACGGATGGCTGCAGTAATGTAATTAAGCATTCCAAAATGTACAATTTGTGGTGGTATATACACTCTTGAATGAATGTCCAAGGCCATGTCTTTGAACATTTTCCAATTTGTTATGTCTTCTATAATGCCAGAAGGCTCTTCGATGGGTTTGGTATAGACAATACTGCAAATTCGGTATAGACAATATTGCTAATTCCCATAAAAGAGTAATTTTGTAATATGTCTAGGATGATGCCACATGCATATGGCTGTTTAACATACTTGAAAAAAAATTTTTTTTGATGTGATGGAAGATCTTGAATTTTTATTAACTCAATTTAAGGCATTTAAGTATTTGAAATTCTTGGGTCACCACTGCCAGTCACATGAAAGTTCTGGGTCCCTCAAATTCCTCTTACCAACTTTTCTTACAAAAAGCCAGCAAGCCTCCATCATCCACAGGTTAAGGAGTTAAGGGAGAAGGCTCTTTGACTCGGGAATGTGCTAAAATGGCAGTTCTCAATCTGGCCGTACAGTAACTTTTAAAAAAACATCCTTGTGTCTTTTCAGTCATCTCATATGCACGTAAAAGCTGTGCAGTGAAAAAGAAGACAGAAGAAGAATTGATGAGTTTTGAACTGTGATATTGAAGAATTTTGAATATACCATACCATGGCCTGCCAAAAGAATGAACAAATCAGTCTTAGAAGAAATACAACCAGAACGTTTCTTATACGGGAGGATTGTGAGACTTTGACTCACGTACTTTGAACATCATCAGGAAAGAACAATCACTAGAAAAGGACATCATGTTTGGTAAAGTAGAGGGTCAACAAAAACAAGGGAAACCCGCAGTGGGATGGATTGACACAATAGCCAAAACAATAGGCTCAAAGATACCAATATCATGAAGATGGCACAGGACCAGGTAGTGTTTTGTTCTGTAATATGTTAGGCCACCATGAGTTGGAGTCAACTCAACAGTAACTAACAACAGCAACATGCCTGCCCCTATTCTCAAAGATTAAAATTTGATTGTCTTCAGGTGAGGTCCTGGCAAGAGTATTTGTTAAAAGCACCTAGGTTATTCTCATTTGCAGCCAAGGTTGGGAACCACTGCTCTACTGGAGACTAAGCCAGAATCACTTAGCAGGTTGAACCATATGAAACTGCCATTTTTACAGGCCAAGACTAGATGAATATTGGCAATTTCATATGCCTCGGTCTAATATGTGCGCAATTGATTTTTATTTTCAAAGGGAGGTGGATTGGTCTTTCAGAACACCTGCTACCAGGAAACTAGTCATTTCTCTCCAACCCCCCACCCAGTAGTAAGTGAAGGTAAGAGAGATGTGACAAGGAAGCCAATGACCTGGGTGGTTAAGATACTGCCCTTGGTGGATCAGACCCTCTGCATCTTTCCTCTCAGTGGGGCTTAAGCATTCAGAAGCCTATGGCTGCCAGCCACAAAGGGGAATGAGTGAAGCAGGCCAAGGATGAGACAACCAGAAGTGTTGAGGAACACAACAAATCAGAGAGAACTTTGTCCCTCCTTCAATTGCATTAACAAAAAATATATATATATATATATATACACACACATATATATGTATTAGAGGTTCTTTTTTTTACTTTTTATTGAACTTTAGATGAAGGTTTACAGAATAAGCTAGTTTCTCATCAAACAATTTCTACACACATCATTGTATGATATTGGTTAACAACCCCATGACATGTCAATACTCTCCTTTCTCAACCCTGGGTTCCCTATTACCAGCTTTCCTGTTCCCTCCTACCTTCCAGTCCCTGCCTCAGGGCCGGTGCACCCCTTTAGTCTTGTTTTGTTGCACGGCTTGTTCAATCTTTGGCTGAAGGTGAACCTCAGGAGTGGCCTCATTACTGAGCTGAAAGGGTGTCCAGGGGCCATACTTTCAGAGTTTCTCCAGTCTCTGTCATGCCAGCAAGTCTGGTCTTTCTTTTTGAGTTAGAATTTTGTTCTACATTTTTCTCCATCTCTGCCCGGGACCCTCTATTATGACCTCTGTCACAGCAGTCAGTGGTGGTAGCCGGGCACCACCTAGTTGTACTGGACTTAGTCTGGTGGAAGCCATGGTAGATGTGGTCTATTAGTCCTTTGGATTAATCTTTCCCTTATATCTTAAGTTTTCTACATTCTTCCTTGCTCCCGAAGGGGTGAGACCAGTGGAGTATCCTGGATGGCTGCTCACAGGCTTTTAAGACCCAGGATACTACTCACCAAAGTAGAGTGTAGAATATATTCTTTATAAACTCTTATGCCAATTGAGCTAGATGTTCCCTGAGACCATGATACCCACAGTCCCCAGCCCAGCAATTCAGTCCCTCAGGGAGTTTGGATGTGTCTGTGGAGCTACCATGGCCTTGCCTGTACAGGTTGTGCTGGCATCCCTAGTGTTGTGTACTGTCTTACCCTTCACAGAAGTTACCGCTTATCTACTGTCTGTTAAGTGTTTTTGCATCCCAGCATCTCCCCGCCCTCATAACCATCAAAGATTGTTTCTTTTTGTATGTACACCTTTTCATGAGTTTTTACAGTAGGGGTCTCATACAATATTTGTCCTTTTGTGATTGACTTATTCCACTCAACATAATGTCCTCCAGATGCATCCATGTTATGAGATGCTTCACAGATTCACTGTTGTTCTTCAGCATTGCATAATACTCCCTTGTGTGTGTGTACCACAGTTTTTTAATCCATTCATCTGTTGATGGGCATCTAGGTTGTATCCATCCTTTTTGCTATTGTGAACAATGCTGCAATGAACATGCATGTACATCTATTCGTGTGATGACTCTTATTTCTCTAGGATATATTCCTAGGAGTGGGACTGTAGGATCATATGGTATTTCTTTTTTTTTTTTTTAATTTTACATTCTATATTCCATAATCTATATTGTATAATCTATAATCTTCTATATTCTATATTTTATATCCTGTATTCTGTAGTCTAGATTCTCCATTCTATGTTCTATATTCTACGTTCTTCTATATTCTATATTCAATATTCCATACTCTGTAGTCTATGTTCCATATTTGATGTTCTATGTTTTATAGTCTGTATTTTTCTATGTACTATATTTTTCTGTATTCTATATTATGTATTCCATCGTCAATATTCTATATTCTATGTTCTGTATTTTATATACTTCTGTGTTCTGTTTTCTATACTCTTCTATATTCTATATTTTATATTGTACATTCTATATTCTCCTACGTTCTATAATATATATTCTTCCATATTCTATAGTCTGTATTCTATATTCTACATTTTATATTCTAAATTCTTCTATATTCTTTAATCTTCTCTATTCTCATTTGTGTATTCTATACTCTATGTTCTGCATTCTACATTCTTTGTTCCATTTTTTTCTATATTCTAAATTGTACATTCTATATTCTACCTTCTAATCTCTATGTTTTATATACTTCTGTAATCTATATTCTATAGTCCATATTCTACTTTCTATATTCTTCTATATGTTATAATCAATATTCTTCTACTTTCTATATTCTTCGATATTCTATATTCTATATCCTATATTCCGTACTTGTCAATATTCTATTTTCTTCTAAATTCGATCTTCTATACTCTATAGTCTGTCATCTATATTCTTTATTCTTCTATATTCTATATCTTCTATATTCTAAATTTATGCTCTATATTCTTCTATATTCTGTCTTCTATATTCTTCAATATTCTGTATTCTATAATGTATATTCTATATTCTCCTATATTCCATATTCTTCCTTACTCTCTATTCTATCTTCTTTTTTCTTTTATACTCTGTATTGTATATTCTATGTACTATGCTCTTCTATATACTATATGCCTCTATATTCTATATTCCATATTCTACATTCTGAATTCTTCTATATTCTACATTCTTAATTCTATATTCTATGTTCCATATTCCTTTATATTCTATTTCTATATTTTTCCATATTCAAAGTTCTATATTTCATTCTCTGTATTCTATATCGTATATTCAAAGTTCTATGTTCTATATTCTATATTTTTCTGTATGGTATATTCTATGTTCCATACTCCATATCCTATATGCTATATTCTACATTCTCTATTCTATACTTACAGTCTACAATCTATATTTCATGATCTTCTATATTCTATAATCTGTATTCTTCTATATTCTATATTTTATATTCTGTATTCTACATTCTATATAACAAATTCTATATTCTATGTTCTTCTATATGCTATATTCTTCTATATTCTGTATTGTAGTTTCCTATTGTCTATATTCTTCTATAATGTATATTTTTTTGTGTGTGTATTTTTTTTTATTAACTTTTATTAAGCTTCAAGTGAACGTTTACAAATCCAATCAGTCTGTCACTTATAAGTTTACATACATCTTACTCCGTACTCCCACCTGCTCTTCCCCTATTGAGTCAGCCCTTTCAGTCTCTCCTTTCGTGACAATTTTGCCAGCTTCCCTCTCTCTCTATCTTCCCATCCCCCCTCCAGACAAGAGTTGCCAACACAATCTCAAGTGTCCACCTGATATAATTAGCTCACTCTTCATCAGCGTCTCTCTCCCACCCGCTGACAAGTCCCTTTCATGTCTGATGAGTTGTCTTCGGGGATGGTTCCCGTCCTGTGCCGACAGAAGGTCTGGGGAGCATGGCCGCCGGGATTCCTCTAGTCTCAGTCAGACCATTAAGTTTGGTCTTTTTATGAGAATTTGGGGTCTGCATCCCACTGATCTCCTGTTCCCTCAGGAGTTCTCTGTTGTGCTCCCTGTCAGGGCAGTCATCGATTGTGGCCGGGCACCAACTAGTTCTTCTGGTCTCAGGATGATGTAGATCTCTGGTTCATGTGGCCCTTTCTGTCTCTTGGGCTCCTAGTTGTCGTGTGACCTTGGCGTTCTTCATTTTCCTTTGCTCCAGGTGGGTTGAGACCAATTGATGCATCTTAGATGGCCGCTTGTTAGCCTTTAAGACCCCAGACGCCACATTTTAAAGTGGGTTGCAGAATGTTTTCATAATAGAATTATTTTGCCAATTGACTTAGAAGTCCCCTCAAACCATGTTCCCCAGACCCCCGCCCCTGCTCCGCTGACCTTTGAAGCATTCATTTTATCCCGGAAACTTCTTTGCTTTTGGTCCAGTCCAACTGAGCTGACCTTCCATGTATTGAGTGTTGTCTTTCCCTTCACCCAAAGCAGTTCTTATCTACTGATTAATCAATAAAAAACCCTCTCCCTCCCTCCCCCCTCCCCCCTTCGTAACCACAAAAGTATGTGTTCTTCTCAGTTTTTACTATTTCTCAAGATCTTATAATTGTGGTCTTATACAATATTTGTCCTTTTGCCTCTGGCTCATTTCGCTCAGCATAATGCCTTCCACGTTCCTCCATGTTATGAAATGTTTCACAGATTCGTCACTGTTCTTTATCGATGCGTAGTATTCCATTGTGTGACTATACCACAATTTATTTACCCATTCATCCGTCGATGGACACCTTGGTTGCTTCCAGCTTTTTGCTATTGTAAACAGAGCTGCAATAAACATGGGTGTGCATATATCTGTTTGTGTGAAGACTCTTGTATCTCTAGGGTATATTCCGAGGAGTGGGATTTCTGGGTTGTATGGTAGTTCTATTTCTAACTGTTTAAGATAACGCCAGATAGATTTCCAAAGTGGTTGTACCATTTTACATTCCCACCAGCAGTGTATAAGAGTTCCAATCTCTCCACAGCCTCTCCAACATTTATTATTTTGTGTTTTGTGGATTAATGCCAGCCTTGTTGGTGTGAGATGGAATCTCATCATAGTTTTAATTTGCATTTCTCTAATGGCTAATGATCGAGAGCATTTTCTCATGTATCTGTTGGCTGCCTGAATATCTTCTTTAGTGAAGTGTGTGTTCATATCCTTTGCCCACTTTTTGATTGGGTTGTTTGTCTTTTTGTGGTTGAGTTTTGACAGAATCATGTAGATTTTAGAGATCAGGCGCTGGTCTGAGATGTCATAGCTGAAAATTCTTTCCCAGTCTGTAGGTGGTCTTTTTACTCTTTTGGTGAAGTCTTTAGATGAGCATAGATGTTTGATTTTTAGGAGCTCCCAGTTATCGGATTTCTCTTCATCATTTTTGGTAATGTTTTGTATTCTGTTTATGCCTTGTATTAGGGCTCCTAGGGTTGTCCCTATTTTTTCTTCCATGATCTTTATCGTTTTAGTCTTTATGTTTAGGTCTTTGATCCACTTGGAGTTAGTTTTTGTGCATGGTGTGAGGTATGGGTCCTGTTTCATTCTTTTGCAAATGGATATCCAGTTATGCCAGCACCATTTGTTAAAAAGACTATCTTTTCCCCAATTTACTGACACTGGTCCTTTGTCAAATATCAGCTGCTCATACGTGGATGGATTTATATCTGGGTTCTCAATTCTGTTCCATTGGTCTATGTGCCTGTTGTTGTACCAGTACCAGGCTGTTTTGACTACTGTGGCTGTATAATAGGTTCTGAAATCAGGTAGAGTGAGGCCTTCCACTTTCTTCTTCTTTTTCAGTAATGCTTTGCTTATCCGGGGCTTCTTTCCCTTCCATATGAAATTGGTGATTTGTTTCTCTATCCCCTTAAAATATGACATTGGAATTTGGATCGGAAGTGCGTTATATGTATAGATGGCTTTTGGTAGAATAGACATTTTTACTATGTTAAGTCTCCCTATCCATGAGCAAGGTATGTTTTTCCACTTAAGTATGTCCTTTTGAATTTCTTGTAGTAGAGCTTTGTAGTTTTCTTTGTATAGGTCTTTTACATCCTTGGTGAGATTTATTCCTAAGTATTTTATCTTCTTGGGGGCTACTGTGAATGGTATTGATTTGGTTATTTCCTCTTTGGTGTTCTTTTGTTGATGTAGAGGAATCCAAGTGATTTTTGTATGTTTATTTTATAACCTGAGACTCTGCCAAACTCTTCTATTAGTTTCAGTAGTTTTCTGGAGGATTCCTTAGGGTTTTCTGTGTATAAGATCGTGTCATCTGCAAATAGTGATAACTTTACTTCCTCCTTGCCAATCCGAATACCCTTTATTTCTTTGTCTAGCCTAATTGCCCTGGCTAGGACTTCAAGTACGATGTTGAGTAAGAGCGGTGTAAAGGGCATCCTTGTCTGGTTCCCGTCCTCAAGGGAAGTGCTTTCAGGTTCTCTCCATTTAGAGTGATATTGGCTGTTGGCTTTGCATAGATGCCCTTTATTATGTTGAGGAATTTTCCTTCAATTCCTATTTTGGTAAGAGTTTTTATCATAAATGGGTGTTGAACTTTGTCAAATGCCTTTTCTGTATCTATTGATAAGATCATGTGGTTTTTATCTTTTGTTTTATTTATGTGATGGATTACATTAATGGTTTTTCTGATATTAAACCAGCCTTGCATACCTGGTATAAATCCCACTTGATCAGGGTGAATTATTTTTTTGATGTGTTGTTGGATTCTATTGGCTAGAATTTTGTTGAGGATTTTTGCATCTATGTTCATGAGGGATATAGGTCTATAATTTTCTTTTTTTGTAATGTCTTTACCTGGTTTTGGTATCAGGGAGATGGTGGCTTCATAGAATGAGTTGGGTAGTATTCCGTGATTTTCTATGCTTTGAAATACCTTCAGTAGTAGTGGTGTTAACTCTTCTCTGAAAGTTTGGTAGAACTCTGCAGTGAAGCCGTCCGGGCCAGGGCTTTTTTTTGTTGGAAGTTTTTTGATTACCGTTTCAATCTCTTTTTTTGTTATGGGTCTATTTAGTTGTTCTACTTCTGAATGTGTTAGCTTAGGTAGGTAGTGTTTTTCCAAGAATTCATCCATTTCTTCTAGGTTTTCAAATTTGTTAAAGTACAATTTTTCGTAGTAATCTGAAATGATTCTTTTAATTTCATTTGGTTCTGTTGTGATGTGGTCCTTCTCGTTTCTTATTCGGGTTATTTGTTTCCTTTCCTGTATTTCTTTAGTCAGTCTAGCCAATGGTTTATCAATTTTGTTAATTTTTTCAAAGAACCAGCTTTTGGCTTTGTTAATTCTTTCAATTGTTTTTCTGTTCTCTAATTCATTTAGTTCAGCTCTAATTTTTATTATTCGTTTTCTTCTGGTGCCTGATGGATTCTTTTGTTGCTCACTTTCTATTTGTTCAAGTTGTAGGGACAGTTCTCTGATTTTGGCTCTTTCTTCTTTTTGTATGTGTGCATTTATCGATACAAATTGGCCTCTGAGCACTGCTTTTGCTGTGTCCCAGAGGTTTTGATAGGAAGTATTTTCATTCTCATTGCATTCTATGAATTTCCTTATTCCCTCCTTGATGTCTTCTATAACCCAGTCTTTTTTCAGGAGGGTATTGTTCATTTTCCAAGTATTTGATTTCTTTTCCCTAGTTTTTCTGTTATTGATTTCTAGTTTTATTGCCTTGCGGTCTGAGAAGATGCTTTGTAATATTTCGATGTTTTGGACTCTGCAAAGGTTTGTTGTATGACCTAATATGTGGTCTATTCTAGAGAATGTTCCATGTGCACTAGAAAAAAAAGTATACTTTGCAGCAGTTGGGTGGAGTGTTCTGTAATAAGTCAATGAGGTCAAGTTGGTTGATTGTTGTAAGTAGGTCTTCCGTGTCTCTATTGAGCTTCTTACTGGATGTCCTGTCCTTCTCCGAAAGTGGTGTGTTGAAGTCTCCTACTATAATTGTGGAGGTGTCTGTCTCACTTTTCAATTCTGTTAAAATTTGATTTATGTATCTTGCAGCCCTGTCATTGGGTGCATAAATATTTAATATGGTTATGTCTTCCTGATCAATTGTCCCTTTTATCATTATGTAGTGTCCTTCTTTATCTTTTGTGGTGGATTTAAGTCTAAAGTCTATTTTGTCAGAAATTAATATTGCTACTCCTCTTCTTTTTTGCTTATTGTTTGCTTGATATTTTTTTTTCCATCCTTTGAGTTTTAGTTTGTTTGTGTCTCTAAGTCTAAGGTGTGTCTCTTGTAGGCAGCATATAGATGGATCGTGTTTCTTTATCCAGTCCGTGACTCTTTGTCTCTTTATTGGTGCATTTAGTCCATTTATATTCAGCGTAATTATAGATAAATAAGTTTTTAGTGTTGTCATTTTGATGCCTTTTCATGTGTGTTGTTGGCAATTTCATTTTTCCACATACTTTTTTGTGCTGAGACGTTTTTCTTGGTAAATTGTGAGATCCTCATTTTCATAGTGTTTGACTTTATGTTAGTTGAGTCGTTACGTTTTTCTTGGCTTTTATCTTGAGTTATGGAGTTGTTATACCTTTTTGTGGTTACCTTATTATTTACCCCTTTTTTTCTAAGTAAAAATCTAACTTGTATCGTTCTATATCGCCTTGTATCACTCTCCATCTGGCAGTTCAAAGCCTCCTGTATTTAGTCCTTCTTTTTGATTATTGTGATCTTTTACCTATTGACTTCCGTGATTCCCTGTTATGTGTATTGTTATTTTTTTTTTAATTAATCTTAATTTGTTTGTTTTTGTGATTTCCCTATTTGAGTTGATATCAGGACATTCTGTTTTGTGACCTTGTATTGTGCTGGTATCTGATATTATTGGTTTTCTGACCAAACAATATCCTTTAGTATTTCTTGTAGCTGTGGTTTGGTTTTTGCAAATTCTCTAAACTTGTGTTTATCTGTAAATATCTTAATTTCGCCTTCATATTTCAGAGAGAGTTTTGCTGGATATATGATCCTTGGCTGGCAGTTTTTCTCCTTCAGTGTTCTGTATATGTCGTCCCATTCCCTTCTTGCCTGCATGGTTTCTGCTGAGTAGTCTGAACTTATTCTTATAGATTCTCCCTTGAAGGAAACCTTTCTTTTCTCCCTGGCTGCTTTTAAAATTTTCTGTTTATCTTTGGTTTTGGCGAGTTTGATGATAATATGTCTTGGTGTTTTTCTTTTCGGATCAATCTTAAATGGGGTTCGATGAGCATCTTGGATAGATATCCTTTCGTCTTTCATGATGTCAGGGAAGTTTTGTGTCAGGAGTTCTTCAGCTATTTTCTCTGTGTTTTCTGTCCCCCCTCCCTGTTCTGGGACTCCAATCACCAGCAAGTTATCCTTCTTGATAGAGTCCCACATGATTCTTAGGGTTTCTTCATTTTTTTTAATTCTTTTATCTGATTTTTTTTCAGCTATGTTGGTGTTGATTCCCTGGTCCTCCAGATGTCCCAGTCTGCATTCTAATTGCTCGAGTCTGCTCCTCTGACTTCCTATTGCGTTGTCTAATTCTGTAATTTTATTGTTAATCTTTTGGATTTCTACATGCTGTCTCTCTATGGATTCTTGCAACTTATTAATTTTTCCACTATGTTCTTGAATAATCTTTTTGAGTTCTTCAACAGTTTCATCGGTGTGTTCCTCGGCTTTTTCTGCAGTTTGCCTTATTTCGTTTGTGATGTCTTAAAGCATTCTGTAAATTAGTTTTTTGTATTCTGTATCTGATAATTCCAGGATTGTATCTTCATTTGGGAAAGATTTTGATTCTTTTGTTTGGGGGGTTGGAGAAGCTGTCGTGGTCTGCTTCTTTATGTGGTTTGATATGGACTGCTGTCTCCGAGCCATCACTGGGAAACTAGTTTTTCCCGAAAATCCGCTGACTGGTACGCTGGCTCCAGGCTCTGAAAACAATCGCTGCCTCCCCGTATTTGTTCGTTCTCGTCTCTAAATCTGTGTTTGTTGTTCAGGGTTCGTTGATTGTTATGTATGTGATCGATTCACTTGTTTTTCCGAGTCTTTGTTGCAAGAGGGATCCGCGGTAGCGTCCACCTAGTCCGCCATCTTGGCCCCGCCTCCTCGTGTTTTTTTTTCAACTGAGTTTTTAGTGAATGTTTACACAGCAAGTTAGGTTCCCATTTGACCATTTCCACACAAACCGTTCATTGACATTAGTTACATTTATCACAACTTGTCAACATTCTCTTTAACTGTTATATCCATCCATATGTGCTCAAACACTCATTTTTACTTTGGTTGTGCTGTGCTCACTATATTCATATTCAGTGCCACTTTTCCCATCACCACAACTAACAAGTTTCTATGGTCTAAAGTGTACCTTCCCCTCCCACCCTTCTCTCCCTAATAATCACCAATGAATATTGGTCTCTAAATTTATCTGTTCTTGTCTTCTTATAAAAGGACAATATTTGTCCTTATACGCGCTTGACTTACTGATGTGAGTTTAGTTTGCCCACCTGTGCGTCCTTATTCAGTGGGCTGGTAAAAGTTCTCTAGTCCCAGTTAGCCAGTTCACTGTTGATTTCAATTTTGTTCAGCTATTATTTATTGAGCACCTACTGTATACCAGACACTGTGCTAGGTGCTATGGATACAAATATGAATAAGACATAGTCCATGTCTTCAAAGAGCTTTCAGTGAGAAGCAGATAAATTCAATATGAAATAAAGGAAAGCAAAAATTGTAAATCTGTGATGGGCACACATGTATAAAGATAGTTGGTATGACAATAACAGCACGAAGTAGAGGGGAAAGAACAGAGCTATACAGAAGTAAAATGTATGTACATTATTGAAATTAGGTTGGTATTAATCTGAACTAGGTTGTTATAAACTAAGATGTTAATTGTAATCCCCAGGGCACCACTAAGAAAAGAGCTCAAAAAATATATAGTAAAATAAACAAGGATATCAAAATGATATACTGGAAAATGTTCACCTAATACAGAAGAAGGTAGTAAAGGAAGAACAGAGGAACAAAAAAGTCCTAAGACATACAGAAAACAAACAGCAAAATGCAGATGTAAATCCTACCTTGTCAGTAATTACATTAATTGGATTAAACACTCCAATTAGATGGCAGAAATTGTCCAACTGGAAAAAAAAAATAATCCCACTATATGTCTACAAGAGATACACTTTAGATTCAAAGACACAAACAGGTTGAAAGTAACCCATTCAGACCCATTGCCATCAAGTTGATTCTGACTCATAGCGACCCTATAGGACAGAGTAGAACTGCCCCACAGAGTTTCCAAGGAGCAGCCATATCAACTAACCACTATGCCACCAGGGTTTCCAGGTTGAAAGGAATAGGATGGAAAAAGATAGACCATGAAAGCAGTAAACAAAAGAGAGTTCAAGTACTATATTAAGAGTAGATAAAATAGACCTAAAGGGAAAAATTGTTGCTAGAGACAAAGAAGGACACTTTATAATGATAAAAAGGTCAATTAATCAAGAACATATAATAATTATAAACATATTGCGCCTAATATCACAGCCCTAAAATGCATATAGCAAAAAATGATAGTACTGGAGGAAAAGATAAGACAATTCAAAAAATAATAGTTGGAGACTTAAACATTATTGAAATATCCTACTTTCAATAATGGATAGAACAACCAGACAGAAGAACAACAATGAAATAGAAGACTTGAACAACATTATAAACCAACTAGACATAATAGACATCTCTGGAACATTCCACCCAACAACAGCACAATACACATTCTTCTCAAGTGCACACGGAATATTCTTCAGGACAGGTCATGTGTTAGGCTATAAAGCAAGTCTCAATAAATTTTAAAAGTTTGAAGTCATATAAAGTATGTTCTCTGACCATAATGGAATAAAATTAGAAATCAATAATGAAATAAACTTTGGGAAATTCACAAATACGTGGAAATTAAATAACACAGTCCTAAATAACCAACTAGTCAAAGAAGAAACCACAGGGAAATTAAAAAATACTTTGAAATGAATGAAAACAAAAACACAAGATACCAAAACTTAAGGGAAGCAGCTAAAGCAATACTTAGAGGGAAATTTATAGCTGTAGATGACTGTATTTAAAAAAGAAGAAAGATCTGAAATCAATTTAAGTAAAGGTATGCATAGTGTACTAGTGGAGCCGGCCGGGGGGCGGGGGCAAGTACTTAGCTTTTCAGGAAAGATGAGATTTGGAAGGATGACTGAAGTTGGAGGGAGATGAAAGGGCATTTCAGACAGAGAGAAAAGCTTCACCAAAAGCTTGTTGTTTGTTGTTAGGTGCCATCAAGTTGATTTTGACTCATAACAATCCATGTGACAGAGCGGAACTGCCTCATAGGGTTTTCTTGGTTGTAATCTTTACAGAAGCAGATTTCCAGATCTTTCTTCCATGGAGTGGCTGGGGGAGGTTTGTACTGCCAGTCTTTTAGGTTAGTAGACAAGAGCTTAACCATTTGTGCCACCAGGGCTCCTTGACCAAAAGCATATAGACATGAAATAGCATGGCGTGTGCAGGAGAGCTATAAGCAGTTCAGTATTTCCAGAGTGTAAAGTGTGTGGAAAGAGAGGCAGAGAAGACAGTCTAGGGGCAAGTAGGGCCCAACCCTGGAGATTTAATATGTTCTGCTAAGAACCTTGGCTTTATTCTCTTGGTAATGAAGAGTTACTGAAGGGTTGTAAGCAGGTATATAATATGATTCAGATTTTCCTTTTAGAAAGATCTTTCCAGCTATAGTTGAAGAGAAAAGATTGGAAGGGGATGAGTTGGGAAGGCTGGAGACAGGGAGGCCAGAAAAGAGACCATTGCAACAATGAAGGAGGGAAAAATGGAGCCTAAACATGAGCAATAGTGGTGGGTCTGAGGGACGGAACTAAATCCAAGGAATCTTTAGGAGCCACAGTGGGCAGGACGTGATGCTGATTGGAGGTGGGGGTAAGGAAAATGAGTCTAGGACAACCAATGTTTCTGGTTTGGGTGAGTGTTGGTCACACTAAACAAGAACAAGGATACTGGAGAAGAAGCAGTTTTGGGGGTGTCTTGGGCACTAAGTTAAACTGTTTTTTTTTCTTCTTCACTGGAACATTGCCACTGGTATTACCATTCCTCCCAGGATGTTGCTAATCTCTCTTGCATACTCCCTTCATGGGTCCCTGCACTCCCTTCCCCAAGGAACCTCTCTGTCATGCCTTCCCATTTCTCCCTGGGGCCTCCCAGGGGCATGCCAGGCATGGTGGTGACATGAGGGGCCCCTTTCTCTCTCACTTGTAGTCCACTGTGCTGAACACCTTGTCTTCCCCTGCTCTCAGCCACCTCCCTTCCCTGTTCCATGAGCATCTACCTTCTAGAACAGGGTCACAAACTGCAGGCCTGATAACCAGATTCAACCCATGCATGTGTCTTATTTGTCGTGCTCTGTATGCATTCTTATTAAACACTTAAGCTCATCAAAAGACTTCACAAAAGAGTAAAAAGAGAACCTACAGACTGGAAAAAAAATTTTGGCTATGACAAATCAGACAAAGGTCTAATCTCTAAAATCTACGAGAAAATCTAACACCTCTACCACAAAAAGACAAATAATCCAATTAAAAAGTAGGCAAAGGAAATGAACAGACACTTCACCAAAGAAGACGTTCAAGCAGCCAACAGACGCATGAGGAAATGCTCACAATCTCTAGCCATCAGAGAAATGCAAATCAAAACCACAATGAGATACCATCTCACCCCAGCATTACTGGCATGAATCAATAAAACAGAAAATAACAAATGTTGGAGAGGCTGCGGGGAGATCAGAACTCTTATGTGCTGCTGGTGGTAATGCAAAATGATACAACCTTTTTGGAACACAATATGGCGCTTCCTTAAAACCAAAACCAAACCCAGTGCCATCAAGTCGATTCCAACTCATCGAGACCCTGTAGGACAGAGTAGAACTGCCCCAAAGAGTTTCCAAGGAGCTCCTGGAGGATTTGAACTTCCGACCCTTTGGTTAGCAGCCATTGCACTTAACCACTAAGCCACCAGGGCTTCCGGCGCCTCCTTAGAAAGCTAGAAATAGAAATACCATATGAATTCCTCTACATCAACAAAAAGAACACCGAAGAGGAAATAACCAAATCAATACCATTCACAGTAGCCCCCAAGAAGATAAAATACTTAGGAATAAATCTCACCAAGGATGTAAAAGACCTATACAAAGAAAACTACAAAGCTCTACTACAAGAAATTCAAAAGGACATACTTAAGTGGAAAAACATACCTTGCTCATGGATAGGGAGACTTAACATAGTAAAAATGTCTATTCTACCAAAAGCCATCTATACATATAACGCACTTCCGATCCAAATTCCAATGTCATATTTTAAGGGGATAGAGAAACAAATCACCAATTTCATATGGAAGGGAAAGAAGCCCCGGATAAGCAAAGCATTACTGAAAAAGAAGAAGAAAGTGGAAGGCCTCACTCTACCTGATTTCAGAACCTATTATACAGCCACAGTAGTCAAAACAGCCTGGTACTGGTACAACAACAGGCACATAGACCAATGGAACAGAATTGAGAACCCAGATATAAATCCATCCACGTATGAGCAGCTGATATTTGACAAAGGACCAGTGTCAGTAAATTGGGGAAAAGATAGTCTTTTTAACAAATGGTGCTGGCATAACTGGATATCCATTTGCAAAAGAATGAAACAGGACCCATACCTCACACCATGCACAAAAACTAACTCCAAGTGGATCAAAGACCTAAACATAAAGACTAAAACGATAAAGATCATGGAAGAAAAAATAGGGACAACCCTAGGAGCCCTAATACAAGGCATAAACAGAATACAAAACATTACCAAAAATGATGAAGAGAAATCCGATAACTGGGAGCTCCTAAAAATCAAACATCTATGCTCATCTAAAGACTTCACCAAAAGAGTAAAAAGACCACCTACAGACTGGGAAAGAATTTTCAGCTATGACATCTCAGACCAGCGCCTGATCTCTAAAATCTACATGATTCTGTCAAAACTCAACCACAAAAAGACAAACAACCCAATCAAAAAGTGGGCAAAGGATATGAACACACACTTCACTAAAGAAGATATTCAGGCAGCCAACAGATACATGAGAAAATGCTCTCGATCATTAGCCATTAGAGAAATGCAAATTAAAACTATGATGAGATTCCATCTCACACCAACAAGGCTGGCATTAATCCACAAAACACAAAATAATAAATGTTGGAGAGGCTGTGGAGAGATTGGAACTCTTATACACTGCTGGTGGGAATGTAAAATGGTACAACCACTTTGGAAATCTATCTGGCGTTATCTTAAACAGTTAGAAATAGAACTACCATACAACCCAGAAATCCCACTCCTCGGAATATACCCTAGAGATACAAGAGTCTTCACACAAACAGATATATGCACACCCATGTTTATTGCAGCTCTGTTTACAATAGCAAAAAGCTGGAAGCAACCAAGGTGTCCATCGACGGATGAATGGGTAAATAAATTGTGGTATAGTCACACAATGGAATACTACGCATCGATAAAGAACAGTGACGAATCTGTGAAACATTTCATAACATGGAGGAACGTGGAAGGCATTATGCTGAGCGAAATGAGCCAGAGGCAAAAGGACAAATATTGTATAAGACCACAATTATAAGATCTTGAGAAATAGTAAAAACTGAGAAGAACACATACTTTTGTGGTTACGAAGGGGGGAGGGGGGAGGGAGGGAGAGGGTTTTTTATTGATTAATCAGTAGATAAGAACTGCTTTGGGTGAAGGGAAAGACAACACTCAATACATGGAAGGTCAGCTCAGTTGGACTGGACCAAAAGCAAAGAAGTTTCCGGGATAAAATGAATGCTTCAAAGGTCAGCGGAGCAGGGGCGGGGGTCTGGGGAACATGGTTTGAGGGGACTTCTAAGTCAATTGGCAAAATAATTCTATTATGAAAACATTCTGCAACCCACTTTAAAATGTGGCGTCTGGGGTCTTAAAGGCTAACAAGCGGCCATCTAAGATGCATCAATTGGTCTCAACCCACCTGGAGCAAAGGAAAATGAAGAACGCCAAGGTCACACGACAACTAGGAGCCCAAGAGACAGAAAGGGCCACATGAACCAGAGATCTACATCATCCTGAGACCAGAAGAACTAGTTGGTGCCCGGCCACAATCGATGACTGCCCTGACAGGGAGCACAACAGAGAACTCCTGAGGGAACAGGAGATCAGTGGGATGCAGACCCCAAATTCTCATAAAAAGACCAAACTTAATGGTCTGACTGAGACTAGAGGAATCCCGGCGGCCATGCTCCCCAGACCTTCTGTCGGCACAGGACGGGAGCCATCCCTGAAGACAACTCATCAGACATGAAAGGGACTGGTCAGCAGGTGGGACAGAGATGCTGATAAAGAGTGAGCTAATTATATCAGGTGGACACTTGAGAGTGTGTTGGCAGCTCTTGTCTGGAGAGGGGATGGTAGGATAGAGAGAGAGGGAAGCTGGTAAAATTGTCACGAAAGGAGAGACTGAAAGGGCTGACTCAATAGGGGAAGAGCAGGTAGGAGTACGGAGTAAGATGTATGTAAACTTATATATGACAGACTGATTGGATTTGTAAACGTTCACTTGAAGCTTAATAAAAGTTAATAAAAAAAAAAAGGATCAAAAAAAAAAAAACAGGAAACTGAACTCACATCATCATTAAGCTGTGATGCTTAGTATACCTATCTAGTGAAGTCACATATAACAACAGTTAATAGTAGGTAATTAAGTTATTCCCCGGTAAATCCATTATTGTTACAAGTCCTAGGAAATTATTGGTTATATCAAAAGCACTGCTGGGTGCCCCTGATTGGTACTTATGTTGTGGGGAGTGGGTGGGTGATGGATTGCTCCCTGGTTGGGTCTAACAGCTGGTTATAGCATGTGTGTGTGTGTGTGTGTGTGTGTGTGTGTGTGTGTGTGTATGAAGGGTTGTTTTGAGAAGGATGGAGGGTTGTTTACAAAAGCAAATCAACATCAAAAACACTGAAAGGGAAGACTTTTGATAATAACAGTTGGGAAACATTATCTGAAGTCAGCAACAAAAGCAATTCAATGTCTTCCTTTCAAGAGCCTGGAAATAACAGTCTCGCACAAGGATGTACTGGATTTGGCCATCCATTTGGCCCAGTCTCATTCTTGTTGCTGATGGAGAAGCAGATCCAAAGTTGAAGTAATGTGCCCAAATTAACACAGCTGGTTAGAGTAGAATTAGAGATAGGACACAGGACTTTGACTCCAAGTCCAGGCCTCCCTTCACCCATTGGATATGGCTCTCTGGTAACCTAGAACCACCTTCTCACCTTATGTTGCTGAAAAAAGGTATTTGCAAGGAAGAAGTCTCTCAAAATTCCATCATGTGATCTCCAGCATCATCTGTGTCACTATGGCCGTATTTTCCAACTACCAATTCTTTTTTGTTTTCAACTTTTGCATTCCAGTCACCAGTAATTATCAATGCATCCTATTACATGTTTGAGCAATTTCGGGCTGCAGAAGTTAGTAAAAATCTTCAATTTCATCATCTTTGGCCTTAGTGGTTGGTGTGTAAATTTGAATAATAGTCGTATTAACTGGTCTTCCTTGTGGGTGTATGGACATTATCCTATCACTGACAGCGTTGTATCTCAGGATAGATCTTGAAATGGTTTTTTTGACAATGAATACAATGCCATTCCTTTTCAAGTTGTCATTCCCAGCATAGTGGACCGTATGATTATCTAATTCAAGATGCCAATACCAGTCCATTTTAGCTCCCTAAGGCCTGGGATATCGATGTTTATGGGTTCCATTTCATTTTTGACGATTTCTAGTTTCCTAAATTCACGCTTCGCACATTCCACATTCCCATTATTAATGGATATTTGAGGTGTTTCCTCTCATTTTGAGTCGTGCCGCATCAGCAAATGAAGGTCCCGAAAGATCGACTCCATCCACGTCATTAAGGTCGACGCTACTTTGAGGAGGCAGCTCTTCCCCAGTCGTATTTTGAGTGCCTACCAACCTGAGGGCTCATCTTCCAGCACTATATCAGACAATGTTCTGCTGCTATTCATAAGTTTTCACTGGCTAATCCCTTTCAGAAGTAGACTACCGGGTCCTTCTTCCTAGTCTGCCTTAGTCTGGAAGCTCAGCTGAAACCTGTCCATCATGGGTGACCCTGCTGGTATCTGAATACTGGTGGCATAGCTTCCAGCATCACAGCAACACGCGAGCCCCCACAGTATGACAAACTGACAGACATGTGGGGGCTCTGGGGGCTTTGCTGTTGTACTAACTGCCATTAATTGAAAACTCATTTTGTTTACCAAGCCCTGTGCTGAAGACATCACATATATCATCTCATTTCATTCTCCCAACAATCCTAAGAAGATCCTTGTGCCAGTTATCAATTTATTGTCTCTCCAAATCCATCCTCATTGCCTACTTTGTGAAAATGATGCTGGGCCTTTGAAATATTTTTCCTTGGCTTGCTGGCACCATGCCAAGCATTGTACGCAGTAGAGGGCGCTGGAGAGGTGTTACAGGAGAGAGGGGCTTTCCTTCCTGAACTGTCAGTGCTCTGGATTTCTCCAGTGCCAAGCTCCTGTGGTACACAGCTGCCAGCAGCTTCCCCCAACACCCCTTCTCGTGTCTCTGGTGAGGTATCGCCCCGTAAATGGCTTTCTCTAGCACCCTGGAGGATGGATTTCTAGCATGTTCTACTGGGCAGATTACAGGTAATTTTCACTGGTGCAGTACTTGGAACTTCTCTGCCATTCAGTGAGTCAGGACTGTGCCCTATCCAGCAGCGTCTGGATCTCAGCTCTAGGAGGGAAGGACTTCCCTTGGGCGCTCCATCTCAGCTCATGGAATGGTGGCTGCTCCTTATAGCTGCTATTCCTGTGTTCTTCAGCGTTAACTTCTTACTGGCTAACCCCTCGATATTTCAATCTCCTGTTGTAGTTAATAATTATTTGTATTAAATTCTACCCCCCCCACCATTGGACCCTTACAGATACAGTCATTTTATGAATATCTTTGTTTTTTGAGTTAATAATTGTTTCTCTTTTTCACTTGCTTGGTTTTCTCTATTATCACCATTTCAATCTCTTCCAGTGACTATATCTCCTCTCTATAAATTCCAAAACGTCACCTTCTTGGAGAAATCTCTCCTTGGAGCGTTCTGATTTGCTGCAACACAGACTGGTTGCCCTTTATGCCTGTGCACACCTGTCTTCCTGGAACTGCTCCCAACATCATCTTGGGAATCTCCTTGGGCCCTCTCCTACGTGGACCACTCATTCATATGTTTCCAAGTTGTACCGCTTTGGTCTCTTCTTCTTTCCTCCCTGTCTTTGCAGATTTATACCTTTAAAAAAATAAAATATCCTTTTGAAATTTGAGTTATAGGCCCAGGTCTCTGTTTCTTTTGACTTGTTTTAAAGCAGGTTTTTATTTACTTGTTAACCTTTGTTGTTAGTTGCTAATGTATTGGCTCTGACTTATGGCGACCCCATGTACAACTGACCAAAACATTATTTAGTCATGCACCATCTTCACAATCGTTGGTATGCTCAAGTCTATTGTTGTAGCCACTGTGTACTCTGAGTGCCTTCCAACCTATGGGGCTCATCTTCCAGCACCATCAGATGATATTCTGTTGTGATCCATAGGGTTTTCACTGGATAATTTTCAGAAGTAGATCTCCAGGCCTTTCTTCCTAGTCTATCTAGGTCTGGAAGCTCTGCTGAAACCTGTCCACCATGGGTGACTCTGCTGGTATTTGAAATACCGGCAGCATAACTTCCAGCATCATAGCAACACGCAAGCTACTGCAGTATGACAGACTGACAAATGAGTGGTGGATCTCTTGTAGAGAATCTACATTTATTAATATCATTGCTAAGGTTCTAATAAAGAGCTTATTCCCAAATTACTACATATTCTTTTATTATAACATTTTAAAAGATCTTTGGTATTCTATGCTGAGGATGTACCATAATTTAGTTAGCCTGACCCATTTGGTTGGACATTTAGGTTGATTGCATTTTTTTGGTATTGAGGAATTCTTATGAGGGACATTGAGCAGACCTGCACAGCTGAGATGCAAGTACTCACCAAGGATGCTGGCAGACAAAATTCAGAGACAGCCTGTCATGTATACCCAAATACAGCACAGCTATACTTCCAAGGTCTTCTGGAGAATCCATAAGCAACTGGAACGATCTTTCTTAATGACCCATCCAGCTCCCCAGGGCAGAATACCCTGGCTGGCTTCTTTGCTGTTGTTGTTGTGTACTGTTGAGTCAATTCTGACTCATGATGACCCTATAGGATGGAGTAGAACCGCCCCACAGGGTTCCCTGGCTACAATCTTTACGGTAGCAGATCATCAGGTCTTTTCTCCCACAGAGCAGCTGGTGGGTTTGAACCACTGACCTTTCAGTTAGCAGCTGAGCACTTAGTAAACTTTGCGCCACCAGGGCTTCTGGCGTCTTAGCTAGCTGCCTGCTAATCAGCAGCTCACCCAACAAAAGGCAAAGTTCATTATTTTCAACTTGTCTGCAGTTTTTCCTCTCCCACTTATCCTCTTTTTTTTGCATTTTGTTCCTAATTTTGCTCTTGAAATATGAAATAAATCCATTATTGATATCACTTGTGTATGGTATGTAGTGTGCTAAAATTAATTTTACATCTTTGAGTTATTCTTTGACACTATTACATGCAGTGTGCTAGTGCTCATTCTCACAGCTAAATCGGTGAGCTCATCCAGGATTATTTTTCATGGATAAATTGTTGTTGTTGTTAGTTGCTGTCCAGTCAGCTCCAACTCATAGTGACCTTGTCTATAACAGAATGAAACATTGTCCTGTCCTGCACTTCATGATTACTGGCATGTTGGCCCTGTCTAATTTCTGGTGGGTGCTGTAGAGCCATTTAGGCCCATCTGACTTCAACACAAAATGTAGGGGAGGGCAGCTTTCAGCATCTCCAGTTATAAAATGCACCAAATAATGACATCATTACACAGAAACATAGGCTGCTCAGTGAAAGGCTAAGTTCTGAAGAAACTTACGAGGAAAATGAAAAAGAATTCTGACCCTTCATGTCTTTGCCCTCCTCCATACCCAAATACAGACAGGCAATTCACAAGTAAATGTAAGGCTTTCAGCATCCAACCGTTTGGAGTAGTGCAAAAATAAATAAATAAAAAGTAAAACACTTCATACTTCATACAGTGCCTTTCCTTGTCCTTTTTAAAACTCAAAAGAGGCTCAAGCAACAACATTCTCCTTCTGGGTTGAAACCAGCAAGGGTTGAGGCTGCCCTGGGACAGTGCTCCTCTTATGAGCGGTGGGTGAAAAAAAGACTGGGCTTATTCACAAGGTTTACTGGGTGGTTAGACCACACCCTTGCTGCTGCTACTGCTGCTGCTTGAGAATCCATGGCTTAGCCTGCAGCTTCATGGGATCACTGACCCCAATAGAGGGCAGTATGGGGTCTGCTTTTTAACCGGCTTTCCTTGTTCAGAAACACGCTGAGATGGAAGCTCTAATGTCAAGTTTGAACTGTTGCTCATATTTATTTTATTGTGTTGAAATATATATCACAAAATGTTTGCCTTTTCAACCATTTGTGTGTACAATTCAGTGACATTATCTATGTTCACCATGCTGACCATCGCTGCTCTCCGTTTCCAATTTTTTTTATCACCCTTAACAGAAATTCAGTACCCCTTAAACAATATCTCCCCATCTCCCGCTCAACTGTTGTTCTTGATAGTCAGGCTTTAAATCCATGTGGCTGACACGTGGAGGACACCCAGTTCAGCAGGGAACATAGCCACATACACCTAGAATCACAGTAAAATCTTTCGGTGCCACTCACTCATATAACAAACGTGTCAGACAGCTACTCTGCACCAGGGCACAGAATTTCAGTGGAGAAGGGGCTTAGGGGAGCCTGTCCGGTTATAAAGCGTTAGCAAAGGACTACATAGAAGCACTGTTTTTCCTTAGATTGTATGTACACGGCAGACTGATAGAAAATAGCAAAATCTTCCAAAGATGCTTTTATTTATGTACATTAAAAAAAAAATTTTTTTTTGTACATTAGGTTGAGAAAATGTCAGTTTTCTTTAGCAGTACATATTTCCCCAAGTTTTAAAATGTTTTTTGTATTTTATTACTACTCAGCGTGGTGGGAGAAGCACAGATGGAGATTGCCAAGACAGCTAGAGCCCCCCACCTCAAGCCGCTCCACGGGCCGCCTCTAGCCAGGCCCTGTGTTAGGCACAAAGAGTGGCATCTAACACTGTCTGGGCTGCAGAGTTCACCATGCGCCGGGGGGCGTCAGCCTATGAAGTGCAACACGGCGTAACAAGTGCTGCCCTTTAATCCATTTACTGGGTTGTTTTTTTCCATCATTTATTGAGCACCTATTGCATGCCAGTCACAGTGCTGGGCCCTGAAGGTCCTAGAGTCCTTGGGCTCTGAACTCACAGGGCAATGAAGTCTTAGGAGTAGGGTTGCCTGATAAAATACAGGACGCACAGTTAAATTGGAATTTCAGATAAACAATAAGTTCAATGTAAGTATGTCACCATGAATCAGAATTAACTCCACAGGAGCTGGTTTAGGTTTTTTAATTTTTATTTTTTTGGTTCTGTCCCATGCAATGTATTTTTAAAACAGACTTTAGTTTTTAGAGCAGTTTTAGGTTTACAGAAAAATTGTGCTGAAAGAGTTCCTATTTGCCCCCCCACCTCCCCACACCCCCCACACGTTGCTTCTATTGGCAGCTGTGTACATTTGCTGCAGTTTATTTGCTACACCTGGCCACCCCACCTGGGGAGACCATAAGGGGTGAAAAGTGCTCAGGAGAAAGAAGGGTTTCTGTCTCTGCTTAAAGGCATCTCCTCCTAGAGGCCCTCCACAACTGTCTTCTCAATCACTGTCTCTTCACCCTAATTACCCTGAAACTTATTTGTTTGTTATCAGTCTTTCCCGGGAGAACGAAATCTCCCTAAGGGTAGGCTCCATATGCGTCCTATTCCCTGTCCTAATTCCCAGCCCGCAGTCGTGCAGTAACTATGTTTTGAATAAATGAATGCTTCTGGGGCAGATGGAGAACATGGTCAAGGAAAGCTTCATAGAAGAGGTGGCATTGGAGTTGGGCCTTAGAGAAAATTAGGGGCTTCCTAGGTAAACAGGGGGATGGGAAGGACACTCCAGGCAGACGACCAGTGTGAGCAGACGTGGAAGAGCAGAAGAGGAAGCAGCTAGGTTTTAGGGGAGTATAGGGGCTGTGTGGCCTAGTGGTTAAGTGCTACAGCTGCTAACCAAAGGGTCGGCAGTTCAAATTCACCAGGCGCTCCTTGGAAATTCTATGGGGCAGTTCTACTCTGTCCCATAGGGTTGCTATGAGTCGGAATCGACTTGATGGCAACAGGTTTGTTTTTTTTTTGGTTACAGGCTGTGTCTGGGAAGAGGGGAGGAGGGCAGGAAAAGTAGCAGGGGCCTGACCTTGTTGGTTCTGTGTGCCCACCAAGGTGAGGGAGACCAAGGGAGGCTTTAAGGGGTTGAGGAATCGTAGCAATGTGAGGTCAGACCAGGGAGGGTGGCTTGGTGGCTGCAGGCAAGACAGGCCAAGGGCAAAGCCTAACTGTGAAGGCCTTGCCCTGAAAGTCTCTCTCATACTCCTGCTCCTGCCAGCTGGGGGAAGACCTGGGTTATGGAGAAGATGGATCTGAGATCTGTTGTTGTTGAGTGTTGTGGAGTAAATTTTCAACTCACAGCGACCCCATGTGACATAGCAGAACTGCCCCAAAGGGTTTTCTAGACTGTAATCTTTATGGGAGCAGATCATCAGGTCTTTCTCCCTCAGACCCACTGGGTGGCCAACCTTTCAGCTAGCAGCCAAGCGACTAACCATTGTGCCACTAGGGTTCCTTAAGATGGATCTAGGTTGTGATAAATTCTCACCTGGGTCTCCAAAGGGAGCTTCTATTGGCCATGGTCTCAGAGAACAGATTCTCCCTTGGGGGGCCGTGGTGTGTGGGGCAGCTTTTGTGTTTCTGAACGACAGGGTCTAAGAATTAAAAAGCAAATAAATAGGGATGGACAGTGAGCTAGTGGTGTTCCACAGGACAGTGATAATGCCAAAGCCAAGTGAACAGCAGGATAAAAAATTAATTTCATGAATGTCTTCGCTGAGCCTTAAAGGGCTCTATGATCTGCCCTTCCCACTTGAGCTCAGAGTAGTGAAGATCTGAGCCCATGAGGAGTGGACAGTCTATGCTTTTTTGCTTTTGTTAAAAAGTTTTTATGTGCATATAGTAAAATTCAGTTTTTTTAGGTGAGTGGTTCCATGCATTTTTAATACACGCATATACTTTGTAACCACCAGCACAGACAGCATACAGAATAGTTCCAACACCCCAAAGAATTTTCTCGTTCTGCCCCTTTGTATTCAGACCTTTCCCTACCTCTAAACTCTGGCAACTGCTGTTTTGTTCTTTGTTCCTATATTTTTGTCTTTTCTATAATATCATGTAAGTGGCATCATACAGTATGAAACCTTTTGAGATTAGGTTCTGTCACTCAGCATGGTGGAGATTCGTCCACGTTGTTGCGTGTATCAATCGTTCATTACTTTTTATTGCTCAGCACTATTCCATTATAAAAATGTAACAACTTTGTAATGGTTAAGGTTGTATGTCAATTTGGCTGCGCCATGATCCTTAGTGATTTGATAGTTATATGATGGTGTGATCACTTCCATGATGAGATTTGATATGTAATCACCTCCATGATAGGATCTGCTGTGAGTAGCTAATCAGTTGAAAGGGAGTTTCCCTGGGCACGTGGCCTGCATTGAATATAAGTAGATATTCTGGCAAGGCTTGTGGGCTTTTGCTCACTCTGGATCCTGAAGTTGGCTCCTGTTCACCTGATCTCTGGTTCTTGGGACTTGAGCTAGCAGCTTACTTGAGGCCTTGCCTGGTGATATTTGGAATTCATCAACCTTCACAGACTGTGAGCAAGAGCCCTGCTCTCTGAGCTGCCGATCTTGGGTTCTCTAGCCCCTGTGGCTACATGCATAAGGAGAAGTCTGACCCATGGACTTGGAACATTCCAGGCTCTACCACTGCGTCAGCCATTTCCTTGATATAAATTCTCTCTCTGTCTCTCTATATATTTATATTTTTTATGCTTTGCTGGTTTTGCTTCTCTAGAGAACCCAGCCTAAGACAAACTTGTTTATCTATTCACCCAAAGAAAGTCGTTTGGGTTGTTTCCAGTTTGTGGAGATTACAAGTAACGGTGATGTTAATATTCATGTACAGGTTTTTATGTGAAATAAGTTTTCATTTTTCCCAGATAAATACCTAAAAGTGGGTCACATGGTAAGTATATGTTTAAATTTTTAAGAAACTCACTGTTTTCCAGAATGGCTGTACATTCGCATTTAAGGAGACAGAGTTTTGTCCTTCCTCCCCTCCTTCCCTCTTTTCTTCCCACCTTTTTTCCCTTTCTTTCCATATCTCCCTCCTTTCCTCCTTGCTTCTCTCTCTCTCTCTTCCTTCCTTCCTTTTTTCCCCTCCTTATTTCTTTACTTTCTTTCTTCAATTTCACACTTTTATTGAAATGTAACTTTCATGTCCTCTTAAGCACACCATCTTAAGTATACAACTAGATGAACTTTACATGTGTATACAAGGATGTAACCACCACCCAGGTCAAGATACAGAACCTTTCCTGAGCCTCCTCCCAGTAAAGGAATTGTTTTATTCCTTTATTCCCCAACCCCTTAAAGGAATTGTTATCCTGACTTCTATCATCTGAGATAAGTTTTGCCTGGACTAGAAGTTTATATAAATGGGATCATAAAGCATATACTCTTTTTATGTCTGGTTTATTTTTAATCAACATTATGTAAAATTCATCCACATTGATGTGTATTGCAGCAGCTTCTTTTTCGTATTGTTGAGTTGTATTGCATTGTATGAACACACCTCAATTTATTTATCTGTTCTGTGACAGAAATTTGGATTGAATCCAGTTTTTGGCTATTGTGAGTAAAGCTGCTATGAACATTCTTTTCTATGTGTTTTTGGTGGACACTGGCATGCATTTTTGTTGGGTATATACTCAGGAGTAGAATTGCTACTCAGCAATTTAGATAGGGTATGTTTAGCATTGTTAGACGATGTCCAACAGCTTTCCAAAGTAGTTGACCAATTTACAGTCTCAGCAGCAACGTATAAGACAGTGGTGTCGCTAGGGCTGGTGTCACCCGGTGCAGTAACTCATGGTGTCACCCCCAGGACCTCTTCCATACCAGACCATACGGAATCCTTTGTAATGTTTTTTGTACTAATATTACTCATAATTTGTAATTCCTGTATATCACTCCTTCTTTCCCTTTATTTACTATATTATTCTCAAAAAAGTTGTTGATATAGGTTCACAAATATTAATGACCACAATATTGTTGCTAAAACACTAGAAAATTGGACAAAATCCTTGGCAGCAATGAAAACAACAGCACATGCTTGTAGCCCATGCAGACAAAACCACGTGATTTGAAGTGTCATTGTAATTGGGTAATAATGACAGCTCTGACCAGGATGCATTAACACCCCATTGCTGTCTGGTTGATTCTGACTCATAACAACCCTAAAGGACAGAGTAGAGCTGCCCCATAGGGTTTCCAAGGAGTGCCTGGTGGATTCGAACTGCTGACCTTTGGGTTAGCAGCTGTAGCTCTTAACCACTACACCACCAGCGTTTCCAGAATGCAATTAGAAGGTTCAAAAATAAATTAGCATAGAGTTTTAGCCTTGTAGGTATACCGATACATATAAGCTGGGCTTATGAAAAAATGTTTTTGTTGTTATAACTAACTACAGGGATATTTTTGTAAAAAATAATAAATTTCTGCTGAAACACTGCACAAAAATTTTAGACAGTTGTTTTAGTGTCACCCCCTCTGACAGTGTCACCTGGTGTGGTCTGTACATCCTGGACCCCCCTAGTGATGCCACTGGTATAAGAGTTACAGTTGCTCTGCATCCCAACATTTGGTATTGGAAGTCCTTTTCATTTTAGCCATTTTGGGTAGTAGTATCTCATTGTGGTTTTAATCTCCCTAATGACTAAAGACGTTGAGCATCTTCCTGTATGCTATTGGCCATTTGATATCCTCTTTCAAAAGGTGCCTGTTTAAGTCTTTTTTATTGGGTTGTCTGTGTTGACCTTTTTTTGCAGGAGAATGGAAGCCATTTGGAATATCTAAACAACCAATGCCCACCTCAGAGAGAAAACTGACATTGGCTCAGGGGCAAAAGTTGCTTTTTGGGGTATGAGTAGGGGCAGAGGAAAGGGAATCTGTCCTTTCTGAAACCTTACTTACAGGCTTAGAGTTGAGAGATGTGACCTGGACTGTTCTGTGCAGTTGGCCGACCCACTTCAAAGGTGCTAAAAGCCCCTTTTACCACCGCTGGCCTTTCTCACAAGTCACCTTGATAAGTGTTGTGGATTAGGAGTCTGGAGGAGGTCCAGCCTTTCCTCCTGGATTGCAGTGCTCATTGCTCTTCACAACCAGATGGGCACCCTTTATTAAGGGAGGACCTGTCTGGTGGGCTGAGTAAGACTAGCCACCAGCTGGGCCTGGTGAGGGGGGAGTGCAGTTGGGGTGTGGGGGGAGAGACTCCCAGAGCCTCTGCTCCCGCTAACTGGAGGCTCTACCAGGACTCCAACATTCCCACTGAGAGAGGGGAAGATGTGGACCCTCAGGTCCTGTCTTAGTTATCTAGTGCTGCTAGAAATACCACAAGTGGATGGCTTCAATAAAGAGAAATTTATTTGGCTACAAGTCCAAATTCAGGGTATCGGCTCCAGGGAAAGGCTTTCTTTTCTCAGCTCTGGAGGAAGGTCTTTGTCATCGATCTTCCCCTACTGGAGGAGCTTCTCACCACAGGGACCCCAGTCCAAAAGACACACACTCCTGCTCTTCATTATTGGTGGTATGAGGTCCCCATGTCTCTCTGCTTGCTTCTCTCTTTTGTATCTCAAAAGAGATTGGCTTAAGACACTATCTAATCTTGTAGATCTCATCAATATAACAAAAAAAAAAAACAAAAAATAACTGCCACTAATTCATCTCATTACATCACAGTGATAGGATTTACAACACACAGGGAAATCACATCAGATGACAAAAAGGTAGACAGTCATACAATACTGGGAATCATGACCTAGCCAAGTTGACAGATACTTTTGGGGGACACAATTCAATCCATGACATTCCACCATTTGACCTCCAAAAATTCATGTCCTTGCCACATGTTAAACATATTCACCCCATCATATTATAGGAAAAGTCTTAAATCAACTCCAGGTTCAAAATCCAAAAGTTCCTCTTCATCTGTGGAATCTAGAATACAAGTTATCTGCTTCCAAAGTACAAAGGTGCAACAGCCACAAGGTAGATATTTCCATTACAAACAGGAGAAATTAAAGGGAAAGAAGGCATAATAGGCACCATGCAAGTCAGCAAAACACATTACATTCGCCCTCAAGGCCTTGAAAACAATCCTTTCTGAGACCATTTACACAATGGCCCTGCCCTCTAAACTCTAGGTATTAGCCACACTGTGCAGATTCTGAATGGAGGCCCCTAGGCTCTGGGCTTCAGGTCTGCCTTCCAGACCCACTGGGACGGCAACTCTGCTCCCTCAGCTTTAAACACACCATTCTCCAGTCCATCTGAGTGGAAACTCCACCCTTAGAAACACCAGAGGCCGTGGCGCCACCCTTTGAAACCCCAGAGGTCTTGGCCATACCTTTTAAGACTGAAGCAGCTCAGCTTCCTGTGTTCCTTATCTCTTCAGCTTCTCCTTTCTGGTTTCTTAGCATCTTGGCTCCTCAGACCTTATGCCTGCATCTGCCCTGCTGAGGCAGGTGTTTCAAAGCTCTGTAGCTCCATCGATGAGTGCTTGGAGGCACCTCACTCTGCCAGTAAACTTTGGTGAGAAGGCACTCAGCTCTCTTGCTCCGTGAGTCAGCAAGTCTGGCTCCACTGATAAGTGCCCAGAGGCACCCCACTCTACCAGGAAGCCTCCTGCGCACAGACACTCAGCTCTCTTGCTCCATGGGTAGGCTCCAGCGCTGTCTGGTGCTGCTCTCCTGTTTCTGCTATAGCCAGTTCACTGCTGCTGCCAGTCTACTGCTGCTGCTTCTCACCCTCTGCACTGTCTCTGGTGTTAACTGTTCTCACTTCCATCTAAGTCCTCTATCCATTCACAGTTTCAAAATCAATCCACATTCTGGGTATCTGTTAGAGCAGCACCTCACTTCTGGTACCAGATTATCTCTTAGTTGTCTAGTGCTGCTATAACAGAAATACAATAAGTGGATGCCTTCAAGAAAGAGAAATTTATTCTCTCACAGTCCAGTAGGCTACAAGTCCAAATTCAGGGTGTTGGCTCTGGGGAAAGGCTTTCTCTCTCTGTCATCTCTGGAGGAAGGTCCTTGTCATCAATCTTCCCCTAGACTAGGAGCTTCTCAGAGCAGGGACCTGCTTTCCAAAGGACGTGCACTCCTCCTCTTCTTTCTTGGTAGTATGAGGTCCCCACGTCTCTCTGCTTGCTTCTCTCTTTTATATCTCAAAAAAGAATGGCTTAAGACACTATCTAATCTTGTAGATCTCATCAAAATAACTGCTACTAATCCATTTTATTACATCATAGGACAGAATTTACAACATATAGGGAAATCGCATCAGTTGACAAAATGGTAGACAGTCATACAATACTAGGAATCATGACCTAACCAAGTTGACAGATATTTTGGGAGGACACGATTCAACCCATGACAGGTCTCCAGACCACAGAAGCCTCCAGGAAGAAATCAAATCCAGCCCTCCCACAGAAGGTCCAGTCCTTCAAACTTGATTCATCTCGTGGTGGAGCCAGTGCCTAGTTGAGGAATGTGGAGGTGAAAGATTGAACGTGACAGAGAATGTGAGATGCCACAAACCTCATGTTTTATAGATTAGAGACTGAGGACCAGTGAGGTGAAATGACCTCTCCACTGTCTGTTGGCAATGAGTGGCTGTAGTGGGCTGAATATTGTCTTTGTTATCTAGTGCTGTTATAACAGAAATAGCATAAGTGGATGGCTTTAACAAACAGAAATTTATTCTCTCACGATTTAGCATACTACAAGTCTGAATTCAGGATGCCGGCTCTAGGGGAAGGCTCTCTCTCTCTCTCTGCCCTCTCTTGGTCCTTGTCTCTTTTCAGCTTGTTTCCTGGTTCCTTGGAGGTCTTCATGTGGTGAGGCATTTGTCAGCCCCCAACTCTGCTTACTTCTCTGTGCCTAATCTGCTCGTTTTATATCTCAAAGATGATTGGTTTAAAACACACCCTGCACTGATATCTCATTAACATAACAAAGAAAATCCTATTCCCAAATGGGATTACAACCACAGGTATAGGAGTTAGGTTTTACAACACATGTTTTTTGGGGGGCACAATTCCATCTATAATAGTATCTCCACAAATTCATGCCCACCCAGAACCTCAGGATGTGCCCTTATTTGGAAATATGGTCTCTGCAGATGTAATTAGTTAAGGATCTTAAGCTGATATTATACTGGATTTCGGGTAAGCCCTAAATGCAGTGACTGGTGCCCTTATAAGAAAAGGAGAAGACACAGAAACACAGAGAAGATAATGTGAAAACAGAGGTAGAGATGGAAGAGATACATTTATAAGCCAAGGAACACCAAAGATTGTCCGCAACCACTAGAACCTACGAAGAGGCAAGGAAATATTCGTCCCTAGAGTTTTCAGAGGGGGCATGGCCTTGTTGATACCTTGATGCCTGATTTCTGGTCTGTTAAACTATTCATTTTCACTATTACACTAAGGGATATTCAATTTTGTTTTTTTTTTTAGACTGTGAGAGAATAAATTACTGTTGCTTTGAGCCATCAAGCTTGTGGTAATTTGTTCAGACAACTCTAGGAAACTAATACAGTGGCCAAGCCAGGACTGGTGTCAGGTCTCTGGAATTCCAGGCCAGGGATAAATACTTTCCCTAGACCAGGACATATTCAGTGGTTTAGAAGGTGGCAGCAGCCCAGTGAGGATAATCATACTCAACTATTGATGGCAGTTTGATACTGAGTACTAACCATGTAGCAGACTTAATTCTAAACTTTTATCTGCATTCTCTCTAATCCTTAAAACAACCTTGTGAGCTTTATAGATGAGGAAAGAGGGCTCAGAATGCAGAGGTAACTTGTGTGATGATCAGTATAATGAGAACTTAACTAGCAGATACCATACAGTAGGATGAATAATTGTACATTTTGGAGTCCTTATGATCACAGCTGTTTCCTGTTAGGTTGGAAGTGTTATTGTTGCTGTTGTTGTTAGGTGGAGTTGAGTTGGTTCTGACTCATAGTGACCTACGTACAACAGAATGAAACACCGCCTGGCCCTGCACCATCCTCACAACTTTTGTCATGCTTGAGCCCATTGTTGCAGCTACTGTGTTAATCCATCTCGTTGAGCGTCTTCCTCTTTTTCGCTGTCTACCAAGCATTATGTTTTCTCCAGGGACTGGTCCCTCCTGATAACATGGCCAAAGTATGTGAAACAAAGTCTCACCATCCTTGCTTCTAAGGAACATTCTCCCTGTACTTCTTCCAAGACAGATTTGTTTATTCTTTTGGCAATCCATGGTATATTCGATATTCTTTGCCAACACCGTATTCAAGGGCAACAATTCTTCAGTCTTCCTTATTCATTGTCCAGCTTTCACATGCATAGGAGATAATTGAAAGCATCATGGCTTGGGTCAGGCACACTTTAGTCCATAAAGTGACATCTTTGCTTTTTAACACTTTAAACAAGTCTTTTGCAGCAGATTTGCCCAATGAAATGCTTTGTTTGATTTCTTGACTGCCGCTTCCATGGGTGTTGATTGTGGATCCAAGTAAAATGAAATCCTTGACAACTTCAATCTTTTCTCCATTTATCACGATGTTGCTTTTTGGTCCAGTTGTTATTAGGATCAAGAATTATAAACAGCTGGGCATTAAGTAATCCTTGGGGGCAGTGGGTATAAATGGGCTACTGTTCAATGACACATTGCTCCCCTGACGCAGTGAGACACATCCTGGGGTAGTTGCTAATATCTGGACTCCCCTTCCCTACAATGTCTGAGGGAACTTAAGGGACATCCAGAAAACTTCACCTGCCCGCACACCTGGGCCTGTGATCATATCTGACTGTGTGTAAATGATATCCACATCACTTGTCTTTTTTGGAGGTAGCTGTGATGGTAACTATGTCAACTTAGGCTCTAGTACCCAGCTTTTCAATATTCTTGGCCAACACCATGATTCAAATGCATCAATTCTTCAGTCTTCCTTATTCATTGTCCAGCTTTCACATGCATATGAGGTGATTGAAAATACTATGGCTTGGGTCAGGTGCACCTTAATCCTCAAAGTAACATCTTTGAGAACTAAGAATATTGAATATACCATGGACTGCCAGAAGAATGAACACATCTGTCTTGGAAAAAGTACAGCCAGAATGCTCCTGAGAAGTGAAGATGGTGAGACTTTGTCTCATGTACTTTGGAAATATTATCAGGAGGGACCAGTTCCTGGAAAAGGACATCATGCTTGGTAAAGTGGAGGGTCAGCAAAAATGAGGAAGACCCTCAGTGAGATGGGTTGACACAGTGGGTGCAACAATGGGCTCAAACATAGCAACAATTGTGAGGATGGCTCAGGGCTGGGCAGTGTTTCATTCTGTTGTACATAGGTTCTCTATGAGTCGGAACCAATTTGATGGCACCTAACAACAACAACGACAACCCAGTTATTCAATCAAACACTAATCTAGACATTGCTGTGAAAGTACTTTGTAGATGTAATTAATATCTATAATCAGAGGACTTTATGTAAAAGAGATCTTCCTCCGTAATCTGGTGGGCCTGATCTAATTAGTTGAAAGGCCTTGTGAGCAGAACTGAAGTGTGCTGAGGAAGAAGAAATTCACCATGTGGACTATCAGAGTCAGCTCCTGCCCAGAAGTTTCCAGTCTGCCATTCTTGATGGCCTGCCCTATGGGTTTCAGAATTGCCTAGCCAGCCCCCACAATTGTGTAAGCTAATTCCCTGCAATAAATCTCTCTATACAGATATAAATATAGATATATAGCTACACTCTACTGGTTGTGTTTCTCTGGTAGAACCCTGACTGATACAGTAGCCTACTCATTTAAACAATTTTTTTTATTAAAGTCAAATATATTTTCAGAAAAACTTAAAAAAAAAAAGGTTATAGATAAACAAATTATCACAATGTAAATACAACCACGTAACAACCACTCAGGTCAAGAAATACATTGCCAGTGTCCCAGGACACTTTCTAATCTCTCTGCTTTGTCTCTGTCAAAGGTAATCACTATTCCATGTATTTCTCTTGATATAGTTTTGCTTTTCTGTCTCCAGATGGTATAGCAGAAAGGGTAAGTCTATAAGTGCCACCTCCAGGCTATTTGTGTTCAAATCTTAGTTCTAACAAGTCACAGCTACATGAACCTGGTCATGCTATTAAATCTCTCTTAGCCTCTGTTTTCACATCTGTAAAGTGGTCTAATACTAGTGACCAATCCATAGGAAAATGGAGAAATGTTTGAAGTTGTCAAGGATTTCATTTTATTTGGATCCACAGTCAACACCCATGGAAGCAGCAGTCAAGAAATCAAAAGACACATTGCATTGGGCAAATCTGCTGCAAAAAAAAAAAACCTCTTTAAAGTGTTAAAAAGCAAAGATGTTGCCTTGAAGGCTAAGGTATGCCTGACCCAAGCCATTGTATTTTCAGTTGCCTCATATGTATGTGAAAGCCTGACGATAAATAAGGAAGACCAAAGACGAATTGATACCTTTGAACTGTGGTGTTGGCAAAGAGTGTTGAATATACCATGGACTGCCAAAAGAATGAACAAATTGTTCCTGGAGGAAGTACAGGCAGAATGCTCCTTAGAAACAAGGATGGCAAGACTATATCTTACATACTTTGGACATGTTGTCAGAAGGGATCAGTCCCTAGAGAAGGACATCATGCTTGGTAAAGTTAGAGGGTCAGTGAAAAAGAGGAAGACCCTCAATGAGATGGACTGACACAGTGGCTGCAACAATGGGCTCAAGCATAACAATGATTGTGAGGATGGCACAGGACCGAGCAGTGTTTCATTGTGTTGTATATAGGGTTGCTATGAGTTGGAACCTACTCGACGGCACCTGATAACCACAACAACATCCACAGGACTGTTGGGAGGTCTAAAGGCGATAGTGTATGCGAAGAACGTGCCCAGTGCTAAGCACACAGAAAGTCTGCCTGTTAATGTTAGCCAGTGGTATGGTGGATATTGTTACTGTACTTCACATGGATCAGGCTTTACCTGTTTGAAGTTGTTGGGTAGTGGGAGGGGTGTTGGGACAAACAGTCTTCTCTTAAGGATGGACCTTTCTGTACATACCATTTCAGAAAGTTCTGGGCATGTTCATTTATTTAGCGATAAAATGGCATTCACCTCATTGGAGTGTAAGCTGTATGAAGTTAGGAATTTTGTCTGTCTTGTTTACTGCTATGTTCCCAATGCTTGGAACAGTGCTTGATACATAACGAGGGCTCAGTAAATGTTTGGTGAATGAATGAACAAATTTAAAGGGCATCAGTATGTCACTGCTCAAACATTCGAAGTCAGCAGATTTGATGTGGAATGGAGGGAACATAGCTGAGAGTTAGATGAGCAAGTGGTGGGGAAGTCCAGAGAAGAAAGGGAACAGTGGGACCAGAGACTTCCGGAAGGAGCAGGAAAAGATAGATGATAAGAGTATCTAGGAAGGAAGGCCTCATGCCACATCTGATAGGTCTCAGGCAGGTGAGGTCTCCCGATGGAGTTTACACCTACTACCAGAGATGAGTGATTTCCCCCTTCCAGCCCTGGAGTCTCCCTTCATTGCCTGATCCAAACAACTGGACCGTCTGTGCCCTGCTTATTTTGGTAAAGTTTGTTTTGTCCACCTAAACTCAGGCCCCAACTGGCCAAGTCCAGATGAGACAAAACTTTCTCTTAATGGAAATGTTTCTCTAAGTCCTGAATGTAGTGGGCAGAAGGGAAAATACAAAATCCCATTAGTGACGAGGACTTCATAGAAGCTACCAGATGTGAGCTGAGGCTGACTTCCCACAGGAAACAATCAAGAGAAATTCCCCCATTACTGAAACTCCAATTTCTCTGAAGGTTGAAAGAACAAGGGAGTTATTAAACGTTATATAAACACAGTTACCAAGATAGTAATAATAACACGGAATATGAGTGCACTCATTTATTCATTCTTGTTTGGAGGCAGAGCAAAAATCAACACCATTCCAAGTGCATTCACTTCATTCATTGATTTTTCACACATTGACTCAGCACCTACTTTGAGTTAGACCCTGTGCTAGGGGCTTGATGCACAGAAATGCGTAACACTGGGGCTGTCCTCAAAAAATTTTATGGTTTAGTAGAAGCCAGCCAACTTCTGAACATGAGACGTACATGTGTAAGTTTTGCACTCTGGGTAAAGATGTGTAGTGAAAGAACTGCCCTGCCTTTTTTATTGTTAACTCAGAAGTTTTGAACTTGCCTTGAAGCATCCTAGTTTGCCTTATGCTCTGTCTTTCCTGACCCTTGAACCCACCTGCTTTTTGTGAATCTGGCTGTAGCTCTAGCCTCTGATCCTGCCTCTTAGGGTAGTGAGGCCTGTTGGGTGAACAAGGTAAACCCCTCTCTTGGTTTCCCCAACAGCATCTCTCACACAAATCAAGGGGGCTCCTGCAGTGAATGGTCTCCGAGTGTGAGTGCTCCATCTTCTCCTTCCATTGTATTTCCCATGTCTTTGAATAGTTCCACCATTCACCCCATTGTTCAAACCAGAAAACCAGGCTCACACGCCCCTCTTCCTGTTGACAAGGTCCACCATGAAACCTCAAAGTGCTGAAGCAGCGTCAGTGCGAGCAGATGGGGGTGGGCAATGGAGTGGAGAATTGTCCAGCCTCAAATTCTGGTTCTTGTGGTCGTCTGACAATGAGTGTCAGCTGTGCTGATGTCCAGGGTCCCGCAAAGACAGCTCTTTAGCCTCTGACCTAACATACTCCTTTAGTCCAACTGGGATGGGGCCAGAATACCTCACCATCCCATTCACTGTCTCATTCTCTCCACTTTCTTTTTAGATACCTCTGAACAAAATAATTCCCTCCTTAAAAAATAAGAAAATGCCCACTTCTGCCTTTTTCATTTGGCCAATAAATTATAAGCTCCTATTCATATAAACTCATGCTAATATCTACTTTGGAGAAGAGGTTTCTCCAACATGGCAGACAAATGTTAAGCTCAGGCAATGAACTAATGGTGGTGCTTGAATGAATGGATGAATGAATTAACCTATACTGTTTACGTCCTGGAAACCCTGGTGGTGTAGTGGTTCAGCGCTATAGCTGCTAACCGAGAGGTCAGCATTTCAGATCCGCCAGGTGCTCCTTGGAAACCCTATTGGGCACTTCTGCTCTGTTCTATAGGGTTGCTATTAGTCAGAATTGACTCAACGGCAGTGGGTTTGGTTTTTTGGTTTATTTATGTCCTAACAGCTTTGAGTAACATACCCACTCACCTTTCTCCCATATGCACTGAAGAAGTCTTAATTTGTTTTTTCTTTCTTCTTAACCATTTAAGTTGAGTCTCTCAAGTGCCTTTAAATCTTTCTTGGGAGACAGTGACCTTCACAGAAGATTCCAGAAGCAGACACAGTACGGCTCTACTTAAGGCAAAACAATATGCATTATTTTGCATCAACATACACTATATTTTAAATGATTTACTTCTTTTCTGGCAACAGAACCTGGCAGGATTTTATTCAATCATTCAACAAAAATAGGTTGAGAATTTACTGTGTGCCAAACATTATGCCAGAGGCTGTGAGGAAAAGTGAACAAAACACAGTATAATCTCCGCCCTTAAAAAATGATACATTCTTTAAAAAGTTAAACACAGAATTACCAGATAAGCCAGCAAGTCCACTCCTAGATACATACCCGAAAGAGCTGAAAGCAAGAACGCAAACAGACACTTGTACACCAATGTTCATTGCAGCACCATTCACAATAGCCAAAAGGTGGGAACAATCCAAGTGTCCATCCACAGATGAATGGACAAACGAACTGTAGCTTATACTTACAACGGTGTGTTATTCAGCCATACAGAGGGATGAAGTTCTGATATGTACTGTTACGTGGATAAACCTCAGAAACATTACGCTAAGTTAAATAAGTCAGACACAAAAGGACAGTTACTGTATGACCTCACTTTCATACCTAAAATAGGCAAATGCTTAGAGACAGAGTTTATTGGTGGTTGCCAGGGGCAGGTGGGAGGAGGAAATGGGGAGTTAATGCTTTAGGGGCACTGAGTTTCACTTAAGGTTGATGGAAGAATTTGGAAACGAATAGTGTGATGGTTGCACAACATGGTGAGCATAGATAATGTCACTGAATTGTAGATGTAGAAAAGGTCGAAAAGGAAAAAAAAAAAAAAATGCAGCCTAGTGGGCAAAGCAGACAAGTAAACAGGTACTTACAGTGAGTGTTGGGGGCTGGGAATACTGGCGCCTAAGGAGGCACATAGAAGAACCTTTATTTTATAAACTTCTCATTTTTTTAAAATACTTTATTGTATTATTTTGTTGTTGTTGAAAATATAGACAGCAGACCATACACCGATTTAACAATTTCTACATGTATAATTCAGTGACATTGATCACATTCTTCAGGTTGTGCCACCGTTCTCACCAACTTTTACAAATTGTTCCTGCTCCATGAACACTCTTGCTGCCCCCTAAACTTCCTATATCAACTTTTGAGTTGCTGTTGTCAATTTGATCCCATGTAGATAGTCCTTTAAAAGAGCACAATGCTCAAGGCAGACATTCTTTACTAATTAAGCTAATTGAAAGCAGGAATGGCAGACAGACACTTTAAGATGACTTCAGGGGATATTTTTGGTTTAAGAGTTAAAGATTATCTTAGGGCAATAGTTTCACATGTTCATCCAGCTTCCATAGCTTCAGAAAGTCTGGATTCCATGAGAATTGGAAATTCTGTTCCACATTTCCCCTTTATGATCAGGATTCTTCTACAGAATCTTTGATCAAAAAAACAAAAACAAAAACCTTTTTATTTGGAAAACTTCCAAACATATATAAATGCATAGAGGCTAGTATGATGAATTCTCATGTACCCATCACCCAGCTTCAACAATTATTAATACCCTGCCATTCTTTTCTCATCATGTATCTGTCTCTACTTATTCTTGTGTACTTCAAAACCAATTGCAGATATCACATTTTTTCATCCATTTCAGTTTGCATGATAAGGCATGCCCTAACCAGTCTCAGACGGGTTAGGATAGCATTCTGGAGGAAGTGGCATCTAAACCAAGGCCTCAAGAAGGAGTAAAATTAACCAGGTGAGAGTTACCGGGGGCGGGGGTGGGAGTGGAGGGGAAAGTTTCAGGCCAAAGGAACAGTTTGTGCAGAGGTCAAAGGTAAGGGGAGCAGGGCGCATTTAGTGCCTTCTTACTCACAGTGTGGTCCACAGACCAGCAGAGTCAGCGTCACCTGGAGCTTGTTAGAAATTCTGAACCCTGAGTCCCACCATAGTGAACCAGAATCTGCATGTTTATCAAATTCCCAGTGATTGGTTTACACATCTAAGTCTGAAAGCCTTGGTTAGGGAACCGCCTGAGGTTCAGTGCAGCCCAGAGGGGAATATTGAGTGATGTGGCTAGAGCAAGCAGCAAAAGGAAGGCCTTGAATGCCAAGGCAAAATGCTTGATCTTGATCCCGACACCAGAGAAGAGCCACTGAAGGTTTTGAGCAGGGGAGCAACAGGATCAGATTTGCCTTTTAGGTGGCAGACAAACTTGCTAAGTTTCTCTCTGCTGCAGTAGGGAGCATGAATTGAGATGGGTTGACAGGAGCCGCAGAAACTAGTTGTCCTAGAAGCTGCAGGGTACAGTGCACTAGGCATGGGCTCTGGAGTGCAGCAGGCTCGTCAACACTGTGTTTGTGTTGTATTGTGCAAATCCCAGCTTGGTTTCTTACTGAGTGGCTTTGATTTGAGAAGCAACTATTTAACTTCTCTAAGCCTCTCTCTTCGTCTGTCCCAGGCCCGGTGCCTTCTTTTTATGAGACTTTGATCACAGTGTCAATAAAGAATGAATGTCTAGAAATAGAACCTGATTTTTATATATTGTGTTGAAACAGAATCAGAAATGCTACCACTGTGTAGCTCTGCCCCTCTCCTGCCACTGGCTCTGATTGCAAATTTCAGACCCCTTCCCTTCTAGACAGCCATGTGCATATATGTCGAGGAAGAGTGCGGGATTATAGAGAATTCAATCCCAGTGCCTACCTAACCTGGAACCTTCCCTGAGAGGCAGCTCCTCCACACGTGTTCTCCTTCCCACTGGCCCACCTATGCTCAGGCTGTTCCCTTCACCTGAAAAGCAGGTGTGCATGTGTTTGTTTATTCTTCATTATTAACTGAGCACTCAATATGTCTGGAAACCCTTGTGTCGCAGTGGTTAAGAGCTACAGCTGCTAACCAAAAGTTCTGCAGTTCTAATTCACCAGGTGCTCATTGGAAACCCTGTGGGGCAGTTATACTCTGTCCCATAGGGTCGCTATGAGTCGGAATCCACTCGAGGTGATTTTTTTTTTTTTTTTCTAATATGTTTGGGACATTGTGATCACTGCATTGGGGGACCTGAGGAATAGTGAGAAACATACTCCTCCCTTGAGCCTGTCAAAATCCTTCCTGTTCTTTGAGCTCGCCCTCTCCGTGAAACCTTTTCTGCTCACCTCATCCACGCTGAGCTCAGCCAGCCAGGTGAAGCTGCATTCCAATAATAACACAGAGGTTAGAGTACCTGATGGGGGCCTGTCGGAGGACGAGTGAGCAGGCCCTGTGGGGGCCAGGCCCCTACCCGGGGTCCTGTACTGTGAGTAGGGACAGGGCTTGGCCGGTAGGGGAGGGCCTGAACGGTCTTTTGGCTGAGGTCAAAGTGCTCGAGGACGACCTCTGTGCAGTCTGTCTGTCCCCTCTACCTGCACTGCGCCTCCACATCTGGCCACACGGGGGCAGTGTCCCCTTACGCTTAGGTTGGCGTAGACGGACCGGGTCAACCCTGGACCGCGCAGCTCTCAAGATTCTTCCCCAGTTCCGGCTAATTGTGGAAAAACCTCCCCGAGGCTGGGAGCAATGTGGCCTTGAGGCCACAGGGACCAAACGGTCAGGGTGAGGAAGAGCGGCATATCACCTCCACAGTCACGTTCTTTCACTGAGCGGAGCAACAGGCCTGCGCAGCTGTCACGCCAGGCCAGGCCCCATGGCTGGTCCCACGCCCTCGACTAATTACAAAGCAGTAAGCGCGCATTCGGACTGACTGGGCAGGCGGGAAGGTTTGCCAGAACAGAAGTCTGAGCCAAGCAGGTTTAGAAAGGTGTGGTGCCGTGCCCTTCAGGAACATCTGGGCTTCCAATCAGCAGCAGATCAATCCCGCTTGCCCCGTTTTTCAGCGGCTGCAGGACTCAGCCCCGATAGTGCTGGGGGCTGGGGCCTCACACCAGGCCTCAAGGCCCGGGGGCTCGAGCTACACCAGGCGGCGTTGTGCGGACACATTGGCTAGCCAGGGGCGGGGAAAGCGCCCAGAGTCTAACTCAGCAGATGTGTCCCACTGGCTCGGATACTCTCCCCCAGGGGAACCAGGGGCTCCTCAGCCTCAGGCTGCTGACTGTGGCTCCCAGGGCCTGAGAGATGAGGGTGGGGATAGGGGCTCTGGGGGCGACGTAGGCTAGGGACCACACGGAGCTCTGAAGGCAGGACTGACTGCTGGTATAAACGTCTGGACCCCACACCCGGACCACATACAGATCTGGTATAATTTGGGCGTATCTTTAAAAAAAAAATTATAAATACAAAATTGGGTATAAAAGTAAATATATAGAATGATAAAATAAATCATATCAAATGAGACTTTTAAAAACTGAAAAATATCCCAAATTCCAAAAAAATGCATATTATTTTTATTAGGTACCTGATACACCTCTATGGAGCCCTGGAGGCGCAGTGGTTAAAGCACTTGGTTGCTAACCAAACGGTCCGGGGTTTGAACTCACTAGCAGCTCCGAGAGAGAAAGATGTGGCAGTCTGGTTGCTTAAAAGGTTTAAACCCCGTGCCGTCTCAGCCTTGTAAATCCTATGAGGCGGTTCTACTCTGTCCTAAAGGGTTGCGACTAGTCGGAAATGACACAGCGGAAACGGGTTCCTTTGTTTTTTTGGATGAGGGGAGGGATCAGACTGCTCACAGGTGGCCACGAACCCCTTCCGCTCCATCCAGTCCATCCCAACTCATAGCGGGGCTGTGGGTGTTTGTTTGCGGGACAGAGGACTGCCCACAATAGGCAGCGACCAGGCCAAAACCACCGTCTCCCCCTGCCCCACGTTCCGATTTATGATACTATTTTGTTTAACAAGATTCTTCCTTTAGCAAGCCGCCAAAAACCAACTTCAGCCTAGAGTTTCCATGCACGAATTTCTTCTGGGAATTTCTTCGGAAGTTATTATGTTTTTCCAAATTCTAAATTCTGAGAGAAATCAATCAGAAAAACAGGAAAAAATATCATTATTCTCCTATAAGAATTAAAGTTTAGCAATCAACATCGAACATTAATGGTTTGAAGGAATCCACTGACATCAAGTTGAAATCAAGAGCAGGAAAATGCTGACACCTCCGAACTGAAGGTTAAGGCTGACATTTTTGGGAACGGACACAGGACCGCTGTGTCCCTGTGGTCGTCATCTAATCAGCCTTGCTTATAACTCGTGCCACATTGTGAGTGTGTGTTTGTGGCCCTGTCTGCTGCTAACTATGAGTTATTGTTGCAAATAAAATAAGTATTAATAGGTTTATACATGTAGTATATATATTTTTTGCAAATTCCATAAGTGGTGTTCCAAGAAATAAAAAAGTTTTGAAAGCAAAAATAAGGTCCTAAATTGACAATTTCAACACATAATTCTGTGTAGTGCTGTTAACCTTGCTAGCCAGTCTGAATGTTACATTATCCAAATACTACCCAGTAATGTTTGTTGATGTTTGCCAGTGTTTACATACGGGTAGTTGTTCTTTGTAAATGGCACAAAACCTAATATTTCTTATATATTAAATAAAATTTAAAGGTATTTATAATAATGAGTAAAGAATTATGGGAAGCATTTTAAGAAAAACCTATGATTTGAAGAATTTGCCCTGAATTCCCTGGAATTCCCGTTTCTTGTTTCTGAATCCCAAAGATAAATATCTGTCACAAATTTGAAAATGCTACTCCAGAGACTCAGTAAGGACCCAGTTTTGAATTAGGGAACTGAGTGAATGAAGTTTCATGGGATTAGGACACTGGCTGGCGGAACTGCCGGGCTCAGATCAACCTCTCCTGGTAGATGTTGTTCTAGGTGGACACCTCAGCCCTGGGCTCATATTTGTGTGTGGGTTGCTGGGTCAAAACCACCACCACTGAGAAGTGGATGGGATTGCAGGGACCATCTAGTGTCTGATATTGCACTGGTAGAGCACCCATGGCAGATGGCCACCTAGACACCTTTCTTTATCCATGATCCCCAGGCTCCCCACTGCCCCTGGCTCTGGGGAGGGGAGAGCTCACCTTCTCCCAGGGCAGTCAGCTTCTTTGGTCCTATCAGCCCTGCCCAGGTCAGGGACTTTGGAAGGTGATATGGGATTCTTTAACTTGTCTTCTTTAGACATGCGCTATGGGTCACAGTCAAACCTCAAGGCCCGTCCATCACAGCTTTATCACGCTGGACTAGGTGGTCTGTTTACGTCAAGTATTCCACCAGGCTGTGAGGCCAAGGACACTGACTTACTCACCTCAGAAGCCTAAGAACTTGGCCCAAAGTTTGGCACAAAGGAGACACTTAAAAAAATACTGGTTAAATAAATAAATAGATAAATGAGCGAATGAGTAGTTGAGAAGGCCCTGGTGAAGGAGCTGGTGTCTGACATTGGCAAAATCTTTGGTCTTCACAAAAGAGAAATGAGAGACTTTTGGTTAAACATTATAGATTGCAAACATATGTATATCCCTGCTCCCTCCCAAAACTCCATCTATGGAGTTTTATTAAGAAATAAAAAAGGTGTAAACTCACAAGGCCTAAGATAAGAGAAGTCAGCAACTACTTAAAGAGGGGCAGAATAAGTGGAAAATGACTTGTTAGAGCCAAGGAAGCTGAGCGCTAAGCCAGCCCTGGAGGGGGCAGCTTTCTCCAGAGGTGGGGCCAGAGACAGGGGACAGCTGGACCGCAGTATAGGGAGCAGTGAGAACTACGTTGCCTGCCTTTGCCCATTCTAGGAGATAGGAAGTTTATTCTCTGGAGAAGCCCAGGTGCCAAGTCACCAGGCACAGCGGAGGCCAGCAGAAGAGCACACACTGAAATCAAATCAACTGAGCGCAAGTCTGTATCAGTGCCCTGAGATCCCCGGACCCTCCTTCAGTTGGTTCTGAGCAGCCCGGGTCATACCTTCCAGGTGGGAGTTTGGAGGATTCTTCTCTGAAAAACAGACCAGGACAAGAGAAAAGACCTTTTCTATTTCTAGTCTAGTCGGTTCTGACTCATGGCTACCCCATATGAATCAGAGTAGAACTGTGCTCCATAGGGTTTTTAGTGACTGATTTCTTGCAAGTAGATTGCCAGGTCTTTCTTCCAAGCTGCTCTTGGGTAGACTCAAACCTCCAACCTTTCTGTTAGCAGCTGAACACATACCCAGGGACTCCTGTTTGTATCTCCTAATGAAATAACCAGGTATCTGCCTGGTTACTCTGTAGAGAAGCCCACCGGTTACACATCCTGACCCCAGGCTCAAAGCACTTAGTCCCCCAGTCTCCACCTGCACAGAGAGACAGGGACCACCAGAGTGGGAGGAAAATCACTGGCAAACAAAGACTTTCCTTGTGTTCAGGCTTTAGGAAAAATGCTCAGAAATCACTTTATTTAAAACAACCACCACTCTGTTGCAGCAGTGAAAAAACAGGTAAAATTATTTGTAACTTGTAGGAATTTGCAGTCTTAAAAACTATGCTTTTTATTAAAAAAAAAAGCTTACATTAATTTTAAATCATTACGATTATTCATATAGCCATAGATTTATGAGTAATGGAATTATCTAAACAATGTTTTACAAATCTGGAAACTACCTCAAAAATAAGGGGTGTTTACTATGTATTTCTTATACTAAAAGCAAGTTTTAATGTAAATAAAGTTTCTTACTTTTTATTCCTTATGAGTCAGGAATTTTCAAGACGGGAAATACAATATATAGCAAAATGCCATCTGATTTGGGATTTGTAATTTTATACTAATGAATTTACTAGCAAAGCATTTTACTAAAAAAAGAAAGAAAACTTGATGTTATGGATTGAATTGTATCCCCCTAAAATATGTGTCAATTTGGCTAGTCCATGATTTCCAGTATTGTGTCCTCCATTTGTGATCTGATATAATTAGCCTCCATTTTGTGATATGTTGTAAATCCTGTCGTGTTGTTGTTAGGTGCCGTCAAGTCATTTCCGACTCATAGTGACCATATGTACAACAGAATGAAACACTGCCCAGTCCTGCACCATCCTCCCAGTCTTTGTTATGCTTGAGCCCATTGTTGCAGCCACTGTCAATCCATCTTGTTGAGGGTCTTCCTCTTTTTTGCTGACCCTCTACTAGGAAACCTTGGTGGCGTAGTAGTTAAGTGCTACAGCTGCTAACCAAAGGGTCGGCAGTTAGAATCTGCCAGGTGCTCCTTAGAAGCTCTATGGGGCAGTTCTACTCTGTCCTATAGGGTCTCTATGAGTTGGAATCAACTCGACGGCACTGGGTTTGGTTTGGTTTGGTTCTACTGTAATAAGCGTGATGTCCTCTAGGGACTGGTCCCTCCTGATAACATGTCCAAAGTATGTGAGAAGATGTCTTGCTACCCTTGCTTCCAGGGACCATTCAGGCTGCACTTCTTCCAAGACAAATTTGTTCGTTCTTCTGGCAGTCCATGGTAATTTCAATATTCTTAGCCAACACCACAATTCAAAGCCATCAATCCTTCTTTGGTCTTCTTTATTCATTGCCCAGCTTTTGCGTGCATATGAGAAGATTGAAAATACCATGGCTTGATTTAATGAGGCAGGATTAGGGTGGAGTGTATCTTGAGTAACTGCCTTACAAGAGAGTGTGACTCAAGTCATACCCTTACTCAAGTCACACACTTACCCTTACTCAAGGCACACCTTTACTTGAGTCACACATTTTATCTTACAAGAGATAAAAGGAGAGAGAAGCAAGCAGAGGCAGGGGACCTCACTACCACCAAGAAAGAAGAACCAGAACAGAGCATGTCCTCTGGACTCGGGGTCTTTGCACTGAGAACTTCCAAGACCCAGGAGACAGAGAGCTGTAACACCAGGCATGGCATAAGATGGTGAGAAGCAGTGGCAGATAACCAGCAGCAGCAGAGCCACAGACCAACAGGAGACAGCGCAGTAGGTGTGCCGACCCACAGAGTGAGAGAGCTGAGCGCCTTCAGGCAGGAATCTTGATGGTGGAGTGGGGTGCCTCCAGGCACTTATTGGTGGAGCTGAAGAGCTTTATAACACCTGCCCAAGCAGGGCAGAGGCCAGGCCAGGCCAATGGCAGGGAGACAGACACAGAGACAGAGAAAGCGAGAGAGACTGCCTGTGGGCATGGCTGAGAAGCTGTCTTGACTGAAGAACTGTATCCTGAGTCATTTCTGATCCTGAATTGTAACCTGTTATGCCAAGGCACTTGGAGATCTCCAAGGAACACTGGGTCCACAGATGCTGAAAGGAAACAAGGGACCTTCCCCAAGAGGCAACTGAAAGAGAAACCCTTCCCCTAGAGCTGGTGCCCTGAATTCAGACTTCTAGCTTCCTAAACTGTGAGAGAATAAATTTCCGTTTGTTAAAGCCATCCACTTGTGGTATTTCTGTTATAGCAGCACTAGATAACTAAGACACTGGATTTTTTTTTTTTCCTTAAAGGACAAGCTTATATATATATTTATTATATTTTATTTCTAAAGGAAGGCATATGGGTTTATTTATTTATTTTTGGCTTATGTATTTAGGCCTGGTTATCTACTTCCAAAAATCAACCTGTGAAAACTCTATGGATCATAACAGTCTGATCCTGTTGTTGTGCATAGGGGTTGCCAAAAGTTGGGGGCTTGACGGTAGCTAATGACAATTTTTTATCCATACCAGTCATTTGGTAGAAAACTTTCAACACTGAAGACAGAGACCAAAACAAACAGAAAAGGAATTCAGAACACGGGGATAATAAAGTACAGAAGAAAATACAGAAATTCTATGATGATCCTCAGAAAGATAAGATTCATAAGCAAAGAGGATGTTATTAAAAAAGAAAACATCCAAAACTACATTAGTCAAAATAAATTCAGCAGGAGGGTTAGAACATAAGCACATGGAAATCTCCAAAACAAAAGGAAAGAGATGTAAAATAAGAATGATCTAATATCATACTACAGAAGTTTCAGTGGGAGAGACCAGAGAAAATTGAAAAGTGAAAATTATCAACAAACTAATACAAGAAAGATTTTCAGAACTGAGGCCAATAAGTCACCAGTTTGAAAGGATCCAAGGAGTACCAAGCAAGAAAAATGAACTGAAAACCCACACCACGATTCTTTATCTTCATTTTTCAGAACACCAAGAATAAAGAAGTGATCCTAATAGCTTGTAGAACAGAGGGAAAAAGTCACACACAAAGACTGATAATGAGGATGGGATGAGGTTTCTCACCAGCAGCACTGGGAACTAGAAAGCAATAATACCTTCCAACGTTATAAGGCAATGTCTTCCAATCTTGAATTCTATTCCCAGCCAAACTCTTAATCTTGTGAGGACAGACTAAAGGCACTTTCAGATATGTACTATTTTAAAACTATTTGTGTCCCATATACCCTTTTCTCAGGAAGCTACTGGTGCAGAAGCTCCACCAAAATGAGGGAGCAAACCAAAAAAGAGGAAGATATGGGGTATATGGAACACAAGAGAGGTGATGGATACCTCCAGAATTAGGTTGAAAGGCAGTGCTGGGATGATAGCTCTCAGCTCTCTCAGGCCCTGATAAAAGCAGGAGGCTGAGGCTCTGGGAGGGATGTTTCTGCGAAAAACAAAAGTGGCCCATTACTTGGGTGTTGGATCATATTGAGAGAGAAGGTTTTACAGGTCTTCCAGAATTGGAGAAAAATTAATGATAGTTACATAAAGAATTGAGGAGTGCTAATTTTTTTAACAAGCGGCCATCTAAGATGCATCAATTGGTCTCAACCCACCTGGATCAAAGGAGAATGAAGAACACCAAGGTAATGAGATAATTATGAGCCCAAGAGACAGAAAGGGCCACATGAACTAGAGACTTACATCATCCTGAGACCAGAAGAACTACATGGTGCCCGGCCACAACTGATGACCGCCCTGACAGGGAGGACAACAGAGAACCCCTGAGGGAGCAGGAGAACAGTGGGATGCAGACCTCAAATTCTCATAAAAAGACCAGACTTAATGGTCTGACTGAGACTAGACGAATCCCGGCGGTCATGGTCCCCAAACCTTCTGTTGGCCCAGGACAGGAACCATTCCCGAAGCCAACTCATCAGACATGGATTGGACTGGACAATGGGTTGGAGAGAGATGCTGGTGAGGAGTGAGCTACTGGTATCAGGTGGACACTTGGCATCTCCTGTCTGGAGGGGAGATCGAAGGGTAGAGAGGGTTAGAAACTGGCAAAATTGTCACGAAAGGAGAGACTGGAAGGAGGGAGCGGGCTGACTCATTAGGGGGAGAGTAAATGGGAGTATGTAGTAAGGTGTATATAAGATACATGTGACAGACTGACTTGATTTGTAAACTTTCACTTAAAGCACAATAAAAATTATTAAAAAAAAAAGATGGGAAGGCTAGGGAGGATGGGGTAGCTAGATTAATGGAAACAGAACAACTAAAATGAAAATAACGACAATGCTGATATATTGTGAAGAATGTAACTAATGTCACTGAATAATATGTACTGAAATTGTTAAATGAGAATGTAATTTCCTGTGTAAACTTTCACCAAAAACAAAACAAAACAAAACTCAGCAAAAAAAAGAATAAAAAAAAAGAATTAAGGAAACAAAAAGGTAATTCTTAACGTGGGGCGGGGCAGAAGTGAGGGAGCTATATAGGAAAGGAAATGTAATACCACAAGACTCAGCGGTGAACGATTTACCTAGTAATAACACAAATACTGAATAATGATCTTTAAATATTGCGATACAATTCATTGGAAGGTGGGGAGGGTGGAGGTATGTGCATGCTTGAGTGTGTCTGTGTGTGTGTGTCTGTGTGTGTGTGTGTGTGTGTATAAAACCAAAAAAACCCATTGCCGTTAAGTTCATTCTGACTCATAGTGACCCTACAGGACAGAGTAGAACTGTCCCATAGGGTTTCCAAGGAGCAGCTGGTGAATTTGAACTGCCCACCTTTTGGTTGGCAGCTGAGCTCTTAACCACAGCAACACCAGGGCTGTCTTTCTTGGTTCAAGCCAATAGAGAAAGTCTAAAACAAAAAATAAATCAAGAAATAGCTTCCTAAATGTGGAGATTAATTAAAAAAATAGTGAAAGGAAATAAAAGTGGTTGCCCCAGGGTTTGGGCTTAAGGGTGGATAAAAGTGGAGGAGGATTGTTTTTAGTTATTAGCCTTGAAGTCTTATTTAACTTTGGAAACTATGTACCTTGTATTACTATGCTGAAGATACAAATAAATGAAAAAATTAATGGCAACTCCCCAAACTGCTCCCCTCCATTTCATAATGCATATCCACCAGGCCCCCTGCTCACACACTGCTTCTTCATACTCCTAAGGAAGGGTCTCTTGAGGCCCCTAAAGCCCACCAGAGTTACCCAATGTAAACGCATCCCTATTGTTATGGATTGGATTGTGTCCCCACAAAATGTGTGTCAACTTGGCACATGATTTTGCATGACTGTCCACCATTTTGTCATCTGATGTGATTTTCCTAATGTGTTGTAAATCCTACCTCTATGATGTTAATGAGACAGGATTAAGAGGCAGTTATGCTAATGAGGCGGGACTCATTTTACAAGACTAGGTTGTGTTTTGAGTCAATCTCTTTTGAGATATAAAAGAGAGAAGTGAGCACAGAGAGATGAAGACTCATGCCACTAATAATGAAGAATCAGGAGGGGAGTGTGTTCTTTGGACCTGGAGTCCTTGCCCTGAGAAGCTCCTAGACCAGGGGAAGATTGATGACAAAGACCCTCCCACAGAGTTGACAGAGAGACAAACTTAACCTGGAGCTGGCACCCTGAATTCGGACTTCTAGCCTCCTAGACTTTGAGAGAATAAATTTCTCATTGTTAAAGCCATCCACTTGTGGTATTTCTATTATAATAGTACTAGATAACTAAGACACCTATACTCCCTCATAAGAAAGAGAAAACCAAGCCTAGTGGGTCAAACACAGCATTTATTCCCCTGTTCTCCTTCCAAGATGTTGGGCTTCTGTCAGACTCAGTTTGTTACTAAACCTAAGCAGCAGACCCCAAACCTCCTGCCTTCACCCCCAAACCAGACTCAGCCAGACTGACTTTGCAGGAGGATTCATTAACACTGGAGAAACCTACAAAGGGGACACACACACACACACACGCACACACGCACACACACACACGCTCAAACCACAAGGCATCTTCAATTGCTTTTGTCCTCCGGAGAGCTAAGGGTGGATGGACTGCCCTGGGAGTCCTGGCAGGTGGGAAACTCATTACGGATGTGAGCTTCAGAGTAAGAGGGACACTTGGAGACCTGTAAACTTCAGGAGTTTGGGGGGTATGCACGTGTTGCCTGGAAACCAGAGACCAAATAGGAAACAGGAAGCCCCAGGAGAGAGAGGCTTAAATATTTCAGCCTCATTTCCAGAGGGGAAGGCTGCTCGCCAAGGCCCGAGGGCAGTTCTGGTACTTATTTTTCCTCAGCCTCAGATCATCAGAGCTCCTTCCTCCTGTCCTCCCCCACATGCCACTTTACACCTCTTAGAGGAGGAGGAGAGATTCTCAAGAGTGCACACACACGCACACACACACACGCACACGCACACACACACGAGCTGTGAAGCCCGTTTCTGGCACGGATTTATGATGAAGCCCACAATCCAGCGGCAGTGTCACCTCACACTTCTGCAGCTGCCGTGGCTGCCTGTTTAGGATGTTGACTTACTGCATCCACTTGTGTGAGCCTGGGTCTGTCTGAGGCCATCCCAGAATCCACAGCTGGGGCCGAGCTGACCAAACTAGGAGAGTTCCCGGGGCGCAAGGGAGCCCAGAGCGTGAAACATGAGTGGCCTCTACCCTTGGGCCCCTGTTGGCCGTGCCAACCTTGTCTCTCCCTGCTGCAGACTAGGCCTGGCTGAGCAGGTCCCTTTGCATGGGCCTTGCTGGATCGTGTCCCTTACACTCTGTCTTTTCACTCCAAATCATGTGGAACCCCTTCCTGCTTCCTGTCTGAAGACCTCCTTGGAGGCTCCAGGATTTCGCGCTCACCCCGCCTCCACACCTTGCAGCTCTTTGACAGCAAATCTCATTTCGCACTAGCATCTGCACACTTGAACATTTGGGGAGTGTGTATGGTATGATTTCAGGGTCAGACAGGCTTTGCTTTCCCTCACCAATAGGATTTGGGGCAACCTAATCTCTCTCTGTTAGAAGGAGCATTAGTGGCATAGTGGTTAAGCACTCAACTGCTAACTGAAAGGTCGGCAGTTCAAAGCCACCAGCTGCTCCATGGAAGAAAGATGTGGCAGCCTGCTTCCGTAAAGATTACAGCCTTGGAAACCTATGGGGCAGTTCTACTCTGTCCTATGGGGTCACTGTGAGTTGGAATCAACGGCAATGGGTTTAACTTCTGAGCTTCGGCTTCTTCATCTAGAAAAATGTGGACAATCCTTTCCTCTCAGTGGTGCTGTGAAGATTGTTGGAGTTGCTGTTGTGTGCCATCGAGTTGTTGTTGTATGCCATCGAGTTAGGGGTATGAAATATCTGCCGGCCCCTGTTTAATGATGGATGACGATCTTCATGGCACTGGTTCTCAGACGTGGCTGCAATACTAAGGCCTGGGTCCTATATCCAGAGACTCTGATTTAATTGGCATGAGAAGTGCCCTGGACACTGGGATTTGTGAAAGCTTCCCAGGTGGTTCTACTGTGCAGCTAAGTTTGAGAATCACTGCTCAGAGTACTTCTACTCTGAAGATGTGAGGAAGAATGGAAGGAGAATTTAGCTTCTCAGTCTCGCACCAATGATGGCATTAGCATCTGCATGCTTGAATGTTTGTGTGTGTGTGTGTGTGTGTGTGTCTATGTTATGAACTCAGGGTCTACCTTGCAGACCAGTCCCTCTTGGTACCAATAGGTATGGTTGGTAAGACTGATACCTTAACTTTCCCATCTCATAAAAAGCCTTTGAAGACTAGAGACTTAGAACTTCTGGTTGGGCCTGCTTCCTAGTTCCAGGTCTGGGTCCTTACCCCTGAGACTTTCCACCTGGCCTTCCAGGAGCAAATGAGCTTCAAGGAGCATCCTGCACACAGGTGTGAGCTGCAGAGCCTCAGCCTCTGGCTAGGGTCTCCCTTTCCCTTTCTACCTGGCTGGGCACCTCTTTCTCCCAGCGGCAGGCCTGCCAGACATCAGGGCAGCCAGCAGGGTTGTACTTGGCTGCCCCACCACAGACCTTGGTTGCGCTTCATTATAGCTTACGTCAGCATGGCCCGACCTTATCCTTGAGTGTGCGAATGTGAAAGAGAGTGGGGGAGAGTTGGATATATATGTGTGAACATGTGAAAGAATACAGAATACATGAGGCTTCTGTTGTGTGAGACTGGGTGTGGAAGAACATACTCTTGAACATTTATCTCTGTGTATGAGGGTGGCCAGCCACGAAAACTTCTACCTTAGAGGAGTCTGAGGTATTTCCTATAGAAGTCACTTGTAGAGTCAACCCCAAAAGGTTAAATTAAGCCAAGGGAGGAAGGGTGTCTCATTCTTCTGAAAACAGAGTGTCAGGGAAATTCTCAGCATGCTTTTTCAAATCTCTTCAGGGGGCAGCTACTCTAGTTTTAATTCTGACCAAGCACAAAAAATTGGAAAGTATAGATGGCAGGGACCCTGACGGGAGGTGACTGTGCCATCTTAGAGTCCAAGGTAAGCAAACAGCCAGGGAGGGAAGCACCAGGACCTCAAAGTATATAACAAATCAACCTAGAACTTAATGGTTCAAAACAACAACCATTTTATTATCTCTCAAGATTCTGTGAGTTCACTGGGCTGGCCTGAGAGGTACTTCTGCTCTGTGTGATGTCAGCCACTTGGCTGCAGCCAACTGGGGGCTCAGCTGGGTTGGAACACCCAAGAGGGCCCTGTAACGGAGAGCACTGGGGGCTTCTTGAGATTGGGGGGCCAGGAAGGCCCCCAGGAGGCAGCTTTCAGGGCTTCCTAGAGCCTTGGTGGCACAGTGGTTAAGTATTCGGCTGCTAACCAAAAGGTCAGCAGTTTGAATCTACCAGCTGCCCCTTGGAAACCTTATGGGGCAGTTCTACTCTGTCCTATAGGGTCACTATAAGTCGTAATCAACTCAATGGCAATGGGTTTACCAGGTCTTCCTAAGGCATAGGCCTGGGACTCCTACAACATCACTTCTGCCACATCCTATTTGTTAAGGGGAGACACAGGCCCCGCTCAGATTCAGGGTCAGGGACTATACAAGGGTATGAATGCTGGGAAGTGTGCACCATTGAGGCCATTTTTGTAGATTAGCTAATACACTCAACATGTCTAGAAGTGGGGTTTTGACCTGCTCCATTGTCCACCTACTCATATCTCTGGTCACCCAGGCTGCCCCCTCTTCTTGGGTTCTGCTCTAACAAATTTGTGGGATGGTAAATCAGGTGTAACGCAGGAAAGAGGAGTCAGGGAGGCCATGTAAAGTAAGGAGGTTATTATACTCACAAGTTCCCAGAGACAGGGAGGCATGGCATACCATGATGCAGGGCCACACAGGGTTGTACCTGGGGACAAGGTGATGACAACAAACTGGACCTGTAGGAGATAGCTCATGTATGGCAAGCAAGGTGGGGCTAGCTAGGTTGCATGGGCTTCCTGGGGATTGGGCATTTTGAATAATTTGGCAGGCTCAGGGGGCATAAGGATTGGCCCTAATTGTTGGGTACCTGGACCCAGGGCAATTAGGGTGGGTGCATAGTGGCCCAGGAGTGTGAAAACCAGATAAGGGGAGTGGTTTGACAGTGGATGGGAATAACTGCTCAAGAAAAGGAACAGACCTGCCTGCAGCCAGGGCACCAAACTGTATCAAGACAGTATATTAAGAAAATGGAATTGCAGGTTCCTTGTCTTTCAGAGTGGCACAACCATCCAGTCCTCTAACTCAGAAACCAGTCTTCCTGGACACCTCCCTCTCCACCCCCAGCTACTCTGCCAAAAACCCCATTGCTGTCGAGTTGATTGCAACTCATTGCAGCCCTAGAGGACACGGTAACTGCCCCATAGGGTTTCCAAGGCTATAATCTTTAAGGAAGCAGGCTGACACATCTTTCTGCCAGGAAGAAGCTGATGGGTTTGAGCTGCTGACCTTTTGGTTAGCCGCCGAACACTTTGACCACGGAGCCACCAGGGCTCCTTCCCACTTACCTAGTCACCCCAAAATCCTACCTGTTTCACATCCTAAATTCCTCCACTCTTTCCCAGCCCATTGGCATAACCTTAATTTAGGCTACCAATCCATCCCCCACACTCCCTCCAGAGCAAGCTAGCCAAAAAACGAGTCTGGTCATGTTCTCCCCTGCTTAGAGTCCTTCCTGGCCCCCAAGTCTTCCACAGAAGAGCCAAGCTCCTGAGTGTGGCACACCAAGTTCCTACCCTACCAGCTTGGCGGGAAGACCAATTTAAATTATTACCAAGTCTTCTTCCTTTCCTCAGAATTCAGATGGAGAATCTTCTTCCTCTTCAATACAGTACCATCTTCCAAGCACTGATTTAAACACTTACGTGTATTAACTCATTTAATCCTCACCACAGCCCTGAGACAAGTAATACTAATGACTCCATTTTACAGCTAAAGCCCAAAGAAATTCAGGAACTTGTCCAAGGTCAGACAGCTCCAGGCCATCGTGGCTGTGGATGACATCCTCCTTGTCCAAACCCAGAGTAGTCCCTTGAAGGTCCCTTGAAGGGCATTGTTTTAATGCCACATGTGGGATGAGGAAATTGTTGCTGAGGTGGGGAACCCTGGCGCCTGTGCCACTTCCTAGCACCACCCAGTCCCACTGTTTCCCACTCCTGACTGAAGACTAATTTTTTTTTTTTTTTTTTGGTGTGGGGGAATTCTGCCCTCTCACTCTTCCAGTTGTCATTAAAAAAAATTATCAATCTCTTCAATCAAAGCCAATAATAGACAGCCAAGTAATTACTTTTGCTTTTGGCCTCATTGCACAAAACTCAGCCAAAAGAGAGAAAGCATAAGGAGCCAGCTACCTTCACCAATCTTGGGAGCAGGGCAATGCTGGGAAAAAACACCAGGTTTAAAGCTCAAGAAATTATCCTGCCACAAGAGCAAGTGCCCAGAACCTTTAAATTAGTTTAGTCTCCCAAGGCCTGACAGATACATCCCAGGGCATGCAGAGAACTTGCAAAGAATATCTCCAAACTCTGCTTGGTCCTGTTTGAGACATCTTAAAGAAGGAAAGAAATGCCAGGGGACTGGCAGATATTGAACCAGTTTTTTAAAAATGTAAAGAAAAGTAGATTCCAAAACCAACAGATCCAAATCTTGGCAAAAATTTCTGAAAAGATTATTAAACATACCATTTGTAAGACTTTAACAGAGGAAATGGCCTTATTTCCTTTAATAATGGGTCACCAGACTGGAGGATCGGGGGTGTTATACTCTGGATTATAGGATGGACTGTAACAAAGGCTCTCATTACACCCTCAAGATCAAGATGGAGAAATGTGGTCCAGATTATACCCTGTTAGATGGGTTTGTAGCTGGTTCAGCAAAAGTTCTTGAAAGGTGTTTGAAGAGGTAGTGGGTAGGGAGCAGGGCGGACCTCACTTGATACATGCAGGGTAGACCTATTTTAGCCTTATCCTGTTTGCCAGCAAATTAAAAAAAAATTTTTATTGTGGTAAATATATATGTAACAAAAACATTTGCCATTTCAACAATCTTCCATATATAGTTTAGTGACGTTAATTTTATGTTCATCATGCTGTTCAACCATCATCCTTATCCTGTTCAACATTTTAATGACTGACTTGCATGATGATAGAGAGGCATGGTTATAAAATGTGTAGCTTGCTCTGAGCTGAGGGTGGGGAGAAGTTAGATAGGTTACATAACTGAATCCTAGCTCATAGGACGAACTCAAGAAATAGATTTCTTATCCTGCCTTTGTGCTATTTTCCTGTCTTTTTTTTTTTTTTGTCTTTGAACTCACTTGTTCCTCCACCTGAAATAGCCTTTTTCCTTTGTCTATTTGAGAAATGCCTACCCTTTCTTTCAGATTTCATTCAAGTTCATCTTCTTTGTGAAGACTTTACTGACCTGAGTTCCAGGTGAAGTTGAGCACTCCCAAGTTTGTGCCCTTTCTGAGCTTTGTATTTATCACTATCACATTTATTGTAAACGTGTGTTTACATGCAGCCTCTCCTACTAGACATTAGGCTCCCAAAGGGCAGTGACTGCCTTGTTCATTTTTGTGTCAACATAGTGGCTAGCATGCACCAAAAAACCAAACCCATTGCCATTGGGTCAATTCCAACTCATAGCGACCCTATAGGACAGAGTAGAACTGCCCCATAGGGTTTCCAAAGAGCAGCTAGTGGATTTGAACTGCAGGTCTTTTGGTCGGCAGCCATAGCTCTTAACCACTGTGCCACCAGGCTCCAGCTAGCGTGTAGTAGGTGCTGAATAAACACTGTAGAAGCAAGGAAGGAAGGAGGGAGGGAAGGGAAAAGGAAAGAGAGAAAGGAAGCAATCAAAGTGACTGTTGCTTATCTCTTGACATATGAAGGTGTCTTCATTATCTATTGCTGTGTAGCGAACTACTCTAAAACTTAGTAGCTTAAATGAATAACCATTTTATTTGTCCGTGGTTCTGTGGCTCAGGAATTCAGGAAGGACTCAGCTGGGTGGCTCTTCTGCTCTACCTGATGTTGTCTGGGGCCATTTACTTCACTGCACTTGACTGGTGGCTTGGCTGGTCTGGAAGGTCAAGAAGCCTTCATTTGTATGCCTGGTACTTGAGTGCTCCACCACATGGCCCCTCTCTAATATATGGCTTGGACTGCCTCACAGAATGGTGGTTGTAAGGTAGCTAGTTGATAGCAGGTTTTCAAAAGGCAGTGTTCCAAGTGGCAAAGGCTTACAAGAAGCTTTGGATTTCTTAAGGTCCAGCCTCAGAAGTTACACAGTGTTACTTCCACTGCATTCTACTGGTGAAAACAGGTCACAGGGCCAGCCCTTATTCAAGGGGAGTGGAAATAGATGCCATCTCTCAATAGGAAGGGTAGCACAGAAGGCTACACAGAAGGTTATGTGATGTAGTGCAACAATCTCATGCTTTGGAGTCAGTAACCAAAAAAAAAAAAAACCCAAACCAATTGCCATCAGGTCAATCTGACTCATGGTGACCCCATGTGTTTCAGAGTAGAATTGTAATCCATACCATTTTCGATGACTGTGACCTTTTGGAAGTAGGAGGCCTTTCTTCCAAGGTGTATTGAAACCTCCAAACTTCGGTTAGTAGCTGAGTGCTTTACCAGGGACTCCACGGAGCCAGAAAACCTGGGTTCAAATTTTGCCTTTCTCGCTTGCTGGGTCTCACATCACTTAACCTCTCTGGGCTGGTTTTCCTATCTGCAAAATGGGGATGAGAATAATAATATTACCTCCTTCATAGGGTTATTGTGAGTCTCAACTGAGATCATGCATTTGAAAATATTCTTTTAGTTCTATCAGTGGCAGAGCTGGAACTAGAAGCCAGGGCTCCAGAAATCTAGTCCACAGCCCTTCCCACCTCTTCTCTCTACCTCCTCAGTAAGACTCAGTGAGTACACGTTCATTGAGGCCAGTGGACACAGGCCACCCTGTCTGTTAAGGGGCCCATTCTTATTCTAAATACGACGAGCATTATAATACTGCCATGATATGACTAAATAGTTAGGTCTTATGCCTCTGTTGTGAGGTTAGGGGGCAGGGTTGCCAGACTGCAGACGGAGAATTTGGGGGGTTGTGTGTCTCTGATTTAAATCCAACTGGCCAATAAGAATAAGAAGAGATTCTTCTTTTCAAAATGGCTTTAAAATAACAATGCTCACACCCTGCAGCCCCTGTAAGACCAGCACTCCCATCCCACAGCCAGAGCCCATTTACCTGAGGCCATGGCTACAGAGGAGTCCCTGGATGGTGCAAATGGTTAACACACTTGGTCGCTAATCAAAAGGTTGGAAGATTAAGTCCCCCCAGAGGCACCTTGGAAGAAAGGCCTGGCAATCTACTTCTGAAAAACCAGCCACTGGAAAACCCTGTGAAGCACACTTCTGCTCTGACACGCATGGCGTGGCTGTGAGTTGGAATCGACTCGACAGCAACTGGGTACTGGGCCCAGGCTGGAGAGAACAACAGGACCAACAAAGCCTCAGCCATTTCAGGGGGTGACAAGAAAACTGGCCCTAGAAACGGAGCCGTGTACTTTCTTATTATGGAGCGCGACTGAGCCATCATTTCTCTAATGGGTGTCTCTGCTTCCCCTTCTCCACACAGCAGCCAGAGAGATCTTTTTAAATCTTAAGTCAGAACTCTCCAGTGGCTCCTGACATCCCATTCAGGGTGGAAGCCAAAGTCCTCATCTCTGAAGTCTTCCTGGGTCTGGCCCCTAACCCCTCTCAGACTCGGCTTCTATTGCTGTCCTCACTCCTCCCCTCTCTGCCACACCAGCCTCCTAGTTCCTCCTGAAACATGCCAGACATGTTCCCACTTAGGCTTTGCACTGGCTCACCCTCTATCTAGACCACCCTTCCTCCAGACACTTGAATGGCTCACTCCCTCCCCTCCTTCAAGTCTTTGCTCAAATGTCATCGTCTCCATGAGGCCTACCCTGACCATCCCATTTAAAATGTTAGCGGTTGTTGTTAGGTGCCATCCAGTTGGTTCCGACTCATAGCGACTCTGTGTACAACAGAACGAAACACTGTTCCAGTCCTGTGCCATCTTCATGATCATTGTTATGCTTGAGCCCGTTTAAAATAGACATCCTCAGTTTGTGATATTTATTGTCTTTTTCCTTTCACTAGAACATAAGCTCCACAGAGGCAGGGACTTTTCCCTGTTTTATTCCCTGATATAGCCTGAGCACCTAAAACAGTGGCTGGTCCATAGTATGTGGAGCATTCTTAGGGCTCTCTGCTGCTACTTCTGGTTCTTCCCCTTCTGGGCACATGGAACTACATTCCCTCCCCCTAACCCTGGAGCTGGAGCCCTGAATTTGAACTTCTAGCCTCCTAGACTGTGAGAGAATAAATTTCTGTTTGTTAAAGACACCCACTTGTGATATTTCTGTTATGGTAGCACGAGATAACTAAGACAAATATATAATAAAACTTAACGGTTATTTTTCAGTGTCACAGATCTAAGCATTTGACAGTGTACTAGCCATTTAATTCCCTCACTAACTCTACGAGATAAGTGCTATTATTGTTCCCATTTTTCAGATGAGGAAACTTCAGCATAGAGAGGTTACGTCTCACTTAAGGCCAGACCCATTGGACTCTGCTTGACTTTTTTTTTTAATTTACATTTTTATTGTGGTGAAATATATGTAACAAAACATTTGCCAATTCAATCATTTTTACGTGTACAATCCAGTGACATTAATTACATTCACCATGTGTGTGCTTGACTTTTAAAGTCGACGTTCGGGAACTCATAGTGATGAAGTCAGACAAACAGCCCCATCACAGGGCACGGTCATGGCATGCTACCTGGCAACGGGAACACCTGTATCATCGTGTCCTTGGTCATGCAGGATGCCTCCTCTGGGTACAGAGCCAGGTAGGGATGTATTCCGGGGCACGCAGAGGGCAGACAGCTCACTAACCCTGCCGGGCCAGGTGATGGGTCACCCAGGCAACCCTGTGTCTGGTTAACATCTTAGGATGTTTGAAATGATTTGGCTGCCAGTAAAACTCCCCAACATGTGCTTTGGGGAAAAACACCCAATCATAAAAAAAAAAAAAAAAACCCACTCCGACTCTTGTCCTTTAATTTTTAAGACCATATGTATTCTTGGGAAAATTCAATCCATATGTTTCTCGGTCTTTTATACATGGAAATGTTTCCTAGGGAGTATTTGACTTCCAAAACTTCCCCCACTTTCCTTTCCCTGTCTTCTTCATTCCCCGTCTCTCCCAACACTCTAGAAACAGGAATTCACATTCTGGCAGAAGCAAACCTTGGGGGAAATGCTAAGGCTACACTATGAGAAGCATGAATGGCTTGGAGCCACTGAGATAACAGAGAGGCATCCCCTGGGGCCTGTTCTGCCAGGCCTCACGTTGGGTCAGACAGGCCAGATGCCCTTACCTGTCCCATGTGTGTCCTGCTCCCTGAGCATTGCTTTAAGGGACAGTGGACTCAGTTTGCATTAGTTCATTGTCTCTTTACACACTTGGAGTCAGGACAGCCAGGCAGTACAAGACTCCCATGAGATAAGAAAGGGATTCACTTTTTGCTGGGAGCCTGGGGCCCTGGCCCATGAGAGTCTCAGAATAGCTCTGCCCACTCCCAATGATGGCTCTTCATGGGGGCCAGGCAGAGTGGAAAGGAAGTATGGGCGCTACAGCAGGTCTGCAGTGCAGGCCACACAGGGGGTCAAGCCAAGGTCCATGAGGTGGAAGTCATAATAATTATTAATGCCTGACACTTGTGTAACATTTCATAGTTTAAAAAATGCTGTCAGCAGCTTGATGTAGCCAGAAAGACCATGGGCTTTGGAGCACAAAACGTTGGATTCAGATCCTACGTCGCGGGCATATCACTTAACCTCTTTGAGCCTCAGTTTATTCATTTGTGAAGTGGGGGCAGTACCAGTTTCTCACAGGCTGGTTGTAAGTCTCATGAGACAATGTCAGTGAACACACTCTTCGGTTGTAAAGTGCTAACAAATGACAGGTGACTGGTGTAGAGTTGATACCTCATCTCACTTGGCGCTCAAATCCTGAAGCTCAAGGGCCTGACCCTGCTCAAGGATGACACATAATTTTCAGTTTTTCATATTCTTTTTTTTGCAAAAAGGAAAACAGATGTTGTTGCTCTCTGGCTGAAACTCCTGCCTTGGGTGCTCCCAATGTCAGTGGTATGTGTGGGACCCAGGATTCTGAATGCTGGGGTCTCCTGGGGGGCTGTTTCTAGGAGGAACCATGGAGCCTCCTGGGGAGACCTTGTCCTAAGGGAAGAAAGGGTAGAAGGCAGGGCTTGGGCTGGCTGTCAAAGAAGAGGGGTGACTTCCACTATCTCTGGGGAGTCCTGGATGGAAGGCCAATAGACAAAAAAACAGTGATTTCCCTAAGCACTCTGCAATACCCGGGAGCACTGGGCAGCTCAGTGCTGAGGCCCACATAATGAGGCGCAGCACAAGACATCTCAGCAGCCAACCACAGTGGCCAGAGCCCCTTCTTGAGCTTATGTACACCTTTGCAGGGAATGGGAGAGAGGTCCAGCAGGAGGGGGGTGGGCACCAGGTGGTAACCACAGCACTGCGTTGGCACACATTGAGTGACTCCCATGGACTCCCAGAATTACGGTGGGGTGTGGGTGCCTTGAAGAGGCACTGGGGTCCCATTATAGCAGGTGGAGAAGCATTGTCCATCCTGGGACTGTGGCCCTATTTGGCCAACCTCAGGCTTGTGTGGGTGATGACCGTGGGTCACCAGAATAATGCCCAAACTCCTTAGCATGCACACAGACCCCTCCTTGACTAAGCCCCCTGCCTGTCCCTCCCACCTGCACCACCTTGGTCCCACCATTTACAGCTGTGTCAGCCCAGTCTGCTTCTCAGCCTGAATTTTTTCCTCCCATGCCCTTTCTACCTGGCAATCACCTACACCAACATGTCCTCCACAGTCTTTAACTCCTCTATCGAGCTTTTCTGCTTGGCTAAAATGCACCACTCCCTCCTGGTGAGTCAATGTCCAATCCCGCACTGATAACTACAGCTAGCTCCTTCAAAGCAGGTACTATGTCCAAGCCATCCTTTGTCCTGAAGGCCCAGCAGGATGCTTGGTAAAAGTAGGTGGAAGCATGAATAAGGAATGAATATGTGGAAAGGATGAGGAACTTACCTTACATAATCCAGTCTCCAAACCAAGACCAAGACTCAAGCTTCAAGGATCAGTGGCATTCTAGCACTCCCAAGAGAACAAAGGTGTCACTAGAGGGGTATAGACTGCACCTGGTGACACCGTCAGAGGGGTTGACGCCAAAACGACTGTCTATAAAATTTTTGTGCAGTCAATAGAAATTTATTTTTTTTTATAAAAATGTCCCTGTAGTTAGTTATAACAACAAAAACATTTTTGTAAGCCCAGCATACATGTATCAATATATCTACAAGGCTAAAACTCTATGCTAATTTACTTTTTGAACTTCCTAATGCTCTCCACCATGCACTTCTTGGAAACCCTATGGGGCAGTTCTACTCTGCCCTATAGGGTCGCAATGAGTTGGAATTAACAGCAATGGGGTTTAATGCTCTCTGGTCAGAGCTGTCGTCATCACCCAGTTACAACGATACTGCAAAGGACGTGGTTTCATCGGCATGCGCTACAAACACGCACTGTTGTTTTGCTTGCTGCCAGTGTTTTTATTGTCACTGATTTTGACAAATTTCCTGGTGTTGTAGCCACAGTTTTGTGGTAATTAGCATGGGGGGTGACACACCATGAATTACCACACTGGGTGACACCAACCCTAGTGACGCCACTGCAAGAACCCCAAAGACTCCTGTCTTAGGCTGGGTTCTCTAGAGAAGCAAAACCAGTAACGCGTATAAATATATAGAGATTTATATTAAGGACAGCTCACGCAATTGTAGGGGTTGGAATGTTCCAAGTCCGTGGATCAGGATAGAGGCCTTTCCCAATTCACAGAGCCACAGAAGCTGGTGAACCCAAGATGAACAGGTCGGAGAGCAGGGGTTCTGCTCACAGGTTGTGACTGCTGAGGAATCCCCGTCGGCAGGCAAGACTGCAAGGTTTCTCCTGAGTCGCTTAGCTGCAGGGGCTGGCGAACCCAAGACAGGCAGGTCAGGGAGAAGGACTCTTGCTCATAAGCCGTGAAGATCAGCGAATCCCAAGTTGGACAAGTAAGCTGCTAGCTCAAGTCCCAAGAACCAGAGGTCAGACAAGAGACAGCTGCTGTATCCAGAGCAAGCCAACAACATTTGCAAGGGAAGCAGGAAGGAAGTAGGCGGCCGAAGGTGGAGAGATGAAGGCTAAGAGGGTGATGAGCCACCACAGGCCTCACCCCCGCAGGTTCCACTCAGCAGATTCCATCATGGGGGTGATCACATATCAGATTTCAACAGGAAAGTGGTCACAACATTATACAACTGCCAAAACCCTGAGAATCATGTCCCAGCCAACTTGACATACAATCTTAACCATCACAACTCCTGCCCTTTTATCTGCCTTTTTGGCTTCTGCACTTGCTGCCAGATGGATGATGGACCCAGAAGGCTGTTTCCAGCTGGCACGGTCATCCCGCCTGGGGCAGGGAACAAAGCAGAAGACACTCAATGTGCATCTCTGCAGCCAGCACTTGTCTGCCTGTTGCAGGGGCTCTTGGTCCCGCAAGTTACCCTGGGCATCACCAGCTGCTGCTGGTTTTGATTCCACTAGGTTCTCAAGATGCCTCTTTTTGGTCAGGAATGCAGTCTGACAAAACCAAGGACTCATCAACCAGCTAATGCAATGCAAACCTCCTGTGGAGATGCTGCCAGTTGGGTGTTTTTTTTTTTTTTCTGCACATTGGGATCACCTGGGGAGCTCTGCAATCTGCCAATGCCCAGACTTTACCCTACATCAATTATTTCATAATCTTTGGGGTGGGACCCAGGCATCAGCATTCTTTAAAACTTCCCAGGTGACACCATGTGCAGCCAAGTTTGAGTACAGATGATCTAGGAAACCTACAGAAAATACCCATGTACCAGCCTCACCCAAAGCCAATTAAATAAGGATTTCCTTGGGTGCTAGGGCCTCGTTTTTGTTCGTTTTTTTTTTTTGATAGCTCTCCAGATGACTCTAATGGGCATCTGGAGTTGAGATTGGTATGAAGCGTAATACACATTATTTGGTGAGGAATCTGTGGTCCAGAGAAACCAAGGTACTTCCCTGAGGACACGTAATACACAATGGAACCGGGATATGAATCCAGCTGCAGGGTCCTGAATCCTAATCCAGTGTGTTCTCTACCACACAGAGTGGACAGCACACATGGGGATTCCCTCCAGCAGTGTGTTTCACAATTTAGTTGTTGGGTTGGCACATTTATTCAAGAGAGATTGCAAAATCACCCTCGATCAGATCAGAGGGCTTGCATGGGGCAACCACTTCCCTCCCTTTGACCTTTATCAAACCCAAAGGACAAAGTCCTTCAGAGAGACATCATCCATCACTTTAAGAACAGATTTAGAGCTGCTGTGGTACTGATACAGATGTTGATGTTGTTAGGTGCTGTCAAGTCAGTTCTGACTCATAGCAACACTGTGTACCACAGAATGAAAACCTGCCTGGTCCTGTGCCATTCTTACAATTGCTGTTATGCTTGAGCCCATTGTTGCAGCCACTGTGTCAGTCCATCTCGTTAAGGGTCTTCCTCATTTCCGCTGACCTTGCACTTTACCAAGCATGATGTCCTTCTCCAGGGACTGATCCCTCCTGACATGCCCAAAGTATGTAAGGCACAGTCTCGCCATCCTTGCTTCTAAGGACCGTTCTGGTTGTACTTCTTCCAAGACAGATTTGTTTGTTCTTTTGGCAGTCCATGGTATATTCAATATTATTTGCCAACACCACAATTCAAAGGCGTCAATTCTTCTTTGGTCTTCTTTATTCACTGTCCAGCTTTCGCATGCATATGATGTGATTGAAAACACCATGGCTTGGGTCAGGCGCACCTTAGTCTTCAAGGTGACGTCTTTGCTTTTCAATACTTTAAAGGGTTCCTTTGCAGCAGATTTGCCCAATGCAATAGGTCTTTGGTTTTTTTTTTTTTTTTTTTTAATGGGTCTTTTGATTTCTTGACTGCTGCTGCCATTGGTGTTGATTGTGGATCCAAGTAAAATGAAATCCTTGACAACTTCAATCTTTTCTCTGTCAATTTCTGGAACCTTGATACAGACAGTGTTGATCAAACACCCAGCAACTCATTCTGGGTAAAAATCTGGAGGAAAGGGATTTGCTGGGCTTCACACATCCTGTGCTTTCCACGATCCTGCTTGGGGGTGGGAGGAGGGCTTCCATACCTTTTGTCCTGGTTCATAGGGCTCTTTCTGCCCCTCCCATCACTGGGTTGGGGAGCAGCATGAACTTGGACGCAGGCCATTCTGGGCCTACCAACAATAAGTGTTGGAGCACCTGCTGTGTGCAGGCACTGTGTTTTCATACCTTGGCCTCTCTTAATATTCCAAAGAATTAATACTCAGGTAGGGATTGTTAATGCCCATTAATACTTAGAAGAACTAATATTCAGGTAAGGGTCATTAGTGCCCATTTCGTAGCTATGATAACTAAGGCTACAGATGGTTAATAGCTTGCTCTAAGTCACCTGAGTAGTAAGTCATGGAGCTGTGCTCTAAACTCAGGCTGCAAGACTCATGCTTTTTGTCCTGGAGCACTCTGCCTCCTGGCATTGCCCTCACCCAGATCATTTCCATCATCTCTGAACACTTCTTCATCTGCCAGGGTCCTGCTCATCTTTTGAAGCTCAATGACTCTTTCCTGCCTTTGTAACCTTCAGCATAGCCTGGGCTGAGCCTGGCCTGTCTCCTCCATGGCCTTGAAGTCTTTAGGAGCTGGTTACTATCTCTCACTCACCTCTCTACCCCTGGTACCCGGCCATGGGAAGAGCCCAGGAACATGTGGTAGTTTCTATGGCCACCACGAGGGCCTCTGGACCTGAATTACCCAGATCTGTGAGGAGACACACCAGGTGCTGGTGCCCCAACTCTATCCTGCCATGTCTAAGACCTCACCTCCTAGAATCTCCTTTCCAATTCAAGAGTTCACCTTCCTAGGAGGAGTCCCTGGCTGGTGCAAATGGTTAAGTGCTTGACTACTAACTGAAAAGTTGGCAGTTCGAATCCACACAGAGGTGCCTTGGAAGAAAGGCCTAGCAATCTGTTTCCAAAAGGTCAGTCTTGAAAACCTTTGGAACGTGGTTCTCCTCTGCACACATGAGGTTGCCATGAGTCATAATTGACTCGAAGGCAACTGGTTTTGTTTTGTTTCTTCCTTCCCAGGAGGCTTTTTTCAGATCCAATATATAACCAGGGGAAGGTAACCACAAACCAGGATCATCTTGACATAATCTCGCTTGGAATGAGACAGTGGATTGGCCTTTTAATTTTATATGTCATTTTTGTTATTAATAAAGCATTTCAATAACATTAAAGGAATTTGAAGAGAAAGCACGCCAAAGCATAATCCTACCTACTCCTTTTACACAATTGTTTTCATTTATCTGTGCCCTTTCTAGTCCTTTGCCAGAGAAATACACATTTTTTTAACTTAGTTGTAATCATGATGTTTATAAACAATTTTGTGCTGTGTTTATTTTATGTAGAACTAGCTTGTAGACCTGCTTCCACACTCTCGTCTTCATGTTGATCTGTTCTAATGTCTACATACCTATCATATTTTTGTGCCGTAGTTAAATTTTTCCCCAATAGTTGAAGATTGAGACTTATTCTATAAATAATTGTGTGATAAAAATCTTTGTATACGCATTTTTCTTTACTTCTGAGTGGTTCTTCAGGTATATTTTGGAGTGGCAGAGAAGCCAGGCCTGTTGTGGACCTAGAAGGTGTGAGTGGAGGGTAGGAGGTAGAGAAATGAGAGGAAGACCAACTTTTGCCTCCCAGTTTTGTCTGGGTGAACCCAGCACACAAAACAGTCCTCCCAAATACCGTTGAATAGGCAGTTGAGTCAAAGGCATTACTAGGCATTTCTTCCCTGAAAACCTTGGCCTTCCTCCCCACCCAAATTTGTAGAACTTGCCATGAGAAAAGACCTTACCTCAAGACCCTATTTATTCAGAGCTGAAGAGATGCAGAGTGGGGCATGTGCATATGTGTGTTTGAAGAGAGGAGGGGACACCAAGCACTTTCTATTTTTCCATGAGGTAGGGGGTGGAGATAGAATATAATAAATATAATAATACTAGGTCAGATCTCTAGAATACGTACTATGTGATGAATACTGCATGCTTCATTTGAATGATCTTATTGCATCTCACATCCAATGAGGTAGGTATTTTGCAATGAGGGACTGAGGCTCAGCGAGGAATACACACTCTGTAGGTGGTAGTAAAGTCCCTAGGCGGTGCAAATGGTTAACACACTCAGCTGCTAACCTAAGGATTGGTGGTTCAAGTCCACCCAGAGGCTCCTCAGAAGAAAAGCCTGGTGATCTACTTCCAAAAAACCAGCCATTAAAAACCCTGCAGAGCACTGTTCTACTCTGACATACATACACACATACGGTCAGCATGAGTTCGAGTCAACTTGACTGTAACTGGTTACTGGTAGGTGCTCGTAGGTGGTGATCATAAGATTCCAATCCCTGTGTGTCAGACTGACATCACTTCTAAACCCTTGTGAGGGAGGAAGAGTTAACACAGCAGGAGCTGTCATTTCCCAACAACCTCAGGAAGCTGCTGAAACTCTGGGGCCAAGTCTAACCTATACCCCAACCCAGGCTGGAAAAGGGGTTGGCTGGTGAGGTGTTGAGATGACAAGCAAAACTCCTGGATGAACTGAGGAAGGCAAAGGGCTAATTCTACTCGAGGATTTTCCTTTAGACACTCAAGAGTTGTTTCTTAGCCAATCCATTTTTTGTTATCATTTTTAATGCACGTATTTTGCCTCCATCTGTGCAAGCTGCTGGAAGGCAGGGCTGGATCGCACCTATTTTGATCTCCGAATCAATAGAGCCTTACCACCGTTGATTGGAATGATAGGGAAACCCTGCTGGAAGCCACAGAAGCTGAGCTCAGCTTTGAAGGATGGGTGGGATCCCAGTTGGCAAAAAGAAATCAGAAGGGTGACCCAGGCAGGGGAGATATTATACGAGAAGGCTGGGAGAAGGGCATGAGCAGGGAGTGTGTGGGATTGGTTGGGGACCAGTCAGGAGACAATTTTCACTAGTTTGTGTTCATGAGGAAAGGTGAGAAATAATGCTAGAAAACTCAACTCTGTTACAAACGGGGCCCCTGGACTAGCGTTTAGCCTGGGGAGTGACCCTCCTCAGATCTGACTTTCTTTGGCTTAGAGAGGAGAACAGTGATGGGGATGGAGTGAGGGTTGATTACATTATGCACTTTTTTTGCAATCAAGAAAGTGGAAAAAAAATAACCCAACACTAGATTAGCTAAACAACCAAGATCCAAGTTACCATGTCCAGACCCTGAGTGAAAACAGACTGCCTAGTGCTTGTTTCAATTCAAACAACACTCCTAGATGAGCACAGTCCTGCTGATGGTCCACGGGAAGGAAGCAGCAGAGTCTTCTCTGAGGGTGAGGCCTGCCACTGAGTTGGCCAAAACTAAGTCCTGGAGGCAGGCGGTATCCAGACTCACCCCACCGCATTGCCAGGACAACTGCTGGGAAAGTGGGAGAGTTCCTTTTTCTGCAAACCCTCCTCTAGTGCTTGCCTCTGCTGTGCCTCCAGAACCTACCAGGAGAACCTGAGGAGGCATGGACAGTCTTCTGGAATGACCAGGCCTTGCTCTAAGAGCCTTCGTGGCTTGGGTTCTGAGTCTCTACCGCCCTTACCTTGTTCTTCTAGGGTTAGCAGTAGGGAGAGGTACTCAGCCTTTCTCTGGGTCCCACCCTCTTAGGCTGTTTGCTAATTTTGGTTGGAGCTCTGGTGCTAAGTAAAAACATCAGGGATTCCTGGCGAGGACTCAGACAAAATGAGAATTAGGAAAACAGAAGAGTCTCCAAGTCTTCTCAAGCAGTGTAAGCTAACAGGCCAAGATGTTCATGGCCCTTGGAGATCCTCCCTTGGCAATACACAGCCCCAAACCACCTGCCTTTAGCTGGGGAGGCTTTCCTTGCCTGTGGTTTGTATTAGAAATTCTGACCCATACAGCTGACTGACCACTGGACATTTCCATCTGAATGTCCCACAGACACCTCAAACTCAACAGGTCAAAAGCCAAACTCATCCCAGCCCCCACGGATCTGCAGCTCCACCATCTTGTTCTGGTTCCACCACCTACCTGGAGACACCAATAACCCCCAACTCTATACCCTCCTCTCTACTTCCACTGCTGCTACCTGGGTTCAAGGCTTATTCTGCAGGGTCACAACAAATTCTTCAGAACTCTTCCTACCTCTGTCCTGTCCATTCTCAAATCCAGCCTAGACCCAGCTGTCAGAGGGATCCATCCAGAATACAAAGCTGATTAAGTCCCTCGGCCCCATTTCTATAGACTGTACAATGAGAAAACAATGGAAAATAAAATCCTCAAAGAAAAATCTCCTTCCTTCTAAGGGCAAGGTGGGGAGCCCTGATGGCGCAATGTGGTTAAACACTTGGCTGCTAATCCAAATGTCAGCAGTTCAAACCCACCAACCGTTCCTTGGCAGAAAGATGTGGCAGCCTGCTTCTGTAAAGATTATAGCCTTGGAAACCCTATGGGGCAGTTCTATTTTGTCTCTAGGGTCACTATGAGTCAGAATGGACTCGATGGCAACAGGTTTTTGTTTCTTGTTTTATAAGGGCAAGGTGGTAGTCTAATTTCTGTCGATGGGGAAATTAATCTCTTTTGGGCTCCCTTCCCCTTGCAGGCAGAGGTGGGGAGAATAGATCTGAGAGCTGAATTGATAGTTTAAGGTTCTGGTCAGTGTAGGAGAATGTCTTAGTGGTCAATGAAGACTTATACTGTGGAAAAGTTGGTAAGAGCTATAAGGCTAAAACAAAAAATCAAACCAGTCACCATTGAGTTGATTGAGACTCATGGTGACCCCCTGTGTGTCAGAGTAGAATCATGCTCCATGGGATTTTCAATGGCTGGTTTTTTGCTGAGGCGTTTTTCTTAGTAAATTGTGAGATCCTCATTTTCATAGTGCTTGACTTTATGTTAGTTGAGTCGTTACGTTTTTCTTGGTTTTTATCTTGAGTTATAGAGTTGTTATACCTTTTTGTGGTTACCTTATTATTTACCCCTATTTTTCTAAGTAAAAACCTAACTTGTATTGTTCTATATCGCCTTGTATCACTCTCCATATGGCAGTTCAAAGCCTCCTGTATTTAGTCCCTCTTTTTGATTATTGTGATCTTTTACTTATTGACTTCCATGATTCCCTGTTATGTGTATTTTTTTTTTTAATTAATCTTAATTTGTTTGTTTTTGTGATTTCCCTATTTGAGTTGATATCAGGACGTTCTGTTTTGTGACCTTGTGTTGTGCTGATATTTGATATTATTGGTTCTCTGACCAAACAATATCCTTTAGCATTTCTTGTAGCTTTGGTTTGGTTTTTGCAAATTCTCTAAACTTGTGTTTGTCTGTAAATATCTTAATTTCGCCTTCATATTTCAGAGAGAGTTTTGCTGGATATATGATCCTTGGCTGGCAGTTTTTCTCCTTCAGTGTTCTGTATATGTCGTCCCATTCTCTTCTTGCCTGCATGGTTTCTGCTGAGTAGTCAGAACATATTCTTATTGATTCTCCCTTGAAGGAAACCTTTCTTTTCTCCCTGGCTGCTTTTAAAATTTTCTGTTTATCTTTGATTTTGGTGAGTTTGATGATAATATGTCTTGGTGTTTTTCTTTTTGTATCAATCTTAAATGGGGTTCGATGAGCATCTTGGATAGCTATCCTTTCGTCTTTCATGATGTCAGGGAAGTTTTCTGTCAGGAGTTCTTCAACTATTTTCTCTGTGTTTTCTGTCCCCGCTCCCTGTTCTGGGACTCCAATCACCCGCAGGTTATCCTTCTTGATAGAGTCCCACATAATTCTTAGGGTTTCTTCATTTTTTTTAATTCTTTTATCTGATTTTTTTTCAGCTATGTTGGTGTTGATTCCCTGGTCCTCCAGATGTCCCAGTCTGCATTCTAATTGCTCGAGTCTGCTCCTCTGACTTCCTAGTGCATTGTCTAATTCTGTTATTTTATTGTTAATCTTTTGGATTTCTACATGTTGTCTCTCTATGGATTCTTGCAACTTATTAATTTTTCCAGTATGTTCTTGAATAATCTTTTTGAGTTCTTCAACAGTTTTATCAGTGTGTTCCTTGGCTTTTTCTGCAGTTATCCTAATTTCATTTGTGATATCATTAAGCATTCTGTAAATTAGTTTTTTATATTCTGTATCTGATAATTCCAAGATTGTATCTTCATTGGGGAAAGGTTTTGATTCTTTTGTTTGGGGGGTTGGAGAAGCTGTCCCGGTCTGCTTCTTTAAGTGGTTTGATATGGATTGTTGTCTCCGAGCCATCACTGGGAAACTAGTTTTTCCAGAAAATCCGCTAAAAAAAAAATGCAGTCAGATCCCTATCAGAGTTCTCCCTCTGGCTCAGGCTATTCAGATGTTAATGAAGCCGCCTGCATCCAGTCCAAATCCCTGCGGGACGGTTCCCCGGCTCGGATGCTGCTCTTTCTGCTCCAAGACCAGTCACTGCCTCCCGGGGACTTCTCCTACCGGCTGCGTCCCACGCCGCCCGTGGAACCGGCTGGTCCCCCTCCCGGGGTTAGTTCAGGGGGGTGGAGCAGGTCTCTGTGCTTGTGCCGTACCTGACTGGTGCGCTGGCTCCAGGCTCTGGAAACAATCGCTGCTTCCCCGTATTAGTCCGTTCTCCGTCTCTAAATCTGTGTTTGTTGTTCAGGGTTCGTAGATTGTTATGTATGTGATTGATTCACTTGTTTTTCCGTGTCTTTGTTGTAGGAGGGATCCGAGGTAGCGTCTGCCTAGTCCGCCATCTTGGCTCCGCCAATGGCTGGTTTTTTGGTAGCAGATATCCAGGCCTTTCTTCTGAGGTGCCTCTGGGTGGTCTTGAAACTCCACAACCTTTTGGTTCGTAGCTGAGTTCTTAACTGTTTGTGACACTCAGGCAGCCAAGCTACAAGGCACAGTGTGTTAAATTGGAAAGAGTAGTATGAATGCATAGCCTTAAAAAGAAAGAAATATCTGTCACCACCAAGAGCAGCCCAAGGGCAGCAAGCAGCACTCTTGCCTCTGTCCCTCTCATCCCCGCCATGCTCAAATGCACCTGAGCCCCCCAGATTGTGGTCTCTGGTATCATTCTCCACTAAAAGGAATTGAGGATTCCTTGGAGTAAAGCTGATTCCATGTCTTGAGGGAGAAAAAACAACTCAGGATGCATCTGGAACATCTTGTCATTTCCAGAAAGTAAGACTGCTATCAGGAATGTCAGGAGCAGTGCTGCGAGGACAAAGGAGCCAAACCACGGGGGCTCCTGGGCCAAGCCTTGCCAATCTAGGCATTAATTGGAACAGGTAGAGCCAGAGAAGACTTCAAGCTCATCATGACACTCAACAAATTTTGAAGTTTATAGAGAAGTGTTTGTGGTCGAAAGGAGGGTAAATTTAATGAAACATGTCAATTTGTACTGATTATAATAAGTAGGGCATTTAATATAAACAGGTCTTTTGTTTTTTTTCTGTGAATTATGTATCTGTTTATAAAGGATGGATGTGTGCTTGTTTCTATTTGTGTAAGCAGGAAAGGATAAATGCAGGGGATTCTGAGTAAGCCAATTAGTTTAGGAAAAGTATGCACACGATAACTGAGTACAGAAGGGCCCCTCACACTCTCAAGATGGTTCTAGAGAGGAGGACTAACTACACAGACTCCATGCCTCCTCCCTTAGGAGATGAAACTTCATGGTCGCCCCTAAGTTATAATACGACATCAACAAGGACCCACACGTGTTTTACAATACTCAACAGCTAGGTTAATACATCATGGATATGGGACAGTGGGTTAGGACGGCCAAGTGAGGTGTGGATAATACTTCATTTCAGGGGGAAAATTCAGTGTTGCCCCAAAAACCAAAAACCTTCATGAGAGGTGTGGACTTAAAAAGTCTTATTGAAGGTAACAAAGTTTAATTATAAAAAGGAAGCTCACCCTATTTGAATCCCATTGGGCTTTGCAACCCAGATTCACATCTTGACCCAGAATCAACTGCTCAACCACCCAGACTTTGCAACCCCAGCAGTTTGAGATGGTTCTTTCTCATCCTCTTTTGGTCTGGTGAGATTGTTAGAAGACCCCAGGGAAGTAAAAATAGTAGCTGGGAAAATCAGTGAAATCCTAAGGAGGTATGAAAATTGGCGCCCCAGGAAGGTGTTGGATTCAGGACGAGAAACAAAGTGAAATCCAGGGTAGTAGCACTTTTTTAACAGGTTTAGTATAAGGGTATGAAACAGCTTTAGAGTCATGTTGTTTTGTGAGTTTTCTATGTTTAATATGTTTAGAGTATTTCAGAGAATCTGCTATATTAAATTTGTGAATTTAATTAAATGGAGGTGTTTGATTAGGTTTGCGATCAATGTTAAATGTTTGGGAAAATGCAATTTGCTAAATTCATGAATTTTTAAAATTTGTTGTTAGTCGTGTGTGACTATTTAGGGGAATGTTGATAATTTGAGGAATGATGATTATCATAAATTTATAAGATTAATAAATGGGCATTAAACGGGGTGTAAATAGTAGTATTCCTCCACGCCCAGAGGCCCTCTAGACTTGTAATAACCATCAGTGGCCTTGAATACATACCAAGCAATGCATTACTGGGTTGGGGAGTGGCTAACCAAAAAAAACCAAACAAATCTGTTGACGTGGAGTCGATTCCAACTCATGCCAACCCCATGTATTACAGAGTAGCCCTGAGCTACATAAGGTTTTCTAGGCTGTGATGCAGCGGTTAAAGTGATCGATTGCTAACTGAAATGTTGGAGGTTCGAAGCCACCTGCTGCTCCAAGGGAGAACGAGGTGGCAGTCTGCTTCCATAGAAATTTACAGCTTTGGACACCCTATGGGGACCCTATGAGTTGGAATCAACTCAACAGCAGCGGGTTTGCTTTTGGTTTGAATCTTTATAGAAGCCAATCGCTAGGCCTTTCTTCTGTGGCACTGCTTGGGGGGGCTCAAACCACCAACCTTTCAGTTAGTAGCTGAGTGCAAACCTTTTGAGCCACCCAGGGACTTGGGGGGCCAGTAATTGCTACAGAGGGCCAAATGACTCTCTAAGACAGTATAAAAGGATTTGGGGTGATGTTAATGGAAGGGGGGCCAGTAAAGGTGGGAGAGAGAGAGGGCTAAAGCAATATGGCAGTAGCCTAGACCCCAGGTTGGTGGAAATGGCAAAGGAAATTTAAGAACAGAGCAGTTTAATGTTTCATTTGAATGTAATTAGCATTGCTATGATATGAACCTCCTCCATTTCTATGAATCAGATATACCACCAGTGTCTTAATGTGAGTGGAACTCCAGGGAAAGTGACTGAGCTTCAGGCCTGGGTCAGTGAGGGACAGAGAGAAGGAACAGCCGTGGGCAGGGAGAGGTAAGAAAGACTGCGAGACCTATGCGAGCAGCCTAAAGTCACCACATGAATGTGTCCCCCTTGGGGACTCCCTAGGAATCCTGGGGCAGAAATGGGGGGTGAGGGTAGCAGTTACATGTGGCATGTGACACGGTAGTGTGTTGAAGCCATTTCTCATCAGCTCACAGACTGATTGCTAAATTTTCAGGAATTTTTATGAGCCAGTTATTAAACCATCGGTAGACTAAAATCCACCCTGGTGGGAGGTATTTACACCTCAGAAATTGGCAAACACTACACATCCCCCACCTCAAGCTGGTTGTTAAACATTTAACAGCACACACTGCTTCTGAAGCCTTTTTTCTGGCTCCTGTCCTCTTTCCAGGCTCCTCTCCCGTCATTTCTTGATTTCTGTATGCCAGAAATGCCAAAGGGTTCACAATTTTTTGAATGATTTCTCTGTCTCCAGACTTCTGAAAATGCTGCCTCTCTTTCCTTGGCACCTTTCTACTTTTTAAGATTCAACTCAAATGTCACCTCGTGGGGAAGGACTCTCACTCCAGCGCTGCTGCCAGCACACACAATGTCTTGAGCACATTAAGAAAAGGCATCCTTGACTGTGGGAGCCTCCCACTGGGGGTGCTCCCCTCCCCTCCTTTCCTCTACAGTCTGAGGCCCCTGAGATGGGCCTGTGGATTCAGCCATTGCTGAGTCAGGAGAGGCTGGTGCGGGACCAGGCCCTGTCTAAGCTTCTGCCAAACTAATCTCTCAGGGTGGGTTGAATAATTCAAGGACAGTTGTGGTGGGACCTGGTGGTGGGTGAAATTAGAGAAAAAACTCTGCAGAGCTTCCCTGGATGAGGTGAGGTGAGGGACACAAGAGAGGGGCCTGCTGACAATAAGGAATGAACAAGGAATGAAAGACAAGTAGCGCTCATGGGTTCCTCTCTCCAGTGGAGGCTGCCCTGCCCTGCCCTGCCCTGCCCTGTGGTCCTGCTGGGCCAGGAGGGAGGAACCAACCCCTACAGCGCAAACTGGTCCCCAGGCCTCTGGGACAGCTCCAACATGTCAGTGCACCAGGCCAAGTCTTTGGCCGCCTGCTGTCTCTCAGCCGGAGCCACTTTCCGACCGCACGGACTTGTCAGCTGGACTGGAAATGGTGACTTGAGTGAAAAATTTAAACTGCGGGAAATTTCTGGGCCACAGAGAGAAGAGCTGCTCTTAGGGCTTTAACAGGGCTCTATTTTCTCCAAAAGGAGCCCTGGTGGCACAGTGGTTAAGAGCTCTGCTGCTAATCAAAAAGTTGGTAGTTTGAATCTACCAGCCGCTCCACAGAAACCCTATGGGGCAGTTCTACTCTGTCCTGTACGGTCACTATGAGTCGGAATCGACTCAATGGCAATGGGTTTGGTTTTTGGGTTATCTTCTCCAAAGATAACTGTGTTGGGGTGTTCAAAACTGGCTCCTGGAAACAACCCAAGTATCCATCAACAGATGACTAGGCAAACAACATGTGGTCTAGCCATACAAATGGTATATTATTTCACCTTAACAAAGAATGAGGTTCTGATACATGCTACAACATGGAAGACTCTAGAAAATATTATAAGTGAACTAAACCCATCACAAAAGGACAAATATTGTATGATCCCACTTACATGAAATATCTAGAATAAGCAAATGCACAGAGACAGAAAGTAGATTAATACCATGGGCTGGGTCGGGGGGAAAGAAGGGGATGAGGAATTCATGCTTAATGGGTACAGAGTTTCTGTTTGGGGTGATGAAAAACTCTAGAAACAAGTAGTGGTGATGCATTGTGAATGTGGTTAATGCCACTGGATTGTACACTGAATATTGTTAAAATGGCAAATGTTATGCAGTATATGTTTCACCAAAATAAAACAAAACAAACAAAAAATTGGCTCCTACCTTCAGCTCCATCAGTTATTGCTGGGAGTGGGGAAGGTAGAAAAGGAACAGGAAAACTGGGGGAGATGCCAGCGGACTGGGTTTCAGGATCCTGTATGAAATAAAGTGGTTGCAGCAGGCCCCACCTCCCTCTATTCAGGGGCCACGTCAGTTCTGGGGACAGGCAGCGATAAGCAGGCACCGTAGCTGGCAGTGAGGTGGGGCTGGCAGAGAATTTCCCTGACTTCCTCAAAGTCTTAACGCCCTCAGAGCAGCACCCCCACCACAAGTTCTGCTTGCTTTAAAATTCTTTACCAGTTGCTTTCGGCTTGATGCTGACTCATGGAAACCACATGTGTGTCAGAGTACAACTGTGCTCCACAGGGTTTTTAATGGCTGATTTTTTCAGATTGCCAGGCCTTTCTTCTGAGGTGCCTCTAGGTGGACTCCGGTCGCCAGTCTTCCAGCTAGCAGCAAGCACATTAACTGTTTGCACCACCCAGGCCATTTGTACCACTAAGTGTCGTTGAAACACTCTTACTGACAGCTATTTTAAGATACACAAGCCAGTCTTCCCAGTGGTGATCAGGCATTGTCTGGCTGTTTCCTTCCCCAGCAGGAGGACTGCTTTGGAACGAAGTGGACAGAGGGAAGCAAGATGACTGTCCCATACCCTAGACATCCAGGCATGATTCAAGGAGAAGTCCCTGCCCAGGTGCCTGTCCCACCCTGGGCCTTCTGATTGGGACAGACGGACACTTCTGCTGCCTTACCTCTCCCATTTTAGATTGTCCTCAGCGTGGCCAAGATCCCTTTCCTGGAAAGCCGAAAGTCTGCTTCTTCTGAGCCTGTGGTGCCCAGGCCGGCCTGCCCCTGCAGATACCACTGCTGCTTTCCTGGGAACCACTCCAGGGCCGTTGACTTGGTAGCTCGAAAAAACCCTTTTGCTCAAAAGAATCCACCTCTGAGCCAGGCACGCCTGCCAGGAGAGACCTGGGAATGTGAAATTCCTTAGTGTGTTTGCTCTGATGGCTGAAAGTAAGTAAAGAACTCTATAGGATCATGTTAAGCTTCTCCTTTTCCTTGCCATTCAGGCCTGAGAAACCCAAGCATCACATATTTCCTGTGTCTTCTTTAACCCCTCTGCTTATGACTTCTGTGGGAGCATTGGTGATTCAGTGGTAGAATTCTCCCTTTCCATGGAGGAGACCCAGGTTTGATTTTTGGCCAACGCATCTAACGCATAGCACCACCCATCTGTCAGTGGAAGCTTGCATGGTGCTTTGATGCTGAACAGGTTTCAGCAGAGATTCCAGACTAAGATGTACTAGGAAGAAAGGCCTGGCAATCTTCTGAAAATCAGCCAACGCTATGGATCACAACAATCCAATGTGCAGCTGATCATGAGGATGCTGCAGGATGAGGCAGCATTGTGCAGGGGTCACCATGACTGGAGGGCTGACTCTACAGCGGCTAACAACAGCAAAAACAACAACAACAATTTATAACTTCCGGTGCTGTGATGCTAAAATAGGCCACGGTCCTGCCACCTCCATCTAAACAAGCTAAACAAGGCAAAAAAAAAAAAAAAATGGAATTCCCTTTATGACTCGTGGGCATGGCGTCATCCTTTGGTGGTTATTATGCCTCTTGGCATAGGTTACAACCCTGTAAACAGCTACTGGGTGCTTCCTCTGGGCCAGGTATTGTACTAAGCAAGTGTACAAGAATCATCTCATTTAATTGTCTGAATAATATCTGAGGAAAGGGAGTATTATTGTTATTACCATTTTTCCAGTGAGAGAACTGAGGCTCAGAAGATTTTATAGCTGGTCACACAGATTATAAAAGGTAGAACAGTATTTGAATTCAAATCTTTCAGACTCAGGGCTGTAATTCTGCCTTCCTGTGACTTGTAAATTAAGTGTGAGTCTAAAGTTTAATCCTTTGGTGACCCAATTCATTTCTCCTTTGAATTTTTTGTTGATGCTATGTGTTTTCACTAATGGAAGGCATGCTGATTAAAGGACCCATTCAGAATGTTTGTTATAGGTTATGGATTTTGATACCCATTTTCTGGGATCCCATATGTCCCAGCAGACTCCAGGGTATAGTAAATCCTACTGATATGAATCAATGAATGCATGGTAAGAATAACTTACAGCAGTTCGAACCTCTTGGAAAGTACCACGGCAATGCATAATTCCTTATTGAAAAGGCATTATTTACTGTTCAGAAACTAGAAAAGAAGGGAGCCAGTAACACCTGGAAACAACGAATGGCATAAAGGAGAAAATGGCCACTATGACTGAATGAAGATTGGCAATAACTTGTTCTCGCCTAAGTACCTTTCTCAAGAGAACATAGTAAGGAGGAAACGTAGTGAGAAGACTTACCCCACACAAATAAAGGCAAAGATGTCAAAAGTTTAGAAAATTCACACATCTGGGAGGCATCACCGAAGACAATTCTCAGTCTACACAAAATGTGAGGCTCCTGCTCAGGATTTTTGAGTTTCATGCATTTCAAAAAGTTCCCGCCTTGAGACTAAACATGTTAAAATCAGGTTACCTCCTTCCCAAAGAACTCCAGAGGCATAAAAATAGTTGGGATACCGTATGTCCCATGAGTTCCCAAAGGGTTAAAGTCTAACTTGAAATATTCTTTGGACAATAGACAAACTTTTCAATATCAACCCTCTTTTGAGAAAGTAGGAAAATATCCTCCCTGGAAGAATTTCTATCACCACATTATCAAAAAGTTAAATTTAAAGTTTGCCAGCTGCTGACAGGCACTGAACTTCTGCCCTAGCTTTCTCTCAAGGACCTGTGGTTTCCCACCTCCACCTTGTAAACATTACATTGAACTATCTGAAACTGATGTTATTGTAGGTCAAAGCCAGTAAAATATTAGCAATTTCATATGAGTCAACCTAATGATAGACGCTGCAACTTGAAAAGCATTCACTATCTTTACTACTCCATTTCCACCCCACCAGCAATCATTGTCCAAAGTATAACCTCACTTCAAGGTTCAGCTTAATTAATGCCACCTCCTTCAAGAAGCCGGCCTTGAATTCCTATAGGAGTCCCTGGGTAGTACAAATGGTTAACGTGCTCGGCTGCTAACTCAGAAGCACCTCAGAAGGAAGTCTTGGCAATATACTTCTGAAAAATCAGCCATTGACAACCCCGTGGAGCACAATTCCACTCTGATACACATGCTGTCAGCATGTGTGAAGTCAACTCAATGGCAACTGTTTTTTTAACTGCCATAGCACCTTAGTTGCAACCCTGTCACCATTTTCTGACATTATGGTTATTTGTGTATGTATGTACATGTTTGATTTCCCTTTTTGCCTGATGAAGAAGCCATATCTAATTTATCCCATTTTGGTCAGCACTTGGCATAATATCTGGCACATGGTAGGTGCCTGTTAAGGGTTTGTTGTTCTTGTTTTTATATATTTACTTATTCTTGTCACTTCATAAATGAGAACATAAAATAATTGTCTTTTTGTGATTGACTTATTTCACTCAGCATAATGTCTTCAAAGGTCATCAATGTAGCATATATCAAGATTTCATTTTTCTTTAAGATTGAGTAGTATTCCATAGTATGTATATACCATATTTTGTTTATCTACTCATCTGTTGATGGGCACTTGGATTGTTTCCATCTTTTTGCTATCATAAATAGTGCTGCAATGAGCACTGGTGTACATATGTCTGTTCATGTCCCTACTTTTGTGTCCCTAGGGTATATCACAGGAGTCCCGGTGGTACAATGGTTAAACGTTCAGCTGCTAACCAGGAGGTGAGCAGTTCAAACCCGCCAGCTGCTCTGAGGGAGAAAAGACTGGGTGATTTGCTCCCATAGAGATTACAGCCTAGCAAATCCTATGGGGCAGTTCTACGTAGTCATGCAGGGTGGTTGTAAGTTGGACTCCACTTGATGGTGCCCAACAAAAACAACAGGATATATCCAGGAATGGGATTGCTGGATCATATGGTATCTCTATTTCTAAAGTTTTGAGGAATTGCCATACTGTTTTCCACAACTGTTGTGCCATTTTACATTCCCAGCAGCAGTGGGTAAGAGTTCTAATCTCCCCCCATCCTCTCCAACATTTGTTATTTTCTGGGTTTTTGAACTTTTTTTTATCATTGCCATCCTAGTAGGAGTAAGGTGGCATCTCATAACTTAGGTTTGCAGGCTAATGATGATGAACATATTTTCATGTGTTTGTTGGCTGTTTGAGTATCCTGTGTGGAGAAGTGTCTGTTCATGTCCTTTGCCCATTTTTAGATTGGGTTATTTGTTTTTGTTGTTGTTAAGTTGTAGATGTTTTATATATGTTTTGGATATTAGACCCTTGTTGGAGATGCAGTTCCCGAAGATTTTTTCTCATGCTACAACATGGATAAACCTTGAAGACATTTTGCTGAGTGAAATAAATCAATCATAAAGGACAATTACTGTATGATCTCACATGAAATGACAAGAATAAGTAAATATATTTAAAAAAAAACACACAAAAAACCAGTGTTTATTAGTGACTTTGGGGGCCGGAGGAGTGGGGTGTAGAATCATTCTTTGGGAAGTACTGAATTTCTTTCTATGTGAGTGGGAAAATTGGCATCAACTATGAGTAATGAACATACAACTTTGACTTTTGTAGCTGATATCACTAAACTGTACACCAGAAAAAACGGGGGGTGAAATGACAAATAGAATGTTATATATAATTTTACGACAAAAACAGCAGCCAGGAAAAGAAAGAAAGAAAGAAGGCTACAGCTGTTGATACTACATAAGTACAAATAAATACCTCATGGGAATAGTTTCCTTGCTTCAGAGGTTTAGGGGCATGGTTAGGTGGGCCTGTCCAGTCAATTGGCTTAATATTATTTTTAGAGTTTCTGCTCTACCTCCTAATTCAGCGACTAGTACCTGGTGTCTTAAAAGCTTTTGAGCAGCCAGTTAAGACACAATAATGAGTCTCTATTTGTTTGGAATGACAGAGGAAGAAGGAGATTCAGAAATCTGAGAAGGAAGTGGACAGCAAGTCTAATTGCCTTCCTGAATTACTACCTCTTTTGTCATGGGACTAGAAGGTAGGGATGCTGCGTGGCTACCATTACTAAATGGTTTGATCAAGGACCCAATAGTTGGATCTCGATCAAAAGGAAGAAAAAATGTGGAACAGAACTTCAAATTCTTATTGGAAATCAGACTTACTTGGATATATTGAGACCAAAGGGATCCCTGAGTCTATTGCCTGGAAACAACTTTTAAACCTTGAACTGAAACTATTCCATGAAGTCATCTTTAAACTAAACAACAATTTAGCTCATTTAAAAAGAATGTTTGCCTTGAGCATTGCACGCTCTTAAAGAAATATCTCTATGAGATTAAATGGACAACAATAACTCGAAAACAGATGAGAAATTTAAGGGCCAGAGAGTCTAAATTAATGGAGGCGAAACAATAAGGGCAGAGATAGGGAGGATGATGACACAGTGTGAAATATGGAAACATTGTCAATGAACTGTATATGTAAAAATTATTGTATGAGTGTATGTTTTGTGTATATTTTCACACACTCACACAGAATGCAATTGAGTAAAAGGACAGAGAAAAGATGCCTCAAATTAAAAAAAAAAAAGTTTATTGAGCTCAGCTGTGTGACTTCTTACTCCTTGTAGGGACAGTGTCTGTTCCAGAACTCCATGCTACAGTCTGTAGGACTGAGCAGGGGGTGCGAGAGGTGGTCACTCCTCTCAGCCTGCCCCCGGCCCCATCTCCTGGAAAGGGGTGGTGAAAATGCATCCCTGGGCCCGTTGTACAACGGCGAGGAGCCCCGGAGCCCACCCTGCGTCAGACTGAACACAAGGATCGGGAAAGGATGTCTCCAGATGTGGAGAGACAAGGCCTTTTTAATGCCATCCCACCCTGGAGGAAGGATCCCCACACAGAGCCCTAAGCCACAAGCTCCGTTGCTACTTGTGGATAGTCTCAGGACGTGGCCTGCCGTTGGATGAGCCAGCAGGCAGGTGGCTTTGAACTTTCCCTCACTGATTACATTCTGGAAAGGATCCCTGGCAGCCCTTCCGTCCCAGGTCAGATTAAAGTGGAAAGGATTAGTGAATTTATATTTCCTCCAGAGAAGTGAAATTCACACACCCTGGATCTGCTTTCTCTCCAGAAACTGTTGCTTGTAGAAGACTACAAATGCCCAAGTAACTCATCTTAAACCTGCTTCTTATCTCCTAGGTGTTTTTTCCCCTTTTGGAAGCATGACTGGAAAATGGGGCCGGGTGGGCTTTTAAATAGCTGACAATCTCCATTTCCTGCGGGCAGTTGCCCAGTGCAGATTCGGGCTACAGCTGGGCGAAGCCAGTGTTCTGGACAGGTGGACATCCAGGAGGTGCACTAGGCGGAGACCCTGGGCTCCTGACCCTGCTGTGTGTCCTTGGGTAGCCAGTGGTACCAGCTGACCACTCTGCACCTTGCTTCCACCACCTCTCTGTCTCCCAGCATTATCCTGGGAGCTAACCTGAGAATGAAGAAGACACAGGTGATACTTTTGAAGACCATTATGGGGCACAAATTCCACCCCCAAACACACATAAAAGTACTTTGAAAAACCATAAAGAGCTATGTGAATGTAAGGGATAATATTGATCCATTCCCTCCTTAATGCATTTATTGAACTCCTATCTGGTCAACATTAGGTAGTGTGAGTGGTTGGGATACAAAAATGAATGTTCTGAATCCTCAAGGAAGACAAACTGTACTGGGGGAGACAGACAAACAGTTACCTTTGGACTAATCAATGCTAGACAAAACATGGGCATATGGGAGATGGTAAAGTACAGACTTCCTGGAGGTGCAGGCAGCAATCAAAAAATGGTTAGGATGGGAAGGGAAGGGCATTGTAAGCAGAAGGAGAAGCACAAGCAGAGGATCTGAGTAAGAAAAATGATGGCACATTTGGGGACCTCAAGTGTTCAACACGGTAGGTGTGAAGAGTGCAAGGTGAGGGGTTGTGAGAGTAGAAACTACGAAGGTGGGCAGGGTCGGGTCATGGAAGGCCTTATAAGCCATGCTGGGAGCTTGAGCCATGGACATAAGAGGAAACCGCTGAAGGCTTTTAAGCAGGTGAGTGACAGGAGCAGGTTTGAGGTGTAGGGACAATCACCGTGTCTGCAGTGTCCACTGGGTGTGGCTGGTCCACACCGTAGCCTTCTGGGCAGGAGCCTGGTGAGGAAGCAGCTCCATCAATAGGGACTTGAGATAACGGAGGCCCAAGTTAAGGTGGCAGTAGGGAGAGGGGCGTGTGTGGACACAAGTAGATTTAAGAAATATTAAGGAAGGTGAACAGTTGGTTGTCCAAGTCCACCTAAAGGGGCCTCGGAAGAAAAGCCTGATGATTTACTTCCGAAACATCAGCCACTGAAAACCCCGTGGAGCACAGATCTACTCTGACACATACAGGGTCGTCACGAGTCAGAATCAAGTGAATGGCAACTAGAAGCTGAATGCAGGGATTTAGTAAGTGATTGGATGTGCGAAGCAAGAGAAGGTAGGAGGCAGGGGTGACCACTGGGTGTGGGCAGCTGGTGAGGCTTCGGTGCCATTTTCAGACCTGGAGATGCAGGGGGAAATTCAGGTTAGGGAAGAAGATGAGGAGTTCCGTTTTGTACATCCTGAACTTCTTTCCTTTTAAGTAGGAACTTTGTTTCACTGTAATTTGTTTTGTTGCCAAAAAAAATTTGGGACACGCTGAAAAGTATACAGCCCAAACCCTAAGCCCACTGGCGTCGAGTTGATTTCGTCTCATAGTGGCCCTATACGACAATGTAGAACTGCCCCATAGAGTTTCCAAGGAGTTCCCGGTGGACTCAAACTGCCAACCCTTTGTTTAGCAGCTGTAGCACTTAACCACTATGGCACCGGGGTTTCCCAAAAAGTATAAGTGAATTAAAATTCCTCTTATTTCTGTCACATGGAGATCACAATTAGCACATTGGTGAATTGTCTTCCAAATCTTTTTTCTATGCATGTATAATTTTTTCAAACACAAATGGGAATACCATTTTTTTTTTTTAATGGTTTCTCATTTATTTCACATTTTGGGGGGATAAATTTTTTTTTTATTGTGCTTTAGGTGAAAGTTTACAGAGCAAATTAGTTTCTCATTCAAAAATTTATACACAAATTGTTTTGTGACATTGTTTGCAATCCCACAATATGTTGCCACTCTCCCCCTTTCCATCCTGGGTTCCCATTTCTATTTGTCCAGTCTTCCTGTCCTTTCTTGCCTTCTCATCGTTGCTTTTGGGCAGGTGTTGTCTATTTGGTCTAGTATACTTGATTGACCTAAGAAGCATGTTCCTCACATGTGTTATTGTTTGTTTTATAGGCCTGCCTAATCTTGGCTGAAAGGTGAACTTCGGGAGTGGCCCCAGCTCTGGGTTAGAAGGGTGTCCAGGTAATAGTCATTTTTAAAACTTTTTAATGCCTGAGTCACACCCCAGACAGATAACTTCAGAATCACTGGGGATCAGGGACCAGGAGGCAGTATTTTTTAGAGCTTCCGAGATGATTCTAATGTGCAGCCAGGGTTTAGAACCAGTGCCCCTAGCAGGAGAAAGAGCGTGCCCAGCCTCTGTGCTGATTCTAGGCTGTTCCTGAAGGCTCCAGAAAGAATCCAAAATCTATGTAATTACAATAGTTAGTGACCATAGGACATTTTAAAACTTCTACCCAGTGGAATCAGACCAAATCATGATTCAAGGAATGGAGGAAGAGGCAATATTTTTAGATCTTCTGCTCTAAGCCCAATGGATGTGTTGTACCCCGTGATGGATGGATGGAGCCATTTCAGCAGTTGAATTAATTCATTAAAACCTCAAGATGTAGGCTCTCTAGCTGGCCACTGGTACTAAGGACATTGTCAGTCACTTAGTAATGTTAATTTCAGGCACAACCAAGTGGAGGGATTATAAACTCTTGGAATTGGTATTCATCTTCTTTAGGTAAAAAAAAAAAAAAAAAAAAGAGTGCCTCCGATTCACATTAGACCTTCGTGTCCAAGAATTGTAAACATGTATAGGCTTTATAGGCTGCCAAATCTCACTCTAAGTATATTCCAGTGATCTCACGTTTTCATATGCAATGGAATAAAAAGAGGCATTTTTATTCATCTTGGATGACAGCATCTTGAGCTTTTATGGGAACGTTGTAGAAGTATTAGTTTAACCAAGAGCTACAGTCAATATTTCAACCATTTAAAGTCACCACAACAGGCACATTAAATACATTGAAGAGCAATTATCTATCTTCTTGCAAGTTGGACAGTCAAATGTATTCCCTAATAGCAGCAGCAAACTCTCCACCCTCCACAGGGGAAAGTCTCTAATCAGAAATCCTCTGAAGAGAGCCAAGAGAGGCTTTGGAGGGAGCAACAACTATTTCGAGATGATTAACATTTTGGTTTTGGCCTCCTCATCTGCATGGGCTTCATCTGTTCCTCGTTTTCTCTTTGGCCAACGAGATCACATCCAGTGTCCCAAAGGAGAGGGCTGGACATTTTTCTGAAAGCTCTTTTAGGTGAAGCCCAGTCAGAGGGCAAACGAAGCTTCACTCCTTTTATGGCCACATCTCACAACCAGAGAGAGAGATCATCTTCTCCATTCCCCTGACATCTGTGGAGCCCACATGTTCCTCCTGAGCTGAACAAAGAGTTGATCCTAAAGCTGGGGACCCTCTCAGAGACCCCCGGGGTGACAGGACCCTTACCCTTCTACCTCCCCCTCCTCCAGCTTGCCTTCCCCTGCCCTCTCTGAAGCCTGAGCCCCAGCCATGTCCGTGCATAAATCAAGCAGCAGGGTAGCTTGGAAATATGACGAATACCTTGGCTGGCTCCTGCTTGAAAAGACAAGGGGGAGGAGAGGGATTCTAAAGTAACTGGGCCTTGGCTGGAAAGGCAGCCAGAATTTAGTGTTCCTGGAGCTGGCCCCAGCTGCTCAGACAGGAGCTGCCAGGGAGTCCTCCCTGGGGGCAGCCCCAGCTCTCCAAGCTCCGGTGCGGGAGAAAGCTTTGGTGTCTGTCAAGAACATTATTCAAAAATTCTTGGACACTTCTGAGCCCTCGCTGTGAGCGTGGAGACAGGGATTTGGGGAAGCTTTGCCTCTCCTGGGAGAGCCCTTGGTGACATCCCTAAGTTTGAATGCTGCTGTTTTCACAGGGAGTTCTCCCAGAGGGGATATATGTGATGCTGTGTGAGCGTGTGCGTGCAAGCGTCTGTGTGCGTGCGGGGGGCTGGTAAAAGAGAGCCCACCAATCACTTCTGAGAACACAGTTCCAATTATGCCTCCAGCCCTCAGTTTTGGGGGCCTGGTCACTGCCGGAATGGCACATGTCTCCCCCTTCTCTGTTTCCTAGTTTCACCAGCGCCTCATGTCTCCCGGTCCCCTCAGTTTGCTCTTTTTGGTGGATCAGGCTGGACTCTACTGGGACAACTCCAAGACAGTTCTGTCTTTTGCCACCAGGGTCTGCCTAATAGGCAAAGCTGGGACCCTTGGTGGCCCCCTCCTGCCTTCTCTGTTTCTCACCCTGCTGCCCGTCACAGGCCCCCTGCAGGTGGGTTCTGAGTGTCCAGGCCCCTCGGTCAGGTGCTACAGAGTCATGAATGGCCAGTGGACATAGTTCAGGCTTCAGGGAGCTCCAGTTAGAGACTCCTTTTGCTTTGTTCTGTTCTTGAGAGTCGTGAAGGGATTCTTCCAATTGCCACTGACAAAGGATTCTGGGAGGCGCTTGGACACAGTGGAGAGCCCAGGGGACGCTTCTTTGGAGAGAGCCCTGGTAGGGATGGGGCCTCAGATGCAACAGGTTCAGAAAAGTTGCCTTCCTGAGATCGTTAATCACATTAAAATATTCACTTCTCCAAAGCACCTCTTCAATACCGAAAAGCATTTTTTGTTGAAGCCATTTTTAAAGGGAAGAAGTACTTTGGGAGCCCTCATTATCCACACCTTCCCCTCTGCTCCCCACAGCTCCCCTGGCTGCAATGCCTGTCTTCCAAGCTGGCTGGTAGAACCATCAGCTGCGCTCGGGGCAGGGACAGATCACCAAGTCAGGCCTCTATCCAGGGATTTCCTGCCACCAAAGCCACACTAATGCACACCCATTTTTCATTAGGAGAAAGTAAAACTCACGGGTGACATCAACTGAAAAATGTCCTTTGAGAGCAAGTTATTTCCATTTAAAATGAGGCACATGACAGCTGGTGACTTTTAATGGAAAGTAAAATTTGCTGGGCTGAATTACTATCAGACCACTTGAGAATTTGTGTTTTTAATTTTCCTTTTTGGAAAAAGGCAGCGCTTTGGAGTCCAGCAGAGCAGATGAGGAATGGAAAGGCCTGGTCTGCTGTCTAATTGTGGCCTTAAAAGACCCTGGACAGTCCTCAGCAAAAGCATGTCCCAATATCCAGGTGCATTCATTTCCTTTACCCTTTATTTTAAGCTCATATAACAAGCTGGTTAGAAAACGACCCTCTCTGTCCCACTGTTCATTTGGGCTTCATACCAAGACAGTTATATGTGTAATGAAAACTCTTTTCCCCACTTAATGGAAATATCTGGTACGAAAGGCACTCAAGTTGGATAGAAGGTGCTGTATACCCATGAACTCCAGGGGATGAGCTACCCACACACCAAGCTGCATCAGACTTGAAAGAGGAACAGTGTGAGGTCAGCCGCACTGGACAGTCTGATTCTGGCCAATATGAAGCCTCCTTTCCTTCCAGAACCTTCTAGCACTTCAGAGTCCATAATGCATTTGTTGTCTAGGTTATAGAGAACACCTCCAGGATTTGGGGACAAGCTCAGAAGGTATCAGGCTAAGAAGGGGGGACCTAATAGAATCCCCATGATATACTTGAGATTAACCATCTCCAGATGCAACCCACCCTAGAGGTGGTTTTGCAAATGCATTGCTGAGGATTTCACAGTTTACCATGTCATGATTAGATAACCTGAAATTTATTGGAAGATTGAATTACATAAAGTGAGTTGTAATAAACTGTGTTATTTGAAGAGAAAGTGGGTAGACAAGAAAGATTCTGCATAGAGCCTAGAAAAAGAACACTGGAGAGTAAGGGTTTAGTTTCTGTTGATCCAGGAGTGTCAAGGGAGTGGCAGAGAAGGTTTTCCAGGCTCTACCACAATCCAAGCCACATACCCCTCAACACCTTTTCCCTGATTCCTGGTTCACAAGCAATTTTATAAATGAAAATTCAGTTTCCCTGGGACACAGCAGAAATGGGTACCCTAGATAGTAATTGGAAAGGTATGACCCTCATTTTATATTAGTTCTGCTGACATTCTGGTTCTCACATCTGTCTACCGTGAGTTTGGTTGGCAGGAGTCTATCCCTTGGGACCCCATCAGCCTCATGTAGGTGGAGTTTTTGTATCAACTTGGCTAGGCTATGATTCTCAATGGTTTGGCCAAACAATAGACTACTTGCTCTTCCACAATATAAGCTAATGTAATCACTTTCCATAATGTACTCTAATGTAATCAATCAATCAACTGAAAGGGAAGTTTCCTTAGGATGAGGTCTGCCTCCAGACTATAACTAGATACTTTGGCAGAGCTTGGTCTCTCTCCCCACTCTGCACCACTATTCCTATCACCTGACCGCTGGATCTTGGGACACAAGCCAGCAGGAGTCACTAGCCTGCTGCCTGACCTAGGATTTTGGACTTGCCAGCACCCCCCGAACCCCCCATTCCCGCATCCACAATTACATGAAACTGTCCCTTGAAGTAAACCTCTCTCTCTAGATATACATATTTTTTGTTGTTGGGTGCCTTTGACTGACCCATAGCAGCCCTATAGGACAGAGTAGAACTGCCACATAGGGATTCCAAGGAGCAGCTAGTGGATTTAAATTGCTGACCTTCTGGTAGGCAGCCAAGCTCTTAACCACTATGCCACCAGTACTATATGTATGTGTGTGTGTGCATATATATGTATATATACTGTTTCATTAGTTGTGTTCTCTAGAGAACCGTAAGGCAGTTGCCCTTTGAGGCTCAGCTCGATTGGACAGCCAGTTAGCCACGGTTGTTCAGAACTCGACAGCTCCACACTCATAGCCATTGTGACCCCCACTTGCTAGTAAATTACTTTGTATGTATCTCATCTTCCTTATACAACTCCTTCTTCCCCACTTCTCCCCCTCAGATTGTGAGATTTTTAGCAGGTACAGCATTTCTCCCCTTCATTCATTATCCATACAGTCTCTTGACCACAGGGACATTCAATAAATTGACCAACTTTGTAAGTAAAGATAGTTGAAAAGCAGAGAAGTATAAATAAAGCTTATTTGTCTTCTTTGGAATTCTAACTGTAAAAAAACCCAAAAAACCTAACCCAGTGCTGTTGAGTTGATTCCGACTCATAGTGACCCTATAGGACAGAGCAGAACTGCCCCATAGGGCTTCCAAGGAGCATCTGGTGGATTTGAACTGCCGACCCTTTGGTTAGCAGCCGCAGCACTTAACCACTATGCCACCAGGGTTTCCTAACTGAAAAAGCATAGTTAAAACAAAGGCTAAAGTGTTCTGTTGTGTGATCTTCAGTTTCTATCTGAATTCATTCTCCACCCCATAATACTTTCTTTAGTGACAAACAAGAAATCCAGTTTACCACATCTTCCTATACCCTGTCCTCTGTCCTTGATTTTTGTTTAATCTGTCATCTACTGGTCTCCGGTTGTCCTTGAGTCAATTCCAACTCATAACCACCCTACAGGACAAAGTAGAGCTGGCCCCACAGGGTTTCCAAGGCTGTAATCTTCACAGGAGCAGATTGCCACATCTTTGTCCTGTGGAAGGGCAGGTGGGTTCGGACCACTGACCTTTTAGTTAGCAGCCTAGTGCTTAACCACAGTACCACCAGGGATAACAATGTGTATAACAATTTCTACCACATAGAGCTGGCATGAGGATGAAATAACATGGCAAGGTGAAATGCAGAGTGCCGTATCTGGCACATGTTGCTAGCTGCCATGGAATCAGGCCATGACTCATGGTGACTCCATGCACAATGTTACCTGGTCCTGTGCCACTCCCATGATCATTGTGATCCATAGGGTTTTCACTGAATCGTTTTCAGAAATAGATCTCCAGGCCTTTCCTCCTTGTCCGTCTTAGTCTGGAAGCTCTGCTGAAACCTGTTCAGCGTCAAAGCAACACACAAGCCTCCACTGACAGCTGGGTGGTGGCTGCCCACAAGGGAATCAAACTCAAGTCTTCTGCATGAAAGGTGAGAATCCTACCACTAAACCACCTCTGCCCCAGATAAATGTTCATTTCTCTTGTCCTATGCCCAGGGCAGAGGAAGATGTAATGAGTGAAATCATTTCCAGAACTTGACCTCTACAGAGTCCAAAAGCATTCAGAATTCCCCTCCAGTGCTATGTTATACCTTGGCTCCAGGACATTATAATACAAACATGCAGGGGAAAGAAAAGTCTGTATTGACAACAATATTCTAAAATAAGGAACTATGAAGTCATTCTTCATTGTCAGAATGGAAAAACTTCTGACTCTTTTGTTAGTAAGTTGTTTGTGTCCAACTTCTCCTACTGGGAGCCCTAGAGAGAGACCACATTTTAAACTTGCTCGATTTCACCTTTAGCTGTTCGCCAGTGTCCAGTGTTTCAGACGGAGAGCAGACCAGCCACTGTAAATAGCTGGCAAGTCCCCAGAAAAGATTCTTATTGCTTGGTAGGTGCTAGTTCTAGGTGACAAAGTAAACAGAACATTCATATTGGGCAGCTCATGTCTGTTGAGTTTACTAGCACCAGGCACTGTGCTTGGCATTTTCCATGTGTCAAACAATCTGGACTTTGATGGGGAGAAGCTTTATTCAGGAAGAAAGACTATTGCAAGGGGGGAAAAGGTATTTTAATAGGGAGAGGAGTCTGGTGCAATAGGGAGAACACTCTGACCAGCAAGTGTCTCAATAGTTAGGCAAAATGGTGTTTTTTTTTTGGCTTTTGTTTTAAGGGAGAGTAAACAAGGCTAGAAAGAACCAGGTGTAAGGAAATGGGATGACCTCGTGATGTACCCAGACAGTAAATCAGAGAATGTGTTACACTGAGGTCAGCCTGTTCTCCAGGAGGGGCACTTAAGGAAAGGTGTATGCTGGCTCAGGCTGAGGGTGGGCCAAAGTTGAGGGACTTGAGGGAAGGAGAGAAATTGAACTCAAGTTTGGTTAATATGCATTTTGTTTCTGATTGGTCAGTGGGGACAAACACTTCAGTTAATCATTTATGAGGCAAAGAATGGGAATTTGGAGGGTCATAGGGTCGCTATGAGTTGGAATCAACTCCGAGGTAAGCAAGGGAGTGTCTTGTATTTATCTCAGTCATATGGGGAGGGTGGTTCTTGGTAGTAAAGCACTTTCTGGAACACAAAGGGAAGGGGGTATATCTTTAGCCATTGTTATTTTCCAGGATCACAGTGTTCAGGTAAAAGTCAACATGGTCACCTGCATCATCTCATTCAACATCACAATAACCGTAGGGAGTGGGAACTGTCATATGCCAATTTTATAGACAAGGAAACAGGCTTGGGCCCTAAATACATTTGATAAGAGGAGGTAAACAACATGGGCAATTGAACATGGAGGGGCTTGAGGATCACCTAAAGAATGGGTGCTAGGAATGGGGTCACACTCTTTCTCTAAAAAGCACATGTGTTATCCACAAGGGCCCACGGATCCCGCAGAGGGATCAGTTCCACTCACCAACCCTCACTACGGGGCTGCCAGTGCTGTCTGGGGCTGCCAGTGCTATCTGGTGTGTGTGTGGGGGCATTCTTCCTTCATGACCTGTTTCACTGTCTGTCCAGTGCTCCCACTTTGGGGGAGGCCCTCCTTACCTCCCCTCTTGGAGCACAGCCACTTCCTGCCTAATCTTCTAGCCCCATCCTCAAACTCCTCATTCTGGCAGTTAAAGTCTTGAGCATTTTGGTTCCAACCTACTTTTCCAACTTCATGGCTCACCACTTTTCAATGTGAACTCCTTTCCAGGCTCAGCTATATATTTCCAGTTCTTCTTGCTTTAATGTTGCTCCTCTGGATCTACATCCTACCCACCCGAATCTTACCGCTTCCATCTGGCCTTCCCCAGTCCTCTAGGCCAGGGCTTCTCCTTCTGAAAGTGCGGCACTTACCTGTCTATCATGTTCGTGTGGGATTTAAGCAATTCAGGATTGTTTATGCTAACCTTCTGTGTTTTGTGAAGGGTTACACCTTGGGTGGTATAAGTGGTTAAAGTGCTCAGCTGCTAACCAAAAGGTTGAAGGTGCAAGTCCACCCAATGGGACCTTGGAAGAAAGGCCTGGAGATCTTCTTCCAAAAAATTAGCCACTGAAAACCCCATGGAGCAGAGTTTGAGTTGATTTGACTGCAACTAGTTACTGGTCTGTATTTTGTATTTATAATGGGATTGTAAAGCTCCAGGGATCAGACCCAGAACAGTGCAAGGTCTCCAGGGAGACTCAGCCCCCGGAACAGACATTGGAAAACAAAGATTACATTTACATGTTGACGGCACATGACTTTCTTCATCTAGAAACTGCCATTAGCAAGAATAATTAAAACAGGAAGCTACTGTTGTTCTTTCTTTGAGTCACATAATAAATCACCAAGTTATTTGTGGAGCTTTTGTGCTGCTAGTTTGGGCACCCAAAGTGCAAGCTCCAGCTCTGAAAGCTAGCGGGCAGGGATCAGACCCATCAGAATTCGAAGCCCAGCCCTGCTCCCTGCTAGGTGACTGCAGGCAAATTCCTTAACCTCTCTGAATCTTCTTGTTGTGATTTGGGCAGGCGGCATTGGTGGTTCAGTGGTAGATTTCTCACCTTCATGTGAGTGACCCAGGTTCGACTCCCTGCCAGTGCACCTCATGTACAGTCACCGCCTGTCTGTAACTGGAAGCTTTCGTGTTGCTAGGACACTGAACAGGTTTCGGCAGAGCTTCCGGACTAAGATGATCTAGGAAGAAAGGCCTGGTGATCTGCTTTTGAAAATTAGCCAGTGAAAACCTTATGGATCACAATGGTCCGATCTGCAAACGATCATGGAGATGGCGCAGGACTGGGCAGCGTTTCGTTCTCTTGTGCATGGGCATGCCATGAGTTGGGGGCAACTGGATGGAACTAGCAACAACTGTTTGGGAAGAATCATCCCATAAGATTTTTGTAAGGAATAAATGAGCTGCTGTGTATAAGACGAATAAGATTAAAACCAAGTCATCAATAACTATAGGATGAATGAAACTGGCTAATTTTTTATTAAATAAATTGAGAACTTAGAATGGTATCTGTAGGGACATAGCGGGAGGGCCCAAGATGGGATTAAAAGTAGGGATGGGCAGGAGATCAGCAATGGGTGATGGGGAGGTAGCTGCTACCAGATGGGGAAGCAGGTTGTTTCTTCCCAAAGGCCTCAGGGGATGCTCCCTTATATGACCTCAACTGCTGGGTGACACAGTCTGCCAGCCTCATGCAGACAATCACTCCCTAGGCACTTGGCCCTTCCTGGGTCTGTGGTTGCTTCTTCTCAGCTCTTGTGTCCCCAACGTGACTAGTGAGCTCACTCGGTCTGGGCCTATCATTCCCCAGAATCTGTCATATAGAAGGAGTTCAACAAATGCTGGTTTTTACTGGACATTCCCAAGTACATACTTTCCAAGAATAAAAGAAGCAGGACTTCTTTCTAGACTGACTTGCTAACCAACACACGGATAATTAAGATGTTGCAAGGAAGCCATTGGCAAGAGTTCAGGAGCTGCTTTTCTCAAACTCTGTGAGGTGCCATTGGGTCACATTTTTTGACAGCAATTACATAGCTCAGGGTAGATGGAAGAACAACAAGTACAAAAGAGAATTTGATTTGAGCAAGACTTTTGGCTTTGTTTGGCGACTGTTTACTGGATACCATAGTAGCATGCCTTGCCCCAGTGTGGTGTGCAAGTGAGATGCCTCATTAGTCAGGAACGGATTCTGGAAATATTTGAGAGTAAAAGCCTAATTATTTTAAGACACATCAAAACAAAAGCAAAGAAGGAAACAATCTGGCTCTAACAGTTTGTGGGAATGCAGCATCTTTGAAGAAGGCGGTGCTGTTAAAAATGGAAAACGGCCGCTCACGCTGAAGCCTGCTGTGGAAAGTCAACCTGCCCCACAGGCGGCAGGTCAGGCTCCCCACTGACTCAAGAACCGACAGCGGCCAAAGTAAAGGCACAGAATGTGCCTTTTCGAGGAGAACCGTCACTGACGGGGCCCTGGGGCTCCGGACAGGACAGTGACTCAAGGCACTCTGAAGACAGTGCCGGCTAGCCAGGGCGTCCACTGCTTCTCCCGTGCTCCCCATTGCAGCCTCTGATTTGGGGAATTTCCTCCTCGTGCCTGTGAAGGTCCCATTCCCTCCTCTCTTTAATAATAAAAATGTTCAAGGAATAGATCTTTCTCTCCCTTGAGACCGATAATCAATACCACCTGGTTGTAGTTCTTAATAAATCGGGGGCATGGGAAAAATCTTATAAGAGATTGCTTTATGAAAGCTTTTTTTTTTTTTTGCAGCCACCTCATTCCTTACTAGCACACATAAAAGTCCTAAAGGTGGCCTGCCTCCATTCCCCCCTTTCTTCCTCTTCCCTTTTTAATTCCTTTCTCTCCCTCCTTTGTCTTTTTCCTTTTCCCTCCCCCCTCTCTCCTTTGCTCCTTTCTCTTCTCTCCAGGTCCAGGTCCTTTCTTTTCTTTCTTCTTTCTCCCATTTTACTCTTTCTTTTAAAAAATAAGGAGATCACTATCGCACATAAAGAAGTCCTGCTGGTGCAGTGATTAGGATTAAAAAAAAAAAAAATTACAGCCTAGGAAATCCTATGGGGCAGTTTTACCCTGTCCTATAGGGTCACCCGGAGTTGGAATCGACTCGAGGGCACAAAACAACAATCACACTAAGAAGTCCATAAGTCAGGCTCTTTTAGCTTTGGGTAAATCAGCAGTACAAGGAAGTCATTAAGGACCCAGGTTCTTTCCATCTTCCTATTCTACTCTTCTCCGAGCACCAGCTTTCCTTTTAGGCCAGCTTCCCTCCTGGCCTCAGTCCTAGGTATTACTATACAATACCTGCGTTGGTAAAGAAGGTGAGTGAAGAAGCAGCAGTCCAAAGACTGTCAGGAGTGGTGGGGGCTATGGTGAACTGGACAGCAGATGGCCCTATCTAAAGGCATTCTTAAGGCCACCTGGTGGTTAAGTGATCGGCTGCTAATGGAAAGGTCAGCGGTTCTATCCCACCAGTGGCTCCGTGTAAGAAAATACCTGGTGATCTGCCTCTGTAAAGATTACAGCCTAGGAAACCTTATGGGGCAGTTCTACTTGCTGCGAGTCAGAATCAGCTCCACAGCACTCGCAACATGACGGTAATGCTTAGAGTCCAAGAATCTGAATCATTGGTTCTCAGCCTTGGTTATACACTCAAGTCACCTGGGGAGTTTTAAAAAATAATTAATGTCTGGACCCTACCCCCGCCCTCCCCACTCCCCAAATTCTTATAAAATTGTTCTAGTGTGCAGCCTGTGCACTGGGATTTTTTAAAGCTCCCACCTGATTCTAAATCGCAGCTGAGGCTGAGGACCACTGATCAAAATAAATATGAAGACAGACAATTATACTATAAATGAAGGATTAAGTAGAAATCCAAAGGCATGACACACACACTGACAAAGAATGGGCCGGTGGGGAAATTAACACGAGAGGTTAAACTCTAAATTTAGAGATTAAGAATAAGGGAAGAGAGATTATTCGGGTTAGATACCATTGGAGATAACCCATTCCCATGATTTAAATTAGGCTGGAGAGCACATTGCTTCATTCAGGAACAGATATAGATGGTTTCTAAACTGCTATGGGTTAGTGTTACTTGAAAAATCCTCTTTACTGCTTCAAAACACATACCTCACTATGTTATGAAACAGTCTCATTATTTAACTGTCCCTTTCCCTATTCTGTGAGCTCTGACAGAGGGAGTAGGTAAGAGAAATCTGAACTGTAACAGACATCCTCAAGTCACCGGGCAGCCGGTTAGGATGTGCTGCTATTTGAGTCATTCAATGTAGAAGACCCCCCTGCCACCCGTCAGCTCAAAGAACAAAAGGGCACCCCCCTCCCCGGACTATTTTAACCAAGATGAAAACAGAATATAAGCCTCTTCTTAAAGAAGGAAAAATATGAACCCAAAAATGAGTCTTCCTTTAAGAGAGGCACCAGGTTTAATTTAAGTACAAGTAAAGAATAGCATAGAATTTATATTTACCAAAGTATAAGAAATGATCTTGAGTACAAGAAATGAATACGAAACATAGAACTTCATTAGCTGTATCCCAGCCAGTTAGGCTAGGATCAAACGCTTCATTTCACATTGCACCAGGCCATACTCTGGGCTGTTTTTAGGTTTTGTCTATCCCAAGGATCCTGGGAAATACTAACACATTCAAAAGTGTAGTCATTTGTCTTTTTCAAAATAGAAATTCTAACCCCATGTTCGTATGCTTGTTAAGATTGTTGAAACATGATTTATATTGCATAAAGTCATATAACATGGCCGATAGAGGACGGGTAGAGGTTCATTGATTGTACCTATTGTCAATTGCTCAAGAGGTTACTCACAGCGAATGTCTGGGTTTCTCTTACACATCTAATGGAAAGAGTCCTGTTTTCATATGAAGATCTCAGAATAACTTCCGGCAATAAAATCAGCAGTATGTTTGTCTTTCTCCATCAACAGCTTAATGAAGGTGCAGATAGTTTCTGAATCTCAGCTGAATTAAAAGCTTGGCTTTGACAATTTGGCAACTGACAAAGCAAATTAAGGGACTGTTACTTCTAGCTGAGCTTGGGCTGTGGGCACTTCAGGTGCATTGAATTTTAGTATGCGCCAGGAACCACGCTCCAATCCTAACTTGGTCCTCCTGGGTGGTGCTCAGAGGGCTGCAGTTTAAACAAGCACCAGGTGGAATACGGATCTTGATAATAAACAGTAAGTGAGAGCTCTTTTACATGTAGCCTTTCTTCATGTTTTTCTCTTAATTGCCAGTTTGTCTATAGTGAATACATATATATATATATATTTGGTTTACAGGTGCAGATACTCATCAGGTTGTTATGACTATTATCATAAGTAACTGCAAAGAGCCCCCTTGCTTTATTTACATTTTCCCCTTCACCCTTGACCCCACTCCCATTGCCTGACTCCAAGAGCAGAGCTGGTAGCTCACGTGGCATACAACAATGACACTAACTACATCTCATACTGACAAAGTCTAGCCCTGCTCTAGGGACTTTAGATATAAGAACTAGGCTTTGCCTCCAACAACTCTATGAGGTAGGTTGTCATTATGCAGTTTATAGAGTAGCATACTGAGAAAGCTGATTAAATCACCTGCTCAAGGCCATGCAGCTAGTGACAGCCAGGATCTGAACCCAGGCAGTGTGGCTCTAGCGTTGGATATGATTTCCCCAACACTGGCCAGGTGCCCTGCAACCTGGGCTCCCCAGTGCATCCCTGCACCAGCGTGCATGAGGATCCCGATTTTCCCACAGCTTCTCCAAAGCTGGTATTATCCAGCTATCTTTCACCAATTTGATAGATGAGACAGCTCTCTGATGATTTAGTTTTCTTAATCAGTGAGGTTGAGCACATTTTCATAAATTAATACATAGGTTTCCTTCTATAAATTGTCTACTCATTTTTTAGCCTATTTTCTGTTGAGTGTATCTTTTGGTGATTTGCAAAAATCCCTTGTATATTCTTAACTTTTTTCTTTAACTCCAAGTATTTTCTCTCAATCTGTCACTAATCTGTTAACTTTGTCTTTTTGGTCAGTTGCACAGAAATCCTTAGTTTTTATCTTTATGGAAGGGCTTTCAGGGATTTAAGGTCTTTATCACCCAAGTTCACAGAGATATTCTGTGGAATTTGGGCAATGAGCTCATTAACTCACCGGGAGTTCATTCATGTAGATGGTGTGAGGCAGGGATCCAACTTTTCTCCATATAGTGAGACAATTTTCAACATCCTCCTTTAAAAACCAACCAAACTCATTGCCATTGAGTCAATTTTGACTCATAGTGACCCTATAGGACTGAGTAGAAATGCCCCATAGAGCTTCCAAGGAGCACCTAGTGATTTGAACTGCTGACCTTTTCGTTAGCAGCTGTAGCACTTAACCACTATGCCACCAGTGTTTCCCATCCTCTATTACACCTCTCCTTTTCCTGTAGTGGCGCTAACATCTTTCAAGTTCACAATTTATATATATATAAACCCGAAAACCCAATGCCGTCAAGTCAATCCCGACTCATAGCGACCCTATAGGACAGGGTAGAACTGCCCCATAGAGTTTCTATAAAACCTTTATTTCATTAGTCTGTATCTGTTCCTGTGCCAGTGTCATGCTGTTTTTATTACGGCTTTAAAAAGCATGTCTTTATATGATAGGGCGAGTCTCCTTGCCTTGTTCTTTTACAAAATTGACCTGGCTCTCCATTCACAGGGTAGCAGAGTATTCACTGAACCCATTTCTCAGCTTCCTGGGCACACAGCTAGATTGCATTTTCCAACTTACCTTCCATTAGGTCTGACCATGTGACTGGGGCCCAGTTGATGAATTGTGAGAGGAACTGATGTGCACCACTTGCACACCTGTCCCAGTATAGCCTCCCAGATGTCCCCCATTCCCTGCATGTACAGGACTTAAAGGTCCTAGGGAAGGGGGCCTGGACCCCTGAATCACAATGTGAAAAGCTGCCCACTGCCTGTGAAGATGGACATTGGATTGTTATGGAAGAGATATAATTATATTGTATTAAGTCATTGAGGCTTTGGGGCTTATTACAGCAGACTTAATAGGCTTAAACATTTCAGAGTGTGTGTTCAGTTCCTAAAAAGATGTTTCTACTTGAATTTAACTAGAGTTGCATTTACCAGCTCTACCACGTACTCTGTCCTATAGGGGCGCTATGAGTCAGAATCGACTTGATGGCACTGGGTTTACTGGGTTACCACGTTAAGTTGTACCTCCATGAAGATGATATAGTTTTGCATTTAATTTTCTTCATGCTGAAATTTGATTTGCTCTTCATAAAGGTCTTGTGACGTTTTAGATAAGTATCTGGATACTTTATAGTTTTTGTTGCTATTGTAGGAGATGCTTTTTGTTAGATGGTTATAGCTGGCCTAGAGCAACTCTACTGATTTTCAGGAGTTGATTTATACATAGCAACTTCCAAAGGATCTCCGGCACCAAGTTGCCCAACTCATTTTATTAAAAAGTATCCAGGTCACAACTCTATTGCATTAGAGACCCTTAGATCATCATCTGACACTGCCAGCTTACTTTGCTTATGCTGAAATACCCATACTTTTCTTTTAAAAACATATCTGATCACGTGAACTCCTAACTGATGACCTCTGATAGCTGCTGGTTACCTGCAGGATAATGTCCAAATTCCTTATTGTAACTCAACCTATAACTCACCTCATCTCCTGCCCTTTCAGCGCTCACTCTGGGCTGCAGGCATATGAAATGTTTCTTTCTTCAGATCCTCCTTCCTGGAATGACTGTCTTCTCCTTGTAACTCGTATTCCTCACAATCTTCAAGACCCAGTTCACCCTATGATGCCTTCCCCAGGTCTCCCAGGCAGATTCCCCTTTCTTTCTGTGCTCTACAATACACTATATACTCCTTTGTCTTTAACACATACCAAATTATGTTGAAATTATGAAGTTGTCTGTCTCCCCTAACAGATTAGAAAATACATAGAAAATACATACTATCTTTTATGTCTCCACATCCATGAGAGGCAGCATACAGTCGGTGCTTGGAAATGTTTGTCGAATGAATGATCCTGCTATGTGTTAATACTTGGCATAATACCCATGTGTCTAGTTTAATTTCGATGTTATGTTTTAACTTGGGGAATTAAAACACAACCATCACAGAATTATTGCATTTAACTGAATATACTCAAAGTCAACGGAATGAACACTGGGAAGAAAGAAAAGTAGTAGACAAGTGAGAAAAATGGAACATAATCAGAAGAAAATTAAAGGGTAAAAATCAAGCTGCTTTGAGTTCCTAGTAATAAATCAAAACAAGAATAATGAAAACTTGTAGGACTATCAGGAAAAAGTTTCCCTTTGTCAGGTTTGCAGGTCTTGCATTGGTTATTTTTTTTAATTAAAAAAAAAATTGTACTTTAGACGAAAGTTTACAAGACAAACTAGTTTCTCATTACACAGTTAGTACACATATTGTTTTATGACATTGGTTAACAACCCCACGGCATGTCAACACTCTCCCTTCTCAACCCTGGGTTGGCTATTACCAGCTTTCCTGTTCCCTCCTGCCTTCTAGTCCTTGCCCCTGGACTAGTGTGCTTTAGTCTCGTTGTGTTTTCTTGCATTTATTTCCAACTTTTCCTACATTGCTTGCCTTTCTTAAGGACTGCAATAAATGGTGATTTGTGACTTCTTTAGCCCTTTAAAGAAAATATTAGGCTGAACAACACGAAACTGCCATTTTATACTTACTTTATCGTACTATGCTTTTAGCTGTGACAGTACTAAAATATATGCGAGGGCCTTAAGTTGGACAGAGGTTTGAGAAAGGTGGAAAGTCAAAAATGTCTTCAGAGCCTGAGTCAGAAAGGAATTAGGCCAGTATTCCAGTGGGGATAAATGTTTTATTAACTATGGAGGGGAAACTGGGCATGTGGAACATGAAGCTTTTCCTCTGTAGCTTTTTGTATCGCTTGAATTTTTTTTACCATGAGGATGTAATACTTTTATAATAAAAAAGCAAATAGTTTCTGGCTTAAATTAAAGCTCAGATTAGTTAAATAAATAATTCAACCTGAGGGACTGAACCCTATTTTGTCCTCCTGCTCTAAGGGTTATGCTTTCAGACTTGGGCGAACCACACAAGCAAACATTTCTGCCGGCCTGTGCTGATAATGTTCCCACCAGTCCGCTTTCCAGCTGGGAAACATTTAGCTTTTAACTCAGCAAATATTTCAAGAGTAACCCATTATTATCATATAATTACTTCATCAGATATCAAAACTTCTCCAGCTACATATATAGGATGGTACCGGCGCAGGGACAAACAACTAATGAAACAGAAGAGGGAACTGAGAAAGTCACCAGGCATATATGAAAGATTGAATATAACCAGTCAGTGGGAGAAAGTAAACAGCACTGGGACAACTGGTTACCATGAGGGAAAAGGTAAAATAAGATCCCAATCTCATGCCACATACCAAAATTCCACAGGATAAAAATACTAAACATAAGCAGTAACATTTAAAACTTCAGAAGAAAAATAAGAGACTATCCTTATGACTTTTACATAAAAAAAAAAATTTTTTTTTTTTTTTTTTTTTTTAGGGAGGCTTTATTATAACCAAACAGAGGAGGCACAAATTATAGAGCAAAAGACTGAAAAATAAATTAGGTTAAAATAAAGCACTTCTTTACAACAAAATACATATGAAGTTAAAAGCCAGAGATTGATACAGATGGCCATATTTGTAAGTGATGAAGGATATGTGTTAAGAAATTTATAAAGTATTCTTAGAGTTATAAGAAATAAGATATAAAGAAAATAATCAACAACCCCCCCATTAAAAAAAAAACAAGGGTCCAAGGGTAAAATTGATGGAAGAGGAAATCCAAATGGTTAATAAAGCATACAAACAGGTGCTCAATTTCACTAACCACTCCAAAAACCCCCTTGCCGTCGAGTTGATTCCGACTCATAGTGACCCTATAGGACAGAATAGAACTGCCCCATAGAGTTTCCAAGGAGGATTCAAATTGCCGACCTTTTGGTTAGCAGCCACAGCTCTTAACCACTACGCCACCAGGGTTTCCACTAGGGAAACGCAAAATAAAATGAGTTACCTCAAATGGCAAATTTTATGACAATACCAAGTATTGGCAGAAAATGGACAAAGGAAACTTTTAACATTTGTGATGGAAGTTTAAACTGGCCCTACCATCTTGGAGAACAATTTGTCAATAGCTAGAAAAAGATATGCATACCCTCCAACCCGACAATTATATTCCTAGAAGTAAACCCTAGACAAGTATTACCAAGTATACCATGGTTTACTGGGATGTTGGGAGTAAGAAAAAATTGGAAAACAACTGATATGTTCACCAATAGATTAGGTAGATAAATAAATTGTATTTAGTTAGATAATTCAGTACAGGCAAAACTGTAAACCAACGTTGGTCTAACATGGTAAGTTAGAAAAAAGACACACATGGCACAATATTACTCACGTAAGACTTAGAAATGTGGACAGCAACATTACATCTTGTTCATGGATACATAACGTAGTAAAAAAATGACCAAAAAGTCATGAGAACACATTTGACATAGTGGCTACCTCTGGGAAAAAAAAGATGGTGGCACGCAAGTGGGTATACAGGAGGTTTAAATTAAATCTGTAACCAAATTTTGAGAAATTTGAATGTTAACATTTGATAAAACTGAGTGGGATCCTAAGTGTTATTTTATTATTCAACTTTCTGCAAGTTTGATATACAATAAATTAAAAAAGACTGAGGGGGTTGCTAAAGAAAAATATATACACAGCTATACTGATGGTTTTTTTAAGACAAGACTGTACGAGGCAGTCTATAAACTTCCCAGTGCACTGATTCCTGTCGTAAACAGCCCAGGTTGCTCAGTAAGAATGTGTGAACCCTGTCTGTAAGGGAAGAGGGCAGAAGGATGAGAAGAGTATGAAGCCCAAGAAGCTCCATAACAAGAGAGGACTGGTAAGAGGCTATGCTTGTTAAATATACACCTTGTCCCCCTTCCTGGCCAGGGAAGTTTAGATGGGAAATTCAGATGGGAAGTTCAAGCAGAGTGAGGGTTATGTAAAATGACCAAACTAGTAAACCAGAAAAAGGAGACACATGGGGAGTGAAGCTGCCGGGTGAGCATACAGGTAAATGGCCTGTGAGGCAGACAGGTTGATTCCATCAAGAACTGTCACTCTCTTTTGGTTTCAGGACAGGGACAGTGAGAATTTTCAGAGGTGAGAAAACTGTTGGAAACAAGAGTTCGGTTTGCCAAACATCCAGTTCTGGCTGAAGGGGTTCCCAAGCCTCTTAAACAGTGTAAGCTCATGTGAGATTCCTAGATGGGGCTTAATCAACACCCCAGCCAAAGACTCACAGGTATTTCTGTACTTCTTCCAATCTAAGGCTCCAGAGGCTAGAAGATGATTGTTTCCAGAGACGGTAAAATGTGAAAAATGTCATGTCTTAGAACCCGTGAAATATAGTGGTAGCAAAGAGGGCCTCTTTGGGGATTTGTTCATATACCATCTTCTACTCAGAGTGGGGAGATGTGGTTGGAAATATTACACCCTTGGCTTCTATCCAAGAGCCCACCTGTCCACATGGCAGAACACGTCTTTGTTCTGCTCTAAAGAGCAATGGAGATTTACTCAGCTACTTCCTCTGTACCAAGGACCTGGTACCAACCATAACTACTTTAGAAAGCAAAAAATTGAGTTCATTTGGACTTTAAAGGTTAATGATAAAATGCAAATATAGTAACAAAATATCCCCACACAATCGTTATTTTTAAGTAATTTATTTCAATAGAAATATTTCAGAAATTTGTACTTAAATTCATTTGAAGTTAGCTTATGCAAACACACTGAAGACCACACACTCATATTTGCATATCAAAAAGAAACAAAAAGTGAGAGGGGAACCAAGCTGCACATCACTCACAGAGGTCATAGTGCAATTGAGTCCTTCATCATTAGAGTACCTCAAGTTAATTGGGATAGAGGAATAAAAATGGCTTGTGTTTTCCTGTATATTATCATCACTGGGTGTTTACGGATGTTTGACTTCCATTAGCTTCCGCTGTGGACCAGTCCCCCATCCCTCCCCACACATACACGTCAACAGGTCGTAAAACAATGAATCTGTCAATAAGGGTATAAATACTCTTGAGAGTCTGTGACTCATTATTAGCTATTCTGGCATAACTAATTAGTCAATAGCTACTGGACTGTATTTGTGAGTAGTTCTAGTAGGTAGTATCTTCGGGGGACTTAATATTTGGTACCTGGTATCTAAAGCACGGCTAATATTCATGAAGTTTTCTGCTTGTCCATTAAAAAAAGCTCAATCCAAAAGCACTCTAATTATGTATCTTTAACCCCATCATCACTTGCAGTCCAAATGGCTGGAATAAAATTTTAAATTCTGCTAATAAACATCAAGGACCAGTTAACCCTTCGTTTGGATTTAAAGGCCACGTCTACTTGCCTACCTCTGGAACACACCAGCCCTTTAAAAAGCTTGAAAACAGCACCTTGACTCACTCAGTTGCAGTAGCTGCACATCTTGCAGTAATGTTAGAGAAGCAACAGATCCTCAAGCCTTGCTTTCACAGAGAACGCTAACTTAGTCTCTAACGTCCCTTTAGTTTATATACTGAAGTTATTTTTCACTTTCCTGCCATGATATTTTTAAGTCAAGAGTAACTGATAGAGGTTAAGTGACTACTGGTTTGTTCTGAGTTTTATTTAATATAAGAATGAACTGAAATAAATCTCAACTCTGGTCAATGGGACTCTCATTACAAGATGTCAGTAGTTTTATTAAAACCCAAACCAATCTTTCTAGTTATATCTTTTATGGATTTTCGGAAAGGCTTTATGACTTAACCTGTGCTCAAAACAACAACAACAAAATACAAATTATCTCAGTTGGATGCTCTTCAAGTTGCTTTCAACAGTGCTCACCTAAAGGCTGACTTGGGTGGGTTTATTTTTAATCTCATATCCTGGAGGGAGAGGAGAAGGGAGGGAGCTTGTCTAAAAAAGATTCAAAACCAAGGAGGACTGTAACAATTACCTAGCATTATCTGTACGGCGTTCTTAGACTCACTGTGAGAAAGACTAAGCTGGTGGAGAGAGGGATAGCACACATTCCTAAAGTAAGAGGAGTAAGAGGGCAAATGATTACTGTCACACTCGATGCCCAGGGTTGGTCTTCAAATGGATAAGGCACTGACCAAAATCTCCCACACTACTGCTTGAGATACCTATGTAATGAAATTGCTTTCAACAAGCTTAGAGTTTGTACACATAAGTATCTTTCATTAGAACCCTCTAAATAGAAAACAATCACTTAAGACACAAGCCATTTTTCAGGATGCAAAACCAAAAAGTACTTAAACTATTTTGAAAAGGCTGACTTCACATGGAAAATAATTCATCATCAATGTGGTTTAATGAACAATTTTTATCTCAAAGCTTAGGAAAAAAACAGAATGCCGCTCTGGCTGTAAAACTGTTTGAGAGAAATAATACAAAAGGAAAGAGAGAGAAAATAAAAGCAAACCTCACAATGTCACTGAAGAAGTCAGACAAGCCTCACCGCTTGCTTTGCATTGTCCATTCATGCAACAGCAATACTACTGTCCTACCGGGGCACGGTTAAATTCACCTGCATTTTCAAAAAGGGATCTAATTATTTCAAAAGCCTTTGGAGCAAAGGATTTCTTTTATTAAAGAATATCTTGTTAACCAACATTAGTACTTCTTGCTTACAGGATAAAACAATGTGGTGGTTTAAGAACGGGTTGTAAATGCACGTGCCTCAAAACGGTGGAAATCAAGAGTGGACATATTCTTTTAAAAAAAATTAATGAAATAAATCTACTATGGCTATTGATTTCCAATTAATATGACATCTCCCCTCTAGTTTTGATTTCAGTAGTAAAGGTATATAGCTTATTGATTTAACCTTAGAAAAAAGAGAAAAAGGCTTATGCTCAAGTCATTTGGTCAGGTGGATTCTAATTATCCCGAGAGGCCAACAGGGTGCTCTTGGAGGGCCCCAGTTTCAACCGGTATATGTAGCGCATTCGCTGCAGACTATAAACATTTTTTCCATGGTTTTCCCTTCTATAACAGTAGTGCTTCTAGGGCTCCTTTAAAAATGTTCTAGAAGAGGAATAAACCCACTTATAAAAACTTTGCAGCTATAAGTGACTCTTGATATACAGAAGGCCTCCGTACCAACACTACAGTGCAACAGCCACGTGGCATTTTCTGCCCCTTGAAGCACATGCCTAGAGAGAAAACAAACTTCTCAAATGGTCTGGATCCCTTTTTTGAAATGTTTACACAAATAATATCTACATAGTGAAGAAGACAAAATAAGAAGGCATGTTTGATCAGTTCTCTTTCAATTCTTATAGTTTGGAAGTTACAGTAAAAATATACTCTGAAAAATAAGCACGGCCTAAACACTCAGGGGGAGTGAAAGTAGAAGTGGTGATCAGAGCATTATGTAGCCATTTTTACAGCTAGAGTTAAAAAACTGATGTTATTTCTATATGAAAAATAAGCCTCCAGGTTCAAATAAATTGTTAAATAAGATGTAGTTTGGCTAATATTATCTACTACTATTCCAGGCTTTATTATGTGCCAGTCACTACCCACATCATAAACAAGCTTAATCTTAAATTGCAATTGAATTTCTAATGAGCTCTTCTTCGCTAGGAGAGAAACAAATGAGTTCATCACCGGTGGAATTTTTGAGTTTTGAGTCACTAATTTACAACTGAGGACAGGCTTAATAAGATGAAAAAAAATTCACCTTGCCACTAATAAATTACCTAAATATTTCATGTATTTTGGTGACTTCTTTGTTTGAATTATCACCAGATATCCTTTGATGAATTATATAGATAAAAAATTCATCTACACTATTGTAATTTTCACTTCTCTCACAAGTTTCAATTTGTTTTTAATGCTAATATAATCTTAAAAAGCAATGACTGATCTTTTGAATGGAAAAATTTGAAGACAGAAAAATGACAACATCTACTGCACCATTAAGAGTTATCAGTCACTCAGAGGCCACAATTCTATCTACAGAGGACTAATAGCCCAATCTACTAAGCAAGCATCCATTAATGTTTAGAGCTGGAAAAAAATCAAACACATCTTCCAGCTTCGCTCTCTCTTTGGCAAAACTGTGTGATGTCAGGCTCCAACTTCCAGTTGCATATCTCCACAGACATGGTTAACCTATAACATATCTACTTTAGCTTATTTATGACAAAATAACAAAAAAAAAGTTCCACAGGGTTCTCATCTACAATATTTTTTTAAAAAGCACATACACTGTTAAAATGCTTATTTCTAAAGAGAAATAATCAAATTAAGGAATTTAAAAAATGCAAAACAAAGATGTGCAAGGTCTACACAGTAATACTGCTGGCTACGCAGACGGTGTCCCTCTATGTACCCAACGTGGGTTAAGCTTGGGAGTTCTTTAATTGAAACATCCTTCAACACGGGTAACTTTTTGCCCTCTCCCAGCCCATGTTCTCTGGCACTTTCCACAAAACCAGAAAGAATGCTATTTCTAACTGTGTGATATGAGATACATATTTGAACTCTTATATCTTCTCCAAAGAGAAAACTAAATTAAAAAATTTAACGCCCAGATAAAGCTCTTCTACTTTTCCTTGAATGGATTTTAAGCTAATTATTATGTAGGTAATATTTTCTATTTAAGTTTCACAGACTCACGGGCAAAATACTTACGGTAAAAAAAGTATAAAATTCTCTAAGAATGCAAATATGAGAAATTCTTTTTATGTGAGGCCCAAAGTATTAGGGATCTATTAGAAGATATCAGGGAAAAAACATTTCTTACTCTGGGCTACTCTTAAAATTTATGATGCCTTGCAAGGTTGTAACATCCAACAGATAGCCTTTGTTCAAGTGCTATTTTTTTGTTAAAATTCTAAGGCCACGCCTTCACGCCGTTTTGGGGTAATTCAATGTTTGTTTTGGAAACTAAACACACTGTTGCACAGATGAGCTATCACAAACTGCATGCTCAACCACTGACCAGACATGGTTTCACGACAGGGACCTGTAGAAGTTTTCAGAAAAATGTTTTGTTATAAAGGGTAAGTTATGTAAGATTGGAAGTTCTGATACTTAAAATTCCCAGAATCTCAAGCTTTCACCTTTTTCCTTTCAAGAATTATCTTGTATGTCTTATAACAAAACACATGCATACTTACACATGTGGAATCTCTTTCAAAAAAATGTGATCCTGCATCTCATACTGAACAAAAATAATGCAATTGAGTAATAATTATAAAACAAAACAACAACAAGAAAAATACTCTGGCATTGTGCACATTAAACACTGTAAAATATCCTGACAAAATGTCAATGTATCACCTTGATGATAAAAATCACCCGTGACCCAAGAGATGGGCTAATCCAACTAACTTGAAAAAGATAATTTTTTTTTAAGATCCTCCCAGAAAAGTTTAGGTTAGGATTACAGTTCTCTTTAGTAAGCAGATCTGTGGTCTGACAACGAATTCATACAGAAGGCTAACCTTTAAACCCAGTTAGAAACAACCATGTTTTCTGGAGTCTACTTTTTAGATGCCCGGCATATGAATACTAAGCCTTTGTGCCTCCTTCAAGAAACAATGTTCTGGGTACAGTACAAAATTTCAGAACTTCGGTGTCTAAAAAAAAAAAAAAAGTCCCCCTGCCCAAAACAAAACAAACCCCCCCCAAAACAACAACAAAAGAAGAAAAAAACCAAAACCTCAAACAAACCCCAACAACTCATATTAACATTCTAATTCCCACACTCAAGCTGGGAGACAATGAGTGAGGCTCCAGACCAATGGAAGTGAAACAAACCTTTCAGGGGGGTTGCTGGTATGATCCCTACAAAGTCTGAGTATCTTTACACCTCATTTCAAAATCAGCTCCTGACATAGCCCCTAAGAAATAGGTTTTTTCTTTTTAAAGTGTATCTAAAAAAGGCGGTTCCCCCCTCCAAAATTAGTACAAAGTTAAAAGAAATGCAAACTAGCTACGATCTATTCCAAGCACAGCACCGCCAGAGGGTTCACACACACTGTTTGGTGTTTCACGTTGGTTCTCCTTTCATTCTTTTAAGGCAGTGGTTTCCACAGGTCAGTTCAGAGATAAGAAGCATGGTCCGTGGCAGTTCGTTTTGCAACTCTAATTTGTTCTCACTTCATTCCCTGAAATTAGTGCTTTTTGGTTCAGAACTCCAAAGGCTGAGCCGGAACCGCTGGGCTCCTTCCTGCACAGGATCAGTTTATAGCTGGCGCTCTTTTGTCAGGTTCTCCACTCTCACTTTGGAGCAATAGTTCACCTTTCTTCTTTCTTAGGCATTTATTCAAAAGTCATCAAGTTTGTAGGAACCTAAAACAGGGATTATAAAACAAGAGTGTTTAAATGCCTATTTTTTAAAAGTAGTATTTATCTTTCCTTGTCATTTAGGCAGACCCAAATATTAAAATCTTTTAGAAAAAAATCACTGAGCTGGGTTAATACACTAGTAATCGACACCTAGACAAGAGACTCTCTGGGGGTAGAGATAATAAATAGCTTTCTTACCAAACACAGGAGCTCAGTAGATGTTTATTCAATGCATAAACGAATCAATGAGAAAAGTTTTAGTATGACTCTGGGAGGGCGAAATTCCAAAGAAACATGCTTGTCATTTTTTATGTTTCTCATTATATGAGTTACACTGAATTCCTACATGTAAATTTTCTAAATCCAGCACAGATAATTTTACAACATCACTAAGAATTTCTTTGTGAAGTTATCATGAACATAAATAGAAAAGAACAAAACCACATAAACTCAGATCTGACACTTTGTAACCTTGAAAATCAATAGGCTATGTAACAGTTTACAGTTTATAAATTGAATCAAATATAATCTCATTCTTACAAGTCTGAAATTCAATAATAATCCTCTTGAAATATGAATGTTTTTTTTTTTTTTTAAATAGCCAGTAAGTCTTCTTGTCATATGTCTAGAAGACGGTTTCACTTTGTTAAAGAAAACCCTCTTTATCCTTAATACCAGTTTTCCAAAGTTGTGCTGGAAGAGATATTCACATGTGAGCGGTCTTTTCCTTGTTCTTTAAGATAGTTTAATAGCTCTCAAATGTCAATCTTCTGAAAACCTTTGATACTCACAAAAATGCATCTCTTATGCTCATCAGCTTCTAAGTGAAAAATTCTGTTTGACAATATAACCATAACTAAATTATAAGTCAAATAAAATACAAATGCTGAAATTACATTAAAGTATAAATTCTCAAGTCTGGTCATAAGAAACTCATCTTTAAATAAAGTAGAAGTTTCATTTCCTCCTAAGTTGCCTGAACGTGGTTGAAGGTGCTGCATCTGAGTCTTCTCAATGCATTCTGGGGTGAAGGGAGATGAAGCATAAATAGAGAGAGAGAGGCAGACGGTAACAGTGTCTTCTAAAATTTTTCAAATTTTATCGATTCTATTTATAAATTTGCAAACAAAAAGACTGACAGACACGTGGTTGACCTGTTCAGCAGGAAGGTCTGCTAATAGAGTAAAAGAAACGGAATCTTACGCTGGGGTGCATATACTCTCTCTAGGTTAATCTTGAAATCTGAGTTTTTTTTCTTTTTTAATAAGACTTAATACTTTAAGCTGCATTTAAAGAGAACACATAGCACAGAGGTGTATCTGGAAAGGCCTGGTATGGGCAAAAGAAGGTCTGTTTCCTTCATCCAGCCCCAGGCAACTGAAGTGACATGGGCAAGACAGTAATCTGTGCTCTATGGCATTGCATCTCCTTTATGATGGTTGCTATAAACACTCTTTATCCTTAACGCCAGTTTTCCAATGCTGTGCTGGTCTTTCATATGTATTTGTTATCAGTCTTTCTTATGTGTTTGAAATATACACATGAAAAAACAAAATTATACGTGAACAAAGCCTATTCCAACAATATTTAGAAAGAATGGATTTAAAGGATGAAGATACCAGAGTTGAGTCTCAGGCCAACCATTTTTTTTACTTGTCTGACCCTGAAGCAAGTCATTTAGTTTCTCTGAGCCTTAGGTTTTTTTCACTGATTAAAAAAAGGGTAATAACTTAGATCCTGATAATATTGCTGGGTAAAAAATACTTTTGTAAGTTTTATAATCTTAGTGTATTATCTTATTCGATATTAGCTACTGATAACTTTTCTATGCTTTTGTATTATCAATACTCTAAGCCAATGATTTTCAAATATATTCAATTAAAAATTAGTTCTACAAAAAGCCTATAGAAACTTCCACAACCACAGTTATGTTTAATGGATGCCTGCTCTACCAATTTGTGATTGAATTCTAACTGTTCAACAGGGTTTTGGGAAAACGACACTAGAAATTCCTCCTCCTCCTTTGAAGATGAAAGTCTTTAAATTACACCACCTTTGTTTCAGTAAAATAAAAATGAACAACAAACAAAAAATCAAAATGGTTTTTGGTTTCACTGTAACCATGGGAACCTATATCAAATTGTCAATAGAATAAGTAAAGATGAATCACAATAGCTTTTACTAAAAAGCCACCTAGTTTTTACTTCCTCTGGTACTATGCTCCCTTGCCTCTCACTATGTTCTACTGACACTAGCTATATTGTTCTAAAGCTTGTTCCAGCCTCAGCATCTTTGCATTCTCTTGTCCCTCTTCCTGGAACTCTCGTCCCCCTAATTTTCATATAACTGGTTCAGTTCTTGCTAGTCCTTCAGGTCAATGCCATCTCCTTAGTGAGATCTTTTGCAGCTCACCCTTATTTATTAAAAGTTGTCTCTGCTCTCATCACTCTGTATCACATTACAGTTTTTGGAGCCCTGGTAGCGCAGTGGTTAAGAGCTCGGCTGCTGACAGAAAGGCTGGCAGTTCAAATCCACCAGCTGCTCCTTGGAAGCCCTACGGGGCAGTTCTACTATGTCCTATAGGGTTGCTGTGAGTCGGAATCAACTTGACAGCAATGGTTTTTTTTTTTTAAATATACTTTTTACTATTTGAAATTGTACGTTTACTTGTTTGTTGTCCTGCTTCTCACTAAAATGCAGACTTCATGTCTTGTTGGTGCTGTCAATAAGAATAAAAGCACCACCCTTTGCCCAGTTCATTCGGAAAAGTAGTCCACTTACTTTTCTATGAATCCTTTAAAACATATTACGGATTCTTCTGAGGACCGAGAGAGATGCTCACCTGTTGTTTGTTACTTTGGCAGGCTGCACTCAAATGCTTAAACCATAGCATTGCATTCATCCGACTGCCAGCTTGAAACTTATATGAATTTCCTAAAATTATCAAAAACAAGGTGGAAATGATAAAAAAAAATTGAGGACTGTGATACAATAATCCTGCCAAATATCAAAGAGCAAAACAAAGCATGACTAGAGTTCTCCTGATTCCCCCCTCCACCAAGTCCTCTATACAAACACATTTACGTGCTATTGTTTATTGGTTTTTCAGAAAGTCACTGTTTTGCTGTTCATGTATTAGAAGAGAAGTAATTTTACTCGTCCCCTTAAATGTTTCTTTAGAGTAAAATCCATCTAAATAAAACAATTGTCTGGAGCCTCTAGATTTGTATATGTTTATCAGAGTGCAAAGTATCAGTTCTTAATACTACTCAATCGATCTAAGTAATAGTAAGGGTTAATATTACCTTTCTACATGCCAAAAGGCTTTAGTATGTTTAACATTTAAACATTAGCTATTTAATGTGATTAAGGATTAATGAAGGAGCCCTGGTGGTGCAAAGAGTTAAGTGCTCAACTGCTAACCAAAGGTTGGCAGTTTGAACCCACCCAGTGGCTCCACTGGAGAAAGACCTGGCGATTTGCTTCCCTAAAGATTACAGTCAAGAAAACCCTATGGAGCAGTTCCACTCTGTCATATAGGATTGCTATGACTGACTGAACTGCACCCAACAGCAGCAGCAGCAGCAGCAAGGATTAATGGGCTAACAGCAGTATCGACTATGCTTTTAGTCTTTATTTACATTTATCAAGATTATTACAAATCTCTAGACCTGAGGACTCTATGGAAAATCTAAAAAGGCACCTCTTTTTCTTGAATTAGAAATTCATCTGTGTTGTGTGTATTTAAATAGCCCCATCTGCCTCTGAGGAGCCTGGTGGTGCACTGGTTAAATGCTCAGCTGCTAACAGAAAAGTGGGTGGTTGAAACCTACCAGCTGCTCTGAGGGAGAAAGACGTGGCAGTTTGCTTCTACACAGAGTATAGCTTTTGAAAGCCTGTGGGACAGTTCTGCTCTGTCGCTATGAATAGGAACTGACTGACGGCAATGGTTTTTTTTTGTTTTGTTGTGTTTATACTGCCTCTAATTCAAGACAGATACATGATAAGGATACTTTATATGATTATATGTATTCAGCTGTGAAGAAAATAAACTGAGAAAAGAATTCATGTACTATACTACTCTAAGTTCAAAGCTTTATTATTTTAATGACCTAAATTCTTTGCAATTGTTTTTTTTTTTTTCCACCAAATGTTTAATTAGCTAAGTAATAACTGTTTTCCTTACTGAACTCAGATGCAGACATTAGGTCGATCTGAATAAAAGGAATATTGTATCTACAATTAAGCTGGCCACACTTGCAATTTGTCCATTCTTCTCTCCCCTTACAAAAAGACCTTTTTAGTACAGACTTGATAAACAGCTTGGCTACTCTGACATATTTCTGTTAAGCACATGAAGGAAAACGAAGAATCTATTAATTAAACTCAGTAAAAATGATACCATTTTACAATATAACTTTATTAACAATGCTGTTGGGATTTTGGAGGTGGGGCTCTGAATTCAGAACGTAGAGAGCTGAGTCCTTAATCTTTAAGTCAATTTCTTTAATCTCAAAACAAGACAGTTCTGGTATTTTTTTTTTGTTGTGTATCCAACATATGGAAACCCTGGTGGCATAGTGGTTAAGTGCTACGGCTGCTAACCAAAGGGTCAGCAGTTCAAATCCGCCAGGTGCTCCTTGGAAACTCTATGGGGGCAGTTCTACTCTGTCCTACAGGGTCGCTATGAGTCGGAACCGACTCGACGGCACTGGGTTTGGTTTTTTTTTTTGTTTGATCCAACATATTTGCTTACTTAAATTTTTACTTAATAACACTGTATTTTCCTAAAAACAGAATACAAAATAGCATTTGAATAAACAGAGATGAAAATATAGTTGTAAAGTCAACAAAAGGTATTAACATATCATTTCAGTTATGAGTTGGGAGTTGCTGGAGTGGAAGATGCTGGGCAGATATGAAAGAATTTCCTTTCTGGCTTCCTCTGTGGTACTTGTCAACAGCTGGCAGTTGTTACGAAGGAAAAGTAGCAATCACTTAAGGGTCTTTTTTGATGGACTGTCTCAGGTATCCACTACAGGCTCAGGTGGGGTCAGAAGGTATGATTTGATTGTACACAGCCAACCTTCCAACTTCTCTCATCTACTTTACAAAGAAACTCCAATGGTCAACAGCCAGTAATTTAATTCATAAATGTCTATATACATTATATGTAAAGTATTGGCATTATACTTATTTGGAAAGTGATTTACATCAAAGAACCAATTAATTTAATTGAAAGTAACTGAATGAAAACTGTTTAAAGAAAAACTGCTACAGTCAGAATTTAAAGAATAATAATATAGTTCAGGGTATAAATGAAAAGGTACTACATACGTGGCAAATGTCTGAGATTTTAAAATAACATTGGCCTGCAGAGGGTCAAGTTAATTTCCTTCTTCTTTCGTTCTTCCCTCCCTCCCTCCCTCCCTTCCTCTCTCTCTCCCTCTTTTGGTTAGCTCTCAAGGGATTATTTGGGCTTATAATTTTCAAGTTTATGCTCATGTAACAAAAACAATAGCTCTAAAGAACTTAAATATCATTAAAATACATTGTGTGACATATTTTCCCAACAGACAAAACTATACAAACACTCTCCCTGTACAGTATTCCAGTTAAACTTGGTTTTGGCTTATCGAAAGCTATGTATAAGCAGTGCCTTAAACCCTAGTTATTCTAACAATTCACCTTTTTCAGAGTCAGTCAGCAAGAAGAGATCTGGATGTTCGGGGTCATCGGCCATCATCACCATCCATCCTACCACAGATACGTTCTTATTTGACGTTGATTTGAACTGAGAGGAAAAAAAGATAATTAATGGAAACATAACACTGATGGCTCATACTAAGCAAAAATTAAGTGTCAGGCAGTTTTCTTTTTCAGTTCTTCCTAATGAGAGATGAGACTTGTGACTTCATACTGATCTAAGTCGGCTCAGGGCCTTTTACCACTAAATTCCATCTAGGCAGGCCCTCTTTAGATAACCTCTTATTTTCTAGACCTTTCCCAGCCATATCCCTTCATCAAAACTTAGCTGTCCTAGTCTCCATTCCTAAAGGGCGTGATCTTTTAGTGAATCTGATAAATTCATCCATATTGCTTTTTTTTCCGAAGTTACCACGCTACCTCCCCTTCAAGGGAAATACATTTTAATGGGGTTATATCTTAAAATAAACCACAAATCACTGAATAAATCATCATATTAACAGATTAAAGGAGAAAAAAACACATGATCAACTCATAGATAAAAAAATTTGCCAAAGTTTAATGCATGTTTGTGATAAGACTTAGCCAAACAAAAAGCGAAGGTAACTTCCTTAATAAGGAATATCTACCAAAAAAATAAAACAAAAACCCAAATCCATACAAAAACCAAAACAAAACAAAGCATAAAAGAAAAGCACTGCAGTAAGTACACTCAAGGGTAAAATGCTAAAAACATTTCAAAATCAGCATCAAGCAAGGATGCTCACCATTGCTACTTCCATTCAACACTGAGTTGGAAGATCTAGTCAGCTCAGCAAGACAAAAACAAAGGGTATAATGGTGAGGAAGAAGTAAAACTGCCATTACTCGCAGATGATATTAATACCTACACAGGAAAGTCCCCAAAATCTATTAGGTTAATAAGAAAGATTAGTAAGATTGATGGAACAAGATCAATATAAAAGTTGATTGTAATTCTATACACTAGCAATATAAAAGTCAATTACGAAAAAAAAGGTACCAAGGAACACGTGACAAAAGACATGTTGTGAATTGCCGTAGTTGGCTTTGACTCATAGTAACCTTATTAATAGAATAAAACATTGTCTCACGATCGCTGTTATGTCTGAGTCCATTACTGTTGCTATTGTGTCAATCCATATCACTGAGGATCTCCCTCATTTTTGCTGACCCTCTACCAAAAATGACGTCCTTTTCTAGCAACTGTTCTTTCCTGGTTGGCCCAAAGTAAGTGAGCAAAGTCTCGCCATCCTCACTTCTAAGGAGCAGTCTAGTTATGTTTCTTCTAAGACTGATTTGTTCATTCTACTGACAGGTCACCGTATATTCAGTATTCTTTGCCAACACCACAATCTCAATGCATCAATTCTTCTCCTGTCTTCCTTTTTCACTGTCCAGATTTCATGTGCATATGAGGTGACTGAAGAAGACCATGGCTTGGGCCAGGTGCATCTTAGTCATCAAGTGATGTGTTTTCTTTTTAATCCTTTAAAGAGGTCTTTTGCAGCAAATCTGCCCAGTGCAATGTATCATTTGATTTCTTGATGCTGCTTCCATGGACACTGATTATTGATCCAAGTAGGATGAAAATGTCGACAAGTTCAATTTTTTTCTCCATTTATCATGATGTTGTTTATTGGTCCAACTGTGAGGATTTTTGTTTTCTTCACAGTCAGGTATACTTCATACTGAAGATCGTAGTCTTTGACCTTCATTAGTAAGGGCTTCAAGTCATCTTCATTTTTGGCAAGCAAGGTTCTGTCATCTGCATATCATAGGTTGTTAATGAGTCTTCCACCAATCCTGATGCCATGTTCTTCTTCGTATAGGCTGGCTTCTTACAATTGTTCAGTAGACAGAGTGAATAAATAAGGTGAAAGGATACAAACCTGCCGCACACCTTTTCCAATTTGGAACCACACAGTATCCCCTTGTTCTATTCAAACAACTGCTTCTTGACATATGCAGGTTCTATATGAGCACAGCAAAGTGTTCTGGAATTCTCATTCTTTGTAATGTTAAACAAAAAACATATAGAAATGTAAACCCTTAGCTCAAAGACATCAGAGAAGACCTAAATCAATGGAGAAATATCGTGAAATGAAGAAAAAGGCTCGATGTGGTAAAGCTATCAATTCTCCCTAATTAATCTATAAAGCATGTCATTTCTGTAAAAATTCTAACAGAGTTTTAGGTGGAACCTTAGAGGCTGATTCTAAAATTTATATGGAAGATCAAAGGACCAAGAATATCTAAGACACTCCTGAAGAATTAGACAGGGTTTGGCCTGCTACACATCAAGACTACATAAAGCTATTGTAATGAGACTATGAGCTACTGGGACAGGGACAGACCAATAGAGCAAGAGAAGTCTAGAAAGGAATCCATGCATATAGATGTAAACCGATAGGACAAGAATAGGCTCTGCAGACCAGTGAAGGAAGGATGAACTGTTCAGTAATCAATTACACACATACACACACCTGATTCCAGATGGATCAATGACTTTAAAGCAAAATGCAAAACCAGTAACAGTTAATATAGGAGAATATCTTAATGATCACACGTTAGAGAAGGATTTTTTTTAAAAACATGACTGTTTTAGTTATCTAGTGCAGCTATAATAGAAATACCACAAGTGGATGGCTTTAACAAAGAGAAATTTATTCTTTCACAGTCTAGGAGGCTAGAAGTCCCAATTCAGGGTGCCAGATCCAGGGGAAGGCTCTGTCAGCTCTGGGGGAAGGTCCATGTCGTCAATTTTCCCAGTTTGAGGAGCTTCACAGTGCAGGGACCCAGGTCCAAGGGACATGCTATTCTCCTGGCTCTTGTTTCTCGGTGGTATGAGGTTCCCACACCTCTCTGCTTGCTTCTCTCTTTTGTATCTCAAAAAAGATTGACTCAAAATACAACCTATTCTTGTGGATTGAGTCCTGCCTCATTAACATAAAAAAAATTTTTTTTCATTAACATAACTGCACCTAATTCTGCCTCATTAACATCACAGAGGTAGGATTTACAACACATAGGAAAACTGCATCATATGACAAAGTGGTAGACAATCACACAATACTGGGAATCACGGCCTAGCCAAGTTGACACACATTTTTTTGGGGGGGGACACAATTCAAACTATAACAATGACCCATAATGTATTAACCATAAAGGAAGAGAAAGATTACTTTAAAAGCAAGAACTTTTTATTAAAAGACACCATAAAGAGAATGAATAGGCAGATATATACAGAATTTTTACCAATTAGTAAGAAAAAAAAAATACCATCAAATAGAATAAGCAAAATATGTATAAAGGCATTTCACAGAAGAAACACGAATGACCAATAAACATGAAAAAAAAAAAAACAAACAAACCCAAAACTCATTAAGTAATAAAGACATGCAAATTAAAATCCTGAGATACCATTTCATAGTTACCAGCTTAGCCAAAATTAAAAAGCCTGACAATGATAAGTATGGTGAGGATGTGGAACAATGAGAAACCTCATTATGTTACTGGTGAGTGTGTAAATCAATTGGCACTTTCTTGTAAAGTTGGACAGTTACATTCCTAGGTATATAATCTAGAGAATGTGCACAAAAATATTTATAGTAGCACTGTTAGAGATGGCAAAAAGGTAGAAACCATCCCAATGTTCATCAACAGTAGATACTGATAAAATGGGAGACCATTCAGTTAAAAAAGTGACAGCTACACTCATCAACAGACATGGATTTCAACAATCTAATATCAAGCAGAAATGCTAGCGCTTAAGAAGATATATGGGATTCCAAACGAAACAATATATTGTTCAAGGAAACACACACGGTAAAGCCCTAAAAGAGAACAAGACAGCGATTAATGTGAAATTCAGGACGGTGATGAGTGGTGGGTGTGGTGCTTACAGAGGGAAGGGGATGTTACCTGAGAAGGATTCGATGGTTCTGGTAATGTTCTATTGCTCAGGCCAGCAGGAGGGTGTAGAGGTGTTCATTTTATTATTCTTTAAAACGTACATTACACTACATATCTTCTTTTGTATGTATGATATTGTTATGTGTCCCCCCAAAATGTGTGTTGTAAATCCTACCCCTGTACCTGCGGTTATAATCCCATTTGGAAATGGACTTTCTTTCTTATGCTAATGAGGCAGTATTAGTGTAAGGTGTGTCTTGAGTCCATCTCTTTTGAGATACAAAAGAGCAGATGAAGCAAGCAGCAAGTAAGCAGAGATGGGAGAAGACAGACGCCAAGCTGCATGAAGACCACAGAGGAACAGAAGCAGAAAAGAGGCAAGGACCTTCCTTCAGAGCCGACAGAGAAAGCCTTCCCCTAGAGATGGCTCGCTGAACTTGGACTTTTAGCCTCCTAACTGTGAGAAAATAAATTTGTTTGAGAAAGCCACCTACTTGTATTTCTGTTATAGCACTACTAATTAAAAAAATTAAAAGAAAACTTAAAAAAAAAATGAATACTGCACATTATTAGTAAAACATGGGTACTACAAAAATGAAAACTGAAGAAAATAGAAAGCTTTAACACTGTGAAAAATACAATTGGCAATACCCAGAACTGCTGACTTCATGGCTCAGAATTTATTTCAAAGTGGATAGCACGATTTTCTAATACTCTTTCCTATGCTCAAAAACCTCTGCCTCAATTACTTATTATTTCAATTAAAAGGAAAAAAAGCAGCTCAAGCAACCTAAGCCCCTTCATAAAGAGAGATGAAGTGAATAAAGAGTACAAATGTCCCTCAACCACCTGCTGAATCCTATCTCAATCCCAGAGTTAGCCACTGCTCGGGGTAAAACCCTCTGGACCTTTTTCCAGGCATTTACATCACAGACTTTTTGGTGACTGTTGCTCCTGTTGGCTTTTATATGCAAACTGGGATATAGCTATACACTGACTTGTGGTTTCCACCTATCAGTAACTATTTCCTTATTGATAAGTAGTTTGGTTGTTTGCAGCTTTCTGCTATTACAAACATTCCAGGAATACATACACTTCTATAGAGAGCGTTGTGTGTTTGTTCAAGGATTTCTGTAGGAACAGACTCTCAGATGAGGAATCGATAGTCATTAAGTTAAATACTGACTAGAACTGCCCGGCACAAAAGCAAGTTCTGCTAACCATGCATGACAGTCTATGTTTACCTAAAAACACCACAGCCATTGCCGCATTATCAATCTCTGGACTTTTTGCAAAGGCAAAAAAAAAAAAAAAAAAGTATATTCTTTAATCTGCATATGTCAATAACTAGTGAGGCTAATCATCTTTTTATGTTTATTAGCCATCGTATTTCATCTTCAATTTTTTTCCTTTTTTCTAATCTGTTTTACTCTTACTGAGTCATGAAGGTATTCCTACATGTTACAGATTTCTTTTCCAGGTGGAAGCTTGGTTTTTAAAATCTAATCGAACAATTTTATTCAGTACCTATTAGGCACTCATGAACATCCAGAGACATGTTCAAACGTATCTGTAAAATTTTTTTACAGTGAATATACTTTTATTAAAAAATATTTTACAGTGAATATGCTTATTTTAAAACATTAAAAAATACAGACACGAGAAAACAGTCCACATTCTCTCTCCCCAGCCACTCCACCTTCCCAAGCCCACTCAGATCCTTAGAGGTTAAAAAAAAATACTGTAGAGAATAATCAAATACATGTATATTAGCCTCCAGACTCCCCTACCCCCACATTAATACACACACACACACACATACATATATACTGGTATAGTTCCATTAGTGATTTTTCTTTCCTCCTCCAGCTTTTTATTCTGAAAAAGTTCAACCTATAGAGAAGTTGAAAGACTCCTAGAATGATACCCAAATACCCTTCATCTATATGTTTGCCACATTTGTTTGATCTCTCCGAACATTTAAATTTAAGCTGTAGACAGGACAGTGAGCCTTAAATACTTCAGCCTAGATCCCCTAAGAACAAAAATACATTCATACATAACCATAATGTAATTATCACAACCAAGAATCTCACAGACAGAATCATATAAAGACCGTATTAAAATCTTCCTAACTGTCCCAAAGGTGACCTTTGCTTTTTTAAATTTAGCTCCAGGATTTAACCAAGGTAGAGATATTACATTTAACTGTCAAGACTTTTTAGTCTCTTTTAACCTAGAACAGTCCTCCTGAGCAGCACGCCCCCACCCTCTACCCTGCCATTTTTAGAAATTCAGACCAGCTGTCTGTAGAATGTCTTACAATCTGGATTTGGTTGTTTCCTCATGATTAGATTCAGGTTGAATATTTTGGCAAGAACATAACACAGGTGAGGCTGTATTTATATAACAGATTTTAATCTATTACCTGCTACTTAGATATAGTGAATCTTTTCTTGCAATTTTTTCTATTTTAACTTGGAAAACAATTTTTTTTCCTTCCTTGGTTTTATATCGGTGCCATATCTCTTCTATCTACAGGCTGATAGTAAATCTAAACATAGACCTGTTTCTATACCCTCTATTCTGTTCCTGTAGTTCTTTCTTTAATCTTTATAGCTTTAACTAGAAGAGATGAGATGCACAGTCCGTTTCCTTGGCACTCACTATTTGATTTCCTTATGACCTACTGTGCTCTAATTTCTAAATATTTAATACACATTATTTATCAGCAAGCCTCATAAAATTAAAAACCAAACTATCATGATATGTTAGTAATTCTCTATAATAGCAATGTCAAGGACAAAGAATTATCTGACATATGCTTTAGATGACAAACTCAGCTCGAATTTGGCCTCTTCCTAATTAAAGCTAGGAAAAAATGAAAAACACTTTATTTTGAACAACTACTTCTTTATAGTTGCAGACTAAGTGAAATCCAGTCAACAAGTACCTCAAAGTGACACTATGAAAAATTAGTTGCTTTATATTTGGAGACAGAAGATTTAATATATCAACCTTTTTTTTCCCTAGTACTGTTTCATTTGTTGTGTGCCATGAAGCCAATTTCGACTCATAGCAACCCTATGTGACAGAGTAGAACTATCCCATAGGGTTTCCTAGGCTGTAGTCTTTAAGAAAGCAGATCACCAGGTGTCTTCTCCTGAGGAGGTGCTGGTGGGTTCAACCCACCGACCTTTCGGTTAGCAGCAGAGCGCTTAACCATTGCACCATCAGGGCTCCCACAGTAGTACTAAGCAGAGGCAATTATTCTGCAAAATGTTGTAGTGAAGCTAATCTGTGTAACTTTGTTGCATATATGGGCATTATAGTCAATTTGGCTGGAATACAAAAAAATAAATATCCACAGAATGGATGGGTCCCAATGATCAGTCTGTCCTTTGCCTCAATGAAAGAGCTATCTACATAATTATAACAACAAAATAGTGAGCAAAAAATACAGTGCTTGAGAACACGTATGATTCCATGCAAAACAGTTAAAAAATCAAACAGTGTATTGTTTAAGGAAACGTATGGTAAAACTCTGGGGGGCGGGGGGAGCAATGATTAAGGTGAAGTTCAGGACAGTGATGGGTTGTGGGAAGGAAGGGGATGACAGCATCTGGGACGGATCTGACAGTTCTGGTGTTGCCTACGGCACTTTCCATGTTCATTTAAACCAAAAATGTCCTCTTAATGCCTTTGGTTTGATGAAGGAAACAAAACTGAGACTATGAGAGTTTCTCCAGAATTATGCAGTGTCAGCTGAGTAACATGTAAGTAAAAAAAGGACTTACTTTTTCTTTAGTCACATACTCTTCCTCAGTAAATCTTAAACCACTTAAATATTTCCCCTAAAATACACAATTTAGAAATCAAAGTCCTCTCAAAAGGGGTTTATTAATGCAACGTGGAAACAAATTATTCTTCCTTTCAAAGGCTTTATTACTGGCAATATAAAAACAAACCCTGCCCACTGCCGGCGAGCCAATGCGACTCACAGCGACCCCTGCAGGACAGAGAAGCACTGCCCCGTAGCTTCCATGGAGCGCCTGGCGGATCTCAACTGCTGACCCCCACTACACCGCCAGGGTTTCCTATAAAAACAGCATTCAAAAAAGCAGCTTCAAAAAAAAATGGAAAAACTCGGTTTCCTTCCTGGAATGGCCTTACTGATTAAAAATAATATCGTCACACTATTCATACGAGAAACAGGTGTAAGAACTACTGGATTAGAATATGAAAACAAAACAACTCCCCCGACTCCTGCCCCGCAAAGCTCACGTCCTATTAGGACTACTTTCTTTACAGCCACGAAGAAGCTGTGAAACTATGTTAACAACTTAGAGGTGGGATACTTACGTGTTTTCTTTCTGTAGCCTTTAGAGATTTGGCAGCATAGTAAAAAAGTTGAGTCCCACACAAAGCTGCCCAATATTTTGTCCAAGATGCCACCTGCAGAAGACAAACACATGAATATACAAATAAAATGCTACTGGCCTCTCAGTTTCTTTACTGTCTTAGTGCCAATGACCTTTGGTCCAACTCCACTTTAGCCATCCAATGGTCAAACTTTACCAATTACCATCGAGTTGATTCCCACTCATAGCGACCCCATGTGACAGGGTAGACCTGTGCCATACAGTTTCTAAGGCTGTAATCTTTACAGGGAAACCCTGGTGGCATAGTGGTTAAGTGCTACAGCTACTAACCAAAAAGGTCAGCAGTTCAAAATCACCAGGCACTCCTTGGAAACTCCATGGGGCAGTTCTACACTGTCCTATAGGGTTGGAAGAGTTGGAATTGACTCAATGGCAACGAGTACTTTTTTTTTTTTAATCTTTATAGAAGCTTTCTCCTGTGGAGCAGCTGGCAATTATCACTTCCAGCTAATATACTCTAGTACCCTCATTCAGACAATTCTTGATCTTAGCAAGAATTCTATCACTGATTAATATTATTTATTATTTTCCACCCTAACCCTATGTTCTCCCTCCCTTTTCTTCCTATCTAGTCTATATTCCACGGCCCAACACTATAACCATTCTCTTCCAAATACTCTAATTTCCTTGTCCCGCTCTCCTGGTAAGGCCCTAACCCTAGTTAAACCTAATCATCTGATTACTTGGTACCATGTAACAGTAGCTAAAAACTGATAGAGAAATCACACAATTGTGCTGACTGCTAAAATTATGATCACCAACCTCAAATGGAAATTATAGAAGTACTTTCCTTTTACCCAGTCCTCCCTCCCCTCCTCACAGTTATTTCACTATTTCACACCTTCTCCTACCCTCAGATTTCTAATGCCCCGCCCTCTACAATGGTCTCCTTGTATATCCTTCCCAGGTATGCAATTGGATGAGTGCTACCTCATCCTGTCAGCACCAACTCGATCTAACTACCTGTTTGTAGGCCTGCATACACAGCCTTCCTTACTGCTCTAATAGTTAACCCTGCTTCTATAAAAGGACAAACTCATCTCTCTCTTTATGCCCTAGATTCCTGCTATTTCTAACATTCTCAAGGAATTTGCTTTTGCAATTAGCTCCACCCTCCACTGCATCTGAGTATCTCTCCCTCTACTATTATTACACAACTGAATCTTAGTATCATTCCCATTTAAAAAAAAAAAAATCCCTCCCTTGGCTCCATCAGCTCACTCCCCAGACACCATCCAATTTTTCTGCTCTTTTTACAGCACTCCTTCTAATTTCTGACTCTACTTCTATCTTGCCCATTTTCTCCTCAACTTACTACAGACTTTCAAGATGAAATTGCTATTGTCAAACTGATGAACTGTCCTTTACCAAGGCCAATGGTCCTCTGTCCTCATCATGTGCCAAATTCTCAGAAGCATGACACAGCTGGCCACTCCTTCCTTCTTGAAATTCTTAACTGCCAAGCTTTTGTGCTAACAGCTCTTTATTTTTCCTCTAAACTTTTCTTGTAAGAGACCTTTACATGCTACAGAGCTCTAGCCTCAGCCCTCTTTTCTTCCCCAGCTACACTTTTTTTCATATCTCATCCAGTCCCAGCTTCAACTACTACCTGTATGATAATGACTCTCTTATCTCTGTTCATCACCTCTTTGCTCAACTCTTGAACTGTATTCTTTCAAAAGCCAAACTGACACATCCACTTGAATGTCTAATAAGCTTATCAGAGTGAACCTGGCCAAGACTTACTCCCTCAACAATGCAAAAAAAGCTTTCACTATTTCAATAAACATCCCCAACATCTATCCACTTCACTTCCAAAAACCCGAAAGTTATCGTTACTTCCACTCATCTATTTCGGTCATATATCACACTTAATTCATCATCAAGCAGCCCTAGCCTTTCTCTCTGATTTCATCTCCTTTTTATCTTCCACTTTCAATGCTTTAACTACACAAGTCTTCTTGTACTATTTCTTCTGCTTTGAGGCTCTTCCCTGAAATGTCTGCACAGCTAGCTCGTCCTCCTCATTTATATATCTCAGCTTCCATGTACCGCTCTGGTGACATCCCTCCTCACTCCACTACTCTCTCTCATTACCTTATTTAAGGGCTTGTTCTCTATTTCTCTTCACTGTAAAGTAGTCTCCATGAGGTAGGTGCTTTGTCTCATCTTGTTTACTGTTCTGTTTCTAGCTCTGGCACACAAGAGGCGGGTAATGCCTCAACTGACATGCTATTCTTAGTTCACCTGGTACTAGGTGGCTAGTCCAGTCTCTTGATTGTATGTGGCTGTGGTTTGTAATGTAAACAGGATAATCAGATTACTTAGATGTAAATCATTTTTATATTTTAAGAAGCCCTTATATCTTCAAAAACTTTAGGTGTAGGTATAAGCTTAAGTTTTTATATTCCAAATCGAAACCAAAAAAACCGGTTGCCATTGTGCTGATTCCAACTCATAGCAATCCTACAGGACAGAGTAGAACTGCCCCATAGGGTTTCCAAGGCTGTAAATCTTTATGGAAGCAGACAGACACATCTTTCTCCCATGGAGCAGCACGTAGCTTCGAACCGCCGGCCTTTCGGTTAGCAGATGAGTGCTTAACCAATGTGCCACGAGGGCTCCTATTCCAAATTAGATAAACTGTATTACCTGAGGAAACGAAAAACTCCAAACAAAACAAAACAAAACAAAACAATCTTCTCTCGTTAATAGTCAAACGACTGTACTGATATTGGAAAAGAACACATTTTTGTGTTACATATGAAAAGCTTTGTTCCACTAAACTTTTTTTTTAAATACAGTTATGGTTTGGAGGACATTCTATAGTGGGTTCTATTTTATGTAGTAAAAAGACCTAGATTACCCAAAACCAAGCCCATGGTCACACAGTCAGTTCCAGCTCATGGCAAACCCATACGTTACAGACTACGAGTATTCTCGGCTGTAATCTTTCACGGAAGCAGACCCCTAAGCCTTTCTTCTGCAGGCCACTGGCTGGGTCTGAACCACAGCCTGGACATTACTGGTGAAGCACAAACCATTTGTGCCACCCAGGGACCTGCCTATGTTAAAAACCAAAAAAAAAGCCAGACCTACTGCCATGGAGTTGATTCTGATTCATAGTGACCCCATAGGGTTTCCAGGGCTGTAAATCTCTATGGAAGCAGACTGCCATATCTTTCTCCCAAATTTAGAGAGATTTAAAAAAACCTTAAGATTGACAAAACAAAATTAGTCCAGTTCCATTTTGTGGGACTGTTATTCTCCATTCTCTATTTCTCCTAAAGTTATTACTAAAATACTTCTTAGCAGTATATACTTTCAGGGCCCTCTAAGCAACAGTTTTATATAAGAACTATGGTTAGGGGGAGAAGTACAGGAGTACCTTGATAATGATTTAGTGGAAATTTGCACAGCAGGTATAACAACACTTTCAATTAAGAAGCAAATGTGTACTTCAAATTATTTCAAATCTTCTATATCCAGTTTTATTTCAATTGTTGTAGGTTTTTTTTTATTCAAGGGTCCTATGCATTTATGAAGGAGACCTGGAGGCATTATGGTTAAGCACCCGGCTGCTAACTGAAAGGTCAGTGGTTTGAGCCTACCAGTTGGTTTGTGGGAGAAAGACTTGGCTGCCTGCTTCTGTCAAGATTTACGGCCCTGAAAACCCTCTGAGGCAGTCCTGCTCTGTCCTATAGGGTTGCCATGAGTCGGAATCGACTCAACAGCAATGGTTTTATACATTTACATGTGTTTTAGAAGTGTGTTAAAACATAATATAATGAAATCTTACTGTAGGCTTTTTGCCTTCTTTTAACAAAGTTTTTCTCCTGAGAACACCCTGAATCGTAACGGCTCCTGGATATAAATGTACTGCCAAATCTTCCGATTCTGCAGAACTATAAATAATGAAACAAAGAAAAAAAAATCTAAGAGCTTTTATCTATAGCAGTCATCAAGTTAAGTACTTAAATGTAATTATTCTTATTTTTAAAACTGTTACTTCATTCAGACCTGAGAAGACACTGACAATTAGAATTGTTTATTGATCTGAAATTTACAAGCTGTCACAAAAGTTAATTAGGAGGTTATTAAAAGTCAGCAGATGGCTAAAAAAATACACTTTATTACATATCTGAACAAGCGTGATTTAGAAAGAATAAAGTAATTCACTTCAGTAAGATTAAATTAAAGTTTCTTTCCTCTTCTTAACATGCCAGGCTGCATCGCTGTTGAAGCCTTTTTTTGCCATTAGAAACTTTCAGTCCTGGTAAGGAAAGAGGAGGATTCTAATTGTTAAAAGCATTTAAGTATAAAAAACTGAAAATAAAAGGAACGAAAGCTTAAAAAAGGAAAAAAAAAAAAAAGCTTAATTCTAAAATAGCTGAAAAAGTACTAAAAGCAGTAACAACAGATTAAAAAGCTTGGGTTTCTGCAGTGAGTTTTAATGACATCTAATATGTACGTGTCTGATTATGGGCTCTGCAAGAAAAGAGTAAGTCCAAAAGTCAAGTTTTCCTTTTCATACATCTTAAGGAAATCTTACAAAATAACCAAACATCTTAATATCTTTCTCCAACTGATTAAAGGTCCTATATTCAAAACAAGAATGATTTCTACATGTGCCAACTAAAATATGCAAACTGTTAAACATCAATTATTTTCTGGTGATACATGAATATGTAGAATTTCTACAACAGTGAAGAAAAATGAAGTTTACCAGTTTATCCCTTTATGTATTTAAAAAACGCACTGCCGTCCGGTTGATTCCGACTCATAGCAACCCTACAGGACAGAGTGGAACTGCCCCATAGGGTTTCCAAGGAGCGGCTCGTGGGTCTGAACGGCTGACCTTTTGGTTAGCAGCTGATCTTTTGACCACTGCACCACCAGGACTCCCTTTATGTATTTAGGTGTCTTCAAAGTGACTTCAAGCCTAAAAATCACTAGAAATTTCATGCTACCCATAAAACCCATTGCCATCGAGTCGATTCTGACTCATAGCATTTCATGCTAGAGCTATTTATATACAGGGAGGTATACAGATATAAAGCTCACTTCAAAAGTTTGCTATCTGGTTGTATTATGAACTGGTTAATTACGCCCTGAATGATTCCACCATCCTTTTGTTCTTCCACAGCTAATACAGTGCAGAAAGAAACCTGGATTAACTAGACTGAACCAACAATTCTATGACCATGAGTTTAAATGCACTAATATTATTTCCCGAAATAGACCTGTCTAGATTCAGGACCTGCTGTTTATCAGACACATATTAAAAAACACAAAATAAATGTAGATTAGCAAAGAAAATGCTTTGATTGCAGCCTCATGAATAACAAGCAGATTTTTGTATTGCTTATCCCAAAACTAGCAGAATTAGAAAGACCTGCGCCATTAAGAAGCTAGTGACTTGAAAGCATTTGAGAAATCTGACATAAAGATACAAGGTTTAGCAATTAGCTCTGTGGATCAGAAAGAATAGTTCAAATTTATCTCTACATTAAATTTTGGAAAGCACCTTTTTCTGGGCATTTTGTTTAGTTTTTAAACTAAGTAGTTGGAAAAGAACAGAAGTAATGTCAGACCACACCCATGTAAGCCAATCACCAACACCAGAGGGGAGTTCTGTGACCCCTGAATGCAGGGGGATTGTACCTGCTGGCCTTCATGTGGCTTCGATAGCCATTTCGTGCCATTCTTGTCACTGGGCCGAGAGAATGGTATAATCTGTTCCTGTTGGATTCCATTATAAATTGTATGTGATTACATATACTTTTATTCACACAATCATCATCAGTACCTAGAACAATAATAGTTCTTCGTGTAATATATAGCTTTGTACATGTTACTAAAGGATAGTGATTTGCCTCTTTCTTTCTTACAGCATGCAGCATAGATCTCAGAAATTTTTTTCTTCTACTATTTACTCTAAAAATACTTAGGTATCTGGTACATACCATATATTTATACATATATTCACTTTCACAAATCTGCAAAAATAATAATAGCAAATAATACCAAAACCTGAAAAACACTTCAAAAATTTTCTTTCTCTTCTACTTTTTGGATTCCAGTTTAAATATGATGCCTGGTTTATATAATTTGTTGTTATTATATGTCCCTATGAAGACACCTAAAAAGCAATATGGCCTGCAAAGTTGAAACTACTGTGGTCCAAACACTTTATTTTCTTCCCTGTTCTTTATGTTAAATCAAGGACTAATAAAAGAGATGAGCTGAGTAAAAAAAATACAGGCACTATTTATTTCCACATCAACTAACAAAACCAATAAATGATAAAAATGGTATGAGTTAACATTTATCCAAAATGGCACATGATGCTTAACAAAGGAAAGAAACACACAAACATTGATACTTCTTTGCTTGGGAAAAGCCAAAAGTAGCACTGTTGATAAATGATATTTAAAACAAAAAGCATTCTTTTAGCAACTTATGTCATAACATACTTCATATCTCTATTCACAAGGAAATAAGAACAAAAATTATCATGTTTAACAGTCAGAGTAGTATTTTCAACTTCACTACGCATGGAGTGTTAGTGTTTTAAATATAGTTCTTTATTCACTTTTTATTATTTCATGGCTGAACCTTGCTGGGCGGCATTAATTTAACTGGTCTCAAAAATTTCCAAGAGCCACTAATTTTTAAACTTGGCACATGTACAGGTAGAATTTTAGCTGCAAATGTCTGCAAAGCAAAACATTTGTCATAAAAGAAAAATGCTGTTTTGAGATTTGAAGGTAACACCATTAAATACTGTCTTCATAAGTAACCTGCTGGGATGAGAAAAGGTTATTTAACGTAACACCATTCTGCTTACTCACTTATAATTCCAGCAATCTGATAAACAATTTTGTTAACCAGTATCTTTTACCTAAAGATTACAATATATTCCATAATCGATCAACATCTAATCCTATTATGTGCTTTCCAGGGGGGAAAAAAACTAAGGCAATTTGTACAAATGCAGACAGCATGCCAGAGGCAACGCTTGCGTTTTCTCCATTTCAGGCAAACTCAAACAAAGGATCAAAAGTAATGTTTGGAAGAGAAACAATACGCAAAAACAAATTTTTTAAAAACCCCAAATCTAAAGAGAACAAAACTTGGGAAAACTGATAATCAGAGTAGAAAGGATCAGAAGTATTTTGAAATACAGGGCTTATGAGAAATTTTTTATGAAGTTTCACAAAGAAAAAAACAAGGGTTTAATTTTCTAATTAAACTGCAGAAAATTAACTAAATCAAATATATAGTTAGGATAATTGTTTTCTATTAAAAAGTGACTGATAGGGACTGGTAACTAAATACGATCAATTCCGTCACTTTTAATATGGCATTTAAAATTCAATCTAAATGACATCTTGCTGCTTTGAAACTTAGTTGCTTTGTTTACATATTATATGGAACAGAGCAATTATTTTGGTCAAGAGTCAAGTATCTTGCAAATTTGAAAATGGCAGAATTGAAATAGAGATAATGCAAGAGTCCTCATGGAAATTCGGTAAATTAAAATTACTTGTGCTGCTTGGCTACATTTTTAGGGAGATCTTATATTTGAAGTTCGATATAGCGTATATTCGTTGCTACAGGCAGATGGCAGCTTTTGTAGCTTATAAAAAAAAAAAGCTTATAGCAACAGAAAAATGAGAAAAGGGCAGGACTTATAAAGTATTTCAGTAAAAATGTATTTACTCTGTGCAAGCTTTGAGTTTATGACAATTTAAATTCAATCTTCAAGCTGCTTTACTTATAATTTATAAATTGTGAAATCATTTTGTCCTTGAAAAAGCCGCAGAAAATGAAGTTGACCATTCCACTAAATGCCTTAAAAAATGGCTTAAATAAACCAAAACTTAAGGAAATAATTATACTTTTGAAAACATAACTAGGCACATGGACTATGATTGGTTATTATTATTTTAAAATTATATTTAAGATGTACTAAATCCAAATGCGTTATGTGTCAAACCACTAAACAAATGCACAAAGATAAGACCCTACCAATCAATCACTTTCATTACTTACAACTGCAGACTTAAAGATCAAATTCTAATTTCTGCTACTGGCAGGAATCACAAATAGTCCCTTAAGGTATGTCATAAAAATTCCCTCTTAATATTCACATCACCATATGCTTTCCAACAGACAAAATAAACTCGAAGAAGTTTAAAGCGGCAATCTCTCTTACCTTTCAAAAGCAGGCCATGAGGTCTCTTCACTTAGTTCAGAACCATCACTGCTACCTAAAATCAAAAGTTATTCTATATTTTAAACATCGGAATTATTTTTCCTGTTTGGATTTTATATTTGAAAAATAAGTTCTCTAACTGTGCTCATAAAATAACCATATTTTTTTGTGGGCAGACCTCCACATACCAATTCTTCATTCTAATATTCTTACCGCTAGATTTATTTTGCAATACATTGGAATATAGTGGACGAGACTACCTAAAACAACAAGAAAACAGCATAAAACACGTCTGCACGTCTGCTTACAGCTCAGGCTCATTATGGTAATAAAGAACTTTTTCTACCACCAGAGAGTGCACAGGAGTACAAAATGCTTCCTTACTAGGTCCATCACAGTTTAAGACCAATGTTTTAATTATGGCATGTGTCTTCTTTACCTTTTAATTCCTTTTAAAACCCGTTTCTGACCTAAGGATCAAAAGCTTGATGTAATAATCAAATTCAGTTCTTTGCCTTTAAAGACAAGATAGAAGAGGGTGGAATCCCTAAATTAAAACAAACAAAAAACAGTACTAAAATAATGTAAAAATTGTCTCTTTGGCCAGAACATGAGTTAAATTGGTCTTCAAATAGAGTTTTAAATTAGCTGGAGAAAAAACTGAGCGGAATGAATAGGGATAAAATCCAGAACAGCTTAAAATGACTTTAAAACTTATTGGAAATATAATTCTGGCTCTTGACTATGTATCAAGTTGAACTGTCTGTCAGACTTTTACCGTTGGGGTTCCATGAGAGAATCAAATTCTAATGCCCCACAGTAACAACTGTATGTGATGGATTAAACCCTCGCCTATACAGAATGATGATACTAGTTATGCACCATCTTTGAAAGAACTGAGGTTGATATTCACTGAAGTAATTTTCTGTGCTGTGTGTGTGGAGGGGAAACCCTGCTGGCGTAGTGGTTAAGAGCTACAGCTGCTAACCAAGAGGTCGGCAGTTCAAATCCACCAGGCGCTCCTTGGAAACTCTATGGGGCAGTTCTACCCTGTCCTATAGGGTTGCTATGAGTTGGAATCGACTCAACGGCAGTGGGTTTGGGTTTTTGCTGTGTGGAGGGGAGAGGGTGGTTGTAGATTATCTTTTGATTTGCAGCATCATGTGGTAAGACTGAAAATTCAAGCATAATCGGTATTACTTCTGTGTAGAAAATATAAGCATTCCCAGAAACACTGAGCTCAGGGAGGATATACTTACCTTTGCTAGGCAAGACTATTCTAGGTTGTCTAGGACATATACTGAAACTCTGGTGGCGTAGTGGTTAAGTGCTATGGCTGCTAACCAAAGGGTTGGCAGTTTGAATCTGCCAGGTGCTCCTTGGAAACTCTATGGGGCAGTTCTGTTCTGTCCTATAGGGTTGCTATGAGTTGGAATCGACTCGACAGCACTGCGTTTTTGGTTTAGGACATATACACATTAGAAAAAGCTTGAGGCCATTTTCCTAAGCATTTTTCTACAGTATTTTCTCAAAGCCTCCACTGCATTGTAGGTAATACTGTATGTAAAAGTTACAGCTATGGAAATAACTTTTGTGATTAAGAATTTTTTTTGTTGTTGTGTGTGTATTAACACAGTTTTAATACTACCATCTTACAGTTATAGACTTTTCAAAATGTCAAAGCTTTAAAACAAAATCCTTGATAGGTAAGTGTCTGTGTGTTAACACTCTGAATTTTATAAGCAAGGATGCAACAATCTTAACACTTACCTATTTTAAAAAAAAAAAAAAAAAAAAAAATTTTTTTTTTTTTTTTTTAAAGGCCTTAAAATAACTAATAAATAAATACAAAGGCAAAAATTAAAATAGTCTATTCCTGCTCTAAAGGACAAAAGTCTCTAAGCTGAGGCACTAACTGTAACTCAATGAAATAACAAGATAACTATATTCTGGTAACTAAAAGCACATTTAAGGAAAGTAAAAGCCACAAATAACCTAAGGATGGTAATTACCGTTAGACAGTACTTATGACGGAGGGAAAGCTAAACATTATATACTTGAGAGCTATAATTAAAACAAATTGTTTTTTTTTTTCTTTTAAATAACATTTCCAAGGTAAAACCAATTTTTAATTGAAAAAAAAATTACTTCCTTTCTCTTTTGAAATTATTTTGTATTATTTTTCAGGTTGAGGTTGATATTTACATATTGACCACTTAGTACATGAGTGGAGAGGTATTTCAGGTGACATTCAAAAAAAAATTTGTCATCTTCAGTTAATCATTTGCATTTATTAAAAGGGGAATATCAGAATAAACAATTGATGAATGAGGTTGAAGAGCTCTAAAGTAATTTCATTTTCAGGGTTTGCAACTCTCAAGGGTTAAGGGAATCAATGTGTTCAGGGAAATGAATTTCTTTTGCGTCTACTGCCTGTTTACTGAGGCTGAGATGATCATATTAACTAACATTAGTAGGCTTAGCCTTTGAGCAATCTGGAACTTAATCACAGAGGAAGATACTTTCCTCCTTCATTTCTTTGTAAAAATAAAAATAGCACTGTATGGGTATTTTCTAAAGGGTGCTCATCCAGAAGATTTCAGAAACCAGAAGTTTAAGAAGTAAAAACAAATAATCCTCTCTCTTAACCTCACATCCCTTATATGGCCCAATTTTCTTTTTTTTTCCACAGTAGCTTCTCCATTCCTCACCTGTCATTTTCAAATCTACTCCAGTCAGGGCCTTGTCCCCACTATTCTATGAAGCAACTCTTGTCCAGGGCATCAATGATTTTTATCTTGCCGAATCCTCTGGTCAATTCACTGTACCCATCTTACTTCTCCTGTACACATCTGAAACATCAACACTTCAATCCTCCTTGAGATACTTCTTCTACTGGCCTTTTGTGATATCGCACTCTGGTGTTCTCTCAAACTTTATTAGTCCCTCCTTAATTTTCTTTGATGGTTTATCTTTTTTAAAAAAATTAAATAATATTTCTAAATACTGGAATTTTTTCCTTTATTTACACTCTCTTCCTAGGTGACTACAACCAGTCCCATGGTTTGAAACAATATATATATATGTGTGTGTGTGTATATATGCACACAAACACATATACACACACACACACATATATACTCATATACATACATAAATGTGTGTGTATATATATATTCCCATATTTATATCTTCAGTGCTGATTTTACCCCCATTGACCTACAGTTTCATATATCCAACTACCTACCTGACATCTCCATATGAACTCAACATGACCAAACAGAACTCTTGATTCCCTAGCCTTGCCCCTCTTTACCTGCCCCCAAATGAACACTCTTCTAATCTTTTCTACCTTGGTAAACAGAATCACCATCTGCCTAGCTGCTCAATTAAAACAAAACAAAACAAAACAAAAAAAGCATGAGGTCATACTTGATTCCTTTTCCTCATTCCTACATCCATATTATGCAGTTAACCAATTCAACCAGTCTACATTCTTTCCCCACCACTCCCCTTCTGGACTCAAAAGCATCAGGTACTTTTTAAACCATCATGAATTACCAGTATAAGCAGCTATAAGGAAGATGATCCTGTATCTAATAGCTACTTTGCTTTTACACATTTTCTCTATTTGTGGTAGAGTTAATCCCTTGGTTCCAGCTGGGCTTTGTTAAAAATTTCATTTTCTGTAAGATGAAACCCCCCTGATAGAAATACTTCTCACCTATTGATATTCCACTAGAAAGAGTAGAACTTTCAGCTTGGCCTCGAGATGGTGCGTGGGGCTCCATGACGCTGTCATCTAACAGATGTCTTGGCCCCGCATTTGGGAACGTTGCACTCTTAAACTCTGCTGTGTTCATTTTATGAATGAAACTGAAACAAAGAGAGACATTTTCCATCTTTTATTATTGTTACTAATTCAGGACATAAAAGGTACTTCTACATAAGATTCAGGATATAAAAGATTTACCTGCTACACTGAACTTATTTCTGAATTCTCCTACTGATGAAGACACAGATTTTACCACAAAGGTCTCAAACTTTTAAGTTTAGGGAAATTTTTTAGGAAATCTGGTCCTATCCACCTTATGTACATAGAAAATGCTTAAGAAAAAAAATAAATCAGTTTCCCTTTCTTTACATTTAGGAATGAAAGAATACTTTATATAGACCTTAATTTATGATGACTTATTTTGGCTAAGACAAGTAATGACTGTCTTGATATAAAGCCTATAATTTAAAAGGAAAATGGTATATTGCTTTCCAGATTTACTTATGACACCTCTCTGTGATGTTCATTTATCTCCCCAAATGTGAAGACACTGCTGGAAAAGCTCATTTCTAAATTTAGGTAAAGGCAGGCGTAAATACTTTTAGGCAAATGAGATATTTTACTGAATCAGAATAAGATTGTTTTTATATAAGAAAACTATGCAAGAACACTAATAAAATAGAACATAAACTAAAATTGTATGTATCTCAAAAATCTGAAAGATAAAATTTAAAAATGCTGACTTATAACCCAAGCTATGGCACTTCCTATGTCCATGTGGAATCAGATTCCGAGGGGATGGGGGAGTCTGTGGTAGCAAGGCTCCTTCAGCTGCCAAACTTTTTCGTCCACTTTGTGGAGATGCTCCTACTTCAGGACCTAAAGGTTAAATAAAAGAAATTTCAAACTGTTTCAAAACACTGTTTGTATTTTTTTAATTCTTTCATATAAAATGTAAAAGGTGGTTTAAATTTTAAGATAATATTAATGTCAGTTCTATTTAATAGGCTGGGGATAAGAAAACCCTGTCTTCTGAATCCTAAAACACAAAATCCTAAGATATATAAAACCCACAGCCAGTTAGCTGATTATGGTTCATAGCAACCCTACAGGACAGAGTAGAACTGCCCCATAAGGTTTCCAAGGCTGTAATATCTTTGGAAAAAGGCTGCCATGTCATTTTCCTACAGAGCGGCTGGTGTGTTTGAACCATCGACCTTTCTGGTTGGCAGCCAAGCGCTTAATCACTGTACCACCAGGGCTCCTTAAGACATACAAAACCCATTAATTTCTACCTAAGGCAGTATAAATATTTTCCCCATTTACAAAGAAAGAAGCAGAATTAGAAGAGATCTGCTCAGGATCTCACATCACAGACAAAACACAGACTAAAGCATTTAGGTCTCCCGAGTCCTAGTTCAGTGCCTTTTTCTTTTTTTGTGGACTCTCTGCTTCTTCTGTTTTTTAAATTATGGTAAAATATATGTAAAAGAAAATTTCCATCTCAATAATCTTCACAAGTATAGTTCATCTTGTTATTGAATCATCACCCTTATCCGTTCCCTAATTTTTCCATCCAGTGCTGTTTTAATTGTTCTGCATTATAACAGTGAAGTAAGACTATGACTATTTTTGATATTTTTAGTACTTGGCCCAGTATTAAACTGAAAAAAAGAAAAAAATTACATCCCTATTCATATTAGTACAATTTTCCACTTAAATCACAGAAATTTCTAGTTCAATCAACCCTCACTGTCTAGGATACTGCATTCTTAAATATATATACATACATATATATGTATATATATATATAAAATTAATAGGCTATTCATAAATACTTATCTATATTTTCTATCTGTTGTATCTACTTCCCTTGATTAGGTGGCATATTTGCTTGTACATCACCGACAAACTACAGGCAACTTTCTGATTAAACAACAAGCAAGCAAAAAAAAAAAACCAAACAGAAAGGATTGACAGATTTTAATCCTAAAAATAATTTTTTGCATGTGTTAAATACTTATTTATTTTGGTGTATATTCTTGCTTATTATGCTATCTGATTTATTATTAGGTAATGTGGAGTTAATTTTACCCAAAGAATTTGGTCTTTGCCCTCGGTTCCTGAGAGCGAGCCTCTAAAACCTTGCAATCTCCCCAGTGACAGAAGTGTCTCAACTAAGAGACCTCTAGATCATATCTAACCTAACAGGTTATGCTAATGAGGTGACTCATGGGTTGGGGCTGAACAGAACAGAAAGACCCACCATGTGATATCAACTGATTTCAAGGAAGAGAGGCTGGATTTGAACTACCTAACTAGGCCCCAATAAAAGCTCTGGACATGGAAGTTCCATGGACTTCCTGGTTGGTGAAAGATTGTTAATTCATGTGGGAGGGCAGCACAACCCTTTTTGGGACATGGAAGCTCTGTTTTGGGAATCCTTCCAGACCTTGCCCTGTGTGTCTCTTCATTTATGTCCTTTTTGCTATAACGAAACTGTAATCAAAAGTATGGTGCTTTTCATGAATCCTATGAGTCATTTTAGTGAATTAATTACCAAACCCAAGGAAGTAGTATGAGCCAGGTCAGAAGTGAGGGGGCTAACAGCCTAAAGCAATATATCCAGCAGGTGATAAGTAAGGGTATCACTAGGACTCCCAAGCCTGAAGCTGGTCTCTGAAATCTTGGGCAGATTTGGCAGCCTGAAGGACTGCGCCCTTTAATTTCTGAGGTCTGACCTAGCTTCCCAATGGTTAGGGTCAAAGGAGGAACTGATGCTTATGTAGCTAGTGTCAGAATAGAAGAGGAACAAAGGGGAATAGAACTGATTTTTACAATTTGGTGTGAGAAGTGCTATTTGATTTTTCCACGCAGGTAATGAAATAAAACTATGCACTAACCTACTAAATCTTCCCTGGAAGCAGCAGAACGTGGTGTGCTTGTCCCTGGCTCTATCTTTAATGAAAGCCTGAATTTTAAAAAGAAATAAGACACATAAAATGATTAATATTTGACAAAATGATATTAAAGTCGCTCACAAAAAAGTTAAAAACATTTTTATCAAATACTTAGCTATGTATTTTTCTTTAAGAGTACTCTTTAGCTAATATCAAGTTTCCTATTTCTTTCATTCAAAGCCAATCTTATTGTTATTCTAGGAAATATTAGGGAAAAAAAAACCATTAAAAAGCTGTATTTAAAAACACAGAAATCTCCCCAAGCTACCCCAAAGTTGCCAAACAATTCAACATATTTAAAGATATTTGTTGAATGACTAAAAGGTGATTTATCTTGAGGCCATTAATACCTGACACTTAAATTCAGGAACTTTCACATATATATCAAGTACATTACAGAAATTCTTCTAAGAATCTTTACTAGTTGGGCTATTCTGATGACTGCAGCACTGAAAATTTCAAAAACACCTTATTTAAAACTAACCAACTAATGAACCAACTGTCGTGGATTGAATTGTGTACCCCCAAAATATCTGTCAACTTGGCTGGGCCTTGATTCCCAGTGTTGTGTGACTGTCCACCATTCTGTCATCTGATGTGATTTTCCTGTGTCATAAATCCTATCTCTACAATGTTGATAAGATGGGATTAGCGGCAGTTATGCTGATGAGGTGTGACAATCTACAAGGTTGGATTGTATTTTGAGCCAATCTCTTTTGAGATATAAAAGACAGAAGTGAGCAGAGGCTGAGGGATCTCATACCACCAAGAAAGCAGCACAGGGGGCAGAGCATGTCCTTTGGACCTGGGGTCCCTGTGCCTGAGAAGCTCCTAGACAAGGAGGAAGACTGATGACAAGGGACTTCCTTCAGAGCCTGCAGAGACAAAGTATTCCCCTTGGGCTGACACCCTGAATTTGGACTTGTAGACTACTAGACTGTGAGAGAATAAATTTGATTTGTTGAAACCATCCACTTGTGGTATTCTGTTATAGTAGCACTAGATAACTAAGACACCAACAAACTCAACTTCTCAAAACAAAGATCTATAAAGATAAAAAGGTTGTTGGCAATAAACAGCCTTGGTAACACTTGGTCTGAGTCAAAGGTTATTGGTTTATTAGTTCTATTTAACATAACATATCCAATGGAAACCCTGGTGGCGTAGTGGTTAAGTACTATGGCTGCTAGCCTAAAGGTCTGCAGTTCAAACCTGCCAGGTGCTCCTTGGAAACCCTATGGGGCAGTTCTACTCTGTCCTATAGGGTCACTATGAGTCGGAATCAACTCGACGGCAACAGGTTTGGTTTTTGGTTTATCCAGTTTTGAGTTCCACACTAAAAGAGATTATTATTCCTATCAGGGGAAGCTATTTCAGAAAATAGGATAATAAAGAAGTTATAGAAAATACTTTGCTGTAGTCTATGACTCCTTCTATTACTAAGTATTAGTCTTGAAAATTAATAAAAACTGGTGAGTGCTTTATTAGCTGGAGTTTTTATGAAACTGCCCAAAACAAGTGATATTCATAATGATAAATATTAAATAACGTATATTAGAAGTTTTTATCTTATTATTTCTTTGATAATGTTAAGAGGAAATTAAGTACGATTATATTCCAATTATCTGTAACGTAAAATCCATGTACTGAGCAGATGAATGGTTAACCAGAACACTCCTTTTTTCTTCTTCTTTTTAATAGAATCGGTTTACTTTAATTCCTTAGGCTGCAGACTATGTTGCAGTCATTAATTTGATATTTACTGAACCCCTATTTTGTGTTGGGTACTATATTCAGTGCTGTGAATATAATAGATACTAAGACAGACATGGTATTCCTGCCCTTCTGAAGCTTATGGTCTAGGTGACACAGAAGTAAACAAAATAATTACAATTCCTAATGCAGCACCAGAACAAAGGAACAGAAAGGACATAAAGGGAGGTGCTGAGTGAATCACAGTGTGATCAGTAGTGGCTGAGAGCTGGCGGCAGTATTAAAAACAGCAAAAGCAGCTTAAAGAGCACAGAACTGAGGGCTAGTCCAGGGTATTATATGCAATATCATCAAAACACCATATAATAATTAACAGTGATGCTGACTCACTGAGAGAAAAGATTATTTTCAGTATTAAAATGAAATAACTTAGAAGGGTTTTCACTGCGATTAAAGCTCATGCATGTAACTGGTACTGTCTAGACTGGCTGCCTATATAGATGAAGCTGCCAAACAGAAGCCTTTGGATAAGTGAAGTATTATTTTTATTTAAATATTTTACATCATAAAAATCATTTTTTCCCCTAACAATTTCAATGGCTCTTAACTTAAACTGCTCTAGGGGTTGCCATGAGTCGGAACTGACTCGATAGCAACTAACAACATCTTAAAGTGTTTAATTATGTAAGCTCATGAAATCCAACTGCATCTTTAGGGAAAAAAAAAAAATCTACCCTCGCCAGTGCCTCAACACCACCAAATAGCTTGTAATCCCCCACACGAACACACTTTCTCACCCCATTCCTTTGATCATTACATCTCCTGGAATGCCTTCCCTTATCCTTCATGTGGGACTAACCCCTACTCGCTTGCTAAGATCCAGCTCTGGTGACTATCTCCTGAAGCTGTTCTCTCTTCACTTTCCAGCAGGATCAGGTCTCCCCTTAGCTAGGTTCCCATAACACCCTAAGCATAACCCTGTATAGCATTGTTCAAACTGTGTTGTAATTGTCTGTTTGGTGGATGTGTCTTGCATTAGGCTGAGGGCAAGAACGATGTTTTATTCATTTTTATAGTCCCAGCAATTAGCACAGTGACTGGCCTGTAGCAAAAGCTTAACAAACACAGGTAGTCCCCAACTTATGACATATTCGAGTTATGACGAATTCCACTTAGGACCGTCTTTTTTTTTTTTCCTTCAGTACATCTTCTCGTTACTAGTATGTTATAGCACGTAATTTGCTGATGTTGTCATTTGGAGATGTTCGATTTTATGATTTACTGTTCAAAACACTGCTGGATATTTAAAGACACTGATAATAAAGGGCAATAATAGTGAAAACTAAAAAAAAAAAAAATGAGGTACTTGATTTATGTCAGAAGTAACTTACGATGGAGTCGTCTGAAGAAAACCCCATCGTAAGTCAGGGACCACCTGTGTTTTTAAAATAAGGAGTAGGTTGCTCTGGTTCCAGCTACTCATGAAAACAAAAATCAAAAACAGCATCAGCTTTCCCACAATGATGATGTATCTTTAATATGTCAGTTTATGTTGTCGTTGTTGGGTGCCGACCAGTCGGTTCCGACTCACAGCAACTCTGTGTATAACATAGCAAAATTCTGCCTGATCCTGAGCCATCCTCAAATTGTTGTTATGCTTGAGCCCATTGTTGCAGCCACTGTGTTAATCTACCTTATTGAGGGTCTTCCTATTTTTCACTGACCCTCTACTTTACCAAGCATGATGTCCTTCTCCAGGGGCTGATCCCTCCTGATAACACTGTCCGAAGTACATGAGGCATAGTCTTGCTTCTAAGGAGCATTATGGTTGTACTTCTTCCAAGACAGATTTGTTCGTTCTTTTGGCAGTCCATGGTATATTCAATATTCTTCGCCAACATCACAATTCAAAGGTGTCAATTCTTCTTTGGTCTTCCTTATTCAATATCCAGCTTTCGCATATGAGCAACTGAAATACCACGGCTTGGGTCAGGCGCACCTTAGTCTTCAGGGTGGCATCTTTGCTTTTCAATGCTTTAAAGAGGTCTTTTGCAGTAGATTTGCCCAATATGTCTTTTGATTTCTTCAATGCTACTTCCATGGGTGTTAACTGTGGATCCAAGTAAAACGAAATCCTTGACAACTTCAGTCTTTTCTCCATTCATCATGATGTTGTTTACCGGGTAGAGTTGTGAGGATTTTTGTTTTACCTTGAGATGTAATCCACACTGAAGGCCATGGTCTTTGGTCTTCATTAGTAACTGCTTCAAATCCTCTTCACGTTCAGCAAGCAAGGTTGTGTCATCTGCATAACACAGGCTGTTAATGAGTCTTCCTCCAATTCTGATGGTCTGTTCTTCTTCATATAGTCCAGTTTCCCCGGTTATCTGCTCACCATACACATTGAACAGGTACGGTGAGAGGATATAACCTGCCGTACACCTTTCCTGACTTTAAACCATGCAGTATCCCCTTGTTCTGTCCAAACAACTGCCTCTTGATCTATGTACAGACTCTTCATGAGCACAATTAAGTCTTCTGGAACTCCCACTTTTTGCAATGTTATCCATATTTATTATAATCCACACAGTCGAATGCCTTTGCATAGTCAATAAAACACAAGTAGACCTCTTTCTGGTATTCTCTGCTTTCAGCCAGGATCCATCTGACATCAGCAATCATACCCTGGTTCTATGTCCTCTTCTGAATCCTGCTTGAGTTTCTGGCAGTTCCCTGTCAATACATTGCTGCAGCCACTTTTGAACGATCTTCAGCAAAATTTTACTTGCATGTGATATTAATGATATTGTTCTATAATTTTCACATTCGGTTGGATCACCTTTCTTGGGAACAGGCATAAATACGGATCCCTTCCAGTCGGTTTGCCAGGTAGCTGTCTTCCAAATTTCTTGGCATAGACGAGTGAGCACTTCCAATGCTGCTGCATCCATTTGTTGACACATCTCACTTGGTATTCGGTCATTCCTGGAGCCCTGTTTTTGCCAATGCCTTCAGTACAGCTTGGACTTCTTGCTTCAGTACCATCAGTTGTTGATCATATGCTATTTCCTGAAATGGGTGAACATCAACCAATTCTTTTTGGTATAGTGGCTGTGTACTCCTTCTACCTTTCTTGATGCTTTCTACCCCGTAGAATCCTTCAATATTGCAACTTAAGGCTTGAATTTTTTCTTCAGTTCTTTAGTGGCTTAAATGGCCAAGTCTATCATCTTAGCGAAGTACAGATGATCTTCAATAAACACTATACTATGCTTTTGCTATAAACCAAAAAACCCAACCCGCGGCTGTCGAGTTGATTTCGACATCATAGGGACCCTGTAGGACAGAGCAGAACTGCCCCACAGGGGTTCCAAGGAGTGGCTGGTGGGTTTGAACTGCTGACCTTTTTGGTTAGCAGCTGAGCTCTTAACCAGTGTGCACCAGGGTTTCAACTTCAATGGTTATAATTTATCATTTAATATTGGGCAGAAACTTCTTCAACTTCACTATTATTTAATAGTTAAAATGTAACTTCTTTTAAATTCAGTAAGGTTCTTGAGCCAGATAAAGAAATTTTTAATAGCTTACTCATATTTTGAATTTTAAGATAATATCTTCTATATACCTCATTAGACCAAACATGTATGTTTATTATATATAACTGCAATGCCAGTAATTAGAGAAATGGGGTGAGAAAACCGTGGCAGACATAAGAAATAGACCATCAAACTCAAGAAGCTTATAATTTAAGGCAACAACAGACTTGTGAAACAACTCCAGCCCTGAAGCTGATCCATCGACCGCAGAGATTTTCAAATAAGTTACCACGTAAAAACTTTTGTAAAATAAAAATTGGTATGCAAATATAAAGTGGTAACATTTTGGTGTGGGAAAAGATTACAATAAAGTTATTTGCAAACATTAACATTTTAGATTCACTGAAGTGTGTATTCAGAGCATCTGTAATATATTTAATATTTGAAGAAAAACTACGGTTGTTTTTCAGAATTTCCAGTCTTTTATGGGGACTAATTCTATTCAGCAGCATTCTTTAAAAATTGTTGAAACCTATGGAACAGGGAGGTTGCTAATCACTACCATATGAGACAAGAAAGACGAATGTACACATATGTTAATAATGAAAAACAATCTAGTCTCACTTTGGTAAAATGTTAAAACAGAAAATATTTGCAGAAGACAAAGATCAATTTAAAAGCTTGGGAATAACTGATATAATAAAGTTAAGAAAAAAAAATTTTTTAATTAATGAATGCAGCTAAAAGAAAAATGAGAAGCCTCAAGAGAAATAAGCTCTATATCCTCACACCTTTTGAAAAAACCCTAGCAGTTATAATATATAGCATACAAATGCATGATAAAAAGGGTTACTAATTTAAAAATTTCCCAAGTTTGGGCAATACTGTGAAAGACAGGGAGAAAGAAATGGGTATCAGCTATTTTAAACGTGATTTAAAATAATTCCTAACAAAGGACTTGCTATGATATAGTGAAAAAAGTAACTAAGTGTGATGCTACACTGGGGAAATTTGTCTCTTATCCAAAAGCAAGAAGGTTCAATATTCTCTCAATACAACAACAACTGAAAACAAGCTCAAAAAATTACCATTAAAAAAGGAGTAATTTCTTAATTTTTTAGACTGTTTCGTTCAATTTCAGTGTGTTATGAGCTAAGTTTTCATAAAAATTCAATGCCTAAATACATGGAGAAAGGAAGAAATTTAAATCACTACATTAACTATCAAACATTAGCTCTCAACAACTTAAAATACTTTTTAATAAAGGAATAGATATTTGTATATTGGCTCAATTATACCGTGATGATACAGTGATTACCTTTACTATTGCGAATTTACCACTGTAGCAGACATTTGTATGACATTCATATGGCACAATGTAAATGTTAAATAAGTGGGATGGAAGGGTGGAAGACAGGACAAAACCATACAAACCACCTCTGAAGATCAAACCTACTTGTAATTATCATCTTCCACAAACTTTTGTAGTTCTTCTATATACTGAACAGAGTTCAGATATTTTTGGACATGAGGCAACATGGGAATATCTAGGCAAAAAGTGATAAATAATTATCCTGTGAAGTACACCATAACCAAAACCTTAAAACTTAACTTTGAAAAAACAGTAATTTATCTTATAATGTACATTTTAAACAAAACTTTAAAAGTAAAGAGAAAAATACATTTAAAAGTAAATTAAGACCACATGGCACCAAAATATAAGTTAACTCTAAATCAAGAAAAAAAACAAACCCGTTGCCGTCTAATTGATTCCGACTCTGCCCCACAGAGTTTCCAAGGAGTGGCTGGTGGATTTGAACCGCTGACCTTTTTGGTTAGCAGTCATAGCACTTAACTACTACGCCACCAAGGTTTCCAAATTAACTCGAGAAGGCCATTATTGAGGTAAACTTATCTGATGTTAAACTGAAAGTAATTTAGAAATCTTACCTGGATTGTAATAGAGAAACCAATGAGTTACAGAAAAGTATTAATAGCACCGATAAAAATTACAGTTGCACATTGTTTGTATAATATTTTATAAAACGGCTCCATCTACAAAGTCTCATTTCAGAAATTTCACAGAAAAACTTGGGGACTTCATCTTAAATGCAAGATGTAAAGTAAGTTTTTTTTTTTTTAAATAAACCTGGCTCCCATGTGTAAATGTATTTCCTCTCCCATGCATATATTTTAAGTAAGATTAATTTAAGATTATAATTTGGTGTTATATTAAAAAAAATTGAGGAAAGGCTAGAATAAGAAAGTATTTTATTTAATTTTCAGTAAGATGCACCCTGTCTCCAGATATATTTTTAGGTATAGATGCATACAAATGAAGTTAACTTTGAGGCAAATTTATTTTAAACAAACCAAATACGGTAACCTCGCTGTTCTACGGATCATAAAAACTATATATGGGATCTGTTAAAAATATTGTAACTACTAGGGTTAAGAATAAAAGTTTAATGGCATCAATATATTTTTAATGGTGCCAAGTTTAAAGGAAAAGTGATAGCCTTCTGATAAGTAACAGTAAAAATAAAAATATTGGTAGTGATACTGTGGAGACACTGTTCTCAATTCAAATGCAAAAATAAATACTAATAAGCATGACGACACAGCCTTAAAACGTCCAAATACAAATGACAAATTTGAAAAATACCAACAGCCAACTTTATTCCCTATCAAACTGGAAGCATCTAAACATTTTAAAAACATAAAAAAAAAAAAAGCCTTTTCTAATCATTTGGGTTGCCTTAGCTCTTTCCAATGTCTTTCCATAAAATACACCTTGGAAGAGAATTGGTTACTCAATATCTGATGCAAAAAAGCTAGTTGAATGTCACTAAGATCAAGGGTCACAGCTTCTTCTCTAACTGAAAAATATAAGATTTATATAGTAGATAAGGGAGATCAAATGAGATGAAGATAATATAAAATAATTCTGTAAACGATAAAGAGCTAAATGACTGTTACGTGGCAATGTAGTTACTGCCCTTGTGCCGTGTATGCAAAAGAGCTAGAGAACAAAAGATAGAAGTTAAAAATTTTAAATACTAAATACTTCAATTCCTTAAGAGCAAGATTTTGAAAAGATGCCAAGTATTAAATGATGGAATAAAAAAAATAACTATTTTCTTCCTTCATGTTAGGGTGGAAATAAGAAATTGATGCTCCCGGCTGTGTGAAAAGTAGCCTTTGGTGTGTATGAATCAATCAGCAGAACCATAGCGTGATAATGGCTGAGCCTCACCCCCCAACAAACTTACCATATTCACAGGACTGCTGTAAATCAGAAATTATTCTAAGGATGTTATTCATTAAATTTGATCTTTGCTCATTTTCTAAAATGCTGCCAGTTGATGGGTACGCTGAATCAATGTATGTTAAATCTGACAAATAGATACCTGAAACAAAATTAGATAAATGAGCGTTTTCTTACTTGTAGTTTGGAAGAGTATGAAAAAGTAAAGGGGAGGCAGAGTTCGTTTATAGCTATGTTTCAATATATGTCATATTTAAAATATATTGTTATTAATGTACTGCAGCCTTATTAAAACATAACCACTGAAACCTAGATTCCACAGAGTTGGAGGTCAGACATGCGAATAATACACGTTTCTTGTAAATGTCTTATTTAGATAAAATGTCTTCTTACAATACCATTTAAAGTATGGTTTGATCCTGGAGTTAGAAAACGCCAGCACATGTGGGACCTGAAAGAAAGAACCTGAGCTCTTGAACTGGCTCTCCCGCAGATTAGCTGTACAATGGAGACAGTTATTATAATCTCTCTGAGCCTCAAATTTTTGCATCTATTCAACTAGTACCTATTTCCCAAGTTGTGGTAAACCTGAAGATGTTAAGGAGAGTTCTGTACCTTTTGCCGTGAGTTGGTAACTACCATCATTACAGTCTTAAGTACTTTGAAAATTGTCTCATCCGGATAGAAATGTCTTAGAGATCAACAGTTAGGTTTCTGAGATAGTCCATGTGACTACAAACTGAAGTTAATGCTTTCCTACTCCTTTTTCTCTATACCAACAACAAAAAAATCCTCCCCCTGCAAGTAATTTGGTTGTACTAGTCCTGGACATGCAAGGTCACTGTATTAAAAATATTTTCTGAGTGTCACTATGCACACGTAAAATGTATAAGTACATCACTATAGTTAGAGAGAAAACACATGCTTTCCTTCTTTTACCTCATGACTCCACATTCATGAATTCTCAGGGTAAATGTAACCAAAATGAGGTACTCGTTATCTTCCAAATAAGTCCTACTTTTTTCTCACACCACTTCCTCCACTTTGGATGTTTTCTAGACTCATTGCTGCCTGTTCTAATCTTATCATTTTTCAGATGATAGTTGTGTGTCAACTATTCTCTGCTTTTCTCACAGATTCAAGGACAGGAACTTAGCAACTACCTAGTCAAAACCCCTCTTTCTATAGATGAAGAACTTCGGGTTCACAGAACTTGGGCGTCTAATGCCATACAACCTGTTAGTGAGAGAGCCGATCACAAACAGGCTTCCCTTGTAGACCAAGCATTTTGTTACACAATGTTATAAATGCACACACTATTCATACCATTCATGTGATAATTTTTGACTTTAGAATCTCTTTAATTATTTAAAATTTCTTATATTTATATCTTAATCTGTTCAAGACTAAAAACTCATTTAAAGCAGCTACCCTATCTTACACTCTAAGAAACCCAATATGACAAGAGTAGAACTATCCCATATGGTTTCCTAGGATGCAACCTTTACAAGAGCAGGTTGCCAGGTCTTTTCTCCCATAGAACGGCTGGTGGGTTCAAACCTCAAACCTTCTGGTTAGCAGCCGTCAGGGTCTTGTTTTGACAATAAGTACTTAATTTTTGCTAGTTGGCATGGCAAAGCTTTTACTCATCCTAGCACCATTCCTTTCTACTTAGTAAACCTGTATGGTATTCTTTAAGCTACCCATCATACATACTTTTTTTTCTTTAGGGAACCTCAACTAATTCTATGACCCCAAATGAGTCTACAGCCTAGCTCTTTTCTTCTTCCTCCAATTTCATTTGTTTCCTCTATTATTACTCATTCCCCACTGGCTCCATTCCCAGAGCCAATAAAACAAACAAACGAACAAGTCGCTGTTGAGCTGACTCTGACTCGTGGCAACCCTATATGTATCGGAGTAGAACTTGTTCCACAGGATTCTTAATGGCTGCCCTTTCAAAAGGAGGTTACCAGGTCGTTCTTCTGAGGTACCTCTCGGTAGAATCAAATCTCCAAGCTTTTGATTGGCAGCTGAACGTGTTAACCATTTGCACTTCCCAGGGAATATATACACTTAAATTTCCCATTTGAGAAAATAAAATAAAAGCAACCCTTCCTTTAAACATGATCCCCTCAAGATAGGACCCTTGCCTCCTCCATTCAACAAACACCTTGAAAGAGAAATACAGCACAGTACCCTTACTGCTTTATTTTATGCTTCATTCTATTTTTAGTGTAATATTTGATACATATACAAGTTTACATATGTCAGGAAAACCTGTGAAAGACTTGAGCTTATTTTGTGTACGTGTGAGTAAATTAAATAGCGATATTTGTAAAGTGGTTAGAACAGTGTCCAGTACACAATAAGTGATTTATGAGCATTTGTTAAATACATTTAAAAACCACAGTCTTCTGCAACAGCTTTCTCTCTCAGTTTTGTTTCTAAGATTCATCCATGACACTAAACCCCAAAAACCAAACCCACTGCCGTCGAGTCGATTTCAGCTCATTGTGACCCTACAGGACAGAGTAGGACTGCCCCAAAGGGTTTCCAAGGAGCGGCTAGTGGATTCAAACTGCTGACCTTCTGGTTAGCAGCTGAGCTCTTAACGATTCCTTAAGTTGGGAAAAACTAATGTATAACTATATCACAATTTACTTATTTTACTGTTGATAAGATTTTTGGGTTATTCCCCTCTCCCCTCATGTTGCTATGGACATTCCTCTATGTGTCTCCCGGTGCATATGTATAAGAACTACTCTAGGACATATACATATATATACACACATACCTAGGGGAAAAGTGAGGATGGCAAGACTACAAAGTCTCATACTTAGACATGTTATTAGGAGGGACTAGTCCCTGGAGGAAGACATCATGCTTGGTAGGGGATCAGCAAAAAAGACCCTCTATGAGATGGACTGACACAGTGGCTGCAACCATGGGCTCAAACATAACAACGAATGTGAGGATGGTGCAGGACTAGGCAGCGTTTTGTTCTGTTGTACACAGGGCTGCTATGTAGTTATCTTACAGTTGTGACGTGATGGCACCTAACAACTAGATATATTAAAGGAGCCCTGGTGATGTGGTGGTTAAGTGCACGGCTGCTAACTATACAGTCAGTGGTTTGAACCCAACAGCTGCTCTGAGGGAGAAAGATGTGGCAGTCTGCTTCCATAAAGATTACAGCCTTGGAAACCTTATGGGGCAGTTCTACTCTGTCCTATAGGGTTGTCATGATTTGGAATTGACTCAAAGGCAATGAGAGGAAGATGTAGTAATGTTCAACTATACGGAACAACGCGACATTTTTTTTTAAAGTAGTAACAATTCACATTCTCACTGATAGTATGCAAGAATTTCTGCAGATTGACATTTGTGTTAATACTTGGTATGGTCAGTCTTCTTAATTTTTGCCAATCTTGTGAGTATAAAATTGTAATTTGCTCATTTAAAATTTCATTTCCTTGATTAGTAATGAAGTTAAACATTTAGCTTAAAAATGACTTTTACTTATTTTTTTCTCTTAGGTTGTCTTTTTCTTACTGATTTCTAAATTCTTAATTTTTTTTTTTAATCCTTTGCCAGTAATATGTTAACCAGTCACTCTTCAACTTCAATCTATATCTACCATACTACTGAAATTCTGGCAAAAACCTTAATGACCTCCTCATTATTAAATCCTTAATATTTTTCTTCATCTACCCCATCTACTTAATCTCTGCAGTTTTTTTTTTTTTTTAAACCATTCCTTTATATTTAGTTCCTTGGTCTTTCCTGGCTTGAACCTTCTTTTTCCTCACGTTCTTTGGAAGCTGGTATTCTCCATGGTTCTGTCATTAATCTTCTCACACTACTTGTACTTTCTCTGTAGTCTCTTACAGTTCTGTAGCTTCAACCATCACCTAATCACTGATGTCTTTCCAGCTCTCTCTATAGAACTGTGCTTCTGACTTTCATTTTCAATTTAACATGCCAAAATAAACTTATTTGTCCCTAAACATCTGCCATTCCAATTTCCTACCTTAGTTATAGTGATATTACTAACTACTCGAGTTAGAAAGCTCAAAACCAGGAGGAACTTAGTATCTTCCATTTTTCCAGATGAAGCTATTATTAGTGAATGTCACATAATCACTAAATGATCCAGGAATGTATTATATAATATAAATAAGAGACTAGAAGCTGGCATCTCATCTGTCCTAGTAAAAAAAAAAATTTTTTTTTGTCCTAATGTTTTAAAATTCAGGAAATAGCATAGGAAAAATCTAAATGATTGTCTTTTCCTGAAAAATTGGAAGACCTGGCAACCCTGTCTCATGATCCTTGGTGGTGAAAGTTTATCACCACCCTTACAGGCAGTCCCTGACTTGTGATGGGGTTCCACCCCAACGGCTCCATCATAAGTTGCTTCTGATGTTAATTACCTCATTTTTCCCCTTAGTTTTCAATTATTATTGCCTTTTTATTATCAGTATCTTTATAAATCCAGTCTATGTCTTTGGGGGTTGGGAACACTACATATAATTACAGATGTATTTTAACGTTGTACGTAGTACATACTACTAATGATAAGATGTTTAAAAAAACTACAATCATAAGTGCAGTTCACTGGAACTCAACCAAGTTATAATGGTCTTAAGCGCGGTTCACTATAACTCAAGTATGTTGTAAGTCAGGGACTAACTGTATTTTTCTCTATTATTTTACTTCTGGCTTACTTCACTTATTTACATTATCTGCTTCATCCTTGTGAGCATTTGTTTTTATAGGCCCTTGAGTTTTCAACCTTGTATAACTATTTGTTATAGCCAAACCAAACCAAAACCATTGCCATGGACTAGATTCCAATTCATAGCAATCTTATAGGACAGAGTAGAACTGCCCCACAGGGTTTCTGAGGCTGGAATCTTTACGGAAGCAGACTGCTATATCCTCCTCCCGTGGAGCACCTGGTGGGTTCAAACTGCCATCTTTTTGGTTAGCAGCTGACAGCTTTAACCACTGCGCCACCAGGGCTCCTATTTATGTCACAAGAATTAAAAAACAATTAAGACTAAAAATGTGAAAAGGGCAGAAATTAAGCTCAGATTTTAAATAAAAGATGTGGATCGACAAACATTTGATGGTATGGCGTATCAGAGACAGAAAAATAGCCCTAGCTAGGACGGCGGGGAGGCGAAAGCACACGGCATGTGTAGGAAGCAGAAGCGCAAACGTTCAATCTGGAAACAGTGTTCAGCAGCTCTACGATTCACTGAGATGCTGTGGCATGATGCTTTGGAGTCTGATGCAAATCCCAGTCCCACTAATTAGTAGCTAAGTGTGCAGCCTCAGACAAATTACTTACAACCATTGAGTTTATGTTTCTTCAGCTATTAAGATATTCAAAAACATTTCTCAATTTAATGTAAAAATAGTAGCATAGTTGGTACTCAACAATTCCCTCCCCAGCACCTCAATTTCAGCGAAGAAACTGGGCCAGAGGTAGGTATGATGGCTTGCTTAAGTTCATGTAGCTAGTAGAAAGTCAGATTTCTCTTTTTTTCACTCAGTTCAGGGTTATGTTTGCTTTTAAACCACACCACAACAATAACAAGAACGACCTTAGTCAAGTGAGAAAAGCAGTGTTGTAGAAGAGGAGGAGGTGACTTTATATAACACCAGAATTTAAGTTTAAAACGTATTAAGTTTCTGAAAGAATGTTATATATAGATGTCTATTTGCTTTCGATAATCTTGTGTAAAAGCAGTTTAATCTTAGGAAACATTACAAAGTTAAAATATAACATATTACAATGTCAGCTTTCCTGTAAGTCTGAGACCTTCTAAAATGTCAACTTAGCAAAATGCTTAAAAATTTTAGGCTTTAAAGCATATGGTATTTAGGGGGTTGCCACCTGACAAAGTCAGGCTCTTGTGCTAACGAAAAACAAACTCATCAGCCTGCAACTTCTTCTAAGTGAAGTTGAGAACACTGTTTTTTCAGTGTTCAATGTAAAAGACTTCTGGCCAGCAGACTAAAATATTTGTTTTATAATTGCCCGCTGAACTATGACAGTTTGTTTCCAGATGGTGCCCTTCCTTCAACCTGCACACAATCTTTCCTTGTTCATAGCTATTCAACCTCCTGCTGATCCCACTACCCCCACCCTATTTAAGGCAACAGAGAGGAAATCCTAAGGAGATTTCCCCCACAGTCGCTAGCAGCTTTTCTGGTGACGTAATACGTGGGCTGAACCTGAGACTACCGCGAAGGAGAGGGACTCACTATTCGAGGGTACTGTATGTACAATCTGGGTCAGCTGCAGCTGGTTACTGCATTTCTCCATGTGGCAGACAGAGCAAAGCCATGATGCTTTCCTTGCTGGATTAAAGACAGCCCACAGACCAGAACTTCCACTATACTATTTAAAATTACATAGGTGGCTTGTCAAAATCAATGGATTAGTACTTTAAGAAGAAAAAGACGTTCCTTATTACAGCTTGGATTCAACGGTCCAAAACAAAAATGCAGTTGCCATTAGAGTCACAGATGAACAAACTTCATTTTTAAAATCAAGGATAAGGGCAGCAAGTTTCTGGATTCACTTTATCGACAGATACAAAAAGGTATTTTAAAATTTCTTTTTATTTAAAAATACTATGTATGTTGACATGCATAATTATTTTACATTTGTAGTAGCAATTTCCAAATCTCTTAGAACACAAAGAACTTGGGAGCATACTACAATTTCATCTGATACCGGTTTTCTTTTGCATTTTTATGTAAAAACTGGTCATTCAGTATGTTATGAGGTTACCGCTTATATTATTTCAGGTTCTATGTAGTGGTTATTTGCTGGATGTAATTATATACTGATGCATACATGCTGGGTTTCAGAAAACAAGTACCTTAAAGACACTAGAAATTATAACAAGAAATTCAGTGTATATGGTTTATAGCACCCTGAATAAAAACAAAGAAATACAAACCAAAGAAGAGGACTGTAAACATGGTTAACTTCTCTTCAGGTAACTACAGTACGTGTTCTGAAGAGTCATATATACTGTTGGATTTCTCAAAGTACAGTTACAAAAAAAGCCACGAAGATATAAAAATAGCTGAAGGGTAACAACACCTCAATTTCTACAGCAACCAACTATTAAGCAGAAAATCCTACTCAAGATTTAAGATATACCTATGGTATTTCTTGCTATGACTCAAAATTTTAAATAATTTTCTAGGTTTTACATCTAACAGTAATTTAACTTGAGTAACAGAAATTTAAAACTGCTACACAGCTGGAATTATTTGAAAAGCAAAATTATTGATACATAAAAACCCCAAAATTGTCTTATAGATTGAGTAGAAAATATAAAATGTGATAGAAGTATGATGTAACTAGTTTATATTAACAAGAAAAAACATAATTACTTAAGAACACAATTAAAAGGCAAAAGTACAGATGACTTTTAGATAGAAATATTCTTAATAACCATGAACAAGAAGTTTCCTTCAATATTCCATCTGAAGGCTTTGTTTAATATTACAAGGATTACTAAAAAAATTACTAGTTGCCAATAGTAAGTTTTAATGCCAAAGACACTTTGGTATCATTTGGGGATTCTCTGGCCTTTTAAAAACTAAAGATAATAATGGCAGGAGTCATTAACAAGCAAATAACAGTAAAGCTAAGATTTTTCAACTTTGCTTTCATATCCTTTCCTCAAAGATTCAAAACTCCCTCGGCTGACTAAATACCGGGAGGATCTTTGCTAACCACGTATTTTCAAGGAATTCTGATAAAATTTCCAAGCAATAAAATTTCAGATGACCTGAAATACCTGTCATCTCTCTTTCTCTCTTTTGTTGTTCCTTGCTACGAAAAGTGGAGGACCTCTTTAAAGCCTCAATTCTTACTGAAGCCTTAGGCAATCATTTCATCTGAAACCCAAATCACACATATAACTACTTATCTCTTTTAAAAATATCTTTGGGGGACTAGATGGTTCTCAAGTCTTTTTTCAGAACATATTTCACAATCTAGAAAGTTCTGTATCTAATGTATCCTCGATGCCTCATACATTTAAGTTCAGTGCCTCATGGTTGTTTTCAGTGCACGACACAGCCAGTAAATGCCTCTCTATGAGTTTACCATCTGAAAGGAACTAAATCCTGACTTTTATTTCTTCTCTCTACTAGCTGACAATTTAGCAACTATGAAGAAAAGGAGTACCGATAAAATTAACCCAATGCATGGAAACCATCCCCCTCCCACCCGCAAAAAAAAAAAAAATCAACAACCAAGCAAAGATGTAGATTTAAACTTAAGTACACTGTAACTAATTTATAACATTCTCTTGGGACCTAGGAAAATTTTAACATATACAGAACAGTTTTATGAGGTAACACAGATTTATGGATCTTTCCCTTTTAAAACTGAAAATATGTGGGAAAATATTAAATAAGAGAATGTTTTTAGAAAATGCCAACAGTAAGTGTATTTTTTAAACCAGCTCTTTACTCAATATATGAATTAAAGATTTAAGAGATCCATAGTTTTCTATGAAAAGTAAATGATGTAACTAGTCTACTACTCAAGAAATGTGGCTCCTTGCTCTGCTTTAGGGAACAACAGAATCACTACTTTTCTGAGGCTAAAGGAATTACATTTATTTTTTAAAAATAAACTTTCAGTTTTTGAAAAAATAAACTTTCAGTTTTCTCCTTTAAAAGCCCTGGTGGCGCAGTGGTTAAGAACTCGGCTGTGAACCAAGAGGTCAGCAGTTGGAATCCACCAGCCACTCCTTGGAAACCCTATGGGGCAGCTCTACTCTGTCCTACAGGGTTGCTAATAGTTGGAATCGACTCATCGGCAACGGGTTTGGGTTTTTTTTTTTAAATAAATATAAAACCTTGACTAGTAAAAAGTCACGTGGCAACTTTAATACTGGTTAGGCAAGAATGTTTTAATTTATGCCTTGGAAACCACTGGGTACCATTTTCATAGTCTTAAGATAACAACGGAGGTCTTTAAAGGTAAGAAGGGTGTCTGATTAGGTCTCAAAAACACCAACAGCACCCAGCAGCGTGCCTTAATACACTATGGGCACCCACCAAAATCTGCTCAATGAGCTGGGGAACAAGAAGCATTACAACAAAGTGGTAGCTGAAGGAGCTATTCCCTGACATCTAATCCTTAAACAAGTGCCAACACACTATAATTTAATCTTGAATTAAAGAAATTAAGAAAGTTACTTCTGGCATAGTTTGTTAATACCAATAGGTATTCAATTCTTACTTTAGATACTTTTTTATACTATCGACTTTCCAAAGTAGATTAATATTCATTCTTCTTACTTTTTCCCTTCCTTGATGTGCTTTTCTAAAGACGTCGTTGTACAGTCTCATTTCAAAATGAAGGCTTTTATCTGGATCTTAGGTGTGCTCTTGTTACTAATGAGCACTGAACATTGCAAAGGACAGTCCAAAATAAAAAAACCAACCCAGAGGAGATACCCTCGTGCTGCAGATGGTAAAGAAGAAACAAAGAAATGTGCATACACATTCCTGGTACCTGAACAAAAAATAACAGGGCCAATTTGTGTCAACACCAAAGGGCAAGATGCAGGTACCATTAAAGACATGATCACCAAGATGGACCTTGAAAACCTGAAGGACGTGCTCTCCAGGCAGAAGCGGGAGATAGATGTCCTGCAACTGGTAGTGGATGTAGATGGAAACATTGTGAATGAGGTAAAGCTGCTGAGAAAAGAAAGCCGTAACATGAACTCGCGTGTTACTCAACTCTATATGCAACTATTACATGAGATTATTCGTAAGAGGGATAATTCACTTGAACTTTCCCAGCTGGAAAACAAAATCCTCAATGTTACCACAGAAATGTTGAAGATGGCCACAAGGTACAGGGAACTAGAGGTGAAATACGCTTCCTTGACTGATCTTGTCAATAACCAGTCTGTGATGATCACTTTGTTGGAGGAACAGTGCTTGAGGATATTTTCCCGACAAGACACCCATGTATCTCCTCCTCTTGTCCAGGTGGTGCCACAACATATTCCTAACAGCCATCAGTATACTCCTGGTCTGCTGGCAGGTAATGAGATACAGAGAGATCCAGGTTATCCCAGAGATTTAATGCCACCACCTGATCTGGCAACTTCTCCCACCAAAAGCCCTTTCAAGATACCACCAGTAACTTTCATCAATGAAGGTGAGTGCTGCCTTACTGTTAAAAATGCAAGTATTAGGTTAATAGGTTTTGTGGCTTATAAAACAATTCGCCTCAGAATTGAACTTAAATACCTGCCCTGCTAGCTCTAAGGCTGTAAACAAGAAACAAACAAAAAAAACAAACCAAAACAAACCAAAAAACCCCAACCCACTGCTGTCCAGTCAATTCCAACTCATAGCACCTCTGAGGACAGAGCAGAATTGCCCCACAGGGTTTCCTAGGCTGTAATCTTTACAGAAGCAGACTGCCATATTTTCCTCCATTGGAGCGGCTGGTAGGTTGGAACCGCAACCTTCTGGTTAACAGTTGAGTGCCTAACCACTGTACCACCAGGGCTCCTAATCACTATGAGTCGGAATTTACTCGGAAGAAACAGGTTCTGAGGTTCTAGGAGTTTTTAAAAACTTTGCTTCTTTTGTAAAAAAACAACAAAAAAGTACAAGTCTTCCATTTGAATGTTCACCATCTAAATTAATGTTGAGACAGGACTTAGTCCAGGATCCAGTCCTAACTTCTGGATTACTGCTCTATAGCCATTCTATCAGCCTTTAGCTGGCTGCTCACTCTGCTCAACAATCCTTTTATTCACTGTCACCCTCCTCACAAGGAACATTAAAAAATCTGTTTTCATTCTCCTTAAGCCTGTAATTACACCTCCTCCTCCTGCCCACCCTCAGCAGATAACTCATCCATGCATACTACTCATCTACCACTGCAATTTTAATGTTCGGGTTCTGTGTTGGTTCATATCTTTAAAATATCTATACAAAACCCATGCCTTCTTGCCCTCAGCCTCAAGAGAAAAAGGTATCCCCTCCTATTTTCCAAGGCTAAACAAGCTACAGTTTGTGTCTTGTATCCAAGGGAGTATAAATAAATCTTCACTACCATTAAAAAAAAAAAAAGGGCCAAAAATTAAAAAAAAAAAAAAAAAAAAGTATTAAGACACAGTTCACTCACTATTAAAAAGGCAGGACGTGAAACTTTATAAAAACTATGAAATAATTTTAAACAATAATGACAACAACAAAAGCAAAGAACAAAGACAGAGACTGGAAAGAAACACATCACCAAGTAGTTCTATCTTTCTGCAGCAGTGGATACCATTGACTGTTCACATCTCTGCTTTCCTGGGCTCCCGTATTATAATATTCTGACTCTTCTAACTTCTCTAGGTCTTTCACTGGCATCTTCTTCCCTCTCCTATGCCTTAAAAAGAGTCCTTGGGTGGAGCAAATGGTTAAGAGCCTTGACTACTAACTGAAAGGTGGGTGGTTTCAATCCACCCAGGAGCACCTTACAAGAAAGGCCTGGCGATCTACTTGCAAAAGATCACAGCCATTGAAAACCTCATGGAGCCCAGTTCTACTCTGACAAACATGGGGTCATCATGATTTGGAACTGACCTGATGGCAGCTTTTTCTTTTTTTTTTTGGTTTATGCCTTAAAAAGGCTTCCTTCAAGTTATCCCGCTTTAGAGGTCTCACTGACCTTCTTCAAGGCTTCACGTATCACCACTGCTCAGATGACTCCTGATTCTAAGCAAAGCTGGATGTTTGCATTTGGATGTTCTACCATGACCTCACATGCAGCTGCTTTCTTCTGTCAATCTTCAAGGCTTAACTCAAGTAATACCTTTAACGTTATGTCTTCCCAGATTCAAACGAACACCTACGAGGCTTTTATTCCAAATTGCTGACTATACACTTTGAACATGTTTTCTATGTCCTATTACACTGCAGTTGTTTGTTTGTATATCTGTGTCCCTGCTAGACTGAACACTTTTGAAAGATAGCTGTCTTTTCATTTTTCCTCTCTCAAGCATCTAGCTAGGATTGTGTTTGGTATACTATACTCAGCATATTGTAGGCACTACAATAAATATTTGAGGAATAAATGAATGAACTAGTAACTAAACCAACCCCAAGATAATCTTTTTCCTAAACTTGTACTCTTCTTTTAGAAATAATAATTATTTAAAAAGTAATATATATTTAATGAAGAAAATCTAGAAAATATGAACACTCAGAAATAAACACGATTAACATCTGGCAATAACCTCAACGTCTTTTTTTTCCCTCTCTCACAAATACAGTAATCAGCATTCTTATAACTTTTTAAGTACATCTATGATTATATCCTAAGGGTAAATTTGTGTAAGTAAAATTGATGGATCAAAGGGTTAATACCCCCTTTTGCTATCTCTATTTTGACGTATGCTACTATCAGCTCCAGAATTAGCTTGGCTCAGCTCTGACACTTCCCTCTTGCCCCATACATCCAATCAAATGAGTTCTATCCATTTCCGTTTTCAGTCTCTCATGTACATGTTCCTCATTTCTATTCAGAGCCACAATTCTAACTTAGATGCAAATGCTCTATGGCAGCAGCTAGAGGACAGAGACTTCCTGGGTTACCAGCTGTGTGATCTTACAGGAGGGGAAAGAGAAGGGATTGCTCTGTGCCTCAGTTTCCTCATCCGTAAAACAGGGATAAGAATAGTACTTACCTCATAGAGTTGAATACTTGGAAAGTGCTTAGTGTCTGGCACATGGTTAGCATTCATACTCAACAGCCTGCCAGCTGGTCTAACTCCTATTTCTCTTTCCATCAAAACATACACGGCCAAAGATTCGTCTACTTAAATCACTGTTTTGATCACATCGCAATTCTGCTCAGCAGTTCCACATTATAAACTGAAAAAGTCCAAACTGCTTAGAGTGGGTAGTGACTAACACCCCCCTCAAAAGAGCCAAGCCACTTCCCTTGCTTTTCTTTCACTAATTTCCCTCATGAAAAATATCTGCTCCAATAAAATAAATTCACTCATTGTCTCCTAAATATTTCCTGTGTTTTCTGCCTGTTCAAATTATAAGGCTCAGGCAAAACGGTAGCTGCTCACTGAAACCCTTGTAGACTCCCTCAGGCTTGAAATGACTGCTCCTCTCCATGACCATCTCTATACTCTGTAATATGCACACAGTATTTCTTGATATTCCTTCTTGAATTACCAATATCTTCACATGTACACACAGCATTTACATATACATCTAAATAAAATGCCTTCCAACTAGATGGACATTGTACCTTATTCGCACATGCTGAATAAATATTAATTGATTTGATAATACACTTTGTAGAGCTTCTTAAAGCTGTCATTCCAAAAACTTTCATGAAAGTGCTTTAATACATTATATAGTTCCAGAGTCATTTTAATACTGTTCTCTCAGTAGTTACAGGTGAGAGTACTATTAAATTAGGTAAATGACTGTCATTATTAATATCCCCATATCCTTTGATTTCCAAAGGAAAAGTGTGTACAAAATGATCCACTGGGTACAGAAAGAAAATATTACATCTTTTATTTACTTTTTATATCCTTTGAAAAGTTATGTTTTTATATATGGTTTTAATGTGTATAATTTACCAGTATAGTAGTTTTCGTATAAGCCAGACCCACTGCCCTCCAGTCGATTTCGACTCATGGCGACCCTACAGGACAAAGTAGAACTGCCACAATGAGCTGCTGATGGATTCGAGCTGCTGACCTTTTGGTTAGCAGCCATAGTTCTTAACCACTATGCCACCAGGGTTTCCAAGTTTGTGTATATAACTTAAAAACAAACATAACTGAGGTGTGTGGAGTTTTTTGAGATGTACAAATAAAACTATGGAGATAGCTGCCGTGGAGTATTCTACATGGGCCCTAAATCTTAAGTGGCTATCTGGTATCACCAATTAAAAGAAATGATAACCTTTCCTGTTATCCATTATTTATTTATTGTTAGAAATAAACATTAACTTTTTACTATCTTATTCTATAAACGTTAGGCTCTTAAATTCAAGGACGTAACTGATATGCCATAAGAATGTTCATTAATACAATAATGAATGTAAGGGAAAGAACCCGGAATTAAGAAATACGTTACCTTTGTTATGTGATGTTGGGTAAGTCATTTTGCCTGTCTCTCTTTGTTTTCTCACCTATAAAATGAGAGGGCTGGCTGGACTGGATAATTCTAATATCTCTTTCCACTTTTAATATTGTGATTCTTACCAAATGTAAATTACTACAAGCAGCAATAAACAGATTTAGTCTTTTTTTTAATATGCTCAAGTCTCTGCACATATTCTTCTGTCTGGGAAAAAATGTCTAAAGCTGTTTGGGTGCTTGCTCACAAAGGATAAAGATAGTGACTGCTGTACTTGGTATGCTTCTGGCACCAAGAAATCCCTACTACTGTACAAGATGGCATGTGGCCACTGTATTATTTAAGAAGCTGTTTAATTGACAGGCAATTTTATATTTTCTTTAAAAATTGTTATAAGAAAAATACACCTCAAAACAAGAAAGATGAACTTACAGCAAGTAATGAGATAACTCTATTAACGTAAAATAAATTATCTCCAGAAGCAATGTCTTCCCTGCCTTACAATGTTTGGGAATGTAACTACACATGTGGCATTGATGACAAATTTGGATCAACCTAATTCTTAAGAGTTAATGTTACTCAGTGGCTTCATTTTGGGTTACTCTTCTATAGAAGGAAACATTAATGTTTTACAAATGGTATATTTATAAAAAGAAGGTAATTTCTCGTAGCTGAATGGTATTGACAAAGTTCCTTTGCTATACACTGGAGCACAGATCTGAATATCAAGAAACTTGGATCTGGCAAAGCTTTTCTGAGGCCCAGTTGCCTCTTTTGTAAAAGAGATTGTTGTCACAGATGAGGTGATGCATGAAGAAGTGCTTTGTGGACAGTCTATCATGTGTTATTACACTTTTTCGCACACCTCCCTGTTAACGTTCTTTGCCTTGCTATACTGATGTCGGATATGAGGACATAAAAGGTAAGCTTACAAAAGTAAAACTTGATAAGCAAAGACATTAAAAACTAAAAATGTGCTTTTTAGTGGGTAAGGTCCCTGGGTGGTGCAAATGGTTTGGGCTCGACTACTAACTGAAAGATTGGCAGTTTGCATTCATAGAGTGGCAATGTGGAAGAAAGGCCTGGAGATCTACTTCCAAAAGACCACAGCCACTAAAAACCCTAGGGAATGCAGCTTTACTCTGAAACACATGAAGTTACCATGAGTTAGAATCAACATGATGGCAATGGGTTTTGGTTTTAGTGGGTAATAATTTTAAAACACCAAATATTTACTTTTTAAAATTGCTTCCCATGAGCAAATTTTTAGATGCAATTGGTTTCAATGGAATATTTATATTAATACTTAAAAAAATAGAAACACACACAAAAAAACCCAAAATTAAAGAAGATTGGTCAAGTAAAGAGGCTAGTAGAATAATGATTATATTAACTAGTTATGAAAAAATAACTGATAAACTCTTTAACAATTTCAAGAGTAAAAGCTTGTTAACTGCAGTTTGGAGCCCTGGTGGCTCAGTGATTAAGAGCTCAGCTGCGAACCCAAGGCTGGCAGTTTTGAATCCACCAGCAGCAACCTGGAAACCTTACGGGGCAGTTCTACTGTTTCCTACAGGGTTGCCCTGAGTTGGAATTGACCTGATGGCAACAGGTTTGGCTTGGTTTTTCGGGTAACTGCAGTTTAGACTTAGAGGTTAATAGACTGTTGTTATTTTTATTATTACAAGAAAGAATCTATTATCACTCTGGAAAGTATCTGCCTCAAACTTCCCACTCCAGATATGCTGTTGAATATATCTAGCTTATAGTTAACTTATAACCTAATTAAAAAGTTTACCTCTCTAAAGATTTTACTTGCTGACCAATTATTTGAAAACTCTAAACTGGTCATCTTTTTTGTGTCCTGTTTCTCCTGTCACGAACAGCACAGGATTGGGACAAAGGAATAAATGAGAAATTTACAATGAAATGGGAAGGATTTTCCTTGTAATTTTAAGTAGTTAAAAAAGTTCTTTTTATAGAAAAAGGGAAGGTATGTTAAAGATGGATGGCTCCCAGTAAGACTGCTATTCCAAGTATGAAATCATTTTTTCTTTTTCAACCTACTGTTCTGTTCAAAATATGAATTCTTAATGAAAAACACATCTTGAAAAATAAATGTGGCATGGATGGTCAATGTTTTCTTTTACACGAATCGGATCTCTTAGTTGGGGTTTGTCAACCTTACACAAAGCTTACTCATGTAAACTGAAGAAGAGAGGCTGGCCCTTCAAATTCAATGTACAGAATTCCAGTCTCCTGCTTTGAGAAAAATCCAGTTGTGTGTCACAGAAGATGAAGACCAATATCAAGTTTATTCAATGCAAGAAAAGGTTAAGGAAATTTCTATTTTAAAAAGTAGTTCTAGTCAATGCCTTTTGGAACCATCGTGAACAAATTCCTGAATCACATGTGGATTTTTTTTTATAATATGCAAAACAGCCAGTTAAATCGGAACTCTCAACAACGAAGCTGGTAATTTTCTATCAGCTGTTGAAGACTTCCTGTTAAGCAATGTTCTTTATGGTACAGAGAAAGCAGTAAAGCATTTAATACGAGAATGATTTGTAATCTAAATCTAGATCAGAAAAGAAGATATACAAGTAATGTTGAAAAAATATTTCTGCCAAGATCAACACCATAGACTAAGACATGTTAATGGTATATTTGTAAAAATAAATCTAAGTAACAGTAAATTTTAATATTTACTACTTTCACTGAGAAGAAAGTAGATGTATACCCCATATCCACTGCCATAGTGTCTATTCCTACCCACAGTGACTCTATAGAACAGAGTAGAACTGTCCCATAGGGTTTCCAAGGCTGTGAATCTTTACAGAAGCAGACTGCCACATCTTTCTCCCACAGAGCAGCTGGCGGGTTCGAACTACCGACCTTTTCATTAGTAGCTGGGTGCATAACCACTGCACTACCAGGGCTCCTTCTTAAAGTAGATTGTAAGCATGGCTAATTTTATCCATATGTTCTAGAAAAGGGTTTCAAGTAAGTTTTCCTACGGCTTTGTATCAACTAAGTCTGACAGGCATCCAACTTGCAAACATGAAACTCACTAAAAAATAAGCTGAAAACTAAAGTTGAAGACAATCAAATTTGCACAAATTGAAGTCTTATCAAATAAAAGCTAGATTCAGAAAACCTAGAATTCTCCAATTTGCTTAAACATCTGAGTACCTGTTTACCCACAGCTGTTGAGCCTATTCTGACTCATAGGACTCTGACCGTACAGGACAGAGTAAAACTGCCCCATAAGGTTTCCAAGACTGTAAATCTTTACGGAAGCAGACTGCCACATCTTTCTCCTGCAGAGCGGATGGTGGGTTCAAACTGCTAACCCTTCTGTTAGCAGCCAAGTGCTTAACCACTGCGCCACCAGGGCTCCCTGAGTGCTAATAGCAGAAAAGGAGTCTAGCTCTATGGAACAAATGGTATTTTACAAAAATTTCACAAACTTTCAAAACTTTAATATTTCTGAATATTTCACAGCAACCAAATTACCTAATGAAAAGTCCAACTTTTGAATATATATTTAAATATAAAATGTTAACTGTCAAGCTATATATACTTAAATCAGTGCAAAGCAAACATTTACAAAAGTGACATTCACAGACAGAGTAAGCAAATTTCTGAAACCTGAGAAATATTTTGTACATTACAACAAAACCACTTCATGTGTGCATTAACTACAATACTGATAGGTTTTAAAATAAGACCAACACTCCTTAGATATTCTTGATTATCCCGAATGACAGGAAAAAAAAAAAATCTGGCTAATTTTAGAAATAACCAGGATGACAGCCATCTCAAACCAAAGCAATTTCAAACCGATTCAACTCTATGACTTACCTCAAGAGCTCAAAAGTACCACTTTTCTCCATTTACATTTAATACATACTGAACTTGTAACTTCTCTGATACTAATCCATGCCTCTGCACATGTCACCCATGTGTGGCCTTGATCAGGTTCCTTTTCCCAATGGCCTACCTCCTACTCACCCATTCAAACTCAGCTCAGATGTAGGTAGATTCTGTTGCCTACCTCTTCCCTGCAAATCTTGGTTAGCTGTTTCTCCTATATGGTCCCATGTGCCCTACACAACTCCACCAAAGTACTTATTATAGAGAATTATCTTGCCACTTTCCCCACCTCCCACTTGGCTGTAAGGCTATTTATCTTTTGAGCCTAAAACAGTTTTTAGCCTATAATATATGCAGACATTTCTTGAAAAAAATAGCGAAGAAATTCTGGAAACCATTGTGGCTACCAGGAATCATTTAGTTCAACAAATAGCTGAGTGCCTAAGTGGGTTCAAACTGTGAATACACAACCAGAAGATACAGTCCTTGCCTATGGGAAGTCCTACAAGTAAACAAATGAATATATTACCATGCATTACACAAAATCATCTAGTATGGACTTGGGAATCGTACTCTACTTTTCCTTCCATCTCACTCCCACATATGAAATTATGATTCCTTCTTTGACTTGGCTACAATGCTGTTGCTCATATGGGGTCAGTAAAAAAAGGGAATGATATCAGTAAAACGAAGAGGTTGAATTGGTTCATATGGGATTTTCCAAAGTTTTTTACCACAAGTAACTACAGCTAAAATCAGCTGTTATTTCTAGGGCGTGATACTGCAGAATGTAGTTTTTCAGAAATAATTATTTCACTACAGTAGGAATAACTGCACATTCATTTTTAGTTAGCTACATTAAATTTATTAAACAAACATATATTCCCTAGGAACTAGTATATGTCAAGATCGGCAATAAAGAAGGGAATTAACAGTTACTGACGATGACTACTTTGTTAAACATTGTGCTAAGGGCTCTGAATACATTATCATTTAAATTCATGAACTAAGAAAGTAGAGAATTTAAAAATGATAATTCATGTTGAATTTAAATGGACTGTGATTTAATTTATGGCCAGGGTGATAAGCTCAAAACATTATCTTTATTATAGTCCTCCCCCGTTTCAAAACAGACTAATAAACTAATATCTTCATGAACCAAAAACCAACCCCAGTGCCGTCAAATCAACTCCGGCTCATAGTGACCCTATAGGACAGAGTAGAGCTGCCCCACAGAGTTTCCAAGGAGCGCCTGGTGGATTCGAACTGCCGAGCCTTTGGTTAGCAGCCATAGCACTTAACCATTACGCCACCAGGGTTTCCTCTTCATGAACATGAAGCATAAATTCTTAACAAAATTTTATCAAACTGAATTCAATAATACGTATAAAAAGGATAACGCACCATGACCAAATCAAGTTTACCCCTGGAATAAAAGGTTAGTTGAACATTCAAAATATAATCAATAGTCCATTCAATGGGGAAGGAATAGTCTCTTCAATAAATGGTGCTGTGACAACTGGGTTTCCACATGCAGAGGAATGAAGCTGGTCTCCTACCTCATGCCATAGATGAAAATTGGCTCAAACATGGATCTGTGACCTCAATCTAAGAGCTAAAACCATAAAATTCAAAGAAAACAGAGGAGTAAAACTTCAGGACCTTGTTTTTAACAGTGGATTTTCAGATACAACACCAAAACCACATGTAACAAAAGAAAAAATAAATTAAACTTCATCAAAATAAAAAATTTGTGCATCAAAGGTCTTTATCAAGAAAGCGAAAAGACTCTACAAAACAGGAGAAAATGTGGAAGTCATATATCTGACTTAAAGTTTAATATCCAGAACATATGAATAACTTCTATAATTCAACAACAAAATGACAAACAACCAATTTAAAAATGGGCAAAGGATCTGAATAGACATTTCTGCAAAGAAGATATTGAGATGGCCAATAAGCACATGAAAAGCTACCCAGCATCATTAGTCATTAGAGAAATGCAAATTAAAATCACAATCAGGTATCACTTTATACCGAATAGAATGACTAGTATTAAAAAAAAAAAAAATGGAAAATTAGTGTTAGTAAGGATGTGGAGAAATTGGGAACACTTGCTGGTGGGAATGTAACATGGTGCAGCCACTGTGGAAAAGTCTGTCAGTTCATCCGAAAGTTAAACACAGAATTACCATATGACCTAGTAATTCCACTCTGAGGTATACACCCAAAAGAAGTGAAAGCAGGGTTCAAACAGATACTTGTACACCAATGTTATTGCAGTATTATTTACAACAGCTAAAAAGGTAGACACAACTCAAACGTCCATCAGCAAATGAACGAATAAACAAAATGTGGTATATACAAACAATGGAATATTATGCAGCCATAAAAAAGGAAGTTCTGATACATGCCATGACGTGGATGATCCCTGAAAACCTTATGCTGAATGAAGTAAATCATACATAAACCAAATATATGATCCCACTTATATGAAATATTAAAATAAGCAAATGCAAAGAGACAAAGTAGATTAGTAGTCACCAGGGGCTGGAGGACGGGTGAATGGAGAGTTATGGCTTAATGGGAGAAGTTTCCATTCAGGGTAGTGAAAAAGCTTTGGAAATTAACAGCCGTCATGGTTGTACAATACTGTAAATATAATACCACTGAACTGTACATTTAAAATCACAAATTTTGTTATATAAATTTTACCACAATAAAAAAGAAAATCATAATTAGTATAATTCACGGTATTAATAAACAAAAAAGAAAAACCATACGATCATCTCAGTAGATACCAAAAAGGTCTCTGACAAAATCCAAAATCCATTCATGATAAAAACAAACTAGGCATAGAAGGGAACTTTCTCCTTTTAATTGGATTGGAAAACTTTAATTAAGGAAAATATTTTATTCTTTGGTAAACAACCATTTGATTTTAATTTTACCAAAGTTTTAATTTACAACATCTCAAATACCATTGATAGCTACAACACTACTTAAAGAAGTTTAAAAGGCCGGTCCCCTTTTTGGTATGGCAGTTTAAGCTATTGGACCGATCCTTCTGCAGGTAACAAATACTGAGTCTTTACAAAATACAAAAAATAACTACCTGAAGGCACTAGGAAGTGAACAAAATGTGCAGACAGATCCTGGAGGAAAGTATATAGTTGGAAGCAAAGACACAGAGTGAGTTCCCATCTTGGCTTTTAACCTACGGGCAGGCTGCAGTCTCTCAGGCCTGAAGAACAGAGTGTGGGGCACCCACCAATAAAAAAAAAACCCAAAAAACCCAAACCTGATTCCAACTCCTAGTGACCCTACAGGACAGAGCAGAACTGCCCCATAGAGTTTCCAAGCAGCAGCTTGTGGATTCAAACTTCCAACCTTTTGGTTAGCAGCCCAGCTATTAACCACTGGCACCCACAGCCACTATAAAGTGAAGAGAAATCCTGGAAAAGAGAGATCCGGTGAGGGAGAGCCAAAAATTCTGTGTATAACCTCTGCCTGAACCTGCGGCTGAGCCCTGAACCATGCCTACGTGGGATAAATTGCAAGGATAACAGAACTAAACAGAGAATTGAGCTGCTGTCCAAGAAATAGAGTTAACAGTTTGAGTCCAAACCAAGTTAACTGCTGGCACAATGATTAAGTGCTTGGCTGCTAACTGAAAGATTGGTGGTTCAAACCCACCAGCTGCTCAGCAGGAGAAAAGGCCTGGAGATCTGCTCCCGTAAAGATTGTATTACAGCCTAGAAAACCCCACAAGGCAGCTCTACTCTGTCACATAGGGCCACTAGGAGATGGAATCATCTCGATGGCACCCAACAGCAACTAAACAAAAAAGTCAGTACTCTTCAAAAGAATACAGCAGAATCTAGAGTCTCCGCAAAATAATTTTCACAATGTCCGAGATACTAAGCAAAAATTTTTGTCAACATGAAGAAACAGAAAAAATGTGATGCATTCTAAATAGAAACACCAATTAACAGAGACCAAACCTGAGGTAACCCCGATTGCAATTAGCAGATGAGAATTTTAAAGCAGTTACTGTAACTGTGTTCCATGCCTTGAAGGGAAATACGTTCATAATGAATACAAAGATGGGAGGTATTAGCAAAGAAATTGTAAAAAGCGAATTGAAATTGTAGAATTAAAAAATACAATACCAGAAATAAATATATCCCAAGAAAGGAAGCATAAGTCTTTCCAGTTTTTCAAATTTATTAGCTATCTGTGGTGTCAGTGGTCACTGAACTATCATATAACCTAACAGAAATGTCAATGAAACAAAATAACTTAAAACTCGTGATTTTTCTTGCTCTTTCCATGTGGTTTTCAATTTCCTTGTATTTGAAATGAGAAAGCAAATTAACTGATTCATTTATTTAAAAAAAAATTGACAGCCCTACTAATATGTAAGACTCTGATGACATGAACGTAGAAGAAAAAGCCAAACAAAAACAGTCTTTGTCTTCAAGCAGCAATTCATAATCTTTCTAAGAACCCCTTCTAATAATATAGTTCTGAAACTACTTAATGACAAGAAATTTATCTTAATAAGGCCCCAAAGGGACCCTTTATATTCTTGGCACAGTATACATAACACATCTCTCAAAATCTCAACAATCCACAATATGATTATAGTACAGATTTTCTTGTTAGAAGTTACGTGACTAAACTTTATCTCCACATAATTTCTTAAAAATTATACATGTCAGGATTTAAAAATTTATAGTAAACTGTAAAATGTGACAACTGGAATTTCAACGCTTTTAGTTTGTTCTAATAAATCTTTGTAAGGATTTTTTTTTTCCTCACAAAGATCTATTAGAACAAATTAAAAACATTGAATTTTTATGAGGATTTTTCTGTTTTGTTTATGTTGAGGTGCAATCCATACTGATGGCTGTGGTCTTTGATCTTCATTAGTAAGTGCTTCAAGTCTAGACCAATGAGCAACATCACAATAATGGAGAAAATATTTAAGTTCTCAAGGATTTCATTTTACTTAGATCCACAGTCAACAGCCTCAGAAGCAGCAGTCAAGAAATCAAATGACGCATTGCATTGGGTAAATTTGGGGCAAAGGACCTCTTTAAAGCGTTGAAAGCAAAGATATCACCTTGAAGACTAAGGTGCGCCTGACCAAAGCCATGGTATTTTCAATCGCATCATTGCATGTGAAAGCTGGACAATGAATAAGGAAGACCGAAGAAGAACTGACGCCTTTGAGTTGTGGTGTCGGCGAAGAATATTGAATATACCATGGACTGCCAAAATAATGAACAAATCCGTCTTGGAAGAAGTACAACCAGAATGCTCCTTAGAAGCAAGGATGGCGAGACTGCGTCTTATACACTTTGGACACGTTGTCAGGAGGGATCAGTCCCCGGAGAAGGACATCATGTTTGGCAAAGTAGAGGGTCAGCAGAAAAGCGGAAGACCCTCAATGAGGTAGACTAACACAGCAGCTGCAACAACGAGCTCAAGCATAACAATGATTGTAAGGATGGCACGGGACTGAGCAGTGTTTCATTCTGTTGTGCACAGGGTCGCTATGAGTCGGAACCGACTTGATGGCACCGAACAACGACAACAGATCTTTAGGGTAATTCTTATTTCTGAATCACTTGATGTATTTTGCATGCTTTTAAAAAACAACGGTCATTTTTCTTTAGACTGAAAAAGTGTAGAAATCACAAATTCAAGAGTCACATACTGTACAAATGATTTTCCAAAATGTTTTGTCATTTTAAAAGATTTGAAGCATTTATGAGTGCATGAAGACACAGGAAGAGAATATACACAACTATGAAATAACGCAGGAGCAAGTGTAACACAGCAGTCCAGAGCATGGATCCCAGGAGAGAAAGGAATGGGTTTAAGACAAGAGTTGATCACCTTCTAAGAATCATGACCTTATGCCAACTAGTTAATTGTTCCATCTATAGAACACCTGGAAACCATCACAGGGTCATTGTACAGAGTAAACAGATTACTATCGATGATATATATTTGATATAATTCTTTAGAAAGGGATTTTGGCCGACATTTTCTGAGTATACTCTTATGGAGTATTAGTAAGTGCTGAATGGGGGAAATTTTTAAAAGATTCTGTAAGTCTGAGAAACTCTGGTTTATTTCAGGGCTTCTCAGCCTTTAATATGTGAATATAGAGTGAAACCTGTGTGAGCCAGAACGCTGACAGGACTGCCTTGTTTTTCTAGGTCTCCCAAGTTTCCGCCTTTGACAGGGTACAGTCTTACTACTTCTATCGCTCATTTTAGTGGAAAATATTTGTTTTCCTTCTCTGACAGGTTCCTGCCTTATACAGGTTCCACTTTCACAGGTTTTACTGTAAATTTTGAATTTCCAAGATGGGAATATAATATTTATCATTTCTAAAACTTAACTGGCCATGGTACCTCGTTTTCACTGAGTATCTCAAGGGACCAATGTTCCACTGAAATCAAATTTTGAAAACTATAAATCGGTCACTATAAATAGTTGGAAAAGTATTTATATCCCCTTAATCCAGTAGATCAATCCTTCAGTATTTTTATAATGTGAAAAAAGTTAAGGCAACAAGAATGAAGACACTCTGCACTGTTATTTAAAATAGTAAAATTCAGATGAAATCTCAAATGATAGAAGAATAAACATTTATATATCAACTTAAAGGACTATTATACAACTACTCGAAGTAGCCAGAATGGAGACTACAGCCCCGTGGAAAAGGTTGTTACAATAAAGAGACAGAACCCAGCTTTCTATGCATGTTACAATTATAACAATATAAATATGTCTGTGTATGAACAACACTTACAGGCTAAGTTCGTGTTCCAGGTAGTGGGTCTGGAGTAATTCTTTTTTTTTTTTTTGGTTTAAGTTTTATAAAATGTTGCTGAATACGATGAGTAAAAACTGGTAATTCTAAAGAAAGACACGCAGGTAAGAATCTTGACTAAAACTGTTTTAATGTGGCTCTTTTCATAGTAAGTTTCCTGGCTGTTGTTGTTAGGTGCTATTGTGTCAGTTCCGACTCACAGCGACCCTACGTACAACAGAACGAAACACTGTCCGGTCCTGCACCATCCTCACGATTGTTATGTTTGAGTCCAGTGTTGTAGCCACTGTGTCAATCCATCTCACTGAGGATATTCCTCTTTTTTGCTGACCTTCTACTTTACCAAGCATAATGTACTTCTCCAGGGACTGGTCCCTCCTGATAATATGTCTAAAGTATGTGAGACGTCGTCTCGCCATCCTTGCTTCTAAGGAGCATTCCGGTTATACTTCTTTCCAAGACAGATTTGTTCATGCTTTTAGCGGTCCATGGTACATTCAACACTCACCAACACCACAATTCAAAGGCGTCAATTCTTCTTTGGTCTTCCTTATTCACTTTCCAGCTTTCGCATGCACATAAGGCAACTGAAAACACCAGGGCTTGGGTCAGGCACACCTTAATCTTCACGGTGACATCTTTGCTTTTCAACACGTTAGAGATCTTCTGCAGCAGAATTGCCTGGTGCAACACATCTTTTGATTTCTTGACTGGTGCTTCCATGAGTGTTGACTGTGGATCCCAGTAATATCCCTGACAACTTCAATCTTTTCTCTGTTTATCATGATGTTGCTTCTTGGTGCAGTTGAAATTTCCTGGTAATCAATGATATTTAAACTACAGGACCATTCAAAGACTGTCAGCAAGCGAAGGAAGCCGGGCATTCAGTCAGTGGGATTTATGTGATTCAGCCTGAAAACAGCAAGGAACCGATGCAGTTATGGTGCGAGAACAGTTTGGACCCTGGAGGTTGGACCGTTGTTCAGAAAAGAACAGATGGCTCTGTCAACTTCTTCAGAAATTGGGAAAATTATAAGGTAAATCAAAGACTGAAACTTGGGGGAGGTAAAGCAACGCAGTTTTTGTAATAGTGGCCATTTCTATGTCATAAACAAGACAGAGTTAAAAGATAACTATCCGTACATTTTTCATTATCTACCTTCGTCAAAAAGGTAATTCTCATCTTCAGATTTAAAGTCAAAATTAAAATGTAAAATAAGAAAACTGAAAATAAACTGTAAAATGCCCCCTTTGAATCTGGATGACTTTTAAAATACTTTGCAAAGACTACTCTTAATTCTACTTTCTAAGAAGACTTAGACTTTCTTTTTTTGTTTGTTAGTTTATTACTTGATGGTAATACAACATATAGGACTGCCAGAAAATGATCTCCTTTCTTGGACTAGTTACCTCTGTTTATTAAACCACCATGCTGGAGCTGGTGTTGTTGGCAAGTGATACACACCTGCGCCTTCATGTAGCCCTAAAATCAAGGGACACCAGTTTGGGGAAGGTGAAGAATTGGTCTTCACTGTTAATTTTGATGTTGATCATGTGGATCTCATGAGTGGTTCATAACTTTCACAATTTAAGGATGGCAGACGCAAGAGATAAAATTAAGATGCTTAACCAAACTGCAGTCTTTCTTATTAGAAATCACATTTAATAGGCCATATTAGCAATGCATTTTAGCTGATGTTTCTAAGAGCTTAACAAAAAATGCTTGGCTTACTTTTTATCTGTCTACTCTTATTTATATTTTCTAGATGGTTAATCCCCCATTTAAAACTGTAAAGTAACATATGATGACTCATTCTCAGGGGAAATCTTACTGGCAGCTACAAACGGGACATTAACGCTCCCATGTCAGAGCTGTATAAATTTCTGAGCACACAGCTAGCATAAATGCGTAGGGGGGGGGACCCTCAACACGTTCCCCCTGAAGATACATCTGAAGTGTTACGATCAGGTTACCGAATCTTCTATCTCGCTGTATACCTGCAGTGCCAAATGCTTATTGAAATGGGATAATCATTTATTTTTTCAAACATTAATTAAAAAATTTTCAAAGGTAAAACTCTGAAGTTACTACTTTATCTTCTTATATTTACTACTCTGACTTAAAGAAGATCAGTTGTTCTAAAACAGATTCTAAGATTTTTATGGAATGATCATTATTAATCTGCTAGACATCCTTTTTGTTTCAGAAAAAAAAAAAAAAAAAAAAACTTTGGTGCTTTGTATGACATAGACCAGGAACCCTTTTTAAGGATCTGGGGTTCACTGATGAATGTTTTTTGTAGCTATGAATAAATTTCATTATCTTTTGCTTTTCTTTTATTGACAGGTTTTGAAACTAGCTGTGCAAATAAATTCTGATATATTAAGAGAAAGCAAAATAAAAGTGATTATGTGGGGCTTATAAGGATCAGGTGACCAACTAAAATGGAAGCTTACATCACCACTTAAATGATCAATACCTTAATGCTATCAAATGTTTAAAATATATATATATGTTTAATATCTCCACATTCATTTACATGCTCATGATCTTCGTTTATTAACAGAAAGGGTTTGGAAATATTGACGGAGAATATTGGCTCGGACTAGAAAACATCTATATGCTTAGCAATCAAGATAATTATAAGTTGCTGATTGAATTAGAAGACTGGAGTGATAAAAAGGTCTATGCAGAATACAGAAGCTTTCGTCTGGAACCTGAAAGTGAATTTTATAGACTGCGCCTGGGAACTTACCAGGGAAATGCAGGGGATTCTATGATGTGGCACAACGGTAAACAATTCACAACACTGGACAGAGATAAAGATATGTATGCAGGTGAGTAAGACAAAACTAACTGTTGTAGGTACTGGGGATAGAGCAGTGAAAACATTCTTGTCCTCTTGGGCTTACACTCTGGGAAGAGGAGACAAAACAATTTGTCAAATGGCGATACATATGCCAGGAAAAGATAAAACCAAGTGAGGGAATGGGTGCTAGGGGATAAGGTGGGTGCTATTTTATATGGGGTGGCCAAGAAAGCCTATCTAAGAAGGTAACATATGAATAAAGACCTGAAGGGAGTGAGGGAGGCAAGCCATTTGGATTTATGGGGTAATGGGGCAGAAGCATTTCTTAGCAACTCCATATCTTTCCAATCTCTCCCTTTCTGCCTCTCTTACATACAAACATTGCTTGCATTTTATGTACTCTGCTACCTAGAAAATTAAATCTATTAAAAAAACATGCAGTAAGTAAGCAAAGGGCAAAATAAAAAAGGCAATTCTAGTAATCTTTCAAAGAGTTGGTACTTAAGCAACAGCGACAGAATACATAAAGAAAGAAAACTAAGTAAATGAAATCAGAAAGTTCAAATTAAATTGTTCCAAAGGTAGAATAAGTTTTCACTGGTTTGTAGAGTGCCACATTTAGAATAATCTTTTGTTTTGGTATCTCTATTTTTTCCTCAAAGGAAACTGCGCCCACTTTCATAAAGGAGGGTGGTGGTACAATGCCTGTGCACATTCTAACCTCAACGGAGTATGGTACAGAGGAGGCCATTACAGAAGCAAACACCAAGATGGAATTTTCTGGGCTGAATACAGGGGTGGGTCCTACTCCTTGAGAGCAGTTCGGATGATGATCAAGCCTATTGACTGAAAAGAGACAGTTTCCAATTTAAAATGACACAGAACTCTGTATTTTCCAGTTCTTAAAAATGTAAATGTTATATGTATATTATTTCACACAATTTCTACAGATACAAATTTTAAAATGAATTTTACTATAACTATAAAAAGGGATCTATGAATACTGCTTTGTCTTCCTTCAATATACTGCAGGTGATTATTTCTACCCATGTCCTAGTTATTTCACAAATTATATCGACTAAATCAGGCAGTTTGCTCCTAAAATGTAAATATTTGCCACAGTGTAAAACAAATATTAGCTTTATTTTAAACCAAAATTGAAAACATGTTCTAGATCCTTAACAATTTATTTAAAAACTTTACAAGATTGCTTGAATTTCCAAGGGAAAAATAATTTTAAGATTTCAACCAAGCAGTACATTTTATTTATAAAAATATAGACAGGAAATTAGAGAGAAAACTCTATAGTTTTGCCAATAGAAAATATGTTTTGCATGGAATAAAAACTATTTCAAATCGAATTTGTGCCTTTCACATAAACCAGTGAAATGTGAATTCTTGGCAATAAATTCTATGCTGATATTCTCAAGAGTTAAGTGACCCACTGCATTAAACTAACACTTTTAAAAACAAACAACATGCATAAATAATGCATGCATTATTTAAATGGTTAATTTATAAACATAGAAATACACAAATGACTTTCTCAATATTCATATAATTTGCTGAAGTCCCAAATCTCCTGAAATGTACTTTATGTTATAAAGTCAGGAAAAATAAAAGTTTAGAATACTTAGAAGGTCAAAGATTTTACGATCTGATTTTTAATTTTAAGCTTATGTATTAATACTCCCCCCCCCCCCACCCCGATATATTGGTTCTTACTAGGAAAGAAAAAAAAAAACAAACCTGCCTGGTATTCAAGTTAGAAGCTTGGTTAACTTTACGGGTGTTACGAAAGACAAACAAACTCTTAGCCATCAAGTTGATTCTGACTCATAGCGACCATACAGGACAGAGTAGAACTGCCCCATAGGGTTTCCAAGGAGCACCTAATAGATTTGAACTGCTGCCCTTTGGGTTAGCAGCTGAACTCTTAACTATCATCATGCCAACAGGGTTTCCACAGGTATTACAGGTGGAACTAAAACAACTTCAGAAATTCTCAGAATTTTTTAATACTGAGATTCAACAGCTAAGAGCAGAATCTATGGTGGTTTGGCTAGTTTAATTTGCTAATTCCATTTTATAGTGTCTGTGACTAATGCTTAGCTTCACATGGTCTTTAACTCATTTTTGCAATCAATCTCTTTATTAGTAAACTTCTGGAACAATTTCCTTCCAGCAACATGTTCACTACTTAGAATTACCTTCTCTTAAATCATTTGTGAAGCTAAAATTTTAGGGAAATCTCATGAGTTTTGCTCAAGTAGAAAGAATATCCAATCAGTGAAGCAAACTATCCATAAGAATGGTTTGATTCAAAGATAATCATTTGAAAGACTCAAGTCCACCAATATGATCAATGTTTTTTACTTGCCACATCTCAAAATAAAATTTCTAGTGAAAGCAGTTAAAAGAACATCCAAAACTTACTGTGGCATTATTCTTTGTTTTACCTGTGGTCACCTTGAAATAGTTTTAAACTCTCGTCCTCTAACGCCACCAGAGCCAAAAAATATGCTATTTCTAATTTGTGGGAAGAATTAGGCATCGAATTGTTACATCAAATCCTAACTGAATAAAATTTTACCAGGGCATTCCATTTACTGACAGAACTACTACATTTCGCCAAACATCCAAAACCTTATTTATGAAAGACAAGTCGAAGAATTTGTAGAATTTTCCACAGAAGGGAAATACTATTAAAACAAGAATAATGTGAAAAGTTAAAACACAAATTTAGCTAAACTTCCTTGTCACTGGGCCCATTCTGTTCGTCACAGACCTGTATCTGACCTGCTCTGGATTTCCCGGAGGGTTTAAGATAGCTTGGGCAAAATTCCTTAAGAGCAAGGAATAAGAGGCAGTATTATATGATGGTTGAGTATGGACTCTAAAGTCAGAGCTGTCTGGGTTTGTGGCCCAGCTCTACCATTTATTGGCTGTGTTATTTTGGGCAATTTATATACTCCTGCCTCAGTTTCCTTATCTATAAAATAGGGATACTGACAGTACCTAGTTCATACAGTTATTGTGAAGATCAAATGAGATGATACTTGTATTGAGAATAATGCCTGATACTAGTAAGTACTCAGTAGACTTTAGCTATCATTATTATTACTATACCTCTATGCATCTTCTGTAATACCTAGAGTGGTGCTGTAAATAAATGTTAAAACCTGAGTTTTCAGGCATAAAATCACACTGATGGGTAACCTTCGCTACAAATCTAACAGAGCTATGTCAGCTGGTATGGCAGGCAGTGAAGGGTCTGGACCATAAGGAAATAAAAAACAAAAATTAACGGACGAAGAGTCACATTAGGAATCTCTGCCTGAGAATGTTGAGAGTTTAGATCACTTGTGTGGTAGGGAAGGTTCAACAGTCAGCTACTTTGAAGGTCACCTAGGAATAAAGATGTGGTTGCATACCTTCAATAAGACTGAGCTACAACTTTACAGCTGGTTTACAGAAGGGTTCTTTATATTCACTCTATATTATTTTTAATAAATGCAATGAAGTTTATCCTAAAGAGGATTTACAATCTACTTAATAGAAGGCCATCAAGGCCTTGGGCACCTGGTCTCTCTGAAAAAAACCAAAAACCTGTTGCTGTCGAGTTGATTCCTACTCATAGTGACCCTATGACAGAGTAGAGCTGCTCTACAGGGTTTCCAAGGGCAGCTGGTGGATGTGAACTGCCAACCTTTTGGTGAGTAGCCAGGGCTCCGATCTCTCTGAATTAGACCTTTAAAACTCGAGATTTCAGATGATTCCAAAATGAGACACTCCCTGTCTCGAGATTAAGTGATTTAAGATCTACCGTCCACTTACTTGACACTAAGAGTCATGACATGAGAATGCTAATGCTTCTAGTATCATATTTCTTAGGACTCCTACTGGTAATAATATAACAGACCCGTTGCCATTGAGTCCCTGTGGTTAAGGACTTGACTGCTAATCAAAAGGTTGACGGTTCGAATCCACCAGCTGTCCATGGGAGAAAGATGTGGCAGTCTGCTTCTGTAAACATTGCCGCCTTGGAAACTCTGTGGGGCAGGTCTACTCTGTCCTATAGGGTCGCTATGAGTCGGGATCAACTGGATGACATAGGGAATAACAGGCCTGTAAAAAGTTCTGCAATTATTAAAATGTTTCAAATTTATTTATAAACCTGTATTCATGTACTGGAGTCCCTGGGTGGTGCAAATGGTTAACGCACTTGGCTGCTAATCAAAAAGCTGGAGGTTTGAGTCCCCCCAGAGGCACCTTGGAAGAAAGGCCTGGCAATCTATTTCTGAATAATCACCCCCTGAAAACTCTATGGAGCACCGTTCTACTCTGACACACACAGGGTCGCTATGAGTCAGAGCTGACTAGATGGCTACTGGTGTTTGGTTTTTGTAATGCAATATGACATACACATTTAATCTTAATAGTAAAACATCATTTGCTGCGATGTGCCATCAAGTCGATTCTGACTCTGCGACCCTATAAGACAGCAGAACTGCCCGATACAGTTTCCTAGGCTGAAGTCTTTATGGGAGCAGATCGCCATGTCTTTTCTCCTGTGGAGCCGCTGGTGGGTTTGAAGTACCAAGCTTTCAGTTAGCAGTCGAGTGTTTAACCATTGCACCACTAGGACTCCCTAAAAGATGATTATACGCTAATAAATTTTCAGTCTTTTACTTTAATGTCTGTGAAAGAAAGTAAAAAGAGAATGATTCCACTTACACTGCCATGACACTTCTCAAAAAAGCCCACCTAGGAACAAACCCAATTTTCAATTTTTATCAGTGGGGTAAGCCGTTATTAAATTGTAATTCTATAGACAACTATAGGAAAGACTGAAAAGATGAACTAAAATTTTTAATCTAAATACAGATTCCCAAAATATGAATGTAATTCTTAATGCTTTCTTTGAACTACAAATATTTTTAATGCATCTTTCAAACATGTAATTTAATCTCCCTGGCCTCAGTTTCTTCACCTATAAAATACAAACAGTAACAATATCTACCTTATAAAATTAAGCATTAATAATTTATGCAAAATACGGCCTGGACACAGGGTTAAGAGCTGAATAAACGTTAATTATTAAAATTATTATTATTGGTTTCCTGTTAAGATTTGTTGAAAACAAAAACAAAACCAATGACAGAACTATCAACATTTGGAAGCACTAGTGGCAAAGCTACTGGAACTGGAGGAAATCAATTCTGTTTATGATTAAAATGCAGATATGTACAGCTGCTACTCTTGATTTTTTTTTTTTTTAAAGATATAGGTAGGTTCTTAAAGAAAAAACTATGAACATGGCAATGAAATGAATGCAACCCTAATCACCAGCCCTTTGAGTCTCTGAGTGGTCTAAACTTCAGAAAATACACCACATATAGTCATGCATTGCATAATGTCCGTTGAGGCAACATCAGACCACATACACAGTCCCATAAGGCTATAACAGAGTTCAGAAATCCGTATCAGAGAATGGGACATAGTGGACATAACCAGATGTAGCAAATGCAGCAGCTTCCCACACGCAACATGTTTATTTCACGTCTCTTGTATATAAAGCGATGGCACTTCCAGGCCTAGAGTGGTACATACAGTAAGTTGTAGAGGGAGGTCATTTGCCCCAGCAAATAATATGGTGTTCGCACAACGTCCAAATCACATAATGTCCTATTTCACAGAACGTGTCATGGATGTTAAGCGACGCGTGACTGTACCGTTAAAAAATGTTAGAGGAATTTTAAACATATTAAAAAAAAAAAAAGTAAAAAAGAACATAAATGAGGTAATGGAAAATGGCAATGTAATTCTGGCTAAAGACAAAGCTAGGGCTAGCTGCCATTTGGTCAGAGCTCATTTCTCAGGATCCAGCAGAACATAACTAAATACGCTTTACTGCTGCTTTAGAATACAATATATAACCTAAAAAGAATAAAAAAAAAAATAGGGAAAAGTAATTCGTATGTTTATTGACTACAAATCAAACCAAACAGAAGAAAATGGAATAAAACTGGATCTTAAAACATTAAAAGCCAACGATACTTTTTGACCATTAGGTGTTTTTTGAGATCAGTGTTCAGAGACTTAATCAAGTAAAATTCTACCAATGGAGAAGAAAAATATCCCATAGAGATGCAGAAATGCACAGCTTTGTTAAAATTATCTCAACAGAAATGTGAATAAGAAGCTATTTTTTTTTAAATATTTGTACATAGGTTAGTAGAAATTTCTAAAACTGATAGAACTGTACTCTACTCAGAGAGCAGTATTCAACATTTCAATATAAGCAAAAAGCACTGAAAAAAAGGCTCAGATAAAATTCTAAAGATTTCTGTAAGTTCAGGTTATGCTTTTAAAATTCTACCCGCTATAAGGATACTGCTAACAATGCAAGACACAAGGCAATGGTATACACCTCTTCCATGGCACAGAAAAGTTAAAACAAACAAACAAAAAAACAAACCTGTTGCTGTTGAGTCAATTCTGACTCACAGTGACCCTACAGGACAGAGGAGAATTGCCCCATAGAGTTTCGAAGGCGCGCCTGGTAGATCTGAACTGCTGACATTTGGGTCAGCAGTTGTAGCACTTAACCATTACGCCACCAGGGTTTCCAAAAGTTAGGAGAGATTATTCAAGAGGTCCCCTAAGGAGCCCTGGTGGTACAGGTTAAGCACTGCTAACCAAAAGGTCAGCAGTTTCAACCTACCAGCAGTTGAAATCCACCAGCCACTCTGCAGGAGAAAGATGTGGCAATCTGCTTGAAAATGGACTGCCCTATAGGGTCTCTTTGAGTTGGAATCAACTCAACGGCAACGGTTTAGCTTTTTTTGGGGGGGGGGGGGCGGCGATGGTTATACATGAGGTGATGATATCGACCTGAACCTTGGATATTAGAGAAACGTTCCAGAAAGACAGGAATAAAGTCCACTTCATTCCGTGCTGTATCTAGCACTAAGCATACTAAATGAAAAAAAACAAACCCACTGCCATCAAATCAGTTCCAGTTCACAGGGACCCTATATGACAGACTAGAACTGCCCCACAGGGTTCCCAAGGAGCAGCTGGTAGATTCAAACTGCCAACCTTTTGGTTAGCAGCCAAGCGCTTAGCAAATACTGGTTACCTGGACAGCTGACTTACCAAAAAAAAAAAAATTGAGGGTGGGTAGAAAATTGAGGCCACACAAATATATTTATTGTATTTAAAGAAAAATTTAAACAAAATTACTAGCTGTGCTACCTTGAGCAATTTATATATGTTACTGGAACAATGCAAAGCGCCCGAAAGAGATCACTTAAGTAATTCAACCAATAACAATTTATTAAGTGCCTCATGGGATTCTAGATACTAAGGATAAAGCTTTAAACTAAGACAAGGGTTTACATTCTGTTGAGGCAGAGACAGGTTAACGAAAACATAGTAAGGGCTGTTTTACTCTTTGCTTTCTCAAAAAAAAAAAAAAAGTCCTATTATGAAAATCTGAGATATTAAATTGAAAATTAAACGGGGAGGGGAGAGAAGAGAACCCTCTATAAGACTGAGGAGGCGCCCTATCTAGATACATCAAAACAGTATATCTACATTTCCCACAGAAGGGCTAGAAGTTTTGCAAAAATTTCTCTAACACTCTTCGTCTACTTAATAGGAAACAATATATAGAACTGCAAGAATTTACTTATTTCCATAGTTTTAAAAAAATGCTTTCTTTCACAGAAAACATCTTAAGCTGGTTGAGTTACTGCAACTTCCTATTACCTGAATAAAGTAGAAATGAAGCTAGAAAATGGGCGAGAGAATACTTATCATGTTTCATACAACTATATTATTTTTGCACAGTCTCCTATTTTTCTCTTTCTGCAGCAAAGCAAAACTTTCCATGCCAAATTCTTCAATAAACCCCTTAAGATTGTTCGCCAATGACAAGAACAAATGAGTGCTGTTAATGATTTTCAGATTTAAAGCAATAATTCTCATATAAAACAATTTTTTCCTTGAGATTTGCCAAACTATTCCTCTCCAGACAAATGTTTTTACCCTTATTCTAAGAATTTCTCACTACATTGTCTAGGCTGACTAATTTTTACCTTGAATGCAAGCCAACAGAAGAGATAACTTTTCAAGGGATGATGAGTTGAAGAAAACATTTTCTACTTCTTAAAATTTAAAACACATTGAATTACAGATAAATTCCACGATATCAAAGTAAGAGTTCTGCCAGCATTTAAACCCCACACCTTCACAAAGAATGGTTAATTTTGATCATTATTTTTTGGGAGGGAAAACCGTTAGTTTGGACCGTTATCTCTCATGTTAAAAAACAGATAATTAACCTTTACCTTTTCTCTAGGTACTACAGATTATTTTGTTTGATATATTCTTTCCATCAGGACCTTTGCAGACATAAGGAACAAAGTGTAGCATTATGTAAATTCTGTATACTTAAAGGAGAATAAATTAAATAGAAGCCATCTAGTTTCATGATGAGTATTATTTTTCAAATGTCTTCAGGGCAAGCTCTGTCCTATCACATGAAAACATTTTGTAAATGCTGAAATCTTCAATTGCACTAGGCCTAGTCCCATATGAATGGGAAAGGATTCTGAAATCAAGTTAAATTAAAAACCACCATCTTAATTCATCTTAAAACAGAACAAAATATGAAAAAAGTACATATTAAAGGGATATATGCTTCTGTCAAGTCTTCATTCTTCACACTTCAGTACGAAGATCAGTAAATCAAGCAGTCAAAAAGCTGCATAAGAGATGTGCTCCACATTTTCTTAGAAAAACCATGTATGTTTTGATAGATAAAAATATTCAATCTCAAGGTTTGCTATGAAACAAAATCCCAGGTTTCCAGTTTGGTGGAGTAGTGTAGAAAACGCCACACTTATGTGATCACTGGTAGACTAAACTAGGAAATAAAGATAGGGGATCAGGTTTGAAAGAAAGAGGAAAGATGATGAACTTGAACTGGAGTTACCTACAGATAACTCATTCAATCAGTGTTTGGTACCTAAAATGTTACTAGGCCCAGGGATTAAGATGTTAATGAAGACACAGGCCTCGCAGCTGAGATGTTTAGTGCACAGATAAATATATAGGTCTGGCCTAGATTTGGGAGCTGATAAGGGAAAAAAACCTGAATGAGACCACGCCAAATGAATGAACAAAAGAAGTGGACTGAGACTTTCAGAAGAAAACATTTGAGGAAAAAAGGAGTCAATAGAACAAAATGTAGAAATGCAGAAGATAAACCAAGAGAGTGTGGTGTTAGTCATGGTCAATTTCAAGGAGAAATAACAACTAGTATTAACTCTCACAAAATTAACATGAGGATTGAGTAACACCTCCTACAAGATCCAACTGGGAAGTCAATGGTGACCTTACTGGGATAACCTCTACAAAGTGAAGAGGGAGGTAGCAGCAGGTTGAAAATGAATAAAAGCTGAGAAAGGGGAAACATTAAGAACAGGGTACTTTTTTATTATTACCTTAAATTAAGTGAAGTATAAAGTGAAGTAGAATTACACAGTGACAATGAGGATGATTTTGCATCACAAGAACATAAAATGGAAGGGATCTGAAAAGAGGAGTCGATGGACATCAACTGAAGATGCAGGAAAGATAACGGTTTTAGTATTTTCTCTAAAACATCACCTGCACCTCAGTATTTGCCTAATTTGCAACAATAACTAAAAGAAGTAATTAGTGTGCTTGTTTTAGGTACCAGGGCTGGGAGTGAGGAGTTACATTTTCTAACGGAATACCTTTCCAGATTCCACTGAACTTCAACTATGCTAGTGGTTTCCTCCCCTCCTCTTTGCACATGAAGCTGCGCATACCCAGCTTTTAATTCTTTACTGCAGCCCCCACCATGGAAGGATACAGAACAAAGATCGCTTCTCTAAACTAGATGTCACAGAATAAGGATTCAAATTATTTTGTCATTTTCAACAGAAAATAATCTGAACTTTTTTTTCCTAAAATACACAAATATGGGCGTTAGTTTGAGAAAAAAATATTTCAAAGAGGAAAAAATGGAATCAGAATTAGTAAATTTTAGAATGCAAGTTTGACAGGTATAATATGGAAACATGCTAGATCAAGACTTAGGATTCCAGATCTGTCAGTAACTAGGTCTCAGGACTATAAATAAACCAGGTTTTCTGCTTTTCTGGACCTAGTTTTTCTCAATTGTAAAATACGTGAATTAGAAGAGGTCATATCCAGTCTTAAGAACATGACTCTGGTCCTATGCATATGAAATTCATAGGTAAAGAGAACAAGGCTCACAGGAGATAATGAAATGACCTGTAAAGTTACTAAGGTAGCCATGTTGGAACTGAGGTTGCCAATTCTCTATCTAGTGTTCTTTATGCTATAAGAAGTTTATATTTTGTGGAGTGTGAAGCTATACTGACTATACTGAAATCCTCTATTCCTCCTCTCCTCCCAATTACATTTTAAAGTATAGACACAGCCAAGGCTACATAAAAAGCTGAGCAAATACAGAATGTCCTTCTCCTAACCTAGCTCAGTGCCTCTCTGATGGAGGCATGCTACTATAGTCCTGAATTGTTTATCAAAGAAACATTCTAATTTGTAGTGGCCACTAACTCTGCTGTGCTTAGGGGAATCCTGCCTTCAACAAAGGGTACACAATGTATCCCCCATTCCCACTATAAGACAGACAGTAAAGAGATAAATTCTTAGTCAAATGATAGATAAAGTGAAGAACTGCTTGTCTCAGCACTTAGCTAAATTTCCACAGCTAGACAATTTCATCCAGGAAAAGAGTGTAATGCCAACATTAGTGGAGAATGTTCTTCGTAGTCCATGCTAAAACATCTGCCAAATATATATAATAAAAACTCACAGTGTTCAAAGTAAATTCAACAAAGCATTTGATCAATTTCTTTAGCTAAAATTAAATATTTTATAGTATTAAATTTCATTACAAATTACTATTTCATTCTTTTAAAAAGCATTGCTAAAACAGCTACAACATAACAGTTTTACCATATGGTCTACTTTATGGAAAATGATAGTCTATAGAAAACTTTAAGGGCAAACGGCTAGTTTAACATGAAAATACACTTTTTTCTAGGTAATAAGGTAACAACTTTAACTGGTTTTCTTGGCTTAACAATCTTTCAGTAATTTATTTAAAGAATTCATACTTAAAAAAAAGTTCCTAAATGTCAGATAAATTACTGATTAAGTCAGAGTAACAACTAGGTATAACGAATACACAGTGACATAACTCACCTAAATAGGGAATGCAAGGTGTCATCTTTAAGCTACTTATATAATCTCTGAGTCTTTTGTAGTTATCTTCTTTACTCATTACATATTCTAATTTTTCAAAGGTAGTTTTGTCTTTTCGACTTAATAACTAAAGAAAAAAAAACAAACAGAAAAGTATATGTTATTTACAAATCCAAGATATTTCTCTTGAAGTTATATTTACTGTGTATTTGAATTTTAATTTCTTAATTTCAAAACTATACCTTCGTTAATTATATTTTGATAGTATATAAATAAAACAAAATCAGGTCTATTTAATGAGCCAATTTTTTATTTGTAAAATATAATATTCTTTGTATGTATATAAAAGTTACTAAGTAGTAAATTATATTACATTATTTCTCATCCTTACTGTTTTAAGTGGCTAAGCGATTTTTCTTAATCATTTTAATAATTTAAAGTAATTACATATTCATATTCAGCTCAAATACTCAAATATTTTGACTATCGCGCTCCCTCACAGATAAAGATCATTCTTGCATAATTAAGAAATAACTTTTCTTGACGTATCTAATCATGACTAGACCCAATGAGACTGTAAAAACCCAGTAACTTCCTACATTTTGGGACTTCTGGCAAGCCATTTTCTCTCTCATCTATTTGATCAGTGCTATACTGTATACAGTTGAACAACTAAATGAGCTAACTAAAAGTTTATTGTTTTAAGAGGCTTCAGGGAGAGATCTGTAGTACCCTTTGAGATCACTGGAGATAATCAAGAGAAAAAAGCAAGGTCAGGAGTCACCCAAGATGGTATTAAGGAATGATATTTAAAAAATCAGGAAATATATTTTTGAATCATTTCAATGAGTGAAATTTTTTTTCTTTAAACATATGAAGTTAGTATTTCATTACTCTGTAATAAAATTCTACTTTATTTATGTCCTAAAATATTGGTGATAGTTTATAGCAGGGAAAACACTTCCAATTATAAATTCTCCTATGAAGCTAAGAGAAAAATCTGACAATTAAAGATAAGGACACTGAGTCCAAAGTGATCACATGGTTAGCAGACAGCAGAGCATACCAATATTAGTCATTCACTCACTCACAAAGATGTTATGTCCCTGTTTTTCAGGGTCCCATAGTTTGGTTCAGGAGCTGAAGAGTATCCTGATATCTAATCCACTACTCTTTCAAGTATTACAAGTTTGTACAGTTGGGACTGATGTCAGAATCTATTTTCATAAACTCCAAGATGCAGATTCCCTTCAGATAATTTGTAACAGAAAAATGTCTGAACAGTATCCTTCCCTTTTTGAAACAGGCTGTCAAGGAGTCCTTTGCTTTAGACATTCCATTCCCTTGAACAGTGGTTCCACAGTCTTCCCCGCCACCCTTCAACACACACAATTAGCATTCTCAAGGTTAGATGCCAATCTCTGCTCGCTACCCATAAGTCTAATCGTTCTTTTCTATTTGTTTGTCTTTTTCTTTTTGCTTTGTTAAGAGTTCTTTATACATGACCCAGTGCCATCGAAAGACTCATAGCGACCTTTATATATACTGTATACAAACTCCTGATCAGTTACATTATCTCCTCCTACTCTGCAGCCTCTATTCAATTATTTTTTAAATATTTTTGATGAACAGAAATTCTTATTTTGATGTGGGAGAACTTATCCATTTTTTCTTCATTGTCCCAGCTTTTTGTTATCTTATCTAAAAAATCCTCACCTATCCCAAGCTGGAAATCTATTCATGCCAAGCCAGAAAGATGCTCACCTTTTTTTTCCTTCTACTGCCTAGCTTATACCATTCCATCAACACTGGTCAACCCTCTATCTCAACATGTACTGAGGCCTTTGTTACTTACTCTGCTTAGAACTCTCTTCTTCTAGATATCCATATGATTGGTCCTCTCACTTCCTCCAGGTCTCTAACCAACTGTCACTTATCAGAGATTCTATTATCACATTATATAAAATAGTACTGCCCAGTTTTTCTTTCTATTCCATTTACTCTGCTTTATTTCTCTCCAGAGCATTTATCACTATTTATGACAGAGAATATGACTTGGTCTATGTATCACTCACTACTGTATGCCAAGCAATTAGTGCCTTGCACAGTATAGAATATTTTGAAATTGAATGCAAACACCTTAAGTTTTATTCAGATTAATAGAGCTGTTAAAATTTTTTTTTCATGCCAATATAAATATCTTCAAGGAAAATAAAAATTAAGGGAACTGTATCACATTTCTAAACCATAGTATAAATCAGAGTCTAAGTCTTTTCCCAAAAGCCTTAAAGATGGGATTCTTAACTGTATAATCATTTCTATTTTCCCATGAAATTCAATTTTTAAGAAAAAAAGATAAGGCCATCTTTATTAAAAAGCCTTTTAAAGTAGGAAAGCCTTTCACCCAGGTTTTTCTATAATACAAATGAAATATAAAATGGGTCATAAGCTTTTCCATACTAACATTTTTCCAATATAGAAATCTACTCTGGCTTTCATGAGAAACATCTGTCTCTTCAGATATTATGGAAAGTGAAAGCAGCACTAGGCTAATCAAAAACAAAGCCATGTTTTTAGTAATTATAAAAGAAGAGAAAGATGTTTGAGAAAGTCCATCATGTCTCTAGCACAGGACCTTAAGAACACACTAACTCTTCACAAAATGCCTCAACACACAAAAATCACTTCCCCCTAACATTAAGGAATAATATTAAATCTGAACAAATTTAGTTGAATCTAAAATTTTACTTATATGAAACCTAAATGAAAAATACTTGGAAAGCTTGAGGCCAGTATCATGTCACTCAAATATAAAAAATGCACAAATTTGCAGAAATCAAAATTCGTACCCTGATCTTGTTAAGGTAAACAGAACCAAATATGATTAACATAATAATACCAGAACGTACAGCAACATTACACAATGCACGTTAACTATCAGGTTTTCAATTATTCTTAAGGAAAGTATCTAAGTGGTTTACAGACAAAAAATGACTGCAAATCTCAATCAGTATATTTTTTGGGAAACTTACGATTTAGATCTTCCTCAAACTTTCCAAAAGTATAATCTTTACATGGCTAAATGCAATTTTTTTTTTTTGCATTTATGATTTTCCATGACTGAATATGAAGTAGTGTGCTGTCTGTAAGATGCTTAAAGAGGTACTAGAAAAACGATTTCCCAAAGAGCAGAAACCAAGTCTCAAGCTACATTGTGTCCAAAAACTATCTGGTATACCTGGGTAAACTATGTAAGGAGAGAAAATGTAGTTTTCAGAGAGCAGGGTATGAAGTCATTTTAAAATCCTTATCTATTATCATAATACTAACCTAACTAAAAAACACAACAGAAACTAGTAACTATTTCCAATAGGAAGTCTAACCTTTCATTAACTTACGAAGATTACTCACCGCCCATGTTTTAGTCAACCTGAAAATTGGGGCACTTTGTAAGCCAGAAACCACTGCCATAAGTGCATGGAGGTTATTCAGCTCATACAGTTTCTGAAGATTAAAAAAAAAAGAGAGAGGCAGAGATGACAAATAAATAGCATGAATACAAGAAACAGAAATACATAAAACATGTTATATATAAAAATTTATTCCAGGTGGATTAAATACTCAAGTGTCAAAACCAAAGCTATAAAACTTTAAAAGGATAATATAAGAGACTACATTTGATTTTCTCAAAAGTTAGGGTAAGATTTCTTAAACGAGATATTCTTAAATAAGATAATAGAAAGCACTAAGACTAATAAATTTGACTTTATTAAAATCTAAGAATGTCTATATCAAAAGATAACATGAAAACAGTGATAAAACAAGCCACAAATAGGAAGATGTATACAAACGATGTAACAGAGAACTAGTAACTAGAATTATACACAGAACTCCTAAAAAAATCAATACAAGACCAATATCACAACAGAAAATTGTTTAAAGATCTTGAACAGGTATTTCAGGAGAGAAAAGCTAAATAGCCAACACAGAAAAGATGTGAATTGTCATTAGATTCAATGAAAGGCAACTAATACGAAAATGAGACACATTTTATACCAACCAGGGTTGGTAATGAAAAATTCCGACAGTATCAAGTGGTGACAAGGATGTGGAGCACCCAGTACCTTGGTACATTGCTGGTGGGAGTGTGTATTAGTATAGCTAGCACGGCACTGGGAGACTGGGAAAGCAGTTTGCAAATCAGAGAGATGAGCATAACTCTGCAACTCAGCAGTGCTGCTCCTAATACGGACTCTGTATTTCTAGACCTTCAATCCTCACATGAAGACCAGGAGACTCATATGAGAATGCTGACAGTGGCAGTGTTTATAACAGCAAAAATCTGGAAAACTACCCAAACTGTCAAACCCAAACTGCAGTATACTGAATAAATTGTGGTATATTCAAACAACAGAATACAACAGAGGTACAGCCAACTACATGTACAAATCTCAGTAATACTGCTGAATTAAACAAGCAAGTTATAAAAGTAAATACGGAATAATTTCATTTAAACAAAGTTAGAAAACATACATATGAAACAATGTATTATTCAGGGATACACATATACAGTAAAACTAGAAGAAAAAGCAGGAGAATGACAAACAAAATTGAGAACAGTGGTTCCCTTTGTAGTGGCAGAGTAGGGGATTGCATACAAAGAGACAAACGAGAATTCAAAGTGGACAGTGTGCACAAGGGTATCCAATTTACTGCTCTTTAAAAATAGATATTTTAAATATATCTTATAAATATTCTTTTGATTATATGTGCTTCAACTTGTCTAGGCTATGCCAGTTACTTAATCAAACACTAATCTAGGTGTTGCTGTGAAGGTTATCTGTAGATGTGGGTAACACCTACAATCAGTGACTTTAAGTAAAAGAGATTAGGCATCTAGGTGACAAAAACTGTTTTGGCTCAAATGCTAACCTAAAGCTTGGCAGTTCAAAACTATCCAGCAGTGAGTACCACAAAAGATAGCCCTGGCAATCTGCTTCCATTAAGATTACAACCAAGAAATTCCTATTGAGCAGCTCTACTCCATAAAACATGGCCTTGCCATGAGCCAGAACTGACTTGACAGCAAGTAAAAACAACAAAGGAGATTACGCTTGATAACGAGAGTGAGCCTCATCTAATCAGTTGAAAAGCCATAAAAGGAGAAAGAGACAGAGAGAGAGAGTGTGTGTGTGTACGTACATACATCGATCGTCCTGGTTCTGTTTCTATACAGAACCCCAACTGACACAATCTACTAAAAGAAGAGAACGACCTGAATATGGGAGGCAGACTATCAGGAGAGACAGATTTCAGGGACGGTGATCAAAACAAGAACAAAAGCATTTATGCTTAGCGCTCTGGATGAACGTGGGAGCTATCAAAAATAAATCAAAGGGTGACTCTGAACTGGAATTAAATTACTATTTGATGAGAAGGATAATGGTAGATTTAACAGGCAAAATGTGGTAGTTCTGAGTGGAAGATACAAGTACATTTTTAAAAAAACTAACAAACATGAAAAAACAAATGGAAATCCAGAATCCACAGAAAAGTCATGAATTGCTGTTAGATAAAAACCAGTACTTCTCTACTACATCACAAAGAATGTTTTAAATTTTTTTTTGACACTTTAGTGAATGTCAAATTTTTAGAAAGGCTAGTTCTGCCACCTAGTGTCACAGAATTTGTTAGAATATAATTGCTCCCACGTGCTTAAGAAAAACAGAAAAGTTTTGACGTAAAAATTATAAACATGGTATCCTCATTTTATTCAGTTTTCCTTCATTCACAGGTAAGGTATGTATTTATTACAAAAGTAATGAAGAACCTGGCGACAATTACATTTCTTAGTGAACCTTATAAACACGGAGTTGATAAAAGTTTTAATAAAATTTTGGTATCCTCTCGTGGCATGTCCTGTTCCATCTTCCTCTCTAAATTCTGGCTATCCTTGAAATCCATGCTCCATTTCTCTTGCTGTATTTATTATCTACGCCCAACAATAACTGCTCAATTAACTATCTGATAACATCTGTACTTACACAATTCTTGTAAAAATAATCACATGGCTGGCAGAGAGGTCTATTTCAAAAGCAAATAATTAACCATGAATTCTACTTAACCCTATATAGCTTTCTCTATCACTTCAGAATAGAGTCCAATATCTTGTAAGTATCACACTTCACTACAATCTGACCTCTATTTACTTATCTAGTGAAAGAGATCATAGTTCAGTTACTCAGAGAGAGGGGGGACGGATATGAAAGAAAAAAGGGGGAGACAGGAGGAAGAAAGAAAAAGGAAGAGAGAAAATAGGCATCTAATTAAAGAAACTGGCTTACATTAATCAATAGGCCTTATTTCCCAGTGTCAATAAACAGTAAACAAAATGTCACAAGCAAATATTCAATCACATACATTTTTGAATGGTTGATCTCAAAAATAAAAACACAAGTTTTTCTTACCTTAGCAGTTTTAATATAGTGGCTCAAAACTTCTGCTCTAATTTTTAACGTCTGAGCATGAAGAATCTCTCTAACAACCCAAAAACTTACCTGCAAATAAAAATTAAAAATAGTTAAAAGAGCAAGTTTCTTTACTCACTAGAATCAAACTCGTGATGAAACCCTTAGCTCACTACCAAGATATAAACAATCTTCAAATGTTGTGTATCTTTAACGTAGGGAGAGAGAGGGAGATGGGCAGATGCTGATCTACAGATACAGGTACTGATGTGTGTGTGTATGATTTCAATTTGTGAAAGCTGACGTAAATTTTGCAGGCCTGGAGATACAGTGGGTAAATATCCAGCTGCTACACAAAAGGTCAGCAGTTCGAATCTACCAGCCATTCCTTGGAAACCCTATGGAACGTAAATTTTGAGGAGAAGGAAAATACGATTAAACCAGAGCGCTGCAACATAAACGCTATACAGATACAAGTGTTTTCTGCTGTATTTTGAAACATTCTGACAGAATTAAGTAGGCTCTAAGGTCAGACACTTAATAAAAAAAAAAAAAAAAAAAAAAAAAAAAAAAAATTTTTTTTTTTTTTTTTTTTAAGGTCAGACACTGTAAAAGATGCTCCTTATAAGCAAGTTTTTCTGCGGCTGTATACATCTCACACCACCATTTATTTACACTGAGCAGAATCCTAAGTGTGAAGAGTCCCATATGGTTTTCTTGGTATGAATAAAATGAGATAAAATATAATAGAAAAATACATATAAGCTATCATTCTAAAATTAAGATTGTATTTTAGAAATTGTGTAATGCTTTTTAAGTCAATGAAACTATCTTTTTTAGTTATTTGAAAACATTAAACATTAAAAATTATCAGAAAGCCAACTAGGTGGATAACTTTATTAAAATGCTCTACCCTGGTATAAAGAGTTTCACTCACCACAAGCTGTGACATAATTCACTCAGGTACCATGAAATATGAAAATAAAATCAAAGCACTGTAAGCTCAAACTTAGACCAATCTAAAATCAGGATGCCGTTAAAAATCTCGGTGTAAAAGAAAGCTTTAAATACCACTGCCTCACATTTCTTCACTTTTTAAAATGAAAAATACTTCAAATTTTACTTACAATTTTCAACTGTAAACAAATCGTCAAATGTATTTTACAAATGTATATGTAAATGTGAAATGCATATATATTAAAAAGGTTTCTTAATGCTTGTTTCTTTATTTGGGTTACTAACAGCAATAATTTTCCCTGATTCTAACAAGCTTTACTCCTAAAAAATATCAAAAGTTAGACTATAAATATTTTAACAATAATCTTTGCAAATATCAACTATTAATTCAATCTAATAATGTCAAACAAATTTTAAGACAAATACTGTGGTGGTTTTAAAACATTGACACAAATTCTTTGTCACTGCTCTCGTTGAAAATTGTGGTGTGAGTCATCTCCCACTGAATCTGGGGAAGCTTGTGACTATTTCAATGAATAGAATATGGTGAAATTAATGCTAAGTGACTTTCAAGGTGAGGTCATAAAAGACCACTTAGCAGCTCCTGCCCTGACTGCTAGAGCACTCTCTCTGGGGGTCCTAAGCTACCATGTAAGAAGTCCAACTACCCTGAGACCACATGTTGCTCCAGCTAGCAGTCCCAACTAAGGCTACCCACACTTGAGGATACTGACCCAAAATGACCATCACCAAGGCATACTTTAATAAAATTACTGGACTTAAAAGTAAAAAAAAAATTGGAGGGCAACTAGACAAAAAGAGAAAGTGATTTTTAAGGAAAAGGAAATTCAGTTATCATCATACTTTTCAACTGCCACACTCTATGCAAAAAAAAAAAAAAGGATTTACATATCAAAGATAACCAAGGAAAGAAAATGTGACCCAATAATTTTTTCTGTTCAGTAAAAGTGACTCTCATCTATAAACAGCACAGGCAGACTTGTCAACACGTAAGAACTCAGGGATCGTTGTTCCAATAAGCCCTTCCCGAATAATGTATAGGAGAACGAAAGAGCTTCAGACAACAAAAATGACTAGAGACATCAACATAAGGATATCAAAAAGAAACAAAAAAAAATCAATTGCCATCAAGTCGATTCTAACTCATATCAATTCTACAGGACAGAGCAGAACTGCCACATAAGGTTTCCCCAAGGCTGTACATCTTTAGAGAAGCAGACTGCTACATCGTTCTCCTACAGAGCAGCGGATGGATTTGAAACGCTGACCTTTTGGCTAGCAGCTGAGCCCTTAACCACTGAGCTACCAGGGATCCTTTGTAATGACAGTAGAAAAAAAAAAGATAGTAGTGAGCATTAAATGTGTAATACTTATTCACAGAATTAAGACTAACATAACATAGTTCATAAAGTCAATGTTCTACCTCCTAGTTTGGTGAGCAGTGTCTGAGGTCTTAAAAGCTTGCGAGTGACCATCTAAGATACACCTACTGGTCTCTTCCTGTCTGGGGCAAAGGAAAGTGAAGAAAGCCAAAGACTCAAGGAAGCAATTATTCCAAAAGCCTAATGGCCCACATGAACCACAGCCTCCACTAGCCTGAGACCAGAAGAACTAGATGATGCTCTGCTGCCACTACCAACCACTCAGACCAATATCACAATAGAGGGCCCTGGACAGAGAGGGAGAAAAATATAGAACAAAATCCAAATTCATAAAAAAGACCAGACTTACTGGTCTGATAAAGTCTGCAGGAACTCTTGAGACTATGGCCCTTAGTCACCCTTCTAACCTTGATCTGAAGCCACTCCGGGAGATCACCTTTCAGCCAAATAACAGACAGGCCTAAAAAATAACATCCGTGAGGAAAGCGCTCCTTAGAACAATCAGCTATATGGGACCAAAAGGGCAACATCTGCCCAAAAGTAAAGATGAGTAGGCAAGAAGGGGCAGGAAAACGAAACGAATGGTAATGGGGAACTCAGGGTAGAAGTGGCGAGAGTGCTGACACATTGCAGGGATACAATGTTACAGAACACTGTATATAAATCACTGAATCGGAAACTAATTTGCTCTGCAAACTTTCACCTAAAGCAACACACACACACACACACACACACACACACACAAAGACTAAATGAGCACTAGAAGGGAGTGAGAGCACAGTATACGTGGCTGCATGCTCTGACAATATATAGTACAATAATTAAAAATGGGGGAGACTAGAGAAAACATACTCAAGGAATTTATGTTTTCAGTAACTATACTGGTGCTGTTAGTGATAGCATTCTTACTTGAGGTTGTTGTTCATTATGTAAGATAAAGTATATGTGTAATTATACGATATTCTATTATGTCTGTGTTCCTTGAAAACCAGGATGCTGGATGTGGAGAAAAGACATACAGATTTAATATATAAGAATTAAAGCAAAAACTTCCATTCCGAGTTCGAATTGAAGTTTCAATATGAACTCACGAGGTATTTTATCTTTAAATATTTGTGTATGTGTATGATATAGATATCCTAACTATATCCATGGAAAAACTCTAAAAATTGTGGTCATCCCAGTAGCTATGAGTATCCCTAGCAATGAGACTGAAATAGAAATTCCCACTATGATAAACCAGAATTTTTTTTTTAATTTTTAAAAAATTTTTGTTGTGCTTTAAGTGAAAGTTTACAAATCAAGCCAGTCTCTCATAAAATCTTATACATACCTTGCTATTACTCCTAGTTGCTTTCCCCCTAACGATACAGCACACTCCTTTCCACCCTGTAAACCAGGACTTCTTAAAGAAATGTTCATTTTCGAAGGGAGCAAGAAATGCACAAAATGAGTCTGGAACATTTTGGCATACCAGGTGGCAAGGAAATTATTAAAAACTACCTGTTGTTGAAGCCCTGGTGGCACCAGTGGTTAAGCGTCTGGCTGCTAACCAAGATGTTAGCAGTTCAAATCCACCAGCCGCTCTTTGGAAACCCTATGGGGCAGTTCTACTCTGTCTATGGGGTCGCTCTGAGTCAGAATCGACTCGATGGCAACAAGTTCAGTTTTTGGGTTTTTACTTGTTGTCAGGTGCTGTCAGGTTGGTTCTGATTCACAGCAACCCCATGTACAACAGAACAAAACACTGCCTGGTCCTGCACCATCCTCACAATAATTGGTATGCTTAAGCCCACTGTTGCGGCCGCTGTGGCAATCTATCTTGTTGAGGGTCTTCCTCTTTTTTGCTGACCCTCTACTTTACTAAGCATATGTCCTTCTCCAGGGACTGGTCCCTCCTGATAACATGTCCAAAATACGTGAGACGTAGTCTCACCATCCTTGCTTCCAAGGAGCATTAAAGACTACTGGGGTTGTGGAAAACGGATGCGGAAGCCAACCCGAAAAGGGTCTCCCTTGCCAAAGGGCAATGTGAGTTTCAATAAGGATAATAATTGCAATCAACTGAAACCTATCGTACATATTTAAATCCATTAAGTTCATAATAATATTCAAAAATAACACACAAAAAAACCTACTCGATCACCATCAGAGAATAACAGAAGACCAACTCATTATCTTCAAAACTGCTAAATAAAGGGAAAAAGAATCAAACATTTATTCTTCCTTTGCTGTAGTAAATGGACCTCTGGGTAAGCAAATACCAGATGAGGGAAAATGTCTTTTTATAAAAAGATTCCTGCTAATAAATGAAAACATAATAATAAAGTAAGAATTCACCTTTAACAATCTCAGGTTAATTAGTTGATCTAGATGATGAACTGCTAACATCACAGAAGAGACAACCCGGTACTATGCACCTCCTGATGAAAAAATAAAACACAACCTATACTCTTGCCAAAGGGAATGAACCTCAGTCTGATCTAACTTTTGGAACAGGCTGCTAATTTGCACAAAAACAAACAAACACAGGGCATGTTAAAATGCCCTCCACCCGATCATGCAATCTAGACTGCGGGAAACTCTATGGGCCAAAATGCCTGGGTTCCTCCATAGATAAATTCCTCCACAGGAAAAGAAAGGGATGGGAAAATTGTACATTAAAAAGTCTCAAACACTTATCAAGTTAAAAAAAAGAAATGGCAAGGCTACACTATAGTGTCTAAGGCTCCACATTTTAGGTGACAAAATTGAAAAAAAGAAACACAGGAAGTGATTACTATAAAAGTTAGGACAGTACTTACTTCTAGCAGAAGAAAGAGGGGGTGACTGGATTGAGGTACATGTAGGAGATTCTAGGGGGGATGGTAAAATTTTGTTTCTTGACCTGGGTGGTGGTTACAAGGATATCTGCCTACCAATTAATTCATTAAATCATACCTTTGTTTTGTAGTCTTCTGTGTCTATGTTTTATTTGATAATAAGTCATTTAAACATAGGAAATAAGAGAACAATAAATAAGACCAGGGAGATTTGGAAACGACAGAACTTCTAAAAATGAGAACAAAACAAAAAAAGAAAGAGAAATTAAAACCAGGAAGCGCTAGAATGAAAGGTCCATGAAGGTAGAGACGTTTCTGTTCATTGATATATCACACACATCTAGAACATTGCCCAGGGCACAGCAGGAACTTAAGAAATGGTTATCAAATGAAAATGAAAGCTAAAGTTATTTTATACCAATTACATCGCAAAGTTTGATGATACCAAGTGTTGATAAGGATACAGAGTAATGAAAATTTGTACCCTGCTGCTGGAAATGTAAATTGGTATAACCATGTTGAAAAAACAAAACATTATCATGTACAGCTAAACGTGTATATACTCTATGACTCAGATTTTATATCTAGGCAAATATCTAGGACAGTTTTTCAAACAGATCACAACCCTGTTTTCTGAAATCAATTTCTAAGTCTAAGAAGCAATTTTTTCCAAGTGAAATAGAATGGAAAAGATGGAAGTACATATTACCTAACAAGTAAACCATGTTCCAGAATATTTGTTTTAGCTCTGTGTCTGTGCTGAGGTACAACGTAAAATATTTCATCTTTCTACAGGTCACAGTCAAAAAGTCTGAAAGTTCCTGCCTAGAGAATTACTGGACATGCGCTATCAAGAGACTCTTAGGACATTCATAGCGACATTTACGACAGCAAACAACCTGAAAACATATCTCACATCCACCCATACAACAACAGATAAATTCACTGTGATACGTTCATACAATGAAACCCTAAAAACCGGTGAAAATCAATGAACTAGAGCTACGTGCACCACCGTGGATGCATTAGAGAAACACACTTGAGTGAAAAAAAGTCAATCAGAAGAACATATACAGTAACGGAACCCCTAGCGGCACAGTGGTTATGAAGTTGGAAAGTAAGATTACGTAACATATTGTTTTAGGGATACAAATATTTCTGGTAAATCTATAAAGGAATTACAGGAGAAAAAAAAAAACCAAATTGAAAAAAAGAAAATAAACAACACACAAAATGTCCAGTTAATGGTTACCTTAAGAGGAGGAACCGAGGTGTAAGACACTTCAAGTTTTGGTACTATTTTATTTCTTAAGTTAGGTGGTTAATTCCTATTTGTTTCTCATAACGATTCTCAACATACATTAGGTTAGCCATATGAAATAGCCATTTTAGTAGGTTAAAAATGGCCAAACATCAACGATTTCATACGGTTCAAATACTTAGCACATATTCTTGGAAGTACATCAACTATTTCATAAAATAGTATGTAAATCCTAGAGAACATTTATTCACACATACTGAACTGCAGTTGCTTTATTCAGAGTTTTATAATCATATAAACCCTTGTATTTGCAGTAAAAAATCCGTTAAACTTCAAAGGCAGTTATTACAGAAATATCCGAGACAAATTACTAAAATTATGATATAGTCAAGTGACAGAAGATTATACAGTCATTAAAAATGTTCCCAAAAGAATTTTAATGATATAGGAGCATTTTACGGTATGTTAAGGCTCGACAGCAGTGGGTTAAGGCAATAAGGCTACAAATTACATGTATGTGTAACATGATTTCTACTGCATTAAGGAAAAAAATGAAGAATTCAAGGATATATGCTAAAATGTTAACAACAGTCACCTCTGGGCAATTTTCCTTCTTGTTTTTTATACATTCCTACTTTTTTTTTTTTTTAATTTTCCAGCAACCTTCTCCGTTTTAATATATGTCGTTACTTCAATAATCAGAAAAAAGCACAGTTTTTAAAGAGATGAGTGTTCCACTTCTGGCAACAGTGGAGAGCTAGTCTAATTAAAATTACAAAGTATAAAAACACAACCATTTAGAAGTACAAGAGAGGGGCCCAAAGCAGACAGAAACTGGTGAAATGGCATTGGGCAAAATTTACACTTTTACTTATTACATGTATTCCCTGATGATATTCTTTTACTGTGATGATAAATTCAAACTATCTCAGAAAATTTTTGAACACAACTCTTACATCGCTCAAATACGCAATTCAATGCAAGGCAAGTTTGTCCTATGCGCATAGTAATGGATTTAATCTAATTTTTTAAAACTTTAATCTACTTTGCGGAATACTGTAAACCAAAAAGCCAGGGAAATATTTGCTATAAACTTCTAGAAATGCTAAATGAAATGTAATAAACTTAAAAAAAAAAATGCACAGCTGAGCTATAAAGAAAAATAAGGGATTTCCTTAGCAGCCAGAAACAAAGAGAGAAGTAAAAGCAAAGCAGTAGTTAAAAGAGCTGAGGCTGTTGCTACCTTTGGAGGATTTCCTGTTTCAGCGACACAGGCGCTTGAGTTTAATATTCCTTCAGAGGCAACACGAGGCCTCACAGCCCCCTGCTTTTCTATCTAAGGAATCGTCAAAGGGCTATAATCTTGATAAAAATGTGGACTTAACGAATTCACCTATTTGGCCGAGGGAGACAACAGAGAAGTCTATCTGTATTAGCTGAGGCTCTGGGTGGTTAAGGACAAAAAAAGAAGCCTTTCACAAGAATTCATAACCAAAGGCCTGCCCTCAACTGGATTAGGAATTTAAATTTTCCCTCCAGAGAGGTACAGATACTCCCCAAACAAAACCTTTAACATAAAAAATTGCTCTGTGATAGCCTTTGGTACTTGGTAAAAGCAAACAAAAAGCCTCTCAAAAGGGATATACTCTCAATCTAGGCACCAGCAATTTCCACAGGTAAAGCTTAAACAGACATTAGCTCCCAATACAAAATTACAAAGTATATAAGAAAACAACTATTGTAAGAATTAGCAAAAATAACGGAATTAGTACTCTCAAGGACTTCAGATAATAAAATAGAAACTATAATAAATAAAATGTTGAAAATGATTTAAGAATTAAAAAAATAGGAAAAGGAAATACTAGTGTTAAAAAAGCACAATGATTTAAAACAGGTAAGACACATTTGAAGATAATTAGTGAACTGAAATAGAGATCTGAGAAAATCACTCAGAATGAAACACAAAGAAATAAATTGGAAGTATGAAAGGTTAAGAGACAAGTAGAAAAGAATGTCAAGTTCCAAAAAATTTCGAATACGAAGTAAAAAAAAAAAAACCCCGTTCCCGTCTAGTCAATTCTGACTCATAGAACTGCCCCACAGGGTTTCCAAGGAGTGGCTGGTGGATTTGAACTGCTGATCTTTTGGTTAGCAGCCGAACTCTTAGGAAGTTCAGAGGGGGAATACAGAGATTAGTCAGAGAGACAATATTTCAAGAGATACTGGCTGAGAATATTCCAGAATTAATGTAAAATGTTAAACTATATCTTAATGAAAAATAATGTCTTGAGGAACTGAATTCCAGAAATTATTGAAATTTTATCAACTCACATGATTAAATCTCCTTGTGAAGGCAACTGCATTTGGTGCAGAACTATATTTTTCTTTTTTATTCCATCCGCAACTTGAAAGTTCCTGGAATAATAAGGTGACAATTAAATATAAATTCAAGAAATAGCCCAGTTTTCCTGTTATATTATGGGTTTCCAAGCATTAAAGATTGTTTTTCTCCATTTTTAGAATTACTTTATTTAATAGGAACATATCTAATACAACCATTCAGCTAAATCACAAAAGCAATTTTTACTAGAATGTAAGAAAGCAAAATTATCTTCTGTAGTACAATCAATAAATCATATCTGAAACTGGAGAATCAAGGTAATAAGCATTTAGATACATTACCTGAGTATGATTACTAAACAGGAAAGAACTCCCGCCTCCCCTCCCATGCAGTTCCCTGCACTTGGCTATGGGAACATAAGATAAAAAGGCTCATTTTCATAGACAGGAAATTGGAGGATTCTTCTCTGAAGAGATTTGAATCCCAAGAGGAAAGATCTACAGATAATGAAAGCTGAGCATCCCAAAACATTCAGTGAAGCCCACTAGTTATCAAGCGTCATTCAATCACTAAGAGCTTGCAATCAGCTTTTCACCAGCTTTGAGCTGATCACCGACAACCCCAGATATTTGAAGGGTCTGTCAACATAATTCAAAGAGCCCAGGAACATGAATGTAAAAAAAATTATGTTAGCCTCTAACTGAAATAAGACACTTCTTTCAATTACAAATGCAGGCTACAGATTACAGTGGTATTAGCAATACATGTGATTTTGTCACCAATTCAAAAAAAAATCACAGCTATTTTCACATCACATTACATTTGGTACACATCTCAGATATCACTTACACTCATCACTATTTTGAAATTATGGTAGTTACAGATTCATCTCTAGATCTTAATATGCAGAAGCACATGTATAGCTACATCATAGAGTTTTAAAAAATATTTTGGTAAGTATATTTTAATAGAACTGATTTCCTTTGATTTTAATGGAAGAGTTCCATAGACTTCAGTCTGCCAAAGAGATCCAATACTCAGAAAGGTTAAGAACCTTGCTGAAATACTACAACCACCATCAGAGACAGAGAGAGGAAACTGAGTTAGAGCAGGGGATGGAAGAAAACTGTGAAAAGGAAGACAAAATCATATAACTATTATCCTTAGACAGATGAGAAAAGATATTGTGCTCATTAATCAAAAAGAGGAGAAGTATAAAAGAGAAATACTCAGAAAGCGAAATAAAGAGCTTTTTGGAAACGGAAGCTATAATAACCAAAATTAACACATCAACAGAAAGTTTGTGACATAACACTGATAAAATCTTTTAGAACAAAAAAACAAAAAGAACTTATCAAAAAAGTAATTCGAGAAAATGCCCTAAGACTTAAGGACAAGAAAAGGTCTGCAGAGTATCCAGTTACCCCGCAACCCCCACACACAGCTAAAACCAAGGCATAGTATCAAGAAACTGCAAGACACTGGAGACAGAGATCACAAAATCTTTCAGATTCAAAAACAAAAGAATAGATCACACATTCAGAAAAACAGATCAGATCAGAAGATACAGAACTTCTCGACAGCAAAACTGAAGTTAAAAAAACAACTGAAACAATGCCTTCAAAATCCTAGAAGCCTATGCCCAATAAAAATACCAATTAAGTATTACAGTAGACAACAGATCTTTTCAGACACGAAAGTCAGAGAATTTGCCTTCTACGTGCCTATTCTCAGAGAACTACTAAAGTACGTACTCCATCAAAACAAACTAGTCAACTAAGAAAAAAAATATTGGGACTACCCAGACTGATAGTAAAGGGAGATCTTAGAACCAAGCTGTGGGCAGACCTTAAGACCAACAGTCCAGACAGGAAGAAGAGAACAGAGATTTCAGAAGAGATGCCGCTAAAAGATAAAACAGATCACCTGAATACCTGATGTGTTCAAACATATTGACAAGAGACACTTCTGGCAGAAAATTCAGAAAGAGCTAAAATGAATTATTAGCTCAAATAAAACAAAATTTGAGTAAGTAGACATAGTGTATGGCATAGAATTTTGCCCTGCCTCACCTCTGCCTCAACCAACACTAAATTTCTCAGTGAGAAAAAACTGCTTTTCCCTTTGTCTCTGTCTCTTTCTATCTCAGACACTACGGTCTTCCTTCATGTCAGACTAGACTACAATCTAATAAATTCTGCCTCAAGTGTCATCCTGTATATATGACAGCTCATCAGCCTGCTCAACGGTTACTCTATACTAAAACATCTCACACGAACACCAAAAAGTGGAATTAGTGATTAAAAGTTGTTTTTTTTTTTTTTAGGGTCTGACAATGAACAGGACTGTTTCAAGCTGAGTACTATGTAAATAAGCCTTCATTTTTAGCAAAGGTTAAATAAAATATAGCAGCCTGGTACCTCTTAAAATTCATTCAAATGGATCTGACTTGTACTTTTTAAATCAGGCAGTGAAGAAGAAATTTTCAAATAGTAACTCAGGTATATAAAGGCAATTTTGAAAGCATGTTCATGGCTTCATTTTGAACCATGAACTGTGAAGCCCAATTTTCTGCCAAGTTTATTTTGGAAGCACAAGAGAAGGTAAAACACCACAACTGATGACCACCTACCCTATGAAAGAATTACTGAATTTCACAGGAGTCACAGCTTCTCTTATGTCTTCTAGATTTGTTCTGTAAAGTGAAATTCTTGATCTAAATTTCATCTTGTAGGTTCCAACACTCTTAAAAGTACTGTTCTAAGGGTGATGTTGTAGGGATACCTATAGATAGAAGAAGAGAAAAGGCCAATATAGACCAGTATACAGACAGAGATTGAAGGAAGAAAAGAAAAAGCAATGGATGTAAGAGATAGGGGAAAAAATCCTCACAAGTTGAAGGCAATTATTCCTGAATGCTCAAAAGGGTAAGCTTTAAAGGGACACTGTATATCCATTAGCATTCAGTCTATACGGCCACTTAGAAAAATCTCAGCCATAGAAGTGGTCACCACTAACCCTGTATTTTTAATCAAAAAAAAAAAAGCTCTGCAACTATATAAATCCAATGCAATATGTTAAATCAAAAGTAGCACTTTCATTTTTGAGTATACACCTGTCCTCTTACCTCCTCTCAATGTGTTAAAGCTGCCTCTCTAGTGAGAACAGGAGTTACCTTCTACCACCAATGCCCATGCTGTGATATCTACTCTCCTAAATGACAACTTTCCTCTTTTTTGCCTCTAGTCCTAATCTGCCACCCAGGTGGCACCATGGTTAAGAACTTGGCCGCTAATCAAAAGGTCAGCAGTTCAAATCCACCAGCTGCTCCTTGAAGTCCTATGGGGCAGTTCTACTCTTGTCCTATAGGGTCGCTATGAGTCGGAATCAACTCAACGGAAATGGGTTTGGTATTTGATTTAGTCCTAATCTAGGCCTTACTTTACGTTCATGGTGATGGAATGGCAATAACAAGAATTGACAAAACAGCTGCATCTTGCTTATAACAGAACTTTTTTTTCTAGTCTACAAGAAATATTTCAAGTCTACACCTGTCCTTTTCTTCCTTCAAATCCCTCAATTTGTATTCTTCACGGATTGTTTACATTTTAATTCTAATACAAATGATAATTTTCATTAAAATACAAATAGAATCATGACATTCCTGATGTTGGAACTTTAGATGTTGTTGAGATCATAGTCTCCTGGCATACACACAAAGTTTGCACAGAGGAAGTTCTTTATACATATTGTCAGAAATACCTCATGAGTTTTTATTTACTACTCAGTTGTAAGCTTTTCAGAAATGTTTTAATAAGATTCAGAAGTACTTATGTACTTTTCCTCATTTAACCAGCAAATTAAATTAAAATGCCTTATTTTATTGACCTATTCGAGCAAAAAGGAGCCTTGGGGGGGTGGGTGCAGTGGTTAAGCACTAAGCTGCTAACCGAAAGGCTGGCAGTTGAACCCACCAGCTGCTCCTCAGGAGAAAGATGTGGCAGTCTGCTTCCGTAAAGATTACAGCCTTGGAAATCCTATGGGGCAGCTCTACTCTGCCCTCTAGGGTCACTGAAAGTCCTAATTGAGTCAACAGCAATGGGTTTGGTTTTATTAGAGCAAATAAAGTACAGAACTTTTTTTTCTATCAGACTACTGTATTTTCTTCTATCAGTCATTCAGAGACTTGACTGATGCCCCTGCAAACTGCCTGGTCACTAGCATTCTAATTTTATTTGATAATGGGCACTCTGTAGGAAGGGCTACTGGGATCAACTTGAAATTACACAGGAAAATATTCAAATTTCTAAAACAGCTGCATGCTAAGGATAATAAAAATCTCCCAACATTTTCATTATTTACAATGTAATTTATACATAAAAGAATTACATAATTATACTAGGCCACGGACCAATTTTCCCTTAAAAGCAGCTTAAATACCTAGCTGTGTGTGTGTTTGTGATGTGTGTACAGAAACAATGAGTTTATAAAGGTTAGGGAACAGACAGATGTTCTCTCAAAAAAAATAAAATATTTATATATATACATAGATAGACAAATGTATCTCCACCCACCCCTGGGTGGTGCAAATGGTTAATTACATTAGGCCACTAACAGAAAGGCTGGAGATTCGAGTCTACCCAAAGGTGCCTCCAAACAAAGGCCTAGCAATCTACTTCAACAGATCACCCACTGAAAACCCTACTCCGGCACACATGGTGTTGACATGAATCAGAACTGACCCAACGGTAACTGGTTTTTGGTTTTTAATGCCAGCAAATGATAGCAAAAGGTATCTTTGGAGAACCAGGTTTCCTAATTAGGTGTAATCATCAAGTTGTAAAAAGAAAAAGAGATGTAGATTTTGGAGAAATCTGTCCTATCAGTTAGGAAGAAATGTGGAATGTTTGTGACGAGTTAGAGTGATATCAGGAAAAGGCAGGAGAGACATTTAAAGACAGATGGCTTCTTTTCCAAGAAAACACTTATTTAAGAGAAAAGTCATAAGCATTACAATGTGGGTAAAAACTTTAGATTGAGCACAGACTTTATTATGTAACTGAGCATCCTTTCAAGAAAAAGAGTCTAGTGAAAGTGAGACACAGGAAACAACTTAGAACCTAAGAGAATAAAACCTCTGTAAAAAACAAATGCTATGAACACAAACACAGGCAGTCCCTGGATTACAAAGAAGTTCCATTCCTAAGTCTGTCTTTAAGTTGAATTTGTACATAAATTAGATACCTATGCATCTAAGTGAGTTAGCTACCGTTCATACCTAATGTCAGTTAATCAAATGTCTTAGTAATACAGTGTACCTTTCTATGCATAAAAAACATTAACAAAGCACTTCCAGATACACTAAAACATCTCTAACATAATAATGCAGTAATAATATTTTGATGTGCGTCACAAAGTAGCACCTGATTGTTATCACAAACCACTGCATGTACCTTGAATTTTTAATATATAATGCGCTTTGCAAGGGTTGGATTGTAACTATGGGTTGTACGGATGTTCGTAACCTGGAGACTGCCTGTATACAAAAGTCATCATTGGTAATTATACCTTACTAAACATGATAAGGAAATAGCTTGGAAAATTCATCCAAGGCAGGGAGCCTTCAGCCACATTAAAGACGCAGAAATTCATGCAGTGGGGTGGGGTAACTATGAACGTAATAAAAAACAAAACCCAGTGCCGTCGAGTCGATTCCAACTCATAGCGACCCTATAGGACAGAGTCAAACTGCCCCATAGAGTTTCCAAGGAGCAGGTTGGTGGATTCGAACTGCCGACCCTTTGGTTAGCAGCTGTAGCACTTAACCACTATGCCTCCAGGGTTTCCATGAATGTAATAAACGGAGGAAAATAACTGCTGGAAGACAGAGCTTCTGAACATCAGAGAATTCACATGGGGAGAAACCAGCTGGATGTAATGCACATGGAAAGCCTATAAGCACAATGCGTCCCTAAAAACACTCAGGAGAGAAACCCTATGAGTACCATAATCAGTGTGGGAAAGCCTTCCAGAGCAGCTCCTCCCTTGTTCAACATTAGAAAATGCATAATGAAGAGAAATCACACTGAGGTAACTTGGCAGATCCTTCAGGAATGGCATACTCCTTACTGACTTGAAGTCACTCATTATAGAGATAAACCTTACCAGCACAAGGAATATGAGAAAGCCTTTAGCCAACAAACATTTCTTAGCCAGTATGAAATGTATGATACTACACAGAAACTTTCTGAATGTAATATATGTCAGAGGACTTTCAGTCAGAGCCTGTTTATGAACACATAAAACCTTTTAACAGAGGCAAACATTACCAATGTAATGACTATAGTGCAGATTTCAAGAATAGTTCATCCCTTACTTAAGGCCTTATTGAAAGCACCACAGAATTGCTACTGAAGAGAAAGCCTGACTGCAGATGACCTTCCTGTCATAACTCACCCTGGACCGAATTACGTAATATTCACTCCGAAGAGAAACCCCACGGGTGTAATGAACGTAGCAATGCCTTCAGAAGAAATACAAGCTTTACAGAGCGTTAGGAATTCACGATAGACAAAAACAAAAAAACAGAACCAAAAAAAAAAAAACACCTAGGAATGTAATGAACACGAGAAAGTCTTCAGAATATACTCATTGCTTCCTCAACATGAAAAAAACTCACACTGGGGAAAAGCCCTATAAATGTGTAAGAGCCTTCTAAAATAATTCATGACCAAAAAACAAGAAAATTCTACTGGGGAAATCTACGCATATAAGAAATGTGGGGGGAAAAACTTTAATTAAAAAGCTGAGCTCTGAATTCATTTTCATACTAGAAATTAATGAATATACCAGCCCTTTTTTTTTTTTTTTTTTAGCTAATTTTTGCCCTTACTCTTAATTGGAGAATTCATAGTAAAGAAAAAAGCAGCTGCCATCAAGGCCACTCTGACTCACAGTAACCCATGTGTGCCGGAGTAGAACTGTGATCCCTAGGGGTTTTGATGGCTGGTTTTTTTTGGAAGAAGATTGCCAGGCCTTTCTTCTGAGGCACCTCCAGGTAGACTCAAACCTCCAACTTTCTGGTTAATAGCTGAGCACATTAATTGTTTACACCACCCAGGGTCTCCCATAGTAGGGAAGAAACCTGAAAATGTTCTGAATTGTGGGAAGAAAAAAACTCAAAAACCCACAGAAAGACTGTTACATAAAAGTCACATTCTTGGATTGGGTAGCAGACTTTCACAGAAATGACTCCAAACATGATAAACAACAGAATAATATGATTATTAGCTACGAAGTTTTGGAATGATCAAGCTATAAAGTTTTGGAATGATCATTCGTCAAATCTCAAATATCAAACAGGTACTTTTCTAGGCACTAGAGATACATCAGTAAATAGAACAGACAGATGTTCCTGCCCTCCTGCAATTTACACAGACTCCCAACTTTTAAGAGCTTGGCTTCTGGGCCCCCCATCTCTAACCTTTACTATCTCGTAAGTCCCCCTGTGACGCAATGGTTAAGTGGTCAGCTGCTAACCAAAAGGTAGGCGGTTCAAACCCACCAGCAGCTCCGTGGGAGAAAAGACCTGGTGATCTGCTTCAGATAGGATTATAGTTTAGGAAACCAGGGCTCCTTGGAAATAAATATAAAAAAACAAAAAACAAACGAAACAAGTTGATTTCTACTCATAGCAACCCTATAGGACAAAGCAGAACTGCCCTATAGAGTTTCTAAGGAGCAGTTAGTGGATTCAAACCACCAAACTTTTGGTTAGCAGCTGAGCTCTTAACCACCACACCACCAGGGCTCTGAAAATAAAAACACTGGGTATAAATCTGAGAAGCCCTGGTGGCGCAGTGGTTAAGCACTTGGTGCTAACCAAAAGGTAGGTAGTTTGAACCCATCACCCACTCCATGGGAGAAGATGTGGCAGTCTGCTTTCATAAAGATTACAGCCTTAGAAACCCTATGGGGCAGTTATACTCTGCCTTACAGGGTCACTATGAATCAGAATCAACTGACTGGAAATAGGTTGAGTTTGGTTTGGTTGGGTGTAAATTCAATGATAACCACTATCCTCTTTCATAATGTTTGAGGTTAAATTTTGATACCCAGAAAAATTCCTTGATTCTTGAGTAAAGGTAATATTCCAACTACGTAATGAGATAAATACCATTTTATGCTAATAAATAAAACTAATAAACTAGAATGTCTAATTAACATCATGGCTTAAACAATCTTGTTAAATTTATCAATAGCAAGCATTTGGGCATAATAACCAATATCTGTATAACCATTTCAGAATATATTTGTCTGTGTTTAAGATGTTCATGCTCTACAACCCAGTAATTCTACTCCTAAGAAAATTCTCACAAATGAGGAGACATGAAAAAGAATTTTCATAGTAGCTTTGTTTAAATAGGAAACCCTGGTGACACAGTGGTTAAGAGCTTCAGCTGCTAACCAAAAGTTCAGCAGTTCGAATCCACCAGGTGCTCTCTGGAAACCCTATGGGGCAGTTCTACTCTGTCCTTTAGGGTCGCTATGAGTCAGAATCGACCCGATGGCAATGGGTTTGGTTTTCTGGGGTTTTTGTTTAAATGAACCAAACACCAAAAATGCTTAAATGTCCAACAACAGGAAAACAAATAAAGTGTGACATAATCATAAACTGTACTACTTACTAAACGGCTGGAGAAATTAATGCACTGTTGTTATCATTAAGTGTTGTCAAGTCCATTCCGACTCACAGCGACCCTATGTACCACAGAATGAAACACTGCCTGGTCCTGCACCATCCTCACAACCCTTGTTATGCTTGAGCCTACTGCTGCAGCCACTGTGTCAATCCATCTCATTAAGGGTCTTCCTGTTTTCTGCTGACCCTGTACTTTACCAAGCATGATGTCCTTTTCCAGGGACTGATTCCTCCTGCCAACATGTCCAAATAATATGCAGTCTCGCCATCCTTGCTCCTAAGGAACATTCTGGCTGTACTTCTTCCAAGACAAGATTTGTTCGTCCTTATGGCAGTCCATGGTATATTCAATATTCTCGCCAACACCACAATTCAAAGGCACCTATTCTTCGGTTTTCTTTATTTATTGTCCAGCTTTCACATGCATATGATGAGATTGAAAATGGCTTGGGTCAGGCGCACCTAAGTCTTCAAGGTGACATCTCTGCTTTTTAACACTTTAAAGAGGGCCTCTGAAGCAGATTTGCCCAATGCAATGCGTCCTTTGATTTCTTGACTGCTGCTTCCATGGCTGTTGATTGTGGATCCAAGTAAAACGAAATCCTTGACAACTTCAATCTTTTCTCTGTTTATCGTGATGTTGCTCATTGGTCCAGTTGTGAGGATTTTTGTTTTCTTTATGTTGAGGTGCAATCCATACTGAAGGCTGTGGTCTTTGATCTTCATTAGCAAGTGCTTCAACTCCTCTCCACTTTCAGCAAGCAAGGTTGTGTCATCTGCATAACGCAGGTTGTTAATGAGTCTTCTTCCAATCCTGATGCCCCGTTCTTCTTCATATAGTCCAGCTTCATATAGTCAGCTCAGCATACAGACTGAATAGGTATGGTGAAAGGACAGAACCCTGACGCATACCTTTAAACCACTCAGTATCCTCTTGTTCTGTCTGAACAACTGCCTCTTGATCTGTGTACAGGTACCTCATGAGCACAATTAAGTGTTCTGGAATTCCCATTCTTCGCAATGTTATCCATAATTTGTTATGATCCACACAGTTGAATGCCTTTGCATAGTCAATAAAACACAGGTAAACATCTTTCTGGTATTCTCTGCTTTCAGCCAGGATCCACCTGACATCAGCAATGATACCCCTGGTTCCACATCCTCTTCTGAATCCAGCCCGAATTTCTGGCAGTTCCCTGTTGATATACTGCTGCAGCTGCTTTTGAATGATCTTCAGTAAAACTTTGCTTGCGTGTATTCCTTTCATCTTCTTTTGATGCTTCCTGCGTCGTTTAATATTTTCCCCATAGAATCCTTTACTATTGCAACTCAAGGCTTGAATTTTTTCTTCAGTTCTTTCAGCTTGAGAAATGCTGAGCATGTTCTTCCTTTCCGTTCTGGTTTTCTATCTCCAGTTCTTTGCATATGTCATTACAATACTTTGTCTTTTCAAGCTGCCCTTTGAAATCTTCTTTTCAGTTCTTTTACTTCATCATTTCTTCCTTTTGCTTTAGGTGCTCAACGTTTGAGAGCAAGTTTCAGAGTCTCTTCTGACATCCATCTTGGTCTTTCCTTTCTTTTCAATGACCTCTTGCTTTCTACATGTATGATGTTCTTGATGTCATTCCACAACTCGTCTGGTCTTCTGTCATTAGTGTTCAAAGCATCAAATCTGTTCTTGAAATGGTCTCTAAATTCAGGTGGGATATACTTAAAGTTGTATTTTGGCTCTTGTGGACTTGCTCTGAATTTCTTCAGTTTTAACTTGAACCTGCATATAAGTAACTGATGGTCTGTTCCACAGTCAGCCCCAGGCCTTGTTCTGACTGATGATACTGAGCTTTTCCATTGTCTCTTTCCACAGATGTAGTCGATTCGATTCCTTTGTGTTCCATCCAGCGAGGTCCATGTGTTTAGTTGCTGTTTATGTTGGTGGAAAAATGTATTTGCAATTAAGAAGTCGTTTGTCTTGCAAAATTCTATCATTCGATCTCCAGCATTTTACCAAGGCCGTATTTTCCAACTACTGATCCTTCTTTGTTTCTAATTTTCGCATTCCAATCACCAGTAGTTATCAATGCATCCTGATTGCATGTTTGATCAATTTCAGACTGCATAAGCTGATAAAAATCTTCAATTTCTTCATCTATGGCCTTAGTGATTGGCATGTAAATTTGAATAATAGTTGTATTAATTGGTCTTCCTTGTAGGCATGTGGATATTATCCTATCACTGACAGCGTTGTACTTTAGGACAGATCTTGAAACGTTCTTTTTGACGATGAATGTCACATTATTCCTCTTCAAGTTGTCATTCCCAGCATAGTAGACTATAAGATTGTCCAATACAAAACGGCTAATACCAGCCCACTTCGGCTCGCTAATGCCTAGGATATTGATGTTTATACGTTCCATTTCGTTTTTGACAATTTCCAATTTTCCTAGATTCATACTTCGTACATTCCAGGTTCCAATTATTAAGGGATGTTTGCAGCTGTTTCTTCTCATTTTGAGTCATGCCACATCAGCAAATGAAGGTCCCAAAAGCTTTACTCCACCCATGTCATTAAGACTGACCCTACTTTGAGGAAGCAACTCTTCCCCAGTCATCTTCTGAATGCCTTCCAACCTGGGGGGCTCATCTTCTGGCACTATATCAGATAACATTCCACTGCTATTCCAAAGGTTCTCACTGGCTAATTCTTTTCAGAAGTAGTCTGTCTTTGTCTGGAAGCTCAGCTGAAACCTGCCCTCCATGGGTGACCCTGCTGGTACCTGAATACCGGTGGCATAGCTTCCAGCAACACACAAGCCCCCAGAGTATGACGAACTAACAGACATGTGCATATATCAACATGGATGGTAGTCAATAACGCTAAACATAAAAAGCAAGCTAAAGATGACAAAATAATAGTATCATTTACACTGAAACCCTGGTGGCATGTGGTTAAAAGAGAACTACATCTGCTAACCAAAAGGCTGGCAGTTCAAATCCACCAGGCCCTCCTTGGAAACTCTATTGGGCAGTTCTACTCTGTCCTATAGGCTTCCTATGAGTCAGAATCGACTCAACAGCAATGGGTTTGGTTTTGGTTTTTTGGTATCATTTATACAAAACATTAAAGCCTACAACAGTACATACTGCTAAGGGGTACATACAGTTACAGAAAAACAACTAATGCACAGGAGGGATACAAACTAATACTGTATAGTGGTTCTCTGGGAAGGAGGAGGGAAGAGAACGTGGGAGGATACAGAGGGGTTTCAAAAGTACTGGTAAGTACACAGGCGTTCACCTTATTATCTGCATGCTTTTTCATACGTCTTAAGTATCTCATAATAAATTAGAAAATGTTTCTCTGCCAGATGACAAGGTTCTGTGTATGTTGCCAGATTTAATGTTTATCTTGGTGATTTTAACAAGAATATGTTGCTGCTACACTGTTTCTTCCAGTAGGGTTGCTGCTGTCAATTTTTAAAAACATTCTCTCACTGAGCAAATATTTACTAAACAGCACGTTCATTCTTTCCTTCTAAATACTGAGATGCCACTAAATGCCAGACAGATAAAATAGGAAAAAAGCTATCCGTTTCTGCCTTCAAGTCACTTAGTGGAAGAGGCAAGGGGTAATCAAATAAGCACATGATTAACAGCACTTCACCTCATTACCGCCTCCTTAAAAATGCTTGCTTCTGTGTGTAGCAAGGCATATATGGGTTTTTGTGTGAGAGACTGACTTGACTTGTAAACTTTCACTTAAAGCACAATAAAAATTATTGAAAAAAAAAAATGCTTCCTTCACTTGGCTCACAGAATACCCTACTACCCTGGTTTTCCTAAATCATTGGCTGTTGCTCCTTAATCTCTTTTAATGGTTCCTTCTTACCTCTAAACAGGACACTATCCGTATTCACTCCCTTGGTAATCTAACACTTTGAATACCATCTATATAATGACATCTCCCAAACTTTTATTTCCAGCCTGGGCTATGTACTGCCAAACACAATATTCTCTTTGGATGTCTAACAGGTGCGTAAACCTTAGTATGACCAAAACTCAACTCCTGATCTTCCCTCAAAATCCGTTCCTCCAGCCTTTCTCTGCTAGGCTGCATTGGACAACTGCATATCCTATATGAAGGGCAGCCACCTGAGTTGTATAATAAAACGATCACAATTTTCCACCTAGAGAATATCAACTACATACTTCTGGTGTCGGGCCAAAAATCTTGAAGTCATCCTTGACTCCTCTTGCACACACAGTGCCTGACAATTTCTCATCATCTCCGACGCTCCAATCCTGATCCAAGCAGCATTCGTCTCTCACCTTGGTCTCCCTTTCCCACGTATCTTACCTGCTCACTTTCCCACATATCTTACTCAGCAGCCAGAAAGAGCTACTTAAAATCTAAGTGAGAAAATGCCACTCTTCTACTTGACGACCTCTGGTGACTTCCCATCTTTTTCAGAAAAATGGTGTTCGAGGCCCACAACATCTAGCCCTCACCCTACCTCTCACCTTGCTCATTCCATTATAGCTCTCTGGCCTTTGCACTTGCTATCTCCTCTACGTGGAACACTCTTCCCCCTAAAACCCATATGGCTTGCTCTCACCTCCTTCATTCAGGTCTTTGCTTGGATGTCACCTTCTCAATGAAGCCCTCCCTGACCATCCTGTCTAAAACTACAACTACCACTATCTCCATTCCCAGTCTTCTCTCTCTGCTTTGTTTTTTCCATGAAATCACTGCCTAGCTCACCTCACTCAAATGTAAGATCCACAAGGTCAGGAATTTTATTCTGTTCATCAGTGTATCTCCAGCAACTGAAACAGTGCCTAACACACAGTAGCCATTCTGTAAATACTTGTTGAATCACAACACACCTGTAAAATTGCAACTTTCAATTCCAGTGGAAAGTATAGAGTACCAGGAGAGCCTGTAGGGAGACAAGAAAAGCTTACCGGAGGAAGTCAAATTTGATGTGAGAACTGAAGATGAGTAGGAGTTAACCAGGATGTACACAGGCTCAGTGGTGAGAGAGACTAAAGGAAGGCCAGTGTAGCTAGACCAGAAAGAGGTAGAAAAGGTATAAAATGAGGATGGAGACAGCAGAAAGAAGAAAAACCATGAAATGATTTGTAGACTATATTGGGATGTTTTGCCTTTATCTTCAGAGCAACAGGAAGCCACTGAAGTGTTTTAACCAGGGGGATAATATGATCGGATTTGCACGTTGAAAAGATTACCATGGCTGTTGGGTAAAGAAAAGCGAGAGGGGTGAGAGTAGATGCGGCGACATCAGGTAAGAGGCTACGGCAGTGCTTCAACTGAGAAGATGGTATCTTGAATTAGGGTTTTCGAGCAGACACAGAAGGAACCAACAAGATACTGAGGAGGCTAAAAACCAATGGGATTGGGGGTGAGTCAGATATAGGGAGTCAACTGAAGGGAATTTTAACGTTTACTTCTAAATTTCACAAAGTGCTGTTAGATGTCCCAGGGGAATAAAAAATTAGACCGAGTCTATGTCCGCAAGTAGTAATTATCTAGATCTTCAATGTCCAAGCCACTAACCACAAATGGCTACTGAGCACTTCAAGTGTAGCTACTCCAAATAAAGATGTGCTTACGTATAAAATATACACTAGATTCCGAAGTCTTAGTACAGAAAAAAAAAAAAAAAACATAAAATATCTCAGTAGTTTTTATACTGATTACAAGTTGAAATAATATTTTTAATATAGCAGGTTAAATAAGATATATTATTAAAAATTAATTTTCGCCTACTTCTTTGCACTCTTTAATATGACTACTAAAAAATTTAAAGTTATTTAAGCGGCCCACCTTATATTTCTATTGGACGGTGCCCATTTGATAGGAAATGACAATACAGTTGTTGCAATTTATTCAAAAGGAAAAAAAATACATTTAAGGAAAAGATCGCTGAATTTGGGGGTGAAAACGTAATTTTTACAAAGAATTTGGCTTGTTTTGTTCAGGGAAATGGAATGAATTATTACAGCTTTTTGCCATTTAACACAAAAGCCATTTTCTGTTTGTGTCCTATTCCTGAAATAGATTGTTTTTCTGGAGAGCCTTCTGGGTTACAGGGAATAAGTCAGGAAAACACAAAATGTGGAAATGATAGGAAGTGAGAGATCATTTAGGCCTTCATTTTACAGGTGACAAACCTGAGATACTAAGACACTAAGTAACTTTTTCAAAAATCATAGGACTAACACTGGCTATGCTATATAAGACACTGATGTTTTCTTTAATTAGTCATAATCATTATAAATAGTGTTCAGGGACAATATAGACTTGTATATAACCACAACAAGCACACTGCATTTTGTTCCCAAAGAACTAAGAATGTATCTACCTTATATTGGTTAAGAGCTACGGCTGCTAACCAAAACATCAGCAGTTGAAATTTACCAGCTGCCCCTTGGAAACCCTATGTGGCAGTTCTACTCTATCCTATAGGGTTGGTATGAGTTGGAATCGACTCGACGGCAATGGGTTTGGTTTGTTTGGTTTATGGTACTGAATCTCTGAATTATCAATAAGCTTGTTCTGGAGTGAAAAATCCTATTTATATTCTTACTTCACAGAGTGGGAAAAGCTTCAGTTTTAGAGTCCAAAGCCCAGTTCCAACACTTAGCTGTGTATCAAGGGCAATTGTTACTCTGTCTCCTCATCAGTAAAATGGTATTAACATACCCAAGTTGTGAAAATGACAGGAGCACTACCCAGATACACACAGCACAATAAATGGCTTAGAGTGGACAGGTGCATAATAGATGTTAGCGCCCTTATTTTTATTAAAAACAAACGCCTTCCTTGATCCTTCTTCTTCTCTCCAAACTATCAACACAGTCATATTATAAAGTCATAAATTAAAGGTGTAGGGGAAAAGACTTTTGTAGCGAGATATGAAACCTTGTTTCTAATTTCCATTCCACCACTAAAAAGCTTCAAAGCCACAGGTAAATCAGTGAACCCTTCCAAGTCTATACCTTGCTTTAGTAAAGTGATAAAGCTGAATCAACCAAGACGATTTAAAGAGTTCCATCTATGACTCGACACATATGGGGTCACCATGAGTCAGAATCAAATCAGTAACGACAGGTTTTATGACTTGATGTATAACCATAAATGCCACACTAATTTCTAAAGTCTGATATAAGCAAGTTACAGCAAAAACTTTAAACATTTTAAAATTAATATGAAGTATAATTTGACGTTTCTAAAACTTCTTCATTTGGGATATTATAACGGGTCATCTTCTGTATTTAAAAGGAAAGTTCTTAAAACTACTCACATCTGGTTGGATGGCTTTAAATACTGGAACATCCATTAGTGTTATCTGACCCTGAAATATAAAGTAGAATATGACACTATCTTCTTTGGAATTCCATAATACAACACATCTTCTAAATTGAAATTATATTCTATACCAAAATATTACTCAATACACAAATCTTCAATTGAATGAAGTGTCGACTTTACAGTATAAGAGGCTTATCAGAAAATAAAAATTATATTTAATGGTACAATGGCTAAATTATTTCTAATAATCATGCTCATTTGTATTTTCTTGGGCAATAAATAACATAATGTTAGAAAATAATAATTAAAAAAATTCAGACATGGTCACACATTAAAATCAAAAACAAAAATCAGATCTACTGGTTCGCAGAACATTGTTCTTGTTATGACTATTAAATATCTTCTTAAACTTATAGAATCTGGTATTAATAAAAAGGTTTTCTTCTTGACTTAGAAAAAGTAATCAGACTACAATAGTGGCAACGTAGTATATCTAAGCACTTACATGGCTATGGACCCATCTCATTTATGGTTATAAATGTCAAACAAAATCCAGCAATATATCAAAGAATGCTATGTTATACCAAGCGCAGTTTTATTCCTAAAATGGAAGTGTAATTCAGTATCACAAAATCAATATAGTCCATTAACAAATTATGGGAGAAAGAGAACATAAATAATGTTAACGCCAGTTTTTCTAGGTACCTTTTATGATATTGCAGGAACACCTTCATATTTCATTTTTCAATTTTTTAATTTACAAAAAAAGTAAAAACACCTCTTAAAAATGTCAAGAAAGCAGAGTTGGCTTGAGGAGGTAGTAACGGTAGGGAGGAAAGTCATTACCATAAAAATAAATACTTATTACTTGCCAACCTGCAAGTATAACCTCTGAAGCTGCCCTAAAATTACCTACACTCTTCTCACCTCCCACCTCATCCCTAGCCCTCTGTGCTTGCTCCATCGTTGTGCTACCCTTCCCATCGATTTCTACATCCAGCTTTTGTTTTTGTTTTATTGTTTTACAAATGCCTCCCTTGGGCCTACAAATTAGAAGCTAAGAGCACCAGTACGTAAATTATGGGCAAAAAACCAGAGAAGGGAGGGGTGGGAAGCTCACCGCATACTCTTCTGGTGTAACCTTAAGAACATCAAATACCACGGCATCGAAGCTTTTCTTCAGTTCAGAACCTTTGTCGCTTAAAGATTCAGAGCTGCTACTCTTCTGTCAAAATGAAGGAAAATGCAGCCATTTTAATATCGTCTCATAGTCAGTGTGACAGAAATCTGATTGGCATTAAATCTGAGGAAATGAAGGATAGTGAGTTAAAAGTTTAAACAAATACTGTAGAAGAGTTATTAAGCAGAGCGTGCTGCCCAGATGAAAGAATACTAGATAAAGGGTCAGTCAACTTGCAATCTAACCTTGGCTTTAGGTTTTTAGGTTACCAAGTAAGTCATATTTATGTGTCAGTTTCCTCATCCTGACATCCTATCATTTTCTATAGAAAAAAAAAAAAAGATTTAAATAAGTTCAATCATTCTCGAATGGGGTAAAGGGAAGCCAGAGGAAAAGGATATATAGTTATTTATAATTTTTAAACAAATATTTATTTTTTTAAATGATAAACTTATTTTGATAACAAAAACCACAAGAAAATATTTAGAGCAACTCCATTAATTAAAGAGCTGTATAATCCATTCCTATGTGTTAGCTGATGTTTGTTGGTGAAAGTACAATTGATGCTGCTTTTTCTATTGTATTGTATTATAAACCTAAGTGTTTTCTGCATTAAGGCTACTGCTTTATGTTTGAATTTTTTGTTGCTACACATAGAAGAAAAAAAGGTGGCTTTTGGCCCTGAAAATCTTATTTATGTTAAATTTTCATCTCTACCATGAAATAAATATGTATTCTGTATTGGTTGGCTGAATTCAGAGGATCATCAGTGTCATGGATTGAATTATATACCCCCAAAAATGTATCAACTTGGTTGGACCATGACTCCCAGTTTTGTGTGGTTGTCCTCCATTTTGTGATTTTAAATTTATGTTGAGAGGATTAGGGCCGGATTGTAACACCACCCTTACTCAGGTTGCCTCCCTGATCCAATGAAAAGGGAGTTTCCCTGGGACGGGGCCTGCACCACCTTTTATCTCTTAAGAGATAAAAGGAAAGGGAAGCAAGCAGAGTTGGGGACCTCATACCAAGAAAGCAGCATCGGGAGCTGAGCGCGTCCTTTAGACACGGGGTCCCTGTGCCTGAGAAGCTCCTCAACCAGGGGAAGACTGAGGACAAGGACCTTCCTCCAGGGCTGAGAAAGAGAGAAAACCTTCCACTGGAGCTGACACCCTGAATTTGGACTTGTAACCTACTAGACTGTGAGAAAATAAATTTCTTTGTTAAAGCCATCCACTTGTGGTATTTCTGTTGTGGCAGCACTAGATGACTAGACAATCAGTGTAAGATCATTTAGACTAGGATCTACTACATGGTGGTAGGATCCGAGACCACAGTTACAGGCACAAAAAAGGAACCAAAATCCCATTTACCAAGGTATAGGTCAATCAGCTGTTACACATCAATTCTAAGTACTTGTCCTTATGCTTCGTTTCTACTTTTTTTCTCCTTTTTAGTACCAGCAAAATATCAAGTATAGATTCATAATCATTACAAAGGAAGGGGTCCATTTCACTAAATATCCTTAATCATTTATGCCAATGACCCTTTCAATTTGAACATTTTTTTCAAAATTAGGTATACAAGGAACAGAAAAAGCCATGGCTTTTTAAAATTAAGTGTTATTTTCTGCCATCAAAATGCAGGATTTATTGCTGTGGCTGCTAGGTACTGTCGAGTCCATTTTCGACTCATAGTGACTGAATGTGACAGAGTACAACAACCCCATAGATCTTCTAGGCTGTAATCTTTATGGGAGCAGACTGCCAGGTCTTTTCTCCCATGGAGCTACTGGATGGATTTGAACCCCCAATCTTTCTGTTAGCAGCCAAGCGCTTAACCATTATGCCATCAGCGCTCCTTAGATTTTGGACACTACTAGAATATTATGAAAAATCTGCCATGGTTGGGGAAGTTTCACATGAAATGGCCCTCTTAATCATTAGAAATAAACCAAAGTGTATTCTAACTGCCGTGAAAAATCTGGTTTAAAGAAGAAGCACAAGAAATACATTTACTTTTCTCTTACTGTATTAGAGAATAATATTTATGACCCTCTTAACACTTTGATCTCAAAGTTCCTTAATATCTTCAACTCCACTTTAGCTCAATTTTGCCCCAGCCATTTACTTAAGACTTTGCTGTCACTGAAAATATTCTCAGTGTATGGTTTCAATTACTTTTCTTATGCAAATGATTTCTGTATTTTTGTCCCTAGCCCTGGCGTCCTTCATAAATGTTATAAAGCATTTCTGATGGACCAGAAAAATTTTACTTATATGTGAACAAAATCGAACTCCTTATTATTGTTCTGTCCCACAACCTGTAAAGAAAACAGTCTAACTCCTTTCTCTGACCTCTATTAAAAGGGTCATCAAACATTATTCTCATTCAGTATGTAGCGAGAAAAATAAAAAGGGAAATATAAGAGCCAGATGCTAAAGTTATCAAGGTACGTGGGCAAATATCCTAGATCTATAGACAAAAGAAAAAAGGTAGTGTGATAAACTTATAATACATTAACTAGAGAGGTGAACACCTATCCGGTCAGCTCCATCTAAATACCCTAAGCTACATCACCAAAGTAGCCCTTCTAATATCCCAGTCTAACAGTTCTTTGATTTCTTCTATCCCAATTATAGTGGTTAAGCGTTTGGCTGCTAACCAAAAGGTGGGAAGTTTGAATCAACCAACCCCTCCTTGAAAACACTATGGGACAGTTCTATTCTGTCCTATAGATTTGCTGAACAGCAATGAGTTTTCTTTTTTTTTAATCCCAATTGTCACCTGCCCAGCATTTCAACAACCTGATCGCAAGTCCACATCCCAGACCTTGTCATCATCACTATGATCACAACCCCTCTCTGCCTTAAGTCCACTGTAAATACTCAAGAGATTCATGTCTTCACTTCTCTCTTGTTCTGTCTCCCTCTCAAGAACATCAGTACCAGTAGAGAAAAAGATACAAGCACATTGATCCTGGAATGGTTAGAACTGTGATGAGAGAACAGAAGAAAACAGCAGAGGCAAAGTGTTACCGAGACTGGTTTAGCAATACAGCTTTCAACTATGAGTGAAGAGCACTGACTGCAAACCTGGCTGCCTAGACGTGAAAGTTCAGATCATAAAAACTGTATCAGATGATTCCTGGAACATCAGAAAAAAAGGAAAGACAGTAGATATTGAAGAAACAGTTGTGTGCTAAGTCTAGAAGTCATCTGTTAAAGAATATCGAATCGCACTTCTCTGACACCAAAATGTGTGGAAATCAATCAATTTATTCTACTTCTCACACCAGCCAAATGAAATCAAATCAGTTCCAACTCAACTGCACATACAGGATCTCTTCCCCTGACCCTAGCCACCCGGAGCTCAGATCTCACCAATTAAAGGGTCCCCAAATCTGCCCAAGACCTCCGATGCCAACCACAGGCTTGGAAGTCCCCATGATAACCTCACTTCTGGCCCGCTGGCTCCCACTACTCCCTCAGGTTTGATAGATAATTCAGTAGAATGGCTCACAGAACTCAGGAAAGTGCTATACTTATAATTACTGTTCTATTTTAAGAAAGGATAAAACTCAGGACCAGTATAAAGAAAAGAAGCATAGGGTGAGGTCTGGGAAAACTCCCAATATGGAGCTTCTGTGTCCCAAAAAGGGCGTGTCACCCTCCAAGTACAGATGTCTTTGTCAACCACTGCCATGTCCAGAGCCTTAACTGGGGGCTCATTGTGTAGTCACCTTTGACAGAATCAATCTGCCCTTATCTCCTTTCCCACCCCCTCAAGAGATCTTTGTGGCCTGGCCAGCCCCAACCTGAGTCACTTCATTTGCATAATTCTCAGGTGTGGTCTTTAGGCCTCAACAAAGACGCTACAGTCACTGAGGAAATTCCAAGCTTTTAGAGGTTATCTCTCAGGAACTAAGGACAAAGACCAAATTCTTTAGGTAAAGTTAAATTCTTTACCCCCACACCATCACTCTCTTTTCAGTTTTTTTTTCCCCCAAGACCACTAAGAAACCCATTCACCTAAAACAGATGAATACAGATGGATCAAACTAGCTCTGAAGGGAAAACAAGGCCATATAAAATATAAGCAGATGTGCCCCTCTCCAGTCAGCACTGCACATAGAGCAAAATGGGTCTCAAGAGCTGCAAGATAAATATAGGCTACCAACCTAGCAGTTTAAGAAGCAGGGATCAGATTGATCATCAACACCGAAAACCAAACCCACTACCGTCAAGCTATTCCGACTCATAGCAACCCTATAGGACAGGGTAGAGCTTCCCCATAAGGTTTCCCAGGCTGTAAATCTTTATGGAAGCAGACTGCCACGTCTTTGTCCCAAGGAGCGGCTGGAGCTGCAGACCTTTCAGTTAGCGACTGAGTGCTTTAAGCACTGCGCCGCCAGGTCTCCTTATATCATTAACAAGATGACAACGAATCAAGTGATCTTTCAGATCACTCATTTTTAAAATTAGGAATTCTCAAATACATTGATTTAAATGAATGACTACCTCTAATAATAATTTTAAAAAGCCATATTGTGATTAGATTAAAATTTTGATATACTACGTTAATGAGCTAATTCTAGATAAAACTCAATATTTGATTTACAACTAGAAAATTAAGTCACATCTGAAACTCACTAATATTATCCACACAAAACCAAAATCTTCTGTGTATTAATTAGACTTAAAACCAATAGCTTCGCATCAAGGGATCTAGACAGTGTCAAAAATTCAGTGATTTTGAAAAAACAGAACCTTTCTCTGACTCACTTGTACTACTGCTCTCAAGGTTCATATAAAGTAAAAATATTCTAAAAAGAAATCCTAGTGATCCTTTAAAACTAAACTCAAGGAAAGGGTTTTAAGTAATAATTACTTTTTCAAATATCTTCTCAAGTAACAGGCGCCCAGTGACGTTAAAGGCTTTTAAATGTAGTCCTTAAATTCTTTCGACATCCTCCTGCATAGCAGACTATATTCTCAATCAATCCATTGAAAATGTTCAATTCCAGACTTCTCATTGAAGCTGACTAAATTATACAAAAAGAGATAACTAATGACTCCTTAAATTATTGTTTGCCGAGGATAAGGATCAAGGTTTCTAAGATGAACAGTGGACACATGAATGACAAAATTAATGTTTTAAAAAAAAGAAAATCCTAAAATATTTGCAGCCCTTTATTTCAAGTTCTGATTTAAGTCTGTAATTGATCATAATCCTTGAAATATTTGAAAGCCAGTTAAGAGAGTTTATAATTAAATGCCTTAGAAGTCTTACCTCAGAAGCAGTAGCCGCAATATTCACACTGCTTGCCTGTCCATTCATTAGGTCCATGCTTCCCACAACATCAATACGTTAACAGGAACAAGGGACCAATTACTTCACGTCCACGGCCACAAATACATTATTCCTGTAAAAAGCAAAAAGAAAAATTGAAATGTGTGTCTTATTGGAAGTTTAAGAAAGTAAATCCCATGCCTACCACCATGCCGAGGTGTAAAATACTTCAACTTTGCCAAACTCTATTTTTTAGTTATACCACTAAATTCAGATTGAAGACAATCCTGTACATATTTTTGAATGATTCGCAATACTAAATGGGCAGTATTCGATAGATGTTACTGCTATTTTCTTCACCAGCAAAGCAAAAGCTTAACTTTTCACTTATTAAATGAATACTGTATTTTTTCTAATTTTATATTAAAAAAAGTAAAGTATAAAAGACATGGCAAAGTAACACGTCATACACAGTAACTTTTTTTTAGAAATCCCATTTACCAAGATAACACAAATGCTTAAAAACAAAAATAAAATACTATAGAACACATCATAAAATCAAACACATATGGTATATTTATTTTGGGTTTTAAAGTTTTTTGAGTATATTAAATCCATCATGTCACTGATCTTCATAACTACCAATACCACTAATTGGGGAAGATATTATTATACCCATAAACACAAACAGAGCCTCTGAAGACACAGGCTGCTAAGTGGGAAGCCAAGAATAAAATTCAGGCCATCTAAAATTCTTGTCGAATATTCTTTCAACAATAAAATGCTTCTTTCCACATTACTAAATGTCAGAATATTTACTTGAGGTTCTAATCTCTTTCCACCAATAACCTGCGTTATGGCACTGTTTAGGTGACTGTTAGGTCACCACTTTAAGATGGAATTTTTCTTCCTCTTTGTAAAACGACACAGTGATTTTAAGGTCCCTTTCCAACTTTCAATTTCTATGATGTGTTTCCTAAGAGAAATAATAGGTGCTTTTTATAAATTAGGTGTTTTACACAAACCACTACACCCACACACAAAAAAACAAACCAAACCCACTTCCGTCGAGTCCGACTCATAGCGACCCTATAGGTCAGAGCAGAACTGCCCCAAAGAGTTTCCAAGGAGCGCCTGGTGGATTTTAACTGCCGACCTTTCGGTTAGCAGCCGTAGCACTTAACCACTATGCCACCAGGGTTTCCATACCCACATACCCACTTTAAAAAAGCTGGGTTTGAAACAATAATAATTCGCCTGATGCAAAGTTTCTTCCCTCCAGAGAAGCATTATTCAGTTGCCCTTGAGTCAATTCCGACGCATAGCAACCCTCCAGAATAGTGATTTTAAAGCACAGACTTGGGGACAACACCGCCAAGGTTTGAACCCAGCAAACTACACTTGACTTTTCTGAGCTTAGTTTCCTCACCTATAAAGCAGGGATAACAATAATAAGTACCTGCTTTATAGAGTTGTGGTACAGAGAAATGAGATTAATATATAGAAAGCACCTAAAATGGGCACACAGTACGTATGCTATTATTATGATAGTGGTGATAATATGCATTTTGTCTACTATCAATTAGACAGTCCACACAAAGCTTAAATTCAATAAAGTCTCTGAACTAAAGAAAAAAGATGAAAACCTCAGAAATACACTTCTGGCCAGCGTACGTTGATGGGTTCCTCCAAAACAGTTAAAACCCTAAGGGCAAACACAACGGTAAGAGTGACACACTTTTTTGCTAGGTGAAGCGTAACCCGTTCCTGGTTTTCAAATGCTTAAAAACTATTAGTAATGATAGCAGACTTCAGTTACATCTTAAAATTTATCTTCATTTCTTCAGACATATGGTAATCATAAGAGCAAAGCATTGCCCTAGAATTCCTTAAAAACATGTATTAGAAATCAGAGGTTTTTAAAACAATATAGAACCCATTTAGAAAGTCAACGTGAAAATGAATGAAGCACAGAAATACTTTAATTTCTACCAATTTACAGCTTTTCATTCTATAAGCTTTAATATCCTACGATACAAGGATCAACTTGTATTTATACTGTTATAAAATATAAAACCAACTTGATAATTCAGATTTCTTCTGAGGGCAACACTCAGTTTACAATGAAACGTTTCAAATAATTTCATCTCACTCTACATTCTGTGCATATTCATTCTGACATAAATTCATAAATCAAGACTGCCCTCTAGTGCTAAGAAAAAGAAAAATTTTAATTTTAATTCTTAAAGGAATAAATTTTATTATTTACTGAAAAAGAGATCATCTAATACAAACCAGATATAAACATTAACCAATTTGTAAACTACAGCAGTAAGAAATCAAGTTTTTTTTTGCCTGCTCTGAATTAAACTGTCATTCAAATATTTCATGAACATTCACGAATTGTATTAAAACCTATTTATTGTGTTTAAAAAAAAAAAAAAGGCAAAGCATACCTTAATGAAAATCTCGTGATGATTAGAAATGTCAATAGTATTTAACGACGCTGAAGTACAACAAAGCCTCGTATGATACTACAGAAACACTGCTAGTCCTAAAATACAGACATGTGTTCAGTCTTTTAGTATGTGCCTCAGGACCTAAGCCGGTGCTTTGCACATAGAAAAGTCAAATGAAACAATACAAATATATGCTTTAATATTTTATTTACTTTTCCTAGAGCTATAAATTACATAATCACTTGTAACGACTATGAACATCACACACGTCTTATTTTCCACTTATTCTCCTCAACTTCTAAAAGTCACTTTGACTGTCTTTGGGGTTTATATCCCAAAACGGCATATTTAACGTAAACATTAGTACTAAAGAGGCAGACAGTTACACCTCTATCAAGGAGGCCAAAACGAAAACCCACTGCCGTCAAGTCGATTACTGACTCACAGCGACCCTGTAAGACAGAGTAGAACTGCCCCATAGTTTCCAAGGAGTGCCTGGTGGATTCGAACTGCCAACCTTTTTGGTTAGCAGCCATAGCTCTTAACCACTACGCTACCAGGGTTTCCATCAAGGAGCAGCTAAGTAAAAAGAACCAAGCTGTAAGCTAGCTTAGCATGGTCTGTCACTCAGAAGATTGAAAGGAAGAAAAGACGGGAAGGATACACATTTAAAACTGGGCACGAGAATGTCTATTACCAATTCAACAAGGATTTACTGAGTACCAAGTATGAGGCTCGCTATGTATGAACAGGGGCGCTCCTGCCCTTGACTTAGAACAACCAAAAAAAGGGAAGTAATCCAGCAACTGCTCATTAAACCTGTTTCCATCGAGTAGATTCTGACTCATAGCATAGAACGGAGCTGCTCCAGAGGGTCTCCAAGGCTGTAAATCTTTACGGAAGCAGACTTCCACATCTTTCCCTAGCAGAGCAGCTGGTGAGTTTGAGCTGCTGACCTTTCAGTTAGCAGCTAAGCGCTTTAACCGCTGTGCCACCAGGGCTCCTTCAACCATTAGGGTGAGGAAATCCGAAATGTGTAGATTGAGTTCCCTGCTTAAGGTCACAGAACTATTACAGAAATGCAGGCACAATCTATTCAGTCTCCTAACTTTCCACCTTCTCAATGGTCTTCCCACAACAAAACCAATGCCTTTTTATAAATGAACATGGGATTAAAATTAAAGCCACAAATTCCTCACCAATTAATCTCATTTCACAATACCAGTTATACGTTCTTTCCTAAAATAATTCATTCTATCATCATGAGGAACGTTGTGCTAAAGACATTTAATAGTTTTACAAAGCATACTTTAGAAGGGTCAAGGAAACTAGTAGTGGAATACAATTAACTAGTGCAATTTCTCGGGAAAACATTTGGACAACACAGCATTGAGATGTTCATACACTCTGGCCCAAAATCTCAGTCCTGGAAATTCAACTTACCAAAGCGCTTAAAAAAAAATAAATAAATAAAGTTATTCAGTCAAACACTATTCACAGTAGAAACACCGAAAACAACTTTAATGCCTTTGTATTCAATCGCATTAAAAAATTTATATGGACAATTATAAGAAATATGAAAACAGCAGTGACAGGTACAGTAACAGACACTGAATCTTATAATACTCTTATAAAAAAGTAACTGAGTAAAATTAAATACCTAAATTGCAATGCAATATTTAAAAGGTATTTCAGAGTCTGCTTTCTTTTAAAATTAGTTTTTAAATAAAAGTTAAAGATGCATTTTATATGACACCCATGGAAGGCCCGAAGATTTAAACTGTAAGCCTACTTTCAGCATGTGTGACAGCTAAAACTGCAGTCTTCATTTTTTTTAATCTAAGAAAACAAGAGATTAGTCCCAGATTCCTTAGTACTTTGTTTCAGTAATTACAGCCACCAAAATGCTGAGAAGTAACAAAGACTTTGAGTTATTCTAACAAAAGTTTAATAAAAAATATAGTCGCCTTTTAAGATCATTTCTGAATAGCACTAAAAGCAAGATTATCTTTGCCACTTGCCTCCCTTAAAAAGTTCAAGTTATGAGGACAGAAATTAAAGCCCTAATGACAAGCTCAAAATAAAAAATGACCAGCTATATAAGCCAACAACCCCCTCTGAATAAAAGACAGGAAACACAATAATTACTAGGATTAGACTTCCCAAGAACTTCAGATAACAAATGATCACATACAGGCTATAAAACAGGAAGGATCAAAATCAGTAGCTCTAAAAGAAGAAAGAAAAAACGTAACATTATGAAAACCCAAAGAAAGGTAAACAGTCATAAAAGAACCAAACTTCAAAAAAAGCAATAGTCATTGTAAAATTAAGCACCTTATAATAACAAAGAGAGAATTTGTTAAATGTAATACAGAGACGAAGAAATTAAGCAAAAACCCCTCACAACAGTTGATGAAATGGAAAATGTGAAGAAAGATGAAGAGAAATGAAGGACCTAAATTAAGATCTAACATAGCTTAAGAGACTTCCGGGGGAAAGAAGAGAATGAAAGAAAGGCAATACTTAAAGAGATAAAGGCTGAGGACTTTCCAGAACTAATGAAAGACATACATCTTCATATTCAGGAATCTTGAGTTTTGAGCAGGATAAATAAATAAAAGAATCGTATTATACATACATCACTTTAAACTGCAGAATACTTTAAAAACCAAAGGGAGATAAGGCAAATTACTTACATAGGAACAAAATTAAACTGAAAGCTTCTCAATACCACCAACAGAAAAAAAATGAAATATCTTCAAAGTGCTAAAAGAAAACAACTGTCACCCTAGAATTCCATACCCAGCTAAATACTCATTCAAGAGGAAGCAAAATAAAGACATTTTCAGACAAAGAATTTACTATAAAATTACTCCAAATGGCAAGCAATCAAGACTGTTATATATATATAAAAAAAAATAATCTATCACTAAGTAGTAAAATTTGTCCTGGTTTCTGTTGAACTTTACAACAGCTGAAACTAAAGTTAGGCGTAGAAATAATTATCTCAACCATGAGTGTTAAGAAGATTAATATTTTGGGGCTATTGCCAAAGTGTTTAAAAGTTCAAAATTAACCTCTATTGCCAAAGTGTTTCAAAGTTCAAAATTAACCTCTATTTAACAACTTTTAAAAATAATAACTTGCTCTTATGTATAAAAGATAAATTACTTCTCTTATAGAAAATTCTATTATCTGTTTTATGCACTGGGATACATAAAACTGTACCATAATAAAAACTACAATTTATGGAGTAACTATCTAGCAGGTCTTCCTCAAAGTACTTTCTCATGTAAATCTTTACTCTATCATCAAAACAACCCTTTTTTTCCATTTTTAGAGATGAAAGAATAAGTAACTTGTCCACTCTTATACAGTAAGGCTGGGTAGCTGGAAGGGAGGAAGAAATGACAGATGGATAAAGAGAAGACAAAAAGATAATGAACTGATTCACGGATAGACAGGAAAAAAAAAAAAAAAGAGGGGAAAAAAATAAAAAAATAAGTAAGGGAAGAGAAGTAAGGAAGGGAGGAACATAGTGAACCTAAAAGGTGGTTCCTACTCTGAGAATATGTATTACTATCAGAGAATCAGAGACTACCACAACTTGTTACACTGTGGTTCCGCGTCAAGAGTCACATAGATTCTACTGCAGGAAATGTTTAGATATATAAAGGAAGACAAGTTGATGGGTAAGAGGAAAGGGAAAGCAAAAGCAACACATGCAAGAAGGAAAAAAACATGAAAAAGGCACAAATTTAAAAGTAGAGACGACAGAGAGAAGGTACAATGTGACAGGACCAGATTATGGAGGGTCTCCACTGTCAAGGAGAGGAATTTAGATTAGACAGAGCAGACACTAAGAGTCATTAAAGGTTCCTGAGTGGGAAACTGACCCTAAGAAGCTAAAACTGGCATATCAAGAAGGTTTAACACGCCAGGGGTATGCAACTGGAGCTTTAGGGAATGTAAGTAGTAAACGTGTTCCCTACCTATTGCCCAAAACAGCAAACTACCTGAAGTTCAGGCTCCCTTCCCACCTCAAGTTCTCCAACCTCCTCAGGATCCTCTTCCAGTCTTCTCGTTGTACAAAACCTCCCATGCTCACATTCTGTCTCCATAACTTTAATCACTGAATTTTACCATCTCCCAGTTTCTAATTCAAAATCCCTGATCACATGAAAATGGCAACCTCAAAGAGATATTTAACAGGAAAAAATTAATGCAATTCACATTAACTCACGAATGACCCTCACTCTCAGGGCGGAGGAAGGAAACAGTGGAAAAAGCATGAGATAAAGAATTCCAGCTCTAGGACTTAAACCAGCGGTGTTCTGCTGGGTAAATTATTTAATCTCTGAACATTGGTTTCTTCATTTATAAATAAGGAATGATAAAAATGTTCCTGAGAGAGACTTTGAAGAATGAAATGAAATCATGTACAAGAAAACACAATGCCTGTAGAAGTGGCATAGTATAAGGTACAGAGCATAGACTTTGAAGTCCAATAGTCCTGTGTTCAAATTCCAGCTTAGGTACTGCCAGCAATATGGCCTCAGGCAAGGAACTTTGCTGGTATTTAAGCAAACCCTTAAAGTCCATTTTTTAGTGACATGGTTTTTAAAAAAGCGGGGGGGGGGGGACCTCTAGGATCCCTTCCTCTACTTCTTAATTCCAGAAGCATTGTGAAAATTACAATATAAAAAACAAATTAGAAAAAGTGAGTAAATTATTCCTCTAAAAGAAACATGTTTTTAAGACATGTTGTTGTTAGGTGCCGTCAAGTCAGTTCTGACTCAAAGTGACCATATATACAAGAGAATGAAACACTACCTGGTCCTGTGCCATCCTTACAATCATTGCTATGTTTGAGCCCATTGTTGCAGCCACTAGGTCAATCCATCTCATTCAGAGTCTTCCTATTTTTCGTTGACCCTCTACTTTACCAAGCATGATGTCCTTCTCCAGGGACTGGTCCCTTCTGATAACATGTCCACAGTATGTGAGATGATGTCTGGCCATCCTCGCTTCTAAGGAGCATTTTGGCTGTACGAGTCAGAACTGACTTGATGGTAAAGGGTTTTGTTTTTTTTTTTCCAAGACAGATTTGTTTGTTCTTTTGGCAGTCCATGGTATATTCAATATTCTTCACCAACGCCACAATTCAAAGAGGTCAATTCTTCTTTGGTCTTTCTTATTCCTTGTCCAGCTTTTGCATTCATGTGAGGCGACTGAACATACCACAGCTTGGGTCAGGCACACCTTAGTCCTTGAAGTGACACCTTTGCTTTGGAACACTTTGTTGTTGTTGTTAGGTGCCGTCGAGTCAGTTCTGACTCAGCGACCCCATTCATAACAGAACGAAACACTTCCCGGTCCTGCGCCATACTTACAATCGTTGTTTTGCTTGAGCTCATTGTTGAAGCCACTGCATCAATCCACCTTGTTGAGGGTCTTCCTCTTTTCCACTGACCCTGTACTTTGCCAAGCAAGATGTCCTTCTCCAGGGACTGATCCCTCCTGACAACATGTCCAAAGTATGTAAGACGCAGTCTCGCCATCCTTGCTTCTAAGGAGCATTCTGGTTGTACTTCTTCCAAGACAGATTTGTTCGTTCTTCTGGCAGTCCATGGTATATTTAATATTCTTCGCCAACACCACAATTCAAAGGCATCAATTCTTCTTCAGTCTTCCTTACTCATTGTCCAGCTTTCACATGCATATGATGCATTGAAAATACCATGGCTTGGGTCAGGCACACCTTAGTCTTCAAGGCGACATCTTTGCTCTTCAACACTTTAAAGAGGTCCTTTGCAGCAGATTTACCCAATGCAACGCGTCTTTTGATTTCTTGACTGCTGCTTCCGTGGCTGTTGATTGTGGATCCAAGTAAAATGAAATCCTTGACAACTTCAATCTTTTCTCCGTTTATCATGATGTTGCTCATCGGTCCAGTTGTGAGGGATTTTTGTTTTCTTTATGTTGAGGTGCAATCCATACTGAAGGCTGTGGCCTTTGATCTTCATTAGTAAGTGCTTCAAGTCCTATTCACTTTTAGCAAGCAAGGTTGTGTCATCTGCATAACACAGGTTGTCAATGAGTCTTCCTCTAATCCTCATGCCCCATTCTTCTTCATATAGTCCAGCTTCTTGGATTATCTGCTCAGCATACAGATTGAATAGGTATGGTGAAAGAATACAACCCTAACGCACACCTTTCCTGACTTTAAACCAATCAGTATCCTCTTGTTCTGTCCGAACTGCCTCTCAATCTATGTAAAGGTTCCTCATAAGCACAATTAAGTGTCCTGGAATTCCCATTCTTCACAATGTCATCCATAATTTGTTACGATCCACACAGTCAAATGCCTTTGCATAGTCAATAAAACACAGGTAAACATCCTTCTGGTATTCTCTGCTTTCAGCCAGGATCCATCTGACATCAGCAATGATATCTCTGGTTCCATGTCCTCCTCTGAAACCAGCCCGAATTTCTGGCAGTTCCCTGTCGATATACTGTTGCAGCCATCTTGGTGACAGAAATAATGCTGGAGATTGAACGATAGAATTTTGTAAGACCAAAGACTTCTTCATTGCAAATACCTTCTTTCACCAACATAAACAGTGACTATACATATGGACCTTGCCACATGGAACACACAGAAATCAAATTGACTACATCTGTGGTAAGAGATGATGGAAAAGCTCAATATTACCCGTCAGGACAAGGCCAGGGGCCAGCTGTGGAACAGACCATCAATTGCTCGTATGCAAGTTCAAGCTGAAACTGAAGAAAATCAGAGCAAGTCCACGAGAGCCAAAATATGACCTTGAGTATATCCCAGCTGAATTTAGAGACCATCTCAAGAATAGATTTGACGCACTGAGCACTAGTGACCAAAGACCAGATGAGTTGTGGAATGACATCAAGGACATCATCCATGAAGAAAGCAAGAGGTCATTGAAAAGACAGGAAAGAAAGAAAAGACCAAGATGGATGTCAGAGGAGACTCTGAAACTTGCTCTCGAACATCGAGCAGCTAAAGCAAAAGGAAGAATTGATGAAGTAAAAGAACCGAACAGAAGATATCAAAGGGCAGCTCATGAAGACAAAGTAAAGTACTATAATGATATGTGCACAGAGCCGGAAATGGAAAACCAAAAGGGAAGAACACACTCGGTGTTTCTTAAGCTGAAAGAACTGCAGAAAAAATTCACGCCTAGAGTTGCAATAGTGAATTGGAACACTTTAAAGAGATCTTTTGCAGCAGATGTGCCCAGTGCAATACATTGTTTGATTTCTTGACTGCTGCTTTCAGGGCTTTTGATTGTGGATCCAAGTAAAATGAAATCCTTGACAACTTCAATCCTTTCTCCATTTATCATGATGTTGCTTATTGGTCCAGTTGTGAGGATTTTTGTTTTCTTTATGTTAAGGTGCAATTCATACTGAAGGCTATGGTCTTTGATCTTCATCAGTAAGTGTTTCAAGTCTTCCTCACTTTCAGCAAGCAAGGTTGTGCCATCTGCATATCACAGGTTGTTAAGGGGTTTTCCTCCAATCCTGATGTCACGTACTTCTTCATATAGTCTAATTTCTCGAATTACTTGCTTAGCATACAGAATGAATAATTATGGTGAAAAGATACGACCCCGATGCACACCTTTCCTGACTTTAAACCACGCAGTACCCCCTTGTTCTCTCTGAATGGCTGTCTCTTGTACAGGTTCCTCATAAGCACAATTAAGTGTTCTGGAATTCTCATTCTTCATAATGTTATCCATAATTTATTATGATACACACAGTCAAATGCCTTTGCAAAGTCAATAAAAACAATATTTTTCTGGTATTCTCTGCTTTCACCAACATCCATCTGAAATCAGCAATGATAATCCTCGTTCCACGTCCTCTTCTGAATCCAGCTTGAACTTCTGGCAGTTCCATGCTTATACTGCCACAACCATTTCTAAATGATCTTCAGAAAAAATTTTAACTTGTGTGTGATATCAGTAATATTGTTTGATAATTTCCACATTCTGCTGGATCACCTTTCTTTGGTATGGGCACAAATATGGATCTCTTCCAGTTGGTTGCTCAGGTGCTGCATCTGTTTACTGGAACATCTCAATTACTATTCCATCAACTCCTGCAGCTTTGTTTTTTGATAATGCCTTCAGCGCAGCTTGGACTTCTTCCTTCGGTACCATTGGTTTTTTGATCATATGCTACCTCCTGAAATGGCTGAACATCTACCAATTCTTTTTGGTACAGTAACTCTGTGTATTCCTTCCATCCTGTTTTGATGCTTCCAGCATCCTTCAATATTTTCCCCATAGAATCCTTCAATATTGCAACTCGAGGCTTGAAGTTTTTCTTCTGTTCTTTCAGATTGAGAAATGCCGAGCATGTTCTTCTCTTTTGGTTTCCTAACTCCAGGTCTTTGTACGTTTCATTATAATACTTTTGTCTTCTCAAGCTGCCCTTTGAAATGTTCTATTCAGCTCTTTTACTTTCTCATTTTAAGACATAAGTACACTGAAAAAAATTTAGTAATTATACACACACATAAACACATACGTGTGCATATACATATATATTCTTTTTAACTTTCAAAAAACTATTCAATTCTTAGAAAAAAGTTCTAACTATGTGTGATAGTTAATGTTATGTGTCAAGGTGACTAGGCCATGGTTACCACTATTGTATAACTGTCCTCCAGTTTGTGATTTGATATAATTGTCCTCCATTTTTGGTATTGTGTAACTATCCTTCATTTTATATTGTAAATCCAAAATCTCTCTACATTAATGAGGCAGGATTAGTGTGGGGTGTTATCTTGAGTCACACTCTTACTAAAGGATGTGATTCAAGTAATAGCCTTACTGAAGTCACACCCTTACTTAAGTTACCACCTTACTCAGATATCTGATATAGGGGGAGTTTCCTCAAAGGTATGGCCTGCATCCAATACATATGGGCACCCTGGCAAAGCCCTCATGTCCTGGATCCTGCATCTAGCTCATCATCATCTGACTCCAGTTCTTGGGACCTGAGCCAGCAGTCTGCTGTATGACCTGCCAATTCTGGGATTTGCCAGGTTCCACAGCCCTGTGGGCCAGCAGCCTGTCATGTGACCTAATTCAGGATTTGTCAGGTACTGCAACCACGTGAGTCAGGAGAAGCCTCCAGCCTGACGCCTGATCCATGGAGTTGGGGACCTGCCAGCCTCCACAACCAGGTGTGCCATTTCTTCACTGGTTTTGCTTCTCTAGAGAACCCAGCCTAAGACAATATGTAAACACGTTAGCCAATTTAATAACTATATCTCTTAGAAAAAGGAGATGAACCTACAAAGAGTTTGCAATACTAAATCAATGGACTTAATGATTTAAGAGCCTACCGTAAGAGGCAGGACCAAGATGGCTCACTAGGCAGAAGCTCCCGCTGACCCCTCTTGCAACAAAGACTTGGAAAAACAAGTGAATTGATTACATACGTGGCAATCTACAAACCCTGACCATCAAACTCAGAACTAAGGAATTGACCTGAGTAACAGGGGAGCGAGAATCTGTGTGCTAAAAGAGCCAGCAGTCCAGGAGACTGGCGAGCCACGCCCCAGCCCTGAGCCCTCAGGGGAGCAAGAATCCACGCACCCTGAAGGAGTGAGCAGTCCCGGAGACCGGTGAGCCGCACCCCAGCTCTGAGCTCTCAGGGCAGTGAGAATCTGTGCGCCCTGAAGAAGCGAGCAGTCCCAGAGGCTGGTGAGCAGCGCCCCAGCCCTGAGCCCTCAGGGGAGCGAGAATCCAAGCGCCCTGAAGGAGTGAGCAGTCCCAGAGACTGGTGAACCGTGCGCGCCCCAGCCCTGAGCCCTCAACAGAGCGTGAATCCGCATGCGCCAAAGCAGCAAGCAGTCCTGGAGACCGGCGTGCTGCCCCCAAGCCTTGAGCTCTCAGGGGAGCGAGAATCTGCTCGCTGAAGCACAGAGCAGTTCTGAAAACTGGGGGTGTGACGCCCCAGCCCTGAGCCCTCAGGGGAGAGAGAATCCGCGTGCTGGGGCACCGACCAGTTCCGGAGACCAAGGCGCCACACCTCAGCCCTGAGCCCTCAGGGGAAGGAGAAACCATATGCTGAAGAAGCTACCAGTTCCAGAGCCCGGCAAGCCGTGCCCCAGACCTGAACCCTTGCAGAGCCTTGAGGCCAGAGCTGTGATGATTGTGGCTTCCTGAGACAAGGCAAGCAGAGATGCAGCGCTAACCCCCTGGGGCAATCTCCGCAGGGACCCAGCCAGGGCACACACGTTACACACCCCTCAGATAAATCTCAGTTAAAACAGTCCTGACCAAACAAGATAAGTGAATTTATCTATTTTACTCTCTTCTATCTATCTGATCCCTCCCCTCCCTGCCCCAGCTGGCTTCATTCACAGTGGAACTCCCTGGGCCAGAGACTGAAGTGCTTTGCCATTTTTTTTTTCCTAACCCATTCTCCTGGCTTGAAAAAGGAGCAATTAACAATCAGGTGAAAAACCCTTTCCTGATTTCTCTAAACTGGAGTAGCAGTACAGAACCAGCACCATCGAGGCATAAGAGATCCACGGTCTTTGGCTTTCACCCCTTCGTGGAACCAGGTGGCTATTTTAATGCAAAGGCAATTCTTTTAGAGATCTGACTGTAACTGTTGTAGCAGAGCAGTGGAAAGGCAAGTTTTCGAGGTCTGATAACGCTCTGCCTGTTAAACAGAGAGAGACCTCACAGATCCGCAGCAGGAAACTGAGGGTGAGGCTCCATCCACACCACCTAACCACCTGCTAAAGGGGTCTGAGGATAGCGACACCTACCAATTTTTAGAGGTACAAGCACTGGGTGCCTAAGTTACAGCTGCAGAGCCCACGCACCAGGGCACTCTAGAGAATACAGATGCTCCTTCCTCACTGGCATTTGGCGGAAGGCTATCAGCACCCTGCCCTCCTCGGAGTGTGACCTCCTGCCGCTACTAGAAACCGGTGCATACAACCATCACTTAACTCCTCTAAGATAGCGGGGGAGAGCCTATATCACGCACCAGGTGACCCACTATCGGGACACCTGAGCTGATTCTACTCAAGAATAGTGAATGGACTCATAGGCTCATATACCGGGTAACAGCTCAAACCAACTGGTAACAGGACATAAGTGATTCAAAGGCTCCAACAATTAAGTTAGCACACTCTAGTAGCTCATCTAGGTGTGCTGAAACAAAACAAAACAAGAACATAAGACTCAGTAAGCAAATATAAATCATTACAATAACTTATAGATGGCTCAGAGACAGCAGTTGATATCAAATCACATAAAGCAGACCATGATTGCTTCTACAAACCCCCCAATCAAAGAATCAAAATCTTTCCCAAATGAAGATACATTCCTGGAATTGCCAGACGTAGAATATAAAAAACTAATATACAGAATGCTTCAAGACATCAGGGATGACCTCAGAAATGAAATAAGCCAAGGCACACACTGATAAAGCAGTTGAAGAAATCAAAAAGATTATTCAAGAACATAGTGAAAAAATTAACAAGCTGAAAGAATCCATACAGAGGCAGCATTCAGAAATCCAAAAGATTAACAATAAAATTACAGAATTAAACAACTCAATAGTAAGTCAGGGGAGCAGAATCGAGGAACAAGAATGGAGAGTGGGGGAGCTGGAGGATAAGGCAAATGACACCAATATAGTTGAAGAAAATCAGATAAAAGAATTTTAAAAAATGAAGAAATCTTAAGAATCATGTGGGACTCTATCAAGAAGAATAATGTGTGTGTGATTGGAGTTCCAGAACAGGGAGGGATAACAGAAAATACAGAGAGAATAGTTGAAGACCTGTTGGCAAAAAACTTCCCTGGCATTGTGAAAGATAAAACGATATCTATCCAAGATGCTCATTGAACCCCATACAAGATAGATCCCAAAAGAAAATCACCAAGACATGTTATCATCAAATTTGCCAAAACCAAAGATAAAGAGAAAATTTCAAAAGCAGCCAGGGATAAACAAAAAGTCACCTACAAAGGAGAATCAATAATAAGTTCAGACTACTCGGCAGAAGCCATGCAGGCAAGAAGGCAATGGGATGACATATATAGAGCTCTGCAGGAGAAAAACTGCCAACCAAGGATCATATATCCAGCAAAACTCTCTCTCAAATATGAAGGTGAAATTAAGACATTACAGATAAACACAAGCTTAGAGAATTTCCAAAAACCAAACCAAAGCTACAAGAATTACTAAAGGAAATTCTTTGGTCAGAAAAACAATAATATCAGATACCAACACAACACAAGATCACAAAACAGAGCATCCTGATATCAACTCAGATAGGGAAATCACAAAAACATATTAAAATTAAAAAAAAAATGCTCAAAACAGGGAATCATTGATGCCATTATGTAAAAGATTACAATAATCAAAAAAGAGGGTCTAAATACAGAAGGCACAGATTGTCCATATGGAGAGGAAACCCAGGAGATATAGGACGACACAAGTTAGATTTTTACGTAGAAAAATAGGGGTAAATATTAAGGTAACCATGAAGAGGTCTAACAATTCCATACTTCAAAATAAAAACCAAGATAAACATAATGACTCAGCAAAAATAAATTCAACTATTATGAAAATGAGGAATGCACAATTTACAAAGAAAAACTTCTCAGCACAAAAAGTGGAAAAATGAATTGTCAACAACACACAAAAAAGGCATCAAAATGACAGCACTAAACTCATACACTTATCTATAATTATGCTGAATGTAAAAGGTCTAAATGCACCAATAAAGAGACACAGTCGCAGACTGGATAAAAAAACACGATCCGTCTATATGCAGCCTACAAGAGACACACCTTAGACTTAGAGACACGAATAGACTAAAACTCAAAGGATGGAAAAACTATATCGAGCAAACAACAATCAAAAAAGAGCAGGAGTGGCAATATTAATTTCTGACAAAATAGACTCTAAAGTTAAATCCACCAAAAAGGATAAAGACGGGCACTACATAATGACTAATGGGACAATTTACCAGGAAGATATAACGATATTAAATATGTATGCACCCAATGACAGTGCTAAAGATACATAAAACAAACTCTAACAGAACAGAAAAGTGAGACAGACACCTCCACAATTATAGTAGGAGACTTCAACACACCACTTTCAGTGAAGGACAGGACATCCAGTAAGAAGCTCCATAAAGACATGAAGATCCAATTGCCACAATCAACCTACTTGATCTCATAGACTTCTACAGAACACTCTATCCGACTGCTACAACGTGTATTTTCTTTTCTAGTGCACATGGAACATTCTCTAGAACAGACCACATATTAGGTCATAAAGCAAGCCTTTGCAGAATCCAAAACCATGAAATATTACAAAGCATCTTCTCAGACCCCAGGGCCATAAAAGTAGAAGTCAGTAACACAAAAAGCAGGGAAAAGAAATTGAATACTTGGAAACTGAACAATATCCTGCTCGAAAAAGACTGGGTTATAGAAGACATTAAGGAGGGAATAAAGAAATTCAGAGAATGCAATGAGACTGAAAACACTTCCTATCAGAACCCTTGGGACACAGCTAAAGCAGTGCTCAGAGGTCAATTTATATCAATAAATACACACATACAAGAAGAAAGAGCCAAAATCAAAGAACTGTCCCTACAACTTGAACAAATAGAAAGAGAGCAACAAAAGAAACCGTCAGGCACCAGAAGAAAACAAATAATAAAAATTAGAGCAGAATTAGATGAATTAGAGAACAGAAAAAAAAAATTTAAAGAGTTAACAAGGCCAAAAGCTGATTCTTTGAAAAAATCACCAAAATTGATAAACCACTGGCCAGACTGACTGAAGAAATACAGGAAAGGAAACAAATAACCCAAATAAGAAATGAGATGGGCCATATCACAACAGACTCACCTGAAATTAAAATAATCATATCAGATTACTGCGAAAAGTTGTACTCTAACAAATTTGAAAACCTAGAAGAAATGGATGAATTCCTAGAAACACATTACCTACTTAAACTAACACAAACGGAGGTAGAACAACTAAATAGACCCATAACAAAAAAACAGATTGAAAAGGTAATCGAAAAACTCTCCCCCCAGAAAAAGCCCTGGCCCTGACGGCTTCACTGCAGAGTTCTACCAAACTTTCAGAGAAGACTCAACATCACTACTACAAAAGCTATTTCAAAGCATAGAAAAGGACGGAATACTCCCTAACTCATTCTATGAAGCCAGAATATCCTTGATACGAAAACCAGCTAAAGACAACACAAAAAAAAAGAATATTACAAACCTATATCCCTCATGAACACAGATGCAAAAATCCTCAACAGAATTCAACAACATATCAAAAAAATAATTGGGATAATCCAAGTGGGATTATACCAGGTATGCAAGGATGGTTCAATATTTGAAAAACAATTAATGTAAAACAAAAGACATGAACCACATGATTTTATCAATTGATGCAGAAAAGGCATTTGACAAACTCCAACACCCATTCATGATAAAAACTCTCAACAAAATAGGAATAGAAGGAAAATACCTCAACGTAATAAAGGGCATTTATACAAAGCCAACAGCCAACATCACCCTTAACGGAGAGATTCTAAAAACACTCCCCTTAAGAACGGGAACCAGGCAAGGATGCCCCTTATCACCACTCTTATTCAACATTGTGCTAGAGATCCTAGCCAGGGCAATTAGGCTGGATAAAGAAATAAAGGGGGTCCAGATCGGTAAGGAAAAAGTGTCCCTGTTTGGAGATGACATGATCTTATACACAGAAAACCCTAAAGAATCCTCCAGAAAACTACTGAAACTAATAGAAGAGTTCAGTAGAGTAACAGGTTACCAGATAAACATACAAAAATCAGTTGGATTCCTCTACACCAACAAAAAGAACATCGAAGAGGAAATCACCAAATCAATGCCATTCACAGTAGCCCCAAAGAAGATAAAATACTTAGGAATAAATCTAACCAGAGACGTAAAAGACCTGTACAAAGAAAACTACAAGGTACTACTGCAAGAAACCAAAAGAGACCTACGTAAGTGGAAAGACATACCTTGCTCATGGATAAAAAAAAAAAAAAAAAAAATACCTTGCTCATGGATAGGAAAACTTAACATTGTAAAAATGTCTATCCTACCAAAAGCCATCTATATATACAACGCAATTCTGATCCAAATTCCAATGACATTTTTTAATGAGATGGAGAAACAAATCACCAACTTCATAAGGAAGGAAAAGAAGCCCCAGATAAGCATTACTGAAAAAGAAGAACAAAGTGGGAGGCCTCACTCTTCCTGATTTCAGAACCTATTATACCACCACAGTAGTTAAAACGGCATGATATTGATACAACAACAGACACATAGACCAATGGGACAGAATTGCGAATCCAGATATAAATCCATCCACATATGGGCAGCTGATATTTCACAAAGGCCCAGTGTCAGTTAATCAGGGAAAAGATAGTCTTTTCAACAAATAGTGCTGGCATAACTGGATATCCATCTGCCAAAAAACGAAACAGGACCCATACCTCACACCATGCACAAAAACTAACTCAAAATGGATCAAAGACCTAAACATAAAGTCTAAAATGATAAAGATGATGGAAGAAAAAACAGAGACAACGTTAGGAGCCCTAATACATGGCATAAATAGAATACAAAATATTACTAAAAATGCCTGAGAGAAACCAGATACCTGGGAGCTATTAAAAATCAAACACCTATGCTCATCTAAAGACTTCAAAAGAGTAAAAAGACCACCTACAGACTGGGAAAAAATATTCAGCTATGACATCTCTGACCAGTGCCTGATCTCTAAAATCTATATGATTCTGCTAAAACTCAACCACAAAAAGACAAACAACCCAATTAAAAAATGGGCAAAGGATATGAACAGACACTTCACTAAAGAAGACATTCAGGTGGCTAACAGATACATGAGGAAGTGTTCTCGATCATTAGCCATTAGAGAAATGCAGATCAAAACTACAATGAGATTTCATCTCACTCTAACAAGGCTGGCATTAATCCAAAAAACACAAAATAATAACTGTTGGAGAGGCTGTGGAGAGACTGGAACACTTTTACACTGCTGGTGGGAAGGTAAAATGGTACAACCACTCTGGAAATTGATCTGGCACTTCCTTAAAAAGCTAGAAACAGAACTACTATATAACCCAGCAATCCCACTCCTCGGAATATATCCTAGAGAAATAAGCCTTTACACGAACAGATTTACGCACACCCATGTTTACTGCAGCGCTGTTTACAACAGCAAAAAGATGGAAGCAACCAAGGTGCCCATCAACAGATGAATGGATAAATAAATTATGGTATATTCACATAATGGAATACTACACATCGATAAAGGACAGTGAGGAATCCGTGAAACATTTCATAACATGAAGGAACCTGGAAGACATTATGCTGAGTGAAACTAGTCAGTTGCAAAAGGACAAATACTGTATAAGACCACTATTATAAGATCTTGAGAAATAGTTTAAACCGAGAAGAACACATTCTTTTGTGGTCACGAGAGGGGGGATGGAGGGTGGGCGGGAGAAGGATATTTACTAATTAGTTAGTAGATAAGAATTACTTTAGGTGAAGGGAAGGACAACACTCAATACAGGGGAGGTCAGCACAACTGGACTAAACTAAAAGCAAAGAAGTTTCCTGAACAAACTGAATGCTTCGAAGGTTAGCAAAGCAGGGGCAGGGATTTGGGGACCATGGTTTCAGGTGACATCTAAGTCAACTGGCATAATAAAATCTATTAAGAAAACATCCTGCATCCCACTTTGAAGAGTGGCGTCTGGGGTCTTAAATGCTAACAAGCGGCCATCTAAGATGCATCAACGAGTCTCAACCCACCTGGATCAAAGGAGCATGAAGAACACCAAGGGCACAAGGTAATAAAGAGCCCAAGAGACAGAAAGGGCTACATGAACCAGAGACTACATTATCCTGAGACCAGAAGATCCAGATGGTACCCGGCCACAACCAATGACTGCCCTGACAGGGAACACAGCAGAGGACCCCTGAGGGAGTAGGGAACAGCAGGATGCAGACCCCAAATTCTCACAGAAAGACCAGACTTAATGGTCTGAGACTAGAAGGACCCCGGTGGTCACGGCCCCCAAGACCTTCTGTTGGCCCAGGACAGGAACCGTTCCAGAAGCCAGCTCATCGGACATGCAATGGACTGGACAATGGGTAGGAAAGGGATGCTGGTGAGGAGTGAGCTACCTGGATCATGCGGACACTTGAGACTATGTTGGCACCTCCTGCCTGGAGGGGAAATGGGAGGGTAGAGGGGCTTAGAAGCTGGCAAAATGGACAGGAAAACAGAGAGTGGAAGGAGGTAGCAGGCTGTCTTATTGGGGGGAGAGTAATTGGGAGTATGTAGCAAGGTGTATATAAGTTTTTATGTGAGAGACTGACTTGATTTGTAAATTTGCACTTAAGGCACAATAAAAATTATATATATAAAAAAGGCCTACCTTAAGAGAATACCACTTTGCATCTGTTGACTGCTTTCTAAATGTAGATTAAACATAAATGTTCTAAGAAAGTTATTTTATAAATTTACCTAAAAGAACATAACTCTAAGCTACATTTAAATTCTTAACTATTGGAAAGTATACATTTTTCAAAAACCAGCCATTCACATGGATAAGAACACACCCTAAAACTGTAAGGAAAATAAGACAAGTTCTGGAGAAACTTCAATCGTGGTATGCAACCTATAATGACAGGTTTAGCAATTCCACACACCACCCAGGCTGCAAAAGGAAAAAAAAAAGAAGTGAGAATGTCTACATTAATCCATACATTTAGAAATCTCATGTCAAAAGAACTAAATAAATCGTGCCCCAGCAAGGCTCACTATATTGCTTACCACATTACTGTCTCAGCTTCAACATCCAGATATATTTTTTAAACATATATTTTAAGTATTTAAGGCACATATTCAAGACATGTGATAAAGATATTCTCAAAACACACTAACACCCTAAGTTAGAAGAAAAAAGATAAGGATAGGAGAAAACTGTTTCACTTACGACACAGCCACCCTAACACCCTACCTGAAGTAGAGTGCACACATTAGGGTAACGGAGAGAAATTGGTGCCATTTAAAATGCACCTCAATCTCTATGGACTCAGAAAATGCATTTGATAAAATCCAACACCCTTTCTTGATGAAAACCCTAAAGAAGACTAGAATCGAAGGGAAATTCCTCAATATGATTCAGGGCATATATGAAAAGCGAACAGCCATCATTATACCGAAAGGAGAAAGACTAAGAGAAAGACCTGAAATCAGGAACAAGGATGCCCGCTCTCACCACTTGTACTCAATACTGTACAGATGTGATTGTTCAGGTTGTGTGTCACCTTGGCTGGACCATAATTCTCAGTGGTTTGGCAGTTATGATGCAGTTTTGCAGTCACATAATGATGTTATCACCTCCATGATGGGATATGCTATGAGTAGCCAATCAGCTGAAAGACAGTTTTCTCTGGGGTGTGGCCTGCAACCAATATAGGTGAACTTTCTGGCAAAGCTCATGGGCTTTTGCTCTGCTCTGGATCCTGCATTCAGCTCATCAGCATCTGACCTCCAGTTCTTGGGACTTAAGCCAGCAGCCTGCCGTCTTACCTGCTGATCTTGGATTTGTAAGCTTTTGCAGCTGTGAGTGAGCAGCCTGCCATCTGACCTATGGATATTGGGTTTGTTAGGCTGTGAAGCTATATGAGTCAGGAGAAGCCTCCAGCCTAACGCCTGACCCCTGACCCACAGACTTGGGACTTGCCAGCCTCTACAACCGTGTGAGCCATTTCCTTGAGATAAATCTCTCTCTACATATATACAGAGTGTGTGTGTGATATATATATGTGTGTGTGTGTATATATATATATATATATGTATATATATTTTCGCTTCTCTGACTTTGGTTCTTTAGAGAACCCAGCCTAAAACAACAGCAGTCTCCGTTATCCATGGTTTTGCTTTCTGTGATTTCAGTGATCCATGGTCAACCGCAGTCTAAAAATATTAAATGAAAAATTCCAGAAATAAACAATTCATAAATTTTAAACTGTGTACCATTTCTGAGTAGTGTGATGAAATCTCACATTATCCTGCCCAGGACGTGAATCATCCCTTTTTCTAGCATATCCACACTGTACACGTTACCTACCCATTAGTTACTTAGTAGCCATCTCAGTTGTCAGACTCTCACGGCATCACAGGGCTTGTGTTCAAATAACCCTTATTTTACTTAGTAATGGCCCCAAAGCACAAGAGTAGTGATGCTGGCAATTCAGATATGCCAAAATGATTGTTGTTAATCTCTTACTGTGCCTAATCTATAAATTAAACTTTATCATAGGTATGTACATATAGGGAAAAACAGTATATATAGGGTTCATTTGGTTTGGTTTTTTTAATATAGGGTTCGGTACTACCTGCAGTTTCAGGCATCCACGGGGGCATTGCAACGTATTCCCTGCAAATGGGGGGGGGACAGTTGGGGTGGGAAGCAAATTACTGTATTAGAAATCCTAGCCAGAGCAATAAGAAAAAGAAATAAAAGGTATACAGACTGGAAAAGAAGTAAAATTATCTCTATTTGTTGATGACATGATTCTATATATAGACAATACCAAAGAGTATGCAAGGCAACTGGAACTCTTATCCACTGCTGGTGGGAATGCAAAACACAACAGTTGCTGTGGAAAACACTGTGGAGGTTCCTCAGAAAAAATAAAAACTACCATATGACCTAGCAATTCTACTCCTAGGTATACACCCCAAAGACCCGAAAGCAAAGGCTCACACGGATAATTACACACCAATGTTCACTGCCGCACTATTTACAATAGCCAAAAGGCAGAAACAAGCTAAAGGCCCATTAACAGGTGAACAGATAAACAAAATGTGGTACATACGTACAATGGAATACTACTCAGCCAGCAGGAGAAAAGAAGTCTTAATACAGGCTACAATATGGACAGAGCCTGAAGACATTATGCTGAGTGAGATAAGTCAATCACAAAAGGGCAAATACTGTATGACCTCACTTATATAAAAAGATAAGGCAAAAGTATAGAGACCAAAGTTTATTAGTGGTTACTAGGGATGAGAGGGAGGGTAAAAGGGGGAGGGGGGCTAGCAATGATGGAAAAATCACACTGATTATGTATACGGTTGCATAGTCAATTATTGTAATTGCTGTCAATAAGTTGTACACCTGTAAAAAGTTGACCTGGCAAAAGTTGTCTGATAAATTTGTTTACAACAACCAAAAAAAAAAAAGCATGGCTGCTGAGGCTTCTTATGTACAACCAAGCACCTCATGGGATTTGGTTCCTTGGTTTAGTGGTTTATTGTCGTGGTTTCATGGGACATCCCAGTTAATTGGCCTAATAACGTGTTTAGTGCTTCTGTTCTACCTCCTAGTTTGCTGCATAGAACTGGGGTCTTAAAAGCTTGCAAGTGGCCATTCAGGGCAAGACAATTGGTCTGTATTTGCCTGATGCAACAGAGGAAGAAGGGGGGTCAGGAAGAGGTAGAGGATATGGAATGTGTGGCTAAATGCCTCCATGAACTACCTCCTTTGACATGAGACCGGAAGAACTGGATGGTGCTCAGCTACCACTACTGAACATTTTGATCAAAGATTCTACGGATGATTCCTGATCAAAAGAGGGGAAACGTAGAACAGAATTTCAAATTCTCATGGACTCCAGACTTTCTGAAGTAGTCTTAAAACTGAACAACGGTTTAGCTTAATTAGTGAAAAAGGGCTGCCTTTAACATTATGCTCTTTTAAGAACTATCTATATGAGATCCAAGTGACAACAGCAACTTCGAAGATTAAATAGGAACTTCAGGAAGCAGTAAGCTTATGCTAACGGGGAAAGAGCAACTCAGAAAAGGAAGGTCAGAACGGTTGCACAACTCGAAGAATGTAATCAGTGTCACTGAACTGTATATGTAGAAATAGTTGAATTGGTATATCCTTTGCTGTATATATTCTCAACAACAACAAAATAAACTTTAAAAATGTACCTCACCAAATTATAAAATGGCAGACATTATTTCTCAAAGTGTAAAAAAGCTTAAAAATAATGAAGCTACTTAAAAAATTCACGTGAATTAAAACCGTTTTACTAAAAAACCCAAGTCAATAAGAGACTCTATGTTTAACTCTTTCCAGATATAATTTAGTTGCATTTGTACTTAATTGTATAAGTAATGAGATGATTCACTTGTAAACAGACCCACAGCACTACAGGGAGCTTAGATTGTCATGTATTTTAAAAGTCCTGAAGTGAAATAACTTGTGGGGGAAGAGAGACTTTGAATGACTAAATATTAAGGCGTAAAGGAAAAAAAACCTATAACGCCTTTAACAGTTATGCTCTATCTCCAGCAGAGTAAAAGGTTCACTAAAGACAATTTGCCAAGTGATTCTAATACACAAGACTCTGAGATCTCCTATGCTGTCTGGCCCAAAATAGGAATACAGATTAACTAGAAATGCAGAAAACTGAAAGGAAGTTCCATGCAAAAGGATAAATTGTACTTCAAATGTTGTTTTGTTTTAGTGGTTTTGTTTTTGGTAGGTACGTGTGCTTTTTGTCTGGTTTCTGAACTCAAAAGACTACCCCATAAAAGTCCATTTAATCCATAAAACTATGTACTTGCAATAAAACAAACAAAAATCTCAGCTACTGATACACCATTAGCAATTAAACAAAGTGTGGAAACTATCCAACTGAATCAGAAAGAGACTTACCCATTTGGCAAAAGTGTGACACTGTGGGCCCAGAAATGGTCAGACAAAGGAACTTATTAACCTCTCAGTATGGAACGGTGGAACCGAAAAACAGCATGGTCAGTGCTGATAGGGCAACACAGACACCAAGACTCCACAGTCAGAGCCAAGATTTCAGGCGAAGTAACAGTATAGCAGTATCTCCCTCAAGGTGAAACAGTATCTCCTAGAAGGAAGGAGGGCAAGTAAATAGCACTGACACCCAAGGGGCTTTAGGGGTAAGAGATTCCCTAAGCTCTAGGGGACAGCTACTAGGGAATCTCTTGAACTTGAAATATGAGGCTAAACTGAACTTTACAGAATACTCTGTTGACAATATTGGCAATGGAGGGACTCAACACTATGCTGCCACTAAAATATCATAGAAGAAGAAGAAGATTCAATGATACATGGGAAAATGTTCACAACACTCTGGTAAATGAATAAAATCTATCAAACAGTATTAAAGGTATAATCCTTTTTGGTTGTCATCATCATCGTCATTATTACTATAGCACAGGAGGGAGACTACACCATCATAAACTAAAATGTGGCTATCTCCAGGTTTACAAGTCAATTTTTTCCTAACTTTGGCTTATTTGTGTATTTTTTAATTTTTTACAAAGATTATTTAAATCAGGAAGAAGTTAAAAAACAAAACAGTGTTTTCCCAGGTTGTTTATGGTTGCAAAAGGGAAAACAGGTAATTATACTATGGAGAAACTGGTCAACCTCCTGACCAAACGGGCCAAAATTTTACCAATGAAGTCCTGACAGACACGTGCCTCTGCTTGTGATACCCTGAGAAGGACACAACATCAATGAGCATCCGGGCCAGGAATGCATAACCTGAATCTAATCTCAAGGCAGCAGACGAACCTAACTGAGGAACACTCTACAAATGTATTTTTCAAAAATGTCCATGTTGTGAGACTCAAAGAAGGCCAAGGAGCCATTACAAATGTAAGGAAACTCAAGAGACATGACAACTACAGATCCTGTATTGGAGGACAGGAAATGCTATAATACCGGGACAATTCACAAATGTGGAACACAGATTGTAGATTAAAGTATCGTATCAATTTCCTGAATTTGATAACTGTATTATAATTACACAAAAAAAACCTTTGTTCTTAAGAAATACAACTAAAGGTTTAAGAGATAAAGGAGTATGAGGTATACAAACTAATCTCCAATGTTTCAGAAAAAACAGCATGTGTGAGACAGAGAAATAGAATGATAGAGCAAATGCATGGATAAAGGTTAAGAACCGGTGAATCTGTAAAGGATGTACAGGAGTCCTCTACTATTCTTATAACTTTGTTAGTTTAAAATAATTTTAAAAAGTGGGACCTGCAAATATTCCTGAATATACAGACACTCAACTTAAAAGCCTTTAGCCTGTTAAAGCAACTAAGAAAGCTACATAAACAATAAAAAGTACAACTCTTCCCACCAACAGATGGCGGTAGTGCTCACTTGTTTGGTGTCACTTTGGCCTTAAAGAGTCAAAACAGATCCATGAACAGTCTTTTTCATAACTTGTTGTCGTTAGGTGCCATCGAGTCAGTTCCAACTCATAGTGATCCCATGCACAACAGAATGAAACACTGCCTGGTCCTGTGCCATCCTTACAATCGTTGTTATGCTTGAGCCTACTGTTCCAGCTACTGTGTCAATCCACCTCGTTAAGGGTCTTCCTCTTTTCCGCTGACCCTGTACTTTGCCAAGCATGACGTCCTTCTCTAGAGACTGATACCCCCTGACAACATGTCCAAAGTATGTAAGATGAAGTCTCGCCATCCTTGCCTCTAAGAAGCATTCTGGTTGTACTTCTTCCAAGATGTTTATTCGTTCTTCCGGCAGTCCATGGTATATTCAATATTCTTCGCCAACACCACAATTCAAAGGCACCAATTCTTCTTCGGTCTTTCTTATTCACTGTCCAGCTTTCACATGCATATGATGCGATTGAAAATACCACAGCTTGGGTCAGGCACACCTTAGTCTTCAAGGTGACATAACTAAGCTACAAATATCCACAAATACTTTTGTCTTGTGCTAATAAAAAAGAATAATATAAATATTATTTAAGAAGTGGAAGGTATTTTGGAGATTTCCACTTGGGGTACATTTCAAACTCTCAGGTCTTTCCCTATTTTAATGCTTGCCTCCCTCATCCCAGGACATGTCCCACCTTCCAGCCCCTACAGAGAATCATGTTGTAGTAACTTACTGTAAACTGATGGGAAAACATTGTATCCTTCAAATATACAAGAATGAAAGAAGAGGAAGGAACAAAAAGTAGTTTGCTAACACTGCTTTATTCTAATCCCCGCTTTTAAAGAAGGTTATCACCAATCCAACACTCTGAGGTCATGGGATCTGGCCAAGCTCACACAAGTCTTCTGTTTTATAATTCTTGGCACTTTCTACAATGTCAAACTACCCCCTGCCTACCAACTCTTCCCTGAATAATAAATATTGCAGAAATGAGGGGATGAAGGAAGCGTGTCTTAGTTATCTAGTGCTGCTATAATAGAAACACCACAAGTGGATCGCTTCCACAAACAGAAGTGTATTCTCTCACAGCTTAGTAGGCTAGAAGTCCAAATTCAGGGTGACAGCTCCAGGAGAAGACTCTCTCTCTGAGTCGGCTCTGGGGAAAGGTCCTTGTCATCATCCTCTGAGTCTAGGAGTTTCTCAGCACAGGGACCCCAGATTCGAAGGATGCGCTCCATTCCTGGGCCTTCTTGCTTGGAGGTAGTGAGGTCCCTCCCCTCTCTGCTCACTTCTCTCTTTTATATCTCAAAAGAGATTGACTCAAAATACAACCTAATCCTGTAGATTTCATCCTGCTTCATTAACATAACTGCTTCTAACCCTGCCTCATTAACATCACAGAGGGTAGGATTTACCATACAAAGTACAATACCATGAGATCACAAAATGGCGGACAACACAAAGCTGGGAATCATGGCCTAGTCAAGTAGACACATATTCTGGGGGGACACAATTCAATCCACAACAGAGAGAAATATCTAGTCTTTTTCCCTCTTTATGCCTAACAGAAGCTCATTAGGTAATCAAGACGACAAAGGAAACAGCATGTACAAAGGCTAGTAATGGTGAAATCTTCTGTCATATTCAGGGAACTGCCAACACCTGAGTACAGTACAGCTAGATGGTAACATGTAAAAGAGAGTTAGGAAGCACGAGCTGAGTGGAGAAGTAGGTAGAGTTACATTCTAAAGGGTAATGCTTGTCACAGTAAAAAAGGAAAGCCTGGACTTAGACAATGAAAAGGCAGAATACTTATAAATGTACTATTATATCCTGAGTTTCATTCAGAACCCTGTGTGTGTACACAGACACATACACACAGCAAGAGAGAGAGACCTCACAGTATCCATTTCCATTGAATTCAGACATCTCAATAAACAGACACTTCAAGTATAATAGATCCTCAATGTTTATGAGGTATTTGTTATTCCAGCACACCTTGAGAATACTACTATGGTATATAATACAGTAAAGCATAACTAAATTTTTTAATTCCTAAGGGTCTTTAATAATTCTGAAAATCCTGAGAGTTCACACTTACGCACATCACCATATAACTGCAAAGCAGACTCATTCATATCACGGACTCAAGCCATCACAAAATCCGACATTTCACTCTTTAATTGTCCAAAACTGCTCTTTTTCAGACCTACTGCTTTCTGCTTCTCTTTGGTAACCAATACTAGGAGTTGGCTTCCGCAGTAGAAACAGTACTAGTAACAAAAATTACTGTACAAAAACGTAGAGGATAACAAATCCCAATAAGATGTGGTTACTGGGTTGTAGAGCCCAAGTGTGGCAGGTCCAAATCTATGCTTAGCAAAATTACAAATTATCACATTTCCTGTGCCCTCTGAGTCATTCATGGAATAGTGACAACCACAAGCATTAATTTGTAAAAGCCAGGGATCTATTCTACCAGCAACTGACTAGCCAAAAAAAAAAAAAGCAACATCTACTCTAACAGTAAAGATCTCCCTGGCCTTTTAAAAGTAGCAATGCTTACAACAACATGAACATTTGCATAGTGACTTACAGCTTACACACATACCTTAAAGTAATTTCTGCAGAAAGACTTCAAGAAATGCTTTAGTCAATTAACAGCACGGGTTTCCATCAGAAGATCTGATGAAGAACTGAGAGAACTGGATCCGTGAAATTGCTTTCACTCCTGCCTACGTTCCTGGGGCCACTCACTAATCAGAAGGGAATTTCTTGCATAAATATTGAGATGTGAAGACTGGAACAGTTCTTCATTTATTCTAAAAGCCCTAGAAGATAAATACTACTACATTCAGCTTATCAGGAAACATGAGGCTTAAGAACAGGTTAAGAACAAAGAAATCTTTCCCAGAAGTTTCCTCCCTCTATCCTTTGCACTCCCTCACCCCCCACTAAAATAAGGGAAGGCTTTCCAAACATATCTCATTTGCTAGAATTTCCTCCTATTTATTTATTACTGCCAAGAAGGAGATGTCAGGGAAGTCTTCACACAGAATCTGATATTCGAGATGGTCTTAATGAGCAGAAACTGCACAGATGGAGGGAAGTGGTAAAGGCATTCTTGGCAAGAGGAAACGCTTGCAAAGACTGAAACGGGAGAAATTGGCATGACAGGAAAATGCTGGTTATTCTTTGCAGATAAAGCACAACGGTATGTGAGGGTCTGTATGTATGTGTGCAAGCATGTTTGAGAACATGGAGAATAAACTGCAAAGACAGACTAGAGCCAGACCATGAAGCACTTACAACAGCATGGGAAGAAAACATACACTTTATTCTCTAAAACAAGATTTCTTAACTAAGAGACCATGAACAAAACTCTAGGGCCATGAACTGCCCAATTCCCCAAAAGTGTAAGAAAACTGTGTGCAGGAACACATGTAAATAAATTAATTTTCCTAGATCCACAGCTACCAAATGACTTTCAAAGGAACTCAGGAATAAAAAGTGGTTAAGAACCTCTGTTCTAGGTGACTGGAGTCGCTGTATAATTACAGGCAGGGAAGTGTGCTCTATTTTTTTATTTTAGGAAGGTAACTTTGGCAACATTTGTGGGGGTTGATGGATTAGAGAGGCTTAGAAGCAGAGACAGCAATAAGGAGGTTATTGCACTACTCCATTCAAGGGATTATAAATACAGGAAATTACTAATTCCAGAAACTTTTCAAAGGTAAACTTGTTAGAATTTACCAACCACCTGTATGTGGGTTGTGAGAAAGCAGACAGATAAGGATGCCTTATTCTACTTCTCAGTTAAAGTTCATGCCATTCACTTATTCCACACAATTATAAGTCAGAGCCATTAAACACAGCAGAGCAGCTTCAAATGAAAAGGTTCCACCTTCCTCCATCTGTACAACCAGCCACGGCTGGGCAACTAACCAGAAAATGCCAAACGTCCCAAAGAAGAAATACTAATGCTCTAGAACAGGGATTAGCAAACTATAGCCTACAAACTAAATCTGGTCCTGTTTTTGTAAATAAAGTTTTACTGAAACACAGCCACACTCATTTGTTTGTGTACTGTCTATGTTTGCTTTCATCTGCTTATGCATTGTCTACTGTTGCTTGGAAATCCTATGGGTCAATTCTACTCTGTCCTATAGGGTCTCTATGAGTCAGAAATCGACTCAACAGTAACGGTAACGGGTATTATTGCTTTCACATTACAAAAGCAGAGCTGAATAATTACAACACAGACTGTATGGCCCCCAAAGCCTATTTACTGCCTGGACCTTTACAGAAAGTTTGCCAATCCCTGGTCTAAAATAAAAACATTCCTGGTCTAGAACAAAAACAGGGACAGATACCACTTCAGAAAGCACTTCTTAAGTACAAATAGATGGAAGCAATATGCAAAGGAAGGCTGTGTGCTCTACTTTTGAAAGCAATGATCTCAGGAATTAAAGTCTCATACAGATATCATCCACATATTCTCAAACGCCTAAGACATAGTTTTCAACAAAGGTTTTTGTTTAGCAACTTGCTTCGCTAATAACATGTTCATCACAGGGATGTGTAATAACAAAGGATTCGAATAATAAGCAGTTATACTGACATTAGATTCCTGGTTGGCACACTCAGTTCGCACTCAACTATTAATCTAACGGTTGGTGGTCTGGGCCCACTCAGCAGCATCAAGGAAGAAAGGCCTGGCAATCTGTTTCTGCAAAGATTACATATAAGAAAACCCTATGGAGCCACCATGAGTCAGAATCGACTGCATGGCAATAGATTTTTTGTTTTTTTTACTGACTTTAAAAAATAACCAAACAAACCCATTGCCTTCAAGTCGATTCCGACTCACAGAAACCCTTTAGAAACTCTTAAGTCAGGGTTTCTCAACCTTGGCACTACTGATTCACATTTGAGATTGGGTAATTATTTGTTGAGGGGGACTATCCTGTGCACTATAGGCTGTTTGGCAGGATCTCTGGCCTCTATCCACTTAGATGCCAGTAACAGTCATGAAAATCAAAAGTCTCCAGACATTGCCCAATGATTTCTCTGGGAGGGGAAATCACCCCCAGTTGAAAATATCTTCTCCAAATTAATTCCACTTAATTACTGATAATTTCTGCTTTATATATATTTAAATTAACCCAAAAAACCCAGTGCCGTCGAGTCGATTCCAACTCATAGCGACCCTACAGGACAGAGTAGAACTGCCTCATAGAGTTTCCGAGGAGCGCCTGGCAGATTCGAACTGCCGACCCTTTGGTTAGCAGCCATAGCACCATAAAAGATATAGTAATGCTGCATGTTATATAAGCAGTTTAGTTTTAGTTTTGTTTTTTAACTGCTGTATCACTTTAACTTTCCAAAAACAGCTTTTAGATACTGTTGACATATTAAAAAACTGCACATATTCAAAGTATGTAGTATACACCCAGAAAAAAAACTTTGGCAATTAAGATACTGAATATACCCATCACCCCAAAATGCCCAGTTTCTTCCATTTTGCATAATTATTTTGAGATTCATCCATGTTTCTGTGTGTATCAGTAGTTCATGTCTGTTTATTGCTAAGCAGTACGGACGTATCACAATTTGTTATGCATTCAGCTATTGACAGACATTTGTGGCTATTACAAATAAAGCTGCTATGAACGTTACGTAAGTCTGTTCTCTTCAGTAAATACCTAGCAGGGGAATAGCTGGGAGATGTATGCTTAACATTTTAAGAAATGATCAGTTTGTTTTCCAAAGTGGCTGTTCCATTTTACATTCCCAACAGCAGTGTACAGAGTTCGGTTTTTTCACAACTGTGTTAACACACGGTATAGTTCATCTTTTTTTATTTTAGCCACTCAAATAGGTATGTAGTGGTAGTTCATTATGATTTTACTTTGTTACTTCTCTAATTAATAATACTATGCATCTTTTCATGTGCTTATTTAACATATGTACATCTTGTTTGATGAAGTGTCTATCAAACCTTTTGCCCATTCTTAAAACTGGGCTGTTGCTTTTGAGAGTTTTGAGAGTTCTTTATATATCCTAGATACAAGTCCTTAATCAAGTATTTGATTTACAAATATTTTCTCCCCATCTACGGGTTGTCTTTTTATTCTCTTAACAATACCTTATGAAAAGCACGTATTTTTAATTTTGATGAAGTTCATTTTATCGATGTGTTGTTTCACGGACCATGCTTTTGGTGCTGTACTTAACTCTTTGCCTAAACCTAGATCACAAAGATTTGGTTTTTTCTAAAAATAGGTGTAAGTTTAGGTCTTACATCAAGGTGTATGATTCAGTTTGAGTTAATTTATGTATATGACACAGGAAAGATATACAGATTCAAGTTCATTTGCACATGGATAACCAATTGTGCCAGCATCATCTGTTGAATACACTATCCTTTCACCACTGAACTGCCTTTGTATCTTGTCAAAATTCCATTGTTCATGTATGTGTTGGTCTATTTCCAGACTCTGTTCCATTCCACTAATCTATTTGTCTATCTTTACAACAATAACACATAATTACCTGAATTGTGATACCAGGTAGTATTAGCCTTCCACCACTGTTGCTTTTCAAAGCTGTTTTGGCTATTCCAAGTCCTTTGCATTTCCACATGAATTTCAAAAAGTTTGTCAATTTCTACCAAAAAAATCTGCTTAAGATTTTCATTGGGATTACAATGAATCACCATATCAATGTGGGGAAAATTGTTGTCTTAAAAACACGGGTCTTCTGACCATGAACAATGAACATCTCCCCACTTACCTAAACCTTCTTTAACTTTTGTCAGCAATGCTGTGTGGTTTTGAGTATTGCACATACATTAATGCTACTGTCAATAATATTAAATTTCCATTTGTTTATTCCTAGTGTAAAGAAATACAATTGATATTTATATATTGTTCCTCTATGCCCTACCCTTATCAAACACCCTTAGGAGTTCTAGCAGTTTTATAGGTTCCGTCAGATTTTCTATACAAGCAATCATGATGCCTGTGAATAAAGGCACTTTTATTTCCTCCTTCTTAATCTAAAAAACTCTTAATCTAGGTGCCTTTTATTTTTTCTTGACTGACTGCACTAGCTAGAACTTCCAGTAACACCATGAAATAGAAGTGATGAGGATAGACATCCTTGTATTGTTCCTGATCTTAGGGAGAAAGCATTCCTTTAAGTATTTAAGTCATTAAGTATGATGTCACATGTAGGTTTTTCATACATGCCCTTTATTGAGTTAGGAAGTTCCTTTCTAATCCTACCTAGCTCAGGTTTATTATCAAGAATGGGGATTAGATTGTCAAATGCTTTTTTTTTTGTTTTCATTTATTGAGATTATGCAGTTTTTCTTTTTTTATTTACTAATACAGTAAATTACATTGATTGCTTTTTAAATATTAAACCAACCTTGCATTCCTGGGATAAACCCCACTTGGTCATGGTGTATTATTATATTTTTTACATATTATTCCTTTTTATTTGTTAAAACCTGTTGAGAATTTTTGCATCTATGTTTATGTGGGATATTTCTGTATAATTTTCTTATCATATAATGTCTTTGTCTAGTTTTGGTATAAGGATAAGGCTGGTCTCACCGAATAAGTTAGGAAGTATTCTCTATTTTACGCAATTTTCTGCAAGTGTTTGTATAGAATGGCATTATTTATTCCTTAAATGTTTGGCAGAATTCACTTGTGATGTCAACTGAGCCTGGAGTTTTCTTTGTGGACAGATTTTAACCACAGATTCAATTTCTGTAATAGACACTGGGCTATTCAGGTTGCTCATTTCTTCTTGAGTAAAACTTGGTAATGTGTGTCTTTCAAGGAATTTGTCCATTTCATCTCCATTGTAAAATGTACGGGCATACAGTTCGTAACACTTCTTTGTTATCCTTTAGTATCTGTAGAATGTATAGTGATGTCATGTCTGACATTCTTGATATTTATGTGTCTTCTCTCTTTACTAATCAGTCTGATTAGAGCTTCATTAATTTTATTGATCTTCCCAAAAAACCAGTTTTTGGTTTCACTGATTTTGTCTATTATTTTTGTTTCTATTTCATTAATTTCCACATTGATCTTTATCATTTCTTCTAATTACTTTGGTTTATGTCTTAGGCTGGGTTCTCTGGAGAAGCAAAACCAATGAAGTGCATACATATATGTTTATATATACGTATATGCATAGAGTGAGAGAGAGACAGTGACTTATATCAAGAAATGGCTCACACAGTTGTAGAGGCTGGAAAGTCCCAAGTCAATGGGTCAGGCATAAGCTGGAGGCTTCTCCTGACTCACATAGCAGCAGGGGCTGGTAAACCCAAGACTGGCAGGTAAGACGGCAGGCTGCTGGCTCAAGCGCCAAAAACCGGAAGGCAGATAACGAGCCGAGTGCTAGATTCAGAGCTGAGCAAAAGCCAGTGAGCTTTGCCAGAAAGTCCATATATACTGGATGCAGACCACAACCCCAAAGAAACTCCCTTTCAAGTGACTGGCTGCTCATAGTAGATCTCCTCAGGGAGGCGATTACATTATATCAGATCTCATCATGGAGGTGATAACATCATTACATAATTGCCAGACTACATTGTAACTGCCAAACTACTGAGAATCACGGCCCAGCCAAGTTGATACACAACATTAACCAACACAGTTTAATTTATTCTTTTTCTAATTCCTTGAGGTAGAAGTTGTTATCGTTATTTTTGTTAGCTGTCAACTCAGCCCCCAACTCATGGTGACCCCACGTGTTATACAGTAGAACTGCTCCACAGGGTTTCCATGGCTGTAATCTTTACAGATGATTACAAAAGCCACTAGGTAGGTTCAAACCACCAATGCTCCTGCTACCCATCTTTCTTTTACTATGTTAAGCATGGTGTATCTTTTTCCATCCTTTGCTTTTAACCTATTTATGTCTTTGTATTTAAAATGTTTATTATAGGCAGGATGGTTGGGTCTTGCTTTTTTAGCCAATCTGACAATCTCTGCCTTTTATCTGGTGTGTTTAAAGCATTTAAAATTAAAGTGATTATTGATATGGTTAGGTTTAAGTCTATTACCTTCATTAAGTATCGATATGGTTAGGTTTAAGTCTATTACTTTCATTAATTTGAAATCTTTTTTAATATAAGCATTTAGTGCTATAAATACAAAGAACTACTTCAGTAGCACCTCACACAAATTCTGATATGTTGTGTTTACATTTTCATTCAGTTCAAAATACTATCTAATTTCCCTCTTGACCTTTTCTTTGACCCAGAGGTTATTCAGAGTTGTGTTATTTAGTTCCCAAATATTAGGTTTTCCAGAGAGGTTTCTGTTAATAATTTCTAATTTAATTCCACTGTAATCAGAGAACATACTTCGCAAGATCTCAATCCTTTTAAATTATTGAGACTTGTTTTATTGCCCAATATATGATCCATCATGGAAAATGTTTTGTGTGCAATTGAAAAGAATGTGTATTGTGTTGTTGTTGAGGGCAGTATTCTATAAATATTACACCAAGTTGGTTGATGCTGTTGTTCAAGTCTACTATATCCTTGTGACCTCCTGTCTCCATATCCTATCACGTACTGAAATCTCCAACTCAAATTGTGGATATGACTGTTTTTTCTCAAAGTTTTATCAGTTTTTCTTGTATATATTTTGAAAGTCTGTTATTGGGAGCACAGATGTTTAGAATGGTTATGTCCTCTTGATTAGCTGAATTTTTCAGCATTATCTAATGGCCTCCTTTATCTCCAGAAACATTCTTCGCTCTGAAATCTACCTTTTATCTAATATAAATATAGCCATTCCATCTTTCTTTTACTATGTTAAGCATGGTGTATCTTTTTCCATCCTTTACTTTTAACCTATTTATGTCTTTGTATTTAAAATGTTTATTATAGGCAGGATAGTTGGGTCTTGCTTTTTTAGCCAATCTGACAATCTCTGTCTTTTATCTGGTGTGTTTAGAGCATTTAAAATTAAAGTGATTACTGATATGGTTAGGTTTAAGTCTATTATCTTGCTATTTCTTTTCTACTTGTCCCATGTTGTTCTTTTCATCTTTTTAACATCTTCTTCTGGATTAAATGAGTACATTTTCTGATTCTATTTTATGTCCTATGCTGGCCTATTAGCTGTAACTGTCTCTTTTATAGTGGCTGCTCTAGGATTTACAGAATACATATTTTAACTTACCACAATCTATCTTCAAGTTATATTATATCACTTTGCATATAGTATAAGAACCTTAAAATAGTATATGACCTTGTATCATATCTTGCCCACCGAAGGCTCTGTGAAGTGTGCTACCTCTTTCTTAAAATCGGAGAAAAGCAAGCATTAGAAAAAGCAAGCAGCAAACTGAGACCTCCTCCTCGACTTCATTAAAAAGAGTTAAATATCTAAAAAGGAAATAGATGTTTAAGAATTTGAACTCTAAAACTAGATCACCAGTTTCAAATTCTAGCTCTGCCACTTACATACTGCACAATCCCAGCAAGCTGCTCAGCCTGTTTCTCAGTTTCTACAACTTTAAAATGATAGCAACAGTAGCTACTTTACCAGGTTATCATGAGGAGCCAAAGAGTTAGTACATATAAAATGCTTAAAACAACACCTACACCTAGCATCTATTAAATGCTCAGTAAATAGCAATCACTATTATTCTCATTGTATAAGTCAATGTTTCTTAATGCCCTATCACTACGTACTGTGATCTTGCTTACCCAGCCAAACACTAGGTCATACTGCTCTAAGTCAATCTGTAAACAGATTCACTCCAGTTAGGCTCTTTTACTTACAAGAAATTCATTCCAATTACCCCAAACAGCATTATATGTATGCTCTTTTCTGAACATGTTATGTGCCTGGAATTGTTTTAAACACTTTGCTTGTGTCATCTCATTTAATCCTCAAATCAGCCCTTTGAGGAAAGGTATTATGATGATGCTCAATTTATCAATGAGGGAGGAGGTGGAGAGGTTAAGTGACTTGCCCAAGGTTATACAGCTGATAAAAGCTAAAGCCAGGCTTCTAATGTCCGAAGTCTGACACGTAAACCACATTCTTTTCTGGAAAAATTCTTGTATTAGCCTTAAGAAGGGCAGGAGCTACAGAAGTACTAAAGTGAAGGAAGAGTAGTATCTAAAGCAGAGCCAGAAATCACAATCTTCAATCTCAAGCTCTGAATCTCCCTCTCTCTCTCGGGTCACATGGTTTACCTTAGAATTACATGCCTCTCTCGGCACATATGTCCTATTCTTATTACTAACTGACTTCATCTCCTTTATCATTTCTGTAACTCACAGCTTCTGTGTACACCTACTTCCACTCCCTCAGACTCTAGTATTACAGGACTAAACACCAAGGCATACTTTCAGCTTCCCCTCCCATGGCTCAATGGCAAATTAATCTGTGTTTTCTATAACTGACTATAATTTTCTCCTCCAGACAGCCTGAGGTTGTCAGTGGGCTTACGAATAAGCAGCCCTTAGGTCAAATGCCCACTCTTGAACCAATCAGTTGCAATACAGTTCTACATAATATAAAACATAGCTAAGCTATGAGGTCCATTCCTCTGCAGTGTACTGTGGAAAAAGTAGATCTCCTTCCAAGGAACTTGGGCAGGCTGGAATTGCAAAACACAAGTCTAGGACACTGAGTCTGCTATCACCACTGATCTGGGGTTCAAAAGTCTTGGCGGTATTTCTAGGTAATCTACTTAATTATAGTAATTAGGCAGTCATAAATACAAGAGATCATATAGTATACAGTGTCACACAAGCAATGGGTCACACACGACATGGGTCACAGATTCAGCCATTGTTAAGTCAAGGTCTGCCATGCTATAATAAGAGTGTTATAATTATGAAAAGGAAAACCCACTGTCATCCATCACTTCCAAATCTACTTGGAGATAGAAGTAGTAAATATCAATAACCCTGTAGCCCCTGGGTGGCATAATCAGTTAAGCACTTGACTACCAGCTGAAAGGCAATTGGCAGGGAGCTTCTTGAGCGATAGTGAAAATATTCTAAAATTAATTCTGGTGACGGTTGCGTGACTCTGTGAATATATTAAAAACTACTAAATTTTACAGTTTAAATGGGTGAATTGTAAATACAAAACCAAAAACCCATTGCTGTCAAGTCGATTCCTACTCATAGTAACCCTGTAGGACAGAGCTGAACTGCCCCATAGTGTTTCCAAGGAGTGCCTGGTGGATTCAAACCGCCAGCCTTTTGGTTAGCCCGTAGCTCTTAACCACTACGCCACCAGGGTTTCTGAATCACATATATAAGCTATACATGTGAAGCTGCTACAATAAAAAAAATAATAGTGTATCCTACAGTTGAGGGCAACAAAATACAGCCACTTAGGTGACAAAAGATAAAATAGATAAAAGTATCCAGAACAAATGACAAAGAGTTAATATTCATAAAGAGGTCACAAATAGTATGTTAATTAGTGGTAGATGCTTCAACTGCATTGGTTGTTTCATAAGTAAGGGGTTAATTATTCCTTATATACTTTTTTGTGTATCTATTTTATTAAAAGAATCTTAAAAGACTGAGCAATAAGAAAATGGGTAAAGGATATGAAGAGGAAATTAGCGAAAGTAGCCTAAGTGTCTAAATATATGAAAGCATCAATTTCATTGAAAATTAAAACAATTAGAGAGCTTTTATTACACATCAGAACAACATATACGTTTTTAAAGCTAATCACCAGGTTAGTGAAGGCATAGAGAAACAAATACACAACAGAGACGCAAATGTACTTAATCTCCAGATAAGCAATTCCCCTTTTAGGAATTCATCAAAAGGAAATAATTAGGAAAGTACAAGAAGACCTATTTAAAAAGATGTTAACGCTATAAACGCTTATATTATGGAAGAGTTAGAAACAACTGAAATGTCCATCAATACACCGTTTCCATAAGTTATAACACATCCATATATGATACAATGCAACCATGAAAAATGTTGGTAAAGAGAAACCATCTTTGAACACGATGTAAGTATTCCTGGAAGTATACAAAGGCTTTTTTATATGAGCACCAGTTGTTTTTGCTTGTTTTTATTTTTATTTTTTCCCTTTCTTTTGTGGTTTGATTTTACTTTTTTTATTGAGATATGCATACATACTACAATGTGTCCTATGTATCTAAGGTATACTGTTTGATGAATTTTTACACATGTAAACACCCACATGATCTCAATGAAGACACAGAACATCTCCAGCATTCTGGGAGGCCCCTCTTGCCCCAATCATTCTCTAGCCACAGCCTCAAAGTTAAACACTATCCTGGCTTCTATTAACACAGATGAGTTTGACCTTTCCTTGAACGTCACATAAATGGAGTCAAATATTATGCACTTTTGTGCCAGTCTTCTTTCACTCAACATGGTGTCTTTGATATTCACCCATGATTGCTGAATGTAGTGAGTTTTTCTTTTTCCCTACTGTATAGTGTTCCACTCTAAGTCTATACCACAAGTTATTCACCCATTCTGTTGATGGACATTTGCGTTGCTTCCAGTTGAGAGTTATCATGGAAAAAGCTGCTACAGACATTCTTCTATATGTTTTTTAAAATCTGTTTGCCTGTTAGTTTTTTCAGGTTTCATAACTTTTACTTTTTTTATTGCCTTTTAATTTTTTTAGATATTTTATTAATAAAATAAAAAGGGCCAAACAACTCAGAAATGCATAATAAAGGAAAAATATGATATCCCACCACAACTACCGTTAACATTTTCATTTTAACATTTACATTTTACATAAACAACGTAATATTAAGCACACTGTTTTTTCTAATTTAACTTCTTCCTTTTTTCTGTTTATTTTCTCCCTTCTTTCTCCCCCACTCCCCATCTCAGCCTAACCAGGTTGCAAATGTTTACATTGGGTGTGAAACATTTTTCACCTTTACAGGATCGCTTACACACTCATACACATGCAGATACAGGGTTTTTGTTGTTTGCTTTACAAAAATGTGGTATTTTATCTACTCCTCTGCATCCTACTTTTCTCAAAAAAAATCACTAATTTTTTTTTTTTTGGTCTTTTTTAACAGCTTTATTAAGGCATAATTTGCATATCATTAATTCACCCATTTAATGTGTACAATTCAACTGTACTTAGTACATTCACAAATATGTGCAAGCATCACCACAGTCAATTTTAGAACAGTTTCATCACCTCAGAAAGAAACTTCAGCTATCACCCCATCAACCACCACCAGCAACCCCAAAACCCTAGGGAACCGCTAATCTACTTTGTCTCAATAGAGTTCCCTGATGCGAAAATTTCCTATGAGTGAAACCTCATAATATGCTGCGTTCTTTACCGATTTCTTCCAGTTAGCATAATGTTTACAAATTCATCCACACTGTAGCATGTACTTCATTCCTTTATATATATTCCATTGTATATATATACCACATCGTGTCCATCTACCAGTTGATGAACAATTTGGGTTATTACCACTTTTTGGCTTTTATGAATACACCCGCTCCTCACCTATCGGCATGGTTAGGTTTCGAAGACCAGGTCATTATACAAAATTGACATTATGTGAAAATGGAGGATGACCACATCAGACCACAAAATGGAGGATGGCTATGCACATAACTGCCAAATTACATCATGACATAACTGCCAAACCACTGAGAATCATGCCCAGCCAAACTGACTCATCTTAACCATCTTAACTCATCTTAACCATCAAAGCCCGCATTACTCTCACTCACACCTCGGTGTTCGTTACTGCCAGACGTACATTGTTAATGCACAAAATAGTCAGACAGCAAGACTTTTTTACTATTGTTGCAAATGCAAAATGTCAGATAACAAAGATAGTCGATAAGTGAGGAGAAGGTGTAATACTGCTATAAACATTCACATATATACAAGTTTTTGCACAGACATACATTTTCATTTCTCTTAGGCATATACCTAGGAGTGAAATTTCTGGGTCATATGGTAACTATGCTTGACCATTTGAGGTGCTCCCAGACTGTGCAGCTGTACCATTTTACATTCCCATTAGTGGCGTATGACCGTTTCAACTTCGCCACATTTTCGCCAACACTTATCTGACTTTTTGATTCTAGTCATCCTAGTGGGTGTACAGAGGTATTTTACTGTGTTCTGATTTGCATTTTCCTACTGACTAATGATGCTGAGCATCTTTTCATGTATTTATTGGCCATCTGTATACCTCCTTTGCATTATCTGTCTTTTTATTATTGAGTTGTAAGAGCTACATATATTCTGGATTCAAGTTCCTTTCAGATATATAATTTGCAAATATTTCCTCCTTCTCTATGGGTTGTCTTTCCACTTTCTGATTGTATCCTCTGATGCACAAAAGTTTTTAATTTTGATGTTCAATTTATATTTTCTTTTGTTATTTAGCATCATACCTAAAAATTCTTTGCCAATTCCAAGATTATGAAGAGTTTCCCTGTTTTCTTCTAATTAACAAGTCTTTTGATGTAGAAATATACTGATTTCACCCAGAAGTGAAATTGTTGGATCACAGAGCATATACACATATAGCCTTTGGATATGCTACCAAAGAATTTTCCAAAACAAATGGTTTACCGATTTTGAGATCCATCAGAAACATACGAACATTCTGATTGCTATACATTCTTGTAAACATGTGTAGAACATTTTTTCACCCTTACAAGACCACACACACACTTACATGCACGCAGATATGGGCTTTGAGATATAATTCAATAAAGTTCAGATTTTTCATTAACACTATTCTGATGGGTGTGTAGTGGTATTGTTATTACAGTTTTAGTTTTCAGTTCTGACAATTATGTTTGAGTATCTTTTCACCTTGGCCATGGAGACAACTTCTTTGTGTGGGCCTGTTCCAGTCTTTTGCTCATTTGTTTTAAAACTGAGTTGCTTGTATTTTTATTTCATTGATTTGGAGATTTCTTTATACTCTGGACACAAGTCCTCTGTCAGATATATGTATTGCAAATACCTTTTCCTAGTGTGTCACTTGTCTTTTCACTCACTTAACAGAATCCCTGGATGAAAAGAAGTTCTTATTTAATGAGCAATATTTTATCAATCTTTTATTTTCAGGTTAGTACTTATTGTGTCCTGTTTAAAAAAGCTCTTTGTCTACTGCAGGATCAAGCAGATATTTTTATGTTTTCTTCTAGAAACTTTATGGTTTTATCTTTCATGTTACATCTACAATTCCTTCAAGTAACAGGTAATCCCTATGTTACAAAACTATTACAAAAAATAGAAAAAGAAAAGCTTCACAACTCAAGTTATGAGGCCAGTATAACTCTGAAACCAAAATATATACAAACATACATACGTGTGTGTGTGTAAATCTCACTGATGAACGCAGACTTAAAAAAAAACTCTGAATAAACCATGAGCAAATTAAACTCAGCAGCGTGAGGGGAAAATGCATCACGGCTAAGCAGGGTTTTTACCGAGGAATTCAAAGATGGTTCAACAGATAATAATCTATGAATGCAATACAATCCTATCAGCAGATTAAAGGAGAAAATACCTATGATCATCTCCACTGACATACAAAAAGCACTGGATAAAATCCAACACTTCTTTATGATATCTTTTTAAAGTCTTAGAAAACTAAGATTGGAAAGTGTTTCTTAATTTTTTTTTAAGTTATCAAAAACATGGAATAAGACATCATACATGAAGTCAGGAACATGAAATCCAGAATCACCAATCTCAAGTGAGCCCTTCATACTTCCCGGCATTCATACTTCCCTATTCTATTCCATCCTATTCTCTTCACTTCTTCATCCTTCGATAGATGACTCTATCTTTTCTTCTCTCCTCAAACCTCCAATACATACTCCCAATCTTCTGCACTCTCAGTTGATGACTTTGCCTCCCCATCGTTGTTGTTAGCTGCCACTGAGTCAGCTCGGACTCATGACAATCTCATGTATATGAGAACAAAATTTGTCCAGTCCTGCACCATCTTCATGATCACTGGTATGTCTGGGTCCATTGTTGCGGCCATTGTGTCAATCCATCTCATTAAGAGTTTCCCTCATTTTCACTGGCCCTCTACTTTACCAAACATGATGCCCTTCTCTACTGATTGGTCTTTCCTGAAGATGTGCCCAGAGTAAGTGAGCTGAAGTCCCACTATCCTCACTTCTAAGGAACACTCTGGTTATATTTCTTCTAAGACTGATTTGTCTGTTCTCCAGGCAGTCCACTGTATATTCAATATTCTTTGCCAACAGCAGGTTCAAACACACCAATTCTTCTGTCTTCCTGGGTCAGGCACACCTTGGTCATCAAAGTGACATCTTTGCCTTGTAAAACCTTAAAGAGGTCTTCTGCAGATTTGCCCAATGCAATAATATACTGTTTGATTTTCTGACTGCTGCTTCCATGAACACTGACTGTGATACAAATAGAATGAAATCCTTGACAACTTCAATATTTTCTCCGTTTATCATGATGTGGCTTATTAGTCCAGTTGTGAAGATTTACTTTTCTTTACATTGAGGTATAATCCATACTGAAGAATGCAGTCTTTGATCTTGATCAGTAAGTGTTTCAAGTCATCTTCATTTTTGGTAAGGAAAGTTGTCATCTGTACATAACAGCTTGTTAATGAGTCTTCCTCTAATCCTGATACTGTGTTCTTCATGTAGTCCAGTTTCACAAATGATTTGTTCAGCATACAGACTGAGTGAGGTGAAAAAAGATACAACCCTGCTGCACATTATTTCTGATTTTAAACCAAGCAGTATTGTTCAAACAACTGCCTCCTGATCCATGTACAGGTTCCACAAGACAACAATTAAGGGTTCTGAAATTCCCTTTGTTCGCAATTTTACCCGTAATTTGTTATGATCCACACAGCCAGATGCCTTCACATACCTGATAAAACACAGGTAAAACATCTTTCCAGTACTCTCTGCTTTCAGCCAAGATCCATCCGGTATCAGCAATGATATCCCTCATTCCAAGTACTCTTTTGAACACAGCTTGAACTTCTAGTAGTTTCCTGTCAATCTGTGGATGCAGTCATTTTTGAATTATCTTCAGAATTTTGCTAGCATATGATATTAATAATATTGTTCGATATTTCTTCACTCTGTTTGATCAACTTTCTTTAGAATAAGCACAAATACGGATCTCTTCCAGTTGGTTGGCCAGGTAGCTATCTTCCAATTTCCTGACATAGATAAATAAGCATGTCCAGTGTTGCATCTGTTTGTCGAAGCATCTCAGTTGATATTCCATCAATTCCTGGAGCCTTGTTTTTCACCAACGCCTTCAGTGCAGCTTGGACTTCTTCCTTCAGTACTAGTGGCTCTTGATCATACGCTACTTCCCGAAATGGCTGAGCATCAACCGATTCTTTTCAGTACAAGGTCTGTGTACTCCTTCCATCTTCTTTTGATGCTTCCTGTGTCACTCATTTTACCCACACAATCATTCAGTATTGCACGTCAAGACTTGAATTTTCAGTTCTTTCATCTTGAGAAATGCTGATTGTGTTCTTTCCTTTTGGTTTTCCAACTCCAGGTCCTTGCACATCTCATCATAATACTTGCCTTCAGCACAAATGCCAAACAAGATAAAATTGAAGATTATTATAAACTGCTGCAGTTTGAAATTGATTGAACATGCGTGTCATCATGATGTATAGATAATTACTGGTGACTAGAATCCAAAAGTTAAAAACAAAGAAGATAGATCAGTAGTTGGAAAATAAAGCCTTAGTAGTAGAAAACATGACAGAGATTACATGATAGAATTGTACAAGACCAACAACTTACTCCACTGGAAATACTTTTTTTCAACAACATAATCGACGACTTTAAACACGGACCTCGCCTAATGGACTACGGAGGAATCAAATCAACTACATCTGTGGAAAGAGATGATGGAGAAGCTCGATATCATTAGTCAAGACAAAGGCAAGGCCTGACTGAGGAACAAACTATCAACTGCTCATGTGCAGATTCAAGTTGAAGCTAAAGAAAATCAAAGCAAGTCCATGAGGGCTAAACTATAACCTTAAACACGTTCTGCCAGAATTCTGAGAGAATCTCAAGGATAGATGTGACACACCGAACACTAATAACTGAAAACCAGAAGCACTGAGGGAAGACATCAAGGACATCATGCATGAAAAAAGTGAAAGTTCATTAAAAGACAAGAAAGAAAAGAAAAATGGATACCAGAAGAGACTCTGAAACTTGTTCTTAATCACAGAGTAGCTAAAGCAAACAGAAGTAACAATGAAGTTAGAGTTGGAGAGAAGATTTCAAAGGGCAGCTTTGAAAACCCGATGGAGTACAGTTCTACTGTGACACACACGGGGTCGCCTGAGTTGCAATCAACCCGAAGGCAACTGGTTTTTGTTATGTCGGATAAACTAATGCTATGAAGAAAAATAAAGCAAGGTAAAGGCACAGAATATGATGGGGATGTTATTTAGGTAGCATTTTCAGAAAAGGCCTAAGAATCAACTCTTCGGTACTTAAAAAAAAAAGTCTTGAAATCAGTAAGCATTGGGAGCCAATCTGCCAAAGGAAGGTTCTTAGCATCATCTTAGGTTATTACCACAAAGATGCATCTCTACCTACAAAAAGAAAATCAGCCTAAGAAAGTTTGTTTTAAGAAAAAAGTCATAAAATAACAGAAGGGTATCAATTAGGTCAAGATGACAGCTTCATTTAAGTCTCTCTCCAGAGCAAAGTATCATTCAAAAGCCTGTACCAAAAAATCCTCCATGGTGGCATGAACTGCCAACCATCCTCAACCTAAGCCATATGAACACTGCTATTCATACCCTTCCCATACCCCTAACTGGAGCCCAGGTGGTGCAGTGGTTAAAGAGACTGCTAACCAAAATGTCAGCGGTTCAAATCCACCAACCTCTCCTTGGAAACCCACGGGGGTAGTTCTATTGTCCTATACAGGTGCTATGAGTCAGAATCGACTCTAGGGCAATGGGTTTGGTACTGTCACACCTCTAACTAGGATCCCTGGTAGCGCAGTGGTTAAGAGTTTGGCTACTAACCAAAAGGTCGGAGGTTCAAATCCACCAGCCGTTCCTCAGAAACCCTATAAAGCAGTTCTATTCTGTCCTATAGGGTCGCTATGAGCTGGAATTGACTCTACAGCAATGGGTTCGGTTTTTTGGCTAACTAGCCATTACTTATTAAAGAGACTGGGCAGATTTATATTCAAACTTCTTTTCACAGAATACCCAAACCCAAACCGATTGCCTTCAAGTCAATTCCGACTCACAGTGACTGTACAGGACAGAGCGTAACTGTCCCACAGGGTTTCCAAGGCTGTAATCTTTATGGAAACAGATTGCCACATTTTTCTCCTGTGGAGTGGCTGGTGAGTTCGAACTGCCCATCTTTCGGTTAGTAGCCGAGTGCTTAACCACTGCGCCAGCAAGGCTCCTTTTTTTATAGAATAGATGTTAAACATTTCATATTCCAGGGTTTTATTCCTATTATGTAGTTAAAAGTTTTCTTAAATCAAAATGTCAAGCCAGAAAGATTCTAGATCATTCCAAGTTCCAAAATTTATCATATCTAATCTTTAGTTCTCTCACATCAGAGGAACCAATAAGAGTAACACACATTTAAAGAAACAATTTATAGGTAATGCAATACATTAGTTTTCCTTGACAAGGAACCTCACCTCAGGCTGAGACAGTTTCAAGTTATTTGAATTATCTTTTCACTGAAAATTGCATATCTAAAAAATAAAAAAGCAGTATTCAAATTAAAATGATTTTATTCCAAATATAGTCACTATCACATATTCAAATAGATGGATTTTAATAAATCTTATTCTTGAAACACTTGTACCATTAAAAATAAACTCAAGCTGTGTATGTTTTATGCAGTAAAAAAAAAGCAATACTCTCAGAAAAAATAATAGGTTTAAATTTTATCTGACAAAAAAATTTAAATTTATGAAATTTCAATTAATAGTTTGGTTTAAAGTTTAAAAGTTATTTGGAAATTTCAGGAAAAGCAGACCAGTAGTTGCAACTATAATGCTGAACTACAGAGCCGAATGTTGAAACTCTCCCAACCCAGCTCTGCACTCCTAGGGTGGAGCAATGCATTATAGTAAGAGCTGTCTGGGTGCACTGCTTGCTTGACAGTGTGCTTAACATCTTCAACCTGTTTCCCGATCTAAAATGGAGAAAATAATGCCTACCTACGTAGGGTCAATGTTAATAACCAACAACCCTGTCGATGAGAACTAATTCAATATTTAAGTACCAATAATACATAAAAAGAGCTCTGTAATTTGCAAAGAACCATACCAATGTTGGTCATATTTTAATCAAGAAGGAAAACTACCACTTTTAGTTGAACTTTTCTGATTTTAACAGGACGTTGGTTCACACAGTTACACAGAAAAAAAATTTCTTTTTTAAATGTAGACTCAAGTAAGTGCCAAGAGAGGATATATTTAGCAAACATTTCATTTAACTATATAAACCAAAAGAATAAAGCTGTTTAACCACATGTAAACTATGCATCATCTGACTTCAGGTAGAATGTTTATTTTTGGTATGCTTGGGAACCAGATACCCAATGTATATAAACACACGCAGATTTTCACAACCGTCTCAACGCTTTTGTTCTCTAAGTAAAAATTCCCGCTATTCTTAGGAGGAAAAGCACAAACGACATCCTTAACCAAAAAAGTCATCAGAGGAGTTTTTACTTCTTAAACTTTTAAACTAACATTAAACAAATACTGTTATCCTAGAGTGAAGTAGTAGGTTATTTGCCCATTTAACCTTTAAGCGCCACTGGCGCAAAGACCTGTCTTTTTCTTCCTGATGTACGACAACACCTAGGGGAGTAACTGCTCCAAGTAGGTGCTTAATAAGTATGTATAGAATGAATGAACAAAGGAATGAATGAATTGGGTCTCTGGGAAAAAACTGAAGTGTTTTAAGTTGCAAGACAACAAAATCACCTATCTGTCCGTCATTCACTACAAACAACTACTGTCTTAACTTTAATGACCCGATGAACTGAAATGGACATATACGAAGAATTTACACACACATACATTACTCGTGCGTAATAACAGCATCTGACTCACAAAGCTAGATTTTTTAGTATATTTTTCTTCTTTCAGGAAATGTTTGTGTTTTCTGACATTAAAAATGTGTATCAGAAAAGCATGTTGCAATTGTGAAAATGCAAGCACTATCTTTAAAGTTCTGTTGCAATGGGGAATATTTTTATTCCAACCCAGAGCTACTCTACAGGACAGAGTATAACTGCCCCATAAGGTTTCCAAGGAGCGCCTGGTGGATTAGAGCTGGCAAATGGGGGCACTTGATCACCACACCACCAAGGTTTCCAATTTAGGCAAAACCAAAAAAAAAGCCCACCGCCATCAAGTCCATTCCGACTCATAGCAACCCTATAGGACAGAGCAGCACTGCCCCATAGTTTCCAAGGAGCACCTGGTGGATCTGAACTGCTGAACTTTGAATTTAGGCAAAGTGAACAGTACTTCCAGAGTCTGATCCAAAGTAGTTTAAGGAGTCAGATTCTTTAATTCAATGAAAGATGGAATAAAAAAAAAAGGCAGATCTTACCATTTCGAAATTTTGATTTTTTAAAAAAGAGAAAATGAGCTAAATTTAAAATTACACTGAATTATTTATTCAAAATGGCATCTATCGCCCTTGACATTTGATCTTTAGATTAAGCTCGTAAGTTTCTTTCCACATCTTTGAAGCTAGGTTATAAACTTCATGTCTACAAAGCTTAAGTTAGAGGTTATATTTATTGAAATAATACTGTTTGAGTTTAAGTTCCTTCATAATTCTAAAGTCTACAGCAAGATATTGAGTATTAACAGTAACACATGTATGGTTCTACAGCACTTGTATAATTATCTGGGTGGAAGGGGCTTCAAAGGAAGCTATGATCTGTGCGACTGCTATACTTTGCATACACGGATTGAAAAGTTTCCCAAAACCCCGAGGGTCATCTTCAAAGAGACTTGAAAGAGTCGATATGATGATGAATAGAGAAAAACACCAAAGTAACTAGCATACACTGTTGCGAAAACAAGGCTCTCTACAGCAACTATAGCGTTGGGGAGGAAAAAAAAAAAAAGAAACCCAAGATAAAAATTAATGCCTGTCTGTGTGTTCCCACTTCATGGTCTTAAACGCTGACCATGAGATTCTCCTTTTTTAGCGCTTTCTTAAACAGAAATTTAATGTTTCGACTGCCCCTCCTCCACAGCTAACATCAGTGCCCTTTCTTCCTCCTCCCTCACCCCTCCCAGCTCAAACAAATTAACATTTGTACGAAACTACCTCCTATCAGCTCGCAGCTTCTTCCCAAACACGCCCACGTACACTGAAACTGGCCTGCGTCTACACAACACACAGCGACAGGAAAAAGAGCTTCGAGGGGGGTAGGTGGCGAATAACTCAGCTCGGCACTGGGTTACGGCTGTTTTCCAGATATTAGCACCTCAGTCGTGGTTCGCGCTTCTCTCAAGTCACCTCCAAAGCATGGTGTTTATGAGTCTAACTAATCCGATACTGCAACGGAATTCCGGATATTTGCAGACAGATATCCTGGCTCTGCAAGTGTTTGATCAGATACCTCGGGAATCTCTTTTTTTTCCCAAAGCTCCTGTCTCCTGTCTCCAAGCTAGCTGTAAAGAAATCCGACCTCAGGCAGCGCCGGCCGCCCAGCACCCGGGCCGCAGCCAGCGCAGGACGCAGCCCCTCCGGGTCCCAGGCCGGCTGGCTGGCGACACGGGCTGCCCCCCGCGCCGCAACAGGTCACCATGACCGCGAGTCCGCCGATTCGCAGGCAGCGGCTCGGCGGTCAGGCGTCGGGGAGCCGCCGCCGGGGCCAGGGGAGGGGGTGTGGCCGGCTCAGCGGGTCCCGGCTCGGCGGTCCCGGCTCGGGCTCACCTGACGGAGGCTGAAGCGCCGCCGGGCAACAGGGCAGCGCGGATGGAGACGGGGGCTTCCGCCACCCAAGAGGGGGAGCGAGGCCAGGCGGGCTCGGGGGTCGCCGCGCCCTTACACTCGGGACGGAGCCCCGAGCAGGGACCCCACGGTTTCCGCCCGACTCGAGGTCGAGCCGCCGAGGAAAGCGCGGTCCCCAGCGCCCTTCTCCCCTCAGACGGAGCTCGGCAGCCCCCTCCCCGCACCGAGAGCGAGCAACCCCGGCGCCCGCGGCCGGGAGATCAACACACCGCAGCGCAGGAGCCGCCGCCATTCCCCGCGCCGCCGCAGCGGCTCCGCGCCACCCGGGGGGCGCAGCGCACCCACCTTCCCGCCCCCGCACCGCCCACCGAGACTCCGCACCGGGTCAGCGGCGGGAGAACCGACCTGTGCAGCCGCAGCCACCGCCTCAGAGGATGGGAAGGCGACGCCGGCCCCACGCTCCGCCGCCTCGCCACCGCCGACGCCAAGGGTAGAGCTCGCCGACCCGAGCAGTCGGCGTCTCATTCAGCGCCGGCCGCCGCCGCCGCCGCCGCTCGGGGGAGGGGAGCGAGCGGGATCCACCCCGTCCACGCCCGGGGTGGGGGAGGAGAGCGGACCTGGCGGGGGCGCGCGCCAAGCGGGCGGGGCGGAGACGCGTTCGCGCACCAACCGAGCGCGCTCGCGAGGGGCCGAGCGCGGCGGCCGGCGGGGGCTTCCCCGCGCGCTCCCTGCCGCGGCTCTTCTTCCCAGCGGAACCCAACTGCCGCCGGGGAGCGGTGTCCGCCGCGCGCGCCGCCTGCCGCAGCCCCTCGGTCTAGCGCCAGCTGGAGGGAGGGAGGGGTCCCCACCCGCCAAACGAGGAGGCGGGGAGGGGCTGGAGGACAGGTGGGGCACCCCAAACAGCCTGGCCTCAGCCTCCCCGCCCCGGGCTCCCCACCGTGAAATCCACAGTGGTGTCGCCTTCAGCGCCTGGCACCTCACCTTTTTAAGCCCCAGAGAACAAAGTCTAGAAACACTTGACCCCAAGATCAAATATCCACCCAGCGCCAGCGGTGTTTTTAGAAGTCACTGCAGACAAGTGAGGGGGCTTTCAAAATGTGAAGAGCCACCCCACCGTAAATTATGTCACATATGAAGATTTCGGAAGTATTAGAAGTAGGCCTTTGTAGGTGTCACGAAGGGTACTGTCCAGGGTTTAATGAGCAAATGACAGAAATTTGGCATCCTCTGGGACTCACTGTTGAGTTCCAGGTGAGCAGTGTTGGGACGTCATTGCGCCAACATAATTCTGAAACATTAAATATTTCTTGTGAGTGAAAAAGAAATGGGTTTAGTACAAACGGTGGAAGGGTGTTGTTTGGAGGGTGCACTGTGGGGTGGCCTACTTAAGAATTAGCACCATTTGCTGCAGTGTGACTATAAATGGAAGGTTTTTAATGAACCGCTTTTGTATATGCTGTCACTAGATCCTTTGTAAATGGATGCTTATTTGATAATCTGCAACCCTTTCACTAGGCGATATGCTATAGTGTGGAAGGAATACCGTGTACCAGCATTTGGTCTAAAAGCTGAAAGCACCAAAATTGACTGTTCCCATTTGGGTTTTTTTCTTCCCTTTAATAACTGCTAAACAGAACTGATTGATCTTGTGCACTGAAGAATGTTAATTATTTCCACCTTTGACTGCCTGGTGTCACAGCCGTTTATTCTAACTGGGGAAGGTAGAATGTCCTTCGGCCCCCTCTCATAATAAAAAGGCTACCTTTTAAAGTCCCCACCCAGAAGAAAAAAAACAAAGCCAGGAGAGGCAACAAAATTCATGGCTTTTAATTAATTTGTATTCCATTTACTTTCAAAGGAAACTTCAAAAAGAATAATAAAAATATCGCTGGAAAAAGCAGAGAAACCAAAACAAGACAAAAAAAACGTTCATAGTTATCCATTGCACCACTGGCCCACCCTTACAAAAATTTTCAAATGAGAATAGACACACAAAAAGGAAAACAGACTAGTATTGGTTAAAAAAAAAAAGGGAAGGGTTGGGGGAGAATGTATTATGTATAGGAGAAGTTTTCTCATAGATGTTAATTGCATTGAGTCCCAAAGAAACAACAGGCACACTGAATTGGCACTTGGAGGAAAAATCCCTTTTAGTTACAGAGTTGGGTAAATGTTTAGTCTTCTGTACCCAAAACCCAAAACCAAACCCAGCGCCATCGAGTCGATTCCGAGTCACAGTGACCCTGTAGGACAAAATAGAACTACCCCATAGAGTTTCCAAGGAGTGCCTGGTGGATTCAAACTGCCGACTCTTTGGTTAGCATCTGTAGCACTTAACCACAACACCGCCAGGGTTTCCAGTCTTCTGTAAGTGTTAGTGAAAGAGTAACGAAAAGGTGGTTGGCAGTTTGCCAACAATAATACATACAACAATAAATATATATGATATTTAATTATATATATTATCACAAACATCTGCTCTTAAGAAATAGGAAAGCTGCAGAACAACAGGGAATTCTGTTTTGTATAAATATCTAGCAATTACTTTTAAACTTGAATTAAGGTTTCATAAAAACAAATGAGCCTGTGTTCCTACATCTGCCAATAATTTTCAGTTTACTGTAAGACCAGGGAAGTTTTTATTTGGACTTTGAAGAGAAAAAGCCGTGTGATTCATGAAGCTAGGCTGTGAATATACTTTTTCTTTTTTGTTTATGCCTACTGAATTTCTGAGTTTGGAATAATTATCCAAAATCTATTTCTCGTGTTGATAACCTGGAAAATAATACTTTCATTAACCTTTAGAGTTATGTTAAGTTCAAATCTCTGAATTTGGTAAGATTAAGAATTTGTGTTTAAAAATACAGAAAAAAGTTTATTCTCAACTTTTTTTGGTCAGAGTTTGGTAATTAGAAAGTAGGTGTCCATTCCCATTTATTGATATGCAAATATGAATTGGCTTGTTGCACCTAAAGAAGAACCACAGCAAATATTCTTTAACAGAAGATCTTTTAGAATTAAATTCTGTAAGTTGCTTTTGCCAGAAGACAAGAAATACGCAAAGTCTTAATATAACGGAAAGTGCTAATGTATAAAATAGAAATGCCATTATATAAAATAAAAATCAATGAGAATTCAATATGCTTAAAAGTCACTTCAGAGGAATCACTATTATGTAATAGTTTTATTACTATCCATCAAAATTACTTTCCAAGGGGTAAGCCAAGGAACTCATTTAGATGTAGAACAAGCAGTTTCAAAGAAGAGACCACCAGCGCAAAACAAACAAACAAACAAACAAAAAACCTCATCGTTACAGCTGTCAAAACAAAAACTGCCATGGTAAGAAAGCATATTATTTCAAAACACCTAATTCTATTACAACCAATAAAATCTCAGTATTAACCTATGCCTCTTATTTCTTTAACCTTTAATCTCTTTTTTCAAATATATGCCGTGGCTGATATTTCGAAGAAATTGTTGGCTATGCTTGCAGTATTCTAATTTAAATTATAGGCCATGAAAAGACAGCTCCATATGAACCCATATGGGAAAAAAAAAGTTGAAAAAAACACGCATACTAGGTGTGGTGGTTAATGTTATGTTTCAACTTAGGTAGGCCATGATTCTCAGTAGTTTGGCAGATATTATGTAGTCATCCTCCATTTTGTGATTTGATATGAGCAGCCAGTCGGTTGGAAGGGGAATTTTCTTTGGTGGGTGGCCGACAGCCAATATATATGGATGTCCTGGCAAAGCTCACGCTCTCTCGATTTTGCATTCATCTCGTCATTCTCTGACCTCTGGTTTTTGGGATGTGAGAAGCCTTCAGCCTGCTGCCAGACCTGCAGATTTAGATTCGCCAGCTCCCACAACCCTGTGACCAGCAGCCTGCACCTGACCTGCATGTTTCAGGTTCATCAGCCCCTGCATACCAGATGAGTCAGGAGAAGCCTCCAGCCTGATGCTTGGAACTCACCAGCCTCCACAATTGCATGAGCCATTTCCTTGAATAAATCTCTCTGTATCTATTTATATATACACTTCACTGATTTTGCTCTTCTGGAAAGCCCGGCCTAAGACGCTAGGATTCAATCTCCACTTATTTTAAGATGGTATATGTTGTTATAGTGTGCTGTTGAGTCAATTCTGACTCAGCCACCCTATGGGAGGACAGGGTAGAACTGCCCCGTAGGGTTTCCCACCCTGAAATTTTTATGGAAGCAGATCTTTAACCAGCACTCCTTCAAATGGTATATATGTAGAAATAAGTCTGGAAAGCTATGCAACAAACTATCACAGTAGTTATTCCAAGGGGCGGTAGAATTGAGGGGTGAAGAAGGAAACTTTCATTTTTCTATTTGACATGTTTCTATTGTTTGAATTTTTTTTTTTTACTAGAATCATGTATGTCTTTTATAAAAGCAACTTTAAAAAATGTTGCTTTCTCTGGAGTCTTAAAAGCCTGTGGGTGACCATCTAAGATACATCTATTGGTTCTACCCCTTCTGGGGCAAAGGAGAAGGAAGAAAACCAAAGACAACAGGGAAAGATTAGCCCAAAGGACTAAGGGACCACAACTACCACACCCTGCACCAGACAGTCCTGAACAATTAGGTGGTGCCCGGCTACCACCACCAGCTGCTCTGACAGGGATCACAATAGAGAGTCCCAGACAGAGTGGGAGAAAAATGTAGAACAAAATTCAAATTCACAAAAAAAGGCCAGACTTATTGATCTGACAGAGAATGTAGAAACCCCAAGAGTATGCCTCCCCCTTCCAAAACCCTTTTAACTCAATACAGAAGCCACTCCTGAAGTTCAGCCTTCAGCCAAAGATTAGACTAGCCTATAAAACAATAACATACGTGAGTTACGTGCTTCATAGTTCAACCATGTATACGAGACTAAGTGGCCACACCAACCCAAAAGCAAAGACAAGAAGACAGGAAAACTGGACAAATGGAAATGGGGAATCTAAGGTGGAGAAGGGGAGAGTGTTGACATATTGAGGGGCTGGCAACCAAAGTCACAAAATAATTTGTGTGTTAATTAAGGAGAAACTAATTTTCTCTGTAAACTTTCACCTAAAGCACAATAAAAAGATAAAATAGGAGTGACCAAAAAAAAAAAAAGTTGGTTTCCTGTTAACCTGAAAACTTTTAATTCCTTAATCACAGTCCCTTCCCAACATCATTGCTCCCACCATTTGTTCTCTTTCCCAGGCTTTAGAATAAACTTTAACTCTTTTTTTTTTTTTTCTCCTTCATTATTTATCCATTGAGGAGCCCTGGTGGTGCAATAGTTAAACACTTGACTGCTAACCAAAAGGTCAGAGGTTCAAACACACGCAGCAGCTCTGCGGGAGAAAGACTGGCGATTTGCTTCCATAAAGATTACAACCTAGAAAACCCTATGGGGTAGTTCTACTGTGCCACATGGCGTCACTGTGAGTCAGAATTGACTCAACAACAACAACAACATTCATCCAATGAGTCCTGATCCTACTAAAAAATTTTTTTTCACAATTATCAGCCCCAACAAAGAAAGTTACTCCTAACTGGTCTCTAGACTTTACCTGCTCGCTACGCCTGTTTATTTACACATCTTTCCCTACACCACAATTTTTACTGTTCCATAATTTTTCAAACCTTCTGTCCTCCCACTTTCCCCCTCATCCCATGTAGGTTCAAAAATCTCCAAGCGTTCCTTACCGTTTACATGTATATTCAAGGTAGCATCCAGGGACTTCCATAACCTGCATCTACCCTACTAATTCACCTCATCACGACTGTCCACTTCACACACTAAGCAGACTATTCTTTGATTTATTCTTTCAACACTTATGTCTCTTTATAATTATCAAATATGCATTTGCTCTACTGTTCCATTCCTCCCTTTGGAGCACCTATCCTGTGCCCCTCTTCTCTGTTCTAAGGCTTTCTTTAAAAAAAAAAAAAATTTTTTTTTGTAGTGCAAATGGTTAAAACATTTGCACTAGCCTAAAGGGTAGAGGTTCAAGTTTATCCAGAGGCACCTCAGAAGAAAGGCCTGGCAATCTACTGAAAATCAGCCACTGAAAACTCTGTGGAGCACAATTCTACTCTTATACACATAGGGTTTCTGTGACAGTTAGGATTGTGTGTCAACTTGGCTGGGCCATGATTCTCAGTTTTTATGTGATCACCCCAATGATGGGATCTGCTGTGAGCAGCCAATCAGTTGAAAGGGAGTTCCCTTGGGCGTGTGTCCTGCATCCAAATATAAGTGGACATTCTGGCTTTTGCCTTCTCTGGTTCCTGTAGCTGCATCCTGTTCATCTGACCTCCAGTTCTTGGAACTTAATAGCTTTTCTGCTGATCTTGGGGTTTGTTGCTCTTCATAGCCTGTGAGCAAGAGCCCTGCTCTCCAACCTGCTGATCCTGGGTTCACCAGCCCCTGCAGCTACATTAATCAGGAGAAGACTTCAGTCTTGCCTGCCAGCCTTGGTATTCGTCAATCTTCACAGCCTGTGAACAAGAGCCCTGCTCTCTGACCCGCCAATCTTGGGTTCGCCAGCCCCTGCGGCTATGTGAATCAGGAGAAGCCTCTACCCTGATGCACAGACTTGGGACGTTCCAGCCTCTACAATCACATGAGCCATTTCCCTGATATAAATCTTTCTCTGTGTAGATTAATACGCTTTACTGGCTTTGCTTCTCTAGAGAACCCAGCCTAAGGTAGTTGCCATGAGTTGGTATCAATTTGACAGCAACTGGTTTTTTCACTTAAAAACCAAACCTGTTGCCATCAAGTCAATTCCAATTCATAGTGACCCTATGGGACAGAGTAGAACTGCCCCATACAGTTTGCAGGAGTGCCTGGTGGAATTGAAATGCCGACATTTTAGTTAGCAGCTGTAGCTCTTGACCGCTACGCCACCAGGGGTTTCTCTTTTTTGACTTAAGGAGCACCTGTATCCCTCCCATGAGGATGTGCTGATTGGCACATTCATTTCACACTGACTTCTCCTGAAGAGATTATTGCTGTTATCACTTTCTCACTTGTGAATTTATTACATGTTGACTTACAGTTTTACCTAAATAATGTGTGCATTTCTTACGTCCAGTAGATTGTAAACTCCTAGAGAGCACAATACAATCTCTTCTTTTTGGAGTCATGTTTATTGAACGCTTACAATAGAAAGAAAATATATCAAATGCTTTATATATGTCACCTGATTTTGTTCTCACAGTAACCCTAAAAGGTAAATATTTTTACCCCATTTTTCAGATGGGGCTTAAAAAAAGAGAGGTTAAATGACTTGCCCAAACTTGTTGCTAGAAGCAGCAAAGCTGAGAATCAAATCCAGGCAGGCTGCTAACGGCCTCCATGCTATGTTGCACCCTAAAAATTGTGCTTACACATTTTTGTCAATTAACAACACACTGTTATGTACATGGAGTCCTAGTGGCACAGCACTTAAGCGCTCAGCTACTAAACAAAAAGTAGCTATGCAGGAGAAAAATGGGGCAATGTGCTTCCGTAAAGATTTACAGCCTTGGAAACCCTATGGGGCAGTTCTACTCTGTCCTGTAGGGTCACTACGAGTCAGAATTCAACTCAATGGCAAATGGGTTTGATTTTTGGTTTGGGTCATGTACCTTATTAATGAAGCTCTGAAAATACTTACTGAAACAATGTATTTTATGGTAACCATGAACAGTCTGACATGATATCCAATTCATGTTTAATTTGAAAATCACACTTTCCAAAATTTAGTTTTGCTATAAAGCTTATTATTCAAGAGTTCCTAAGAGTAAAGCTGCCTGCTAAAATCTAAAAACATTTTAGAATAATGAGAAAAGTTAAATGGAAAAAAATGACATCAAGATCAAATCTTTATCTTGTCCACCCAGTGTATAAAAAATATATTGCAGAAGATAATTTTCTACCATACTAGTGCAGTAATAAAGCTGGTTATCATATTACAGATGGGAGAGGCTTACTGTATAACCACTGAATCCATTTCCTTGGAGAGATGCAATTCTATCTGTGGTTTCACATTCCAGAAAGATTCTTACTCCTTCTGGAAATTAGTACATCAGCATTTTAAAGTACATAATTTTTACCATATTTGAGACTTCACTTTGCAAGAGAGACTTTCTAAATTATGACTTAGTGCTCTATACACAGTTTTGATACTCATTGTTGACTGGCAGCTATATCTGGAATTAAAAGCCACCATATATAACATAGCAGTTATTATTTTCAGAGTATTCAACTTTGGAAAATAAAAATGGTGCTAAAATAAGCTTTCAAATTGGCTTTCAAGTTGGGACTCTAGAAAACAACTTCAAAAATAAAAAACAGGTTGATATGTTAATCGCTTTTCAAAAAATTGTTGTCAATTTACTGATATGTACTATACTATGAACATTACCAGTATTCACAACAAATCTAAAATAAAACCTCTTTAAAACTAATGAGTTTTGGAGCTGAGTTACATCTAAAACATAAACCTTAGTAATATTTCCAAAGACCTACTTATATTGTAGTACTTTTACTTCCTATCAACATTATTAATTTTGAATACCCAGACGAGAGGCAGGGCTTCGGATAGATTAAAACAAATTTATTGACTATCTTCTAAACTCGGTGAATTGAACATATCTGTTAATCTCTGCCACCTCCCAAAACTCCTCTAAAATTACAATAAAAGACAAAAAGAATGGGTAAGAGGAGATGATAACAAAGAAAAATTTTTGGAAGATGGGGGAAAAGAAAGGATAAGTAGTAATTGATTTAGCTAAGTAGAGAAAAATGAAATTAACTTGTTTAAGTGGGAAAAAAAAAAAAAAAAGAAAGAAAAAGCCGGATGATTTGCACAGCAGATCTCTGGAAAGTTTTAGGAATTAGAGACACCAGGTACTTAGGAAAGTGGGGATAAGAAAGGCCTCTAAAAACAGGATTAGATAAAATCTGTGTAAGGAACACCTGAAAGGTCTCTGGGTGATATTAATAATTTGTGTTTGACTGCTAACCTTAATGTTGGTGGTTCGAACCCAACCAACAGTGCTGTGGAAGAAAGGCCTGTGATCTGCTCCCATGAAGACTGCAGCCAAAAAAAACCCAATGGATCATTTCTACCCTATAATACATGGGGTTGCCATGAGCTGAAATCAACTCAAAGGCAATGGTTTATAAGGGAGAGTAAGACACCCCAGCCCTTATCCCACTCCCAGCTGCTACCCCACGCCAACACCTAAGGGAGAATGGACATTTGTTCTGTGCAGGATTAAACCAGAGGAGCTGGGGGAGGTATCTGACTATTAAATACAAACAAGCAGTCAAGGACTATTGAACATTTTAGGAAACTCTAACATGAAGGCAGAGATCATTCAACCCACTCTACCACACCCTCCCCTGAAAAAAAAATGCAGTGAGTGGGGGAAATTTTTTTAACCTTAATTAACATCTACAAAGAGGCACTATATTGTGTTCAGTAAATAAGACTAGGATGTGGCTGTAGGTTGAATTGTGTCCCCCCAAAATATGTGTTTTAAATCCTAATCTCCATGCCTGTAGTATTATCCCATTTGGGAATGGGTTGTCTTTGTTATGTTAATGAGGCAGGATTAGTGTAGGGTGTATTTTAGTCACTCTCTTTTGAGATATAAAAGATTAAATAAGCAAGCAGAGCAGAGATGGGGGAAGAGAGATGCCCAGCCTCATGAAGATCACCCAGAAGCAGAAACTCAAAAGATGCGAGGACCTTCCTCCAAAGCTGAGAGAGAGAGAAAGCCTTCCCCTAGAATCAGTGCCCTGAATTCAGACTTCTAGCCTCCTAAACTGTGTGAAAATAAATTTGTTTCTTAAAGCCACCCACTTGCAGTATTCCTATTATAGCAGCACGAGATAACTAAGACAGAATTTGGTACTCAGAATGGGTAACAGATACCTAATGTATGGAAACAGTTTTGGAATAGGTAGAGGCTGGAAGAGTTTTCAGGTGCCTAACAGTAAGTAAGTAAAAGCCTAGACTGGGTTGAAGAGACAATTGGTAAAACTTTGGATGACAAAGGCAGTTCCAGTGATGGTTCAGAAGGAAGCGAGGAGAGCTAGAGAGAAAGTCTCTATCACCTTAGAGAATACATATGGAGCCAGCAACAGAATGTTGCTAGAATGTGGACATTACATGTGCTTCGGGTGAGGCTTTAAAAGAAAATGGTGAACATGTGACTGGACAATGAATGAAGAGCGATGGTTTTTATGTAGTGGCAAAGAATTTGCCTGAACTATGTTCAAATGTCTGGTGGAAGGTAGAGTTTGTAAGTGATGAACTTGGATGTCTGGCTAAGGAGATTTCTAAGCAAGATCTTTCAGGGGCTGTGTGGGTTCTCCTTGCTGCTTATAGTAAATTGCAAGAGGAAAGAGATAGTTTTAAAAATGAACTGTGCAAAATGAAAACAAAATTTAAAGATTTAGAAAACTCTGTTGTATAAACCAAGGACACATATCCTAGAATGTTCACCAAGGATATAGCTACATAGTCTTTTGCTAAAGAGATTAAGCCTGTGGCTGATGGATCTAACCAATTACCACAGCAGAAAATCCATCAGCTTAGACTGAAGGGGACAGAGAAAGAACTAAAAGAAAGAACACTGCCTGCCTCTTGGAATTCTACAGGCAGGAAACAGGCCAGAGGAACTACATCTTTTGTCCTCCCAGAAAAGAAAAGAATCATCCCTGGAACAGCTCGGAAATCAGCAGAACCTTTGGAAGGAGCATGGGAAGCAGAACTGCCTTGGTCTCAAAGGGTGGGGCCATTGTCTCCTGAATCTCAAAGGGTGAGGCCACAGCCTCCTAGGTTTCAGAGTCAGACCTTTACCAACTGGGTTCCAGAGTGTGGGGCTGCCATTAAGGTGTGCCACGGGGATGGGGCGACAGCCCAAAGCAGACGGGAAGGGCTGCCATGCCCGAGAAGCAGAAGAATGGGACCTTCTGGAGCCTTGGGGGGTGGGGTTGCCACTCAGATGGACTAGAAGAATGAGGCTGCCCAAAGCCGAGGGAGCAGAGTTGCTGTCCCAGTGGGCCTGGAAAGCAGAGCTGAAACCCAGGGCTGAGGAGCTTCCATCCGAAATCCAGAGGGCATGGCCAACACCCAGAGTTTGGAGGGTGAGGCCATGGCCCAGATGGTTTCAGAGAACAGAGGATTATTTTCAAGCCTTGAGAAAAAACTAATGTAAATTGTTCTGCTGGGTTTTGGACTTGCTTGATGTCTGTTATCCCTTCTTTGCCTCCAATTTCTCCCATTTGTAATGGAAATGTTTACCTTGTGCCTGTTTCACCTTTGTACTTCGGAAACAACTTTGTAATCTAGATTTCACAGGTTTACAGATGAAAAGGAATTTTGCCCCAGGATGGACTATATCTAAAGTCTCGCCCATACTTGATTTAGATGATTCAGAAGATGGTATTTTAGACTTGGAGTGGATTTAAGACTTTCGGAATGATATAATGGGGTCAATGTGCTTTACATATGGCAAGGACATGAATTTGGGGGACCAAAGGGTAGAATGTTATGGATTGAATTGTGTCCCCCAAAAAGATGTATTTTAAATCCTAAACTCTATGCTTGTGGTTATAATCCTATTTGGGGTTGCCTTTGTTATGTGGCAGGATTAGTGTAGGGTGTATCTTAAGTCAATCTCTTTTGAGTATAAGAGATTAAACAAGTGAGCAGAGCAGAGATAGGGGAAGAGATAGGGGAAGAGAGAGGCCAAGCCACATGAAGATTGCCCAGGAGCAGAAGCTCGAAAGAGACAAGGTTCTTCCTCTAAAGCTGACAGAAAGAGAAACCCTTCCCCTAGAGCTGGCACCCTGAATTCAGACTTCTAGCCTCCTAAACTGTAAGAAGAAATATTTCTGTTTCTTAAAAAGCCACCCACTTGTGGTATTTCTGTTATAGCAGCACCAGATAACTAAGACAGATGCTATAAAAAAGTTACAAAGAACAGGAAAAAAAAAAGCTCTTAAAAATATAATAGCCAATATAAAAATGTCAACAGGAGCTTGGAAAATAAAATTGAGGTAATTTCCCAGAAAGGAAAAGACTCTGTTGCTGTTGTTAGGTGCTGTTGAGTCAGCTCCGACTCAGCGACCTTCTGTATAACAGATCAAAGTGTTGCGCATTCCTGCACCATCCTCAAAATCATTGCTGTGTTTGAGCACATTGTTGCAGCCACTGTGTCAATCCATCTTGCAGAGGGTCTCCTTTTTCGCTGACGCTCTAGTTCGCCAAGCATGATGTCCTCTAGGGACTGGTCCCTCCTGATAACATGTCCAAAGTATGTGAGATGAAGTCTGCCATACTCACTTCTAAGGAACATTCTGGCTGTACTTCTTCCAAAATAGACTTGTTCATTCTTCTGGCAGTCCATGGTATATTCGATATTCTTCACCAACACCATAATTCAAAGGCATCAATTCTCCTTCGGGCTTCCTTTTCCATTGTCCAGCTTTTGCATGCATATGAGACAACTGGGTCAGGCAAAACACCTAACCATATTGCAGCTCTACAGTGACCTAAAAGTGTGGAAAAACCAATGCAATTATACATCGTTGATTGGACAGCTATCGGCAAAATCCCTATAAGGGAAAGTCTGGCAATTTCTTTCAAAATTAAAATGTACATGCTCTTTAACCCAGATATTCTATTTCGAAGGATTTGTTTTACAGATAAACTCACTTGTGCGTAAAAAGGGGTATATACGAGGATGGTAATAGCAAAAGTCTAGAAACATTTTAAATGTCAGTAATAGGAAACTAGTCAAAAAATTCTGTTACATCCGTACAATGGAATACTGTGCAGCTATGAAAAAAATAACAAGGCTGTTCGAGATGCACTCGTATGGAATGATTTCTAAAGTATAATGAAGAAAGCAAGATGTAGAACTGTGTGCTTGTATATATAAAGCATATTTCTGGAAGGATACACAAAAATGATAATAGGGATAAAGCAGAACTGGTGACCAGGGCTATGGGTGGAAGAAAGATCTTTGATGTGTACCCTTTCGTATCTTTTAAATTTATATCTATTTAAAATTTTTTTTAATCCACTTATTTAATGCCTCCATTATCTTCATTAAAAAGGTCATAATTTCCAATCAAAATGATTTCAGGAAGGATTCAGAGGAGAGGTTTGGAACTCTCCTCTGAATCATCCCTGAATCCATTAGTATTTTTGGTCTGAAATGTCCAAAATTAGACCCCATACTACAGTAAATGGAGCCCTGGTGGTGCAGTGGTTAAAAGCTTCACCACTAACCAAAAGGTTGGCAGTTTGAATTCACCAGCTGCTCCTTGGAAACCCTATGGGGCGGTTCTACTCTGTCCTGTAAGATGGCTATGAGTAGGAATTGACACTACGGGTTTGATTTTTGGCACTAAACAGTGCTCTTAATGAACAAGTATATTGTCCTCTTTTTGGTTTTTAGTTGTAAGGCTGTATTGATAGTTTAAAAGAGCCCTGGTGGCGTAGTACTTAAAGCACTCAGCTGCTAACCAAAATGTCAGCAGTTTGAACCCACCAGCAACCCCTTGGGAGAAAGGTGTGGTAGTCCGCTTCTGCAAAGATTAAAAAACCCATTGCCATTGAGCCGACTCTGACACATAGCAACCCTACGGGACAGAGTAGAGCTGCTCCACAGGGTTTTTAAGGAACAGCTGGTGGATTCCAACTGCTGACCTTTTGGTTAGCAACTGAGCTCTAAACCGCTGAGCCACCACTGTCCCCTAAAAAAAAAAAAAGGCAAACCTGTAGCCATCAAGTCGATTCTGACTCATAGCAACCCTACAGAACAGACTTGAGCTGCCTTAAAAAAAGCCTTGGAAATCCTATGGGGCAGTTCTACTCTGTGTTATAGGGTCCCTATGAGTCAGAATCGACTTGACAGCAACAGGTCAACAGGTATTGATAGCTTATGATCAAATACTTCATAATATTTATAGTGTGTGTGCCTCTTTACCAACCACGCATGTCAGTTGGCATCAATTCTGCCTCTTGGTGACCCTGTGTACTTCAGAGTAGAACTGTGCTCCATAGGGTTTTCATGGCTGTGACCTTTCTGAAGCAGATCACCAGGCCTTTCATTCATGGAGTCTCTGGGTAGGTTGGAACCACAAACCCTTCCGTTAGTAGCCATGCACTTAACCATTTGCAGCACCTGGGGACTCCTACCAGCCACCTATAACTTATTGCTGTCGAGTTAATTCTAACTCATAGTGACCGTGTAGAACAGAGTAGAACTGCCCCATAGGGCTTCCAAGGAGTGGCTGGTGGATTTGAACTGCCAACCTTTTGGGTAGCAGCTGAGCTCTTAACCACTGTACCACTAGGGCTCCAAATAATATTATATAAGTAATCTAAATTATGTGAAGCCTGAGGAAATCACACCGGTGCCCTGCCTAATAGGAAATATACGTATTCAGGTAACATCAAGTAGAAATAAACATCAAAGGAAAAGAAGTCAGGGAAGAGCTTGTGTTAAAAAGTAAAAGTAAATTTCAAAAGTATTTTTAACAGTCAGATACGTTGTTGTTGTCCAGTCAATTCTGACTCATAGCGACCCAACGTGACAGAGTAGAATTGCCTCCTAGCATTTTCTTGTCTATAATGTTTATGGAAGCAGATCGCCAGGTCCTTCTCATCCAGAGCAGCTGGGTGAGTTCCAACCACCACACTTTCAGTTAGCTGCTGGGCTTATAAGTAGTATTATTTGTTCTATGTTAGAATATTAATTATAATATAAAAAAATTTAATATACAATATGTATAATATATAAAATGTAATGATTAGAGGAGCCCTGATGGCACAGTGGTTAAAGAGTTCAGCTGCTAACCAAAAGGTCAGCGGTTCAAACCTACCAGCTGCTCCCGGGAGAAAGATCTGGTGATCTGCTTCAGTAAAGATTTACAGCCTTGGAAACCCTATGGGGCAGTTCTACTCTGTCCTACAGGGTCGCTATGAGTCAGAATTGACTCGATGGCAGTGGGTTATAGAATATAATTAAAATTGTATTGTTACATAATACTATATAGTAATATTAATTATAACACAACAAATCACTGAATTTAATTTGAATGTTTGGTTCTAGCTTGAAGTTGTAAGATCTACACCACAGTCTTACAACTTTCTCTCTTCTTGTTTTCTTTCTCTTGTCCCGGAGTTGCTGCCCAGGACCATCAGATCAATGCTTAGATTGGACTCTGTTTACCTTGTTCCAAATTTGTCCCACAACACCTTCTTTCAAATGTCTTCCATTGTCTCTGTTTCACCAGCCCCTGGCTAGGCCCTACCCTATGTCCAGGTCAGAGTTTTGGAAACTGAACTCGATCCACCTTGCTGGAAAGGGAATTCAGGCAAACTTATCTGGGTAGCCTTTAATCCATTCACCTTATTCTTTCCAGAGTTGTTCTTATAGTAAGCCCATAAAAACATGTTATGCTCAAAACTCCTATTTCAAAAGCTCATTCTCCTGCCACATCTCTGCAATATCTTAGGGAAGCAGTCACCCAATGGTATTAAAAAAAAACTAATCATTTTTTAAACCTCGTGCCCATCAGCAAGGGCAAAGCTCCACCCATCCTTCTCACTAACACAACCTCTTCCGTGGTTCTTTTCCTTTGACATTTATTTCAATTTGATGTTACCTGAATGCATATATTTCCCATTAGGCGAACATTCGGTGTGATTTCCTCTGGCTTCATACAACCCCTTAGGGACAGCCAAAGGAATTCTTAGATACAAGTGAGTTGGCTTCAAATGAGATATGACTACTACTCAATTAACCAAATATAAAAAATTTGCTATATAATCAGCAGACAGAAGTCCAAGTCTAAAAATAATAGTGAAGATCTAGAGCAAGAGATAGAGACAAAAAACCAGGAGGAAGATGGAATCCTCAGGTATAGAAACAATTCATTCACTAGGATAGTATTTGTTTTCTACAGAAAGCCCTCCAACATAACCCATTTTATAGCTGGATTTAGAACATACTGATAAGAAATTATGTTTCCTCCCTGAATGTCATCAGGAAGAAACTAACTTAAAATGAGGCCAACATGAAATGAGGTATAAACTTGGAAATTGTAACATGCTAAAAATCTCTGTTCAAAAGAAAAAGGTTTGTGTTATAATTTTTTGGGGGGTATAAAAAGGAGTCTAGAAAATTGTCCAGACACAAAAGTGCTCATATAATTAAAACAGAACTATTCCTAGAGTGGAAAATGTTAATTTATTTGCCTCACACCAAGTAATCATCCGATCTATAATTTATTCCAAAAATGAATCTATTTACCAGGAATGGTAGGGTGTGGGGCTAGAGAGGAGAGAATGAGGGGCTGTACAGATGATCAGCCCTGGGTCTCAATAATTTAATAAATTCTTGCTCTGACTAGTCTCTTGCCCATTTGGTAAGCTTTCATCATCCTCTGAATAGTCTGATTAAATTTCTAATCCTGCAAAGCCAAGATAGGACTAGTCTTAATACCTATTGTACCCCAGGAGGCCCTTCCAAAAAAAATTTGATTCCCTCATGCTCATTGTTACGTTTGGCATCTGGGTGCATTGGTGAGCCAAAGACTAATCCATTTTTGTATGTGCTTAATAGGATTCTGGAAACCACTGTGTTACCAGCTGACAGTGCCTTTTTCATGGTGCTTTCTACATTGTATTTTATTAATGCATAACTTCTTATAACAGATCATAAGCTCCTTGAGGATAAGGTGTCCTTCAAATTTGTAGTCCTTCATTACAACTATCTCCTTAGCTGCGTTACTGTGGTGTTCTGAGATAATATAGGTAAGGTGAACAGTTCAGCATCTGGCACATAGTAGGTGTTCAGTTAAGGTTGTTTTGTTAAGTGCTTGTCTTAGTCATCTAGTGCTGCCATAACATAAATACCACAAGTAGGTAGCTTTAATAAAGAGAAATTTATTCTCTCACAGTCCAATTGGCTAGAAGTCCTATTTCAGGGCGCTGGCTCCTGGGGAAGGCTTTCTTTCTCTGTCAGCTTTGGAGAAAGGTCTTTGTGATACATGAGTCTTCCCTCGGTCTGGGAGCATCTCAGCACAGGAACCTCAGGTCCAAAGGATGCGCTCTGCTCCGGGCACTGCTTTCTCGGTGGTATGTCTCTCTGCTCACTTCCCTCTTTTATATCTCAAGATATCGCCTTAAGACACTAATCTTTTAGATATCATCAATATAACTGCCACTAATCCATCTCATTACATCATAGTGCTAGGATTTACAACACACAGGGAAATCACATCAGATGACAAAATGGTAGACAATCATAAAATACTGGTAATCATGACCCAGCCATGTTTTGGGGGGACACAATTCAATCCACGACAGTGCTGTTGAGTTGATTTCAACTCATAGCAACTCCATATGACAGGGAAGAATTGCCCCATAGGGTTTTCTAGGCTGTAATCTTTATGGCAGATCGCCAAGTCTTTCTCCTATGGAGCCACTAGGTAGGTTCTAACCAACAACTTTTTAGTTAGCAGCCAAGTGCTTAATCATTGAGCCACCAGAGATCCTTGCTTAATTAATAGTAGTTGTTATTATTCTCTTAGCGATTCACATAATTATTGCTGCATGAGAACAACCAATATAGACATATTCTTAAAGATTTGCACTGTCACTGAGCCTACTGTGTCATCAGTTTGTTGTTGTGTTGTTGTTAAAACTGATAAGACTATAAATCTCATTTGTGCGCCATTAATCAATGAAAGGAAATAGCTCCCTGATGGAACCACATATCATTGCTTTAGACAGATAATTTGCCATGAGAAGCAGCTGGTCCTTTCACCTCCCTTGTTTAGTCCTCACAGCTGTTAGGGAGGGAACAATAACATCATTGATCTTGGGACTATTTCTTGCAAATAAAGAAAAAATACGTTATCCCATATCACTCTACTAATGCAAAGTAATTTATCACCATTTTTCAGAGGTGCTAAATATTCTTAACAATTCAGGGTAGATTGTACAAATTGATCTTTGTCAGTGAGGAATTATTATGATCCAGGTTGTTGCAGTACCTAAAAGGAAAAAGAAAACAAGTGATCGATGCTTCCCGTAGCTGTCGAGTTGATTGCAACTCATAGTGGCCCTATAGGACAGAGTAGAACTGCCCCATGGGGTTTCCAAGGCTGTAATCTTTATGGAAGCAGACTGCCACGTGTTTCTCCAGTGGAGCAGCTGGTGGGTTTGAACCACCGACCTTTCTGTTAGCAGCCAACCTTTCAGCTAGCAGTCGAGCATTTAACCACTGTGCCACAGGGACTCCTCTGATTGATGCTCACTGTAGTCTATTCTATTCCCAAGAAAGGTGATCCAACCAAATGTGGAAATTATTGAACAATATCATTAATATCACACAAAAATAAAATTTTGCTGAAGATCATTCAAAAGCAGCTGCAGCAGTATATTCCCATCTACCCACACTACTCTATTTCATTTGGAATCAACTCAGCATACAACACCATGGTGTAGTCTAAAAATAGGCAGTGTGGCATAAAAGAGCCTTAGATTTGGAAGAGACCCAAGGGGCTCTCCACGTTCCTATGCTCTTCCTCCTACCTGATGTTTGGATTCCTCCTCAGAGAATGGCACGTGGCCATCCAGCCTCTGCTTGCCTTTCATCATGCAGCTCAAGTTAAGGAAGGCAAGACAGTTTCTAATTACCCATCTCTAGTTGGCCAATACTGTTTGTAAATTCAGATTCTATTACCTTTTGAAAAATTAAGTATTTCATTGGCATTTTTTGCCATCTGGCCCATTAAACCATATCTCACTATTCTTATTTTACTAAATAACACTGACTACGAAGGTAAGAATAAATTGGAAATGTGGAGACCTGGGCTCTAATTCTGGCTGTGTTTTTAGTTTAGACAACTCAACCACTCCAAGCTCCAGTTTCTTCAATTGTGAAACTCTGACTCTCTATCTGACCTGCCCAGTTGCAAGCCTCATCCCCTGCCAGCCAACAGGCAGGCCCCTACTTACTAATCGATCCTGTTCCAAAAGATCACTGACACCTGTTATGTGGAACTCGGAACACATTTCCTGTTGAAACAACATTATAAACGTTGCCTCTGCCCAGAGTACTTTATTTCATTCATAACCAACACAACCCAATTTCATTCATTTCATAGTTAAATCATGATACTAGTCTAAGAGTAAGAGGGAGGATGAGGACTTTCTTCCCCCTTTTCTGGATGTGAGTCAACACGAGATAAAGCTTTGAAATACATGGTATTTACTTTGGCATGCTCCACTTCCTTTCCTTTACCTCTCTTCCACCTTTCAAGGTCCTTTACCCTAGGGGCCCAGAGGCTCCAACTGTAGCATCCAATCCAGGCCTGCCTCACTCTGTAAAGTGCTTTTTTTCCTCTATCCTACTCTTCCCCCCATCCCCTACCTCCAACCCCACTACTTCTTACTCCCAACCCTGTTCTTCCATCAAACTTCCACTCCCTCAGTGAAGCTGTCCTCAACTAGATTAGGGACAAGCCAATCTGATTTAAACAATCTGTAAACAACTAAACATAACAAGGGCTAACACTTGTTTGTGTTGTCTGTGTGCCTGGCACAATTCTGAACATCAACTCTTTCCATCCTCAAAGACTCTGTGAGTGAGGTACTATTACTATTCCCATTCCACAGATGAGGAAATGAGGCACAGAGAGGTTAGGTAACTTCTCCAAGGTTGTTATGCTATAGTTAGGCACTTAAGCCTGTGCTATTAACCTTCCCAGAAGGAATTGTATTTTTAAAATGAAATGTTTTCTAACCTAAATGAATCTCCAAATTTCAGAGAGTACAACAAAGAAGTGAGAGTTCCTGGGTGGAAATGTTTAATATGCCTGACTGCTAAAAAAAAAGGTTGGAGGTTTGAGTCTACCCAGAGGTGCCTCAGAGGAAAGCCCTGGTGATTTACATCTGAAAAATAAGCCATTGAAAACCCTACGGAGCACAGTTCTATCTCACACACATGGGGTCGCCATGAGTTGGAATCAACTTGAGAGCAACTGGTACTGGTAACAGAGAAGTGAAAGTGTTCAAGTAGTGTTCAGGAAGATATTCTGGGGGTGGAGAGCCACCGTATAGGCCAGGATGGCAAATGCATATGCTTTGGAGGGTCCAGGAAGGTGATGAAAATGAATGAAATGACTTCATAATGGTGGCTTAGATTGTATCCTTTCCTCATGGGTACAACCTGCAAGAATGTTCCTCCCATCCACAGAGAAAAGGGTTCTCTCCCATTTTTCTTGGTTCTCTCACTTCTATCTTTCTCTTCCCATTTTGGATAATGATACAGATACAGGAAATGGCTTATGTTTCTCATAGTATACCTATAAAAAAAAACAAGTGTTGGTGCAATGATCAATGGCAATCAGCACCTGGCCCACCCATGATGGGCTGAGCCCCTCTCTGTGACAACTGGAGATCACATGTCCCCTCTAGAGGGGGCAGCCACTTTCAGCCTTGGGCGTGTCTGGTATGCAGGCAAGCAATCTGACTCCAGAACTTAGGTTCTTACTGCTTTGCTATAACGCCGGTTTCAAGAGATACGTGGACCACGTTTTTAATGTACTTCATTGTAATGTATTTTCTTTCAAGGTTAATGACTATATTTATGAATAAATTAGAAAAAAATCTGAATTTACCAGGCCTCCTTCAGTTGCAAGTGCCATAAGCCCAATTCAAATTACCTTTAAAATGCACACACATGGACATGTGAGGACACAATATCAGGCATGAACTGAATCTAGGGGCCCAAGCAATAGAATCAGGCCTGCTCATTCTACCTCCTGGACCTATCTTATGGATGTGTTTACATCATCTAATTCTGCAGATGAGAAGAGAGCACCCCAAATGCACATCCTTCCAGCCTCACAGGTCTAGAATTAAGAGCAGGTTTTTTAGCTCTAACCAGAGAAGGATTTTGATTGGCTCATGTTGAGTTTTACGTCCATCCCTGAACCATTTTAGCTGGGGTGTTGGATTGCTTTGATTGGCAAAGCCTGGTTTTCATACCCATGCTTGTCACTGAGGTAGAGGGAGAATGGGTGGCAGAGTACCGTGACTGGTACCCCTGTTAAGCTCTAATAAAATCCTCCAAATAAAGAGAGGCAAACAAAAACTATAGCTGTCCGCTATAATGTTCAATATTACTGCTAACTAGAAAATTAGAAAAATTAAAGAGAAAAAAATTAGCTTACATTGGATAACTGAAAAAAATCAGGACTAGCTCTAGGATACTTTGTCTCCTTACGGTATATCTTTATCAGAATTACAAATAACTAAATAAAAAAAAGAAAAATTCATTCGATCATAGTCATTTCAAAATAATTATTTTGGTGTCTGATGAAAAATATGGGTAATTGACTCCCTTTATCTTTTCTCTGTGTGTTTTAGTGCTTTGTAAACCCAATTTAATGCCATTTAAAATCTAAAACATGTAACGCTGAACCACTGGTCCACAATTAAAAAAAAACAGATTTTAATATATAATTTAATGTCTTTCCACATCATATTTACTCTCAAGACGCTAGAGCTAAACCAGAGAACTAATATAAGAAAAAAAAATGGAGAAATTGCATTGCCATCACATTTCTATAATTGAGTTCTATGAAGAACAAAGACCAAAATGTGCTTTATTTAAAATTTTGAAAAGCATTTAAGTCTTAGCGCATCTTTGCTACCAGTTCCCACTATATTCACTTGGTAATTCACGCAATGGAATACAAAAATGTGAAGGGAATTTTTTCTTCAAAATTAATGCCTTGCTGTTTTCTCTTTCAGTATATTCACTATCAGTACAATGTGCTAAACCCCTAAATTCCCAGGCAAAATATAGTATGTGAAAGTAAAATAAGCACTTAATTTTGCATTGTTAAGGCAGATTTACTTCCTTACTTGCTAAATAAAGCACATTTTTTGAAGTCATGCCATCAGCCAAGGTCCTTGTTCTAAGCACTTTACACGTGTAATTCATTTAATGCTTAAAACAACCCTGTGACCAAGAGAGCTACAGGTGAGGGAATAGGCATCTATTTAATTCTTAAAATAATCATCTGAGGTAGATAGTATTTTAGTCCACTATTACTGGTGGTGCAACGGTTAAAGTGCTCAGCTGCTAACCAAAAGATCGGTGGTTCAAACCTACCAGCTGCTCTGCAGGAGAAAGATGTGGCAGTCTGCTTCTGTAAAGATTTACAGCCTTGGAAACCCTATGGGGCAGTTCTACTCTGTCCTATAGGGTCACTATGAGTAAGAATTTACTCAACCGCAAAGAGTTTTTTTATTTACTACTCGTGAGGAAACTGGGGCTCAGAGAGATAGTTAAATTATCCAAGTTCACAGAGCTAATAAAGGGTAAAGCTGGGGTTTGAACTCAGGCAGTCTAACTGTGGCGCTTAAGCTCTCAGTCACTATTCTATACCTCCTCCATTTGCTTAATAATTACTATAGTGTCACATATACAACCTATAGCTGGTGATAGTTAACACCTAGCCAGAAAACAAGGAGCCCTAGTGGCACAGTGCATAAGCACTTAGCTGCTAATCAAAGTTGGCGGTTTGAACCCGCCAGTCACTCCACAGGATGAAGATGTAGCAGCCTGCTTTCATAAAGAGTTATAGCTTTGGAAACCATATGGGGGCGTTCTACTCTGTCCTACAGGGTCACTGTGAGTCAGAATCAGCTCTACAGCAATGGGTCTGTTTTTTTTTTTTTTGGTTTTGCTGTTGTTGTTGTTAGGTGCTATCTAGTCGGTTCTGACATGTATTAAGCCTTTTTCTAGGAGAGCCTTGATCAAATTCTTCTCTATAGATCTAAAGTTCCCCTGACGTTCATATATTTAATGATACTTTTCTGTTTTTGAAAAATAAATGGCAGTAACTTTAACCAAAACCAAACCCCGTTGCCACTGAGTTGATTCCAACTCATAGCCACCTCATAGAACAGAGTAGAATTGCCCCATAGGGTTTCCACAGAGCGTCTGGTGGATTTGAGCTAACAACGTTTTGCTTAGCAGCCGTAGCTCTTAACCACTAAGCCACCAGGGTTTCTAGTAACTAGTTGGTAATTAATAATTATTGTTCTCAAGTAAAGTGTACCAAGATGTGTTTGTACATTTCTCAGAAAGATAAATTTCACAATATTGCAATAAGTGGACATGCAATGCTTACATATTCTTATGACAAAAATCTCTGTCTCAGCTTGTGTCAGTACAATGAAAAAGCAGAGCAGGACAGACTTCCAAATGCTGCAGTAGAGTGGTGAAATAATGTCTTCACAGTCAATCATTTTTGGCCCCGAGAAAGATGTCCCACCATCCTTCCTCTCTGAAGCAGACACCTGTTTGTGGGCAACACTTTCTATGTCTACATGAATCTATTTCCCAAAAGTAAATGTTGGACATCCCAGTCTGCTTGTGCATATGAGAGAGAGAAAGAAATTGATTTTCACATGCTGAAGACAAAACCACTGTGACATCGTAAAATCTGTTCAGATCTCTTGTGTGACTGATTATGGCCCTGAAGGACCCGGCCTGGAATGGCAATTGGTTTCAGGGAACCCTCCTTAATGATTAATCAAACATCTTAAATGCATGAGACTTCCTGACTTTTTATGTCTTACACAAATTCCTGTTAAGGGTGAAGCTTGAAGTTAGAAACAGTGTTGGTCCCATGTTAGGATACTCTAAATTCAGAACTTTTAAGTGGCATAGGTTTAAGTAGTTCTTATTCTTTTAAATAAAACTAGCATTTTAAAGCATAAATTTTTATAGACTCATTACATAAAACTGATGGGTAAAAATTGCATGTTTTTTTTTAACTGGCATGCTTTATTCAATAAGCACACAAACATAGTTCAAATAGCTATGATCATACCCAAATATATGTCAAATAGGATATATTTAACACATACCAAAAAATGTATTCCAATTTCAGTTAACCATTGCCTTATTTTAGTTTATAAAATACTTAATATTTTTCTCCTGTTAACAAGAAATAAACTTATTTAACCTTACAGTGAAAAATGACAAAAATTGAGTTTGTCAACTTAAATAGGTACAAGGGAACACATGCTAAAAAAAAAAAAATCTTATCTGATATGCAGAACCTACAAAGATTGAAGATCACTTGTCTATAGAATAAAATTCAGTATGATTTTCAAAATATTTTATAACCTAATCCGCTGCCTTTCCAATTTCAACCCCTGCCATATCTTCATGTCAGTGTCCTAAGAATCCTAAGCAACATAAATAAATTTAAAAAAGGTATTTGGACATGTAGCATAACTACAGAACAACAAAGTAAAAGTGAAGATCTTAAAAGTAGACGAAGAGAAAAAAAATCACATTATCTTCAAAGAAATGAAAATTAGACTTGTCAACAGCAACAGTGGAAGTCAGAAGGTGGTGAAATAATATCTTCAATGCCCTAAAAGAAAATAATCATCAACCTAAAATAATATAGCTAGCAAAAAATATCTTTTAAGAACTGAAATATTTTGCCAATTTACTGAAATAAACTCTAAAGAATATACTTCAAGAAGAAGTAACATAATCCCAAAGGTCTGAAAAGCAAGAAGAGATGAAGAACCAAAAGTAGTAAGTATATAGTATGGGTAAACATAAACAAGCCTAAAATCTAAAAAAATAATAATGATACTTTGTGGGTTAAAAATCATTATAAAGGAGGCTGGGCCAAAATGGTGGAGCAGTCAGGCACTTCCGGTGATCCCTCTTACAACAAAGACCTGAAAAAACAAATAAAACGAATATATTTATGACAAGCTAGGCGCCCTGAACATCAAAGGCAAAGTTAGAAGATGGACTGAGTGGCAGCGGAGGGAGAGACGGTTCAGAAGTGGAGAGAAGTTGTCAGACCTGAATCGCTAGGAACCCTTAGACACCATTCCCGGGACCAACTGCTGCAGGCTGGTGGTAGTGTTCAGCCACAGTTTCTTCAGGGAGAAACAGCCGGCCACACAGCCTACTCACACCTCCAGAACCAGAGAAGAATGGTGCTCTCAGCAAAAGCTAAGTACTTGGGTATGTTTTACCACAACCACCAGATCCCAAGCCAGCTTCAGTGGCTGTTGATTTCCCTGGGCCTGAGATAGGTCCTGCTGAGCAGCTGGAGCCATTCTCCCAGCCTTGGAGAAGGGATAAATTCACAATTGGGGGAAAAGATAATCTGCCAGCTCTATTAACCTGGGGAGCTCAGGACAGAAGCAGCTCCTGTCCAGGCATAAACGGTCTGTGGACTTTGAATACCTTTCCCCCCTGCATGGACCTGTGTGTTGGCAGACTGCAACTGTTCAAGCCGTGCGATGAGAGGTGGGTGTTTGATTTCTGACACTGATTTACCTATTAAACAGTGTCCATACCTACCCACATTGGGGGCCTAAGGACTGGTGGCTCCACCCATGTAACCCAGCCACCCACAACAGGGGTCCAAGGATAACTGGTACCTCCCAGTTCTTACAACCAAAAGCACTGGGTGCCCATGGTCCATCTGCAGAACCCACCCACCTGTGTGTTCTAGAGAACAGGGATGTGCTTTCCTCACAGACACTCAGGAGACAGTTGCAAGCCCCCTGCCTTGTTCAGAGCGTGACCCCCTGTTGCAACCAGATACCAGTGCCTACACCAATCACCCCTGCACCTCTAAGACTGTAGGACACAGCCTTTACCACACACTTGATGCCCAAGTACCTGGACACCTGAGCTGAATCCATACGAGAAAAGTGAATGGACTTCTAGGCTCATTTACCTGATAACAGCTCTAGCCATCTGGTGACAGGACGTTAGAGCTTCAAAGGCAAAAATAATCAAGCTAGCTCACTCAAGCAACCCATTTGGGCATTTCAAAACAAAGCAAGAAGGTAGGATACAGTAAGCAAATATAAAATAAACTAACACAATAACTTATAGATGGCTAAGAGACAACAGTCAATATCAAATCACATAAAGAAGCAGACCATGATCACTTCAACAAGCTCTCAAAAAAAAAAGAATCAAGGGATCTTCTAGAGGAAGGTACCTTCCTGGAACTACCAGATGCAGAATACAAAAGATTAACATACAGAATTCTTCAAGACATCAGGAATGAGATCAGGAAGGAGATCAGGCAATACACAGAACAAGTCAAGGAACACACAGATAAAGCAGCTGAATAACTAAAACAGGGTATTCGAGAACATAATGAAAAATTTAATAAGCTGCAGGAATCCATAGAAAGACAGCAAGCAGAAATTCAGAAGATTAACAATAAAATTACAGAATTAGACAAGTCAATAGAAAGTCAGAGGAGCAGAACTGAGCAAGTGGAAGGCAGAACTGGTGAGACTGACGATAAAGCACATGGCACCAATATATTTGAATAAAAAGCAGATAAATGAATTTTTAAAGATGAAGAAATCCTAAGAATGATGTGGGACTCTATAAAGAGAAATAACCTACGAGTGATTGGAGTACCGGAACAGGGAGGGATAACAGAAAATACAGAGAGAATTGTTGAAGATTTGTTGGCAGAAAACTTCCCTGGTATTACAAAAGATGAGAAGATATTTATCCAAGATGCTCACCGAACTCCACATAAGGTAGATCTTAAAAGAAAGTCACCAAGACATATTATAATCAAACTTGCCAAAACCAAAGATAAAGAAAGAATTTTAAGAGCAGCTAGGGATAAACGAAAGTCACCTACCGAGGAGAGCCAGTAAGAATAAGCTCAGACTACTCAGCAGAAACCATGCATGCAAGAAGGCAACGGGATGACCTGTATAAAGCAATGAAAGAAAAAAATTGCCAGCTAAGAATCATATATCCAGCAAAACTGTCTCTCAAATATGAAGGTGAAATTAGGACATTTCCAGGTAAAAAGAAGCTTAGGGAATTCGTGAAAACCAAAACAAAACTACAAGAAATACTAAAGGGAGTTCTCTGGTTAGAAAATCAATAATATCAGATATCGACCTAAGACTAGAACACTGGGCAGAGCAATCAGATGTCAACCCAGATAGGGAAATCTCAAAAATAAATCAAGATAAAAAACCACTCAAAACTGGGAAACAGCAAAGTCATGATGTAAAAGAAGACAACTTTAAAACAATAAAGAGGGACTAAGAAACATTGTCATAGCTCTTTAATATGGAGAGGAAGACAAGGCAACATAAAGAAATAAAAGTTAGGTTTAAACTTAGAAAAATAGAGGTAAATATTAAGGTAACCACAAAAGAGATTAACAATCCTCCTCATCAAAATAAAATACAAGAAAAAAATAGAGACTCAGCAGAAACCAAATCAACAACAACAAATAAGAGGAAAAGACAATATGTAAAGATAAACTACTCAGCACAAAAAATTAAGTGGGAAAAAGAAACTGTCAACAACACACAAAAAAAGACATCAAAATGACAGCACTAAACTCATACCTATCTATAACTATTCTGAATGTAAATGGACTGAATGCACCAATCAAGAGACAGAGAGTGGCAAAATGGGTAAAAAAAACATGATCCGTCTATATGGTGCCTACAAGAGACACACCTTAGACTTAGAGACACAAACAAACTAAAACCTCAAAGGATGGGAAAAAAAATATAACAAGCAAATGACAATCAAAAAAGAACAGGAGTGGCAGTATTAATTTCCAACAAAATAGACTTTAAAGTTAAATCCACCACAAAGGACAAGGAAGGACACTATATAATGATTAAAGGGACAATATACCAGGAGAATATAACCATATTAAATATTAATGGACCCAATGACAGGGCTGCAAGATACATAAAAGAAACTCTATCAGCATTGAAAAGTGAGATAGACAGCTCCACAATTATATTAGCAGACTTCAACATACCACTTTCGGTGAAGGACAGGGCATCCAGAAAGAAGCTCAATAAAGACATGGAAGACCTAAATGCCACAATCAACCAACCTGACCTCATAGACATACACAGAACACTCCACCCAACAGCAGCCAAGTGCTTTTCTAGTGCACATGAAATATTTTCTAGAAGAGATCACATATTAGGTCATAAAGCAAGCCTTAGCAGAATCCAAAACATCAAAATATTACAAAGCAGAGGCGGGGCCAAGATGGCTGACTAGGCAGATGCTACCTCAGATCTCTCTTGCAACAAAGACTCAGAAAAACAAGTGAATCGATCACATACATGACAATCTACAAACCCTGACCATCAAACACAGATCTAAAGAGTTGACCTCAGCGACAGGTGAGCGAAAAGCTGCGCCCTGAACCAGCGACTGCTTCTGGAACCCACGACCCACCCCACAGCCTTGAGCTCCCACGGTTCCCTGGTGCCGAGTGGTGGGGCTGGTTGTGGCTTGCTGAGGCAGGGCAGGCATGGGACACAGCCCTAACCCCTAGCCCCCTGGGATAGCCTCCATAGAGGCTCAGCCAGCGCAAGCAGGCTGCACAGTGACGGGGCTAATAAGAGAACGAACAACCATGGGGAAGCAGCGACTGTTTTTGGAGCCTGGAGCCAGCGTCCCAGTCAGAAAACCTTGGCACCGGGCTTTGGACTGGGCGCAGGAGAGCTGAGCACAGCACCCTGAGACGGTGCAAACACAGGGCGCAGCCCTAGCCCCCTGAAGTGACCCCGGGGGAAGCCCAGCCAGTGCACTCAGGCAGTGCAGTGACGTGGCTGACAGGGGAAGTCACCGGGAGGCAGTGACTGATTTTGGAGCCGGGAGTGCAGCAGCCCAGCTGGGGAACCTTGGCGCTGGGCTTTGAACTGGGAGCGGAGGAACTAACCACGGCTTCTGGGACAGCACAAGCACAGGACGTGGGCCTGACCCTTGGGGGCAATCTCCACCCAACCAGAGCACACAGTCGACATGCCCCTTGGGAATCTCAGATAAAACAGTCATCCCAAGCAAGATAAGTAACTTTGTCTATATTCCTGGGTGTACTCTCTCCTATCTATCTGATGCCTCACCTCCCCTTCCCAGGCAGCTTCATTAACATTGGAATTTCCTGGGCCAAACAGTGAAGTGCTCTGTGGTTTTTTTTTCTTTGTTTGTTTTGTCTTTTCCTAACCCATTCTCCTGGCCTGAGAGAAGCAGCTACAAAAAACCCAGGGACCAAGAATCCTTCCCTGACTTCCCGAAATTGGACTAAAAACACAGAACCAGCTCCAGCCAAGCATTTGTGATCCACAGTCTTGGGCTTTCATCCCTACAGGGAACAAGGTGGCTATTATAATGCAAAGGCAATTCTGATAGGGATCCAACTGTAATTGTTTTAGCAGATTACTGGAAAGACAAGTTTCCCAGGTCTGATATCTCTGCATATTCAACAGAGTCCTCACTGACCCACAACGGGGAACTGAGGGCTGAAGCTCCACCCAAACCACCTAACCTCCTGCCGTAGGGGTCTGAGGATAGTAACATCTACCAATCTGTAGAGGTACATGCATTGGGTGCCTAAGGTACAGCTGCAGAGCCCACCCACCAAAGTGCTTTAGGAATAGAGACACACCTACCTCACTGGCACTTGGGGGAAGCCTGTCAGCATCCTGCCCACCCTGGAATGTGATCCCCTGCTGCTACTAGAATCTGGTGCACACAACTATCACCACTACTCCTCTAAGTGAATAGGTGACAGTCTACCCCACACACTTGGTGACCCAAAATCAGATTCTACTCAAGAATAATGAATGGACTCTTAGGCTTATATTTCTGGTACTGGCCCAAACCAGCTGGTAAGAGGACATAAGTGATTCAAAGCCTACAACAATTAAGACAGCGCAATCTAGTAGCCCATCTACGTATATTGAAAGAAAACAAAACAAGATAAGACTCAGTGAGCAAATATAAAATAAATCATTACAATATCTTATAGATGGCTCAGAGACAACAGTCGATATCAAACCACATAAAGAAGCAGACCATGATTGCTTCTACAACTCCCCGAATTAATGAATCAAAATCTTTCCCAAATGAAGATACAATCCTGGAATTGCCAGATGCAGAATAAATACAAGAAACTAATTTACAGAATGCTTCAAGACATCAGGGATGACCTCAAAAATGAAATAAGGCAGTCTACACAAAAAGCCAAGGAACACACTGATAAAGCAGTTGAAGAAATCAAAAAGATTATTCAAGAATATATTGGAAAAATTAATAAGCTACAAGAATCCACAGAGAGACAGCATTCAGAAATCCAAAAGATTAACAGTAAAATTACAGAATTAGACAACTCAATAGGAACTCAGAGGCGAAGAATCGAGGAATTGGAATGCAGAGTGGGGGAGGTGGAGGATAAAGCAATTGACACCAATATAGCTGAAGAAAAATCAGATAATAGAATTAAAAAAAAAAAATGAAGAAACCCTAAGAATCATGTGGGACTCTATCAAGAAGAATAACTTGCGTGTGATTGGAGTTCCATAACAGGGAGGGATAACAGAAAATACAGAGAGAATAGCTGAAGATCTGTTGGCAGAAAACTTCCCTGACATCATCAAAGATGAAAGGATATCTATCCAAGATGCTCATCGAACCCCATTTAAGATTGATCCAAAAAGAAAATCACCAAGACATATTATCATCAAACTTGCCACAACCAAAGATAAAGAGAAAATTTTAAAAGCAGCCAGGGATAAAAGAAAGGTCTCCTACAAAGGAAAATCAATAAGTTCAGACTACTCAGCAGAAACCATACAGGCAAGAAGGCAATGGGATGACATATATAGAGCACTGAAGGAGAAAAACTGCCAGCCAAGGATCATTTATCCAGCAAGACTCTCTCTCAAATATGAAGGCAAAATTAAAACATTTACGGATAAACACAAGCTTAGAGAATTTGCAAAAACCAAACCAAAGCTACAAGAAATACTGAAGGAAACTGGTCAGAAAATCAATAACGTCAGATAATAGCACAACACAAAGACACAGAACAGAACATCCTGATATCTACTCAAATAAGGAAATCAGAAAAACAAATTAAGATTAATTTTAAAAAGGAAGAAGCGCTCAAAACAGGGAATCACTGAAGTCATTATGTAAAAGATCATAACAATCAAAAAGAGGGACTAAATACAGGAGGCATAGAACTGCCATATGGAGAGGAAAACAAGGCGATATAGGATGGTACAAGTTAGGTTTTTACTTAGAAAAATAGGGGCAATTATTAAGGCAACCACAAAGAGGTCTAACAATTCCATACCTCAAAATAAAAACCAAGAAAAACATAACGACTCAGCAAACATAAATTCAACTACTATGAAAATGAGGAACACACAATTTACAAAGAAAAACGTCTCAGCACAAAGAAGTAAGTGGAAAAATGAAATTGTCAACAACACGCACTATAAGGCATCAAAACGACAGCACTAAACGCATTATCTACAATTACACTGAATGTAAAAGGACTAAATGCACCAATAAAGAGACAGAGAGTCTCAGACTGGATAAAGAAACACGATCCGTCTATATGCTGCCTACAAGAGACACACCTTAGACTTAGAGACACAAACAAACTAAAACTCAAAGGATGGAAAAAAATATATCAAGCAAACAACAAGTAAAAAAGAGCAGGAGTAGCAATATTAATTTCTGAAAAAATAGACTTCAAAGTTAAATCCACCACAAAGGATAAAGAAGGACACTATATAATGATTAAAGGGACAATAGACCAGGAAGATATAACCGTATTAAATATTTATGCACCCAATGACAGGGCTGCAAGATACATAAAACAAACTTTAACAGAACTGAAAAGTGAGATAGACACCTCCACAGTTATAGTAGGAGACTTCAACACACCACTTTCGGAGAAGGATAGGACTTCCAGTAAGAAGCTCAATAGAGACACGGAAGACCTAATTGCTACAATCAACCAACTTGACCTCATAGACCTATACAGAACACGCCACCCAACAGTTGCAAAATATACTTTTTTTTCTAGTGCACATGGAACATTCTCTAGAATAGATCACATATTAGGTCATAAAACAAACCTTTGCAGAATCCAAAACATCGAAATATTACAAAGCATCTTCTCAGACCCCAAGGCCATAAAAGTGGAAATCAATAACAGAAAAATCAGGGAAAAGAAATCAAATACTTGGAAACTGAACAATACCCTGCTCAAAAAAGACTGGGTTATAGAAGACATCAAGGAGGGAATAAAGAAATTCAGAGAATGAAAACACTTCTATCAAAAGCTCTGGGACACAGCAAAAGCAGCACTCAGAGGCCAATTTATATCGATAAATGCACACATACAAAAAGAAGAAAGAGCCAAAATCAGAGAACTGTCCCGACAACTTGAACAAATAGAAAGCAAGCAACAAAAGAATCCATCAGGCACCAGAAGAAAACAAATAATAAAAATTAGAGCTGAACTAAATGAAATAGAGAACAGAAAAACAATTGAAAGAATTAACAAAGTCAAAAGCTGATTCTTCGAAAAAATTAACAAAATTGATAAACCATTGGCCAGACTGACTAAAGAAATACAGGAAAGGAAACAAATAACACGAGTAAGAGAAGAGATGGGTCATATCACAACAGACCCAAATGAAATTAAAAGAATCATATCAGATTATTACGAAAAATTGTACTCTAACAAATTTGCAAACCTAGAAGAAATGGATGAATTCCTAGAAAAACACTACCAACCTAAACTAACACAATGAGAAGTAGAACAACTAAATAGACCCATAACAAAAAAAGAGAGTGATAAGGTAATCAAAAAACTCCCAACAAAAAAAAGCCCTGGCCCGGATGGCTTCACTGCAGAGTTCTACCAAACCTTCAGAGAAGAGTTAACACCACTACTACTAAAGGCATTTCAAAGCATAGAAAATGACGGAATACTCCCTAACTCATTCTATGAAGCCACCATATCCCTGATACCAAAACCAGGTAAAGACACCGCAAAAAAGAAAATTACAGACTTATATCCCTCAAGAACATAGATTCAAAACCCCTCAACAAAATTCTAGCCAACAGAATTCAACAACATATCAAAAAATACTCCACCACGACCAAGTGGGATTTATACCAGGTATGCAAGATAAAAAGAAAAAAATTTTTTTTTTAGTGCAAGGTTGGTTTAATACTAGAAAAACCATCAATGTAATCCACCATATAAATAAAACAAAAGACAAAAACCACATGATCTTATCAATTGATGCAGAAAAGGCATTTGACAAAGTCCAACACCCATTCATGATAAAAACTCTCAGCAAAATAGGAATTGAAGGAAAATTCCTCAACATAATAAAGGGCATCTATACAAAGACAATAGCCAACATCATTCTAAATGGAGAGAGCCTGAAAGCATTTCCCTTGAGAACGGGAACCAGACAAGGATGCCCTTTATCACCACTCTTATTCAACATTGTTATAGAGGTCTTAGCCAGAGCAATTAGGCTAGACAAAGAAATAAAGGACATCCGGATTGGCAAGGAAGAAGTAAAATTATCTCTATTTGCAGATGACATGATCTTATACACAGAAAACCCTAAGGAATCCTCCAGAAAACTACTGAAACTAATAGAAGAGTTTGGCAGAGTCTCAGGTTGTAAGATAAACATACAAAAATCACTTGGATTCCCCTACATCAACAAAAAGAACATCGAAGATGAAAACACCAAATCAATACCATTCACAGTAGCCCCCAAGAAGATAAAATACTTAGGAATAAATCTTACCAAAGATGTAAAAGACCTATGCAAAGAAAACTACGAAATACTAGTGCAAGAAACTAAAAGGGACCTACATAAGTGGAAAAACATACCTTGCTCATGGATAGGAAGACTTAACATAGTAAAAATGTCTATTCTACCAAAAGCCATCTATACATACAATGCACTTCCGATCCAAATCCCAATGACATTTTTTAAAGTGGTGGAGAAACAAATCACCTACTTCATATGGAAGGGAAAGAAGCCCCGGATAAGTAAAGCATTACTGAAAAAGAAGAAGAAAGTGGGAGGCCTCACTCTACCTGATTTCAGAGCCTATTATACAGCCACAGTAGTCAAAACAGCCTGGTATTGGTACAACAACGGGCACATAGACCAATGCAACAGAATTGAGAACCCAGATATAAATTCATCCACATATGAGCAGCTGATATTTGACAAAGGCCCAGTGTCAGTTAATTGGGGAAAAGGTAGTCTTTTTAACAAGTGGTGCTGGCATAACTGGATATCCATTTGCAAAAGAATGAAACAGGACCCATACCTCACACTATGCACAAAAACTAACTCCAAGTGGATCAAAGACCTAAACATAAAGACTAAAACGATAAAGATCATGAAAGAAAAAACAGGGACGTTAGGAGCCCTAATACAAGGCATAAACAGAATACAAAACATTACCAAAAATGACAAAGAGAAACCAGATAACTGGGAGCTCCTAAAAATCAAACACCTATGCTCATCTAAAGACTTCACCAAAAGAGTAAAAAGATCACCTACAGACTGGGAAAAAATTTTCAGCTATGACATCTCTGACCAGCGCCTAATCTCTAAAATCTATACGATTCTGTAAAAACTCAACCACAAAAAGACAAACTACCCAATCAAAAAGTGGGCAAAGAATATGAACACACACTTCACTAAAGAAGATATTCAGGCAGCTAACAGACACATAAGAAAATGCTCTCGATCATTAACCATTAGAGAAACGCAAATTAAAACTAGGATGAGATTCCATCTCACTCCAACAAGGCTGGCATTAATCCAAAAAACACAAAATAATAAATGTTGGAGGGGCTGCGGAGAGATTGGAACTTTTATACACTGCTGGTGGAAGTGTAAAATGGTACAACCACTTTGGAAATCTATCTGGCATTTTCTTAAAAAGTTAGAAATAGAACTACCATACAACCCAGAAATCCCACTCCTTGGAATATACCCTAGAGAAATAAGAGCCTTTACACGAACAGATATATGCACACCCATGTTTATTGCAGCACTGTTTACAATAGCAAAAAGTTGGAAGCAACCAAGTTGTCCATCTATAGATGAATGGTTAAATAAATTATGGTACATTCACACAATGGAATACTACGCATCGATAAAGAACAGTGAGGAATCTGTGAAACATTTCATAACATGGAGGAACCTGGAAGGCATTATGCTGAGTGAAATTAGTCAGATGCAAAAGGACAAAACATGGAAGGGACTGGACAATGGGCTGGAAAGAGATGCTGGTGAAGAGTGAGCTACTTGTATCAGGTGGACACTTGAGAATGTATTGGCATCTCCTGTCTGGAGGGGAGATGGGAGGGTAGAGAGGGTTAGAAACTGGCAAAACGGTCATGAAAGGAGAGACTGGAAGAAGGGAGCGGGCTGGCTCATTAGGGGGAGAGTAAGTGGGAGTATGTAGTAAGGTGTATATAAGCTTATATGTGACAGACTGACTTGATTTGTAAACTTTCACTTAAAGCACAATAAAAATTATTTAAAAAAAAGAAAAAGGAATATTACAAAGCATCTTCTCTGACCATAAGGCCTTAAAAGTAGAAATCAAAAACAGAAAAAGCAGGGAAAAGAAATCAAAAACTTGGAAACTGAACAATACCCTGCTCAAAAACGACTGGGTCATAGAAGATATTAAGCAAAAAAAAAAAAAAAAAGAAGAAAAACCCACTGCCGTGGAGTCAATTCCAACTCGTAGCAACCCTATAGGACAAGTAGAATTGCCCCATAGAATTTACAAGGGGCACCTGGCAGATTTGATTGCCGACCTCTTGGTTAGCAGCTGTAGCACTTAACAACTACACCACCAGGGTTTCCAGAAGACATTAAGGATGGAATAAAGAAATTCATAGAACCCAATGAGAATGAAAACACGTCCTATTAGAACATTTGGGACACAGAGAAAGCTGTGCTCAGAGGTCAGTTTATATCAATAAATGCACACATATCAAAAGAAGAAAGGGACAGGTCAAAGAATTATCCCTACAACATAAATAGAGAGCAACAGAAGAAGCCCTGAGGTACCAGAAGAAAGCAAATAATAAAAATTAGAGCAGAAGTAAATGAAATAGAAAACAGAAAAACAATGGAAAGAATTAACAAGACTAAAAGCTGGTTCTTTGAAAAGATCAACCAAATTGATAAACCATTGGCCAAACTGACAAAAGAAAAACAGGAGAGGAAGCAAATAACCTGAATAAGAAATGAGGTGGGTGATATAATAACAGACCCAACTGAAATTAAAAGAATCATATCAGATTACTAAAGAAAATTGTACTCTAACAAATTTGAAAACCTGGAAGAAATGGATGAATTCCTAGAAACATACTACCTACCTAAACTAACACAAACAGAGGTAGAACAACTAAATAGACCCATAACAAAAGAGACTGAAAAGGTAATCAAAAACTCCCAACAAAAAAAAAGACCTGGCCCAGATGGCTTCACTGCAGAGTTCTACCAAACTTTCAGAGAAGACTTAACACCACTACTATGAAAGGTATTTCAGAGCATAGAAAAGGACAGAATACTCCCAAACTTATTCTATGAAGCCACCATATCCCTGATACCAAAACCAGGTAAAGACCATAAAAAAAAGAGAATTACAGTCCTATATCCCTCATGAACTCAGATGCAAAAATTCTCAACAAAATGCTAGCCAATAGAATTCAACAATGTACCAAAAAAATAATTCACCATGACTAAGTGGGATTCATACCAGGTATGCAGGGATGGTTCAACATTAGAAAAACAATTAATGTAATCCATCATAGAAATAAAACAAAAGACAAGAACCACATGATCTTTTCAATTGATGGAGAAAAGGCATTTGACAAAGTTCAACACCCGTTCAGATACAAACTCTCAGCAAAACAGGAATAGAAGGAAAATTCCTCAACATAATAAAGGGCATTTATACAAAGCCAGCAACCAACATCATCCTAAATGGAGATAGTCTGAAAGCATTCCCATTGACATTGGGAACCAGACAAGGATGCCTTTTATCACCGCTCTTATTCAACATTGTGCTGGAAGCCCTAGCCAGAGCAATTAGGCTAGATAAAGAAATAAAGGGCATCCAGATTGGTAAGGAAGAAGTAAAAGTATCTCTGTTTGCAGATGACATGATCTTATATGCAGAAAACCCTAAAGAATCCTCAAGAACTACTGAAAGTAATAGAAGAGTTCAACAGAGCATCAGGATACAAGATATACATACAAAAATCAGTTGGATTCCTCTATACCAACAAAAAGAACATGGAGGAGGAATTCACCAAATCAATACCATTGACAGTAGCCCCCAAGGAGATAAAATACTTAGGAATAAATCTTACCAGAGATGTAAAAGACCTGTACAAAGAAAACTACAAGACACTACTGCAAGAAACCAAAGGAGACCTACCTAAGTGGAAAAACATACCTTGCTCATGGATAGGAAGACTTAATATTGTAAAAATGTCTATTCTACCAGAAGCTGTCTATAGATACAACACATTCCAATTCAAATTCTGACATTTTTTAATGAGGTGGAGAAACAAATCACCAACGTCATATGGAAGGGAATGAGGCCCCAGATAAGTAAGCATTACTAAAAAAGAAGAACTAAGTGGGAGGCCTCACTTTACCTGATTTTAGAACCTATCATACCCCCATAGTAGTCAAAACAGCCTGGCACTGGTACAACAACAGATACGTAGACCAATGGAACAGAATTGCAAATCCAGACATAAATCCATCCACATATGAGCAGCTGATATTTGACAAAGGCCCAAAGTCAGTTAAATGGGGAAAAGACAGTCTCTAACAAATGGTGCTGGCATAACTGGATATCCATCTGCCAAAAGATGAAACAAGACCCATATCTCACACCATGCACAAAAACGAGCTCAAAATGGATCAAAGACCTAAATATAAAATCTAAAACGATAAAGATCATGGAAGAAAAAATAGGGACAATGCTAGAAGCCCTAATATATGGCATAAACAGTATACAAAATGTTACCAACAATGCAGAAGAAAAACTAGATAACTGGGAGCTCCTAAAAATCAAACACCTATGCTCATCCAAAGACTTCACCAAAAGAGTAAAAAGATTACGTACAGACTGGGAAAAAGTTTTTAGCTATGACATTTCCGATCAGCACCTGACCTCTAAAATCTTCACGATACTGTAAAAACTCAACAACAAAAAGACAAATAACCTAATTAAAAAATGGGAAAACAATATGAACAGGCACTTCACTAAAGAAGACATTCAGGTAGCTAACGGATACATGAGGAAATGCCCAGGATCATTAGCCATTAGAGAAATGCAAATCAAAACTACAATGAGATTCCATTTCGCTCTAACAAAGGCTGGCATTAAACCAAAAAACACAAAATAATAAATGTTGGCGAGATTGTGGAGAGACCGGAACACTTAAACATTGCTGGCGGGAATGCAAAATGGTATAACCACTTCGGAAATCGATTTGGCGCTTCCTTTAAAAAGTGGAAATAGAACTACTGTAGGATCCAGGAATCCCACTCCTTGGGATATATCCTAGAGAAATAAAAGCCTTTACACGAACATACATATGCACACCCATGTTCATTGCAGCACTGTATATAATAGCAAAAAGATGGAAGCAACCAAGGTGCCCATCAATGGATGAATGGATAAATAAATTCTGGTATATTCACACAATGGAATACTACACATGAATAAAGAACAGTGATGAATCTGTGAATCATTTCAGAGCATAGAGGAATCTGGAAAGGCATTATGCTGGATGAAATTGGTCAGTTGCAAAAGGACAAATATTGTACGAGATCACTATTATGAGAACTTGAAAAGTGGTTTAAACAGAGAAGAAAATATTCTTTGATGGTTACAAGAGTGGGGAGGGAGGTAGGGAGAGGGGTTTTCACTAATTAGATATTAGATAAGAACTATTTTAGGTGAACGGAAAGACAACACAGAGTACAGGAGAGGTCAACACAGCTGGACTGAACCAAAGGCAAAGAGGTTTCCTGAGTGAACTGGACAATTCCAGGGGTGGCGGTTTGGGGACCATGGTTTCAGGGGACATACAGGTCAATTGGCATAATAAGATCTACTAAGAGGGCATGCTGCATCCCACTTTGGGGAGTGGCGTCTGGGGTCTTAAATGCTAGCAAGTGGCCGTCCAAGGTGCATCAATTGGTCTCAACGCACCTGGAGCAAAGGAGAAGGAAGAGCACCAAAGACACAAGGTAATTATGGGCCCAAGAGACAGATAGGGCCACATAAACCAGAGACTTCATCAGCCTGAGACCAGAAGAACTAGATGGTGCCCAGGTACAACTCATGGCTGCCCTGACAGGGAGCACAGCAGAGAACCCCTGAGGCAGCAGGAGAGCATAGGGATGCAGACCTCAAATTCTCATAAAAAGACCAAACTTAATGGTCTGACTGAGACTAGGAGGACCCTGGAGGTTACAGTCCCCAGACCCTCTGTTAGCCCAAGACAGGAACCATTCCCAAAACCAACTCTTCAGACAGGGATTGGACCAGACTATAGGATAGAAAATGATACTAGTGAAGAGTGAGCTTCTTGGACCCAGTAGACACATCCGACTATGTGGGCAGCTCCTCTCTGGAGCGGGGATTTGAGGGCGGGGGGGTCAGAAGCTGGCGGAATGGACACGAAAACAGAGAGTGGAGAGAAGGAGTGTGCTGTCTCATTAGGGAGAGGGCAATTAGGAGTATATAGCAAGGTGTATATAAACTTTTATATGAGAGACTGACTTGATTTGTAAACGTTCACTTAAAGCACAATAAAAATTTTAAAAAAATCAATACAGAGTGAAAGCACATCTGCCATAGCATATAAAGAGCCTGGTTGCAGAGTGGTTAAAGCACTTGGCTGCTAACTGAAAGGTCAGAGATTCAAACCTACCGGCCACTCCACGGGGAAAGATGTGGCATCCTGCTTCCGTAAAGATTACAGCCTTGGAAACCCTATGGGGCAGTTCTACTCTGTCCTATAGGGTCATTATGAGTCAGTCTGGACTCTGACAGCTGCAGGTTTTTGGTGTATAAACCAAAACCAAACTCGTTGCCGTTGAGTCAATTCCAACTGATGGCAACAGTACAACTGCCCCATAGGGTTTCCAAGGAGCAGCTGGTAGATTTGAACTGCTGACCTCTTGGTTAGCAGCCAGATGCTTAAACACTGGTGCCATATAGATGAACATATTTATGATCTCAGGATAGGAGAGGATTTCTTAAAAGAGATTTAAAAAATATAAACCAAAAAGGAAAATATTAATGTATTTAATTAACTACATTAAAAAAAAAAAAACTGGCCATTAAGAGACAAATCACAAACGTGGAGAAGACATTTGGAAAACATAACTCACTGCCATTGATTCGATTCTGACTTATAACGACATTGTAGGGCAGAGTAGAAGTGCCCCATAGGTTTCCAAGGCTGTAAATCTTTACGGAAGCAGACTGTTACATCTTCTTCCCTCAAAGTGGTTGGTGGGTTCAAGCTGCTAAATTTTCAGTTAGCAGCTTGGCCACTGTACCACCAGGGCTCCTTTTGTAAAATAGAACTTGTAAATAATTTATACCCAGAATATAAGATAACCCCTGCAAAGCATATGGAGCCCTGGCTGTGGTTAAGAGCTCAGCTGCTAACCAAAAGGTTGGTAGTTAGAATCCACCAGTCACTCCTTGGAAACCCTATGGGGCAGTTCTACTCTGTCCTATAGGGTTGGTATGAGTTGGAATCGACTCAACGGCAACAGGTTTGGTTTTTTGTTTTTGTTTTTTTTTTACAAAGCATGTGGTTCAGTGGTAGAATTCTCACCTTCCGTGCAGGCAGGCCCAGGTTCGATTTCCAGTTCTTCGCCTCATGCACAGTCACCACCCACATGTCAGTGGAAGCTTGCAGGTTGCTATGATGCTAAACAAGTTTCAGCACAGCTTCCAGACTAAGATGGACTAGGAAGAAAGACCTGGCAATTTACTTCTGAAAATCAGCCAATGAAAACCCTATGGATTATGATGGCCCAATCTGCAGCAGGTAATTGGGATGGTGCTGGACCAGCCCCTGTTAAGTTCCATTGTGCATGAGATTGCCAGGAATTGGGGGTTGACTCCACGGCAGCTAACAAGGGAGCTAACAAAAACAAAATAAATAAGACACACACAGCTCAATAGAAAAATGAGGAAAACTCTAGAATAGGCACTTCACAGAAGAAACCTGAATGCTCAATAAACTTATGAAAAATGTTCGACCTGATTAGTAATGGAGAAAATTCAAATTAAGATCCTCATGTGACATCACTACACAACCAGTTTAGCTAAAACTAAAAAATTTGACTATGTCAAAGGTTGTCAAGGATGCTGAGCAATAGGAAGGAACTCTTGTATTCAACCGATAGGAATGTAAATTGGTAGAGTCATTTTGGAAAACCACTGGCATTATCTAATAAAGTTGAAGAGGCACATAGCTTATTATCCAACAATTTGATGTGGTAAAAAATGTGCGAAACTCTTTACTACAGATTAGTAAGTATGCATAAGTAAGCCCGTGCTTATCTTGCTTACTGGGTCATCTGTCCCTGTCAGGGACTGTAAACTTGAATAGAGGCTTTGATTCTGTAGGAAGATACTGTAGGGTTGGGAGAGAGACAGATGCCAGCCATACCTAGAAGCAGAATGTGGTGAAAAAAATGTGAAATTGTTCACTACAAGTGATGTGATAAACAAGGTAAGCACTGCGCTTACATTGCCTTTTGGATAATCCACCCCTGGATATCATACTTGGTAAAGTCAAGGGTCAATGAAAATGAGGGGAACCCTCAATGAGATGGATTGATACAACAGCCACAACAATGGACTCAAACATGCCAACAATCAGGGAAAGGGCACAGGACCAGGCAATATTTAATTCTGTTATGCATGAGGTCGCCATGAATCACAGCCAACTCAACGGCATCTAACAACGACAACTTGAACTCATTTATATAAAGTTCAGATACACGTACATGTGTAAGTAAATGATATAGTATTTAGGGATGACAAACATACGTGATAAAACTATAAAGGAAAACAAACAAATGTTATTTACAAAATTCAGGATAGTGGCCACCGCTGAGGGAAAAGGAAGGAAGACTGTATGTGGAGTGTTCACAGTGTTCACTGGTTTGTTTTCGTGAAGGTTGGAGACTTGAGTGCTCCTTGCATTGTTGTTCTGTATATATATCTTCTACAGAGTTATTCTTCCCTTGAATCTATTCAGTATTTAATAAAGAATTTTTCAAGTGTTAAAGAAATCCCAAATTTAATCAGATCACCTCAAGGAGGCGTGACTGGGATGCCCTCGTAACTACCAAAGCCTAACCTAACCAATTGTGGTGTGTTTTGCAAAAAGAGGACTTCGGAAAGGGAACAATCTGCTTAGCCTCTCTAAAAGGAAGGCTGAGAGCAAGAATTTGGTGGTGCTTATCCATCTAATTTCCACCCCTACACTTACACAATTTTTTCTGTTCTACTCTCAGGATTCCAGCTTGTGGTGACCCACGTATCAGAGTACAACTGTGCTCCACAAAGTTTTCAATAGCTGATTTTTCAGAACTAGATCACCCAGCCTTTCTTCCTAAGTGCCTCTGGGTGGACTCCAAACCCCAACCTTTTGGTGCACTAACTGTTTGCACTGCCCAGGGACTCCTACTTCCATAATCTAACCGCATGATACCCTCACCCCTCCTTCTCCACCATATTCAGTTTATATTAATTTGTATTCTCAATATTTTTTACTTCTCCTCATTTTGAGGAAGTTGCCAGGCCCTTCCTGGTCCTGTGTTTTTTTTTTTTAAGTGTACTTTAGATGAAGGTTTACAGAACAAATTAGCTTCTCATTAAACAGTTAATACACATATTGTTTTGTGACATTGTTTAACAACTCCACGACATGTCAACACTCTCCCTTCTTGACCTCAGGTTCCCTATTACCAGCTTTCCTAACCCCTCCTACCTTCCAGTCTTTGCCCCTGGGCTGGTGTGACCCTTTAGTCTTATTTTATTTTATGGGCCTGTCTAATCTTTGGCTGAAGGGTATACCTTGGGAGTGATTTCATTACTGAGCTAAAAGGGTGTCCAGGGGCCATACTCTCAGGGTTTCTCCAGTCTCTATCAGGCCAGTAAGTCTGGTTTTTTCTTTTTAATTGAACTTTAAATGAAAGTTTACAGAACAAACTAGTTTCTCATCAAACAGTCAGTACACACATTGTCCTATGGCATTGGTTAACAACCCCACGACATGTAAACACTCTCCCTTCTCAACCCTGGGTTCCCTGTTACTAGCTTTCCTGTTCTCGCCTACCTTCCAGTCTCTGCCCCAGGGCTGGTGAGCCCCTTTAGTCTTGTTTTGTTCCATGGGCCTGTTCAATCTTTGGCTGAAGGGCGAACCTCAGGAGTGGCCTCATTACTGAGTTGAAAGGGTATCCAGGGGCCAAATGCTCAGGGTTTCTCCAGTCTCTGTCAGGCTATCAAGTCTGGTCTTTCTTCTGGAGTTAGAATTTTCTACATTTTTCTCCAGCTCTGTCTGGGATGCTCTATTGTGATTCCTGTCAGAGCAGTCAGTGGTGGTAACTGGGCACCATCGTCTAGTTGTACTGGACTCAGTCTGGTGGAGGCCATGGTAGATGTGGTGCATTAGTCCTTTGGACTAATCTTTCCCTTGTATCTTTAGTTTTCTTCATCTCCTTTGCTCCTGAAGGGGTGAGACCAGTGGTGTATCTTAGATGGCCTCTCACAGGCTTTTAAGATTTCAAATGCTACTCACCAAAGTAGAGCGTAGAATATTTTCTTTATAAACTGTTATGCCAGTTGAGCTAGATGTTCCCTGAGACCATGGTCTCCACAGGCTTCGGCCCAGCAATTCAGTCTCCCGGGGATTTTTTACCAGGAAATATTTACCAGGCAGTCTGAAATCAAAGGCTCCTTTTGGTTTTTGTAAAAATCTCAAGGCCCTTGAACTGACTATAACAGGTGTCTTGGAAGAAAGTGGAGAAGATAAGGTCTTGCTTCTATTTTTGGAGAAGAGTGGTACATAAATTTCCCTGGATTGAGAAAGTAGAAGCCGCTGCTCAGCAGCAAACTCCTCTCCCCACCCCACCCCCCAAGAAGTATCAGCAGAGGTTGGCTGTGTGTTCCATCTAAGGAGGTAAGACCCTTAACACCAGGGTCCTAGTCTCAGCAAAGATTCTTGGACCTGAGCAGTACGTATGTGGATGCAGAATGCTGCTGGCCTTTATGGGATCACAGGCTGGGCCCACGAGAATGGCAGTGGCAACTGTGACAGATGTGAGATTAAGGCCTTTCACCATTTTTTCCATACCTGGTAAGTGTTTCTACTTCTGAGGCAGCTCTAGCAGGATGAAAAAGGTCCCCAAAATGACTGAGCTGGAACTAAGTTAGAATTTCCCACCATCCTGGAATATGGAGTATCAAGGTTGAAATTGAGTTGTTGTTGGTGGTACTAGGTGCTGTTGAGTCAGTTTGTAGTGACCCTATGCACAACAGAACTTAATACTCTCCAGTCCTGTACCATCCTCACAATCATTTTTATGCTTTAGCCCATTGTTGCAGCCACTGTGTCAGTCCATCTGGTTGAGGGTCTTCCTCTTTTTTGCTGACCCTCCATTTTACCAAGCATGATGTCCTTCTCCAGGGATTGATTCCTCCTGACAACATGTCCAAATTATGTAAGATGTAGTCTCTCCACCCTTGTTTCTAAGGAGCATTCTGGTTACACTTCTTCCACAACAGATTTGTTCTTTCTTTTGGCAGTCCATGGTATATTCAATATTCTTTGCTAACAGCACAATTCAAAGGTTTTAAGTAGATACCAAGAAAATAAATTTATTAATAAAAAATTAGTACTCATTACATATCTGAGTTTGTGGACTGAGAGTCATACCTATGCTGTAAGATTCATACCTACTATGTATAGACACTGAAATAATATACTGTGTTTATTGGCTTACATGTCTGCTTCCTCAAACTTGCAAACTATACCATGAACTCATTGATGGTAAGGATTGTGTCTTACTCATCTCTGCATCCCCAGAACCTAATACATAGTTGGGCAAATGGCAGTTGCTCAATCCAGGCAGATCCAAGTTTTGTGGGGCCTAAAGTTTTTTCTTTAAGAAAAGCAAGGCAACATTATAGATACAAAATTAGGTACAAAAGTAGATTTTTATTTTGAATGAGAAAATAAGTCACAAATAAATTTTTATAAGCTGACAAAATTCAGAAGAAAAACCAACAAATATCTTTATTAATTAACTTCTTAAAACAGTTCTAAATTACTATTTTTCCTACGTTTTTGGCTGAATACTCTTGGATACTTCTATGTAACAGTAATTTTGTATTATTACTTTACAATAATAATATTATTATTTTACAATCTCCTCATATGCGTGCAAAAGCTAGATGATGAATCGGGAAGACCAAAGAAGAATTGACGCCTCTGAATTGTGGTATTGGCAGAGAATATTGAATACCCCATGGACTGCCAAAAGAATGAACAAATTTGTCTTGGAAGATGTACAACCAGAATGCTCCTTAGAAGCAATGATGGGGAGATTTTATCTCACATACTTTGGACATGTTATCAGGAGCAATCAGTCCCTGGAGATGGACTTCATGCTTGATAAAGTGAGGGTCAGCAAAAAAGAGGAAGACCCTCAATGAAATGGATTGACACAGTGGCTGCAACAATGGACTCAAGCATAACAATGATTGTGAGGATGACCCAGGACAGGGCAGTGTTTCATTCTGTTGTACATAGGATCGCTATGAGTTGGAACCAACTCGACGACACCTGATACCATCACCAACAACTTAATTCAGTATTTTAGTTTGGTTGATCAAAAAAATTTTTTTAATATTGATGATTGGGATGCATAAAATATTCAACCTGTCACACAAATGTACTCATAGTTTTAATATTGCCTTACAAAAACTTGGATTCTGACAGCCTATTTTGCCCCATTTGTATCAAGGAAGAAAAAAATGTATGACATGTTTATAACTGTATGTACTGTGTAATTAAGAATGTTTTTGACAGGAGAAACTTTCATTTTGAATAGACATTAAGGGTAACTGAGTTTTCTACTTACACTCTCACATGTGTGATGACTGAAGGAATATTCCACAGATTATTTTCTGACTGTAATCTTCAACCTTCTTTCTCTTTGACTCCACATGCTTTTGATGTTAGAGAATGTGTTCATAATATAATATGACTTCTGGCCCAGCACTTTCCTGTCTCAGTGCCGGGCAGGCCAGCACAGTGGGCAGTAAAAGCATTCCAGGAAGCCATTCTGACACAGAGAAGCCAGAAATGACAACCATTTACAGAAGTGACTACCAAAAAACCCAAACCTGTTGCTGTCAAGTTGATTCTGACTTGTGGCAACCTTATAGGACAGAGTAGAACTGCCCCATAGGATGTCCCAGTGATTAAGTGTTTGGCTGCTAACCAAAGGTCAGCAGTTCGAACCCTCCTGTTGCTCATTGGAAACACTATGTGGCAGAGGCAGTTCTACTCTGTCCTATAGGGTTGTTATGAGTCAGAACTGACTGATGGCAACGGGTTTGGTTTGGTTTTGGTTTAATCTTCATGGAAGCAAGCTGCCACATCTTTCTCCGTTGGAGTATGTGGTGAGTTAGAATCACCAGCCTTTTGGTTATCAGCTGAATGCTTAACCAAAGTGCCAACAGGCTCCTTACAGAAATGATTGTGAGCCACTAAACTTAAAATGCATCCACAACCTCAACTCCTTCTCTGGTCACAAAAATGCCTGTGACTAGTCTAACGCCACCCCACTCGTGGGAAAGAGTGATTGAGGGGAAGTTGAAGCACAAAGAAACAACAGTCTTAACTGATTGCATTTAAAATACAGGCAATTCTTGTTATTCGTAATAGTTACCTTCTATAAAGTTGCCAGGAACACTGAATTTGCAAATACTGAGCCGTTGCTCCTAGGGCAAATAGTACAGGATTAGGTTACTACAAGCCTCTGTCGCAACCCTTATACAACCTTGTTTTATGTGTGTTTCTGTTTGAATACCAACAGCCAGTTGCCATGGAGTCAGTTCTGACTCATGGCGACCCCATGTATATCAGAAGAAAACTGTACTCCACGGTATTTTCCATGGCTGATTTCTCAGAAGCAGATTGGTAGCCCCTGAACCTCCAACCTTTCTGTTGGCTCCAAAGCACTTTAACTGTTTATACTACCCAAGGACTCTTCTGTTTAAATACATGTTGCTTAATATTTATTTCTTATAAGTAATTAGTCATATGCACTATTTTTTTTTATATATAATAAAACAATAATCTAGAAGGGTTTAACATTTTCCTGTCCTGGGTAATATGACTGTCAGCTTCTTTGGCTTTTAGCCCTACAATGCTATCTACTTCGCTTTTTTTTTTTTTTAATTTATTGGTTGTTATGAATCCAAAAATTTAGCTGCTCTTCCATATTTTCCATAGCTTCATATTGCACTATGGATTCTATGTTGGCACTTACAGAGCAAACTCACAAGTAGATGAATTTCCTTTCTTTTTCCTGGATCTACCATATTGTTGGAGCCCTGGTAGCATAGTAGTTAAGAGCTCAGCTGCTAACCAAAAGGCTGGCAGCTCAAATCCACCAGCCCTCCTTGGAAACCCTATGGGCAGTTCTACTCTGTCCTATAGGGTTGTTATGAGTCCGAACCAACTCCAGGGCACCTAACAACAGAAGTAACCATACTGTTGATTCGTAAACACTGAACTCACAGCCAACAGCACTATAACTCATACCTAAAGTGAGCTTATCTGACACACGTATTTTCTCCATAAGGCACATCACAGCCTTCTTGCACTGAGGAACACTAGGCAGCACTTCAGCGTTACACTTTAGGGACCATTTTAAATAGCACAATCACTAACGAAAAGCACAAAAATGCAAAAAAAAAACCCAAAACACTCCCCAAAACCCTGGCACTAGATAAGCTGCGAAAAGTACCCTCGTTTACAGTTTGAGAACTTAAACAAGAAGGGAGAACATCACTTATTTGCCCTCAGCTGAGAACAAGTGCATCAGGTGGTTAAATATTTCACAGCTCTGCACATGCCCATAAATGACAGCAGTGGAGTGGGTATTGATTTTTACGTTAGAAATAAGTTTTAGCAAGTAGGCAAGTTCACAGATACACAGTCCACAAATAATGACGGTCAACTGCATCTTACTTTCAAGAAAATTTTACAAAAACATATGAATGTGTGAACTTATTATGAAGGCCCCTCCCACTATTTTGAAAGGGGCCCTTGCAAGTGAAGGGCCTTGAAACTTAAGCTTTAATAAAAAAAAAAAAATAATAGCCTCACAGTAAATCGGCTGGTGGGCCTAATAAATGTTTGGTGAATGAGTAGATGAACCAAAAGTGAGAGACAGTTGCATTCTGGGAATGTGTCTGGTGGAGTAGGACTGTTCCTCTTATTCTATCAGGCCCTGAATGACATAGATACCTTTTACTAATTCCATGCTCATCAAATTATCTGATACAAATTTTCTCTCCAGGAATCTTGATAGTGGAGAGGTGGTACCTAGAGAGCAGACCTGTGTATTTTGGTTACGGAGAAAGTAAATTTCCTATTGCAAAAAGGTAAGTGGTTGATCTTGTCTGAATATCAGTCTCCTGGGAGATTGATTTGCAGAGTTGAGTCCTGAGGGCCTGAAACGGAGGAATACCAGGACAAAACTGAATTTCAGAATCTACCAAGCTGAAGCACATAAACAGAAATGTGGCACCCCAGGTTACTGCCCCCCACAAAGCCTTGGTATAGCATCCAGTTTGGCCTTTCCCAGGGAGAAGCATCTAACTCATCAAACTCACCCCAAACTGCAACTCTGACAACTCAAAATATCATTCACCTTGGCTGAGAATTATAGATTAACTGGATTTTAATGAGGTGAGGTTGAAAAAGGATGAGGAGACAGCCCTTTTTCCTTTGCCTTTCTATACTTTTAATGTTGTTTCCATAACTTGAAATTATAAAAATATTAATTGACAGTATATGGGGTTATAAAAGAATTATTTGCAGCTATGGTACAAGCAATTCTTAAACCCTCCAGGACAAAATGTAGTGAAAAGCAAAAACCCCTTAGCTGTAAAACTGCCCAGGGATACATCAGCTTCAAGACTCTAGTCAGATCCTTTACTCCTTCAAGTTTCCAGTGCTTTTCAGGGAAGAGAAAAGAAATGGGGTTAGAATCACCACTTAACAACTGACTGTTGGGAGATATTCCATTTTCTTATGGAGTTTTTAAGGCTAAAACTAAGAGATCATAAAAGTCCAGTCCCCTCATTCTACAGATGGAAAACACAATACCAAAGGTTCCTCCTACCAGGTCACATAGCTAATGAGTGATAGACATGTGGACTCTGGAATGGGTTTATGATATTATTTTTGGGCTTAAGACATTCAGAATCTGGTGTCACGGAGGCTATTGTTTGTAATAGGGATTCAGATTCCCACCACTCAGCCAAATTAACAGCTGGTAACAGTTGTAGGCAACTGTCAGTTCTTAGAATTTTGAGCTCCTAAAAATCTTGTAATTAATGATGTTAGGGAACGGTTGCTCCTCCTGGTCCCATCCATCATTCCTCAGAAGATGACTGGGACAACCAGCTGTCACACGCAAACTGCTAGAGCAGAAATTGGAGTTAGAAAGGACATAAAACTAATATCATCCTGTAGCAAGTTGACATTTGGAAGACAGTCCCCAGGAGGGTTGACCCGGTCTTTGGTTGACCCCTGTCTTAAGAACAGATAGGAAAGAAAGAAGAGAAAGCATGGCAAAACAAGATAAAAATGTCCCAAACACATTTCTCCAGGGAAAAACATGGCAGTGAAAGAAAATGATAATAGAATATCTCTGGAAGGACAAAAAAGGATAATTTGCCTCCTGGGAGGGTAAGCAAGTGTTGGGGGTTTAGGCGTGGGAGAGACATTTCACTGTATAACCTTTTGTACATTTAGGCTTTTGAATCGTGTGAATTTTTAATCTATTTTTTAACAAAGATTTTATTTAAAAAAAAAGAATAAGGGAATCTTCTTTAAGATTATGCCGATTTAGAAACAATCCTTGGGGTCAAGGCTCTCATCAGCTCAATAGAGTCCAGGCCTAACCTGGGCCTTCCACAAAGATCCAAGGCCAGTGTGCAGACGGTGCACCACCTCGAAGACTGTCCTGCAGCAGCTGGCTCGAAGGGAGCACTGCTTTCTGACACAGGGCCAATGCATGTCCCTCACTCTTTTCTAATATTTCTTGCTGTAATTACTGAATGCCTTTCTGAAACTAAATATTTCCTTTTTTGGAGAAGGATTAGGTATAGGCAGAATCCTATTTTAATAGCTATCATCTTGCTGTTCAGTTCAATATGACTAAGTTCCTGTCCTGGCCAACACCTCATACTAACATGGTTTTGCTCACATTGGTAGGTGGTATGTATGGAGGCAACTGTAATGGATTGTTAAAATATATAAAAATATTTATATATTTATGTAGGCATATGTAGGAGCCCTGGCAGCACAATGGTGTACTTAGCTGCTAACTGAAGGTTTGTAGGTCAAACCCACCCAGGGTATCCACGGGAGAAAGACCCGGCTATCTGTTCCTCTAAAGATTACAGCCTAGAAAAATTATGGAGACGTTCAGTTCTGTCACGAGGGGTCACTATGAGCCGGAATTGACTCAATGGCATACAACAACAACAACACACATATATATGCATATACAATATTTATATAATATTATACATTATTATGGAATCCCTGGGTGGTGCAAATGGTTAATGTGTGCTTGACTTGGCTGCTAACTGAAAGGTTGGAGGTTCAAGTCCACTCAGAAGTGCCTCAGAAGGAAAACCAAAAAAAAATGAAACCTGTTGCTGTTGAGTCAATTTTGACTCATAGCAACTCTACAGGACAGAGTGGAACTGCCCCATAGAGTTTCCAAGGAGTGCCTGGTGGATTTGAACTGTTGACTTTTTGGTTTGCAGCTGTAGCACTTAGCCACTATGCCTCAGAAGAAAGGCCTGGTGATCTACTTCTGTAAAATCAGCCATTGAGAAGGCGGGGCCAAGATGGCAGAATAGCCAGACGCTTTCTGCTATCCCTCTTACAATAAAGACCCAAAAACACAAGTGAAATGATTATATTTCTGACAAACTAGGAGCCCTGAATATCAAAGGCAAAGTTAGAAAATGGACTGAGTGGCAGGAGGAAGGAGAGACAATGCAGAAGCAGAGAGGAGCTGACAGACGTGAATCGCTGGGACTCCTCAGGCATTCCCGGAACTGGCTGTGGCAGGCTGGTAGTAGCATTTGGCCGCAGTTTTCTCAGGGAGAAGCAGCCACACAGCCTACTCACACCTCAGGAACCAGAGAAGAACAGCGCTTTCCACAAAAGCTAAGTACTTGTGTATATTTTACCATGCCCCTCCCCACCCCCAAGCTGGCTTCAGTGGCTGTTGATTTCCCTGGGCCTGAGATAGGCCATGTCGAGCACCTGGAGCCATCCTCCTGGCCTTGGACTAGGAATAAATTCACAATTGGATGAAAAGATAATTTGCTGCCTCCACTAAGCGGGGGAGCTCAGGACAGAAGCGGCTCCTGTCCAGGCATAAATGGTCTGTGGACTTTGGATAACTTTCCCCCCTACATTGACCCGTGTGGGCTATTTCAGGAGAATAGGCCCTTGTTAGCAGACTGCAACCATTTCAGCTGTGTGGTGAAGAGGTGGGTGTTTGATATTTGATATCGCTTTGCCTATTAAATAGGGTCTTCACCTATCCACAACAGGGGCATAAGGACTTGTGGCTCCACTTAGGTCACCCAGCCACCTGTGACAGGGGTCCAAGGATAACTGGTACCTCCCAGTCCATACAAACAAAAGCACTGGGTGCATATGGTCCATCTGCAGAACTCACACACCTGTACTCTCTAGGAAACAGGGATGCGCTTACCTTACAGACATTCAGGAGACAGTTCTCTGCCCCTGCCTTGCTCAGAGCATGACCCCCTGCTGCAACCAGATACCAGTACCTACACCAATCACCCTTGCTCCTCTAAGACTGTAGGACAGAGCCTAAACCACACACTTGATTATCAGCTACCTGGACACCTGAGCTGAATTCATATAAGAAAAGTGAATGGACTCCTAGACTGATACGCCTGATAACAGCTTTAGCCATCTGGGGACAAGACATCAGAGCTTCAAAGGTGAAAACAGTCAAGCTAGCTCACCCAAGCAACCCATTTGGGCATATCAGAACAAAACAAAGCAAGAAGCTAGGATACAGTAAGCAAACATAAAATAAGCTAATACAGTAACTTATACATGGCTTGGAGACAACAGTCAATATCAAGTCACATAAAGAAACAGACCATGATTGCCTCAACAAGCTCTCAAAACAAAAGAATCAATGGATCTTCTGGGTGAAAGTGCCTTCCTGGAATTACCAGATGCAGAATTCAAAAGATTAATATACAGAACTCATCAAGACATCAGGAATAAAATTAGGAAGGAGATCAGGCAATACGCAGAACAAGCCAAGGAACACACAGATAAAGTAGCTGAAGAAATTAAAAAGGTTATTCAAGAACATAATGAAAAATTTAATAAGCTGCAAGAATTATAGACAGACAGCAATCAGAAATTCAGAAGATTAACAATAAAATTACACAATTAGACAAATCAATAGAAAGTCAGAGAAGCAGAGTTGAGCAACTGGAAGGCAGAATTGGCAAGCTTGAAGATAAAGCACTTGGCACCAACATATTTGAAGAAAAATCAGATAAATAAAAAAAATAAAGAAACCATAAGAATCATGTGGGACTCTATCAAGAGAAATAACCTGTGAGTGATTGGAGTACCAGAACAGGGAGGGATAACAGAAAATACAGAGAGAATCGCTGTAGACTTGTTGGCAGAAAACTTCCCTGATATCATGAAAGAAGAGAAGATATCTCTCCGAGATGCTGATTGAACTCCACATAAGGCAGACTAAAAGAAAGTCATGAAGACATATAATCAAACTTGCCAAAACCAAAGATAAAGAAAGAATTTTAAGAGCAACTAGGGATAAACAAAAGTCACCTACAAAGGAGACTCATAAGAATAAACTCGGACTACTCAGCAGAAACCATGCGGGCAAGAAGGCAATGGGAAGACTTATATAAAGCACTGCAGGAAAAAAATTGCCAGCCAAGAATCATATATCCACCAAAACTGTCTCTCAAATATGAAGGTGAAATTAGGACATTTCCAGATAAAAAGAAGTTTAAGGAATTCGTAAAAACCAAACCAAAGCTGCAAGAAATACTAAAGGGAGTTCTCTGGTTAGAAAATCAATAATATTTATTAAAAAATCAGTTATCAACCCAAGACTAGAACACTAGACAGAGCAATCAGAAGTCAACTCAGACAGGGAAATCACAAAAATAAATCAAGATAAAAAAAATTCAAAACAGGGAAACAGCGATGTTGTTATATAAAAGAAGACAACATCAAAACAATAAAGAGGGAATAAGAAATTCCAAAACACTTACTTGTACTCATGAGGAACCTTTACACAAATCAAGGGGTGGTTGTTCAGACAGAACAAGGGGATGCTGATTGGTTTAAAGTTAGGAAAGGTGTGCGTCAGGGCTGTATTCTTTCGCCATACCTATTCAATCTGTATGCTGAGCAAATAATACGAGAAGCTGAACTGTTTGAAGAAGAATGGGGCGTTATGCAGATGACACAACCTTGCTTGCTGAAAGTGAAGAGGACTTGAAGCACTTACTAATGAAAATTGAAGACCAAAACCTTCAGTATGGATTGCACCTCAACATAAAGAAAATAAAAATCCTCACAACTGGACCCATGAGCAACATCATGATAAATGGTGAAAAGATTGAAGTTGTCAAGGATTTCATTTTACTTGGATCCACAATCAACAGCTATGGAAGCAGCAGTCAAGAAATCAAAAGAGACTCATTGCGTTGGGTAAATCTGCCGCAAGGACCTCTTTCAAGCATTGAAGAGCAAAGATGTCACCTTGAAGACTAAGGTGCGCCTAACCCAAGCCATGGTATTTTCAATTGCATCATATGCTTGTGAAAGCTGAACAATAAAGAAGGGAGACCGAAGAAGAATTGACGCCTTTGAATTATGGTGTTGGTGAAGAATATTGAATATACCATGGACTGCCAAAAGAACAAACAAATCTGTCTTAGAAGAAGTATAGCCAGATTGCTCCTTAGAGGGAAGGATGGTGAAACTGCGTCTTACATACTTTGGACATGTTATCAGGAGGGATCAGTCCCTGGAGAAGGACATCAAGCTTAGCAGAGTACAGGGTCAGCGGAAAAGAAGAAGACCCTCAATGAGGTCAATTGACACAGTGGCTGCAACAATGAGCTCAAGCATAACAACGATTGTAAAGATGGCTTAGGACCGGGCAGTGTTTCGTTCTGTTGTGCATAGGGTTGCTATGAGTCGGAACCGACTCAACAGCACCTAACAACAACAACAACAACAAATGTAGTCATAGATCTTTCATATAGAGAGGAAGACAAGGTGATATAAAGAAATAAACGTTATGTTTAAACTTAGAAAAATAGGGGTAAATATTAAGGTAACCACAAAGGAGACTATCTTACTCATCAAAATAAAATACAAGAAAGAAATAGAGACTCAGCAGAAACCAAATCAACAACAACGAATAAGAGAAAAGACAATATGTAAAGATAAGCCACTCAGCACAAAAAATTACTTGGGAAAAAGAAACTGTCAACAACACATAAAAAAGACATCAAAATGACAGCACTAAACTCATACCTATCTATAACTACGCTGAATGTAAATGGACTAAATGTACGAATCACGAGACAGAGAGTGGCAAAATGGGTAAAAAAACACAATCTGTCTATATGGTGCCTACAAGAGACACAAACAAACTAAAACCTCAAAGGATGGAAAAAATATAACAAGCAAATGACAATCAAAAAAGAACAGGAGTGGCAGTATTAATTTCCGACAAAATGGACTTTAAAGTTAAATCCACCACAAAGGACAAGGAAGGACACTATATAATGATTAAAGAGACAATATACCAGGAGGATATAACCATATTAAATATTAATGGGCCCAATGACAGGGCTGCAAGATACATAAAACAAACTCTATCAGCATTGAAAAGTGAGATAGACAGCTCCACAATTATATTAGGAGACTTCAACACACCACTTTCGGTGAAGGACAGGGCATCCAGAAAAAAGCTCAATAAAGACATGGAAGACCTAAATGCCACAATCAGCCAACCTGACCTCATAGACATATACAGAACACTCCACCCAACAGCAGCGAAGTATACTTTCTTTTCTAGTGCACATGGAACATTTTCTAGAATAGACCGCGTACTAGGTCATAAAGCAAGCCTTAGCAGAATCCAAAACATCGAAATATTACAAAGCATCTTCTCTGACCATAAGGCCATAAAAGTAGAAATCAATAACAGAAAAAGCAGGAAAAAGAAATCCAGCACTTGGAAACTGAACAATACCCTGCTCAAAAACGACTGGGTCATAGGAAACATGAAGGATGGAATAAAGAAATTCATAGAATCCAATGAGAATGAAAACACTTCCTACTAGAACCTTTGGGATACAGAGAAATCAGTGCTCAGAGGACAATTTATATCAATAAATGCACATATCCAAAAAGAAGAAAGGGCTAAAATCAAAGAATCATCCCTACAACTTGGACAAATGGAAAGAGAGCAACAAAAGAAACCCTCAGGCACCAGAATAAAGTACTAATAAAAATTAGAGCTGAGTTAAATGAAATAGAAAACAGAAAAACAATTCAAAGAGTTAACAAGACCAAAAGCTGGTTCTTTGAAAAAATTAACAAAATTGATAAACCATTGGCCAAATTGACAAAAGAAAAACAGATGAGGAAGCAAATAACCCGAATAAGAAATGAGATGGGCGATATTACAACAGACCCAACTGAAATTAAAAGAATCATATCAGGTTACTACGAAAAATTGTGCTGAACAAATTTGAAAACCTAGAAGAAATGGATGAATTTCTAGAAACACACTACTTACCTAAACTAACACAAACAGAGGTAGAACAACTACATAGACCCATAATGAAAGAAGAGATTGAAAAGGTAATTAAAAAATCTCCCAACAAAAAAAAGCCCTGCCCGGGACTGCTTCACTGAAGAGTTCTTCCAAACTTTCAGAGAAGACTTAACACCGCTACTACTAAAGGTATTTCAGGGCATAGAAAAGGACGGAATACTCCCAAACTCATTCTATGAAGCCGTCATATCCCTGATACCAAAACCAGATAAAGACACAACAAAAAAAGAGAATTACAGACTTATATCCCTCATAAACTTAGATGCAAAAATCCTCAACAAAATTCTAGCCAATAGAATTCAACAACATACCAAAAAAATAATTCACCATGACTAAGTGGGATTCATACCAGGTATGCAGGGATGGTTCAACATTAGAAAAACAATTAATGTAATCCATCATAGAAATAAAACAAAAGATAAGAACCACATGATTTTATCAATTGATGGAGAAAAGGCATTTGACAAACTCAAACACCCATTCGTGATAAAAACTCTCAGCAAAATAGGAATAGAAGGAAAATTCCTCTACAAAATAAAGGACATTTATACAAAGCCAACAGCCAACATCACCCTAAACGGAGAGAGTCCGAAAGCATTCCCATTGACATCGGGAGCCAGACAAGGATGCCCTTTATCACCGCTGTTACTCAACATTGTGCTGGAAGCCTTAGCCAGAGCAATTAGGCTGGATAAAGAAATAAAAGGCATCCAGATTGGTAAGGAAGAAGTAAAAGTATCTCTATTTGCAGATGACATGATCTTATATGCAGAAAACCCTGAAGAATCCTCAACAAAACTACTGAAACTAATAGAAGTGTTCAGCAGAGCATCAGGATACAAGATATACATACAAAAATCAGTTGGATTCCACCATACCTACAAAAAGAACATGGAGGAGAAAATAACCAAATCAATACCATTGACAGTAGCCCCCAAGGAGATAAAATACTTAGGAATAAATCTTACCAGAGATGTAAAAGACCCATACAAAGAAAACTACAAGACACTACTGCAAGAAACCAAAAGAGACCTACCTAAGTGGAAAAACATACCTTTCTCCTGGATAGGAAGACTTAGCATTGTAAAAATGTCTATTCTACCAGAAGCTGTCTATAGATACAACACATCCCGATTCAAATTCTGACATTTTTTAATGAGATGGAGAAACAAATCACCAACTTCAAATGGAAGGGAATGAGGCCCCGGATAAGTAAAGCATTATTAAAAAAGAAGAACTAAGTGGGAGGCCTCACTTACCTGATTTTAGAACCTATCATACCGCCATAGTAGTCAAAACAGCCTGGCACTGGTACAACAACAGATACATAGACCAATGGGACAGAATCGTGAATCCAGACATAAATCCATCCACATATGAGCAGCTGATATTTGACAAAGGCCCAGAGTCAGTTAAATGGGGAAAAGACAGTCTCTAACAAATGGTGCTGGCATAACTAGACATCCAACCGCAAAAAAAATGAAACAAGACCCATACCTCACACCATGCACAAAAACTAACTCAAAATGGATCAAAGACCTAAATATAAAATCTAAAACGATAAAGATCATGGAAAAAAAATAGGGACAATGCTAGAAGCCCTAATATATGGCATAAACAGTATACAAAACGTTACTGACAATGCAGAAGAAAAACTGGATAACTGGGAGCTCCTAAAAATCAAACACCTATGCTCATCCAAAGACTTCACCAAAAGAGTAAAAAGGTTACGTACAGACTGGGAAAAAGTTTTTAGCTATGACATTTCCGATCAGCACCTGATCTCTAAAATCTACATGATACTGCAAAAACTCAACTACAAAAAGACAAACAACCTAATTAAAAAATGGGAAAACGATATGAACAGACACTTCACTAAAGAATACATTCGGGTAGCTAACAGATACATGAGGAAATGCTCACGATCATTAGCCATTAGAGAAATGCAAATCAAAACTACAATGAGATACCATCTCACTCCAACAAGGGTGGCATTAATCCAAAAAAAAAATAATAATAATAATAAATGTTGGAGAGGTTATGGAGAGACTGGAACACTTATACACTGCTGGTGGGAATGTAAAATGGTATGACCACTTTGGAAATCGATTTGGTGCTTCCTTAAAAAGCTAGAAATAGAATTACCATACGATCTAGCAATCCCACTCCTTGGAATATATCCTAGAGAATTAAGAGCCTTTACACGAATAGACATATGCACACCCATGTTCATTGTAGCACTGTTTATAGTAGCAAAAGATGGAAGCAACGAAGGTGCCCATCAGCGGATGAATGGATAAATAAACTATGGTATATTCACACAATGGAATACTACACATCGATGAAGAACAATGATGAATCCATGAAACATTTCATAACATGGAGGAATCTGGAAGGCATTATGCTGAGTGAAATCGGTCAGTTGCAAAAGGACAAATATTGTATAAGACCACTATTATAATAACTGGAGAAATAGTTTAAAAAGAGAAGAAAATATTCTTTGATGGTTACGAGAGGGGGGAAGGTGCAAGAGGGGTTTAGTAGATAAGAATTATTTTAGGTGAAGGGAAAGACAACACAATACAGGCGAGGTAAGCATAACTGGACTAAACTAAAAGCAAAGAAGTTTCCTGAATTAACAGAACGCTTTGAAGGCCAGCGTAGCAGGGGTGGGGGATGGGGACCGTGGTTTCAGGGGACATCTAAGTCAATTGGCATAATAAAATCTATTAAGAAAACATCCTGCACCCCACTTCGGAGAGTGGCTTCTGGGGTCTTAAACACGAGCAAGTGGCCATCTAAGATGCATCAACTGGTCTCAACCCACCTGGAGCAAAGGAGAATGAAGGACACCAAAGATACAAGGTAATTATGAGCCCAAGAGACAGAAAGGACCACATAAGCCAGAGACTACATCAGCTTGAGACCAGAAGAAGTAGATGGTGTCTGGCTACAACCGATGACTGCCCTGACAGGGAACAGAACAGAGAACCTCTGAGGGAGCAGGAGAGCAGCGGGATGCAGACCCAAATTCTCATAAAAAGACCAGACTTAATGTTTTGACTGAGGTTAGAAGTACCCTAGATGTCATGGTCCCCAGACCTTCTCTTAGCCCAGACAGAAACCATTCCCAAAGCCAACTCTTCAGACAGGGATTGGACTGGACTATAGGATAAAAAATGATACTGGTGAAGAGTGAGCTTCTTGGATGAAGTAGACACATGAGACTATGTTGGCATCTCCTGTCTGGAGGGGAGATGAGAGGAGAGAGTGGGTCAGAAGCTGGCTGAATAAAAAAGAGTGGAGGGAAGGAGTATGCTGTCTCATTAAGAGGAGAGCGATTAGGAGTATATATATTAAAAAAAAGGAGTATATAGCAAGGTGTATATAAATTTTTGTATGAGAGACTGACTTGATTTGTAAACTTTCACTTAAAGCACAATAAAAATTAAAAAAAAAAAAATCAGCCATTGAAAACCCTGTGGAGCTCAGTCCTATTCTGACACACAAGAGCCGGAATTGACTCAATGGCAACTGGGTTTTATAAATTATATATACCAGTCAAGAAATCAAACCACATATTGCTTTGGGCAAATCTGCTGCAAAAGACCTCTTTAAAGTGTTAAAAAGCAAAGTCGTCATTTTGAAGACTTAGTTGAACCTCATATGCATGCAAAAAGCTGGACAACGAATAAGGAAGATGGAAGAAGAATTGATGCTTTTGAACTATGGTGTCGGAGAAGAATACTGAATATACCACGGACTGCTGGAAGAACGAACAAGTCTGTCTTAGAAGAATTATACTCAGAATGCTCCTTAAAAGTGAGGGTGGTGAGTCTCTGTCTCATGTACTTTGGACATGTTATCAGTAGGCACAATCCCCGGAAAAGGACATCATGCCTGATGCAGGACGGGGCAGGGTTTCGTCCTGTTGTACAGAGGATCTCTATGAGTCGGAGCCAACTCGGCAGCATCTAACAACAGCTACAACAGTGTACCCTAGTACCAGTTGCCACTGAGTCTATTTCGACTCATGGTGACCCCGTATGTTGCAGAGTAGTACAACACTCCGTAGGGTTTTTTATGGGAACCCTGTCGGCCTAGTGTTTAAGAGCCACGGCTGCTAACCAAAAGGTCGGCAGTTCAAATCCACCAGGCGCTCCTTGGAAATTCTGTGGGGCAGTTCTACTCTGTTCTGTAGAGTCGCGATGAGCTGGAATCGACTCAACGGCAGTGGATTTGGTTTTTGGTTTAGTCGCCCTTTTGAAAACAGGTCACTAGGTCTTTCTTCTGAGGCACCTGTGGGTGGGTTTGAATTGCCAACTTTTTGTGTAATAGCTGAGTGCTTAACTATTCGTGTCACCCAGGGACTCTTATTATAATATTATACACAATATTTTAAATATATATATATATATAATTTTCAAGTAAAAGATTTCAGAGACATGGCATTATAAGGAATCAGTTCTATACAGGGTGGTGTCAACTAAATATGAAATAATTGATGTAGCATGTAGAATACAGCAACGAAAGTGAGTGTGCAGCACAGGAAGAAACATTCAAGAGGCAGTCTATCAGAGCAATTTAAAGCGTGCAGCCTGAAGCCAAGCTACCTACGTTTTAATCCCAGCTACACCACTTAATTAACATTGCAACCTTCAGCAAATTACTCATTCCCTTGTGCCTTAGTATTCCCATCTGTAAAATGGAGCTAATAATGGCATAAGCCTTATGGGTTCATTAAACCAAAAAAATCAATAGACATGGAATCAATTCCGACTCATAGCAACCCTACAGGACAGAGTAGAACTGTCCTAGAGGGTTTCCATAGAGTGGATAGGTTCATTAGAAAGGTTAAATGAGTTAATTTGTACAGTGTCCGGAATAACAATTGACCAATGGTAAGCACCACCATATATAAGCATTAGCTACTGTCTTTCTGCAAAGAAATGGTTGGCAATGTGGAACCATGCCACAGTCCCTCTGGCTCCTAGATATGTATTATCACACATGTGCAGGACGTATTTTATCAGGGTCTCATCATGGCCTTGGTAAAACTACCTTCAAGACAATCCACTTCCCTCTTAATTCCATGCTCAGTCAGCAGTTATGTTGATTTCCAATCTGGTTTTCCAGGCACCATGCCCCTAGGAAAGGGAGTATGTTATTCTGAATGAGACACAGGTCATCTCCATGTAAAGGACATCTCCATGTAACATTTATGCATTGGCATTCTGGTTTATATGTCCATCTCATGCGATTATTTTACCAAGTTCGCATATCTCAGTCAGCTGTTCTTCCCCAGGTGAGACCCCTGACACTTCTTCTTCATTGTGCAACATTTCAGACTTCGACATGGCTGCAAAACACTGTGGTCACTTTGCTTAACAACTTTTTTTTTTTAAACAGAGTACTTATGTATGGTAATTGCATTTGAAAACCTGTAGCTTGGTAAAAATTTGTGGCAAAATTCTCAAGAACTGAGTTGGTAATTCTGTTTTTGAAAGCCAGAGCAGAAACAGAAGAGAGGCAGTGAGCCTTCCCGTAGGAAAGACCAAACAGAAAGCATATTCTAACATATACTTTTCTCTCCTACAAGCACCCAGGTATTTGGGGGGAAGGGGTCGTGTTATATTTCAGTAAATAATCTGAGGGAATAGGTAGTTTCTGGTGAGGGTCATTGGAATTGGGATGTCCAGAAACCGAACGGAATCTCCGGCTCAGACATAACAACGCTGTGTTCTGATCCAGACACTGGAGCAGCCCTCTGTGGCCTGCACCAACCACCTCCATCCAGAAGAGTAGGTTTTGTTTGGAGAGCCTGGTTAGAGGGTCATTGACAAGCTGGGGTTTGTCCAAAGGAAGACAACCATGATAGGAAAGAGCTCTCTCCCATGTATCAGTCAGGATATGTTCAGTTGCAAATAATAAAACACTAGAATCAAAGAGGACTAAGCAAAAAGAATTTATTGACTCACGTAACCGAAATCACATAATTCTGCAATAGAATGGGCGTCAGACAAAGTTTCTCCGGGAGTTCACATCATGTAACCACATGACCCTGCCTTCATGTAAGTTTATGTGTGCATGTATTTGTGTGTTTGTGTTTGTGTGTGTGTGTAGGGTATGCTCTTGACATTACACAGTTAAATATCGTGCATATATACAGAGCAATCTCAAAATATAAATTTTAATTTTCTTTCTATATTTGTTGCTAATAAAAACAACAATAACAAAAAAACGTACCCAGGGAAGAAGATCATTATAAAGAAACAAGTATAATTTATTGGATTCTCAGTATAGCCCTTACGTTTTTGGTGCTTAGCTATGTGGACTGCAAAACAGCCTTATGTTTTTTTCTTTCCTTTTGTTGTGGGTATGTTGTTGAATGAATTATACAGCAATGACACATTTGATTGTTATTTCTTAGGCTTGTTTTGAAATATGTACTGAAGCCATGTGAACTTTGCAGTTCCTATGGTCACACATTTTTTTTGAATGATTGCTAAATGATGTGTTGTTTTCCGAAACTCATAAAGGAATGTGACCCCCTTTAACTGGCAGGTTCAGTTTTCAAAACATTTCCTTTATTTTTACACTAATTCAGGTATTTCTTCTCCTTTTCCTGGTTTCCCTTTCAATTTAGCAAATCTTCATGTGCTTGGGCCTTATGCTAAGGCTGTGAGGGATTCATAAGGAGGACACAGGGAGCTTGGTAATTTTTCTACTATTAGCTCTGCAGAAAGGCCGGCCTTCACCACCTATCTAAGCAGATACTCTTCCCCATCCTCCCCCTTCCCCATTGTTCTTATTATGCACCATCTTCATTTGTTCCCACAATCTGTGACTGTTTCATTTGTTTATTTTATTGACTGTTGTGCCCTTGGGATATGAGTTCTGAGAAGGCAAAGACCTTATCTCTCTTCCTTACTATTGTGTCCTAAGCCATTTAGCATGGTGCCTGGCATAGGAGGCTTTGAATTAGCATTTGTTGACTGACTAGCAATACCCACCACGCGTACAGGCTCCGATCTTTGTTCATAATGGCTGAAGATGGCCTGAAGTGGTCAAGGAAGGAGGCAGGGTTTGAGCTGGTCCTGTAGTAGGGTATTCAATGTTTTCTCTGTCCCGAACAGCTTCCCCCACTCCCCATAAAAGCCCCTTTAAAACCATGTGGGGACTACTTATCATGAAGTGCTGCAGAGATAAGGCAGGTAGTCAAGCTGAGTCAATTATTGCTCTCCATTCCCTGGAGCACACTGATTGGTCCTGGTCTCTGTCAGGTCAATCACTGTTCCCCCTTTCCCCCCAGTATTTTTCAAACCCGATCTGGAGAAAGACATTCCTTTTTTTTTTTTCTCTAGTGAGAGAGCTGTAAGAATGCGAGCACAACAAAGCCTCTACTCCTACAGAGAAGGCTGGTCTGAGAGGATGAAGCCAACAGGCAGAGACTCAAAGGCAGGGGACAGTGAGAGAGCCTGGATGGCCAGGGCCCGAGGCTTAGCTGTTCACTTCAAGTCTGTGAGCCAATCCAGTGACTTCTCATAACTAACCCCTCCTAAAAACCAAAAAGCTTAAGCAGCTAGGTTGAGTCCTAGAATCCTGACTAATACAAACATGGGTAAACAGATAAGAGTAGGGAGGAGTTTCTGGGCAAAAGCACAGAAGTTAGATTAAGTATGACTTTTAGGAAAGTTCACAGTTACACCCTTAAATGTTAGATACTTAAGACTTTCAGCCAACACACATTATTGCTCTCTCTGGTATGGTCCTCATTTATACAGTTTACTTTTGCCATTACAATAGAAAATGAAATGTGTTCGTATGAGGAGATACATAGGATATAAAGCTACGTGGAAAAGGCAGTATATGAAGAAATATACAAGAGCACCCCTATCGAGGGCAATGATGAGATGACATTACGCTGACTTTAGAGTCACACACTTTGATTTGAACTCAGTTTGGTTTACTAGGAGTGTGACCTTGCGCTCATTGCTTAATATCTTTAAGCTTTTGGTTTTTTCATTTGTAATTCAGGATAATATCTTTCATGGTGGTTGAGACATAAAATGAAATAAAGTATGTAAAATCCCTAGCACAGTGCCTGGCATTCAAATATGTTACTTTTTAAATTTATGTTAAAAAAACAACAAAACTCACTGCAGTAGAACTTGAAACACTCCAGAAGAAGCACATCTACGTGTCAACAGTACTTGTGTTTGGACTCATTGACTCATTCAACAAATATTTACTGAATGCTGTTTTTTTGACAATGTGCAGACACTGGGAATACAAGAGTGAATGATATGGAAAAAGTCCTTGACCTCATGGAACTCGAATTTCCGTGGAGGGATATAGGCAAGAAAGAAATAAATTAATAAAATATTGTGTCACATGTGCCTAAGGGCTATAACTATGGAGTGCTGGTGTTTATGTGTGGGCTGATGGTGGTGGCTGCACTTTTAAACAAAATATCTAGAAAAGTCTCCCTGAAAAAGTGGCATTTGAGCAAACACGTGAAGGCGAAAAAGGATAGTGAGGCTACGGGTGATTTGCCCTTTTTTCCTTACATCTACTTTCCTGATTTTTTAAACAAGCATTTATAAACTAACTTTTAAATAAAAAATTTAAATGGAAATTAAAATTAGAATCTTACCAAAAACGTTTATTATCATACCTAACTTATCTATGGTGTATTAGCTTAAAAAATGTTTTTCCTTATCACCTGTCTTTCTCAAAATACCGTAAATCTCCTTGGAGTTAAGTAATATTTTTATCCCCGTTTTATAAATAAAATGAACTTCATCAAAGTCATATAATTAGTAAACATTAGATTGGATTCTTGGGTTTTAGGGTTTCCCGTTCCAGATTCCATATTCTCTGATAGACTCACATTCTTACAGCCCATACACAGAGGATCATCTCTCTTCTTCCTAAACGTATCTATTCATCTATACCTTCGGAGGCACTGATCGATTACTTCTAACAACTTCTCAGCTCTTTATTGAGGTCTCTGGAGTGGGAACTGCCACAATCTAATAGTCCTTCCACATATGAGAGAATACATAAATTTTTTGCCTGGGACTGTATTATTGAATAAGCCACACTGTAGACCTACATGTGCGATTTAGTATGATGCTTTTGAAATGTTACCTTTATTCTAAGCGTTTTCTGCTAAAATGTTCGGCCTAGAATGAAAACTGTCAATGATATACTGCAAACATTAATCAACGTTTTGCCCTGGCATGATTTGTGTATAGTTACTGTGCTCATTGACACTTTTTCCCAAAAATGAGGGTTGGCAAAGGTGCATTGAGTTTATAACAAATGAGGGGGCTAGTTGGCAATTCCATTTTTCGGAGAGTGTGCTCCCCAGTCTGTAGTTCTCATCCTAACTTCCTCTGCAACTTTTCTGCCCACTTCCGTGACAGTTTTAGTTCAAACCTAGCATTTTTATTGCAACTCATAATCAAAACGTACAATTATACTAAACGCAGCAGTGCCATTCTAACCAACATATATACTTATCATAAAATATAGTTATAAGAAAACATTGGATTGGAGTTTGATAGAATTAACCTTGGAGTCTTACAACAAGAGCATGCTTTTTTCTATTTGTTAGAATTCTGAAAAATGATATGTGTCAGAGAAGTAGTAATACTTAAACTAAGAATGGCCTTCTTTCCTTATAATTGAACAACAACAAAAGAGAGTGAGAGAAAGAGAATTTCTTACCTGAGAACCAAATCATTTGCCTGAAGAAGACCAGAGGGATATTCTAATCTATGTAGACAGATGTAGATATGGCTGCAAGTTAAATGAGATCGAATGTGTGAAAGCATTTAAAACAGCTAGTAGGTGCCCAAGGCCTGTTAGTTGCATCTTCACCAGAATTTAAATTTGAAAAGATGGTGGAAAATTTGTAAACAACATCACTCAATTAATTCTGCCTTTTATAAAATGTCTTTTGTTACTATTTCCTCAACTGACTTAGGTGTTCTTCGTGGACTTAGGTGTTAAATTCAGTAGGACACTTTTAAAAAAAAATTGAGCACTCAATATATACCTTATTATTGTTTTTGTTAGCTATCGTGGACTTCCCCCCACCCCCCACCCCCCACTTACGGTGACCCCACGCACAACAGAATAAAACACTGCCTGGGCCTGCGCCATCCCCATGACTGGTTGTAGATAGGACTGTTGTGATCCATAGAGTTTTTGTTGGCTGATTTTTAGAAGTAGGACTCCAGGCCTTTTTTCCTAGTCTGTCTTAGTTTGGAAGCTCTGCCGAAACCTGTTCAGCATCATAGCAGTATGCAAGCCTCCCCTGACAGATGGGTGGCGGCTGCGCATGAGATGCTTTGGCTGGGAATCAGACCTGGGTCTCCCCCACAGAAAGCGAGAATCCTACCACCAAACCACTGACACCCCCACAATATATGTCTAGCCTTACATATTTTTTAAAGCCTTGTATTAATTAGTGCCCCTTTAAATCTGTCTTTAATCTCGGAGAAGATCCCTAAGTGGGGGGTGGAGGCTTTTTCAGGTCAGGGTCTATCTATAAACTTGTGTCATTGTCGCAACTTTTACAAAACTGTCCAAATATTTAAAAAGCAAACTAGATAGTCTGAAGGGCAAAGAAAAATAGCTTTGATGCGTAATGATTTTACCAGGAGCCGTTTGCACGTTCTGCTTTGCAGAACCTGCGCATTCACCTGCAGATCGGAAAGTATTTTGTGAACACTAAAATGGAAAGCTTCCCAGTGTAGATGATTAATGTAGCTCCAACATTCCTTCTTAATTTTACCTCAAAAAAACTTCCTTGAGGTGTAGTTCTTCCTTCTATGCCTTTTAGAGTTCATTGCTGGCAAGAATGGACTATTTACTGCTGGGGGAGGAGAAGTGATTGAGAACAGGAGAAGCAGTGAATGTAATGTTATCCAAGGGGACAGCTTGCAAGTCCTTGTCACCATAGCACACAAACACTCAGCTTAAGATGGTCGACCGAGAATACTGGCAGAAAATGCAAAGTAATATTTTTTCCTGCCTTTCCCTGGAAACAAAACTATTACATCATCGATTTTAGAGTTTGAAAACTCCAGTCTTTAAATGTCCAGTGGGAGTGAGTTCAAGAGTACACATGGGAAGGAAGTGTAGAAGAACAGGTTATAATCCAAAGGGGCTGCTCTTCTTCAGAAAAACTTAAACAAAACTTGAGTCAAGGGGCTTTGAAATGGGCAGGCCCTTACTTGAATGATTCTCCAGAGGTTCTTGGGATGAGGAATTGGTCTGGGTTGATTTCTCAGTCAAGCAGATCTACTGAGATTGTTCCACATACAGCAACAACCCAGGTCTACCCCATCTCCGATGACTGATTGTTAATGACCTCAAAAACAGTTCATTCATACTCATTCATTCATTCAATATATTTTAATTAAATGCATACAATGGGGCAGGGCACCATTGTCTGTGAACAAAACAAAGATCCTTGGCTTTGAGAAGCTTTCTTCATTCTACCAAAGAGAGGCAGAAGACGACCAGTAAACAGAAATAAATAGACTATATCGCATGTTAGCAGGTGATAAGGGCTATGGTTAGATTCCAGAACAAGGTATTCCCAGCACCTAGAGGCTTCTGTGTGCTTCAAATAGCCCAGAGACCTTTGCCCATCTCCTGCCTCTTCCCCACAAAGCCTCACCTCCTACGACTCCCAGTGAATCTGAAGAGTTCGTTGGTTACGTAATTGGGTAATTAATAAAGAAGACGGGCTTATTTGAACTGATCATTTACTAAATACACAGCAACCTCTGATGATAGTTGGGGCTGTCAGTAAAAAGGATAAAGGTCTCTGCTACACATGAACATTATGCTTCCCACACAAAACAGTCTTCACTTTGAGAATGTTTTAAGGCAAAGGATTCAACAGAAGGATGCGCTTTCTTCACAAGTAATGTGAATCTTTCAAAAGAAGAGCTTATAGAAATATTTGCATTTTGAAAATCCACTCTTTTAAAGAAATTAATGTGGCCAAGGAGGGAGGCGGTGAGGAATAAAGTGGTTTATTGTGCTCTGCAATGGCCATGGAAACGGGATTCTATAACCACTTTCTTTGAACAAGTACAAGGGTGCTACCAGCTGTTTCCTATAAAATGTTAAGCTTCTGGTAGGCTTGTTCAGGTTGCAAGGAATGGCTGTTGGCTGATATAGAAGCTTATTTTAAAGAATATTTGTTGTTGTTGTTGTTAGGTGCCGTCAAGCCAGTTCTGACTCATAGCGACCCTATAGGACAGAGTAGAACTGCCCCCATGGGGTTTCCAAGGAGAGCCTGGTGGATTCAAACTGCAGACCTTTTGGTTAGCAGCTGTAGCTCTCAACCACTACACCACTAGGGTTTCCTGTGTCAATATACAGAAGGAGAAATAATAAGTACATGGTGGTAAAATAAGACCATACCTTGACCAGGTGATCTAAATTAACATTACCAGCGCAGAGCAGATGGACATTTATTTTCTGATTGTGAGACTCTGAGAAGGACACACATTACTAACATAGTATTCCACCCAGGAACGCATAACCTGAGGAAATATCAGGCGGCATGGACTGAATTATGCCCCCCAAAATTGTGTGTATCAATTTGGCTGGGCCACGATTCCCAGTGTTGTGTGGTTGTCTTCTATTTTGTGATTGTAATTTTACGTTAAAGAGGATTAGGGTGGAATTGTAAAACCCTTATTAAGGTCACATCACTGATCCAATGTAAAGGGAGTTTCCCTGGGGTGTGGCCTGCACCATCCTTTATCTTACAAGAGATAAATGGAAAAGGGAAGCAAGCAGAGAGTTGGGGACTTCACACCACCAAGAAAGACTGCACTGGGAGCAGAGTACATCTTTTAGACCCGTGGTTCCTGTGCAGAGAAGCTCCTAGTCCAGGGAAAAATTGACCGGGAGGACCTTCCTCCAGAGCCGACAGAGAGAGAAAGCCTTCCCCTGGAGCTGACGCCCTGGATTTGGACTTCTAGCCTACTAGACTGTGAGAAAATTAATTTCTCTTTGTTAAAGTCATCCATTTGTGGTATTTCTGTTATAGCAGCACTACATGACTGAGACATCAGGCAAAAGTAAATTGAGGAATATTCTATAAAATAACTGACCTGATCTCTAAAAAATATCAATGTCATAAAAGACAAAGAAAGGCTGAAGAATTGTTCCAGGTCAAAGGAGTCTACCAAGTAGGATGACCACTCCTCATGTTTGCCCAGGACTGAGTGGTTTCCCAGGGTGATACAGGACTCTTAATGCTAAAACTGGGAAAGTCTGAGTACCAGGATGATTGGCCACCCTACAAAGGAGACAGAATAACTATGTGAAATATGTCATCCTGACTGGACTTTTAGGCGAGGGGGAAAATGCTATAAAAGACATTATTGGGAAAACTCACAAAATTGGAATAAGGACTGTCAAATTAAGTCAAAGTATTACATCAGTGTTAAGTTTCCTGAATTTGATACTTGCACTGTGGTTGTATAAGAAAATATTCTTTCCAAGGAAACGCACATTGAAATATGAAACGGTAAAGGGGTACGGTGTTAGCATCCTATTCTCAAATACTTCAGAAAAAGAGAGACAAAGGAAATGTTAAAAACTGGTGAATCTGGGTAAAAGGTATACATGGGAGTTCTCTGTATTATACTACCAACTTTTCTGTAAGTTAAAAATAAAAATAAAATACATGTGAAATGAAGAAAGAGAGAAATGTCGTTTGTAATGAGCAGGCCTCATGGAGAAAGAAAGGCCTCTGTGAAAAGCCGCCCCTCCAGTGGCACCACTAGGGAGTGTGGGGGAGTGGAGGAACAGACCGTACAAGGTGACAGTGTCAGAGGGGGTGACACCAAAATGGCTGTCTATAAAATTTTTGTTCAGTGTTTCAGCAGAAATTTATTATTTTTTATTAAAATATCCCTGTTTAACAACCAAAATGTTTTTCGTAAGCACAGCTTACATGTATCAATATACCTACAAGGCTAAAACTCTATGCCAATTTACATTTTGAACCTTCTAAGGCGCTCCGGTCAGAGCTGTCATTTTTATCCAATTACAATGATGCTTCAAATCACGTGGCGTCATCTGCACGTGCTACAAGCACGGGCTGTTGTTTTCCTTGCTGCTGGTGTTTTTATAGTCGGTGATTTTGTCAAATTTTCTGGTGTTTTAGCTACAATATTGTGATAATTAGTATTTGTCAATCTATATAAATAACTTTTTTGAGAATGAAGTAGTAATTAAAGGAAAAGGAGAAAAAGCAAAAAAGGCTTCTGCTCAGTTACTAATAATGTAACTCAACATAAAAAGACTTTATAAAACACTTGTCAATATTCATATAACCTAAGACATATTACATTTAAGCAATTTATAACAATATAAGTAAAAATCATTACTAAGAATTTTGTATGGTCGGGAGGAGGTGGGGGGGTGATGCCATGAGTTACCCAACTGGGTGTCACCAACCCTAGTGATGCCACTGTGCCCCTCACAATGCCTGGAATTAATAAGGGAAATGGAAGGTAATTCAGAACTCAACGTGGCTCCAGCAATTGGGTATCTTGGTCCTGTGAGCTGAAGTCAGCCGCTGTGCCCTTTTCTAGTACTCTGCTACCCTGGTTAATAAACTGCTGTCTGTTTTTTCTTCAACTGTTCCTGCTCCTACCAACTAATTTCTCCACCCTGTCCACTCTTCCTCTTGTCTTCTGCTTCCGCAGGGCTTCTACTTCCTTTTCTCTGTGTGTATTTTGGCTGCTGCTGCCATCTTCCTCTGGTCCAGGCAGCTGGGGTGGGGCTACATGGGATGGAGAAGGACAACCTTTGGACAGAAGGTGCTGTGGTCATGACATGTAAGATCATTGTTTGGCCGGTCCCTTCCAGCGTAAAGGACTACGCCTGAAGTATGAGACCTGGTTTACGGAGCTGGTATTGTGGTGGGGGGGAGAAAAATCAAACCAGCAAATCTCAACCCAGGCATTATGATCTATGCTTGATTTGCCTTGAGAATGAATGTGTAAAAAAAAAAAAAAAGGAAATATGTATAAAAGTTCAAAAGAATTGGAGGATGAGATGTCATCACAGTCCACTGGAGAAAATCAGGGTTGAGTATCAGAAAACAACCTCCTTCCTTCCCTCCTTTCCTAATCCACTCCCTCCCTCCCTCCCTCCTTTCCTTCCTCGTTCTTTTGCCAAGACATCCTTGTGTACAAAGTGTTATACTGGATGCTATGGGAAATCTAAATTGTGTAGGATGTGCTCCCTCCCACACAGTCTAGGACAATGTGTTTTAAACTATAGGTTGAAATCTGTTATTGATTAGTAGATTGAAAAATCACATGAGTGCATCTGACCAGCATTTTTAAAAAAAGGAATAAAATTGAAACTACTAGAGTTCATCACACTCAGTAAGGGTAAATATCATTTAGCAAATTTTTTATATGTGTCTCTGTGTGTGTGTGTATGTGTACACAGGATTGTGATATAAGATACATTTCTACTGCAGGTTGTGGAAAAAATGTCCGAAAGTCATCAATCTAGTAGGGTTTATAACTTCAGTGATCATCCATGTGATCATATCTCCAGCCCAGATTTTGCTTCAGAGCTGCAGATACGGTTTTCCAGCTGCCAGCTGGACATCTCAAACTCAATATATCCAAAATTGCCCATATCATCTTCCTCCCAAAATTGTTCCCTTTCTCTATACTGTATGTTGGTTAATCACATCAACAGCCACCAAACCAGAAGCCTGGGAATTATCTAAAGTGTCTTCTTGACTCTTCATTCTTCACATTCAATTGGCCACTAAGTCCTATTATCTCTTTTTTCTACCTCTTCTTCTCCATTATCATTGTAACTCCCTTTGATTTCGACCCAGTGTAGTTTCTTACCTGGTTTCTCGCTATAGTTTTCTAACTAGTCTCCCTGCCTCCAGCCTCATATCCTTATGCCTCCCCCACAAGTCTGTGCATCACATTGCTTTCTGAATGATCTTCTAAAAATGCTAACCTGATATTTTTGCTCCTAGTTGGAAATCCTTCAGTGGCTCCCCCTGCTTTCACAGTAATGCCCAACCATGAGAGCTAAAGTCTTTCTAGATCTGCCCTGCCACCTTCTTCAGCCTCAGTTCTTGATCCTTTCTCAGTCTCACCTCTGACTCTAGTTTGACCAACTAGCTGTGGCTCCCAAACGGCTCAGGTGCTCTTATATTTCAATGACTTCTACTCCTGCCTCAAATACCTTTCCTTTGTTTCTACATCTGTGTCTAAATCCTGCCCATCTTTTGAGACACAAACCTAGAGGGAGCCTTTGTGACTGCCCTCTCCAATGCTTCTGTAGCATCCTTGGCATGCTGCTATCCTGGCCCTGACCAAACTGTGTGGTCATTGTTGTTTGGGTTACCTTGACTATGAGCTAGTTGAAAGCAAGGACTCTGTTTTGTTCATGTTTGCAAAACAATCAACTAGCCCAGTGCCTGCCATGCTAGGCACTGAGCAAACATTTGTTGAAAAGATGAATCAATGAAGATAAAATCTCTTATTACTCCTTGATTGTAGTATTATAATGATAATGTTAAGTAATTCTTGAAAATACTGTACTTTTCAAAAGCCATTAGAACTAGAGGATTTCTGATTGGCTAGATATACTTTGTCTATTTCTGTTTCTATCATCCCTTTGAGCCACCCCCCTGTCTGGCTCCTGTAACATGAGAATAAAAGAACATTGCCATCTGCTTGTGGGAAACATCCAGGAATTCTCCCAACAGATCCCTGTTTAAAAAAAAAAAAAAATCAACTAGAAAAGAAGGCAAGAAGGCATTGAAGATCATGTTTATTTTAGACCCTCTTTGTTGCTCTTACTGCCCATGTATAATGACTTGTAGACCTTGGGTGGATAGGCCAAATCCCTTTGCTGCTTATTATTTTCTATGCGAACCTGTCTGCAAGGGTGCCTGGCCCAGAGTGACTTTTGTGGAAGCTTTCAACCCAGACTCCATAATGCAAGATTTCAAAGCCACTAAATGAATTCATTTGTCCCCACAGAACTACCTTGATTTTTTTCTCTATTCTAAGCACTGGGAATATGATGACAAAGAAGAGACATGGTCCCTGTTTGGAGAAGGAAGAGATCATTTTTCTTTGATCCTATGTACATTCTTTGGTTGCCCTGAACTTAATTTTTTTCAAGTTTAGCTTGGAATAAGTGAGCTCTAGCCATTTCTAAGTTATATAGCAATTGTATTTTAAAGGGTTCCACCCCTACATGACTAGGCAGAGCTGTTCTTTTATTTATTTATTTTTTAATTTTTATTGTGGCAAAACATACATAACAAAACATTTGCTAATTCAACCATTTTTACACAAACAATTCCATGATATTAATTTAGGTGTACAACCATCACCCCTGTTTTTAAATTTTTCCGTCACCCTTAAAAGAAATGCAGTACCCTTAAGCAATGGCTCCTCATTCTCGCCTCCCACTGACTCTTGGTAATCACTAATAAACTCTGGTCTTTACCATCTGTCTATTCTAGATATTTCGTATAAGTGGGATCCTACAGCATTTATCCTTTTGTGAGTGACTTATCTCACTTAGCATGTTCTCAAGGTTCACTCATGCTATAGTATGTATCAGAACTTCATTTCTCTTTATGGCTGAATAATATTCCGTTGTATATACATACCAGGCAGAGCTATTCTAGATGAAAAGACTGTTGTTGTTATTGTTAGTTGTTGTTGTGTCAGCCCTCTGACTCATGGTGGCCTCATGCACAATAGAACGAAACACTGCCTGGTCCTGCACCATCTCCATGACTGGTTGCGCATTGAACAGTTGTGATATATAGGGTTTTCGCTGGCTAATTTTTGGAGCTCCAAGTGTCAATATAAGGAGCCCTGGGGGTGCAATGGTTAAGGGCTTGGCTGCTAACCAAAGGGTTGGCTATGCGAGAGTACCCTGCATCTCCTTGGGAGAAAGACCTGGTGATCTGCTTCCATAAAGATTACAGCCAAGAAAACCCTAAAGAGCAATTCTACTCTGTCACATGGGATCATTATGAGTCAAAAATCAACTTGATGGCACCCAACAACAACAAGAGTCAATATACTCCTTACCTGAAATAAATAGACTATGCTGGGAAATGTTCTCTGAGGACTAGTTTTTATATATGTTATACAGGCATGATGGTATATTCTTCATATGTGAGGACTGATTCACTGACCAAAAATATATAAAGTACCCAGCAGAGAGGCAGGTTCACAGTGAGCATCCATGCACTGGACTGAATTTCCCCTTCCCCTGTGCCAGAGAGCAGGCCCAGCATGGGGACACCGAGGCCAAACCAACAAGAGGGTTGCACAATCTCAGTGGTCCCACGACCCCTGGCGATGCGGTGGTGTGTACCACAGTGGGACACACAATGGTGGGATATTTTCCACGTGCAATAAGTGGCCCGGTTACACGTGTGGGAATAAAGTAAATGCTGCACCATTTTAAAAAATGGTGTCTTGATGCTGCATAATAGGCCTTTCCCGTTTTTGAGGGAGGCAGAAGTCAGGGAACTATAACAGGTTTTACCATCTAACTAGTCGCTTGGTCTTAATAGAAAAATGAGTGGGTCCTTTGGGTTTTTCTGTACTTAGCTAGGTCATTTCAGGTTTTGTTCTCGCAGTCAGTCAATTCTACACCACTGATGCAAAGTAGCAACATCAGGAATAAATACAATTTCTCCAAAGGTCAGTGTATCATCTTTAAAACAAGGGCCCATGCGAAGTATTCCTACATTCCACTTCCAAAAGTGATGGTGATTTTTATCCCCTAGTAAGGCAGCCAGAATGCTCCTTAGATGCGAGGATGACAAGACTTCTTCTTACATGATTTGGACATGTTATCAGGAGGGACCAGTCCCTGAAGGAGGACATCATGCTTGGTAAAGAAAAGTGTCAGTAAAAAAGAAGAAGATCCTCAATGAAATGGATTGACACAGTGGCTGTAACAATGGGCTCAAAAATAGCAATAATTGTGAGGATGGACCGGACAGTGTTTCATTTTATTGTACATAGGGTTGCTTTGGGTCAGAACTGACCTGATGGTGTTTAACAACTGCAAAAACAGCAAGGTGGTTACAACAAAATCAGGGAGAGAATTTACTTGAAATTTTATTATGATCATTTTTTGGTAATTAAAATATGACATTTTTCCAACAATATCCACAATGTGTTTCAGAAAGCACCTTATTCCCATACCTTCACACAATAGGCAATACTTCCTGGGTGCTGTAGCAATAAATAATTACTCCCTGACCACTGAGTAGTGTGAGGTCCTCCTGGCTGAGCCCATTATCAGGTTCTGCTTTGACTTCTAAGTTTCTGAGACATAATCCAAGAGCAGAGGGACTTCTTTGTGGGATTTCTTATCAGGCTTTGGGGAAATTTAATTGCAGTGCCATTTTTCTTTTCCAAAGACTTTCCCTGGGTATTCTCATACTGGTAGTGGAACTCTTCTTTATTCCCAATATTAATCATTGCATGATACCTCGCTCATCGTTGACACCTTGACACCCCATTGGAAGTACTCACATCCCCATCAAATAACTCCTCCATGTGACATATTCAAGATTTGCTGACCTGACCCTGTGCTACCTATTCAACCTCCTTTTTTTTTTTAATCTACCATTTGCTCTCTGCCTCTCTCAGGCCACTTTCTTTTTACCGTCCCATGTATATTGTGGCCATGTCTGGGCTTTGCATGGACTCTTTTCCCACCCGATATGCCCTTTCTCCTTTTTTTTTTCATTTATCCAAATTCTCCCAGCCCTTCTAGGACCAAGTAGAACCTTCTTTTACTGTTCTAGTACTCTTTATTCTATTTGTCCTCAAAACCTCTTATTTTTAACAATTGATACTCATTCATCATTCATTCTTACAACAAATATTTACTAACAACCCCTATGAATTAGGTACCATTCTAGAACTCAAGAATAAGAGCCTGGTTCTAGAACCATTCTAGAACTGTGGTGAATAAGACAAAGTCTTTGCACTCTTGGGGCTTTTAATCTAGTGTGAAAGACAGGCAATAATCCAATAAATAAAAAAGAAAATAATATAACTTCAGATTGAGAAAAGTGCTAAGAGAAAAAAATGGAGGATAAAGGCTAGAGGGTGACTATGGAAGGGGAGGCTGTTTTTGATTTGATGATCAGGGAAGGCCTCTTTGAGGAGGCAACCCTTGATATTCGAACAGAGACTTGAATTATGATAAGAAATCAGCCATGAACCAGCCCAAGACAAGAGTGTTCCAGGTAAAGAGAAAGGAAAGTGAAGTCCCTGAGGTGGGAATGGGTTGGGGTGCTCTAGAACAGCAAGAAGACCAACATGGGACACAATATAGTAGAAAATGGGATAAGAAGAGGCAGAGGTGAGAAACTGCACGGTTTTGAGGGAGAAAAGGATCAAGGACAACTCTTTAGTATTAATTCTGAGTACTTGAATATATGAGGGAGTCATTTACTGGTAGGGAAAGCTTGGGGCAGGAAATGAATGCAGATTTGTGTGGGTAGCGGGACTGTTCGACTTGGAAACAAGAGTTTGTTTTTGGACATGTTAAGTTTGAGAGCCTTTTAGGCATCTAAGTATAGGTATCAAGTAGACAGTTGGCTATTTATGAGCCTGGAGCCCAACAAGAGGAGACATAAACTGGGATTTCATTTAAAACCAAGAACCTGGAGGAGATCACCTAGGAAAGGAGTGTAGATAGAGAAGAGGCCAGAGCCCTGAGGCCTTGACATTTACAGATCAGGAAGGAGGAGCCAGCAAAGGAGACTCAGAAGGTATAACCATTGAGGTATCACATGTTCAAACACATCCATGGTGTTTGTGTGCTAATTGTTTGTTGTGTGCCAGGCTTGTAGCAACCAAGAGTGCAAGCATCTCGTGAGCAGTTTTGCCTCTCCACAGAGCAACAGTAGATATCCAAAGTGTCTATTTTTCTTAAATATTTTTTCTTTTCAATTTTTATTTTGGTAAAAATATACACGGCAGGACATATACCCATTCATCAGTTTCTTTATGTAGAATTCAGTAACATCAGTTGCATTCTTCGTGGTGTGCCACCATTCTCACTATCTCTACCCGTATTGTTTTACTAGCATTGACTTAGACTCACTACCCCCTAAACATTTCTTCTATGCTTTAGAGTTACTGTTGACAATTTGATCTCATATAGATAATTCTTTAAAAGTGTGCAAGGCTCATGTTGAACATTCTTCACTAATTTAGCATGTTGTTTAAAGATGGCTTCAGGGAATAATTTTGGTTTATGGTTTGAAGATTTTCTCAGAACGATAGATTCAGTGGTTCCTCCAGTCTCAATAGGTCCAGTAAGTCTGGATTCTGTTAGAACTGGAAATTCCTTTCCACATTTTTTCCCTTTTTAATCAGGACTGACTATTGATTCCTTGATCAAAATATTCAGTAATGGTAGCTGGGGACCATCCAGTTCTTCTGGTCTCATGGATAAGGAGGCAGTAGTCCATGAAGGCAGTAAGATCTGCAGTCCAATTCCTTCCCAGTTCCTGGGCCTCCTTCACCCTCTGCTATACCAGGCAAATAGAATCCAGTTGTATCTTGAATGGTCACTAGCAAGCTTTTAAGACCCTAGGTACTACTAACCAAACTAGGGAATGAAACAAACCAAAAACAACCCGTTGCCATCAGGTTGACTCTGACTCATAGCGATCCTATAGGACAGAATAGAACTGCCCCATAGGATTTCCAAGGAGAGGCTGGGATTCGAACTGCCGACCTTTTAGTTAGTAGTCAAGCTCTTAACTACTGAGCCACCAGGACTCCAGGGAGTGGAACAGTAACTCTAAAAATATTATTAGGCCAATTGACTGGACAGTCCCAGAAAGCCCTAAGGTCCAAAGTGTTTTATCGGTGCTGTGGTGTCCCTAGTCCCTGGGTGGTGCAAATGGTTAAGTGCTTTACTACTAGCCAAAAGGTGGGCAGTTTGAACCTACCCAGAGGCTCCTTGAAAGAAAGGCCTGGTGATCTACTTGTGAAAAATCAGCCACTGAAAATCTTACGGAGCACAGTTCTGCTCGGACACGTACGGGGTTGCCATGCTGCAGAATCCATTAGATGGTTGGTTATATTCTTAGCACAGTCCGCGTTTACCATGCGTTTCTTGCTATTACAAACTTTCGCACAGAGCAAAGAAAGAACGCCACGAGGCAATGGGTGTGGGGGAGCGGGGGAGAGAGAACGTAGCTATTTCCTTTCTCAAAGATTGGATCTGTGAATTAGTTAAGAATGCTTAGGCTTATTTTACTGGCAGTAAACTCATAAATGGAGAAATTAACCGATTTACGTGAGCCCAAAATGAGTCAACAATTAGCCTGAGGACGCCCTGCTGTGTTTAACTGAGGGCTGCCAGCATCTCAGTCACCTGGAGTGCTTTTTTTTTTTTTTGAATAGCTAACATAGGCCGTCTTCTAAGCGCTTTACAAATTTATCCACTGCCTTTGAGTCTATTTCAACTCATAGTGACCCTATAGAACAAAGTAGAACCGCCCCATAGGGTTTCCAAGGACCTATGGGGTCACTGTAAGTCGGAATTGACTCGAAGGCAGTGGGTTTGGTTTTTGTTTTTTTTTTTTTTGCTGGTGTATTTGAACTGCCAACTTTTTGGTTAGCAGCCAAGCTCTAACAACTGCACCACCAGGTCTCCACGTTATCAATAGTAGTAACTCACAATTCTCACAACAACCCCGTGTGGTAGGGACCATTATCCCCATTTTACAGATGAGGGAACTTGAGACATGAGAAGCTTCCATAGGTAGTGAAATGGCAGATTAGTCTGACTTCTGAACTATGCCCTTAACTGTGATGCTATACAGCCTGCTGACACAGAATTTCTGGGAGTGGGGCTCAAGGGTCTGTTTGTATTTAGAAAAATCTTTGGAACATTCTTATGCACACAAAAGCTTGAGAACCAAATGCTCACTAGATAACAAGTTTGTTGACTCCGTTAAATTATTTCTAGCATCTCTGGCTGAAACAAGTTATTGCAATCTCATAGACTATTTTCAGTAGTTTTTGTTAAGCATAGGTAACAGCTTACTACATAGTTTATCATTTCCAGAGAGCTAAGTCACATAACTGTTCTGTACATTTAGCGGGGTTACATTGTCCAGTATGTTGATAATAGCTGCCTAACAATTTAAAGCATCTCACCATAGACATTGAGGCAGCCTACTTTCAGCAAGAATAATGTCTTTTTTTTCCCCCTATGTTTATGATTCGACATGTTTGCCTACTCAGCCCCATAAACAATAATGAAATAAATCACTCACATGACCAGCACAACAGCATTAATGTCTCCGTGGTTGGTTGCCTGCTGGATGAGAGGAGATGGGAAGATGGCACATCTCAGGTCTGCACTTCTCAGGCCAGTGAAGACAAAGCCTTTTGGTGTATGGTATGGTCCAGAGCACTTAGAGAAATCAATTCATGGATTGTTTTCTGAAGACCTTGTGGACGGTCTCAAGAACTTTACGGGGTAAAAGGGAAGTAGAGTCATAGAGATAAAAAAAAAGGAAATGAATTCAGTTCTCAGGTGGCAAAAAAAAAAAAAAATGATGAATATACAAGACCTTTAGATCACAGGCAATAACATTCAGTAAACTCACTTCTGTCGACAAGAAATAGTGTTTTACTGTCACAGATCTCCACCCAGATTGACTCTGGAGTTTGCATCATTTGCACAGTGAAACTGGTTTCACCTGTTTGCAACTGTTACACTATTAGTCATCCATTCAGAGGTTGCTTAAGCTGATTTTCCCAGCAGTTTATCCTATACACATTCATCCCTCAATAGAAAGCAACAAAGGCTACACACCTGTTGTATATTGTCAAATGAGAAAAAATCTGAAAACAATTTGGACTAGAAATGAAGCCATTACGCTAGGGAGAACTGAAATCTGAGCCTTTTATCCAAAGTAAAAAAAGACAGAGAGAGTGAGAGAAACATAAATGGGGTGGAAAATGGGAAGAGGGTGGTTAGTGGTGGAATGATGTTCTAGGGCTTAAAGCTTGGGTATAGGGTTGCCAGATTTGGGAAAACAAACAAACAAAAAACAGGATGTCTTGTTAAATTTGAATTTCAGATAAACAATGAACAATATTCTTGGTATAAGTATGTCCCATGCAATATTTGAATCATACTAAAAAATTATTTGTTGTTTATCTAAAATTCAAACTTAATTGGTTGTTCTGTATTTTATCTGGCAACCGTACTTGAGTAATGCCTTTTAATCTCAGTTTTGAAAAAAAGATCTTTTTGGAAAATAGGTGTCTTCAGAAAACTGGGTCATGGATTCAACAGCATAAATACTTGCTAATTATGCTGCATAGTGTGATGGGATTGTATCTTTATTTAATATAAATAAACTAGCAATAGTAATGACAGAACTTAGCTATTTTCATTTGAAAAAACGTCCAATTTGGCACCTATTTGATATAAGTAGGAATAAACTAAAAGTGGACAATATTGGTTCTAATTCTTACGGACAACAAATGATCCATTCATTCATTCACTCATTCATTCATTTATTCATTCTCTGTTTACTATTTATCTGTGCAAGGGCTTGTTGGTAGATATGTTTTATTAAATTTTATTTTAGTGATCAAAATAACTACCATGTATGGACTCCCTAATCCAGTTTCTTAAATAATTCTGCCTGGTAATAATTTAAATTTAAAGAGATAATAAAACCAAAAACCCATTGCAGTCGAGTCGATTCTGACTCATAGGGACCCTACAGGACAGAGTAGAACTGCCTTATAGGGTTTCCCAGGAGCAACTGGCGGATTTGAACTGCCAACATTTTGGTTAGCAGCTGGGCTCTTAGCCACCATGCCACCAGGGCTCCAAAGAGATAATAGACCCAAACAAAGACAAAACAAACCCCCAAAGAGAAGGCAGACTTGCCACCTCCTTGCTACTATCACTTACCCCAATCTGTCCAACTCTAATTTGTCCAATGTAGCAATGAGCTAGCACAATAAAAACACAAAAGATGAGATAATACAGGCTTAGCTTTGGGTTCCAGGATTGTAGTGTGGGGAAAAAAGGGAGAGAGAGTACAAAGAAAGAAAGTCTATGGTAGTTCAAATGTATTGGACCCTTAGGCTGAGAGAGGGTAAAGCAAGGGTTAGGCAAAGATAAAGGTCAGGGAGGGAGGTCTGGCCTGTACTTGGTGGGGACAGGGGAAGATGCCAGAGAGGAGAAGTGGGCAAGTTTAAGGATAATGAGTCATTGACTGACCAGTATTTGAAGGGCTATCACATGGAAGAAAATGTAAGTTTTGTTTTGTTATGTTCCAGAGGAATGAAACCAAGGGCACTGAATGGACGTAGTAGGAGAGCTGATTTGGGCATTATTTAGGAAAGAGCTTTCTAAGCATTAACCAAAACCAGTTACCTTCAGTAGACTCCAACTCATAGTGACCACACGTGTGTCAGAGTAGAACTGTGCTCCATAGGGTTTTCAAGGGCTGATTTTTTGGAAGTAGACTGCCAGGATTTTCTTCTGAGGTGCCTCTGGGAGGACTTGAACCTCCAACCTTTCAGTTAGCGGCCGCGTATATTAACTGTTTAGCTACCCAGGGATTCCTTCTAAGCATTAGAGTTGACTTATGATGGAAATGGGAACAGAAGCTGGCTGACTGGTGGTCAGGCCTGGGGTAGAGAGGACTCCTGCCTTGGGTGAGGTGTGGACTAGATAATCTCTAGGGTCCCTTCCCACTTCTAGTATATGTTTCAACCCAAATGTGACAGCAGGACCTTGTCTCTTTTATTCATTGTTATGTATGTCCTCAGTGCCTAGGACAGTGCTTAATGCCCAGTAGGGAGAGTGCTTTGTGGGGGACGTGGTGCTTATTCTGGACCCTGAACTTGATGTGATAGGGAAAGGAAAACTACATCAAACCAACATATAATGAGCACCTACATTTGTAGCGGGTTGGCAATAGAGCTGTATTTTGTGAGAACTAGAAATATGTGACCAATGTTTCCTCAGTCCATACCAGCCTGGGAAGAAAAGTGAGAGTGAAATAATAGTACAATGCATTTCTCCCCCCACAGTATTTTCATCCCCTTCAAATTTCTCCCCTACTGGTTCTAGGAGCCCCCAGGGGATGCCTTGCATGTGAACCTAGAATGTGTGGCTATAGGGGGATATTTGCTTCCACTATATTTTTGTCCTCTGGCTTGCAACTTTTTACTTCCTTCTTTTGTCATGCTATGGTAATGTCTCTACTTTTCTATCAGCCCCAAGCTTCCATATATTCCCCCAAAGACACCAATGCTACTCCTGGTGCCTGCCGAGTATGGCCTGCCTGCCACCACCAGTGACGGTGTACTCAGAACACACGTGTTGAAGAAGTGAATGAAAACCTCAGGGAGAGGACATGGAGTCAGCTGGCAGCAGCAAGAGCAGGAGAGGCAAATACAGGGAGTTGCTGAGTCACCACCATATAGGAGCTCCAGGTGGTCTGCTTCTGAGAGACAACCAGTAGAGCTACTGTGTCACATGGTGGGAGAGAGCCTGGGATCTGGAACCAGACTAGCTGGGATGTATTCCTTTACCACTCTATGCCTCAGTTTCCCCATTTTGTAAAGTAGGGCTAATGATAAACCAGTTGCTAACAAGCCAGTTCTGACTCATGGGGACCCCACGTGTGTCAGAGTAGAACTGTGCTCCATAAGGTTTTCACTGACTGATTTTTCAGTACTAGATTGCCAGGTCTTTCTTCCAAGGTGCCTCTGGGTGAACTTTAACCTCCAACTTTTCTGCTAGCTGCCAACAGGGCTTCAAACCAGTTCATTCTGGTTTGACCCCCTGCCAAGAATTCGTATTTCTCTACAGATATAATGAATCAGAATCTACGTTTTAGCAAGATTGCCAGGTGATTCTTCTATACACATAAGAATAAGCTGAGGATCCATAAGAATCATACGGGATCCTGTTAAAATGTAAATTCTGATTCAGTATATCTGGAGTGGAAATTAAAATTCAAACCAGAACGAACTGGTTCAAAGCCCTGGTTTCTGTTCCTTGCAACAAAAGGAACCTAATTATGACTACAGATTTAATCCTCAGGTAGAAATAACAACTCAGATTCTCAGGCTGGAATCTTCACCGCCCTGATTTGAGAAGCAATAGAGAAGCAGATCAACAAATAGTAAGTATCCATAGCTGTCAATTATTATCCTCACACATCTTTCTGTGGCTCAGAGAAACAAGGCAAAAACTCACTAAATGATGATGGAATATTTAAATACCTGTTCAAGCCTTCAGCAGAAGAGATGGCAATAGTCCTGAGTTTATAAATTGGAAGCAAATAGCTTTCTGGTATTGGTGTTATGGGTTATTCAGCCATTAGCAATAATTTTTTTTTAAAATATTACAAGAAATTTAAACAATTAAAAAAATTTTTTCTTTTCGTAGATTCCATACTTTGGCTGACACTGGCTTTTCATTATGTAAGTGAATCTCAAAGAATGGTCTTTAATTTCAAATGTCTTGGGAGGAAATAACTTTTCACAATTAATTGTATTTTGAAAGTATGTATAGTACATCAGGGATCCCTGGTGGGATGGTGATTAAGAGCTCAGCTGCTAACCAAAAGGTTGGCAGTTTAAATCCACCATCCACTTCTTGGAAGCCCTATGGGGAAGTTCTATTCTATCCTATAGGGTTGCTGTGAGTCAGAATTGACTCAACAGCAATGGGTTTGTTTTTTTTATAGTACATCGAGGGAGAAATACTTGCTGGCTGATGGAAATTTAAGCTTAGCATTCAAGAGAGAGGTTAAGACTATAGATATATAGACTTGGAAGTCATTAGCATGTAGTTAATAAATTAAAACTCTAAGATAATTAAAACAAGTGGGAGGGGGGATTGTGTAAAGGCAGATGAGAAGAAGTGGTCAAAAGTTAGTATCCACGGTCTTTGTCCAAAAATCCACCAGCATCAGGTTCAGCTGGAGAGCCTGTTGTTCCTGGGCCCAGGCTGGACCTATTAAACCTAAATGACTGAGGCAAGGGAGACCTTAGGAATCTGCATTTTAAAAAAGAATTTCAGGTGATCCTTTGCAAATGAAAGTTTAAGTACCACGGAACCAAGGGCATACGTGTCAGGCAGGGAGAAGGATGCCAAAAAAGGAGGTATATAAGCTGCCTCCTGCCTGGCAGTGGCCGCTGTAGTGAACAATTTCACATAGGTTAATTGCTCCCTATCATTACAGATTAGTAAGTAAGCACAAGTAAGCCATTGCTTACTTGTTCATCTGTTCCTCTCAGGGATTATAAATTTGAAGAGACTGATTCCATAGGAAAGTGCTATGAGGTTGGGAGAGAGACGCCAACCCTACCTAGAAGCAGAATCTTTGATGTGATGAAAAAATGTGAAATCATTCACTGCAGATGATTTGGTAAGCAGGGTAAGCTCTATGCTTCCCTCGCCTGTTGAATAATCTGCCCCTGATGACATTTCTTTTCATGTTGCATGTTTCTGTAGGGAAGTGATTTGTGGGGTGGCTATGAAGGTCCTAGAATTGCTATAAGTGGGGTCCTTGTGCAATAAAACGGTTTCTAACTTGATCCCAGCATCAAACGATTGGGGCTCAATCCAGCCAGACATCACTGGGTAGAATGCGTGTGTTCTTCCCTTTACACCTCCGCAAAGGTACAAATGTAAATCTTACATGAAGCGTAATTTACACTTTCCTTTTTAGGAGAGAGAGGAAAGTAAGCCTGGCAACTTTAATATCAGAGTTTATAATAGCCATTTTATATATCATGAGTTCAACATCTTAAAATTTCTTTGCCTTCATAGAGAAGAACACCAAAGAGGTGTACTGAAGCATGGTGTGTGTGTGAGTGTGTGCAGGAGGGTGCTTATGAGTGTGTTAAGCATAAATGTTTACATTTTAACTTTATTTTTCTTTGTTACACAAGCTCATTGTAAACGCTCCCAAGATCACAGAACTATAATCCCATCTTCTGTAGACAAGCAGGGTTAACAGCTTAAATAGTCTTGAGAAATTTAGATATACAATCACGTGAATGCTCAAGAAGCTACTTTCCATAAAAGGCCAGGGAACATACAAATCCCTGGGAAACACATTCCCCGTGGGAGGGATGAGATAAACGCTTGTAATGGGATGTCTTAACTATCTGTAAAGACAAGATCCAAACAGTCAAAAGCAACAGTGAACTGGGACACGACAGCTGAGGGGAGTTAGCCGTCACCCTTATCTGCAAACCAGAAGCCAAGAGACTTACCGAGCAACTCATGCAGGCTCATCTGTCCCTGCTTTAAATCCGATTTTCTTACCATCTGTTCTCTTACTCCAGCCTTGGCTGTAAACAAAGTGTACGCACAGCAGCGCGTTGTGTTACCAAGACAGCGCTTCTTGCTCCTCTGAAACGAAGTCCATTCTGGACTGAAAGACGGGGCTTCGTTATTATCCTTTTTCCCTGAACGTATAAACCGTGAGAGGGCTGAAAGCAATTTTAGAATCTGGATTCGAACTGCATTCAGTAAATGCGGTGTAACATAAATACCTGGTTTTGTAAATTCTGTGAGGAAACATAGCTCCTCGAACAGGATTGTGTCTGCTCTCCGGAATAGCAAGAGCATTGGGGTGGGTGTGGGGGGTGGGCCTACTACTGCCATAAACTGGTCAAGGAGAACTGACACAGCAGCTGCAGAAGTCTTGGCTGGATATGAGAGAACTCCCTGCCTCCACAGTTGCAAGGTTATGATTTGACATGGGATGGGGGTGAAGGAGTGGGAGGAGACAGAGATGACTTAAAGATGTGTATCTGGGAACAGAAGATGGGGCTTTGAGAATGTTTTAGAATAGCCAACCATCCAGGGCGGATAGTCGAAGGTAAGCATGGTGCTTACCTTGCTTACCAGATCATCTGTAGTGAACAATTTCACGTTTTTTTACCACATCTGAGACTCGCCTTCTAAGTATGGCTGGCATCTCTCGCCCAACCCCACAGCACCTTCCTATAGAACCAAAGCCTCTTTTCAAATTTACAATCCCTACAGGGGCAGGTGGCCCAGTAAGCAAGGTAAGCATGGGCTTACTTACGCTTACTTACTAATATGTAGTGAACAGTTTCACATGGGTTTCACCACATCTTTGGTTCACATTGGTTACCCAGTAAAGCAAGGTAAGCACGGGTTTACTTGTGTTTACTTACTGATTTATAGTCAGATTGGTCACTACAGATCAGTAAGTAAGCACAAGCAAGCCCGTGCTTACCTTTCTTACTGGGTAACCTGCCTCTGTAACCATCTGCCAGCTGTGAGGTGGGACCAGCTGACCTCTGGCCTCCAGCTCTGGTTTTTACAGCTATGTAATATTTATAATGCGCTCTTCCCGGGAGAATTGGGGCACTGCACATCTTTGTGTGGGTTCAGTTAACCCTTTTACCACCCCATGAGTAACTGGTAATGCAGAAAGAAGCAAGCAAACAAAAAACCTCCACATTTTAAAGGGGTCACTGCCATGGCAAAGAAGAAAATAACCTTCACTCTGCTGAGCAGCACAAGGAAAAGTAAGCACTGCGATTCTTCTCCACTGACTTTGTTATCGATAAGATTACTCTGTGGCAGGGGAAGGGACTAGCCTATTGCAGGGTTGGGGGAGTGGGGATGGAGGTGGGATGAGGGGGTCAAGCTTTTGGCCAGTGCAGCTGGGGGACTGGTGTCATACAGGAATGATTGGGCATGTTTCTCACTGTCAGAGGGAACTAGAAATATGGGAAGGTGAAAGGCTAGAATAAACTCTGTAATGTTTCATTGGAAATGGAGATATCAGTGTGAACACATAGCTTTATATGCCCATTGCTGTGGAGTTGATTCCAACTCACAGCTACCCTAAAGGACAGAGTATAACAGCCCCGTAGGGTTTCCAAGGAGTGCCTGGTGGATTTGAACTGCCAATATTTTGGTTACCTTTATATAAAACTCGTTGCCATCAAGTCAATTCGGACTCATAGCAACCCTATAGGACAGAGTAGAACATAAATATAGAAAAGGTATAGATGTACATAGATATTTATGTGAGTGTGTGTATATATGTACACAAAGACATATATATACACATAAATGTATACATGCACAAATACAGACACACAGACATACATATATGCATATATTTCATTGTTCTATCTGCTAAGAGGGCCTAGAAGCAAAGATCTCTTGATAGCAATGAGCACATCTAGCTTGCAGGCCTCAGCTTCTAAACATTATTCTCCACTTACAGGAACCAGGGTTCCTTAGAGGTGTGACTACCAGGGCTGGGGTAGGGAAAGCCTTGGAATATTTTATACTAGAAAGTAAGGAAATGCTCAAAGAATGATAGGGACACAAAAGGACCCAGGAACTACCATGAAGGGGCTCCCACTGGCCAAGTCTGGGACAATCTGAGTATCACAATAAATAATAGTTACTGATTTTATCCCTCTGAGTAAAATAGGAACCCATGAGTCTATGCTGGTATGAATGAAATGAGTAAATGGAGAAGAAAAGAAAGCTCTTACAAGAGAAGTCTTCAGGCATCTTCCCACAAAATGGTCTTGAATGACTCTGGAGAAATCTGAAAGATGCCATCTTTACCAAACATAACCAGTGAGAAAACCAGTAACGGGACCCATTGACATTATATGCCTCCTGATATGAGGCAGTGAGAAGAGGACAGCATCACTTCTGAAGTGTTCTCGCTACAAATGCATAAATCATGAGGAAACAGCAGACAAACTCAAATTGCAGGACCTTCTTCTACAAAGTAACTATGCTCTTCAAAATATGTCAAGCTTGTGAAAGAGAAAGAAAAACAGGAACTATTCCAGAATGAAGGAGACTAAAGAGAAATGATAACTGTGATGAAGCCGGACCTATACAAGGTATTACTGGGCGAATGAGTGAAAATTTCACAGAATCTAAGAGTTGTATGATAATACTGGGTCAATGTTAATTTCCTGACCTTGATGGCTATATTGTTGTTACGTAAGAGGATGTCCTTGCTTATAGCAAATACACACTGAAGGATAAAGGAGCAAGAGGACACCATGTTTGCAACTTTTTCTCAAATGGTTCAAGAACAATGAACAACTTTAATATGTGTTTATATAGAGAGAAAGATTAAAGCAGATGTGATAAAATGATAATAATTGGCAAATCTGAGTGAAGGGCATAGGGGAGCTTCCAGCACTGTTTTTTTTTTTTTTTCTACTTTTCTGTAAAGTTTAAACTTCAAAGTAAAAAAACATATAAAAACAGAAAAAAAGGGTCCACATAGGTCTCTTTAGGAGTCCTTGGGTGGTACAAACAGTTAAGCACTGGCTACTAACCCAAAGGCTGGTGGTTTGAAACTATCCAGAACTGCCTCCAAAGAAAGACCTGCCAATCTGCTCCTGAAGGGTCACAGCCATGAAAACCCTGTGCAGCAGTTCTACTGGGTAACACATGGGGTTGCCAGGAGCTGGAATCAACTCTACGACAACTGCCTTCGTTTTTGTTTAATGTGTCTTGTAGACAGAGCCCTGGTGGTAGTGGTTAAGAGCTCCGCTGTTAACCAGAAGGTCAGTGGTTAGAACATACTAGCCGCTCTGCTGGGGCAAGATGTGGCCGTCAGCTCCCTTAAAGATTTACAGCTTTGGAAACCATATGCGGGCAGTTCTACTCTCTCCTGTAGGGTCACTAGGAGTTGGAGTCAGCTCAGTGGCAGTGGGTTTGGTTTGGGTTAGGCACTTCTGAGTTTTCTTTTTGATCCGCTTGCAGGCTGGTTTGTTTCTCACCTTTGCACTCTTCCTCCCACAACGGCTTCTGCCAGTTTTTAAGACTTCTGATTTCTCCTGACTTCTCTGACTTGTCCTCTGACTTCTCCTGACTAGCTCACTCCACTACAGGTAGAAAAGTCCTTTCCCTCCTTTGTGCTTCTACTGTTCTTGGTACCTGTATCATTGTACATGTGGTCTTTATGACACTTGTTGATTTGTCTGTCTGTGCCTCCCAGCCTGCAGTCTTCTGGACAGCTTTGCTTCTTTGTATCTCCAGTGTCTGGCCCCAGTGGGGGCTCAAGAATTGCTTAAATCATCAAATTAACCTAAGACTTCCCTATACTGTGTTTCTTCCCCTCCTTTTTATTTTTACGCCTAGGCTAACGAAAATCAGTTGCCGTAGAATCTGTTTCTACTCATGGTGACCTTGTGTGTGTCAGAGTAGAACTGTGCTCCTTAGGATTCTCAATGGCTGATTTTTGCCAGGTCTTTCTTCCAAGGTGCCACTGAGAGGACTTGAACCTCCAACCTTTTGGTTAGCAGCGTAGTGTCTGTTTGAACTATCCAGGGACTCTGGGCTAAAAAAAAAAAAAGCTTTCTTTATTCAATGAAAACATTTCGTGGACTTTTCAGTTTCAAGCAGTATAAATCCACATTTTGGGGAAAATATTTTCTTCTCGACCCTGGGATCATCAGCGAAGATGGAAGTGAGTTGGTCTAACATGTCTAGCACGTTAGTAATAGCAACAAAATCTGCCACACCAGTGACTTAAATTCTTGGTTGATTATAAGGATTCAGTGACTAATCCACATGGAAATATGTGAACTAGTCTTTGGGGTTATGTTAGGGAGCCACCATAATGACCATAGCTGACTGTAACAGCTAACCAAAATTATGTTAACCACTGAGACTAGGGAGCTTCTGACATCAAAGCAGGTATTTATATAAGCTGCCATGCTGAAAGCCACTATACTTTCTATCCATAGTATCATAATAACAACTAACAATCACCAACATTCCTATAAACACCCTTCATCCAGTCACCACTAAATGCCCAACAAATGTCACAAATGCTGAGTACACAGGTGTCACCTGACCCATCTTGTGGAAGGAGGCAGCATTTGGGAGCAGAAGGCAGCTGCTACCTCTGAGGTTGTCATACTTGAACTCCTGACTATTACTGAGGCTCCAGTTACAAAGCCAACGCCTCCTCCCCTTCTCCACAGTCATTGCAGTTTGAGGTTTGAAAGAACTTCTGTGTGTCCGTTTACTTCCCACCTTGTGTCATACACCGTGCAGGAGATTTCTGTATTTTTAGGAGCAAGAAATCATCAATCTACCAAAGAACATTGTGGAATTTCTGACTTGAAAAAGTTCCTCCCTGCTTTAGCTAACCAGTACAGGATAAGGCTTTCCTTTGTCTCTTTGTCTTCCCCAGTTTCAAACGTTTGCGCGTGCTGAGTGCAGTTCTACCCCAGAGGAAGCAGCCTCCTCACCTCAGGGGCAAGGTGGCAGCACTTGGAGGAGAACTGTTTTCAACACCAGATATTTTAAGGCATCCGTAAAGCGGGTGCGAACTAACTCTAGTGAAAATTTCTTTAAAAAAAAGTTTAGAAATCAGAATAACATTTCAGCCCTGCAGAGCAGCTGACTCCTCCAAGACCTAGAATTTTACTTGGTGCCCAGAAGCGTTTGAAAGGGTCTATCTTGAAAACCAGGCCACGGGCCATTCTTAACAAAGGATAATAAGAACTTCCCCTTTTCACATGTGATTCAGCAGAGTGACATCTGACCCAGAACCAAAAAACCAAACCCACTGCCGTCAAGTTGATTCCAACTCATAGCCACCCCATTACGGGACAGGGTAGAACTGCCCCGTAGAGTTTCCAAGGAGCGCCTGGCGGATTCAAACTGCTGACCTCTTGGTTAACAGCCGTAGCACTTAGCCACTATGCCACCCATAGAGGGCATAAAAAAGATTACTGTAATTACAGTTTCTGGTTTCAGCAATTTCACACTGAAATGGTTATGAAAAATACAGAAAAACAAAGAAGCTCATTAACATATGTTATATGACTTCTAAATGTGTACATAGTAGTAAATAACAGCTTGATTCCATAGTTTATTGATATGGCCTTAAAGCAAATTAAAAAACAAAACAATTTTCATTCCTACACATAGGACATTTCTCTGTCCTGTAATATCATACACCAAACCAAACCTGTTGCTGTCAAGTCGATTCTGACTCATAGAGAACCTATAGGGCAGAGTAGAACTGCCCCATAAGGTTTCCAAGGTGTGGCTGGTGGATTTGAACTGCCAACCTTTCAGTTTGTAGCCCAGCTTTTAACCACTGTGCCACCAGGGCTTCTACCATACACCAGTACCTCTTAATATGGTTGAGCCAAAGTAAAAGGTTACAACTATTACTATTATGTCTGCAGGTAGTTCGCAATTATGCAAGCTTCACAATGTCCATAGGGAGAAAGGCAGGGCTGTAAGCCTCCATCTACCACAGATGAGGAGAGTGGTGGCTCAGTGGTAGAATCCTCACCTTCTATGCAGGAAACCTGGGTTGAACTCCCAGACAATGCACCATACGCACAACAACCACCCACCTGTCAGTGGAGGCTTGAGTATTGATATGACGCTGAGCAGGTTTCAGCAGGACCTCTGGACTAAGACTAGGAAGAAAAGCCTACTGATCTACTTCCAAAAATCAATCATGGGTCATAACGGTCTGATTAGTAGCCTATCATGGGGATGGTGTGGGACCGGGCAGCGTTTCCTTCCATTGTGCACAGCGTCGCCACGAGTGGGGGCCCACTTCATGGCAGCTAACAATGACAACATTACAGTGAGGAAATGAAGACTCGGAGAAGACACATGACTGACTGTCCGTCCTAGAGCGTGATTCTCATGGTCCTAAATTTAGTCCGTTGGGTCATGACTTCTCTTCTGGTTGGGGATTAGGGCTTAAAAATGATTGCTCATGCAGCAATTCATTATGATAAACAATCTAATAATTCATGAGGAAGGAAGTAGAAAACTGGGCTAACAACAAGTGTGTGACAGCAAGAAATTTTACCAGCTGTGTTCTCTGGCCCCCTGCCAGGATGCCATCTGACCTTTAAGCTGGCCAAGCACGTGGGTATTTCTTATCAGCACTCAGAACCAAAAAATTGCTGTGATATTCTAGAGACACAGAATTCTGTTAGGAAGGGGAAAGGGTGAAGAAAATAAAGATAACACATGTTTTGAAATGGGCTTATTTTTTCTTGGATATGGCTCTCAGGGTGAGAAGTATCAATAACATTAATCAAATATTTGTTGAATTATATACTTCTGAGTCCGGCCCTGTATACAGATTTCGTAGAGAATAGGAAAAGGTGAAGATACAGTTTTTATGCTGCGTGGTTTCTATCTAGTTATGGAGACAATGACCACACAAGATGTAGTCTGCCTTCTGTTTTTGTGTAGACTGTGAGCTAAGAATGGTTTTTATATTTTTTTAAATGGTCGAAAAAAATCAAAAGAAGAATAATATTTGTGACATATGAAAATTGCACTACAACGAGCAATAGAGTTGAGTGGTGGTGACAGAGACCCTATGGGCCACAAAACCTAAAATATTTACTGTCTGGTCCTTTACAGAAATAGTTTGCTGACCCAGGAGTAAGCGAATACTCTGATGGTGCTAAATGGGATGGTTTGGACCCAGTTGAAGAGCCAGAGGAATTTCAAGAATGGAGAAGTGACTTTGGGTGGGAATAAAGCTTCAAAGAGGAAGTACTTGAACTGGAGCTTGAAGGATAAAGACACTGAGCAATGTTGTTTGCTGGGAAGGCCAGCCAGATGTGTCAGCTTGACTCCACCCCTGAGAGCAGTGTGACCTTCGTAAACTAATTTTCTGTACCTTATTTTCTTCAGCTATTCAATGGAAAGAATAATACCTACCTCCCAGGGGTGTTGTACAGCTCACGTAACATACCATATGCAAAGCAGTTAGTACATTGCCTGGCACAGAGCTACTGTCTTATAAATGGTAGCTGTTAATAATAATGTTTACCATTAGTACTCATGCTTGGGAATCTATTAACAAAAACAATCAAACATTTCACCTAAAAATTAAGCCTTAGAGGTTATTAGTGAATAAACTTCAAAAATCTTTCTTATAAGATGAATTCAAGCAGTTGATTTCTATGAAGTTGTTAAAAATGATGTCATAGAAGAATATATAATTAAAAACCTGTTGCCGTCAAGTTGGTTCTGACTCATGGCGACCCCATGTGTTACAAAGTGGAACTGCTCCATAGGGTTTTCTTGGCTGTAATCTTTAGGGAAGCAGGCCGCCAGATTTTCCTTCCATGGCATCACTGGGTGGGTTCAAAACACCACCTTTAGGTTAACAGTTGAGCTCAAACCACTGAGCCACCCAGGGACTTTTGAGTATATAAGCGCATGGGAAAATTATCTGAATGTATTATGTGAAAATAAAAGAAAACTGAAATCAAATTGTGAAATAATCCCTTCGGTATGAGATATTGTAGTTAAAGCAAGACCAAATAAGCAATAAACAAATAAAACTGCTCCCTATTAAGGATAGTTTTACAGCATAGCACCTTAGTGTGGTCACCTCAGTTTTATGTTGTTGTTGTTGTTAGGTGCCGTGGAGTCGGTTCTGACTCAGCGACACTATGCACAACAGAACGAAACACTGCCGAGTCCTGCGCCATCCTTACAATCGTTGTTGTGCTTGAGCTCATTGTTGCAGCCACTGTGTCAATCCACCTCATTGAGGGTCTTCCTCCTTTCCGCTGACCCTGTACTCTGCCAAGCATGATGTCCTTCTCCAGGGACTGATCCCTCCTCACAACATGTCCAAAGTATGTAAGATGCAGTCTCACCATCCTTGCCTCTAAGGAGCATTCTGGCCGCACTTCTTCCAAGACAGATTTGTTCGTTCTTTTGGCAGTCCATGGTATATTCAATATTCTTCGCCAACACCACAATTCAAAGGCATCAACTCTTCTTCGGTCTTCCTTATTCATAGTCCAGCTTTCACACGCATATGATGTGATTGAAAATACCATGGCTTGGGTCAGGTGCACCTTAGGCTTCAAGGTGACATCTTTGCTCTTCAACACTTTAAAGAGGTCCTTTGCAGCAGATTTACCCAATACAATGCGTCTTTTGATTTCTTGATGGCTGCTTCCATGGCTGTTGATTGTGGATCCAAGTAAAATGAAGCCCTTGACAACTTCAATCTTTTCTCCGTTTATCATGATGTTGCTCATTGGTCCAGTTGTGAGGATTTTTGTTTTCTTTATGTTGAGGTGCAACCCATACTGAAGGCTGTGGCCTTTGATCTTCATTAGTAAGTGCTTCAAGTCCTCTTCACTTTCAGCAAGGAAGGTTGTGTCATCTGAATAACGCAGGTTGTTAATGAGTCTTCCTCCAATCCTGATGCCCCGTTCTTCTTCATACAGTCCAGCTTCTCGGATTATTTGTTCAGCATACAGATTAAATAGGTATGGTGAAAGAATACAACCCTGACGCACACCTTTCCTGACTTTAAACCAATCGGTATCCCCTTGTTCTGTCTGCACAACTGCCTCTTGACCTATGTAAAGGTTCCTCATGAGCACAATTAAGTGTTCTGGAATTCCCACTCTTTGCAGTGTTATCCATAGTTTGTTATGATCCACACAGTCGAACGCCTTTGCATAGTCAATAAAACACAGGTAAACATCCTTCTGGTATTCTCTGCTTTCAGCCAGGATCCATCTGACATCAGCAATGATATCCCTGGTTCCACGTCCTCTTCTGAATCCAGCCTGAATTTCTGGTAGTTCCCTGTCGATATGCTGCTGCAGCCGCTTTTGAATGATCTTCAGCAAAATTTTGCTTGCGTGTAATATTAATGATATTGTTCTATAATTTCCACATTCGGTTGGATCACCTTTCTTGGGAATAGGCATAAAAATGGATCTCTTCCAGTCAGTTGGCCAGGAAGCTGTCTTCCACATTTCTTGGCCTAGACAAGTGAGCACCTCCAGCGCTGCATCTGTTTGTTGAAACATCTCAATTGATATTCCATCAGTTCTGGAGCCTTGTTTTCGCCAGTGCCTTCAGGGCAGCTTGGACTTCTTCCTTCAGTACCATCGGTTCCTGATCATATGCCACCTCTTGAAATGGTTGAATATCGACTAATTCTTTTTGGTATAATGACCCTGTGTATTCTTTCCATCTTCTTTTGATGCTTCCTGCATCGTTTAATATTTTCCCCATGGAATCCTTCACTATTGCAACTCGTGGCTTGAATTTTCTCTTCAGTTCTTTCAGCTTGAGAAGCGCCGAGCGTTTTGGTTTTTCATCTCCAGCTCTTTGCACATGTCATTATAATACTTTGTCTTCTTGAGAGCCCCTTTGAAATCTTCTGTTTGGTTCTTTTACTTCATCAATTCTTTCTTTTGCTTTAGCTGCTCGATGCTCAAGAGCAAGTTTCAGAGTCTCCTCTGACATCCATCTTGATCTTTTCTTTCTTTCCTGTCTTTTCAGTGACCTCTTGCTTTCTTCATGGATGATGTCCTTAATGTCATTCCACAACTCGTCTGGTCTTCGGTCACTAGTGTTCAGTGCGTCAAATCTGTTCTTCGGATGGTCTCTAAATTCAGGTGGGATATACTCAAGGTCATATTTTGGCTTTTGTGAACTTGCTCTGATTTTCTTCAGTTTCAGCTTGAACTTGTGTATGAGCTAATTGATGGTCTGTTCCATAGTCAGCCCCTGGCCTTGTTCTGACTGACGATATTGAGCTTTTCCATCGTCTCTTTCCACAGATGTAGTTAATTTGATTTCTGTGTGTTCTATCTGGTGAGGTCCATGTGTATAGTTGCCGTTTGTGTTGGTGAAAGAAGGTATTTGCAATGAAGAAGTTGTTGGTCTTGCAAAATTCTATTGATTCGATCTCTGGCTTTTTTTCTATCACCAAGGCCATATTTTCCAACTACTGGTCCTTCTTTTTTGTTTCCAACTTTTGCATTCCAATCGCCAGCAATTATCAATGCATCTTGATTGCATGTTCAATCAATCTCAGACTGCAGCAGCTGATAAAAATCTTCTATTTCTTCATCTTTGGCTCTAGTGGTTGGTGCGTAAATTTGAATAATAGTCGTATTAACTGGTCTTCCTTGTATTTGTATGGATATTATCCTATCACTGACAGCATTGTACTGCAGGATACATCTTGAAACGTTCTTTTTGACGATGAATGCAACACCATTCCTCAGTTTTATACACCCCAAAATTCTATTCTGTCAGTGCATCCAGATTTGAAACTCTGTGAGAATCTTAGGAAAGCTATTGATCCTTCCCTCTGAAAAATGCACACTGCACAGATGCACACACATTTGCATACAATTACAGGACTTTATAGATCCCAAGAAGCCCATCCTTGGTGGAATGGTTAAGGTTGTATGCCAACTTGGTGACCATGATTCTCAGTGGTTTGGCAGTTATGTAGTGATGTAATTTAGCAGTTATGTAATGATGTAGTCATCCCCCATGATGTGATCACCAATCAGTTGCAAAGGGCTTTTTCTTGGGGGTGTGGCCTGCATCCAATAAATATATAGACGTTTTGGCAAAGCTGACCTGCTTGCTGTACATGTTCCCTCCAGCTAGTCATCATCTGACCTCCAGGTCTGGGGCCCTGAGCCAGTGGCCTACTGCCTGACCTGCTGATCTTGAGTTCTTCAACCCCTGCTTCTATGTGAGTCAGGAGAAGCCTCTGCCCGATGCCTCACCTTGGGATTTGCCAGCCTCTACAACTGTATGAGCCATTTCCTTGAGATAAATCTCTCTCTCTCTCTCTATATATATATGTTGTTATTGTTGTTGTTAGATGCCATGGAGTCAGTTCCAAATCATAGTGACCCTATGTACAACAGAATGAAACACTGCCCGGTCCTACACAATCCTCACAATTGTTGAAATGCTTGAGCCCATTGTTGCAGCCACTGTGTCAATCCATCTCATTGAAGCTCTTCCTCTTTTTTGCTGACCCTCTACTTCACCAGGCATGATGTCCTTCTCCAGGGACTGGTACCTCCTGATAACATGTCCAAAGTACGTGAGATGAAATCTCACCATCCTTGCTTCTAAGGAGCATTCTGGCTCTACGTCTTCCAAGACAGATTTGTTTATTCTTCTGGCAGTCCATGGTATATTCAATTTTCTTGACAACACCAGAATTCAAAGGCATCAATTCTTCTTTGGTCTTCCTTGTTCACTGTCCAGGGTTCACATGCATATGAGGAGATTGAAAACATGATGTCTTGGGTCAGGTGCACCTTAGTCCTTAAAGCGATGTCTTTGCTTTTTAACACTTTAAAGAGGCCCTTTGCAGCAGATTTGACCAATGCAAAGCATTCTTTGATTTCTTGACTGCTGCTTCCAGGGATGTTGAGTGAAATGAAGGCAAAGACAAGGTGGGCTTGGTTACTGTAATGGACAGTGGAGTCAAAGCAGTAATCCGAAGAGTCTGACTCTTATGGACTTATAGCAACAGCTACTTTGTCATCATGTCCCTAGGAGGGAAATAGAAAGGAAATATACTGAATATTTACTTGATCTATACAAGCAGATGAATTCTAGGTCAAGTGAAAGGCAGTCTAACTCGAATTGCCAAAATTAGTTTCCAGACTCAGGTCAGTTTACATACCCACAACTGCTTGCCTGAAGGGAAGGCTGGGTCTCCTTGGGAACGACCCCACTATACCATCAAAAATTTATACTGTTAATCTTTCTCCCAGCCTTCCCCAAAGACATCTATGGCCTTTTATGAGAGTGACTGTTTATTGGGGAAAAGAAAATAATCAGACTTCGAGGGTTACTGGATACTGACTCTGAACTGACGCTAATTCCAGGAGACCCAAAACATCACTGTGGCCCACTAGTTAGAGTGGGGACATATGGAGGTCAGGTTATTAATAGAGTCTTAGTTCAGGTTCATCTCATAGTGGGTCCACTACAAACCTATCCTGTAGTGATTTCCCCAGTTCAAGAATGCTTAATTGGAGTAGATATACTCAACAATGGGCAGAACCACAACATTGGATCCTTGACAAATGGAGTAAGGGCTATTATGGTAGGAAAAGCCAAGTGGAAGCCATTAAAATTATCCCTAGCAAAAAAAAAAAAAAAATTTTTTTTTTTTTTTTGGTAGTAAGCCAAAAGCAATATTGCATTCCTGGAGGGATTGCAGATTATTGCCACCATCAAGGACTTGAAGAACGCAGGGGTGTTGAATCCCACCACATCCACATTCAACTTGCCTATTTGGCCTGTGCAAAAAACAGATGGATCTTGGAGAATGACAGATGATTATTGTAAAATTAATCAGTTGGTGACTCCAATTGCAATTGTTGTTCCACATGTGGTTTTAGTGCTGGTATGCAGCTTTTGGACACCCTGGTGGCATAGTGGTTAAGTGCTACAGCTGCTAACCAAAGGGCCAGCAGTTCAAATCTGCCAGGCGCTCCTTGGAAACTCTATGGGGGCAGTTCTACTCCATCCTATAGGGTCGCTATGAGTCTGAATTGACTCAGTGGCACTGGGTTTGGTTTTTTGGTTTTTATGCAACTTTTGACCTGGCCAATGCCTTTTTCTTGATTCTGATTTCGAAGAAACACTAGAAGAAAAGCAGTTTGCCTTTACCAGGCAAGGCCAGAAATACACCTTCACTGTCCTACCTCAGGGTATACCAACTCTTCAGCCCTATGTCACAATTTAGTCTGGAGGGATCTTGATTGCCTTTCCCTTCCACAAGATGTCACATTGATGACATTAAGCTGATTGGATCTAGCAAGAAAGAAGTGTGAATGACTCTGGACTTATTGGTAAAACATTTGATTGCTAGAAGTTGGCAAATGAATCCCACTAAAATTCAGGTGCCCTCCACCTCAGTGAAATTTCTAGGAATCCAGTGGTGTAGGGCATTTTGAGATATACCTTTGAAAGTGAAGGATAAGTAGTTATATCTGGCCCCTCCTGCAACTAAAAAGGAGGCACAATGCCTGGTGGGCCTCTTTGGAGTTTGGAGGCAACATATCCCTCTGGCCTATTTATCAAGTGACTTGAAAAGCTGCTAGTTTTGAGTGGGGACCAGAACAAGAGAAGGCTCGGCAATGAGTTCAGGCTCCTGTGCAAGCCATGCTGCCACTTGGGCAGAGTGATTTGGCTGATCCAATGGTGTTCGAAGTGTCAGTGTTAGAGATGCTGTTTGGAGACTTTGGCAGGCCCCTGTTAGTGACACAGTGCAGACCCTTAGGATTTTGGAGTGAAGCCCTGCCATCCTCTGCAGACAACTACAATCCTTTTGAGAAAGAGCTTTTGGTTTGTTACTGAGCCTTACTAGAGACTAAACGCTTAACCATGGGCTACCAAGTCACCATGTGGCCTGAGCTGCCCATCATGAATTGGGTGTTTTCTGAACCACAAAGTCATAAAATTGGACATGCACAGTAGCACTCCATCATTAAATGTAAGTGGTATATATGAGATTGGGCTGGAGCAGAGCCTTAAGGTACAAGTAAGTTGCATGAGGAAGTGCTCAAATGCCCATGGTCTCCACTCCTGTTACATTACCTGCCCTCTCCCAGTCTACACCAATGGGCTCATGGGGAGTTCCTTAGGATGAGTTGACTGAAGAAGAGAAAACTTATGCCTGGTTTACAGATGGTTCTGTGCGACATGCAGGCACCACTCAAAAGTGGACAGCTGTAGCCCTATAGCTGCTTTCTGGGACCTTCTCAAAGGGCAGCGGTGAAGGAAATTCCTCCCCAAAGGCAGAACTTCAAGTAGTGCACCTAGTTGTTCACTTTATTTGGAAGGAGAAATGGCCATATGTGCAATCGTGTACTGATTCAAGGGGTGTGGCCAATGGTTTGGCTGGATGGTCAGGGACTTGGAAGGAACGTGATTGGAAAACTGGTGACAAGGAGGTATGGGGAAGAGGTATGTAGATAGACCTCCCTGAATGGGCCAAAGAAGTAAAGATATTTGTGTCTCATGTGAATGTTCCCCTAAGGCTGACTTCGGCAGAGGAGGATTTTAACGATCAAGCAGATAGGATGACGTGTTCTGTGGAAACTAGTCATCCTCTTTCCCCAGCCACTCCTATCATTGCCCAATGGGCTCATGAACAAAGTGGCCATGGTGGCAGGGGTGGAGGTTATGCATGGGCTTAGTAACATGGACTTCCACTTACCAAGGTGGACTTGGCTACAGCCACTGCTGAGTGCCCAATCTGCCAGCAAGAGACCTACACTGAGTCCCTGATATGGTACTATTCAAGGTGATCACTCAGCAATCTTGTGGAAGATTGATTATGTTGGACTGCTTCCATCATGGAAAGGGCAGCCTTTCATTCTTACCAGGATAGAACTTACTCTGTATACAGATTTGCCTTCCCTCCACACAGTACTTCTGCCCAAACTACCATCCATGGATTCACAGAATGCCTTATCCACCATCATGGTAGCCCACACAGTATCACTTTGAATCAAGAGACCCACTTCACAGCAAATGAAGTGCAGCAATGGGCCATGATTATAGAATTCACTGATCTTACCATGTTCCCCATCATCCTGAAGCAGCTGGCTTGATAGAACGATGGAATGGCCTTCTAAATACACAATTACAGCACTAGCTAGGTGGCAACACTTTGCAGAGTTGGGGTAATGTTCTTCAGGAGGCTGTATGTACTCTAAACCAGTGTCCAGTATATGGTGCTGTTTATCTCATGGCCAGGATTCATGGATCCAGGAATCAAGGGACGGAAATGGGAGTGGCGCCACTCACTATTACCCTTAGTGACCCACTCGCAAAATTTTTGCTTCCTGTACCTGTGACCCTATGCTTTGCTGGTTTAGAGATTCTAGTTCCAGAGGGATGAATGCGGCCACTTAGACACACAACATGTATTCCACTGAGTTGAAAGTTAAGACTGACACCTGGTCACTTTGGGTTCTTCATGTCTCTGGATCAACAGGCAACGAAAGGAGTTACCATATTGTCTGATGTGACTGACCTTGACTACTATGGGGAAATCAGATTGATGTTGTATAATGGAGGTAAAAAGAGTATGTCTGGAATAAAGGAGATTCTATAGGGCATCTCTTAGCACTACGATGCCCTGTGACTAAAGTCAATGGAAAACTACAGCAATCCAATTCTGACATGACTATTAATGGTCCAGATACCAGGCAAAGAACCACGACCAGCTGAGGTGATGTGTACAGGTGCCAAGTTAACAAGGGGTGGACTGTGATGGTTAAGACTATGAGTCAATTTGGCTGGGCCACGCAAGATTCTCAGTGACTTGGCAGTTACATAATGTAGTTTGGCAGTTATGTAATGATGTAGTTTGGCAGTTGTATAATGATGTAGTCATCCTCCATGATGTGATCTGACATGATCAGCCAATCAGTTGTAATGGGAGTTTTCTCGGGATTGTGGCCTGTATCCAATATATGTATACATGGATGTTCTTGAAAAACTCACTTGCTTGCTCTGGATCTTGCATCTGGCTCATCATCGTTTGACCTCCAGTTCTTGAGACTTGGCCCAGTGGCCTGCCATCTGACCAGCTGATCTTGGGTTCATCAGCCCTTGCAGCTACATGAGTCAGGAGAAGTCTCCAGCCTGATGCCTGCCCCTTGGACTTGGGACTTGCTAGCCTCTACAACTACGTGATCAATTTCCATGAGATAAATCTCTGTCTTTCTCTATATATTTGTACATATATATATACATGCTTCATTGGTTTTGCTTCTCTAGAGAACCCAGCCTAAGACACTTGGTTTCCAGGTTAATAACCCTTGCTTTACTTGCTCATTGATATTTATAAAACCCATAAGACATCGATACATGAACCAGAATATCAAATTATTAATTTATGAAGAGGAAATAATATCAATGGGTTAAAATCCTTGCATTGACTGATCAGCTCATTAGCTTGCTATACAAGAACTACATGGACAGCCAAAGCACAACTAAAGTGAGTATGGAGTCGTAACAAAGGGAGTTCAAAATGCTCTTAATGGCTCTTGTTGACAAGCTACAAGAGTGTGATGCGTCTGTGTCCACTGTAGGGGTACCCCTGCCAAGGACGTTAGAAAAGCCAATCCAGGCTATCTTCTGTAGACCGTTCTTGATGTTTGGACTCTGCTTGCTGATGCAGTGAAGGTTGAACTCCTATTATCACTCTTGCCCAAAAAAGTACAGTACATAGACCTAGATCCCACCTTCAGACATGCTAATTTCCCCACACTACACCTTCTGTGGGAAATGTCCCCAATACATAGGTTTCAGTTTACAGTGGGTTTGTTGTGTTGATTTTTCATAATTTCTTTTTCAGAGAAGAATACTGTCTTCAGATTGAGGAGGTACCTAACTGTCCTCCACCTCTTCCTTATCACCCAGTTCATGCTGATTATAGAAGGGAATCCAGGGGCCTGAGGTTCTCATGCAAATGACCTCAGGGTCAACAGTTATTGATCCCTTCCCTGGAGAGTAAACACATTCAGCATTACCAAAGCGTCAATGGTAATGTCTTAGGCTTTTTTTCTGAATCTCTGAAGGTTTTCTGTCATTAGGAATGTTGCTTTTTTAATTTTATTTCACGTATATTCTTGCTGTGTGTAGACGCAGACTAGAAGGCTTTTTGAAAAAGTTAAGATTGCTGATCAAAGTTTCTTTGACTGCATTTGCATAATAAGAAAATTCTTATGACTAAAATCTGCAAGATGTTTTGGTATTGGTATATATCTTCACAGAACACTAGTTTTGCTTCTCCCTAAATTTATTTTCTCTGGGCTATAAGGTTTCCTATACCTACATTCTTTGTAGTAACTTTTCACCTTAATGAGTTTCATGTGGACAAATTTAGGGCAATGTACTTTTATGGAAAATACCTCCTGAGGCTACACTCTTCTGAAACCCATTTTTGGAAAGTTTAGTTTTCCTATGTACCTTCTGAGCTGTATACTGTTGGTTTGCCTCAGCATTTACATGAGTACCTTTGCATGACCATCCCCTGAGATATTCTAAAACTAAATGGTCATTGGAGCCAGCCCAATGAGCTAAGTGTTTTAAATAAATAATGACATGTACATATTGAGTATAACTGCCATAAATGACTATTTAAGGTCGCTGTAGAGAACAAAGCATAACTCAAGTCAGGAGAGCATAGCTGAAGCATTCTTAAGGACCTAATTAATTTTTAGAGTAAAAACACTGGGAGCTGATCAAAGATTAGAGGATGCTTTTCCTATGACCTGGGAAGGGGATAGTAACCCACAATTGCTGTTGTGAATGTAAGATGGTATGGTCACTTGGGAAAATAGTTTGGCAATTTTTAAAAAAAGCTAAACATAAAATTACCCAGAAAGCCTACTCCTGGGTATCTATCCAAGAAAAATGAAAACATATATCCATACAAAGACTTTTATGTGAATGTTCGTGGCAATATTATTCATAACAGCCAAAACCTGGAAACAATTCATCAACTGGTATATGGATGTACAAAATGTGGACTATTCATACAATGGCATACTATTCAGCAATAAAAAAGAAATAAACTACTGACACATGCTACATCATGGATAAACCTCAAAAAATTATGCTCAGTAAAAGAGGTTAGACATAACAGGTCATATCTTACATGATTCCATTTGTATAAAAAGCCTGAAAAGCCAAATTTATAGGCACAGTAGACTAGTGATTGCTGGGGCTTGGGGTGGGAATGGGGATGAGGGCATGAGGGACCTTATTGGGAGGATGAAAATTTTAAAAACAAATTTATGGTGAATGTTACTGAAAATCAAATTGTACACTTGAAATGGGTGAATTTTCTGATACGTAAAATATATCTCAATAACTCTGTCAAAAAAAAAAAAAAAGAAAGAAAGCTTAACCTACATTTTTCTGGAAGACAGAAGGATCAGCAGTGGACAAGTGCCCTTGAAAACTATCCCCTTTTATAGGATTTTTCCAATCTCAGCTTGTGACAGAGCAAAATTACCGTTCATGCTCTAGGCCTCAGCTATCTCCCTAGACAGTGTTCTTCTCCTCTGCTTTCTAACTTGGGGCTAGAACATATTTATAGTTCTGCTTGGCACTAAAGTGGGAGGAACAGCACTTTTGTTCTTTTGGGCCCTCTGCTTTCCTGAACGGGAACACCAATTCTGCAGACTCCAGATGGGAAATCTTATTGGGATCAAGAAGAGTTTATTTGTAAATCTCATGTAGGGTAAATCCCGCTGGAATGTCCAGTCTGCCAGCCTATCCTGCAGATTTTAGACTTGCCAGCCCACACGATCACATGAGCCAATTCCTTAAAATAAATCTCTTTATACACACACACTCACACACACAGTTGGTTCTGTTTCTTTGGAGAACACTGACTGATACAGTAGTTTAGTCTGGCATTAAGTGGCATCTGGATCCAAGAGGATGAACGCCAATGCACAAGAGCTTATCAAGCCTCTACTTAAGTCATGTCTGCTAATGTGCCATTGGCCTAAGCAAATCACACAGCCAAGCCGGGAATCAATGGAGGGGACTACACAGGATATGAGTACTGGTAGATCTGATTCCTTTGGAGAGTGTTAGTATAACAGTCTACCACACTTTCTAAACCTCAGTTCCTCCGTCTGTACAATGGGGATGATAATAGTACTTTATTAAGCTTCTTAAGCAGAATAAATGGGGGTAATGCATGTAAAGTACCTGGCACTTAATAAGCAATCAATAACTGTTTTTTATCATTAACACTGGCATTATTATTACTACCATTATACTTTCCCGTCAGTATTTATCAGAGTATACGGAGGTGTCTTCTCGAGCTGCTCTTTGAAATCATCTGTTCTGCTCTTTTATTTCATCATTTCTTCCATTCGCTTTAGCTACTCTACATTCAAGAACAAGTTTCAGAATATTTTCTGACATCCATTTTGGTCTTTTCTTTCTTTCCTGTCTTTTTAACGATCTCTTACTTTCTTCATATATGATGTCCTCGATGTCATCCCACAACCTGCCTGGTCTTCGGTCGCTAGTGTTCAATGCATCAAAAAATAGTGGTAGTGAAGGAAGAAATCCAAGATGCACTGAACACTTTGGCAAAAAACAAGGTTCCAGGAATTAACGGAATACCAATTGAGATGTTTCAACAAACACATACAGTGCTGGAAGTGCTCAATCATCTATGCCAAGAAATTTGGAAGATAGCTACCTGGACAACTGACTGAAAGAGATCCGTATTTGTACCCATTCCAAAGAAGGGTGATCCAAAAGAATGCAGAAATTATCAAACAATATCATTAATAGCACATGCAAGTAAAATTCCACTGAAGATGGTTAAAAAATGATTGTAACAATATCTTGACAGGGAGCTGCCAGAAATTCAAGCCAAATTCAGAAGAGGATGTGGAATGAGGGATATCATTGCTGATGTCAGATGGATCTTGGCTGAAAGCAGAGAATACCAGAAAGATATTTACCTGTGTTTTATTGACTATACAAAGGCATTGAACTGTGTAGATCATAACAAATTATGGATAAAGTCTAGAAGAATGGGAATTCCAGAACACTTAAGAGTACTCATGAGGAACCTGTACGTGACCAAAAGGCAGTGGTTTGAACAGAACAAGGGGATACTGCATGGTTTAAAATCAGGAAAAGCATGCGTCAAGGTTGTATTCTTTCACCATGCTTATTCAATCTGTATGCTGAGCAAATAATCTGAGAAGCTGGAATATTACCAACCCGCGATATGCAGATGACACAACCTTGCTTGCTGAAAGTGAAGAGGACGTGAAGCACTTACTGATGAAAATCAAAGACTGCAGCCTTCAGTATGGATTACACCTCAACATAAAGGAAAAAAGAAAAAAACCCTCACAGCTGGACCAATAAGCAACATCATGATAAAAGGAGAAAAGACTGAGTTGTCTTTTCATTTTACTTGAATCCACAATCAATGCCCATGGAAGCAGCAGTCAAGGAATCAAGAGATGCATTGTGTTGGGCAAATTCGCTGCAAAAGACTTCTTTAAAGTGTTAAAAAGCAAAGATGTCACTTTGAAGACTAAGGTGCACCTGACCCAAGCCATGGTATTTTTAATCACTTCATATGCATGCAAAAGCTGGACAATGAATAAGAAACATCAAAGAAGATTTGATGCCTTTGGTTTATGGTGTTGGCAAAGAATATTGAATATACCATGGACTGCCAGAAGAATGAACAAATCTGTCTCGGAAGAAGTACAGCCAGAATTCTCCTTAGAAGCAGGGATGGCGAGATTTTGTCTCATGTACTTTGGACATGTTACCAGAAGGTACCAGTCCCTGGAGAAGACATCACGCTTGGGGAAGTAGAGGGTTAGCAATAAAGAGGAAGACCCTCAACAAGGGGCTGACACAGTGGCTGCAACAATGGGCTCAAACATAGCAACAATGGTGAGGATGGTCTAGGACCAGGCACTGTTTTGTTCTGTCATACACAGGGTCACAACCAACTCGATGGCAGCTAGCAATGACAACCTAGGGAGATGTGAGAGTGAAAATCTAGGAGGGGCTGACCTAGTCTAAGAAGTCAGGAAAGACTGTCTTGAGAAAATTATGTTTAATCTGAGACGAGTTAAAAATTAACAAGGTTAAAAAGGTCAGTGGGGAAAAGTATTCCAGGAGAGGGAACAGCAGATGCAAGGGCCACAAGGTTGGGGGAAATGTGTGACAACTCTCACAGCCGTGAAAATAGATGACTATAGGATATTAGCTTTGTAAAACTAGAGATATTCCTAGGGTGTTTGGGGCAGACACACCTCTCACATGTATAGGACACAGAGCATTGAGTACAAAGAGAGGCCCATAGATGATTATCTCTAAATACTTAAAAAGTTATAACCAAGCTAATAAGCTGTCAATAAAATATGTTCTATCCTGGCTCGTGCACTGTGGTTATACCCCTGGCTCGTGCACTTGGGCTTTCCAACTCCAGCTCCATCCTGTACTGTGTCAAATATTTGTAAATGTGGACACCCCAGGCTGAATATCCATGCTTCTTCCCAGCAGCAGAGAACCATTGCCTGGCCACCACTTGGGCCTAGGGGTGCATTCACCAGAGTGTGGTCCATCTTCAGGAGGATGGACCCAGGGAAGAGATCTAGACAGGCCATAAAAGAGGAATCTGGACCATTTGAGGAGGGCATTTTGGGGTGTTAGGTACTCAGAATATGGTCCAAAAGCAGGGGGCATGTGCTCTGGGTGGGCATATCCCCTTGGTCCATGGTTCTTTGTCCTGTTAGGTGGGGCTAATCTAAAGAGGGCCAGAGGGGCTCTCCCTAAAACACAGGGCCCAAGGCAGGGCCCTGTGTGCCCACGGCACACTGGTTTTGGGAACTCAGGGAAAATAACCAAGGCCAGGGAAGGGGAAGCAGGGTCAGGGAACGCTTCTTGGAGGAGGAAATGCCCAAGCCCAGTATTTTCCAGCAGAGGAAGGATCTGCTGAAAAATGAAGTACATGATATAATCTAATGTACCTTGAAACCAAATGTGAAATGTTACAACCAGGTGGCAGATACTTTAGCTTTGGTTAAAAAGACATTTTTCTTTTTACCCCTTTATTTGGCAAGATTACAAATGTTCTGATAGATTGCCATTTCAGTTGAAAAATTTTATTCTACTAGTTCCAAATATGGTTTAGTAGAGTGTAGTTGGAGATTCTGGGTGGTGTAAACAGTTAACACGTGTGGCTACTAACTGAAAGGTTGGAGGTTTGAGTCTAGCCACAGGTGCCTCAGAAGAAAGGCCTAGCAATCTGCTTCCAGAAAATCAGCCATGGAAAACCCTATGGAATACAGTTCTACTCTGACATACATGGGTTCTCCATGAGTTGGAATCAACTGTACAGCAACTGGTAGAGAGAAGTTAGAGGTCTGAGAGCCCATTTTTAAGTTGCTGTCATAGGAATGGAGCCCTGGTGGCACAGTGGTTAAGAGCTCAGGCTGCTAACTTAAAGGTCGGCATCCACCAGCCACACCTTGGAGACCCTATGGAGCAGTTCTACTCTGTCCTATAGCGTCACTATGAGTCAGAATTGACTCGACGGCAATTTTTTTTTTTTTTAATCATAGGAAGGAGAAAGGTTTTCTTAATTTATGGGCTTACCTAGGAAAATTCTTTCTAGTGATTCACACAATTAGATTTAAACGCAGTCCTCCATGTGTGTAATGCCCGTTTGCTAAGGGTGGGGAGGGACATAATAGGGTTGAGGGAATACAGAGCAGAAAGTGGAAATGTAAGCCTCAGCACCACCCTCTCCTTTCTAACAAAATGCAGACCGAGGGCTGTGAGGTGGTCATTTGCCATCTCCCGCCTCCCCAAGGTCATGATAGTCTTCCTTTATATTTAAGGACTAGAAAACTTGATAGATGGAAAGATTTTGTTCTAATATATTTATTTATTTGTTTTACCGTGAAATTGGTAACTATGCATTTGTTCATGGAAATCCATGGAAAGAACACGTAAGCTGTGGTGGAAAGATTAAATGCACTAAAGGCAGCCCAGAAATCTTGTATTTCTGAACATATCTATCTTAGTCACTTGACCAAGGAGAAAACAATAACATCAGGAATGAATTACTAATCAACACTAACATCCCAGAAGAGAAATGCTAAGAGTCCATATTGGGAGGACTGTGAGGCAATTGTTTGGGACCCATCAGCTGAGAGCCTCCTCAGCAACGGAGTCCAGGAGTCCTGCAAGAAAAGGGCAACTTCCCGGGGAATTTCCTCCCAATTCCTCTAGCCCTGCCCAAATATCATGAGGAAAAGAACAAATTAAAGATGGATGAAACCAGAATATCAGGTATTGAGAAGAAGAAGAAAGGGAAAAAATCAACTCCAGACTTACCAGTTTGGGAGACTAGGGGAAAAAAGGCAAAACTATATACAGATACTCAACCTAGGAAAACTAGTTGCCATCCAGTCGACTCTGAGTCATGGCGACCCAATGCGTGTCACCGTAGAACTGTGCCCCATAAGGTTTCCAATGACTTATTTTTCAGAAGTAGATCACCAGGGCTTTCTAAGTTGCCTCTGGATGAACTCAAACCTCCAGCCTTTTAGTGAGCAGCCAAGTACGTTAATCCTTTTCACCACCCAAGACTCCCAACTTAGAAACAGTTGCTTATTATTATTACTGTATTTTCAATAGTAAATTTTCACTGAGTGCTTACTATGTGCCTGGCAGTGCCCTCCCTTACAAGTATTGTCTCACCACAACCCTGAAATGCGAGTTCTATTATTATCCCATTTTACAGGTGAAGACAAAGAGGGTTAAAGAGGTTGAGCTCATGGTGGGTAGGAAAGAGGATTCCTTCATTTCGGACATACTGAATTTCAGGATCCCCATGAGGACTGTCAAAAATCAGCCACTGAAGCTGCGGGGAAGTCAGGACTGAAAATGTAGATTTTGACAGTCAGGTGATTTTTGATAAGGGAGTGGATATGAGCAGAGAAAACTCCAGTGATTGAGGAAGAGTAGAAACCTGGTTAATCAAGATGGGAGGGGTGTTTGTGTGTGTGTGTGTGTGTATGCGCTTTTTTAAAATTTACAGTCATAAGCAAATTCTCTCTTGAACCACAGCTAAGACTCATAGCAGACAAGAGTAAACTCTGGGCTCATAGAAGTATTTAGAAGGCATAACATAATCTATAAAGGAAATGTTCTACATCTCACTGTAGTGAGTAGCAACTAGGGTCTTAAAAGTCTGTGAGCAGCAACAGAGAACTCCTAAGGAAGCAGGAGAGCAGTGGGATGCAGACCCCAAATGCTCGTAAGACCGGACTTAATGGTCTGACTGAGACTAAAAGAACCTTGGTGGTCATGGTCCCCAGATCTTCTGTTGGCCCAGGACAGAAGCCATTCCCGAAGCCAACTCTTCAGACATGGATTGGAATGGACAATGGGTTGGAGAGGGTTGCTGGTGAGGAGTGAGCTTCTTGGATCAGGTGGACACTTGAGACTGTGTTGGCATCTTCTGCCTGGAGGGGAGATGAGAAGGTGGAGGGGATTAGAAGCTGGCAAAATGGACACGAAAAGAGAGAGTGGAGGGAGAGAGCAGGTCATTTCATTAGGGGGAGAGTAATTGGGAGTGTGTAACAAGGTGTACATGGGTTTTTGTGTGAGAGACTGACTTGATTTGTAAACTTTCACTTAAAACACAATAAAAATTATTAAAAAAAAAAAAAAAAGTCTGTAAGTGGCTACCTAAGATACATCTGCTTGTCCCATCTCGGCTGGAACAAAGATGAATGAAAAAAACCAAAGACGCAAGGGAAAGATTAGTCCCAAGGACTAATGAATCACAACTACCACAACCTCTGCCAGACGGAGCCCAGAACAACTAGATGGTGTCTGGTTACCATGACCGACTGCTCTGGCAGGGATCACAACAGAGGGTCCCGGACAGAACAGGAAAAAAAATGTAGAACAAAATTCAAATTCACACAAACACACAAAGACCAGGCTTGCTAGTCTGACAGAATCTGGAGAAACTTCACGACTATGGCCCCGGACACCCTTTTAAATCGGTATTGAAGTCACTCCTGAGGTTCACACTTCAGCCTAAGATTAGACAGGTCTGTAGGGCCAGCAATAACACACATGAGGGTTGTACTTCATAGTTCAGTCATGTATATGAGACTAATGGGCACGCCAGACCAAAAGCAAAGATGAGAAGGCAGAGAGGGACAGGAAAACTGGAAGAATGGAAACAGGGAATCTGGGGTAGAGAAGGGGAAAGTGTGTATTAACTATTTAACGAGAAACTAATTTGCTCCTTAAACTTTTACCTAAATCACACATTTGGAAAAAAAAAAAGGAAAGAAGTATTTAGAAGGTGGAGCCCTGGTGGCACAGTAGTTAAGAGCTATGGCAAGCTATGACTGCTACCCAAAAGCTCGGCAGTTCGAAACCACCAGTCGCTCCTTGGAAACCCTATGGAGCAGTACCACTTTGTCCCGTAGGATGGCTTTGAGTCAGAATTGACTTGACGGCAATGGGTTTTGGTTTAGGAGACATTCTACGAGTGGGAATTGACTCATCAGCAGTGGGTTTGGTTTTGGTTAGGAGACATTCTCACTACCTGAGTAATCCACGAAACATTTATCCTGAAGGGAAGACTGAGGTAAACTTTTCTATGCTAGTAATAGAAACTTGCAGGAATGACTCACAGCCCCATTCCTCCTAGAAGCAACTGGCTGAAGCATTTTAGTAAGAGGCCAAGGCAGATAAGCTACTGCATGGAACTTAATTATGCATCCCTTGGTTTCTTTAATGCTTCCTGAGCTAAGTAGGGTTATTAAATGTTTTACGTTTAATCTGTACCTGTTGAAAGGCAAGGTTGAGTTGAATGCCCAAGAGGAGAACTATCTCTTCAAACTTCCGGCATGTCTAGCTCCCTGGCCACCTTTTGTGGGCACCAAATAATTGATGGATGAACTGAAGGAGTGGTGCTCTGTTTGAGAAAGTGTTGTCCTCAGTAGGGGAGACAAATTTGAACCACAGAATGTTAAGACTAAAAGTGACCTTAGAGATCAACTAGGGCAGTGGCTCTCAAAACTTGAATGTGTACCAGGATCTCCTGGAGGGCTTGTTAAAACACTGGCTCTATCCCCAGAGTTTCTGATTGACAAGGTCTGGGGTGAGGCCTGAGAATGTGCATTTCTTTTTCCTATACTTTTTATGAATAATATTTTATTATATTTTGGTGAAAGTGTATACAGCAAAACAGGTTCCCATTCAACAATTTCTACACGTATTGTTCTTTGACATTGGTTACATTCTTTTTTTTTTCCCTCTATTATTGCATGGTGTTTATTTGTTTTTACAAAAGTAGAGTAGCCGTAACAACAACGCTAATCTGCTGTAGTTGACATGGTCAGCACCCCATCCACATTTCCTGGGATATCAGTATCTTTTTTTTTAATTTTTTTAATTTTATTTTGTTGGGAATATACACAGCAAAACATACATCAATTCAACAATTTCTGCACGTACAGTGACACTCATCACATTCTTCGAGTTGTGCAACCATTCTCACCCTCCCTTTCTGAGTTGTTTCTCCCCTATTAACATAAACTCACCGCCCCCTAAGGTTCCTATCTAATTTTTTGAGTTGCTGTTGTCATTTTGATCCCATATAAATCGTTCTTAAAAGAGCATAAGGCTCAAGGCATATATTTTTTACTAGTTAAGCTAAATTATTGTTTAGTTTTAAGAATATTTCAGAGGATATTTTTGGTTTAAATTTTAAAGATGATCTCAAGGCAGTAGCTTCAGGGCTTCACCTGGCACCCATGGCTCCAGAAAGTCTGGATTCTATGAGAATTTGAAATTCTACTCTGCATTTTCCCTCATTTGATCAGCATTCTTCTACTGAATCTTTGATCAAAGTGTTCAGTAATGGTACCCTGGCACAAACAAGTTCTGGCCTCATGGCAAAGGAGGCAGTTACTCCTGGAGGCAAATAGTCAACATTCCATATCCCCCTCCTAGAATGTACATTTCCAACAAACATCACAGATGGTGCTGTTTTGGGACCACGTTTTGAGAACCACTGACCTAGAGCAATCTCTTCATCTTATAAATGAGGAAACTGAGGTCCATTGGGTTTAAATAACTTGCCTGAGACCCCCAGCAAATGGCAGAGCCGGGACTAGAATCTCAATCTCTCTTTTCTTCATCTCTAAATACTTCAGCATGTATTTCCCCAAAACAACAACACTCGTTCTTAACCACAGTACAGCTATACAATCAGGGAATTAACATTAATACAGTAAAGCAAAACATTGTCATTGAGTTGATTCCAACTCATAGTGACCCTATAGTACAGAGTAGAGCTGCCCCGTAGTGTTTCCAAGGAGAGTCTGGTAGATTCAAACTTCTGACCTTTTGGTTAGCAGCTGAACACTTAACCACTGTGCCACCAGGGCTTCATTAATACCGTACTATTAACTAATCTACAGACCTTATTTAAATTTTGTCGATTATCCCACTCATGTCCTTTATCTGGTCCAGGATCCAATCCAGATTCTTGTACGCCTCCCCAGTCCTCTCTATCCTGGAATTGTTCCTCAGTATTTCTTTGTCTTTCAGGACCTTGATACTTTTGAAGGGTGCAGGTCAGTTATTCTGTAGACCATTCCTCCATCTGGGTTTGTCTAATGTTTCCTCATGATTAAATGATTAAATTCAAGTTTCACATTTTTGGCACAAATACCACAGTAGTGTTAGAGTCCTTCTCTGGGTATCACATCAGGAGGCACACTATGTTGATTGGTCCCATTCCTGGTGATGTGAACATCCATCACTTGGTTCAGGTGGTGTCTGCTCGTTTTATCCACTGTAAAGTTACCAAAAAAAAAAGTTGTTTTTTTTTTTTTAAGTTACCACCACTACCTTTGTAATTAATAAGTATCTTGTAAGGAGATGACTAAGTCAGAATCTACTCGACAGCAATGAGTTTTTAAGGAGTTCACTATATAGATATATTTCTTATTATACTTTTGCCTAGTAATTTTATTATCCATCAATGATTCTTGTCCAACACTACTATTACTATGGTGGTTGCCAAATGGTGATTTTCTAATTCTATCATTTCTTCTACTTATATTAGTTGGAATGCTATTATAAAGAAAAATTTTCCTGTCTCCCCCATTTTTGTAGTACATATGTGTGTATGCAGGTGTCATAGGTTGAGTTGTGTCCCCCAAAAGACATGCTGAAACCCTAACCCCTGTACTTGTGAATGTGACCCTGTTTGGGAATATAGGATTTCTTTTGTTATATTAGTAAGGTCATACCAGAATAGGGTAGGTCCCAAGTCTAATCTTTTTTTGTTATTGTTGTTGTTGGTGTTCTCTGCCATCAAGTTGGTCCCCCAACTCATGGTAACCCCGTGCACAATGGAATTAAATACTGCCTGGTCCAGTGCCATCTGCATGATGGTGGGCAGTTGGGCCATTATGATCCATTAGGTTTTCATTGACTGATTTTCAGAAGTAGATTGCCAGGCCTTTCTTCTTAGTCCATCAGTCTGGAAGCTCCACTGAAACCTGTTTAGCATCCCAGCAACACACACTTCTCCGCTGACACGGGTGGTGGCTGAGCACGAGGTATGTCAGTCAGCAGTCGAATCCAGGTCTCCTACGTGGAAGGCAAGGATTGGTGTCTTATAAAGGAAAGTATAGACACAGAGAGACACACAGGGGAAGGCAGGCACCCTGAGAAGATACATCTTCAAGCAGCCAAGGAATACCAAGAAACACCTGGGACTACAGAAGTGAAAAGGGACAAGGATCTTCCCCTAGAACCCAGGGGAGAGAGCCTAACTCTGCCGACATCCTGAACTCAGACACCTATCCTCCAAAACTGAACCATAGCTCCTTTTTTTTAAAGCCATTCACTTGTGGTATTTTTTGTTATGGCAGCACTAGGTAACTAGGACAGTAGGTATGTATTTATATTGGTGTGGACTCTTGGGTTCTCTGTTTATTCTAGAATCCACATCTCTTGCTTCCCAAGTCAGTTCCCTTTCCACTACACTGCCCTGATGTTTGTATGCCATCCTTTCAGAGATGGCTTATCACCTCATCACATCGGTTAAAAATCCAAATTGAAACTTGCATTGGTATTTGGTTATATGAATTCAATGGAGAATGCCAACCCACAATATTGGCCTTTTTTTTTTCTACTAGTTTTGTTATACAATTTAAAAGAAACACACATTTATCATGTCTTTGGGTTCACCATCATATCATTGTGCAAGAAAAATAAATTAGCAATTCAGCTGAGATAAGGTGACTTAAAAATAAAATCTAAACACGTTTGGTTTTAGAAACAAATGTGGCATTTTGGGTTTCGTGTACCTCTGTCCAACCTGGTGGTGTAGTGGTTAAGTGTTATGGCTGCTAACCAAAAGGTTGGCAGTTTGAATCCACCAGGTGCTCCTTGGAAACTCTATGGGGCAGTTCTACTCTGACCTATAGGGTCACTATGAGTCGGAATCGACTCAGTGGCAACAGGTTTTGGTATTCTCTCCTCTAAAATGTATTCCAAAGGAAATTCCTCTCCAAATTTAGCCATATATGATCAGTATATTAATTAGAATTCTTTGAGAGTAATATGCCAAATTGAACCAGGCTCAGTTGGAATGTCTAATGTACAGTTCTCAAACCTTGATGAAATTGCCTTCTGAAAGGACATTTATCAGATAGTTGGGGCTGTTTTTATGGTTGTCATAATGAGTGGGTTAAGAGTGATACTGGCCTTTAACAGGCAGGGGTCAATATGGTAAATGTCCTGCCAATGCATGTGACAAATCCCATTCAGCATTTATTGCTCTGCCCCAAAAGTCAATAACATCCCATAGAGAAATACTGATGGTGTAACCTGAGGGCAGGGAGGTTACTGGGCCTCATAAACTGACCCAGAACCTTAAGCCTTTCAGACAGCACTGAGCGGAGCATCTCTGCTTCTATTTGCTTCCCTTTTCCCCTCTGCATGCTAATTTTCTCAATTGCTTAGTCCATGTGGTAGAAGATGGCAGCACCATAGCTCTCTAGTGTCACAGAAATTAGGACTCTCGGTTGCAAGCAATAATGTCTCACAGAATCCAACAACAGCATTGCAGATGGGCCTCATGTGCAACAGGACCCAGAGGCTTGAACAGGAGTGTAGGCAAGTGTCTTACTCTGTCTCTTTTCCCTATATCTTTTTACATATCTGTGTTAGTCCTACCTCTCCACAGACTATCCCCCAGTCAACAAAGTAAAAACTGGCCACAACCACTAGCTTCTTGGGGTACAACTCTTCAATTCAAGAAAGCAGTTATGCTGAACTGGAATCCTAGTCCAATTCTAAATGTGTGGGAATACCTTTTGATCGACTCAACTTGAGTCAGGGACCAACCTGGACCAATCAACTCTGAGCAGAGAGGTTGGTCCTAGGACCATGGTCTCTCCAGAAGCTCCACTGTGACTGGAGGGGGCAGCACTGTTCCCAAAAGAGGAGGACTTGCCGGACAGGCAACTGGAGAAGAGTCCACTGCACCTCCAGTAGGAGGCCAGCCCAGACTGAGGCAGCTCCCACATCTTAAATCCCTCCCATGGAAGGCACTGGCAGGAGTTTGAATGAGTTATTCAATGTTGATCACTCAGAGGTCAGGGGTTGAAGCTCTGTAGTGTAGACTGGGCTACCTGAAGGTTGCATCTGTGGGTCAGGAGGCAGTTAAGGTAATACCTGTGAACTGAAAATAAGGAAGTGACCTTCTTTAAATGCAAACAACAACAAAAACCTCTCACACTCAAGGGAAAACAGCTCTTAAAATATTAGCCTTGTTTTTAGGGTAGTGAAACCATTCTGTATGATAGTGTAATGGTGGACATGCAGTATTACGCATTTGTCAAAACCCATAAAACTGTACCACACCAAGAGTGAATACTAATGTAAACTACAGACTTTAGTTAGTAATAAGTATGAGTATTGGCCCATCAATTGTAACAAATATACCACAGGAATGCAAGATATTAATAAGGGAAACAATGAGCGGGGGAGGGGGTATATAGGAACCCCATGCTTTCTACATAATTTTCCTGTAAACCTAAAACTGCTCTAAAAAATAAAGTCTATTAAAATGTTTTTAAAAATATTAGTCCTGCTTTCTTAATTACTTTGTATCTGCTTGAGTAAGATACTAACGTTTGTGTTGAAGATTGTGTCGGTTAAGTCGGTATTCTGAACTGATAAGGAGGAAGGGAGTGGTTTAGTGACGTATTTCTGTGGGCTGCTGCTTAACTGCGTGGCTACAGCTTCTTTAACTGAAAGGGGAGATTAGAGACAGGGTATGCAATTCCAAGAACTTTTGGTTGTGCTAGTCACTGGAATCATTTAACAGTGATGAAGGATGGCTTCAGAATAGATAGTTTCCATTTTCACCTGCCACTTATAGGCAGGAAATGGCAGAATGAAGGAAATGTTGTAGATGACATAGTGTTTTTGTCAGTCATACGGTGACTGACACGGCTTGGGGCGTGATATGTGAGATTTTCCTGCCAAGGTTTCTAACCCAATCTCGCTTTGCTTGAATTTCAAAGATGATGCTGGGTTTCTCACAATTGATCACTAGCATTTTTCACCAAAGAATGCAGGATTGATACATCCCCACCCATCAATCTCCAACAGAGTCCTCCCATCCCTACATCCCTGAACGTAGGACTGACTTCAGGATTGGTTGCTTTAAAAGTTATTCTAAAACTGCATCTCTCCTAGTGCTCAGGAATGGAGATATTTCTTAAAACGAGGAAAAATCAAGTCTTGTGAAATATGTATCTGATTAAACTTCTACGGTTATATAAAGGTGGCTGTTTCTTAAGTTGTCTCCAGCAACAGAATTTTATCAAGTCAGTCATTCTTGTTATTCTACCTTACCAGGCCTGAAAATCTCTGGACTGATGGGTAGTAAATAGTACCTGACACATGTGGGCAATTAGTAAGTATTAATTGAATTGAACTGATGCCCGAGTTTTAATTCTATCTCTGCCATTAATTACGAGAGTGAGCTGGGTTTCATTTTTCCATTTATTACGGGGGGAGATTGAAAGACTAGCCTATCTTTAAGGTTTCTTGCCATGCTAAAATCTAAGAAAAATAAAATGTTTTGTAGTGCAGCTAATATATTGAGCCATTTCTCAAGTTTTATGCCCAGTTTTCTGAGACTTAGTTGAACTGTTGACCCCATGCTACTCTCCAGCTGGCTCATTACACGCCACAGTGGCCTTCTCTTGATCTGTGAATAGGCCAAGTCCTCTGGCCTCCAAAGCCATTCCCTCTGTTTGGAATGCTTTCTGTCCACACTTTGCAAGGTCAGCTGCTTCTCTTCATTGGGCCTTCTCTTAAACATCATCTCCTTAGAAGCTTCCCTGACTGCTTATCTAGAATAAGTATCTCCCTTAGGCTGACATGCTCCATTATGTCACCCTATTTATTTTTATATAATGCTCATTATACTATATAATTATCTTACATGTTTAGTGACTCATTATCACCCTCTCTCCCTAAACTATGAGCTCCATGAGGGCAGGGGGCTGTCTATATTATTTTTCATTATATTTTTAGAATCAGGCTTCTAGAAATTCATATTATGCCTTTTCTGAAACTGAAAAGCCTGTCTCTTTCTCTGAGAAGACCCAGCCCCTTGCTGGGCACCTGCATGGTGAGCCAGGAAGGGGCTGATTTTCAGCACTTCCTTGCCCCTTGGCCTGGTACACTTGTTCAGTGAACTACCCACACAACTGTGTACACTCTGCCTGCCCAACACCATGCAAGGTGCCTGGCAGATAATAGGTACATAATGTTTGTTGATTATCTAAAAAAAAGTTTTAATTTTTAAACCAACTTTATTGGGAGTATAATTTGCTTACAGTAAAATCCAACCATTCTAAATATTCAGTTCAATAAATTTTGACAAAGACATGTACCCATGTGTTACAGATTGAATTGTGTCCCCTAAAAATATGTGTTGTAAATCCTAACACCTATACCTGTAGTTATAATCCCATTTGGGTATAGGTTTTCTTTGTTGCATTAGTAAGATTGTATTAGCGTAGGGTGTATCTTAAGTCAATCTCTTTTGAGATGTAAAAGAGATTATACTAGCAAGCAAGGAACAGAGGTGGGGGAAGATAGATGCCATACCACATGAAGATCACCAAGGAGCCAAGGAATAGAAGCTGATGAGAGAAGGACTCCCTCCCCCCTGCCCCTGAGCTGACAGAAAGAGAAAGCCTTCCCCTAGAGCCAGCACCCTGAATTCAGACTTCTAGCCTTCTAGACTGTGAGAAAATAAATTTGTTTGTTAAAGCCACCCACTTGTGGTATTTCTGTTATAGCAATATTAGGTAACTAAGACACCACGTAACCACTACCACAACCAGAATTTAGAAATTCAGTTATGCCAGAAAGTTCCCTTATGTCCTTTTGCAATCTGCATGTCTCCCACACCCCTCTTCCCCTGACCTCAAACGATCATTGAATCTTTTAATTTTATTTAGTTTTATCTCACCTCTTTTCAAAAGAAGTTGAAAATGGCCTTAAAAGGAACTAAATCGATCAATAAAAGAGGGGGAAAAGAAGACAAAACAAGATTAAGAGGAGAAAGATAGATATCCCAACCATAAAGGTCGATAGAGCAACTGTGATTGAACGTGAAGGCCGAGGCTTGGCTGCAGCCTCCTCGTGGCCTAAAGACGGAAAAGTGGTACTTAAATTATCATCTGAGAGGAAGAAGCGTTTCATTTTCTCAGGGGAGGCAAAGTTTCCTTAGCACGAAGATCTGAGCTCTTCCTCGTACGGGTTATCAGATAGAAGTTCCTGGAGGGTGCTCAACGAGAGTATCACAGCAGACACAGGAGGGATCTTCACTTGTCTGTTTCTTCTGGGCAACCTTCCGTAAATGTTCCTATAGCAAATATTAAAGTATCTGCCCCAAATAAGATTACTCTCAACCAGGCTTTTCAGAGAAGTGGGATATTAATTCAAAAATTATCTTTCTTAGGGAGGACCTGGAGCTCCAGAATCCTTTACTGATAAACGAGGACAGAGGCATTTGCTATGAAAACCAGCTGAGCACGTGAGAGGGTTAATGTTCACTTATGAACTAAGAAAGAGCTGGCCAGGATCCCTGTCTAGATCAAAGGCCTCCCATCCTTGCCTGGAGCTGGGCTGGGGTGGGGAGGGGAGGACCCCGTGTCTGAAGAAAAGCCAGGATTTTCTTTAGGAATGAGTTTGGAGCGGGGCCAACACTAGATAGTGCTCTGTTGAGATGCCAAAGCTCTACATAGTAGAACATTTAAAATAACGGTTTTAATATGGGAGATATTTTGGGCAAGCGATGACAGCCTCTCACTTCAGCCATAGAAATTTCTTAGTCATGTCCTTGTTGGAAGATTGAGTTCTAAGCCACGTAACCCTTGCTTGTTGATGGGTTAGAAAGACCCTCCAGCTAATACCCTCTTCCCGGCCAGATTCTGGATCAATTGAGAAATAAGACAAAGGTCCAAGGAAGATGGGAGCAAAAATGCATCCTTTAGCAGAAAATGTGGCATGTATGTGAGCAGAAAATGTGGCATGTAAGTGAGCTTCCTGGTTCCAAGATCCAGCCTTTCCTGCCCCATGATAGGCAATGCCAGCCCTGTGCCCCCATATGCTTTATTATATGTATGAATATATGTGCAGTGCTCACAGACACACATATACATGCTCATGTATATACACAGATATACCTTCTTCTACATACATATGTGTACATATCTATGTAACCACTTATGATTTCATTTTAAATAATGGTTGTTTTTTTAACAATTGGCTCACAAAATTCCTGAAAATTTAGGCCTCAGCTCTTTCGAGTTACTATAAGGCACCAGCGCATAACCGGCATGGTCAACGTAATTAAAGGCCAAGGAAAGGTCAATTTCTCCATGCGGGGAAAAGCATCAGTCAGCGGCCAATACTGCAAAAATCAACATTAGGCAGAACCCCAACCCTGCCATTTGTTGTGAAAACAGCTTAATTAATGTTTTGATGGAATGTCCAGCATACTAAACAGGTCTACAATTTTGAGATGATTTGCCCTTTGAAGAAATGGAATAGATTATATGTTTAGTTTATCTAGAGGGAGAAATGATTTGACAAGGGTTAAAGTCTACCTGTTAGAACACACCAACAATTGTGACAACAGAGTCTTGCGCTTTATTTGGTTTGCAGTGTTCTTTTCAGGAGGGTTGTGGCTGAAAGAGCCAGAGAAGATATACTATTCTGTCCAGGTGTGAGTCGATAAGAGCATGCGCAAGGAAGGTGGGATGGTTAATTTTATGTGTCATCTTGGCTGGTCTATGGTTCTCAGTTGTTTGGCCAAAAACTAGTCTTGTTGCTGTCATGAAGTCATTATATGTGATTAAATCAGCTCAAAGTGAATAGAGCAGATTACCTTCCATAATGTAATATAATGTGCTATAAACCCAAAAACCCACTGCCATTGAGTCGATTCCGACTCATAGCGACCCTATAAGGACAGAGTAGAACTGCCCTATAGAGTTTCCAAGGAGTGCCTGGTGGAGTCGAACTGCTGACCCTTTGGTTAGCAGCCATAGCACTTAACCACTATGCCACCAGGGTTTCCTAATGTACTCTATGTAATGTAATCAACTTCCATAATGCAAACTAATGTAACATAATCAATTAACCAGTGAAAATCATACAACTGTAAGGCGGATCCTACAGAGGATCACTTCAGAGTTATATAGAGTAGCATAGACACAGAGAAAAATGCACACACGGGACGATGGAAGGTGGACAGACAGACACCATGTAAACATCTACAAGCCAAGGGATGTCAAGGAACCAAGGAACACTCGGGGCTACCAACAAAGAAGGAATCTACACAGCCAACCCTGTTTTGGACTTTTAGCCCCCAGAGCTGTGAGAAAAGAAGTTTCTGTTATTTACAGTCACCCACTTGTGGTATTTCTGTTTCAGCACCACTAGGTAAATAAGACAGGAGTGAGAGACCAGAAAGGCAAGGCTGAGGAAGAATCAGGTAAATCTCTCCTTCTTTCATTAGGGCTGAGGTCAAAGGCAGATCAGCAGGGACCTCCCCATGGATACAGTCCTGGAAAGGTTCGCATCTAATTTCGTGAGTCAGAACTGACTTCACGGCAACCACTGATGGTGGCGGATCAGTACACCACTGACTAGACCCAACTGCAGGCCAAGCGACACGAGCATATCAAGACCACTGTTCTTAATGCTCTTGCAAAATCTTGTTTATAACACCACCTCTCCAGTCAAAGATATTCAGCAAATGGAGATGATGGTACTAGAACAATAAGCTAGCATTTCTTTCTTCTTTTTAAAAAGAAACAGAATTATTTTGCCTCTGACATGTCCATGTGTAGAGTGGAAAGAGAAGTATATCTGGAGCCAGCATACCACTGAGCGGTTTTGTGATCTCAGACAAATCATTTACCCTCTTCTATCCTCGGCGGCTCCCCTAGAAATTAAGGCAGAGTGGGCATAATAGCTGTGCTGAGTTCCTGTGAAGGTCAGATGAGAGGATTTGTGTGAGAGCACATCAGGAGGCTAAGGCACTAGCAACACTTTAAAACCAATATGTTGCCTTTGCAAATAGGTTTTTGTTTAAGTTCTCTTGTCTTTTAAAACATTCTTCTTGCCAGGGGGTACTGGACTATGAAATGAGAAACTTGCATTCTAGTTCCAACTCTATTAGCTTGTTAGTTTACTGCAGCATGCTGAGGAAAATAATCTGTTTCTCTGAGGGGAAGTTTTGTCATCTCCAAATTTTAAGGCTGGACTCATTGATCCCCAAAGGTCCTTCGAACAGTCTAAAATCTCCCTCACTACTCTCTTTCAGCTCTCCTTACTAAAAGCTTTATCTCTGCTTTGACTTAAAAGTGAGCTCTGAATTCTTTATGCACCTGAGGCCCCTTACTTACCAGAGGACATCTTCATAGGAGTGAAGTCTCCATCTTTCTTTTAGGATCTTTATGGTGGAAAAACGAGGTAGTTTTATTTTCTACCTGAGGTTTCTGAGTCAAAACCAAAGAAAACAAACAAAAAGATTACAAATGGTTTCTCAAAAAGTTAAACATAGAATTATCATAAACCCATTGTCATGGAGTCGAGTCCAACTCATAGTGGCCCTACAGGACAGAGTAGAACTTCCCCAAAGGGTTTCCAAGGCTGTAATGTTTAAGGAAGCAGACTGTTAAATCTTTCTCCTGCAGAGCAGCTGATGGGTTTCAGCTGCCCACCTTACGGTTAGCAGCCAAGCACTTAACCACTGCGCCACCAGGACTCCAGTAATTCTACTCCTAGGTGTATATCCAAAAGACTTGAAAGCAGGGACTCAAACAGATATGTGTACAGCAATGTTCATTGCAGCTTTATTTACAATAGCCAAAAACTAGAAACAGCCCAAGTTTCCATCAACAGATAAATGGGTAAACAAAATGTGGTATACACACACAATGGAATATAATTCAGCCATAAAGATACATGTTACAACATAGATGAACCTGACAAGATTATGCTAAGTGAAATAAATCAGACACAAAAAGACAAATATTGTATGACCATGACCCCACTTCTATGAAATATCTGGAATAGGCAAATGCATACAGTCAGAAAATAGATTAGTGTTTACCATGGGCTTGGGCATGGGGGAAGCAGGACTATTGCTTGAAGAGTACCGAGTTTGTGTTTGGGGTGATGTAAAACTTTTGGAACTGGGTAGTGGTAATGGTTGCAAAACAGGGTGGATATGATTAATGTCACTGAATCGTACACTGAAAAATGGTTAAAATGACAATTTTTTTGTTATGTGTATTTTACCACAATAAAATTTTTTTAAACTTTAAAGAAGAAAGAAAAGAAAAAATAAAATCCCAAATCACAGTGAGTTGTGTATCCGTTAATGTGGCAGAGTTCCTGAATAATGACCTGGGGTTCTACATCTGTTTGGTCTATTTGGTGAGTTCAAGGTCATTTCGGGTTCAGCAGAACATCATGCTATTTTTCCAGCCCTTGAACATCAGAAGAACGCACAGCAAGTTGCCTAGTTAAGTTTCACACTCTTAGGGTTCCAAAATAAGTTAAATACATATGTTCCTGACCCATTCACACTCTACTCACTAAATAATTATTTGATATCTAAGAAGGCTTCAGAATTTTAATGAAAAATCTCTTCAAAGCATTCATTCCTTTGAACCCAGCAGTCGTATTTTTCTTAAGAATTAAGAAACATGCCAAACCTCTCTTTTCTGAACCCCAAGGCTCCTTCAAAACACCAAATGTACGTAATCTTAATTTAAAAAAAAAAAAAAAAAGATATGTGTGTTAATCACATGAGTGTGTGCCAGGCACTGTGCTACGCACTTTACATGCATTTTCACTAACTTTATAACAATTTTTTTTTTTTTTGAAGGTAGACATTATTTCTCCTATTTGCAGGTGAGGAAGCTACGGCTCAGAGAAGTTTTACAACTTATCCAAGGTAACAGAGCTGACAAGGCCGAATGCCAAGATTGTATTGAACTGTCTCTGAATCCTTTTAGTTAATTTTGTTTGATTCAGCAAATATTTATCAAATGACTCAACGTGCTGCACCAAGCCTGAGAAGAAAAATAAGGGAAAACCTTGAGATGTTCCCAGTGAAGACTTCTTATTTTTATTCTTGACCTTGTGCTTGGAGATGGCAGGTAGGAAGAGAGTTCAGGGGCTGTATTAATTAGGATGCATTTGACTGCAAGTACCAGGAAACCCAGCTCTAAGTGCCTTAAACAACCAAGAGGACACACTGTGACTAAGAGTATTGCTTATTTTCTAGTGTTAGTTTTCCACTTGTAGCAGGAAGAGAAACCCCCAATTTATGGCTGGCCATCTGGCTTCTCAGAATAAAGACAGTATTTCTCAATCTCACCTGCAGTTAACCAGCTGCCATCAAGTCAATTCTGACCCATGGCAACCCCATGTAAGTCAGAGTAGAACTGTGCTCCATAGGGTTTCCAATCACTGATTTTGTGGAAGTAGATCACCAGGTCTTTCTTTCAAGGCACCTCTGGGTGGACTCAAACCTCCAACCTTTCAGTTAACAGCTGAGCATATTAACCATCGGCATCACCCAGAGACTCCCCACCTGCAACTAGGTGTGTTCATATAATTAAGTTCTAGCATGTAAATAGAAAGGAGCCCTGCTAGCCCAAATGGTTAAGTGTTCAGCGGTTAACAGAAAAGTTAGCAGTTTGAACCCACCCAGAGGCTGTGAGGGAGAAAGACCTGGCAATCTGCTCCCATGAAGATTAAAGCCTAGAAAACTCTGTGGGGCAGTTCTACTTTGTTACATGGGATCACTATGAGCCAGAATCGACTCGACAGCATCCAACAAAAACAACATGTAAACAGAAGCGGTATGTGTATCTTCTGAGAAGTCTTTCCGTTTTCACTTTCTTGCTGATTGGATACAGGTGTGCTGGAGTTGGAGCAGCCATCTTGGACCATGGATACAGGTGTGCTGGAGTTGGAGCAGCCATCTTGGACCATGGATACAGGTGTGCTGGAGTTGGAGCAGCCATCTTGGACCATGGATACAGGTGTGCTGGAGTTGGAGCAGCCATCTTGGACCGTGAGGGGATAGAGTTTGTGTTTAGATAGCAGAGCTAACAGATAGATAGTGTGCTATCCCTGGACTATCTGCTGGAACTTTTTTTTTTTTTAACCCGGGAAAGAAAGAAACCTTTAACTCGTTCAAGTCACTATTATTTGGGATTTTATGTTAACTTGCAATTGAAACTAAACCTAACTTATATACACAGAAGTGTATATAAGGGGTGGGCTTTAGTGTTAGTTTGATTCAGCAGCTCAATGATGTTATTATCAAAGAATGAGCTTTGTTCCAGATCTTTGCTCCTCTTTTGGTGCTGGTTTCATCCTAAGGTGGGCTCTCCTTCATAGAACAAGATGACTGCCAACAAAAAGATGACTAACATGTTTTCTTATCATCAGTTTTCAGAGCGAGAGAGAGAGAGTCATGTCCAGAAGCTCTCTCATAAAAACAATGAAGCTCCTTTCACAGAAGCCCTTATATATCTCCTTGATTTTCATTACCCTGACTTAGGTCAGACTTGGCCAGGGGAATGTCACAGGCTGATTGGCTTGGTTGTGACAGAACAAAGCACTGTGGCAAGGAGGGTGGACTTATGAAGGACTCTGTGGTCCAAGCCGCATAAGGGATAGCATAACACCTTCCTATGTGGTTACTAAGAAGATTAAATAGAATATGTAGTCTTTCTAATTCAGGAACTAGAATGGCATGCCCGAAGAGGCTGGTAGGCTACAGGAAGTACTGGTGGGTCCAGCCAATGGCCCCATGCAGTCCTAGGATAAATCCCTGGGAAATTTTCAAAGTCATCAGTACTACCCCCTCCCAGGTGGTATGACTCAGGGAGAGCTGCTACCTGAAAATTTCTCCTCTAGCCTCTCGCTTTTCCTGTCCCCCGAGGTTACCTGAGGTGCCTATATGCTCCCTGTAATTTATGTTCCTTGGAATTAAAACATCTTCTTTCTACACAGTCCCCGGTAACCTAGGAGGGGCAACATATTAAATCCTAGCCCAAATTTGTTGATTATATTAATTAGAAGCTCTCTCCCCCACTACCACCACAGACAATGGGCAAGTGAGGTGGCGTCATAGAAAAGTAAGTTTCCAGGTTCGTGCTAGTCAGAGAGGGCAGGATGTGGCATCTTAATGAAGATTTCTAAGTACCTGGCCCCACCACCCATCTGTCAGTTTGTTGTCCTCTGGTAGCTTGCGTGTTGCTGTGATGCTCAAGCTATGCCACCAGTATTTCAAATACCAGCAGGGCCACTCATGGTGGACAGGTTTCAGTGGAGCTTCCAGATGAAGACAGACTAGGAAGAAAGTGATCTACTTCAGAAAGTCAGCCAATGAAAACCTTATGGATCACAATACAGCATTATTCGATACAGTGCTGGATGGTGCAAACATACCAACAATAATGAGATGGTACAGGACTGGGCGATAGTTTGTTCTGTTATATATAATGTCACCATGAGTCAGTCAACTCGATGGCAACTAACAATGAAGTCCTTGGTCAGGGTAGGAGACAGGGATGATAAGAATGATCAGGAAGTGAAGATAGTGGAAGACATCAAAGTTGGCTTCCGTGACTTAATAATTTAGCCCAAGGCTAGCCCCGTGCAATCTGTTCTGAGTAACAAAATTGCTTTCATTTGATTCTGTGCTGTTGATGGACAACAGCACTATTCCTTTCTTGTATTCACCAGTGGTTGCCAGGATCTTTGAAGTTTTGTTTCTTAGTCATCCATCTGGCCTCTGGCATGCCCCCACGGCTCAGTACACATCCTTGTTAAAATGATAAGGCTCCATTAGTCTCCTCAAAATGGAAAGGAACAACCAGAAGGAGGACATTCATTCAGTATAGAAATCATGTCGGGAGCAGAGTGAAGCCAGAAACACTGGCCCAAAGTGGGATTAAAGGGAGCTGAGTAACAGTGGAAAGCAAAAGGTCTTTTTTATTATTTTCAACCAATTCTAAAAGCAATTCTACACTAAATGTCTTTTTCTGTAGTAAATGCATTCGGGTACTATCTTCCAACAGGCTGTCAGTTCATCAGCTGGTTTAAGTTTATCACTTAAAGCAATTAATTATGTGATACTTAATCCAAACCAGTCGGGACCCAATGTACTCTCCTGAAGGACCACTTCTGAAGTTCTTCTGCAGTGTTTTAACTCTTGTAACAGCATTTAGCAAAGTGCGTGGCCTGAATCACGTGGCAGGGGAAAGGATGATGGTGGTTGTGGTACTGAGTGTTAAAAATGCAGATCCCCGAGCTGTACCCAGAACCCACTGAAGTAGACTTTCTAGATTGGGGCCTACAAAGCATCATTTTAAACTATCAAGTCATGGAATTCTCAATGCACTCTAGAATTTCAGCACTTGGACTCCTAGAAAGTGCCAATAAAAATACTTCACGGTTTATGAGGTTGTGTGCTTTACAAAGAGGCAATGGAGATTCAGTGGTAGAGTTTTCGTCTTCCATGCAGGAGACTTGGGTTCCATTCCTGGCCAGTGCACCTCATGTGCAGCTCCTACCCCTCTGTCAATGGAGGCTTGAGTGTTGATATGATACTAAACGGGTTTCAGCAGATCTTTCAGGCTATGATGAACTAGGAAGAAAAGCCTGGAGATCTACTTCTGAAAATCAGCTGATGAACCCCTATGGATCACAAGGATCTGAACAGCAACCGATCATGAGGATGGCACAGGACCAGGCAGCGTTTCAATCTGCTGTGCATGGCGTTGCCCAGGAGTCGGGGGGGGGCGGGGGTGGGTGACTTAATGGCAGCTAACAATGACGACGATATGCTTTACAAAGACTTCTGTATATTTCATTTGATCTTTACCACAAGCCCATGAAAAGAGAGTCAGAGAGGTATTAATGTTTCCGTTTTATGGAGGAGAGACCACAGCTCCGCACCATCAAGTAACTTATGGGAGTTCCTGTGCTCAGAAGTGAGGTAGCCTGGGCTGTAATTCAGGTCTTATAGCACCAAGGTCAGTGCTCTTGAGATTACCCCAGACAGTAATGACATTCTAACATACTAAATATGGAATCCAGTCTTGGGTTGCTGTCTAAAGGGACAGAAAAGGGACACAGAATAGTCACAGGAAAAAGCATAATTTGTGCAAAGAGAAAATCAAATTATAAAAACTTGGAAATGTAAGTAACCAGCCAACTTAAGGTAATTAATATCCTAATAATTAATAATGTTGAATTCATTCAAATTACTTTTATTATATATTTAGATTTGGCCTGGTTGGCTCAATTAAATGATTTGAGTAGAAATGATCAAGTTTTTATGATAGTGAACCATGTGATCAGAAGCCCAATTAAGCGAGTGCTACATTCATTTCCTTTTCTTTTTTTGAGTTTTTATTTTTATTATACTTTAGTTAAAGGTTTATAGAGCAAACAGTTTCTCATTAAACAATTAATATATTGTTTTGTGACATTGGTTGCCAACCCCATGACATGTCAACACTCTCCACCTCTTGACATTGGGTTCCCCATTATTAGCTTTCTGGTCCCCTCCTGCCTTCTTGTCCTTGTCCCTGGGCTGGTGGGCCCATTTAGTCTTGTTTTGTTTTATGGGCCTGTCTAGTCGCTGGCTGAGGGGTGAACCTCAGGAGTGACTTCATTACTGAGCTAAAAGAGTATCCAGGGGGCCATACTCTTGAGGTTTCTCCAGTCTCTGTCAGACCAGTAGGTCTGGTCTATTTTTGTGAGTTACAATTTTGTTCTACATTTTTCTCCAGCTCTGTCCAGGACCCTCTATTGTGATCCCTGTCAGAGCAGTCAGTGGTGGTAGCCGGGCACCATCTAGTCATGCTGGACTCAGTCTGGTGGAGACTGTGGTAGTTGTGGTCCGTTAGTCCTTTGGACTAATCTTTCCCTTGTGTCTTTGGCTGTCTTCATTTTTACTTGCTCCAGATGGAGTAAGACCATGGAATATCTTAGATACCCACTCACAAGGTTTTAAGACCCCAGAGGCTACTCACCAAAGTGTATACAATCATTTACTTTTCATGATAATAGTGTTGAAGGAGAATCTATGTGACTCAAACCTGAGTCAAATACACATAGTTCCCCGACCACTCCAAGACACTTCATGACCCACAATGCCACTCCCTCCACCTCCCAGTTTCTCAACCTCTTCCTGCCTTGGAACAAAGGATTGATCCTAAAACACAAAATGTGTCCCTCTCGGGCTTGGAACACAGGAACACAATGGCCGGCTCCCTTCTCTGAGAAGAGGAAAAGGAAAAATTACCTTTAGTCTTTGCCAATGAGTCCACGGCACCAAAAAAAAAAAAAAAAAAAACCCCTCCACAAAACTACCAACTACACACACACACACAAAAAAAACAAGATGTCGGTAATTCTCAATAGTTCATTCTAAGTGTAATACATATGTATACATAACTCTTCCCTAGTTTTTCCTACAATTTTGTTTAAATAATGATTCTTTTTTTTATTACTAAATTGCTTCTGTTTCCTTTCCTCCACACCCCCACACCCCCAATATATTTTGTCCTTAAGGTAATTGAATCTGTTTCTGGAGTATCCGTTTTATTCAATTAGTGCTTTTTTTCTCTCCCTATTTTGAAGTCAATACCATACAATTTTCATAACGATTTAGTTGTTATGTGTTTCAGAATCTAATAGGGTGCACCCACCATCAGGAAATTAAAAAAAAAAAAGGTTTTGTTATCCTTGACTGCCCTTTCTTTCAGACTAATTAACATTATTTGTTACTGTATTAATTATTATGGGGAAGCTCTTAATTGCATTAAATTCATATATTAACCTAAGATATATTGTCTTTACTGTATTCTCTTCTTAAGCAGAACAGGTTTTGTAATTTTTTGTTTCCTTTTATTTTTCCTATTATAGTGTTTTATATTTCTTTGAATAGGATAACTTTTTTTTACTCAACTTGAAACAATACTCAAGAATTTATTTTTGTTACTCTTTTTTTTATTCTTATGGAATGGAATCTCTTTTTCCACTAGTATAAAGAATGACAGCGAATTTTATGGATTTATCTTATACACCATAACTTTTTATCGCCTCTCATCTCTTAGATTTATAAGTATACAATAATATCATCTCCCAAAGATATTCTAATTACTTCTCTCCTGGGTAGATGCCTCTGTTTCTTGCCCTTCTTGGAAAGTTATTGTCAGCATTTTCAATAAATGCAATGATGGCAGAGGACACACTGTTTCTATTCTGAAGGAATTCTCCATTTTATATAATATTGGCTTTTAGTTTTAGTTTTTTTTTTTTTAAAGGACCTTTAATACAGAAACCTTGTTAAGCTTGCTAGAGTTTTCAAAAGGAATATTGAGTTGATTTGAATTATCTTGGTTTCTATTGATATAATGGAACCATTTTACACAATTTTCCTATTAGTATGAAGATTTAACCCTGACACTTGACCTGTGGTTGACAATGGATGTGTGGACAATGCATTAATACCTGGATTTGGTACATAGCTCAACAACTAACAAATAAACTAGCAAGCGAGCAGGAAAGCAAATGAACAAAGCTTGAACTTTATTTTTAAGAAGCACCATTTTTTTTGTGGGGAATCCCTGGGTGGTACCAACGGTTAATAAGCTTGACTGTTAACCAAAAGGTTGGAGGTTCGAGTCCACCCAAAGATGCCTTATAAGAAAGAGCTGGTGATCTACTTCTGAAAATCAGCCATTGAAAACCTTACGGAACACAGTTCTACTCTGACACGCATAGGGTCGCCATGAATTGGAATTGACTCAATTGCAAAAGGCTTGGTTTTCTTTATTTGGGGAGCATTTTGTTTTGTTTTAAGGAGCCCCGCTGGTGCAGCGGTTAAGCACTCAGCTGCTAACTGAACGGTTGGCAGTTGGAACCCACCAGCTATTTCGCAGGAGAAAGATGTGGCAGTCTGCTTCTGTAATGATTACAGCCTTGAAAACCCTATGGGGCAGTTCTCCTCTGTCCTGTAGGGTCATTGAAAGGCAACGGGTTGTTTTCTTTGCCCTGGAGGCCCACTGCTGGCAGACCTGTGAAATGTACTCAGCTTATTATCCAGACCACTTCTCAGCCCGGATACGGCTCCCTCCTGTAGTTAATTGTCCTATAGATTATGACCAGCCCTCTGGATCAGCCCTGAGAAGAGCCTTTTCTGAGATCGTCCTTATTTTTAACTAAGTTTTGCAACCACGGGGTATTAGCTTCAATCACAGGGAAGAAAATTGTAGTTATTGCCTTGTACTATGAATCACAGCAGTTTTATGTCATAAGATAATTTTCATGTCCTGCTGTAAATAGTGATGGGCTTCCACTGACTAACAATAAACAGTAGTTTTTGTAAGTAGAACTCAGGGAAAATATTACAACTATGAGTTGTGCAATCTTGGGCAAAATAATTGCATAATTGATGTATTTTTGACTGTTGAAACATACACTCCGTATTGGTCAATGACAGAACTTTTTTTTTTTTAAGTGTTTTCTAAACGAATGCCTTTTGTTTCTACCCCTATCAACCTGGCAAATTAAAAAAAACAGTTCATAGTTAGTGAAGGTGGGGGCAATTTGGCAATATCTATTAAAATTGTAAATGTATGTGCCCTTTTACCTAGTAATTCCATTGCTGGGTACCATATTTTTAGCAAATAACGTGCACCTTCTTCGTTTGTTTGCTGGCCATTCCCTCCCCTTCCTCATAAGCTCTGCCATGCCAATCCTTTTCCACATGTTGCCGTAAAAAAAATTAGCAGAGTGCACTTATGAAAATACTTCATGGGGATGGGGGAAGGGTGCAGCTGTCAAACAAAAGCAGAAGACATGCGTTATTTGCATAAAAAATACAGTAGCTATTGTTCATATACAATAAAATGTGTGCACAATGCATAAGGATATGAATATAGCATATTTATATAATTTGCAATATAAAAACTGGAAATAAATATGTCTAAAAATGGATTGGTTAGAAAGGGACAAAATCAAAACATTAGCTACACAACTTGAAGAAACAGAGAACAGCAAAAGAAGGCCACAGCCACCAGAAGAAAGGAAATAATAAAGATCAGTGCAGAAATAAATGAAATAGAGAAGAGAAAAACAATAGAAAGAATCAACAAAAGTTGATTCTTTGAAAGGATCAACAAAATTAACAAACCACTGGCCAAACTGACAAAAGAAAAACACAAGAGTATGCAAATAACCCAAATAAGAAATGAAATCATTACAGCAGACCCAACTGAAATGAAAAAGATCATAGCAGAGTATTATGAAAAACTATATTCCAACAAATTTGAAAACCTAGAGGAAATGGAAAAATTTCTAGAAACACACTACTTACCCAAACTAACACAAAATGATGTTGAAAATCTGAACAGACTCATAACAAGAGAAGAGACTGAAAAGGTAAAAAAAAAAAAAAACACTCCCAACAAAAAAAAAGCCCCAGCCCAGATGGCTTCACTGGAAAATTCTACCAAACATTCAGAGGAGAACTTATGCTGGCACTACTCAAACTATTTCAGAACATAGAAAAGGAAGCAATACTTCCAAATTCATTCTATGAAGCCAGCATAACCCCAATACCAAAACCAGGCAAAGACACCACAAAAAAAGAAAATTACAGACCAATATCTCTCATGAACATAGATGCAAAAATCCTCAACAAATTTCTAGCCAATAAAATTCAGCATCATATCAAAAAAATAATACAAGTAGGATTCATACCAGGTATGCAAGGATGGTTCAACATTAAAAATCAATCAACGTAACTCAAAACATAAATAAAAGGAAAGAATCACATGATGATCTCAATCGACACAGAAAAGGCATTTGACAAAGTCCAACACCCATCCCTGATAAAAATTCTCAATAAAATAGGCATAGGAGGGAAATTTCTCAACATAATAAAGAGCATCTATGCAAAACCAATGGCCAACATCATTCTTAATGGAGAAAGGATGGAAACATTCCCCTGGAGAACAAGAACAAGAGAAGGATGCCCTTTATCACCACTCCTATTCAACATTGTGCTGGAAGTTCTAGCTAGAGCAATAAGGCAAGAAGAAGAAATAACAGGCATCCAAACTGGTAATGAAGAAGTTAAACTGTCCCTATTTGTGGATGATATGATACTATACATAGAAAACCCAAAAGACTCCACGAGAAAACTACTGGAACTGTTAGAAAGATTCAACAGAGTCACAGGATACAAGATAAACATACAAAAATCAGTTGGATTCCTATACACCAATAAAGAGAATGATGAAAAGGAAATCAAAACAATATAGTCGCCCTTAAAAAAAAAAAAAAAAGGAATAAATCTAATCAGGGATGTAAAGGACCTATACAAAGAAAGCTATAAAACACTACTGCAAGAAACCAAAATTGATCTATGTAAATGGAAAAACACACCATGCTTATGGATAGGTAGACACAACATTGTGAAAATGACAATTTTACCTAAAGTAATTTACAAATACAATGCAATCCTGACCCAAATACCAACAATATTTTTTAAAGAGATGAAAAAAAAACTTACCATTAACCTTATATGGAAAGGGAAGAAGCCCAGGATAAGTAAAGCACTATTGAAGAAGGATAAAGTAGGAGGACTAACACTACCTAACCTCAGAGCCTACTATACAGCTATGCTAGTCAAAACAGCTTGGTACTGGTACAATGATAGATACATTGGCCAATGGAACAGAATTGAGAATCCAGATACAAATCTATACACCTGTGGCCACCTGATCTTAAACAAGGCCCCAAAGTCCATTAAATGGGGAAAAGACAGTCTTTTTAACAAATGGTGCTGGCAAAACTGGATGTCCATCTGCAAAAAAAATGAAACAGGACCCATACCTCACTCCACAAGACCTAAATATAAAGCCCAAAACTATGAAGTTCATAGAAGAAAAAATAGGATCAACGCTAGAGGCCCTAATACACAGCATTAACAAGATACAAACCACAAACAACAACACATAAACTCCAGAAGATAAGCTAAATAACTGGGATCTTCTAAAAATTAAACACTTAGGCTCACAAGAAGAGCTCACCAAAAGAGAACCTCCAGACTTGGAAAAAAATTTTGGCTATTACAAATCAGACAAAGGTCTAATCTCTAAAATCTACAAGAAAACTCAACACCTCTACAACAAAAAGACAAAAAATCTGATTAAAAAATGAGCAAAGGAAATGAACAGACACTTCACCAAAGAAGACATTCAAGTGGCCAACAGACACACGAGGAAATGCTCGCAATCACTAGCCGTTGTTGTTGTTGTTGTTGTTGGTAGGTGCTGTTGAGTTGGTTCAAGCTCATAGCTACTCTATGGACAACAGAATGAAACATTCCCCAGTCCTGTACCATCCTTACAGTTGTTGTTATGCTTGAGCCCACTGTTGCAGCCACTGTGTCAATCCATCTCGTTGAGGGTCTTCCTCTTTTCCTTCTCCAGGGACTGATCCCTCCTGACAACATGTCCAAAGTATGTAAGATGCAGTCTTGCCATCCTTGCTTCTAAGGGGCATTCTGGTTGTACTTCTTCCAAGCAGATCTGTTTATTCTTTTAGCAGTCCATGGTATATTCAATACTTTTCACCAATACCACAATTCAAAGGCATCAATTCTTCTTCAGTCTTTCTTATTCATTGCCCAGCTTTCACATGCATATGATGCAATTGAAAATACCATGGCTTGGGTCAGTCGCACCTTAGTCTTCAATGTGACATATTTGCTTTTCAACACTCCAAAGAGGTCCTTTGCACTAGCCATTAGAGAAATGCAAATCAAAACCACAATGAGATACTATTTTACCCCAGCATTACTGGCATGAATCAAAAAAACAGGACATAACAAATATTGGAGAGGCTGAGGCCATGGAGGAGATCGGAACCCTTATGCACTGCTGGTGGGAATGCAAAATGATACAACCATTTTGGAAAATGATATGGCTCTTCCTTTGAAAGCTAGAAATAGAAATACCATATGATTCAGCAATCCCACTCCTAGGAATATATTCTAGAGAAGAAGAGTCATCACACGAATAGACATATGTACTCGCATGTTCACTGCAGCATTGTTCACAATAGCAAAAATTTGGAAACAACCTAGATGCCCATCAACATAGGAATGATAATCAAACTGTGGTATATACACACAATGGAGTATTATGCAACGATAAAGAACAGCAATGAATCTGTGAAGCATCTCATAACATGGATGAATCTGGAGGACATTATATTGAGTGAAATAAGTCAATCACAAAAGGATAAACATTGTATGAGACCATTACTGTAAAAACTCATGAGAAGGTTTACAGACAAAAAGAAACAATCTTTGATGGTTACAAGGGAGGGGAGGGATGGGGATAAAAAAAACACTAAATAGACAACATATAAGTGGCAACTTTGGTGAAGGGCAAGACAGTACACGATACTGGGGAAGCCAGCACAACTTATACAAGGCAAGGTCATGGAAGCTCCATAGACACATCTAAACTCCCTGAGGGACAGAACTGCTGGGCTGAGGGCTGTGGGGACCATGGACTGGGGGGAACATCTAGCTCAAGTGGCATAACATAGTTTATAAAGAAAATGCTCTACATTCTACTTTGGTGAGTAGCGCCTGGGTTCTTAAAAGCCTGTGAGCATCCATCTAGGATACTTCACTGGTCTCACCCCTTAGGGAGGAAGAAAAAATGAAGAAAACTAAAGATACTAGGGAAAGATTAATCCAAAGGACTAATGGACCACATCTACCACGGCCTCCAACCGGCCTGAGTCCAGTACAATTAGATGGTGCCCAGCTAAAGCCACTGACTGCTCTGACAAGGATCACAATAGAGGGTCCCGGACAAAGCTGGAGAAAAATGTAGAACAAAATTCTAAGTACAAAAGAAAGACCAGACTTGCAGGCCTGACAGAGACTGGAGAAACTCTGAGAGTATGGCCCAGACACCCTTTCAGCTCAGTAACGAAGTCACTCCCAAGGTTCACCCTTCAGTCAAAGATTGGACAGGCCCATAAAACAAAATGAGACTAAAGGGGCACACCAGCCCAGGGGCAGGGACCAGGAGGCCGGAGAAAACAGGGAAAGCTGATAATAGGGAACCCAAGGTTGAAAAGGGAGAGTGTTGATATGTCATGGGCCTGTTAACTGTCATGGATTGAATTATGTTCCTCCCCCCCCCAAAATGTGTGTATCAAAGAGGCAGGGCCAAGATGGCGGACTAGGTGGACGCTACTGTGGATCCCTCTTGCAACAAAGACTCGGAAAAACAAGTGAATCGATCACATACATAACAATCTACGAACTCTGAACAACAAACACAGACTTAGAGACGGAGAACGAACAAATATGGGCAGACAGCGATTGTTTTCAGAGCCAGGAGCCAGTGTACCAGGCAGGTGACCTTCGGAGCCCGATTTGGGGCAGAGCCCAGGGGGGCAGACAGCACAGACAAGGGGCCCAGCCCTAGCCCCCGAACTCATCCCGGGAGGGAGCCTAGCTGGTTGGCGCGGGCAGCGTAGCGGCGCAGCCGGTGGGAGAAGTCCCCGGGAGGCAGTGACTGATCTTGGAGCGGGGAGAGCAGCGTCCCAGCCGGGGAGCCATCCCGCCGGGAGTTTGGCGGGGAGTAGGCGTGGTGCGAGCATGGGGATCAGCTATATTTCCCTAAAGCGACCCCGGGGGGGGGCCCAGATGTTCGTGCGGTCAACGCCCACCCAGTTCGCGCCTGCGGTGCAGCGCACCGGAGGGAGAAATCCCTGGGAGGAAGTGACTGGTCTTGGAGCAGGGAGAGCAGCGTCCCAGCCGGGGAGCCGTCCCGCTGGGATTTTGGCAGGCGCGGGCGGAGAGTGAACGTGGGGATCAGTTCTATATTCTGAGGTGCTACACTCCTAGCTCTCTGATCCCTCCCCCACCCTCCCCAGGCGGCTCCATCAACATCCGAATAGCCTGAGCCAGAGGGAGAATTCAGATAGGGATCTGACTGCATTATTTTTTAGCTGATTACCTGGAAAAACCAGTTTCCCAGTGATGGCTCGGAGACAGCAGTCCATATCAAACCACATAAAGAAACAGACCATGACAGCTTCTCCAACACCCCAAACAAAAGAATCAAAATCTTTCCCAAATGAAGATACAATCCTGGAATTATCAGATACAGAATATAAAAAACTAATTTACAGAATGCTTAAAGACATCACAAATGAAATTAGGCTAACTGCAGAAAAAGCCAAGGAACACACTGATAAAACTGTTGAAGAACTCAAAAAGATTATTCAAGAACATAGTGGAAAAATTAATAAGTTGCAAGAATCCATAGAGAGACAGCATGTAGAAATCCAAAAGATTAACAATAAGATTACAGAATTTGACAACGCAATAGGAAGTCAGAGGAGCAGACTCAAGCAATTAGAATGTAGACTGGGACATCTGGAGGACCAGGGAATCAACACCAACATAGCTGAAAAAAAATCAGATAAAAGAATTTAAAAAAATGAAGAAACCCTAAGAATCATGTGGGACTCTATCAAGAAAGATAACTTGCGAGTGATTGGAGTCCCAGAACAGGGAGGGGGGACAGAAAACACAGAGAAAATAGTTGAAGAACTCCTGACACAAAACTTCCCTGACATCATGAAAGACGAAAGGATATCTATCCAAGATGCTCATCGAACCACATTTAAGATTGATCCAAAAAGAAAAACACCAAGACATATTATCATCAAACTCGCCAAAACCAAAGACAAACAGAAAATTTTAAAAGCAGCCAGGGAGAAAAGAAAGGTTTCCTTCAAGGGAGAATCAATAAGAATAAGTTCAGACTACTCAGCAGAAACCATGCAGGCAAGAAGGGAATGGGACGACGTATACAGAGCACTGAAGGAGAAAAACTGCCAACCAAGGATCATATATCCAGCAAAACTCTCTCTGAAATATGAAGGAGAAATTAAGATATTTACAGATAAACACAAGTTTAGAGAATTTGCAAAAACTAAACCAAGACTGCAAGAAATGCTAAAGGAGATTGTTTGGCCTGATGACCAATAATGTCAGGTACCAGCACAATACAAGGTCACAAAACAGAACGTCCTGATATCAACACAACTCAAATAGGGAAAGCACAAAAACAAACAAATTAAGATTAATTCTAAAAAATAAATAAATAAACAAAATAATACACATAACAGGAAATCATGGAAATCAATAGATAAACGATCACAATAATCAAAAAGAGGGACTAAATATAGGAGGCATTGAACTGCCAGATGGAGAGTGATACAAGGCGATATAGAACGATACAAGTTAGGTTTTTACTTAGAGAAATAGGGGTAAATAATAAGGTAACCACAAAAAGGAATATCAATTCCATAACTCAAGAAAAAAGCCAAGAAAAACGTAACGACTCAACTAACATAAACATTATGAAAATGAGGATCTCACAATCTACTAAGAAAAATGTCTCAGCACAAAAAAGTATGTGGAAAAATGAAATGGCCAACAACACACATGAAAAGGCATCAAAATGACAGCACTAAAAACTTATTTATCTATAATTACGCTGAATGTAAATGGACTAAATGCACCAATAAAGAGACAGAGAGTCACGGACTGGATAAAGAAACACGATCCATCTATATGCTGCCTACAAGAGACACACCTTAGACTTAGAGACACAAACAAACTAAAACTCAAAGGATGGAAAAAAATATATCAAGCAAACAATAAGCAAAAAAGAAGAGGAGTAGCAATATTAATTTCTGACAAAATAGACTTTAGACTTAAATCCACCACAAAGGATAAAGAAGGACACTATATAATGATAAAAGGGACAATTGATCAGGAAGACATAACCATATTAAATATTTATGCACCCAATGACAGGGCTGCAAGATACATAAATCAAATTTTAACAGAACTGAAAAGTGAGATAGACACCTCCACAATTATAGTAGGAGACTTCAACACACCACTTTCGGAGAAGGACAGGACATCCAGTAAGAAGCTCAATAGAGACACGGAAGACCTACTTAAAACAATCAACCAACTTGACCTCATTGACTTATACAGAACTCTCCACCCAACTGCTGCCAAGTATACTTTTTTTTCTAGCGCACATGGAACATTCTCTAGAATAGACCACATATTAGGTCATAAAACAAATCTTTGCAGAGTCCAAAACATCGAAATTTTACAAAGCATCTTCTCAGACCACAAGGCAATGAAACTAGAAATCAATAACAGAAAAACTAGGGAAAAGAAATCAAATACTTGGAAAATGAACAATACCCTCCTGAAAAAAGACTGGGTTATAGAAGACATCAAGGAGGGAATAAGGAAATTCTTAGAAAGCAACAAGAATGAAAATACTTCCTATCAAAACCCCTGGGACACAGCAAAAGCAGTGCTCAGAGGCCAATTTATATCGATAAATGCACACATACAAAAAGAAGAAAGAGCCAAAATCAGAGAACTCTCCCTACAACTTGAACAAATAGAAAGTGAGCAACAAAAGAATCCATCAGGCACCAGAAGAAAACAAATAATAAAAATTAGAGCTGAACTAAATGAATTAGAGAACAGAAAAACAATTGAAAGAATTAACAAAGCCAAAAGCTGGTTCTTTGAAAAAATTAACAAAATTGATAAACCATTGGCTAGACTGACTAAAGAAAAACAGGAAAGGAAACAAATAACCCAAATAAGAAACGAGAAGGACCACATCACAACAGAGCCAAATGAAATTAAAAGAATCATTTCAGATTACTACGAAAAATTGTACTCTAACAAATTTGAAAACCTAGAAGAAATGGATAAATTCTTGGAAAAATACTACCTACCTAAACTAACACATTCAGAAGTAGAACAACTAAATAGACCCATAACAAAAAAAGAGATTGAAACGATAATCAAAAAACTTCCAACAAAAAAAAGTCCCGGCCCAGACGGCTTCACTGCAGAGTTCTACCAAACCTTCAGAGAAGACTTAACACCATTACTACTGAAGGTATTTCAAAGCATAGAAAAAGACGGAAACTACCCAACTCATTCTATGAAGCTACCATCTCCCTGATACCAAAACCAGGTAAAGACATTACAAAAAAAGAAAATTTTAGACCTATATCCCTCATGAACATAGATGCAAAAATCCTCAACAAAATTCTAGCCAATAGAATCCAACAACACATCAAAAAAATAATTCACCCTGATCAAGTGGGATTTATACCAGGTATGCAAGGCTGGTTTAATATCAGAAAAACCATTAATGTAATCCATCACATAAATAAAACAAAAGATAAAAACCACATGATCTTATCAATAGATACAGAAAAGGCATTTGACAAAGTTCAACACCCATTTATGATAAAAACTCTTACCAAAATAGGAATTGAAGGAAAATTCCTCAACATAATAAAGGGCATCTATGCAAAGCCAACAGCCAATATCACTCTAAATGGAGAGAACCTGAAAGCATTTCCCTTGAGAACGGGAACCAGACAAGGATGCCCTTTATCACCGCTCTTATTCAACATCGTACTTGAACTCCTAGCCAGGGCAATTAGGCTAGACAAAGAAATAAAGGGTATCCACATTGGCAAGGAAGAAGTAAAGCTATCACTATTTGCAGATGACATGATCGTATACATGGAAAACCCTAAGGAATCCTCCCGAAAACTACTGAAACTAATAGAAGAGTTTGGAAGAGTCTCAGGTTATAAAATAAACATACAAAAATCACTTGGATTCCTCTACATCAACAAAAGGAACACCGAAGAGGAAATAACCAAATCAATACCATTCACAGTAGCCCCCAAGAAGATAAAATACTTAGGAATAAATCTTACCAAGGATGTAAAAGACCTATACAAAGAAAACTACAAAGCTCTGCTACAAGAAATTCAAAAGGACATACTTAAGTGGAAGAACATACCCTGCTCATGGATAGGAAGACTTAACATAGTAAAAATGTCTATTCTACCAAAAGCCATCTATATATATAACGCACTTCCAATCCAAATTCCAATGTCATATTTTAAGGGGATAGAGAAACAAAACACCAATTTCATATGGAAGGGAAAGAACCCCCGGATAAGCAAAGCATTACTGAAAAAGAAGAAGAAAGTGGGAGGCCTCACTCTACCTGATTTCAGAACCTATTATACAGCTACAGTAGTCAAAACAGCCTGGTATTGGTACAACAACAGGCACATAGACCAATGGAACAGAATTGAGAACCCAGATATAAATCCATCCACTTATGAGCAGCTGATATTTGACAAAGGACCAGTGTCAGTTAATTGGGGAAAAGGTAGTCTTTTTAACAAATGGTGCTGGCATAACTGGATATCCATTTGCAAAAGAATGAAACAGGACCCATACCTCACACCATGCACAAAAACTAACTCCAAGTGGATCAAAGACCTAAACATAAAGACTAAAACGATAAAGATCATGGAAGAAAAAATAGGGACAACCCTAGGAGCCCTAATACAGGGCATAAACAGAATACAAAACATTACTAAAAATGATGAAGAGAAACCAGATAACTGGGAGCTCCTAAAAATCAAACACCTATGCTCATCTAAAGACTTCACCAAAAGAGTAAAAAGACCATCTACAGACTGGGAAAGAATTTTCAGCTATGACATCTCAGACCAGCGCCTGATCTCTAAAATCTACATGATTCTATCAAAACTCAACCACAAAAAGACAAACAACCCAATCAAGAAGTGGGCAAAGGATATGAACACACATTTCACTAAAGAAGATATTCAGGCAGCCAACAGATACATGAGAAAATGCTCCCGATCATTAGCCATTAGAGAAATGCAAATTAAAACTACGATGAGATTCCATCTCACACCAACTAGACTGGCATTAATCCAAAAAACACAAAATAATAAATGTTGGAGAGGCTGTGGAGAGATTGGAACTCTCATACACTGCTGGTGGGATTGTAAAATGGTACAACCACTTTGGAAATCCATCTGGCGTTATCTTAAACAGTTAGAAATAGAACTACCATACAACCCAGAAATCCCACTCCTCGGAATATACCCTAGAGATACAAGAGCCTTCACACAAACAGATATATGCACACCCATGTTTATTGCAGCTCTGTTTACAATAGCAAAAAGCTGGAAGCAACCAAGATGTCCGTCAACGGATGAATGGGTAAATAAATTGTGGTATAGTCACACAATGGAATACTACGCATCGATAAAGAACAGTGACGAATCTCTGAAACATTTCATATCATGGAGGAATCTGGAAGGCATTATGCTGAGCGAAATAAGTCAGAGGCAAAAGGACAAATATTGTATAAGACCACTATTATAAGATCTTGAGAAATAGAAAAAACGGAGAAGAACACATACTTTTGTGGTTAGGAAGGGGGGAGGGAGGGAGGGAGGGACAGGGTTTTTTATTGATCAATCAGTAGATAAGAACTGCTTTGGGTGAAGGGAAGGACAACACTCAATACAAGGAAGGTCAGCCCAATTGGACTGGACTAAAAGCAAAGAGGTTTCCGGGATAAAATGAATGCTTCAAAGGTCAGCGGAGCAGGGGCTGGGGTCTGGGGAACTTGGTTTGAGGGGACTTCTAAGTCAATAGGCAAAATAATTCTATTATGAAAACATTCTGCATCCCACTTTGAAATGTGGTGTCTGGGATCCTAAATGCCAACAAGCGGCCATCTAAGATACATCAATTGGTCTCAACCTACCTGGAGCAAAGGCAAAGGAAGAACACCAAGGTCACACGACAACTAAGAACCCAAGAGACAGAAAGGGCCACATGAACCAGAGACCTACATTATCCTGAGACCAGAAGAACTAGTTGGTGCCCGGCCACAATCGATGTCTGCCCTGTCAGGGAGCACAACAGACAACTCCTGAGGGAGCAGGAGACCAATGGGATACAGACCCCAAATTCTCATAAAAAGACCATACTTAATGGTATGACTGCGACTAGAGGAATCCCGGAGGCCATGCTCCCCAGACCTTCTGATGGCACAGGACAGGAACCATCCCCGAAGACAACTCATCAGACATGAAAAGGACTGGTCAGTGGCGGGGCGGGGAGAGAGATGCTGATGAAGAGTGAGCTAATTAAATCAGGTGGACACTGGAGAGTGTGTTGGCAACTCTTGACTGGAGGGGGGATGGGAAGATAGAGAGAGAGGGAAGACGGCAAAATTGGCACGAAACGAGAGACTGAAAGGGCTGACTCAATAGGGGGAGAGCAAGTGGGAGAAGGGAGTAAGATGTATGTAAACTTACATGTGACAGACTGATTGGAATGGTAAATGTTCACTTGAAGCTTAATAAAAATTAATTTAAAAAAATGTGTGTATCAGTTTGGCTAGGCCATGATTCCTGGTATTGTGTGATTTTCCTATATGTTGTAAATCCTGCTTCTATGATGTTAATGATGGAGGATGGGCGGCAGTTATGTTAGTGAGGCAGGACTCAACCTACAAGATTGGATTGTGTCATGAGGCAATCTCTTGAGATATAAAAGAAAGAAGCGAGCAGAGAGACAGAGGAACCTCATACCACCAAGAAAGCAGCATCAGGAGCAGAGCGTGTCCTTTGGACCCAGGGTCCCTGGGCCTGAGAAGCTCCTCGACCATGGGAAGATTGAGGACAAGGGCCTTCCTCCAGAGCCGATAGAGAAAGCCTTCCCCTGGAGCTGACATCCTGAATTTGGACTATTAGCCTACTTTACTGTGAGAAAATAAACTTCTCTTTGTTAAAGCCATCCACTTGTGGTATTTCTGTTCCAGCAGCACTAGATGATGACACATTAACCCATGTCATAGAACAATGTGTGTACTAACTGTTTAATGAGAAACTAGTTTGTTCTGTAAACCTTCATCTAAAGTACAAAAAAAAGATAAATTAAAATGGATAGCTTAAATAAGTTATGATACATACATTCAATAGAATCTCATGCTACTGCTATAAAGATGAAGTAGCTTATTTTAACACAAATAACATGCACATTATATGTTATTTGCCAAGCATGCTACCCCCTTGCATGTTCTTTTCTTGGGTGCACCATGCTCATTACGTGTGCGGGCACGTTATTTCTGTGGCATGTTCTTTGTGAAAAATATGTAGATCCACAGGTACTGATATGAAAAAATGACCAAGATATACTAGGTGACCAAAGCAAAATGGAGAAGAGTATATACAGTATGCTCTTTTGTTTCAAACAAATGGAATTATGGTTTTATATGTACTAAAAATTTCTAAAAAAATACTGTTTATTTTACCATGAGAATATATAATTTTTATGATTATAAAACATTTATTGTTTTTACTCAAAAACAATTCAATTTCACTATAGAAATTTTAAAAGATAGTGATAGAGGTATTACCGAGAATACCACCATACATAAATAATAATTATTAGCAATCTGATGTTATTCCTTCTGGGATTCTTTCAATGTGTATACACACTTTTTAAAAGATTAGCACTACAATACTCATGTGGTTTTCTAGTCAACCTTTACTACACCCTTCAACATCATATCATGAGCTTTTCTCCGTATCATTAGTCAAAAATGAAAATATTTTCCTGAATTACCCAGTCTCTTTCTCTACACTCTAATTCAAGCAGCTTTAGTCTGATCTTTCCATTGCTGTAGACTGAGAACAGGCTTTAGAATCAGAAGAACTGTGTTCAAGTCACACTCAAGCCAGTTAGTTGTCTGACCTTGGTCAAGTTGCTGTATTTTCCTCTTTGGTCATACGGGTAAAATAAGAGCCAGCACTACCAGTGGTATGTACACATGATGGAGTATAAGACCATTACTGTAAAAACTCATGAGAAGGTTTACAGACAAAAAGAAACAATCTTTGATGGTTACAAGGGAAGGAAGGGATGGGGATTAAAAAAACACTAGACAATATATAAGTGGCAACTTTGGTGAAGGGTAAGACAGTACACAATACTGGGGAAGCCAGCACAGCTTATACAAGCCTGATATTGGGAGATATAATGCCATTTTTTAAAACATTAGACTCAACGGACATAAAATTATTTTATCTAAACTGCTGTAAAAGTTTCTAAACACTTTCTGTGTATGTACTTATCTTGTGACTGGTGACAAACTGCTCTCAGATCAGCATTGGTGATATTGGGAGAATCAGATGAGGTATCATAGGCAAAATGCTTTATAAGCTGTGAAGTTTGGTCAGAACCTACCTGTTGTGCTAACAAGATCCTCAGTGTCTCTCCCTGGGATTGTGGACTCTGCTTTCTCCTTCTTTGAGTGATCAAGATTCTCCAAAGGGAATCCACCTCCTAAGGCAGAGAGACCAGACTCTTCATCTGGCTCTTAAAGTTTCTCACGACCTGGAGCAAACCCACAATCCTAGTCCTAGTCCAGATTCTGACTCCCTGGAGCCATTTCAGCCCCTTCCATGCTCTCCACATGGAAACATAGTTTCTAGGTATCTTGCTGATACTGCCTTTACCTGCAATATCCTTTTATCCCCTTGTGTCTAGCAAAATCCTATTCATCCTTCAAAGCCCAGGTCCAGTGCAACTTTTCTGTGCAGCCATCCCTAACATCCAAGACTAAATTCATGGCTTCCTTCTCTGGGCTCACTGAAGCACTTGGTCTCTATTGCTGGTCTCCACCCACTTATCACACAGCTCAAGAATCCCTTGCCTCTTGGGCTGTAATTGTCACCTTTTGTGGTGTCTGTCCACAGGGCTTTGAACTTGCTTGTTCTGGTTAGAACCCCCGCTTAGAATTTGCATTTCTAACAAGTTCCCTGCAGAGATTTTGCATTTCTAACAAGTTCCCAGAATCAGCTGGGGCTCTTCTTAAACTGTAGATTCTGATTCAGTACATCTGGGATGGAAATGCAGATTCTCAGCAAGGGTTCAAACCAGAACAAACTGGTTCACAGCCCTGTCTGCCCATTCCTTGATTAATCTTCATTTTTCCAAGACCTGCCTTCTTATGCAGCAGTTCTTATTTGGCCATAGTTGATTAGAACAGGGGTGGACACTGGGTCAATACAATAAAAGATTCTCTTTGAAATTGACATTTAGGGTGTAGTCAGTGTTTAGAAGTGAGAATATGTACATTCAGGAATTCAGGCTGTCTCTGTGGAGTGACCATTTTTGCCTCACCTGGGCACAAAGTGACAGAGTTGGTCTGACAAGAAGATCCAAAAGTAATGAAAAGAGATCGGAAGCCATGTAACCCCTGCGAGTGACAGAGTCAGTGAGGAAGCACCTTGGTCCCTGACAGCTTTCTAATTCATGGCTCTGATGCTTGAGAGGCCCAGCTGGATTTTCAATAGCCTTGAGCTCCATGAAGTATCCCTATATAAGTAAATCTCTCTCTTTTGTTAAGATAGTTCTGGCAGGCTCCTGTAACTTGCAACCAAAAGAGCCTTGAAGTTCCACTGAGAATAGGTATTATCTCCTTAAAGGGAAAGAGAGAGAGAAAAAAAAAAAAACACCTGTGCTTGTCAAGAGCGGGATTTCATAGAAAACCAGGGTAGGAGAACGATAACAAACCAATAAAAAATAGTAAGATATATTTAAGAGTCTTCAACAAATAGAAGTTCCAGAAGTTACTCAAAATGTGGTTTGTACACCAATGCTGATCTGAGAACAGTTTATCACCAGTCACAACAAGGTAAGTACATATACAGAGAGTGTTTAGAAACTTTTATAGCAGCTTAGATAAAATAATTTTATGTCTGTTGAGTCTAATGTTTTAAAAAATGGCCTTATATTTTTCTTGCCTTTTTAAATTTTTTAAAATTCTTCTAGTAGTTTGTACTTAGTGCATTTTACAAACTCATCTGGCTCTTCACCACAATAGTTTAAAAAGTAATGTTCTAGTCAGGGGTTGGAGTCCCAGGTGGTGCAAACAGTTAAGGTGCTAGGCTGCTAACTGAAAGGTTGGTGGTTCGAGTCCACCCAGAAGTGCCCCAGAAGAAAACCTAGTGATCTACTTCTGAAAAAATCAGCCACTGAACACCCTATGGAGCACAGTTCCGTTCTGACACACATCCGATAAGCACGAGTCTGAGCTGACTCATTAGCAAGTGGAACTGGTTTAGTGAGGGGCTGGCAAACTGTAGCCCATGGGGCAAAAATGACCTACTGACCGTTTTTGTAAGTAATGTTTTATTGGCACACAGCCGTGCCCATTCGTTTGACTACAACCGCTTTCATGGTATTGTGCAAAGTAGCTGTAGAGTCCTGTTGGTGCAGTGGTTAAGAGCTTCGCTGTTAACCAAAAGGTTAGCAGTTCGAATCTACCATCCGCTCCATGGAAGACCAATGTGGCAGTCTGCTTCTCTAAAGATTATGGTATTGGAAAATCTATGAGGCCGCTCTACTCTGTCCTATAGGGCCGCTGTGAGTCAGAATGAACTCCACGGCAACAGATTTTAGAGTAGTTGTAACAGAGACCATATATGGCCTGCAAAATCTAAAGTATTTACTATCTGGCTCTTCACAGGAAATGTTTGCCAACTCCTGCTCTACACAGCTACCTATTGAAAGGGCTTTAAATGTATTTGCATTTGCTTAAAGAACCTGCTCTGAAAGGTGGCTTTCCTCCTTGTTCACTTGTTCAGGAAGCACTACTAAGATATCCAGACGTGCTGAGGCAGATGCCCTCCAAGTTTTATGTTATACAGACTGAGCCTTTGGAAAGAAGTTTCAACCAGCCGTTATTATATAACTTGGCATTTTGTGTTACACTTTTGTTCTCCCTGGCTTTGTTTTCACAATTTGTAGCAAAATTTTGGTGTGACCACAAGTCTTCTCACAAATTGTTGTGGTGCTTAAGGGAATGTTTTATTCTGGTCTTTATCTAAGAAGATACAGAGCACGCTTGCTCACATGGTCTGTAAGAAGGAAGGGCACACACACAGCAAAAGACAAAATAAACAAGTTGGACCTCATAAAATTTAAAAACTTTGCTTTGTCAAAAGACTTTACCAAAAAAGTGAAAAGACCAGCTACTGACTGGGAGAATATCTTGGGAAGACATTTATCTGAAAAGAATCTAATAACTAATATATATACACACACACACATATATGACCTCAACAACTTAACAACAAGAAGATAAATATCCCAATCATAAAATGGGCAAAGGACTTGAATAGGCATTTCACCAAAGAGGACATTCAAATGGCCACCAGACACATGAAAAGATGCTCAGCATTTTTAGCCATCAGAGAGATGCAAATCAAAGCCACAATGAGATACCATTACACTCCCACCAGAATGGCTGAGATAAAAACGAAACAAAAAAAACAGAAAATAACAAATGTTGGCAAGGATGTGGGGGAAATGCAAAATGGTAAGGCTGCTGTGGAAAACAATGTGGCAGCTCCTCAAAAAAAAAACTAAAAATAGAACTACCACATGACCCAGCAATTCCACACCTAGGTATATACCCAAAAGGCTTAAAAGCAGAGACTCGAAGAGACTTGTTACAATTAAAATCCAGCAAGGTATACTTTGGGTCTGAGGTCACTATCATTGAGACACTGAACCCAAGGTCAGCCGCATCTCCAAGAGACCGAAGAAAGACTCTGGAACCAGTGATCATGACATACATATGGTTTATTTGGGAAGCTTACTTACAGGACCATGGCCCAGGGTGGCGGCCGGACCAGTTTAGCGCTCCACAACCACCTAGCAAGGGACACAAGCTTATATACCATTCCAGCTGGGACCAAGGCTCATTGTTTTTCTCCCATGTCCCTGGGCAGTCAGTGTTCCCAGGGACTTCATGTCCAGGCCCAGATGTTTTCCTTCTTGTCACTAAGGCATTCCTTGGCCTTGGCCGCTGGCCCAGTCATGCCACTCCTGGCCTTGTACCTTAGCCTGAGTCCATCCGGAATTCATCCCCAGCATGCTTCAGGGAAGAGCAATGCTGATTCCATCAGGGAGGGGATGCATATAGCTGAATAGCATTACCTGCAATCCACCCCTGCATACCCTCTTAATGTCCTTATGATCTTACCACTCCTCCTTCCGCGATTGCCATCGGACTTGGTATGCAGAGGAGTGTTGCAAAACCAGACCACATACTCAGTATAACCAGCAACACAGGAAAAGACATAGTAATAAGAGTCCCAATATCACCCAGAAGTCTGTCCGCCAGGCAGACGGGAGGGATTGCAGCCAGCTGGAGACAGGGTCAGCAGCATCATGTTTGATAGTAGTGATGTGTTGCTGCAAGTCCTGCAGAGCCAAAGACACATTTTTAGAGGCATCAGGGCTATACATGCAACATTCAGTGTTTATCATGGCACAGGTGCCACCCTGGGTGGCGGTCAGGATGTCAAGGGCCATCCTACTCTGAAGGATGACCTTCCGTATTTGTTGAGTCTCCCCATTCAGAAGGGTGATAGCCCACCTGTTGTTAAGAGCAGCTGTGGTGTGTCTGGCTAGCACCCCTACCTGCTACTCCACATCTATAGTGGTGGCCTGGGGCAAGAACAGGGACAAGGGGCAAAACCACCATGATGTACACTGGTATGTGTGTTGGGCCATTACAGTTTGCCAATTGCTGGGAACACAGGGGAGAGTGGTGTAAATATTAGAGCTATGTACAGCCACCCCCAGGTGCAGCACCTCACCCATACAGGCTATGTCCAATTTGCACAGCTGACCCTGCATTAACACTCCTAAAGCCCGTATTTGCTTTACAGTTTCTGGGTGGGGGTAGGCTTGGACCTCATCTATCACAGCTGCAGGCATCACTTACATCTTACCCGACCAGATAACACCCAAGTACTTGACCGACAAACCAGGCCTCTGGGTTTTTCCCTCGTTCACTGCCCATCCTCGCCACTGGAGGTGCGCGACTACCTCACCAGCTGCAGTCTGCAAAGAAGCAAATGAGTCAGAGGTCAGCATGACACCATCAATATAGTGGAATATGTCCACCTCAGTAGGGGGAACCCACCACTTGCGGTCAGTGGCAACCATGCCATGGCATTTGGTGGGACTATGCAGGTACCCTTGTGGGAGCATGGTGAAAGTCCACTGCCTCACCTCCCAGCTGAAGGCAAACTGGTCCTGGCTGCCTGAGTGTTAAAAAAAAAATTTTTTTTTTTTTTAGTGTAGAGGTATGCTAAAGAAAGCATTAGCCAAGTCAAGCGCAAAGTGGTAAGTGCCCAATGCCTCCCCTATTTGCCCCATCATCAGTGCGATGTTGGATACAGCTGCAAACAATGGGAGAGTCACCTTATTCAATTCCCAATAGTCTACCATCATTCTCCAGGAGCTGTCTGGCTTGTGCATTGGCCAGACAGGACTATCGAAGGGGCTCTTGGCCAGTCTCAGAATCCCCCACTGGGTGTAGTTCCTGAGCGGCCGCAATGATTTCTTGGTGCCTGCCAGGGAGACGGTACTGCTTAAGGGCCATGACCCGAGCTGGGGAGTGCAACTGCACAGAGGATCATTTAGTATTACCTTGTACTACAGTTTTTACGGCTCTTACTTGCAGGTGGAACTCACCGGAGGTCTGCAGTTCCAGCCCCAACAAGATGTCTCTGCCCAGAATGTATTCCAGTATTGGGGCTGTGTACTTGGTAGGCCTTTGAGGGTATCCTTCCAATCAGCAGCGTTAGTTTGATTTGCCGCACCCTGATGGCCCCAACCCCGTACCCATCAATAGCTGTTAATGGCCCTTTAAACCTATCTGGGCTATCAAACACCAGGGTGCATTCTGCTCTGGTGTCCACCAAAGCCAAAACACGTTGCTTGTTAGTGGGGGTCCAGTGTACTATCATTTCAATGTGTGGCCTCTTGTCCCCTGTCACCCAGCGGAGGGCTTCCGTGGTGTACCTTGGTCACACCCCTAGTTGAGGGGTGAGAGACACTCCCACCCCTCAGCAGGGGGAGCCATAGTCTTGGCCTCCTCTTATGGGCTCTGGTCAGTGCCTTTGTGGAACCCAGATCTTTCGTCAGGAACAATTCTACACCAAAGAAACACATTTTAAAGAATAGACAGTTTGATCAAACATACAGCACAAATAAGAAATGCCTTTGCAGAGAACTGCTGCATTGAGACCCCAGACTTCTTGTCTGAGATGCATGGTTCAGGCTGGGATTGTCTTGTCCCCTCCCATCAGCCATTTAAACCTGTCCATTGAAATGCTCAATTGCCCCTATGTCTTGGGGTGATAAAGAGTGTGAAGAGTTCGTTCAAGATCCAGCAGAAGCCACTGTATAGGATAAAAAGCCCTGAAATAATTTACCTGCCGAGAACACCCTGGCCTGTTGGCTTGGGAATCTGTCCCTGCACAGGTTTTAGCATTCGCTAGGGTCTCGTAGGTGGGTCTGCTATCCAGCGTTTTCTGATGACAGTGGCAGTCCATGCATGTAGGCCCAGTCTAGGATGGTGTGTGAATCTCCATGAACGGTCCTCTCTTAAATCCAGGAGGTGGTCGATAGCACATCTCTTTACTCTGGAGAGGACAATGCTTCAGCCTCTGCAGTCAGCTGGTAAGACCAGTCTGCTTGTTGGCTGTTTTCCACTCTCAGCATAGGGGCTTTTCTGATGACTATCCACATAAGTAACAAAAGCTTCTCGGGAGCAGAACTGATTTTGTTATTTTTTTTGCCCAGATGTTTCATCTCTATGGAGGCTTGCTTTATCTGTCAGTTTGAGGGTTGTCAGTGGCCAGATTGGATGGCCAGGCTGTTAGCTATAGCCCATGTCACAGTTTCCTTGTGTCCCTTTAAGAACAGCCCTAACTGCACCAATTCCCATCAGGACTTGGAGGCAAAAGTTTACAAACGTGTGCATTAATACATCATCATCAGTACACACAATAAGGATTTGTAGGGGCCCCGAGGGACTTACCCATAGTTAGGCTGGGGTAAGCGTCTCAATGATAGTGACCTCAGACCCAAAGTATACCTCACTGGATTTTAACTATAACACAAGGCCTTTGCTCCTCACTGGTGACAGAGAAATTAGGCTTAATCCTCAATCTTAATTATTTCTGAAAGAAGATCTGGGAAAAGTTGGCAGAGCCCTCATTCATTTGTGGAGCCAAGCCTCCACCAAACCAGGTGCAAGCATGGGTCTAGCCCAGTTGCCTGGTAACCTGGAGGTGGGCCCCCCCTTTTAGTTTTCCCCTTACCACTGTAGCTGCAGCGAGGTTGCTGTTCAGTTATCTTGGCTGGAGCAGCTATCAGAGAATTCCGAGGTCTCTTCAAGGTTGCTCAGCACAAGCTATCCTGAAGGGCTTTTTACTCCTTTTTTTTTTTCCTTTTTTCCCTGCTGTTTCAACTCTTGCTTTGCACTGAGTGTTACAGGGGGTTCTCAGAGCGAGCCAGGGACCTGTTTAGCCCCTTCAACTAGCTCCACTCCCAAGCTCTACTGATTGAGCTAGCCAGGCTTTGCTGGCCAACCTGGAATTTCTCCCACAGAAAAGCATATGGACCAGACCTTCCCACATAGAAGTCTCTGGCCACCCTGGGATTTCTCGAAGGTGACTCTTGCTTCCGCAAACGGGGCACTAATGTTTCAGTGGAAGAGGAATATGCTGCACTCAAATCCTGCAGTTGCAGCTCTGCCTCCAGCTGCCTAATTAGGGCCCTAGCAGCTGGCTCCGCATCAGACGCCCCTCTCAGTGCTGCCTGTAGAAGCCACCTCACACTAGCCTCCTCAGCATGGCAATCTGGCTTTTGCTTTGGGACCTCCAGCTGACACAGCATATCTTCAATGCCCTTAGGTGTTTTCGGGGCATCCCTGTACTCATGTGGAGGGCTCCAGCTATCCAAGATAGCTGCGACCCCCCCATGGAGGACAGGGGTCATCCGACCCCCCCACATGGAGGACAGAGGCCATCCCGGGATTCCTCCGGTCAAGGTCTCTCTCCCCACCATATATCCTGCGCTCACAGAGATTTCTTCAGCCTCCTGGCTGGCTCGCCAATTGTTGGGTAACAACCCAGCAGCATCTGAACCCAAGGTCAGCCGCATCTCCAAGAGACCAAAGAAAGACTCTGAAACGAGCAATCATGACATATGTATGGTTTATTTGGGAAGCTTACTTACAGGACTGTGGCCCAGAGTGGTGGCTGGACCAGTTTGGTGCTCTGCAACCACCTAGCAAGGGATACAAGCTTATATATCCTTCCAGCTGGGACCAAGGCTCATTGTTTTTCTCCCATGTCCTTGGGCAGTCAGTGTTCCCAGGGACTTCACATCTAGCCCCAGATGTTTTCCTTCCTGTTGCTAAGGCATTCCTCAGCCTTGGCCGCTGGCCCAGTCATGCCACTCCCAGCATTGCACCTTAGCCTGAATCCATCCCAAATTCATCCCCATTTTTTTTTTTAACACTTCAGAGAATAGCAAAGCTGATTCCATTAGGAGGGGATGCATATAGCTAAATAGCATTACCCTACATGCACCAATGTTCACTGCAGCTCTATTCACAATAGCCAAAAGGGGGAAACAACCTAGATGCTCATCAACAGAAAAATAGATAAACAAAATGTGGTACATACATACAATGGAATACTACTCAGCTAGTAGGAGAAATGAAGTCTTGACACATGCTACAGTATGGATGGAGCTTGAAGACATTACGCTGAGCAAAATAAGCCAATCACAAAAGGACAAATGTTGTATGCCTTCTTATATAAAAAGGCAAATATATAAAGACCAAAATTTATTAGTGATTATTGGGTGGAAAGGAGGGGGAAATGGGGAGTTAACGGTGATGAAAAAATCACATTGATTAAGGATAGGGTTGCACAGCTGATTACTGTAATTGCTGTCAATGAGTTGTACACCTGTAAAAAGTTAAATTGGCAAAAGTTCTGAGATAGATCTATTTACAACAATGACCAAAAAAAAAAAAAAAAAGAGTAGCTGCTGGGGCTGCTTATGTACAGCCATTCACCTCATGGGATTTGGTTCCTTGGTTTGGAGGTTTAGGGTCATGGTTTTATGGGACTTCCTAGTTAATTGGCCTAATAACATGTTTAGTGCTTCTCTTCTACCTCCTAGTTTGTTGCATAGTGCCTGGGGTCTTAAAAGCTTGCAAGCAGCCATCTACTTGCCTGCAGCAACAGAGGAAGAAGGGGAGTCAGGAATAGGGGGAGGATATGGAACGTGTGGCTAATTGCCTCCATGAATAACTACCTCTTTTGCCATGAGGCCAGAGGAACTGGATGGTGCCTGGCTACTGTTACTGAAGATTTTGATCAAAGATTCCATAGAATAATCCTGATCAAAAGGGGGAAAATGCAGAACAGAATTTCAAATGTGCATGGACTCTAGACTTTCTGAAGCCATGGAGGGGGGATGAATCCCTTAAACTATTGCCCAGAAACAATCTTTAAAACTTAACCAAAAATATTCCCTGAAGTCATTCTTTAAACCAAGCAGTAGTTTAGTTTAACTAGTAAAAAAATGTCTGCCTTGAACATTACGCTCTTTTAAGAACTATCTATACGGGATCAAATTGACAATAGCAATTTGAAAGATTAGATAGGAACCTTAGGGGTCAGTGAGTTTATGTTAATGAGGGAGGAACGCCTCAGTAAAAGGGGGTGAGAATGGTTGTACAATTCAAAGAATATAATCAATGTCACTAAGTTGTACAAGTAGAAACCACTGAACTGGTATATGTTTTGCTGTGTGTATTCTCAACAACAACAATGAAGTAAATACAATGTAAAGGAAAAAAAAAAGGAGGAGCAATCTCCCTGTTGTCAGAATTGACTGCAATGAGTTTTGGGTTTGAATGAACTCAATTTAAAATTCTTGGTCATTAAACCAGTGGCATCCCTAGGGGTTTGTGGGGGATGCAGATTGCACTGGGTAACACTAGTCAATGCCAGAACGACTGTCTCTAAAAATTTTTCTGCAGTGTTTCAGCAGAAATTTATTATTTTATATAAAAATATCCTTGTAGTTACTTTTAAAAGCAAAAACATTTTTCTTAAGCCCAGCTTACATGTATCAATATACCTACAAGGCTAAAAGCCTATGCTAATTTACTTTTTGAACTTTCTAATGCACTCTCATCATGCCCAGTAACCCAGTGCCATCAAGTCAAACTCTCATCATAGCTGTCCTTATTACCCAATCATGTGACACTTTGAATCACCCGGTTTCCTCTGCACATACTATGAGCACACTCTGTTGTTTTCATTGCTTATTTTGTCAAATTTCCTGGTGTTTTAGCTACAATATTGTGGTGATTAATTAGCATGGGCGGGTGACACCATGAGTTACTGCACTGGGTGACAACAACCCTAGTGACACTACTGCATTAAATATAAAACTGAATTATCTTAAAATCACAGTTGGTGAGCTGCTACTATCTTCTAGTTGCTTTCACAGAAAGTTTCAATAAATGTTTGTTAAATTTTGTTGAGTTGAATGACACAGTTCTTCTTTACCATATTCTCATCATGACAGGCACCAAAAAGCAATGCCTATCAACATAAAGGGGGCCTGATAAATAATGTTTTCTTTCCTTTATTCATCAAACATCTGAATACCTACCAAATGTCAGGCACTGTGGTAGGTGCTGGGCATACAATGATGAATAAGTGTCAACTGTGAGTTCACAGACTAGTGAAAGAATCAGACACAAAAATAAATAAACAGTTGCCATCAAGTTGACTCTGACTCTGACTCATGGTGACCTCATGTGCATCAGTGTAAAACTGTGCTCCGCAGGGTTTTCAATGGCTGATTTTTTGGAAGTAGATCACCAGGCACCTCTGGGTGGACTTGAATAGCCAACCTTTCATTTACCAGCTAAGCACGTTAACCATTAACCATTTGCATCACCAGGGAGTCTGACACATAAATAAACCAAAAACCAAACCAGTTGCCGACAAGTCGATTCCAACTCACAGGAACTGCCCCACAGGGTTTCCAAGGAGCGGCTGGTGAATTCAAACTGCTGACACATAAATAGATCGCCATAAAATAATGTAGACGTTCAATAATAGCAATACGCCCAGGGTTTTACAGAGCACCAGGGAAAGTTCTAAGGTGGGTAGCTGAGAATGGCTTTCTGTAGAAGGTGATACTGGACTAGTGGGAAAGGTGTTTCCGGCAGAAGGGATAGCATAAGCAATGGTGTGGCAGTGGGAGCTATAAGCAGTCAAGTGTTGCTGGAACATAAAGACATGGCATGACCAGGAGGGAAGCTGGCTGAAGAGGTGGGAAGGACCAGGTCAGGGAGCATCTTAGACTTCATTCTGCAGGTTAGTGGGTCTCAACCCTGGTTGTACATGAGAATTGCCTACGGAACTTTCAAAAGAAATATGGTTGCCTTCCCCTACCCAGCCTGATTAAATCAGAAACTCTGGTGGTGGGATTCGGGCACTAAAAAATTTAAAAACCTGCCCAAGTGATTCTAATGTGCAACTGGGATTTTGAGAACCTGACAGGAAACCTTGAAGGGTTTCAAACCAGAGACAGAAGTCATTTTAGAAAACTTTTCTTTGCAGCTGTGTGAAGGACGAGCTTGAAGGGTCTGAGCAGGAAGGCAGGGAGAGAATGCAAGTGAGAGCTGAAGAGGTCCTGACTAGGACAGATGTGGTGGGAATGGAGATGAGGGATGTTTCTGAAAATTATTTAGGAGATAAAATAGTTTTATAATGGAAAACATTGGGAATGGTTAATGGCGGTGGTTGTACAACATGATGAACACATTTACTGTCACTGAGTAGGAATCGCCTTGATGGTACAAGACAAAAACAACAAACTGTACATGTAAAGATTTTTGAAATGGCAAATGTTTTATTACCTATATATTTACCACACACACACACACACACACACACACACACAAGAACTATTTTACAAAAAAAAAAAAATTTTTTTTTTAAGTTTACGATTTTGTGATTGAGGATGCAGGGAAGGTAGTCGGGGTTGACCTGAAGGTCCCAGCTTGGCTAACTGGAAATGTCCCAGAGACAGACAGGAGGAAAGGGTCTGGGGGAAGCGGGTAAGCTGGACACGTGGAATGTGAGACTGTGCCTGGACACCTGGCAGACACACCCATTAAGCAGCTCAGTTGGACAGACCAGCTGAGTGGTTCAACCCTGGCCTCCAGATTAGGATCCTGCTGCCAACTCTACCAACGGAGAGATGGAGACTGTGTGGGGAGGGTGGGGAGTGGGAAGGATGGTGGAAGGAGAGAGGAAGAGGAATCTCTTCAGTTTCTAAAGTGCATTTCTTTATTTTAAAACATGCTTCAGGGTTAGATTGGGTGGAGATAATGAGGAATTTGATAGCTGATTGAATGGCTCTTTTTTCTTTAATCAATCATGGAGGGTAGCCTCCAAAAAAGTCACTTTTCTAGGTTACAAATGTGTTATGGGAGTTAAAATGGAGGATTGGGGCCCACCCCAGAATACCTCCTGAGAGAGGGTGTGGTGTGTATCTCCAAAGTGCCCTGAGGTCAGGTGTCTTCTCAGAGTGTTCCAAAATTAGCACAGCAGCTGTGCTTGTGGGTGGCAATGCTCTGGCTCACTTGACCTAGAATTGGGCCTCCCTGCCATCAGCTTTGTTTGTGTGAATGGGTTGGGGATCAAACAAGGATCTGTTTCTTTGAAGACTTTCCCCCAGATGCTGCACATCAAGCCAGCACTCAAAGAGGACAGAAAAGATCCTCACTTGTCAGGTTGAAGGGAAAGAGCGAGGAGGGGTATACTGGAAAGGAGCCTCATGGAGGGGCTGATTTTCAGGGAAAGTTCAGTGTAGAAATGACACCTTTAAAGACAGGTGAGGAGCAGGTTCACGTTGAAGGAGTCAGAGTTAAGTATGAAAACTGGAGGCCTGCATGGGACTCCATGCTTTGCACAGGAGGTTGCCGTGTAAGTACCTCCTTGGCGGTGGTTCAACCCTGGCCTCTAGATTAGGATCCTGTTGCCAACTCCAAGGGAGAGATGGAGAGATCGAGACTGTGTGGGGAGGGTGGGGAGCGGGAAGGTAGGTGGAGAGAGAGAGGAAGAGGAATCTCTTCAGTTTCTAAAGTGCACTTCTTTATTTTAAAAAGTATATAATATTTAAAATATATATGTATATATTCTATATAATTTGTATATATTACACACAAACCAAACCTCAGAACAGATGAATGTTTGAGGAGAAGGTTGGGAGGGGAAGGGCAGTCAATTGAGAAAACACTTCATCAGGATTCTGTCATGTTGGATTCTTCCCTCTTTGAGTTTTTGTCTATAGATTATTACTTATGTGGAAGAAGGGCAATGGAAGAAGGGAAAATGGCAAGAAATAGGACTCACTACTTAAATGAAAGTTAATTAGTAATGCATTATGAGGGTATTATAAATCCAGGAGCATCCATTTATATAGCATTTATCTAGGGAGAGAAATCCCTGGGTGGCTGCTAACCAAAAAGTCAGAGGTTCGAGTCTACCCAGAGGTACCTCGGAAGAAAGGACTGTAGATCTACTTCCAAAAGACAACAGCCATTGAAAACCCTATGGAGCACACATGGGGCCACCATGAGTCAGAGTCAGCTCAATGGCAAGTGGTTTTATTTTTTTGTATCTACGGATAATTTTTCTACAAAACACCACCACCATAATCCGAAATAATACCGGAAGATACCTAGTAGCAAGATTAAGAAGTGAATCTTGATGTGTCCTTTGCTTCCATAAAGAATACCATTCTCCACCCAGAGAGGCACCCCCAGCCATCTCCATAACTACTTGGTGTTATTGAGGTCACCTGTAGAAGCAGTGAAGGAGAGGTGGGAGGGCATAAAAGGAGAAGATGTGGGTGGAATGTGACAGGAGCAACACCTAAGGGCTAAAAAGGAGGACTTTTTGTCTGGATTCCCTGGATTAGTATTGAGCTGGAGAATGGAAACTGCCAAAAGGCTCGTCAACTGGGCCAGCGTGTGCCCAGATGTCCACTATCTCAGGCCAAGCCATATCTGTGCTCTGAAACATTTCCTGTGTTTAATATATTCTCTCTGTAATCTTGGTTGGGTTTCCTAGTAAATTTCTTGGATGAATTTAGGGAGCACTTCCATAATCAGGAGAGTGAGAGAGCAGTGAATTCATCCATAAGGGAGGTAGAGAGGGGAGGAAAAACTGTAGGTGGAGTTGAATCCTGGAGTAGAGAACTTTGGAAGAAGAAAGCTGGGGGCAGCTAGAACTGGTGACACAATTAACCCTTCCTTTTTTCTTTATACCTTTGACCTTTGTCTTTCCAAATTTTGTTGAATATTCTATAGTCAGCCTATTCACTTTACTTTCATTTTTATATCTGAAAAAAGTCCTTATAATCTTCCTGCAGTGATCAAGAGAAACCCCTGGGCCAGTCCATTCTGTGTCTCTCCCTTAAAAAACCTAGTAAAATGGCCAGTGTACCCCTAAACACAGGCCCCAAGGCCCTCCAGGCTGGTATCTTTCTCCACTGCTGGTCTTCTCTTCCTTCAGCCCCTGATTTGGAACCTTGGCTGCTTCTCTTTACCATTCTTCAGTCCTCTCCCCCTTACATCAGGTTTCAGGCATGTCCAGTTGGCCGCTTACACATCAAAGTTATTCTAGGAAGCCTCAGCCACCCTCGGCTACTCCATAGGTTGTTATGAGGTGTTACTGAGTCAGTTTCGGCTCCTAGTGACCCCATGTAAAGGAGAGGAATTTCCAAGTACACAGCTGAGTTTGTCAATCATCCAGCAAGGGAAAAAGAGGTGCTATTTATTGGGGGCCTCCAGAGACCTCACTGTCCACCTGTATATATGTTTACTTTTCATCCTTTAGATCCAGGGATTAAAACACAAAGCATAGCATAACATAAGCTCAAAAAGAGGTTATTTCAGTGCTTTGATACGTACTGCAGAACACTTCTTTTACCTTGACGAATTAGATAGAAGTGAATCCACCCTTATTTGAGGCCATAGGGCTGGCATGGGCAGTATGTCTCTTGTGTGGCATTTTAGGGTCCATTTACAAAACTTCTTAAAGTAGTGAACCAGGATGTTTCAGAGTAACTTGCTAAAGAAGGGATGAGTGAAGCAACTACAATAAAGGCAAATGGCCTAGATTCAAGGATTCCATTCTCATCTTGTTTTTATTTGGTTGAATGTTTGGAGACACCGCTCAGGCTCTCCGTTGTTTCTCCAAAAACATTAAAGGAAACCACCATTTATTGAGTAACTAGTTCCAGGCACTGTGCTAAACATTTTGTAGAGCCATAGGTATGTAATTAAATCCTTGAGACAATTCTGTGAGATACGTGTCTATGGTACCATTTTACAGATAAGGACTCTATAACACAGTCACTGAGAGGCTAAGAAGATTGGCCAAAGTCTCAGTGCCAGTAAGCAGTGGATCTGGGATTCAAAACCAGCTTGTCTGATGCCAACATCCATGCTCTTTCTTTATGCCATACTACCTCCCAGTGAAGAACTAAATTCCTCTTTTTATAAGGTTTGGGAGAATGAAGAACTACATGTAAAAAGCTCTGATAGTTCTAAGTCAAGTTATCTGTAAGCCTTTGATTCTTAAGTATGATGAAAAGAAATCGAAAGGAATCAGTTAAAATCTCACGAATTCAAAATGTATTGCTCAGGAATACTCCACATTAGAAATTTTAAGCCCTGGCGGTGCACTGGTTAAGAGCTATAGCTACTAACCAAAAGGTCAGCAGTTCATATCTACCAATGGCTCATTGGAAACCCCACGGGGGCAGTCCTACTCTGCCCTATAGGGTAGCTATGAGTTGTAATCGACTCAACAGCAACGGATTACAACAGGTTACTGAGTTTCTGTTACCAAATCAAACCAAACTCATTGCTGTCAAGTCGATTCTGACTCATAGAGACCCTATAGGACAGTGTAGACCTGCCCTGTAGAATTTCCAAGGAGCGGCTGGTGGATTCCAACTGCCAACCTTTTGGTTAGCAGCCATAGCTTTTAACCACTGCACCACCAGGGCTCCAAGTGCCTGTTAAGGGTGATAATTTTTTTTTTTTTTTTTGAAACCAGATAATGGTGATGGTTGGGTAACATGATGAATGTAATTAATGTCATCAAATTGTAAACATAAAAATGACTGAAATGGCAAGTGTTTTGTTATATATATTTCACCAAAATAAAAACTTCAAAAACAAAAAGAAATTGTAAGTGGGAACATAGAGCTCAGCCTTTTCATTCATAGGTAAGAGGCCTAGTTTTGCTGCCTATCCCATTTAAAATATACGTGCAAGTTAGTAGGGTGGTTTTCTGAGCTAAAGGAGGTCTCAAAGTCATTAAAAATGCAGGGTTTAGGGCTACAATTTTAAATAGAGCTATCAGTAAAGGAAATGTGGACTTCTGACTAATTCAAACAGATTTTAAAAATGAATCCATGACTGCTACACAAATTTCTCACAGGATGAACATAGCAAAATTAGTTCCCTTTTCTGTAGGGTAGATTTATCTCATTTAATGCAAGTCAGTCCAACGGTCCTCTGAATCTGAGACAGGCCAAGGTATAACATGCACAGGCTTTAGATGTCTTAAGAAAGTCCCATCATTCCTGAGGAAATGCAAATATCTCACAGAGGTTTTGTGGATAACCCACAGATTTGGGATTATTTTGTAAAGAAAGTAAGAGTTTGGGAGTGACCTTTGAATTATGACACTCCTCCTAACGTAGCAGGACTTTGCCTCAGATCAACCTAGGCTCGTTAAGCAGTGTCTGGATTCCTGACTGACAGAATCTGTGAGAAAATACATGTTTGTTGTTTTAAACCACCAAGCTTTGAGGTAATTTGTCATGTGGCCTTAGATAACTAGTACATAATTCAGTCACATCACCCAATCTAACCTCTGTATTTTCAGTGAACAGATCCAGTTGAGGTTTGGTCCCATGCCTGAACTCCCACAGATTCAGACTGAGCCAGAACCCAGGCTCCTAATTCACAGGCTGGGATCTCCCACTTCTTTACAGTGTCCTGCAACAGGCGTTATGGAAATGCACTTGGCCTGGCCTGGTTTAAATTCCCTTTAAATGAGCTCACAGCTTTTTCCTAATAAGATATCCCCATTTCTAACTAGGGATAAAGAGGACAGGGCTGAATCTGGAGGGCTAATCTTGAAACTAACCTGTCCTTCTACCCCCACAGGGTTTCCCTTCTCCCAGTCAATCCCCATTCCAGACTCTGGACTTTCTTTTACTCTTGACATTCTGGAATCTCCCTAGATAATAGCTTCCAGCTTTTTACAGGCTTTATCTCTCCTGCTACAACTTAAAGCTATCTGTCTCCAGTTAATTCCTAGTGGAAAAGAGCAGCAGTCTCTCCCCAAGCCCTTTCTCAAGTTGCATATTTCCATTGTGCCCCTCCTTTAGCCCTAAGCCCTCAGAGGACATAGAGGGGACACTGTGTGGTTTAAAATTGGAAAAAGTGTGCATCGGCATTGTATTCTTTCATCTTATTTATTCAATTTGTATGCTGAACAGATTATCTGAGAAACTGGGCTACATGAAGAAGAACATTGCATCAGAATTGGAGGGTTGGAGGAAGGCTCATTAACAAACACAGATTAATATATGCAGATGACACAACCTCACTTGCTGAAAGTGAAGATGACTTGAAGCACTTATGGATGAAGGTCAAAGAAAACAGCCTTCAGTATGGATTACATGTGAACATAAAGAAAATGAAAATCCTTACAACTGGACCAATAAGCAACACCATGACAAACGGTGAAGAAATTGAAGTTGTCAAGGATTTAATTCTTTCTTGGATCCACAATCAACGCCCATGGAAGCAGCAGTCAAGAAATCAAATGACATATTGCATTGGGCAAATCTGTGGCAAAGTGTTAAAAAGCACAGATGTCATTCTGAGAACTAAGGTGTGCCTGACCCAATTTCCTCACATGCATGTGAAAGCTGAACAATAAAAAAGGAAGACCTTAGAAGAGCGGACACATTTGAATTATGGTGTTGGGTGAAGAATATTGACTATACACCATGGACTGCCAGAAGAATGAACAAATCTGTCCTAGAAGAAGTACAGTCAGAAAACTCCTTTAGAAGCAAGGATGGTGAGACTTTGTCTTGCTTACTTTGGACATGTCATCAGGAGAGACTGATCGCTGGAGAATCATCATGCTTGATAAAACAGAGGATCAGTTGAAAAGAGAGAAACTCATAACGAGAAGGACTGACAAAGTGACTGTAACAATGGGCTCAAACACAGCAACAATTGTGAGGATGGCAGTGTTTTGTTCTGTTGTACATAGGGTTGTTATGAGTTGGAACCAACTGGCAGCACCTAAAAACAACTGGGAGGGGGAGGGCAGCCCCAGCAGCACAGCTTCAGTGTCTAGACTGAGAGTGAGGAGGATGGGGTGGGGTGAAGCAAAGAGAAGCTGGGAGGGAGCAGAGGGTGGGGGCTGGGCATGGGAGTGGCCTGGGCTTTGGGAAGTCTGGGGCCAAGATAAAGGTGGAGATGGAATGGGGAGTCTATGATAGGTGGGAGCTGGGGCCTGAGTTGTGCACCATTGGTGGGAATAATGCTGTAAGGGTCAAAGCCAGACTGAGAGGCCAAAGGAGCCTGAGTTTGGGAGGCAGGGGATGCAGAGGATCAGGAACTCGGACTCAACTCCCCGGCCTCAAACACAGGTAACAGCATCAAGTAGACCTTGATACTAAAACAGCTGTCTGCCCAAGTGGTCTGTTTGCCTCTAGTTACAACAGAAACCAGCCCCAGGGCAGGGATATCCTTCATTTTCATTGACTTTCCACCTCAGAACAAGTGCCTTCACGCTCACAGAAAGGAGGAAGTGGAGGTGAGGGCTGTTTGCCAGTCACACTCCACAAACTCCTCCCCAGTGGCCCATGGGTGGGTGGGAGGGGCAGACAGGGGGGTGGTGGGGTGTGGTGGGCTTTGTGGTTTCCACTCCTCCTGGCACACCCATGTGTAATAATGATAGGGAAAGAGTCTCCTCAGTGTTTGGCTGCTTCTGGATTTGTGGATCATGGTTGGTGGCGCCAGGAGGACAGCAGCTTTTTTAAGATTCCAGATGGACCTAAGTACTACACAGAAATCTTTGACCCTGGAGAGGACTGCAAGCCCAAGAAACCGGTTACCTCTTCCTGTCACCTGGTGGATCCTCCAACTAAATTTAGACCACTTCCAAGCCTCTTGCCACTGAAATTACCTTTGTACTAAATTGAGCAGAGGTCACAAAATGGCAGCCTGGGGGATCCTGCCCTTGGATAATTTTTATTTGACTGAGCTCAGTATTTAAAGAGAAAAAGTGGAATTACTTAAAAATTGGGATATTTCCACTAATTACAGAGTAAATGAGGACTATTTTAGGTGAAGGGAAAGACAGCACGCAATGCAGGAGATGTCAGCACAACTGGACTAAACCAAAAGCAAAGACATTCCTGAAAAAAGTGAACACTTCGAAGGTCAGCATAGCAGGGGCAGGGGTTTGGGGACCATGGTTTCAGGGGACATCTAAGTCAACTGGCATAATAAAATCTATGAACAAAACATTCTGCATCCAACTTTGGAGAGTGGCGTCTAGGGTCTTAAATGCTAACAAGCAGCCATCTAAGATGCATCAATTGGTCTCAACCCACCTGGAGCAAAGGAGCATGAAGACCACCAAAGACGCAAGGTAATTATGAGCCCAAGAGGCAGAAAGAGCCACATAAAGCAGAGTCTACATTAGCCTGAGACCAGAAGTACTAGATACTGCCTGGCTACAACCAAAGACTGCCTTGATCGGGAACACAATGGAGAACCCCTGAGGGAGGAGGAGAGCAGTGGGATGCAGACCCCAAATCCTCGCAAAAAGCCCAGACTTAATGGTCTGACTGAGACTAGAAGGACCCCGGAGGTCATGGTCCCCAGACCTTCTGTTAGCCCAAGACAGGAACCATTCCCAAAGCCAACTCTTCAGACAGGGATTGGACTGGACTATGGGATAGAAAATGATCCTGGGGAAGAATGAGCTTCTTGGATCAAGTAGACACATGAGACTACGTTGGCATCTCCTGTCTGAAGGAGAGATGAGAAGGTAGAGGGGGTAAGAAGCTGGCCGAATGGACACGAAAAGAGAGTGGAGGGAAGGAGTGTGCTGTCTTATTAAGGGGAGAGCAATTAGAAGTATATAGCAAGGTGTTCGTAAATTTTTGTGTGAGAGTCCAACTTGATTTGTAAACTTTTACTTAAAGCACAATAAAAAATTTTTTAAAAAGAACTAAAAAAAAAAAAATGGAATATTTCACTCATGTGTGGAGTCCCTGGGTTGTGCAAACAGTAAACACACTTGCCTGTTAAATGAATGTTTAGTGGTTTGAATCCACCCAGAGGTGCCTCAGAAAAAAAGGCCTGGTGATCTACTGGTGAAAAATCAACCCCTGGAAACCCCAAGGAGCCCAGCTCTACTCTGACATACATGAGGTTGCTATGAGTTGGTAGCTATTACTCAAGTCCAGATTTCTGGCTCCTCTGGTAGCAATGGACCTCGTTCCCTTAAATCATCAAGCGCCCGGCACTGAAGTGGGCTGCCTCCTTCGGATGATGCAAGCACCGTCTCTCCAGGCCTCCACAGCCCTTGCTCAAGCGGCAGAAGCTTAAGCACTAAGCCCTGCCGGTTTACTGCTTACCTCATCTTCCTGGCCCCTGTAGGCATCAGGGACCACCTTCCTCCCCACTGGAACTGAAAGAATGACCTGGCCCCGAAGACGATATAGGCAACATAATACAAAGACCAAAATTCCTATTAAAAAAAAAACAAAATTCCTATACTTAAAATATATTTTTGATATCTGATGAAAGGCTCTTCATAATAACCCTAATAATCTGCCTGCTCCATTTTATTCTTACTTCTACATTGCACTTTCAAGAGCTCTCATAACAGAAATTGCCTGAATCAACTGCACTTATATAATTAGCATAATAACATTGGTCAAGATAAATTAGCTTTGCGCAAGCATAAAACAAACAGAGGGAACCATTTCTCACTAACTGAAAGAAGTCATACAGTGTAGATTATGTCCAGAGATGCTAGTTTGGTTCAAATCTGCTTTGATTAAAATATAAAGAAAACAGCTGAATTGTAATAACAGAGCAGCTGTTTAACTCACTGGTAATTTCATCAGGGGACAAGGGAGTGGGGGCTAATGATTCCTGATAGATTGTACTGTCAGGTTATTAGCTATTCAAGTGAATATTCCTCATTAAACTCAATAGGTAAATTGGCTTCTTTGCTATTTGCCCCACATTCTTTTTCATTGTACACCTTGTATGATGGCACTGAACTAGCACTACACAAAATAAATCCACACAGGCAGCTGTTCAGTATATTCTAGTTTAATCTGAAAATATGCTGCATCAAAAGATCACTCAGAACCAATAAGCATTGAGACTTTCTTCCACTGAGAAGCCCTGGCGGCCCAGAGGCTAAGCACTTGCGTGCTAACCAAGAAAAGGTCAGCGGTTCGAACCCACCAGCTGCTCCAAGGGGGAAAGATGTGGCAGCCTGCTTCCATAAAGATTTATAACCTAGGAAATCCTATGGGGCAGTTCTACTCTGTGCTATAGGGTCACTATGAGTTGGAATTCAACTCGCCAGCAATCTGTGAGGGTTCTACTGAGGGCCAGGTAGGTGAAAAGTGTCGCCCTGTGAGGGCTGGTAATTGGCTGGGGAAATGTGATCAGATGACTCATTCCTTGTTTGTCTTCTTTGTGTTGCCTTCCCCTCCCGCTCAGCATGTTGGGCCTTGGCAAGTTACCCCTGGGCAGAGGACATTGGGTTAGTTAGTAATATTTACTGAGCTCTCACTTTATGGTTCAAATTCTGTCTTTGAGACAAAGGCTCAAATAAAATTATTAAAACCAAAAACCAAACCCACTGCTGTCGAGTCTATTCCAACTCATAGTGACCCTACAGGACAGAGTAGAACTACCCCATAGAGTTTCCAAGGAACACCTGGTGGATTTGAACTGTCGACCTTGTGGTTAGCAGCCATAGCACTTAACTACTATGCCACCAGGGTTTCCAATAAAAAGATAGCAGGCAGGCCTAAATCAAACCTGTTGCTGTTGAGTAGATCTGGACTCATAGCTATCCTATAGGACAGAGTAGAACTGCACCACAGGGTTTCCAAGGCTGACTGCCACATCTTTCTCCCATGAAGTGGCTGGTGGGTTTGAACTGCTGACCTTTCAGTTAGCAGCTGAGCACTTAATCACTGTACCACCAGGGCTCCCCTAGGCAGACCTAGTTCTTAAGAATTCTAGTTTCTAGTTTTGGCTTAATTGCTGTTTTACTCTATAATACTGAACAGGTGATCTCTTCTGGACCCTCATTTTTAAGATCTTATGGACACAAATGCCTGATCTCTAAGCCTGTAACAAAGGATGAGGCAGAGAGGCTGTAAAAGCATGTGACCTGGAAGGTCCTGTAAAGTGTTGAGTTATCATAGTCACACTTGTTCTCAGTGTTCTCTCCTGGATATCACAAGGGGTTGTGGTTTTGGAGGGTCACATGAGAACAGGTAGATAAACTTTTTAAAGATAAAAAAGGTAGGTGAATTTTTTTTTTTTAATTGTACTTTAGATGAAGGTTTACAGAACAAACCAGTTTCTCATCAAACAGTTAGTACACACATTGTTCCATGACATTGGTTAACAACCCCATGATATGACAACACTCTCCCTTCTCAACCCTGGGTTCCCTATTTCCAGCTTTCCTATCCCCCACCCACCTTCCAGCCCTGCCCTAGGGCTGGTGAGACCCTTCAGTCTTGTTTTGTTCCATGGGCCTGTTCAATCTTTGGCTGAAGGGTGAACCTCAGGAGTGGCCTCATTACTAAGCTGAAAAGGTATCTGGGGGCCATACTCTCAGGGCTTCTACAGTCTCTTTCAGGCCAGCAAGTCTGGTCCTTCTTTTCGAGTTAGAATTTTGTTCTACATTTCTCTCCAGCTCTGTCAGGACCCTCTGCTGTGATCCCTGTCAAACAATCAGTAGGGCACCCTCTTGTTGTACTGGACTCAGTCTGGCGGAGGCCTTGGTAGATGTGGTCCATTAGTCCTTTGGACTAATCTTTCCCTTGTATCTTTAGTTTTCTTCATTTTTCCTTATTCCCAAAGGGGGAGACCAGTGGAGTATCCTAGATGGCCGCTCACAGGCTTTTAAGACCCCAGATGCTACTCACCAAAGTAGAATGTTGAACATATTCCTTTTAAACTATGTTTTGCCAGTTGAGCTAGATATTCCCTGAGATCATGGTCCCCACAGCCCTCAGCCCAGCAATTTTGTCCCTCAGGGGGTTTGATGTGTCTATGGAGCTAACATGACCTTGCCTTGTACAGGTTGTGCTGGCTTCCCCAATATTGTGTACTGTCTTTCCCTTCACCAAAGTTTCTACTTATCTACTGTCTATTAAGTGTTTTTCTATCCCCGCCCCTCCCCTCCTTCATAACCATCAAAGATGGTTTCTTTTTGTATGTAAACCTTTCCATGAGTATTTACGGTAGAGGTCTCATACAATCAAAAACCAAACCCAGTGCCATCGAGTCGATCCCAACTCATAGAGACCCTGTAGGACAGAGTAGAACTGCCCCATAGAGTTTCCAAGCAGCGCCTGTGCCGACCCTTTGGCTAGCAGCTATAGCACTTAACCACTGCGCCACCAGGGTTTCCTCTCATACAATAGGTAGGTGAAATTTTAGAAGCAATGAAGCATGGAGAAAAAACACAGATCAGTACAGTGTTTCTCATTATAGTGAGGATCCGGGTTTAAAAAGAATTTAACTGTGAAACATATACCTATGGCAGTCTGTGTGGGGTAGGCAACTGGTTATATGATGTGATTAAGGGGTACCCACAAAATGATCATCCTTAAGGAAAGGAATAAATCACTTGCCACTTGCTGTTACCGTGGCCTGCATTAATTCAGTCAACAGACGTACAGTGAGTCGGCTACAGTGCAGGGCCCCCATGGGTTGCCCAATAGATATTGATCACTGAGCTATGCCCCTCTCTCAATTTGAAGTTTCCTCTATTCAACATCTCTCCTACTGCCTGCCACGGGGCCTAACATCTTATTAAAGATACATTTCAAGCTGAATGTATGTGAAAGCTGGACAAATTGAAAGCAAAACATTGGCTTGCACATGGAGGCCGCCAAAGCGATGCTACTGTTCATTCCCTTATATGCATACACCTGCCCTCACTTGGCTGGTGTGTAATAATTTCCTCTCTAACCTCACCCCAAACATCTGGCACTTTTTATGTGAAGCCAGTTAAGATTTTTTTCCCCTTCTTTTTCAGAAGATATTAGGGGAAATATGCACCATGGGATGTGGGAGATGTTAAAATCCTACTGTTTATGTCTGCAATTCCTATTATTTTCTCCCATTCCAAGCATGAACATTTACCTCCAACTGAGCCAAAGTTGAAATATTCAGTTGTTTCTTTTTTCTTTTAAATAATTCATACTTGGTGAGATGTGCATTTTTTGAAAAAGAAAAAGTAAACAAGGGGAAGATTTATTTTTTACAGACTTGCTGGAGTGGGGTGAGCATGCTGGTGAGGGTAGGGCCAAGATGCTGAGGGAAGGTGGAGGCAGGGACCAGTAGGACTTGGGTCCCTGGACCATGACCCAGCATCCACAGGAGGAAGGAAGAGTCCATCAGTCTGCCTCCTCCCAGATGTTGAATGCAAAAGGTGGTCCTCACCTCAGTAAAAAGGGATGTTCCTTCTTCTTCTCCCTTCTTTTCACCTTGTTGTTGTTGTTAGGTGCCATCGAGTCAATTCTGACTCATAGCGACCCTGTGTACAACGGAATGAAACACTACCCAATCTTGCACCATCCTCATAATCATTGCTATGTTTGAGCGCATTGTTGCAACCACTCTGTCAATCCATTTCGTTGAGTGTCTTCCTCTTTTTCCATGACCCTCTACTTTACCAAGCATGATGTCCTTCTTCAGAGACTGATCCCTCCTGATAACGCGTCCAAAGTACATGAGACAGTCTACCACCCTCACTTCTAAGGAGTGTTCTGGCTATACTTCTTCCAAGACAGATTTGTTCAATCTTCTGAAAGTCCATAGTATATTCAATATTCTTTGCTAACACCATAATGCAAAAGCATCAATTCTTCTTTAGTGTTCTTTAGTCATTGTCCAGCTTTCACATGCATATGAAGTGAGAGAAAATACCACAGCTTGGGTCAGAAGCACTTTAGTGCTCATAGGGACATCTTTGCTTTTTTACACTTTAAAGAGGTCTTTTGCAGCACATTTGCCCAGCGTAATACATCATTTGACTTCTTCACTGCTATTTTCATGGGTGTTGATTGTAGATCCAAGTAAAATGAAATCTTTGACAGCTTCAATATTTTCTCCATTTCTCATGATGTTGCTTATTGGTACAGTTGTGAGGATTTTTGTTTTCATGTTGAGGTGTAATCCATACTGAAAGCTATAGTCTTTGATCTTCGTCAGTAAATGCTTCAAGTCCTCTTCACTTTCAGCAAGCAAGTTTGTGTTATGTGCATATGACAGGTTGTTAATGAGTCTTCCTCTAATCCTGATGACTTGTTCTTCTTATAGCCTAGCTTCTCAGATTATTTGCTCAGCATATAGATTGAATAAGTATGGTGAAAGAATACAATTCTGATGCACACCTTTCCTGATTTTAAACCATGCAGTATCCCCTTGTTCTGTTGGAATGACCGCCTCTTGATCTACGTACAGGTTCCTCATGAGCACAATTAAGTGTTCTGAAATCCCCATGTTCTTTCTTCCTCGCCCTTCTTTCCATCTTAAAACAACTGTTTCCTGACCAAGGGCTCAGGGTGGAACATATTTTCTGTCCTCTGGTTAGAAAAACAAACTCTACACCTCTAGCTTCTTCACTCTGGCTGGACACAGACTCCCTTATCTGCCTGGCTCAAGGAACAAACTGTTCGGCTTGATGTCCTTGATCATCAGTGTCTCACGGTCCCAGCCTAGTTCAATTTCTAGGATACCCAGCTCCATCCACAAGCCTTGGCAGAGAATCCCCGCCCTTTGCTTTATGAAAATATGAATGTTGCTGAGCCCCCAGGACTTGTTCTTTATCACTCTGGGGTATTTTCTTTGAATGGAATCCAGTCTCTCAGATTCCCACGTCCCAAGAAGCTACTCTCTGTCTGATGTAACATTCTGTTGCCGCTCACTGTGAGCTGGTCTTATTTTGTTCTTTTCATTAGGGAATGTTTTCATCAGCGGCCTGTGAGTTGGAAAGGCTCCATGCTCAAAAAGAGGGTGGCTTTGTCTCTCTTCATTTCATGACCTCTGCCAGGAGTTCTTTTGAGGTTCCAGACAAGACATAATGGGGAGAAATGCTAAGAGCCACAGCACTGGTGCAATGTTGGGATTTGCAGATGAACTACTAGTTAGGCATCTAGATATATTAAAATTTTGTCTCTATAATCTGGATGTGACTAACTCTTAGTTAATGCTAGAGGAATAGGCAGAGTTTGTTCTCAAGGGAGAAAAGCAGAATGAGAAAACAGGCATATGGACAACTGGCAATGTTCCAACTACTTTGTCACAAATTGCTAAATTCACCATTATTAGATCCAAACATTATCAGCAAATTTGAGTCTCTTTGGAACGACACTGGGTTCCAGCAGAGATGGCCCAAACCTCCTCAATATGGAGGTGGAATACTAAATTCTATTCTATTAACTCAGGTTTTTAGGAAGGGAAGTAGAGCTTCTTAACATTTGTTATCAATTTGTTATCAATTATGTGTCAAACACTAGTAGGATACTTGCATGTATGTTAATTTAATCCTGACAGCAGTTTGGAAAGTAGGTTATGACTACAATGTGTCTGTGGATTTATTTGATTTAGTTTTATTACATTCATATGACTCACTCTCTTAATCGGTCAGGTCATTGCTCAAATGTCCCTTTTCACATGTGTTTACTGAAACCCCTATCCATAAGAAGAGCTCCTGTCATTCTCTGTCTCACTTGTATAATCTCCTTGATACTGTTACTTTCTGGGTGAATTCCTTATTCCAATTTGTTAATTCTCTCTTCAACTATGTCTAGTATAGACTATCCTACTGAGTTGTTTTTTTTAATGGCTATATTTTTCTTCTCCAAGTTTTCTAATTTTAGATCCACATGTGTTTATTTCATTTTTGCCTGTTTTGGTGGCATGTGTTATCTTTTTTAAGGATGCAATTCCTTCATTTATCTCTTTAAGCATTCTAAATGTACATATTTTCAAGTATTGCTCCAAACTATTATTTTAATTTTTTCTGGAAAACACTTCTTATAGTAAATGGAAAAGGAAGGACATTCTTTTTGTTCCCCTCAGTGCTCAACGATTATTAGCTATCAATAGAAAGAAAACATGGTACAATGAGCTCTTATAGTAGTGGCTGTTAACGGATGAGATGTGTCTCTCCTCATAGGTAAGTGATGCTACACTGGAATTCTTTTGTGCATCTTGGGAGATACAATCTTACCTGTGCTACATGTTATTTTGTGGCAACAGAAAATAGGCTGAGGGCCAGCCAATCTTGCACGGCAATGTTTTTGTTGGGAGGCTGGATTAAATCCCCTGCAAGGACGAAATAATGGCCTATAATGGGCTGAGAGCTGTGCCTATGAACCTGCTCCCATTTATAGAACTAAGAAGAGGATTCAGCTAGTGCCCGAGTGGACAATGAGCCCAACCTAAGGCAATCCAATAGCCTCTCTGTTGATAAAGGTATAGATATTGCCTTGGTCAAAGAGAATAAAAAGGTAAAAATAGGTTATATGGGGAAAATGCTGAGGAACAAGGAAAAGGGATCATCATACCAAAGACTCAGAGGAAGAACCTACTTCTGAAAATGATTTACTTCAGGAATCAGAAAATTGGGGGATATGTGTGGCATCCCCAATAGACAGAAAAAGGTAGGAGAGAAGAAAAGCAAAAATTTCAACACTAACAGAAACCCAAAGAAACACATGTGTTAAGAATGAACCATAGGATTTCCCCAAAGATACACAAATGGTTAATAAGTACATAAACCCCATTCCAAACCCAACACCCACTGCTGTCAAGTTGATTCTGACTCATAGCAACCCTATAGTACAGAACAGAACTGCCCCAGAGGGTTTCCAAGGAATTCAAACTGCCTACCTTTCGGTTAGCAGCCAAGCTCTTTAACCACTATGCCACCAGGGCTCCATAAACATCATTGGTCATTTAAAATCAAAACCTGTTGCTGTGGAGTCGATTTTGACTCATAGCGACTTTATAGGATGGAGTAGAATGGCTCCCATAGGATTTCCAAGGCTGTAAATCTTTACTGAAGCAGACTGCCACATCTTTCTCCCACGGAGTGACTGGTGGGTTCAAACTGCTAACCTTTAGGTCAGCAGCCAAGGGAAATGCAAATCAAAACCACAATGAGATACCACTTCACTCCCACTAGGACGGTTATTATTGAAAAAATGGAAAATAAGTGCTTGTGAGGATATACAGAAATTGGAACCTTTGAGAAACGTTCCTGAGAATGTAAAATGGTGGAACTGCTGTGAAAAAACAGTTTGGAGGTACCTAAAAGAGTTAAATATAGATCTGCCATAAAAGACCAAACCAATTGCTGTCGAGTCAATTCTGACTCATGGCCACCAATGTGTTACAGAGTCAAACTGTTACGTAGTGTTTTCTTAGATATAACCTTTACGAAAGCAGGTCACCGGCCTTTCTTTTGCAGCACCTCTGAGTAGGTTCAAACCTCCATTAAGTTAATAGCCATTGTCAAATGGCTTGGACCATCCAGGGACCTTAGAATTACCATACGATCCAACAATTCTACTCCTAGGCATCAACCTAAAAGAATTGAAAGCAGGGACTCAAACAAATACTTGTACACCAATGTTCATTGCAGCACAGTTCACAACAGCTGAAAGGTGAAAACAGCCCAAATGTCCATCAGCAGATGAATGGATAAACAAAATGTGGTATATACATACAGTGGAATATTATTTAGCCATTAAAAGGAATAAAGTTCTGGTACATGCTATGGCATGGGTAAACCTTGAAAACATGCTAACTGAAATAAACCAGGCACAAAAAGACAAATACTGTATGATCCCACTTGTGTGAAAGATTTTAGAAAAGACAAATGCATAGAGACAGAAAGATTAGTAGTTACTAGGGGCTGGAGAGGAAACCCTGGTGGCGTAGTGGTTAAGTGCTATGGCTGTTAACCAAAGGGTCGGCAGTTTGAATCCGCCAGGCGCTCCTTGGAAACTCTATGGGGCAGTTCTACTCTGTCCTATAAGGTCACTATGAGTTGGAATCGACTTGACGGCACTAGGTTTCGTTTTGTGGTTTTAGGGGCTGGAGAAAGGGGGAAATGGGGAGTTATTGCTTAATGAGTACAGACTTTCTACCTGAGTTAACGAAAAAGTTTTGAAAATAGTGGTGATGGTTGCCCCCCCCCCCCAAAAAAAAGAACGAAAAAGAATGAACAATAGACCATTTGGGTATGCTTAACCTCTGAGCACCTACCATGCCCCAGCACTGTCACAAAAGCTGGTGCCCCAGAGATGGCTAAAGCATAGTTCCTGGCCACTGGGAGCTTACCGTCCAGGGATCCCATTCCAAAATAATAACTTATTCCAAATTAAATAATGGTGAACTATGATGTTGTGAAGTACTACTGTATTTAAAACGATTTATTTTCTAAACATACTACTCTATTTTGAAAAAATTAAATTATAATCTCCTAAGTAAACAAGTTAAGTTCTACAGCTGCTAACCTAAAGGTCGGCAGTTCAAATCCACCAGGTGCTCCTTGGAAACTCTATGAGGCAGTTCTACTTTGTCCTATAGGGTCGCTATGAATTGGAATCGACTCAACGGCAATGGGTTCTTTTTTTAAGTAAACAAGTCAGGGAGTGCACAGAGGGTTCAAAACCAATAAATGTCCTGTTGAGCTCCTGGTTGTTTCAATACACTTTAAGAAAGTCTATGAATCTTTGGAAGAGATATTTCTCCTTGTTTTTACTGAAGTGATAAAAGATACACAGCGAGAGAGGTAAGGTAATGGCTAGAACAAAAGCTGCTGCGTCTATTCAATCTCCATTTAGCACTGGGGTTGAACTCCATGAGGGCTCTGATGAGTCAACTTTGCACCACCAGAGAGTCACGTCAGGGAAGCACTCAGTGAATGCTTCTGATCTCGATAACAGGTGATCCAAATCCTGCCTGACCTTCTGCCGCCAGCCTTCCCATGGCTTATTCTAAAGATGGAAATCAAACCAACAAACCCAGAACTTCTTATGCTGTCTTCATTACCTCCAAGGAAATAGCAGCTCACAACAAAAGAGTGTAGGGGAAAGAGAGCAATTGTTTCTCACCAGTAATTAAGCTCTTATACACAACACTGCCTCCTGGCACAGAGGTTGACCTAACGGTGGGAATGGAACCCAAGTTGGGCCAATCATTGAGCTCCCTCCCCTGTGCACAGTGACTGAGTAAGGGATAGGCATCTGAACCAAGTGGGGCCAATTGCAATGGATCTTTAGAATTTCTGACCTGAGAACCAGAGAGCACAGTGCTCGTCTTCTCCCTGTGATGGACATTAGCAGCTCTGAAGCCATCCAGATGGTGTCTCCTGCCATGTGAAGGAAGCTGGCTGGCCTGCAGTAGAAGGAATGTCAGTAACGTCCAGAGATGCAGGAAGAGGGAGGCGTGACAATATCCCAGACCCTGTCCCAGCTGTTCCTGAGGTGCAGCCACACCCAACCTTCCTGTAGTCACCAGCCTTCCAATTACATTTTCCTTTGAGTCTAAATGAGTTTAAGGTACATTTGACATTTACGACTGTAAACCTTCTGATTATTATCCTCCGTATGTGTTTTAGTTTTCCAGAATAAAATTATTTTTGTCCTGATTGTAAGAATAATGCTTATTTAAAATTTTTTCAAACAATAGTGAAAAGAATGATATATAAGATAAAAATTACTGTTCCACCATGCAGACATAACCACTGTCTGTTGACACCAGAACTTGAGAAGAAATTGATCCTAAAGAGATGATCAAATGCTCTAAAATGCATGTACAAAGATACTCATTGCTGTGTTCTTTATAATAGTGAAACTTAGGAAATATTATTATTCTTCCAGGCATCTCTTTCAATAGACAGCTAGCTAGACAGATCATTTACAAAAGTGGGATACATGTAATTGTACAATAGCCATTTCCTCTAAGAATGTGTTTTGGGTATCTTTGTAGGACAGTTCCTCTAGGCCTACATTTTTTAATTTTTTATGGTTGCATAGTATTTTATTGTAGTAATGCACTTTAATTAATTTACCCAGTTCTGTTTGCTGGACATTTATTTCCAAAATTTCATTATTATAAAGAACACAGCCATGAATATCCTTGTACATACATTTTGGAGCATGTGACAATCTCTTCAGGATACATTTCTTACTTCTCAAGTTCTAATACTGTCATTTGCCTTACGGGACTTGGCAAGGTTTGGGGAACCCTCCTGGGGCCAGTGCTGTCGGTTTCATATGTGCCCTCTTGATTCACTGCCTCATTCATTCATACTTTCAACAGACATTTACAGAGAGCATCTGTGCCATCTACTCTGCTAGACTATGGGGATAAAAATGTGGGTTATGTTTTGAGTTTTATCCTTAAAGAAGAAGGAGGAGCTAACATCTAGTGACTTCTGACTTTGTGCCAGGCACTGTAAAGGGTTCTTCAGCTCATTTATCTTCATTCTAAAAAAAAAGAAAAAACTCTGCAGTGGTTAGTATTACCTCTTTTATATAAATAGGGAAAAGTAAGATCAGAAAAGTTTAGTAACTTGCTGCAGATCATACAGTTAGTAAGTGGCAAGGCTGGGATTCAAAACCAGGTCTGTCCGATTTCTTTCTGTTACACATAGTTTATAAAGAAAGATTGAAAACAAATGATAAAACCAAGTCGTAAGTGCTTTGCAAAATCTGAACAAAGGGATTTCTTTAGGCTCATCACTGTGATGATCTGCAGAGACGAGCCTTGGACAAGTCTTTTGCTTGTAGAGGGTAGCATTTTAACAGTCCAGGTTAAAAGGACAAAACCAAATCTTAAATGATTTGCCCTGAGCTCTGCACAGTTCCAGGAGGCCCTTGATAAGCCAGAATATTTACCAGCTGGGAAGTAGAGGGGGCACAGAGGGCAGATTCTAAATAATCAAGAGAACCTGGATCTAGCAAGTGTTAACACAGGGCGTTCCTGGAAAGATCAGGAACCCCCTGATGAGGTAAGAGGAAAGTGATAAACCCTTGGGAACTCTTAGAGCCCAGGCTAGTGGGGGTGGTACCCTGAGGGGCCTTGAACCATGGACAAGTGGTGCCCCAGCATAAGACAAACCTTAGAATAAGCGTGTATTTTACTGGAGGCCAGGCAAGGAGGAGCCTGTGAACACTGCTTACCAGGTACAGGGCTGTAGTAGCTGATTAAGCTGGAGGGTTATGTGACTCAGGATTCATTGAAGTCTTTAGATTTGTTTGAAGAAGATCCACAAAGCTGACCAGACAGCAGCCCATAATGTCATGCCAGGAAGTACTTCCCCAGAGTGACAGGTCTCAGCTCTTTCTTTCCCCAAGTAAGAAGAATTGATGTTCAGCACACTCACATGTGAGTAGTTCACCACACCTATGGGACTCGATTACCACCCATTTGTCAGTTTATTGTACTGTGGATGCTGGAAACTACACCACCAGCATTTCAAACACCAGCAAGCTCACCCGTGGTGGACAGGTTTCAGTGGAGCTTCCAGACTAAGACAGACTAGGAAGAAAGGCCTGACGATCTTCTGAAAATCAGCTGATGAAAACTCTATGGATCACAACACAATATTGTCCAATGTCATGCTGGAAGATGAGCCACCTAGGTTGAAAGGCACTCAAAATACACAGTGGCCACAACAAAGGACTCAAGCATACCAACCATCATGAAGATGACCCAGGACCAGGTAGCATTTCATTCTGCTGTGCCTGGGGTCACCATGAGTAAGAGCCAACTCCAGAGCAACTAACAATGACAACGGGGCTGGTATCTCATGCTCCTTTCCTTGTACTTGCTCTAAGTAGGCTCCTTGTACTGCGGCTTAACCCTCCACTGAAGGGATCACGGCAGAGTTCAATGACTTTCAAACTTAACTCCCTCTTTTAAAAGAAAATCCTAAATGGAATACCAACATCTAAAGCAAGTATAATTGGAGCTGCTCTGGACAGAGTGGTCATCGGGATGCCAGGATTCCCTTCCTCTCTGAGGGTACTGTGTTGGGATCTCAGTTTGAATACGACTGCCACAGCTGGTAGAGCTCTGAATTTAGTTAGAACACCCAGGTTCCAATCCAGGTTCTGCCTCAGGAACAATGTGGCTTTGGAGAAGTCATTTCACCCCTCTTTGACTCTGCTTCCATCTGTGAAATAAAGATAATCATTCTTGTCTACTTTAGAGGTTGTCGTGAGCATCCAGTGCAGCCCTGTGGTAAAAATAAAACCAGGTATAAAATGCCATATAAACATGAGATGTTCTTCCCTTGAATTCTCCACATCCTAGGGCTGGGGCATAAGGCACACCACATGGGATCACTTTTGTGATTTCCAAAGAGAAATGGTTATTCTGAAGATAAATTTCTTTAGACCCCCCCCCCCCGCCCCCATATTGTTAAAGTAGCTCTGGTAGCACTGTGGTTAAGCGTTTGGCTGCTAATTGGAAGGTCAACAGTTCAAACTCAACAGCTGCCCGATGGGAGAAAGATGTGGCAGTCTGTTTCCATAAAAGGTTACAGTCTTGGAAACTTTAAGAGGCAGTTCTACTTTGTCCTATAGGGTTGCTATAAGTTGGAATCGACTCAATGGTAACAGGTTAATGGGTTCTCCATGTTGTTATACTTGAGTTGTCCTTTCCACTTTTCTCTGACAGACAGGCACACTGATGTCTGTGCTTCAGTCCTCTACAACCAGAGACCTGAATCTGCTACCCTCAGGTGCACTCACCTGCGTCACAGCCTCTTCCATAGTGCTCCATGTGTCCCAGCCAATTTTGTCCCTTATGTCTCTCTGGGACATCCATTTTAGCAGGGAATAACAGAGTCACTTTCTCTGCCTTTCTATGTTTACCCCAGGTCCATACAAAATAAAAATGCAAGCCCCTTCTCTGACCTGTATCACAGAAACTGTTACTTCTACTGGGTCTCCTATTGCTCCTATGGCAGGATTATTGGTGGGAGCATCAGAAGCGACTATGTCAATTCCTCAAAGCTATGGGTCAACTTAAATAGTGGGCTTATTTGGAGGTTGGTTTGGTAAATGATGGTGCCCACATTACTAAGGCTTTTTTTCTATTGTATGGTGCTCAGGGTGGGTTTTGACATCTACTGGGGTGGGGTGAGTTGTATCTCCACATCCCCATAGAGTCACCAGTTGTATACCAAGGCTCAGGGTATGGCGGTTATATTTGTTTTCTGGGTAGGAACTCAAGTGGTGTTACTGTGATTTTTTGCTAGTAGAATGGTGTCAGGTCCTTGATGCCAATGGTTACCCCTTAAGAGAGAGAGAGTTGGCTCTCCTCAGAGGCCTACGGTTTGAATACCCATTATGAGCAGGGTGGGAATTGGACTTCAAAGGTGGGACAATATTCTGTCACACATTCCACAGACTAAGAGAACTTAATTTAGAAGAGGGAGCCCCTGTGTGTTGTAAACGGTTAACAGGCTTGGCTACTAACTGAAAAGTTGGAGATTTGAGTTCACCCAGAAGCTCCTCAGAGGAAAGCCTGGTGATCTACTTCTGGAAAATCAGCCACTGAATACCCCTATGGAGCACAGTTCTACTCGGACACATGTGGGGTCGTCATGAGTCGGAATTGATTCAACAGCAACTGGCACTCAGAAGAGATTTGCTTCCTGCTTTTACATCTGCTTTGACATTTCCTACAGATTTGTAGCCCACTTGACTTTAGTGGAGCCATAGAGAGACTTTCTGGAACTGTGCAACGCCTCTTTACATTTTGTGTTTGACATAGTCCCATGAAGAGAAGGGATGAGAAAGGTGAAAGGAGAGAGGCCGTTAGCAGAGAACTCTAGCTCTGAGATTCCCTGGCATCAAGAGCCGCCCGTCTTGCCAGAGAAGCACTTGGGGCTTTCACTGTTTTCTCTCTTCCCACTGCGTAGGTCTGTTCCCTGATATTCCCCTAAAGTGTGGTAATCCCTCTGGGCCAGGCTTCAGGACTCTGGCGTTCTTCCAAAGAGTGATGTAGGAAGAGAAGCTTCTCCCACTCTCTCCACTCGCAGCCCATTCCTGTATCTTCCCTCAGTGCCAAGGAGACATCACACAAATCACTCATAGCTCTTACCCCAGTTCTCACAGGCAAGGTTTCCTGTCCTCCAGCCTGCAGGCTGGTGTGGGTGTGCTGTCACTGTGGCATGGGTTCCAGTGGAGTATCCTGACCCCTGGGCTCACCAGCTTTCAAGTTGAAAACTAAAGAACTCATTGGTGGATGGGAGTAAAATGTGTTTTGTGCCTACACCCCACATTAAATTCTGGCCCCTGACTATGCAACATAAAGGAGCCAGAGTGTGTACGGGATAATTGAAACCTCACGATAATTAGTTTTAACTTCCTTCCCCACCAGACCTTTTACCAGAGCTATTAATTTCTCCATTTTTCTCCTTTCATTTTCTCCGTTCTGTCTGTTTAGGGAGCTAATGAGCTGTGACAAGAACAAAAGGCGGCCAGCCACGGGAAGGGGAAAACAAGGATTCTGGATAATATGCAAGCTGGGCCACAGGCTTCTGAAGGGATCGTGTCCCATATCACATGGACAAGTAAGTTCTCGATATCCTCTACCCCTCTCCCAGGGAGGCAGTGGTAGTTTAGTGGTATAGTTGTCACCTTTCATGCTTGTGAGCCAGGTTCGATTCCAGGCCGAAACACCTTACGCACAGCTACCACCCACCTGTCAGTGGAGGCTTGCATGTTGCTATGATGCTGAACAGGTTTCAGAGGAGCTTACAGACTAAGATGGACTAGGAAGAAAGACCTGGCAAGCCAATGAAGGCCCTGTGGACCACAACAGTCTGATCTGCAACTGATCATTGGGATGACACAGGACTGGGCAGCATTTTGTTCCCATAGTACATGGCGCCACCATGAGTTGGGGGCCAACTTGAGGGCAGCTAACAACCCTTTACTCTGCTGTTCAAATCTAGTGCATGAGGCCCCTCCCAGAGCAAAGGTGTAGAAATGAAGGATTTGCTTCTAGAGTGGGAAGGGAAGGAGGAGCTGGCTGGCTAAGGGAACAAGGAGTTCTGTTTGAGGAGATCTAGTACTTTCTCAGCATCAGAACTGGCTGGCAAGCTTGAAGGCATGCAAATCCCTACAGGTGCAGGATGTAAAACAGGCGTGGTCCCTGGTGAGGCTGATGGGGCAGTCAACCACTGGTTTTGCATGTACTTAAAGGAGGCTAAAGTTAGGTTCTGACTCACTCCAGGTGTAGCACCACAGTTAGCTATTCCCTACCTCTGAGCCAGGGGATTACCCAATGCTTTGGCTAGGATGAGGTCTGGTTTGTCCTCTCAGTGTCACATATTGGGCCCCAGGCCTTCACTGTGTCGGGGTACAGTCAGGAAAAATCACAACTACTCCTTTCCTTCTCCCCAGCCAAATCTGATCATTGACGTAAAATCTGGCTAAAATGGGCCTGAAGGACTATCCTGCTGAGCCCATCTCCCTAAATCATCACGAGGATCCCCTAAGAGCAGGCTCCAGCCTGAGCCATTTCCACCAACCTGTTTTCTACAGCGCAGCAGTTAAAACTGTGCTATCACTCTTCCGGCTTTCATTCCAGGATAGGCCTTCCTTCCTGTGGCCCAACCTCACCTTATATCCGATGCTCTGTCAGGTTCTCTGGCCTTCAACTTTTATCTTCTTTTTTAGCCATGGCTTGAATTCCTATTCCAATGAGCTTCCTTGAGCCACTCAGGCTCACTCCCAAGACCTCACACAGGCTCCACGTGTGGCCTTGGGTCCAACCCCAGACCCCAGGAACTAGACCCAGGGGCCTGGAGGTGGGTGGTTGCCTCAAAGGCCCAAAGAGGAGGAGAGGTCATTGACCAAAGACAGCCAATGGGGAGAGCAGGTTTGTGGCTGTGTGTACTGAGTAGAGATGTCTGTGCCCCTTGGCCTTCTCAGTGCCCCCAGCAGCTCCCGCCTCTCTCATCTGTGAGATCCAGACAGACCTCTATGTGCAGACCAGGGAACAGGGGCCTGATTTGCCACACCCAGGAGCATCCATGTTGTGCTAGGGCACAGTACCCCCACTGTGTCTTTGAAAGGCTACACAGCACTGAGGATTATTTTTTCTTTTTATAAAGAATTCAGGATGTGTGTTGTGGGGGAGGGGTAGGAGAGGAAAGGGTGGTGGTTTCAGGCAGGATGTGAGACCTCCAGTCGTGGGTCAGCAGCTGCTGCGTATCAGTGGTTGTCAGGGCTGGACGCAGTCTTGTCCACTGTGGACTCTGTGACCTTGTGTGAGTGTGGTGTGGTGGGGAGGGGAGGTGGGGCCCCGGAGGGAGGAATGCTCAGATCCCCCTCCCCATCTCTACCTCAGGCAGCCTGCCCAGACCCGCGAGGGGGAGCACATTCCCTTATTTGTCCTGGAGTTCAAGGGCTGTTCTCCTGTGAGGAGAAAGCCATAGGTTCTGATGCTTACAAAACTCAGAAACTGATTTGTGACTGGATTCTAGTCACTAGAATAACATAATTCCACATGGTCCTCTTTTTTTTTTTAGTATCTTCTGAGGTAGATTTATTAATTATTTTTAACAACTGTTCCTGGTCTTTTTTTTTTTCCTATGATTTTTTTTGTTCATTGACAGTGTTGATTAGCTGCCCACAGAGAAGGCTACCATACTGGATGCCTGGGAGCTATACCATGACAACTAAAAAAAAATGGAAAACTGTTCTCAAGGAGTTAAATATCCGATGTGGTAGATGAGGTAGGACCCAAGGACATACAGCAGGAGGTATATAAACATACATAAGAATTACATAATACACAGTTGTGTAAACTATGGGGACAGGTAGTAAAGGAGAGACTTTCCCCAACTGTCCTTAAACAGGCACATAGACAACCATAGAGCCACTTGGGCCCTTGGAGACTGATATGGATTCCTCAGATGCTCTGAAACCACTCGAATCTGTTTGAAGCTCTATTAACATTTCTGTTTAAATATTGTTTTAAAAGGTTTATTCTGACACAGATGTTGGCTCCTCCAGGAGTTACTTCTGACCATATCTCCTCCAGACACCAGCTACAAACATCAGACATCAGGTCCCTGGAAAGGAAAGTCACTGTGTATGTGGAGAACCAGGACGTGATAGCGGGGGCCAGGAATGTGGTCACCTCAAAGCAACAGCAATATTGCGGACCTCCCAAACTTCCACTCTTAAACTAAGCCAGCTGTGCAACCGACCTTCTCACACCCCAAAAACCAACCAAACTGTTCCCATCGAGTCGATTCCAACTCATACCGACCTTATAGGGCAGGGTGTGACTGCCCCATAGGGTTTCAAAGGAGCAACTGGTAGATTCAAACTACCTTCCTTTTGGTTAGCAGTCAAGCTCTTGACCACTGTACCACCAGGGCTCCTTCTCACACCTGGGGAACTGTTTTTGCTTATTTGTCTGTTTCTGCCGTGTAGAAGGAAACAGGTGCCAAGAAAGGTAATTTGTAAAAGGAAACTGCTGCTTTATCCTGATTAACTGAGAACAGACAGAAGATTTTCGTCTTATGAAAGTTAAAGCTTAGAGAGGCGAATCAGGGTTTTCCAATTTGGGCACTGTTGGCATCGTGGGCTGGATAATTCTTCATTGTGGGGAGCTGTCCTGTTCACTGTAAAATGTTTAGCAACATCCCTGGCCTCCACTGACTAGCCTCCCTCCCCCACTTGTGACAATCAAAAATGTCTCCTGACACTGGGAAATACCCCGTAGAGGGCAAATCACCTGTAGTTGAGAGCCATTGCTATAGACTAAAGGGGTTGGGGTTTGTCATGGTTAATATAATGTGTCAAATTGGTTAGGCTATAATTCTCAGTGGTTTGTCAGACATTATGTAAACACCTCCTATTTTGTGATTTGATGTGAGTAGCTAATCAGTTGAAAGAGGAGTGTCCTTGGGGGTGTGGCCTGAATCGATGACATAAACGGATGTTCTGGCAACAGGGCTTCCAACTGGTTCAAACCCCGGCTAGGAATTTGCCTTTCTAACAAGTTTTCTGCAGAGAATTTGCATTTCCATCCCAGATATGCTGAATCAGAATCTACAGTTTAAGAAGATCCCCAGGTGATTCTTATGTATAACTTCCTGGGAACTTCTTAGAAATGCAAATTCTCAGCAGAGGTTTGAACCAGAATGAACCGGTTCAAAGCCCTGGTTTTAAAATCAGGATACAAATATCACACAACATTGTCTTTTCAAACTCTGATGAGCACTTTGGCACTTCCATGAGGTCACTTGGTGTCATGGATTGAATTGTGTCCCCCCCCAAAATATCTGTCAATTTAGCTGGACCATGAGTCCCAGTATTGTGTGATTGTCTACCATTTTATGTGATTTCCCTATGTGTTGTAAATCCTATTGCAATGATGAAATGAAACAGATTAGTGGCAGTTACTTTGATGAGATATACAAGATTAGCTAGTGTCTTAAGCCAATCTCTTTTAAGATACAAAAGAGAGAAGAGAGCAGAGAGACATGGGGACCTTATACCACCAAGAAAGCTGCAGTGGGAGCAGAGCGCGTCCTTTGGACCTGAGGTTCCTGTGCTGAGATGCTCCCAGACCAAGGGAAGACTGATGACAAGGACCTTACTCCAGAGCTGACAGAGAGAGAAAGCCTTCCCCTGGAGCTGGCACCCTGAATTTGGACTTCTAGCCTACTGGACTGTGAGAGAATAAACTTTTCTTTGTTAAAGCCATCCACTTGTGGTATTTCTGTTATAGCAGCACTAGATGATTAAGACACTTGGCAACCACAGACTTTGCTCATTATGGTCACTTGCGTTTTCTTCTTACTGGCTTGAGACAAAATAGCACATCTGGGCCCCAATGTGATCATAAACACAGAACAGATACTGGCACTGTAAGCTCTAAGGTAGGCATTCAAAGGCTCTAGAATATGTTCGTATTCTTTAGATTCTCCTCAAAATGAAAATAATATTTTATTAAAAAATTTAAAGTTCCCACAGAGAACTCCCAAGAATACACTAGGAGACTCTCAGAGGAGCTCTCATGGGGATTGACACTCTTTCACAGATGACAAATGAGACCCAGAAAGTTGCCCATGACAAAGAGCTACTGAGGGTCGGAGCTGGCTGGATGGAGTCTCTGGTCTGGTAGCCAGCACCCTTTCCTCTCATCCAGCCAGACATTTCAGAATTGTGACGTGGAACGTACACAAGATCTGGCTTATTGTTTTAAATGTTCATTCAACTGAACTGAATGCTTGAAGTTCAATTTTTGAAAGTACTAAATTGAACTAGCAATCCCAGGGTGGTGCAAACAGTTAAGTGCTCGTCGACTAGCCGACAAGTTGGACGTTCAAACCCACCCAGCAGTGCCTTGGAAAACAGGCCTGGGGATCTGCTTCTGAAAGGTCATAGCCCTCAAAACCTTATGGAGCAGTTCTACTCTGACAATCACGGGGTCTCTATGAGTCAGAATAAACTCAAGAGCAACTAACAACAACACATTCAACTAGGGAGTTTTGTTTTGTTTTTTTTAGATCTTGATCTTTTAAGGACTTAGTAGTACTATTAGCACTGTGTGTGTGAAATATAAATACATACATAAAAGTACATTAAACATAAACATCACGTTCAGTGAATAAGTAAAAACTCATGAAACTGCAGCCAAGTCAAGAAATAGAACATTTCCAGTGTCCAAAGCCCTTGGAGTATTCTTGAACACTATCCTTCCTCTCCCCTAAAAATAACCACTATCCTGAATTTTATTATAATGATTTCCTTGCTTTTCTCTACAGTTTTCCATCTACATACCACACACACACAAAAAAAAACGAACCTGTTACTGTTGAGTTGATTTCAACTCAGAGACCCTATAGGACAGAGTAGAACTGCCCCAGAGAGTTTCTAAGGAGCAGCTGGTGGATTCGAACTGACATTTTGGTTAGCAGCTGAGCTCTTAACCACTGTATCACTGGGGCTCCTCCATCTATATATGCATCCCTAAATAATACAGTTTACTTTTGCCTATTTATGAGGTTTATATCAACGGACCCTTACTTTATGTGTTTGTGTCTTGCTTCTTTGGCTCAATATTATATTTGTGAAATTTACCAATTTTTTTTTTGCAAGTAGCTCTAGCTCTTACCTATCCTTTCTATACCAGGTGGACATTTGCACTATTTCTAGCTGGGGGCTATTATGAACAACACTTCTGTAAACATTTTGTATATATCCTGGTCCACAGGACATACATATACAGTAATGGAATTTCTTCAGTTGTGAATAGGGTATGTGAATCTTCAACTTCAGCAGATAATGGCAAGTATTTTCCAATTGCTTCAATTTAAACTCCCACCAGCAGTATATGAGAGTTTGCATTATTCTCCATCCTCACTAATACTTTTAATCGCCAAACTTTAAAATTTCAGCTAATCATGTGGGTGCGTAGTGATATTTCATCGTGGATTTGATTTGCATCTCCCTGGTGACTAATAAAAGCAAGCACCTTTTCCTACACTTAATTGGTCACATGAATTTTCTCTTATGTCATAGGCCTGTTCTAGTCTTTTGCCATTTTTCTCTTGTCAAATTTAAGATAATAACAATGGAATTTCACAAATACTCTTCCAGATCATTTTTGCCATTCCTGTCTTCATTTTCCAAATCTAACATCTCATAATGGAATTTTGCCAGCTCTTTTTTTTAAACTACATTTTCATACAGAATAAGCATCCACCCATATATCATGGTTCTTTGTTAAAACCACCAATTGGAGACCAGGTCATTTATTATTCTCCTCTGTATTTTTTAGTGCTCCCTGTTGGATGCATTGTGATAAGTTAACCAAATTTCCAGCAATAAAGTGATGCCACTATTGGATATACTACCTTTGCAGCTGAAGTAATATTAAATAAAATATACACGTATGGCTACAATAGCTATACATATCTAAATAAAGAGTAAACAAACTGCCCACCCAAGCCTGAGCTCTAGCTTTTGCTCACCTTACCTCCTTTAGACATTTGGATATGAGCTCATTGGCCAGGAGTGAAGCCCATATAATCTACCATTAAATAAATTATTCAGTAATCTGTGATGTCCTGGTAACAGGAGAATCTCCTGTTAAAAAAATAAATAGCTGCACTGCTTACAGAGACACATGCTTGCTATTTATAGTCTTCACAGACGTTCCTTTACTAGCAAACCCAACTAGGGCTCCCCGGTAGTCTACAAGGATTGATGTTCGTTGCAGGGTTTTTATACCAAGCTGCTTATTAAATGCACATGTGTGGGTGTGTGATATATACCTACACACAGATAGGATCAGCAGAAACAACCCAAGCAGGTATGAGTTCTTTGTTAAATAGGTCTCATTTTCCGCTTAACACTTTGGAAACTCAAATAGGGACAAAGTGACAACGAGTCACCCACAGATCCAATGATGTGTATTCCTGGCTGTATCCAGGCAACTGGTCCCTAATTTCTTCAAAGCAAACATTTTAATCTTCTGCTAGGAATGTTGAATTTCCCTCCCAGACACATAGGAGCCTAGGATGCTGAGGCTTCTCTCTCCCCTCCCCTTTTACCCAGACGAGCATATGATGCCCTGGAAGCTGGACTGGGACCTGGGTTGCATCGAGTTGAGGAATTCAAGAAGCTGAGCAGATGGCTTAAATGAATTATCATTCTGGGAGGGCTGGAAAATAAATAGCCAGGTGTCTATTTTTTTATAGATGAATTTTTTTTATTAGAAAAAATGTTTTATGAGTATAGCTACAAAATTGATGTGTGAACAAAGCAATTTCCTTTACAACAGGCCCATGAAGGCCAGAATGCCCAATTAACTTTTGAGTTGATAATTATTGAAAATGTTTCAATACTGTACATCAACTCGTGTCTCAAAAGTAGGCATAGAATTCTGGACATATTGAAAAATGTGTGACCTGACAAGTGAAATGGAATATATATGAAATAGTGCTTTAATTTTCCCAATACTTCATACACTGTTCAATAGTAAAGAAGTTTATTTAAAAATAAAAATATGAAAGCTGTACAAATAATCAGTACCAATTAAAAATTGAAATGTACACAAAGTTTTTTAAAAATTTATGCAACCGCAAGGAGATTTCACTACATTCCTATGAGTATGGCTAAAATATAAAATATCAATTGCTGGTGAGAACGTGGAAAACCAGATCACTCATACATTGCTGGTGGGTATAGCCATTCTGGTAGTTTCTTATAAAACTAAACATGCAATTACCATATGACCCAACAACTACACTCTTGCGCACTTATCCCAAAGGAATAAAAACCTATGTTATATGTTCATACAAACACCTGTACATGAATGTTCATAGAAGTTTTATTCATAGTATCTCAAAGTAGAAATGACCCAGATGTGAATGGTTAAACTGTGATACATCAATACCTTGAAATACTACTCAGGCATAAAAAGGAACAAACAATTGATAGGTGTAAAAACTGAGATAGATCTCAAAGGAATTAGGTTAAGTGAAAAAAGCCAATCCTAAAAGGTTATCTCTTTTATATAACATTTCTGAAATGACATAATTATAGAGATGGAGAATAGATTAATGATTGCTAGGGGCTAGGGCTAGGGGGTAGAGCGAAGGAGGAGGGGGCAAGAGGAAGATGGGTGAGGTTATAAAAGGCAACATGAGAGATAGTGATTGATACCCAAACTTCCACATGTGAAAATATAGCATAGAACTAAATACACACACACACACACACACACACAAATGAGTGCATGTAAGACAAGGGAAATCTAAATAAGATGGGTAGATTGTATCAATATTAATATATCCCAGTTGTAATATTGTGCTGTAGTTTTGCAAGATGTTACCACTGAGGGAAACTGGGTAATGGGCACATGGTAACTCTATCATTTCTTACAACTGCATGACACTACAATTATCTCAAAATAAAAAGGTTGATTAAAAATTAAATGAAATCTAGTATTCTCATGACAGACATCTGTAAACTTTGTTGTATAGAAAAAGAATCCAGGTGTGAAGCAAAAGAAAGATCAGTGGAGAAGCCTGAAAAAAGTTCAAAGTGCAGGACAAAGGCAGAGATTGGAGCCATTCCTGTGCTTTGTGTGCATGTGAAAGGGTATCAGCAGAGGTTATTTCTGGGGTGCCAGGGCCAGAGTAGGGTGGGAGCTCTTAGCCACACGGCCTTGCTATGTGCCAGCAACAGTAAGGGGGCTCTAAGAAGCAAAGGCAGGAACAGATGGCAGCTCCCTATAGGGCCCGAGATCGAACCATGAGCTTTCAAGCTTCAGTAACTCAAACATGCGCCATTAGATAGAGCTAGAATTACTCCAGCTGCTGGAATCAAATCTTGTTTTGTTTTGTTTTGTGACAGATTCAAACCATGGACGGAACAGTGGATTATCTTTGGGTGGCTGTGAATGAAGCTATACGAGTCATCAAGTCTTCAATTGTGCTTCTGTTTGGTTATCAAACTACAATTCCATTGATACCCCCTCTTGAGTGTACACTCTGTGAGCACTATGAAAGGGAGCTCTGGTTGAATTGAAAACTTGTCCTAAATTTGTAATTACAATGTGCTCCCACTTATTCAGATCTCAATTAATTCAGCTTAGGATAAGCCAAGGTGAAGAAAATTAAGAGTTGACAAAAAGAAAAGAAATGAGTGAGTCAGGGCAGGCACTGGGCCTGTTCCCTTAGACCTTGGGTGGGCTCAAAGGAACCTTAAGACCAGGGCTTAACTTGGGCCTCACCTCATCTCAGAGCCGGATATGGGTGGAAGAGACTAATAATAACTTACTGACTGCCTAGAGGGGGGCCTAGGAGTCCAAGAGATTAGTGGGAAAAACAAAACAAAAGGTACTTAGAATTCTGCTCAAGACTGCAACTTTCGATGACGCTTTCTTAACAGCAGTTAACAGCCTGTACGTAACTGGTCCCTTAATCCTGCTCCAGAAACCAAGCAAGTTCCACAGTGTTTGCTCTTTAGTGGCTCTATTTCTGATTATTCATCATCCTGGTTCATTTGCTCTTCTTCAGATATTCATTATCATCCCGGGTGTTTAGAGGACACTGAAAGCACTTTAAGTATCTTAATGACATTTCAGTGTGAACATTGAGGTCTTTTTTTTTTTTTAAATCAATCCTCCTCGTGGCCCTCCAGAGTAAAATAAAATGGTTTGGGACAAACAAGAGGGAAAAAGATGAGCTTTGGACCTAGACAGATCTGTACTTGCCAGCTATTTAACCTCATCAAGTTACTTAACTTTTCTAAGCCTCAGCTTCCTTTTCTGGATGGAAAAGAGGTTAAGAGTAGAGGCTTTAGGGTCAGACTGGCTGGTTTGAAGCCTAACACCACCATCTACTGCCTGGGTGTCTTTGGGTAAATTACTGAACTTCTCTAAACCTCAGAGCAGCTAGTTTTCCTTCCTTCCTTCATAATAAATCCTTGGTTTTTAGCTGGACACATGCTTCCTAAGTAAAGACCACGTTTTAAAAACTCCCATGTAGTTACGAGTGGCTATGTGACTACATTCTGGAAGTATTATGAGCAACTTCTGGGAAGTCACCTTAAAGGAAGGGTATGTGCTCTTCTTCACCTCTTTCTCCATCTTGTTTCCTGGAATGCATATGTGATCGCTGGAGCTCTAACAGTTACCTTAGACCATGAGGATAAGGGCCACACTCCAAGGACAGTAGAGTTGAACTAAAATAAACTGCTGTCCCAGGAGTATATACTTTAAGACTTTTAATGTGAGAGAATACAACTTGTGTATTTAAGCTGCTGTTAATTCAGGCTTTTCTTGTCATGTGCTGATGAACTTAATCCTAACTGATACAATAGAAATCCTTATGACAACTACCAAGTGGCATTAGCAAAAACGAGAGAATAAGGACTTCTAAAAATTTTCACCTTAACTTGGGAACAGATAAGGGTGAACAGTTACTGTGACTGAACTGTACACGTGAAGACTGTTAAAATGTCAAACGCCTTGTCACATATATATTTACCAAAATTAAAAAAAAAATTCTCTCCTCCCTAAAAGCAATGAAAAAAACTGAAAAAAATATCAGAATTAACTTTTCCAGAACTCTAGAAATTAACCAAAGGTTTGCAGCAATCCAGGGAGCACATATTTAAGAAAAACAGCTGAATCTTGGTAAGAATAGTGAGCTTCATGATATTTTAGTTTTCTCTATTCCCATCCCTAGTTTCCAGCTCTGTGGTAGCCTTGAAAACCAACAGCCTGTGGTGAAAACTAGAAGCCTGTCAGCCACTGGAGGGGGTTTAAAGTGGTTGGAGCCCCTCAAAGTCTCATTCCTGGAGAATTATCATTATGTGACCTGCTGGTGCTTACCTAGAAGACCCCATATGCAAGGCTGTTTTTCATTGACCTGACTTGAAGTTAATGCAGTGTGAAATATCTTCCCCCCAGGGGTATTTATTAAAAACAATTTGAGGTAATTTCTAATTTGCGGCTCCCTGAAGTGATAGATAATATTAGTGGTTGAGGGAAACAATAGGCTAACCAAAAAGTTTAAAAAGGAAAACTGTGGGATAAGATGTTTATAGGGGCTTTGATAACCTCTGACATACCTCTGGGAATCAAGAAGGCCATGTGCATGCATAGGGCTGTGCACATGTACAGGAAAGCCCTAAGAAAGCCCTAAGGTCTCACCTCTGGCTGACCTCGAGACTCTTTGAAGGCAGGAAGTGAAGGCTAAGGCACAGTTGTCAGTTGTGTGGCTTAGTATTAAAGAGAAGCTCCAAAACACATAAAGAGCCCGTAGGAGACTTATTTGTTCTGGGCTTTTAATGATATTTCTGTACAATCATTAGTTGACTACTAAGCTAACTGAGCAGAGACGTTAGTGGGCACACAGGACAAATACAGGCTTTACAGAATTAGTTCAGAAATTCCACTAAACAAACAAACAACAAATCACAAAAGCAAAACAAACCTGCAAAAGGGAGATTTGACACATTTAAAATGCCCAGTTTTCAACAAAAAAATTATAAGACATGAAAAGAAACAAAGAAGAATGGCTTATACCCAGGGAAAAGGCAATCAATAGAATCTGTCTCTGAGGAAGCCCAGACGTTGGACTTAGCAGATAAATACTTTAAGTCAGCTATTATAAATAAGTTTTAAAAAATAAAAGAAACCATTTTCAAAGAATGAAAGGAAATTATGAGAATGATGTCTCACCAACTAGAGAATTAAAGAAAAGACAGAGATCAAAATTACAAAAAAAGAAACAGAAATCCTGGAGCTGAAAAGTACAATAACTAAAAAGGAAATTTTACTAGGGAGGCTCAATGGCAGATCTGAGAAAGCAGAAGAAAGAATTTACAAATGTGAAGATAGGTCAATTGAGATTACCCAGTCTAAGGAACAGAAAGAAAAAAGAATAAAGAAAAGTGAACAGAGCCTCAGAGATCTCTAGGACACCATCAAGCACATGAATATATGCATAATAAGCCCAGAAGGAAAGGGACAAAGAAACATTCAAAGAAATAATGGCTGAAAACTTCCCAAATTTGATGAAAAATACTAATTTACATACCCAAGAAACTCAACAAACTCCAAGTAGTATAAGCTCAAAAGATTCAGACCTAGATACATAGTCAAACTGTCAAAAACCAAAGACAAAGAGAGAATCTTGAAAGCAGCAAGAGAGAAGTAACTCATCACATGCAAATAACCCTCAATAAGATGAACAGATGATTTTGTATCAGAAGCCATGGAGGCCAGAAGGCAGGGGGATGATACTTGCAAAATGCTGAAGAAAAAAGACTGTCAACCAACTATTCTATATCCAGCAAAACTCTCCCTCAAAAAATTAAGGGGAAATTAAGACATTCCCTGTTAAACAAAAATGGAGATAATTCATTGCTAATAGAGTTGCCTATTAGAAATACTAAAAGGAGTCCTCCAGGCTAAAATGAAAGGATACTAGACAATAAACAAATCCACCTGAAGAAATAAGGAGCACTATAAAAGTGTACAGGTAAATATAAAACACAGTATAAATGTATTTTCCATTTGTAACTCTCTCTCCTATTTGATTTAAAAGACAACTACATATATCGATAATTATAAATCTTTTTTTTTTGATGGGCACACAACGTATAAACATGTAATTTATATCATAATTATAGCACAAAGGAGGAGGGAGGGAAGGGAGTTATACAGCAGCAAAGTTTTTGTACACTACTGAAATTAAATTGGTGTTAATCCGAAGTGGGTTATTAAAAATTAAAATGTTAATTTGTAATTTACAGAGCAACCGCTAAGAAAATAACTAAAAAAATACAGCAAAAGAAATGACAAGGGAATTAAAATGATTACCTAGAAAAGATCTCTTTAAAAGAAAGTATTAATGGAAGATTAAAATGGAAGATTAGAGGAACGAAAAGACACGTGATATACAGACATAGAGAAAAAATACCAAAACAGCAGACATAATCCTACCTTGTAAATAATTAAATGTAAATGAATTAAATACTTCAATTAAAAGGCAGAGATCGGAAGAATGAGTTAAAAAAAAAAAAAAACCAACTATATGCTGTCTGTAAGAGACAAACTTTAAATTCAAAGGCACCAATAGGTTGAAAGTAAAAGGATGGGAGCCATTGAGGCTGAACAAACCTCCAAAACTATTGCCCTGAGATAAAATTTAAACCCTAAAACATAAACCAAAAATATCCCCTGAAGTCTTCTTAAAACCAAATGATAGTTCAGCTTAACTAGTAAAGAATGTCTGCCTTGAGCACTTTTAAGATCAAACTAATAACAGAAACTCAAATGATTAGATAGGCACCCTAGGGGTAGGGGGAGTAAGTTTATGTTAATGGGAGAGAAACAACTAGGAAAAGGAAGATGAGAATGGTTGCACACCCTGAAAAATGTTGTCAGTGTCACTGAATTGTACATGTAGAAACTATTGAATTGGTGTATGTTCAGCTGTGTATATTCTCAAAAACAAAAACAAAATAAATCATAAGAAAAAAAAAAAGAAAGTAAAAGGATGGGAAAAAATACACCACACAAACAGTAACCAAAAGACAGCTGAAGTGACTATGTTATTATCAGACAAAATAGACTTTAAGACAGTATAGTTACTAGAGAAAAAGGACATTTTATAATTACAAAAGGGCCAATCCATCTAGAAGATACAAAAAATTATAAACATATATACACCTACCAATGGAGCCCCAAAACATATAAAGCAAAAAGTGAAAGAATTTAAGAGAGAAAGAAATTCAACAATAGTTAGAAACTTTAACACTCCACTTGCAATAATGGAGGCAGAAGATTAACAAAGAAACAGGAGATTTGAACAACACTATAAACAAATTAGACCTGACAGATACCTATAGAACACAAGAAGAGAACAAGCAGAACACACATTCTTCTAAAGTGCACATGGATCATTCTCCAGGATAGGCCATATGTTATGCCATAAAACAAGTCTCAAGAATTTTTAAAGTATTGATATCATACAACATTCTCTGAATACCACAGAATGAAATTAGAAATCAATTACAGAAGGAAATTTGAGAAATTCGCAAATATGTGGCAATTAAATAGCACATTCCTAAATCACCAGTGAGTCAAAAAAGAAATCACAAAGGAAATTAGAAAATACAGTGAGATGAATGAAAATGAAAGCACAATATACCAAAATTCATGGAATGCAACCAAAGTAGTGCTTAGAGGGAAATTTATAGTGGAAAATGCCTATATCACACAAGAAGAAAGATCTCAAATCAGTAACCTAAACTACCATCTTTATAGATGAGAAAAAGAAGAGTGTTAGGGTGGAAATAGAGAATAGAAAAACAATAGAGAAAATCAATGAAACCAAAAGTTGGTTCTTTGAAAAGATCAGAAAATTAAGAAATCTTTAGCTAGATAGATGAAGTAAAAAAGAGAGAAGTTATCTTAATCTTCTCTCTTTTTTACTTCATCTATTTTTTTTTTTTATCTAGCTAAAAATTTCTCAATGAACATTATTATTGACATTACAGAAAGAAAAAGGACTATAAGGGAATACTATGAACAGCTGTACTCCAACAATTTAGATAACCAAGGCAAAATGAGCAAATTCCTAGAAAGACACAAACTACCAGAACTGACTCAAGAAGAAACACAAAATCTGAATAGACATAACAAGTAAAGACATTGAATTAGGAATAAAAAAAAAAAAAAAACTACCCACAAAGAAAAGCCAAAGGCCAGATGGCTTCGCTAGAGAATCATGCCAAACACTTAAAGAAGAATTTATACCAATTCTTCACAAACTCTCCCCACCCCACCCCCCAAAAAAGAAGAGGGACTACTTCCCAACTCATTCTATGAGGACACTATTGCCCTGATGCCAAAACCAGACAAAAACATTACAAGAACACTGAAGACCAATATTCTTTATGAATAACAGAAACAAAAACCCTCAATAAAATACTAGCAAACCAAATCTGGCAGCATATAAGGATTATAATAACTATCCCTTAAGAATTATTGCATCTTATGCAATAAGTACTCAGTATTGTTCATTTCTTCTTCCTATGGTCACATGGGTTAGTGTGTCAGCAATTACCACTGTTCACCAATATCTGGTTTCCCTGTTCTTCCATGTACACATACCGTAATGTCATAGAGTAAAACACATGACTACAGTATTTGCTACTCCTCCTATCAAGAGACTGAATATTTCCCCATACCTTGAATCTGGCCTCGCCTTGTGATTGATCATGTCCAATAGAATGTGGCAGGAGTGATGTACAAATTCTGGAGCCTGGGTTCAAGAGACTTTGCAGCTTTTGTCTCTGCCCTCTTGGAATGCTGTCCTGAGACCCACTGTCTAAGGAAGTCAGTTAAACCTTCTGGAGGATGAGAGGCCACATGGAGAAGAACCGAGGCACGCCAGCCAAGCTCTACTTCCTGACATGTAAACCGAGCTCTCTTGAACATTCCAGTCTTGCCAATCTTCCAGCCAAATGCAGCCAGGCAGGCGAAATAAGCAAAGGAATTGCCCAGCCAACTCACAGAGCCATGAGAAATAAATTGTATTGTTTAAAGCCACAGGCTTGGGGGTGGTTTGTTTTATAGCAACCCATAAGTGATAGACTTGCCCTCCTGGAGTTCAGTATGGTCAGGACTTGCTTTTGCAAATTAAATATGACACATGCCATTTATGGGTGGAAGCATTTAATTGTTCCTGCTTACTTTTTCCCTACTGCGGCAATCAGGGACACATGCATTGATAAGGAGGCGCCATAAAATAGAATGGAATGCTGAGTCAACACGTGAGGACAGTTGCCCTGGATAGCTGCCCAAACCCACAGTAGATATGATGTGAGCTATAAATAAACTTTTATTGGATGAAGCGAAAGATTTGATGGTAGTTTGTTACATAGCATATCTAGCCTATCCTGACTGATACAGTTGGCATAGGAGGACAAGAGATTTAAACAGACATTTTCTAAGCAAGGTAATTTTCCCACACACATACATACACCCGAAAAACAAACAAACGCTCGTTGGGACCCTATGAGTTTCTAGATTGATTTGGGGAAAGGAAGAAATGCTTGGCTTTAGGTTGATAGCTAAATGCAAAGCTAGCTGGCTGGGATTCACTACAAATATTATTGTTTCTTTGAATCTATTCATTCCATATGCATTTGTTGGTGTCCCTACTGATCAACTGCATAAAAGACACTCGTGGGCTACCCCAGTACTAATCCAATAGTCCTTCGGAGAACAAAGAGGTTGTCCTGAACCAGGTCAGTAGATACAGCAAGCAGAGAAGAACAGAACACCAGTGAGCTGACCTTGCTGTCTCTGCTGAGCTGTGTCCCATTATCACAGTCAAGTTCACCTTACAGCTCAACTAGCTTGCAACAATTTTCTCATGTGTCAAGTTAAATGAGAAGAAAAATGTGCCCTGACATCTAAATGGTAGCTGATAAAAACAATGGTCCTTAAAAAGATATTTTTGTCCTTCAAAACCTAGTTACCTCTATAGCCGGGGCCCTGCAAGAATGCAGACACTAGTTAGGTTTGCGAATTGTAACGCTTGGTGTGTTTCTGCACAAAAAAGGGCTAATTTAACCCAAGCGAGGAAGATCTTGGCTGCTAAGAAAGTGAGCATGGGGGTGCCCCTTGGGACGCAAGGTGACAGAAGACAGATTTGTAGATGAGAATGGCTAGGACTGAGGAGATTATATAGTGCTCAAGAACTTTTAGATACATATGGACTAAAGATAAATGCCATTATTGTTGCACATTGTTGTCAATACTTCAGAAGGGTGTTGATTGGCATTGGCATGTGCGTCCCTGTAAGTCTGAGTATTCCTGACTTTCCCTGTAATTCATTTCGCCAAGGGGAAATTATTTACTATCTTTTCTGCAGAACAACAGCTCCTTTCTATGCTACAGTCACAGTTTCTCTAACAGTGTAATTCATTTGCCAAAATTGTTTGGTCCACAGTTTCCATTGATTCTGGCTACATACTTCTTCCTTCCCCACGACTCCTTTTTCTACGATTCTGGATTTTGTGAGTCAAAGTTTGGGACACGGGCAAGAACTCAACTTGAGCCAAACCAGAAGAAATGGACTTGAATTTTAAGAGGAATGGTTAGGAAGAGACATAAAGGAGGAATTCTTGATAAACGTTTATATTCAGATTAGGGGACCAATCCCCTGAGGATTTAGGCCAGCAACAGACCCCTCTCCTAACGAAATCTTCAGCGTGTGACCCACAAATGACCGGAAGCCCTTGAGCTACCCTTGTTTTCATCTCACACCCAAGTGCAGGCTAATCACATCTTCGCCATTGACTCCAAACGCACCAGTTAGAAACACAGATTTGACTAAAACTTTCAGGAGGAACCAGAGGTGATTAGGTACATGTACCTCACGCGGTCTCCTCTGATCCACTTTAGCTTCTCTGCACTTTCTCTGCAGTTCCTCTTCCCTATCTCCTTTTCAGTCTCTGTTCACTTCGCTCCCATCCCCCAGATCTCCTCTCAAAATCTTATCAGCTTGCACAGCCCCCTCAGAAAGACAAACCAGCTGAAGAGCATTCAGCAAAATAAAAGATATGTAGTTACACAGTCTGGCCATAAAGCCTCTGGGGGTGGAGGTGAAGGGAGAAGCCTTCGCACCCCTCCACATGGGGAGCCTTAAAATATGAAGTCAGGTTGGGGGATACCCTGGGCCTTTCCTCTGTTCTGAACTCTGGGGCAGGCCCATGGCACCATGAAACTCCCTCAATCCAGTTAGAAAACATTGACTTAGGCCTCCGTTGAGCTTAAGGCAGAAGGCTGGCCATGTGGTCTCAGGTCTTCCCAAAGGGCTGCATGGTTCTGTGATGGACTTTCTTTTTACTGAGTTAAATAAACCATGTTATCAAGAACACAAACATCTGTCAGAAGCCAGCATGCTTTTCCTGGAGGTATAAATTCTTGAGAAAATCAAGAATAAAGGAAATAGCGACAGACCAGAACAAAGGGCAGCATTGTTTAATAGAAGATACTTGGAACAAGAAGACAAGGCTTGTCATGGGGCTGGGCTCACAGTGGCTGTGTTGGACCTTGGGCAAATCTCTCATGTCTTCTGAACCTCAGCTTCCTCCGCAGTAAAAATGGACATGTCATCCCTACCTCATAAGGGTCATTGTAAGGCTTAAATGAGACGCTGTGTAGGAAAGGGTATTGAGAAAAAAAGGGCTTTAGCAATGAATAAGCCAACCTGCATTTCTTTTCAGCCTGAACACAGAGGATCTTGGATGCCATTAGACCAGCTTTTCCCACGTGCCTTGTTGTGGTTCCCAACATGTTGGCTCTTGTGGGGAGCTTAATCATTGTTTCAAAAGAAAGCTTGTTTTATTGTGAAATTGTGAAGTTACTGCCCTAGCAAGCCATGATAGCTTAAAAGAGGAGGATCCTTGATATGGATGTCAGAATTCCCCTAATACAGCCCCCATGGCCATGTGGTCTCAGGTTTCAAAGAGCAAAGGGGTTGGAGCAAAACTCAGGGATATTTGCTGCAAAGGCAGCTGGAACAAAGCCCAAGAGGATCTGAGAGAGAAACCAGAAGTATCTCAAGAGGCACAGTGGGGGGGGGGGGGGGGTGCAGGAAGACAGGGGAAGTAATAATAACCCCTCATCTTGTAGAGCACCCAAGTTTTTAAAGTGCGTATGCTTTGCTTATTTCATCAAATCTGCACCCAATGACCCTGTGTGAAATGTTACTACTTTAACTCTTATGAAATTGCCATATCAGCTCGGAGAGGTTAAGTGACTTTCACAGGTTCACCCAGTAAGTTAAGAGAGCATGGCAAAGATACAATTTGGGGTGATTTATAAAGTAAGGAAGCTTGAATTTTTCTTCACAAATTCCCCAGGACTTTCCCTTTTTACTGTCATATGTTACTAAAGATAGATGCCAGACTAGAGAAAGGAATAACTTGTAAATGGCATTTGGAGGTCTAGTGGGGCCAAGACTTCAGTGGGAAGGCAAAAGAATAACTGTCTTTTTCACCCCTAGCTCCTTGTTTATCACTGAACCAAACCCATTTGTGCTCAGTCCCACCTGTCTGTCCTCTGGCCTTGGCTGTTAACTGCCATCGCCTCACCTCCTAAAACCCCGGCTGGACACTGGGCTTCTGCATGTCCTCCATCGTGCCTATAGCCTGGTACCAGCAGGAGCCCTGGCTGCCAGGCCAAGCCTGAATGAACAAATGAAACATGGGGCATGGGATCTGTACTCATCAGTTAGTACCAGCAGAGGCCAGATAACACTGCTCAGAACTTTGAGGGAACTAACACCCTGTGAAGAAAACCTGGATCAGTGAAAGACAGGAGAACAGGAAAGGGTCAGAAGACAAATCCCTTGTCCTTTCTCTCCCACACTGAGGTGTAGTGGTTCCATCTGTCCTGTCTGGAGACACCCTGGGTGACCAAGGAACAGGCTGCATTTTCTTGTGAAGCTGGGGCTAGCCTGGCAATACACCACCTTACATTTGCTTTCCGTCCTTCCCTGCCTCACCTCCCACTTTTCTCACTCTTGCAGCCTTGGTATTGCAGGTCATTAGGAAAGACCAATCACTAGAATAGGGCCCATGTTTGGTAAAGCAGATGATCAGTGAAACAAGGGAAACCCTCAATGAGATGGGCTGACACAACAGCCATGACAATGGACTCAAGCGATCATGAAGATGGCACAGGAGCAGCCAATGTTTTGTTCTCTTATGTAAAAGGCCGCCCGCCATGTGTTGGAACCAACTTGATGGCAACAAACAACAACAACAAATTAAGCCTCAGCACACAAGCTTTGCCTCTGATGACAGTTTTCTAGGGAGTCTGGGTTAAGATGATTGCTTTGACATAAATTCCCATTTCCTACCACATCTGTGGAAGGATCCTATAATCTCCATGACGTTTTTAGACTAAAGGCAGAGGACTTTCCCTTGTTGAAGCCTGTCATCCACAGTGAGGATAAGCAGCGCCTGCAAGGTGACCCCTCTGAGCAGAGCTTGAAACCAGGTAGGTGCTTTGCATGAACACAAAGCTACAGAAGGTAAGTTTCTCAGGTGAGGTTCTCTGGGTAAAATGGTTTTCTAAGGCCCAAGAGTGCCACCCACAGGGATACGGACTTCTTTAATAAAATAAAATAAAGAAGACAACTCTGTAAGAAAATAGCAGCTTCAAATTAGTGAGCCATCTACATCCAGAAATGATCCATGCCTATTAATGAGATTATGGAGCCCTGGTGGCGCAGTGGTTAAGAGTTTGGTTGCCAACCAAAAGGTCAACAGTTGGAATCCACCAGCCACTCCTTGGAAACCTACAGGGCAGTTCTACTACGTCCTATAGGATTGCTATGAGTTGGAACTGACTCATCGGCAATGAGTTTGGTTTTTTGGTTTATTAATGAAATTAATGCCCCTCCTACTTTATAACGAAGAGATGAAAAAGAAAAATAACTTTAACACTCGTATGTGACAATCTATTGTGAAAATCATAAAAATGCCCTGGGATCATGAAAACCACGTGGGCTCAATGCATTTTTAAATCCCCCCAGAAGAGGAAGGCTTTGGGAATTTCCGCTGTAGTTGTCACTTACTAAGCTGAAACCATCAGCTGCTGTTGCGTCGGCTGTGGTTAATGGTGACCCCATGTGTGTCGGAGTAGAACTGTGCTCCACAGAGTTTTCAATGGCTGATTTCTTGGAAGTAGATAGCCAGGCCTTTCTTTCAAGGTACCTCTGAAGGGACTTGAACCTTCAGCCTTTCAGTTAGGAGCGTTAACCTTTAACTGTTTGTACCACCCAAGGATTCCTACCACTAAGCGGGTTTGGAGCTTAAGAGATAATCTGTTGGGATCAGCCATCATTTCCACTGTCTGTTGTCCTCCAGGAATCTGTCACACCTTGCATTTGGTAACTTTATCAGGCAGCAGTCATGGGGAGGCTGTGTCGGAGGCTAGTGCACAGCTGTAACCTGAGCATTCCCAGGGAGTGGCACTTGCTTGTCCACAGGGTGAGAGCTGCCATCGGTGAGCAGAGCCAGCTGGAGCAGCTGGGAAAGCCCCGGACCTCTCCCTAATATGTGAGGAGCTACCAGGCCAAGAAGGCCATTTCCGGGAAAGGCAGGTGCTGGCCTGGAGACAGACCAGGGGTGTCTCCTCCCTGCTTCTTCCTTTCCTCCCACTCTGTCAGAGCCAGTCTTCTTGACTCCTGCCCCCGGTTCTGTCCCTGGGCTCCATCTCCTCCTCTTCATCTCTGTGGTGGATCCTTTACCATCACTCACCCACAGTGCAAGCTCCCTATTCGTCTCCTGCCCTCTACATTTGTGCCCCTCTAATCCAGGGTTTCTTATGATCCTCCAACCACCACAGCAAATTCATAGGGGTGGGAGTTTAAAATGCAGATTCTCAGGTACTCCCCTGGCCTAGTGAATGAGAATATCCAGGTAGGACCCAGGAATCTGTATTTTTAACAAGCTCTCCCAGAGAGTCTGCTGCAGGCTAAGTCATCCTTTCTCTACTGCCAATCTAATCTTAAAAACAAATTTTTTTCATATTACCCCCTTGGTTTAGACATCTAGATATGTCAGATGAACCACAGAATTGACTCACCTAAAGTCTCTTTAGGAGCTCTGGTGGCACAAGTAGTTTGCCATCCAGTTGGTAACCTAAACGTTGGCAATTTGAAGCCCCCAGTGGCTCCATGGAAGAAAGGCCTATAAAGCAGTTCTACTCTGCAACACATGGGGTCACCATGAGTTGGAGCCTTACTTGATGGTAGCTAACAACAACAACAAATCTCTTTACCTGAGGGACTGAGGTGTCTCCTGGCCTAGGAAAGAATTCATCTTCAGGTAGGAGATATGACGTGCTTGACTTTGTGAGAAGTCCCTGCCTCAGCAAAGGAAAGGTTGGTGTTTGACTCCAAATTGTTCCCTGATACTGATCAGGGGCAGATTACCCAGTAAGCAAGGTACGCCCCGTGCTTACCTTACCTATTGGATAATCTGCCCCTGGTCCTGACCCACAGGCTAACTGACTCCTAAAGGGAGAAAGAGCTGTAAGTAAAACCTGGAAGGATGACCCTTTGTGAACACACATACAGCGCACTAGCAGCTCTTTGTAGGGGCCCCTCTTTGGGAGGGAGCCCTGGTGGCAAAGTGGTTAAGAGCTTGGCTGCTAACCAAAAGGTCAGCAGTTCGAATCCACCAGCTACTCCTTGGAAAACCTATGCGGCAGTTCTACTCTGTCCTGTAAGGTCACTATGAGTCAGAATCCACTTGACAGCAACGGGTTTGGGTTTGATTCTCCTTGGGAAGGCACTTCTCCCACATTGCCATGGGGTGACTCTAGCCCCTTGAGGACTTCCTGTGTTTGTGGTGGTGCCTGGCTAAAGAATGTAAAGACCAGTAGGAAAGCTTAACAATGCCTGGAAGAGCCTCTGGTCCTTGCAGGGGAAGTAGGAAGGATTGTGTCCAGAGATGAGAGAGACAAAGGCATCTGATGAGAGTGGCCATGGGGCCCCCAGGATGGAAGTGCTGGAGGGAAGCAGTGGAGCAGCAGAGGTCTGCAGCAGATGACTCAGTAACTAACCAGACACCCATTTAAAAAATATTTATACAACTCAATTACAAAAAGACAAACCAACTTGAAAATAGGCAAAGAATTTAAATAGATATTTCTCCAGAAAAGATATACATGAAGGGATGTTCAACATCATTAGTCCTACAGGACCAAGTCTACTGCCTTAGCTGGGCTGAGATCCTTTATGATCTGGTCCCTGCCCTTACTTAAAAGAATTTTTATTTTTAAGAGTCGTCACAAGAATAGGCATATGCACACCCATGTTCATTGCAGCATTGTTCACAACAGCAAAAGGATGGAAACAACCTAGATGCCCATCAACAGATCAATGGGTAAACAAACTGTGGTACACACACACAATGGAGTACTACACAACAATAGAGAACAACAACGAATCTGTGAAGCATCTCATAACATGGATGAATCTGGAGGGCATTATGCTGAGCGAAAGAAGTCGATCACAAAAGGACATTGTATGAGACCGCTTCTGTAAAAACTCATGAAAAAATTTACACACAAAAAAGAAATAGTCTTTGATGGTTATGGGGAAGGGGAGGAGTGGGGATGGAAAAATACTAAATAGACAACGGATATGTGGTACCTTTGGTGAAGGCTAGGACAGTATATAATACTAGGGAAGCCAGCACAACTTACACAAGGCAAGGTCATGGAAGCTCCATAGACACATCCGAACTCCCTGAGGGACCAAATTGCTGGGCTGAGGGCTTTGGGGACCATGGTCTGGGGGGAACATCTAGCTCAGTTGGCATAACAGAGTTTATAAAGAAAATGTTCTATAGCATCTGGGTTCTTAAAAGCCTGTAAGCATCCATCTAGGATACTCCACTGGTCTCACCCTTCGGGAGCAAGGAAGAATGAAGAAAACTAAATACGCAAGGGAAAGATTAGTCCAAAGGACTAATGGACCACATCTACCACGGCTTCCACCAGACTGAGTCCAGTACAATCCGATGGTACCCAGCTACCACCACTGACTGCTCTGACAGGGATCACAATAGAGGGTCCTGGACAGAGCAGAAGAAAAACATAGAACAAAATTCTAACTCAAAAAGAAAGACCAGACTTGCTGGCCTGATAGAGACTGGAGAAACCCTGAGAGTATGGCCCCTGGACACCCTTTCAACTCAGTAATGAGGCCACTCCTGAGGTTCACCCTTCAGCCAAAGATTGAACAGGCCCATGGAACAAAACAAGGGCAAAGGGGCGCACCAGCCCTGGGGCAGGGACTGGAAGGTAGGAGGGAACAGGAAAGCTGGTAACAAGGAATCCAGGGTTGAGAAGGGAGAGTGTTCACATGTAGCGGGGTTGTTAACCAATATCATACAGCAATGTGTGTACTGTTTAATGAGAAAATAGTTTGTTCTGTAAACCTTCATCTAAAGTTCAATTTAAAAAAAAAAACAAAAAACCCAAGCCTGTTGCTGTTGAGTCAACTCCAACTTACAGCAACCCTATAGGATAGAGTAGAACTGCCCCATATGGTTTCCAGGGAGCACCTGCTGGATTCAAACTGCCAACCTTTTGGTTAGCAGCTGTAGCTCTTAACCACTATGCCACCAGGTTTCCATTATAGGAATCAGGGGCGCGTTATAGGAACGTGGCCTTACTAAATGTGGAGGAGCCAGGGATGTGAAGACCTAGAAGGGAGAGCTGGAGGATGAGTCACTTACCAACCTACTGAAGCACTGGCCCTGTGGACAAGCTGGAGCTTGCAAAGAAATCTGAGAAGGCTGTTGTGTCTGGCTGCCAAGGTGGAACTGCAAAGTGGAGGAAGCCCTAGAAAAGGTCTATGGGAAGCTAGTTTCTGTGAGGCTCTGGCTCTGTGGGTCCACAGCAAAGCATCTGTTGGTGGGCCTGGGGCTGCTTCTGGTCAGCAGGGCCAGCAGGTGGGAAAACAAGGACAATTTGTGGTTGAGGGACTTAAGCCCTTTTAGGAAAAACCAAGCTGGGATTAAGCCAAAGGAGAAGCTATAAAAGCTTTCATAAATACTTACTGTTCACTACAATAAGATGAGGAGACCACACAGAATAAAGACAATATTTATGATATTTTAACATGCAAGGAGGAAACAAAGCATACGCTGAGGGCCACCAGGCACTTCTGTGTCTGTTTATGTTGTATCTGACCATGACTGCCTTCTGAGGGAAAGGGCACGGCTTTGTTTCCACCTTCCAAATGTGCAAGTCCTTTTGGCCAACTCCCACCTGGTACCATTCAGGGAAGAGAATTCTGGGAAACAGAGTTCTCAACTCCATCAAACTGACTAAGCGACACACCTGCCAAGAAAAGCGCTCTCACTCAAATTCTGTCCAGGGGTCAGCTTCAAAGAATGCCCAACCTGAAAGCGTGGCTGGAGTTCGGACCTATTAAAAGAAGCAAGTAGGAGGAGCCTACTGAATAGTTTAAAAGCAACAGCTACCTCACCCCAGCCCCTTACTTTTCTGATTATTCCAAAAAGGATACTGGAATCAAAATTATCCTGATTCTTAACTACACATACATAATGTGTACTAGAAACTCACATGAGGGCAAGTCTCAGTTTGGGAGAAGTCATGGCACTTAAAGTACTATCAAAAAGTGATTTCTTTTTCAGATTACTATTCATCTTCCATTATGCCTCATCCCTCTGTGCACTCTTATCACTCAGTCTTAGACCAATTGTCACCTCCTTTAGGAGGTCTCCTTGACTCCTTCCATCCTTGGGCAGTTAACCAAAAACCAAACTCTTTGTTGTCGAGTCAATTCCGACTCATAGCGACCCTACAGGACAGAGTAGAACTGCCCCACAGCGTTTCCAAGGAGCAGCTGGTGGATTCGAACCGCCAGCCTTTTGGTTAACAGCTGTAGGTCTTAACCACTGCACCATCAGGGCTTCTCTCAGGCAGTTACTGGCCCCCAAATTCAAGCTCCCATGGTATCATGTTCATATCTGTACTTCAACACATACTCAGGGGTTGCAAGCACTGATTTCGTGTCTTATTTCTGAGCTCCTTTTACCCAGCACTGTCCCTGGCAGTAGTTTAGTGACAGTGGTATCACAGTGTCCAGTTACTGGACTCCAGGGCAAAACTTCGTCCCCTTTCCCTGAGCCACTGCAATCCTCTTTTCACTTCCCTCCTTACTCTCATCTTCAGTCCCCTCAGAGTAGTCAGAGTAATATTTGAAAAATTTAAATTGATAACATTACTTCCTAATTAAGACCCTCCAATGGTAGCCCATTCCACATAAAGCAGGATCCCAGCATACGGCCATGATCTAAAAGGCCCTCAGGATCTGGCCTCTGCCGCCTTCTCCATCCTTATCTCCTACTTTTCATCCCCTTCTAGAGGTCAACTCTATCAGCCTCCTTGCTTGTTCTCACATACAACAAACTCCTCCCTGCCCCAGGGCCCTTGCACCTGCTCTGTCGGGAATGCTTCCCCCTGGAGCTTCTTGGACTTGTTCCTTCCCTGCTCAAATATTATGACCTCAGAAAGACCTTCCCAGACCACCTATTCAATTGCCCCCACTCCTCCATCACACTCAAGCCCCTTACCCTGATCTATTTTTTCCATAGCACAAAATCCCATCTGCTACTCTCATAATTATTTATTTACTGGTTTATAGACCGTCTCCTCTGACCAGAATGTCAGCTTCAAGAGGCCAGGTACCTGATCTCCCTTGTTTAAGGACATACCTGTGCCCAGGGCCTAGCACAGAGCCTGGCACATAATTAAAAAAAAAAAAAAAAAAGCACATAATTAGTGTTCAATAAATGCTTATTGTAAATGAATTTATCTAGACATTGAGGTGAAGTGGCTTAAAAAGGTAAGCCATGAAGTGGCACACCCACCCCTAGGCACTTGAATGCACTGAGATAACCAGACCCTTCAGCTTAGACATGTGAGTGATGTTCGTTGGGGAAGATGTATGTGTTAGCTACTAATAGTGGGTGCTATCCATTGTCACCTTTTCCAGTCTCTTTGTTCCCTTCCAATGTCGTTCAAACCTACCAGCCATTTCATGGGAGAAAGATGTGGCAGTCTGCTTCCGTAAAGATTTACAGCCTTGGAAATTCTATGGGCAGTTCTACTTCTTCCTATAGGGTTGCTATGAGTCGGTTGGAACTGACTCAATGGCAGTGGGTTTGGTTTTGGGTTTTTTGTATCACCTAGATTAGGCATTGGTGGTTCAGTGGTAGAATTCTCATCTTTCCTGCGGGGGGCTCAGGTTTGATTCCCAGCCAATACGCCTCATGCACAGCCACCACCTGTCTGTCTGTCTGTCTGTGGAGGCTTTATTGTAGGTATGATGTGGAATAGATTTCAGCAGACCTTCCAGACAAACTAGGAAGAAAGGCCTGGCAACCTACTTCTGAAAGTCAGCCAATGAAAATTCTATGGATCAGTGCTATCTGCAACCCATCATGGGGATGGCACAGGACTGGATAGTGTTCCATCCCATTGAGTATGGGGTTGCCATGAGTTCCGGTGGCTCAATGGCAGCTGACAACATCACCTAGATTAGAATGTGCTGACATTTTATTTGCAGTTGGAAAAGCTACTAGATCTTAACCCTGCCTTCTAATATACTGAGTTAGATCCCTAAGTTATTATCAAAAGTTGGAGGCACTTTACTCCCAAGGTGCACCCTTCAGCCAAAGATTAGGCAGGCCCATAAAAACAAAATGAGCCCAGGGGCAAGGACTAGAAGTCAGGAGGAGACAGGAAAGCTTGTAATAGGGAACCCAAGGTCAAGAAGGGACAGTGTTGACATATCCTGGGGTTGTTAACCAATGCCATAAAACAATATGTGTACTGTTTAATGAGAAAGTAGTTTGCGCTGTAAACCTTCATCCAAAGTACAATATAAAAAAAAAAAAAAGTAGGAGGCACTTTTCTTTTTGGCTATTTATGAGCCTAGAACAGTTGCTAGTTAGATGATTTACCACACACACAAAAAAAAGCTTACAAAATGATGCAACATATTTATATAATTTCTTTGTCAAACTGCTCTAAACCATGTAAAACAAGAGGTTCAAGGAAAAATAAGCTGACACTTGGCTATTTAACCAATTTTCTTTTGTGTTTTGCCTTTCGTATTTGCCTGCAATATTATGAACTTCACAAACTCACTCTTCCACAGCATTAGGTTCTTAATTAAAATGAACACCACTGCTACAATTCTCTCGTAAATAAAAAGAGCATTTCCACGTGGATTAGAAATGCCAACTTGCTAACAGCTTCCCTGAGGTTTTGCTACAAAATCACCGCTGTTTCGGTCATTGTTCAGGCATAATAAACGCCACATTACAATCCGGAAATAAAAATGTCCTGCAGACACTTAATTCCCAAGTGTGGGTTGGGTATTCCGTAAGACAGCTTTCCTCCTCGTTCCTAGTTAAAATATGTGATAATAGTTAATTGGTTGGAAAAATATTTTCATGTTGTTTCGTTTTATTTTCTATAAAATTAGAAAATGTACAACAGTTAAAAAAACAAACAAACCTAGCTAGTAAACTTCTTAACGGCAGAGAGCCTGTTGCACCTGTCTTTGTTTTCCGAGCATTTAGCTGGGTAATTTGAGCAAAGCACCTGGCCTGCAAGTGCCTCCACTTCCTCATCTGGAAGATGGCCATTAATACTAGGACCTAGTCCAGGCAGTCCCCAGGTGACAAATGTCTGACTTATGGACAATGTTATATAAATCTGTTATGTAATGGTATGTAAATTTGCCCTCACCTTGAAATGACTGTAAAATCTCACCATGAAATAAATTCTTCATCACAATCACCTTCGCTTACTGCAGGTGCAGCTTTTAAATCACTGAAAAGGCTCTGAGTCTTTCCAAGCACTAAAGCAAGTCTAAATAAGAACCGTAAGTACATGTTCGGAGGAGCCCTGGTGGAGACTTACCTACAAATTCAACTTAAAGACACAGGAACATAGGTCGTTAGTAACCCAGGGACTGCCTGTACTTTACAGGGCAGTTGCAAGGACTAAATGCATTCAGCCAAGGCTGTAGTCTGACATAAATACCTAACGAATGTTACCTGCTGTTGTTAACCTTCAAATGACTCTGTATTATTGCTTGATTGTGGCCAAATGCAATGCAAAATGCTCCCCAAGTCTTTCCAAGAAGAGATCTCACTCAACCTCCTTCCAAGAACGGATGACTCATTTATAATTCACAGCACCATTTGCATACCAACAATTATTGTGCTAAAGTCCTTTAAAGAGCCAATTTAGTAATTAAACCTAATATTCCCCTTGCACTCTTGTTTGCTCTCTGAATTTTAAGAAGCGCACAAGAGAGTTGGCCTAACCATGAATATTTACGCAAATTTTAAATTAGTTATGCTGTGTTTTAAAACAATAGAGCAATATACAGAACCCAGACTCATTGATGTTGAGTCAATGCCAACTCATAGCGACCCTCTATAACAGAGTAGAACTGCCCCGTAAGATTTCCAAGGCTGAAATCTTTAGGAAGCCAGCTGCCACATCTTTCCCCCGCAGAGTGGCTGGTGGGTTTGAACCGCCAACCTTTCGGTTAGCAGCCAAGCGCTTAACCACTGCACCACCAGCGCTGCTATCTACAGAAATAGTGCACGTTTGTTTTTGAGATGGAGCCTTGGTATCTTCTCAGCCCAATGTCAGTTGCCTTCCTTTCCTAACCATCCATGTTGCCTTAAACTTCCTTGTTTAAGATTACTTCAACATTGGAACAAAGTCTTTGACGTGATTATAGGGACCTGGAGTTTCTGCTTTGTTTTTCATAACTTATTTGTTTAGAAAATCTCCATGGTTTTGTTTTTAAGCTTAGCTAGGAATTTCATTATTTTTGTTATTAACTGCCCCTGTTTTTAGGGTTTCCGAGGCTGTAACCTTTGCAGAAACAGACTGCGATGTCTTTCTCCCCAGGAGCAGCTGGTGGGTTTGAACCACTGACCTTTTGGTTGGCAGTTAAGTGCTTAACCACTGCACCATCAGGGCTCCTTTTGGCACCAAATGTTGTTGTTATTTACGTGCCATTGAGTCAATTCCAACTCATAGCGACCCTATGTACAACAGCACAGAACACTGCCTGGTCCTGAGCCAGTCTCATAATTGTTATGCTTGAGCCCATTCTTGGAGCCACTGTGTCAATTCATCTCACTGGAGGTCTTTCATTTTTCCCTGGCCCTCTACTTTACCAAACATGCTGGACTTCTCCAGGGACTGGTCCCTCCTGATAACATGTCCAAAGTACGTCAGATGAAATCTTGCTATCTTCACTTCTAAGGAGCATTCTGTCTGTTCTTCGTCCAAGACAGATTTGTTCATTCTTCTGGTAGTCCATGGCATATTCAACTTTTTTTTGCCAATGCCATAAATCAAAGACATCAAATCTTCTTTGGTTTTCCTTATTCATTGTCCAGCTTTCGCATGCATATGAGGTGATTGAAAATACCATGGCTTGGGTCAGGCGCACCTTAGTCTTCAAAGTGACATCTTCGTTTGTTAAGACTTTAAAGAGATCTTTTGCAACAGATTTGCCCAATGCAATACGTCATTTGATTTGTCGACTGCTGCTTCCGTGGGTATTGATTGTGCATGTGGGTAAAATGAAATCCTTGACAGCTTCAATCTTTCCTCCATTTTTCATGATGTTGCTTATTGGTCCAGTTGCAAGGATTTTTTGTTTTCTTTATGTTGAAGTGTAATTCATACTGAAGGCTGTGGTCTTTGATCATTATCAGTAAGTGCTTCAAGTCCTCTTCACTTTCAGCAAGCAAGGTTGCATCATCTGCATATCACAGGTTGCTGAGTCTTCCTCCAATTCTGATGCCTCGTTCTTCTTCATGTAGTCTAGTTTCTTGGATTATCTGCTCAGCACAGATTGAATAAGTATGGTAAAAGGGTACAACCCTAAAGCACACCTTTCCTGATTTTAAATCATGCAGTATCCCGTTTTTCTGTTTGCACAACTGTCTTTTGGTGTGTGTACAGGTTCCGCACGAGCACAATTAAGCGTTCTCGAATTCCCATTCTTTGCAATGTTATCCATACTTTATAATGATCCACACTAACACACGTAAGCAACCTTCTGGTATTTTCTGCTTTCAGCCAAGATCCATCTGACATCAGCAATGATATCCCCTGTTCCACGTCCTCTTCTGAATCCAGCTTGAATCTCTGGCAGTTTCCTGTCAATGTACTGCTACAACCACTTTTGAATGATCTTCAGCAAAATTTTACTTGTGTGTGATATTAGTGATATTGTTTAATAACTTCCACATTCTGTTGGATCACCTTTCTTTGCAATGGGCACAACTATGGGTCTCTTCCATGTGGTTGACCAGGTAGCTGCCTTCCAAATTTCTTAGCACAGATGAGTGAGCGTTTACAATGTTGCATCCAGTTGTCGAAACATCTCAATTGCATTCGGTCAATTTCTGGAGTCTTGTTTTTTGCCAATGCCTTCTGTGCAGCTTGGAATTCTTCCTTCAATACCATCAGCTCTTGATCATATGCTACCTCCTGAAATGGTTGAACGTTGACCAATTCTTTTTGGTACGTGACTCTGTGTATTCCTTCCATCTTCTTTTGATGCTTTCTGCATCATTCAATATTTTGCCCATAGAGTTCTTCAATATTGCAACTCAATGCTTGAATTTTTTCTTCAGTTATTTCAGAAATGCTGAGCGTGTTCTTCCCTTTTGGTTTTTTAACACCAGGTCTTTGGGTATTTCATTATAATACTTTACTTTGTCTTCTCAAGCCACCCTTTGAAATCTTCTGTTCAGCCTTTTACTACATTATATCTTCCATTCGCTTTAGCTACTCTATGTTCAAGAGCAACTTTCAGAGTCTCTTTTGACATCCATTTTGGTCTTTTCTTTCTTTCCTATCTTTTTAATGACCTTTTGCTTTTTTGTGTATCACATCCTTGATGTCATCCCACAACTCATCTGGTCTTTGGTCATTAGTGTTCAATGTGTCAAATCTATTCTTGAGATGGTCTCTAAATTCAGGTAGGATATACTAAAGATCGTACTTTGGCTCTCGTGGACTTGTTCTAATCATATTCAGCTTCAACTTGAACTTGCATATGAGTAATTGATGGTCTGTTTCACAGCTGATCCCTGGCCTTGTTCTGACTGATGATATTGAACTTCTCCATCATATCTTTCCACAGATGTAGTCAATTTGATGCCTATGTATTCCATCTGGTGAGGTCCACGTGTACAGTTGCTGTTTATGTTGTTGACAAAAGGTATTTGCAATGAATAAGTCATTGGTCTTGCAAAATTCTATCATGCAATCTACAGCATCGTTTGTATCACCAAGGCCATATTTTCCAACTACCAATCCTACTTTGTATCCAGCTTTCACATTCTGATCACCAGTAATTATCAACGCATCTTGATTGCATGTTTGATCAATTTCAGATTGCAGAAGTTGGTAAAACTCTTCAATTTTTTCATCTTTGGCCTTAATGGTTGGTGTGTAAATTTGAATAATAGTCGTATTAACTGGTCTTCTTTGTAGTCATATGGATATTATCCTACAACTGCTACCAGATAAATGATAGCAATAACAAGATGAGAATTAAACAGAGCTTTGAGGGATTGAGCTGGCCAAGACATACCCAGGCTGTCTTGAACATTTGTGTGGCCTGGAGCAAGAAGATATAATGGTGTGCTTTCCTACTCTGAGCCAGGCAACTCTGCCTATAAGGTGCTCCCACACCACCACCAACTGCTGGCATGGCCTTTTAAAGTTTCTCAGAGGAGAATGCAGCTACGAAATCCAGTTCAAATGTCGACTTCTTGGCTTCCTTGGGACTCCCTCCTAGAATGTGGTAGCACAGAGAGAAGTGGTCCCTAATGCCCAGCATGCAGCTAACTATCTCCTTTTCCCACCCAGCTTGGGCACCATGCATGCTCTCATATAACAGGTCTGTGGTCACCACAGCTCCATGCCCAAGCTCTGTCATTCCCCCCTGCAAAGAGCTATCCCTTGGCCATTCCATGGGCATACGATTATGCATACTTCAGCATGGTCCACCAGACAGGAAAGACCTGGGTAGGGGTCTATGTGGGCCCTGGGTACCTGGAGTGTGGTCTAGAAGGGGAGATCATGGGCTCTGGACACCACTACAAAAAAGCCAGAGAGGGGCCCTTGAAAGCGCTGCCCTAGGGCCAGCACCCCTCTTGTCTAGGTCTAAAAGTGGTACAGTGCTAGACATTATCTTTCTTCTCATTAAAGACACAGTTCCTGACCTCAGCTGTGTACTGGAGAAAGGAGGTAGAGAAAGTCAAATATAAGACAGTAGATTATTTTAAACACTATGGTGTATTCCATACATTATTGTTATAGTTACCTATGCTACTGTACCAGAAATACCACAAATAGGTGGCTTTAAAGAACAGAAATTTATTTTGTCACAGTCCTGGAGGCTAAAAGTCCAAATCAGGGTGTTGGCATGTCAATTCCTTCTATGAACCTCTCTCCTAGTTCTGGTGTCTGCCGATGACTCTTGGTGTTACTTTGCTTGTAGGTAATCTGCTGGGGAGAAGCTAATCTGCTCTATCCAAGGCCAGCTGATCTAATCACATGTAACTACTTCATGACAGTAACTAGACTAGTGTTTGGGGGAACCAAAGCCTAACCAAGTTGACAGATAAAATTAACCATCACAATTATAAAAACTTTAGATTCAATTTTTGATTCAAGTGTTGCTATGAAGGCACCTCTGGAGGAGGTAAGACCTGAACCAGGTCTCAAATGAAGTAAAAGTCCATTATATTTATTAGAATTTATGCAGGTCTTTTCATTTCATATTACGCATTTTCTTTGTCATTTTTTTCTTTAAGTTTTTGTCTGGAAAACTACTCTGACAAGACCTCAGTTTTCTTCCCATCTCATTTTTGTGGGGCCCTCAAAATGAGGACGAGCTCCTTAAAGACCACCACTTCCACTCCTGACTCTGCCAGTGCCGTGTACGTTTCAATGCTTTCTAAATTTTTTGGATCAGCTCTACCACATTAAGGGCCAAAAGGTTCCATGAGTTTCCAGAGCAAAAAGTTTTGCCTGAAATGGGCTGCTTTGGGCTGTATCTATACAACACAGTTGGTTTGGCCCAGGATCGTCACCTCAGTCATTTGCTTGGTCTTCTGACAAGTAACAAATTAGATTGGGAACATTTTAGTTTTCCCTATTTCCATCTATAAAATAAGGAGCCCTGGTGGTACAATGGTTAAGCATTTGGCTACTGACTGAAAGGTTCAAAGTTCAAACCCACCCAGCAGCTCTACCGGAGAAAGACCTGGCAATGTGCGCGCATAAAGATTTCAGCCTAGGAAACCCTCTGGGGCAGTTCTACCCTGTCATATAGGGTCACTATGAGTCAGAATCAACTCAAGAGCGCACAACAAAAACCACATCTATAAAATGCCATTCTGGGATGCCCTAGCAGTGACTTTGGAAATAAATCCCGAAGTTTTTTGTAGCTGTCCTATAGGTACTTGTCTTCTCCGTGGGCTAGAGCTTGGCCTTTGTAATGTTTCTGTTTACAACTATAGAGTCTATTCTTTGGTTTAGGGTATGAAATGGTCATTGGCTTAAAGCAGCTCCTCAGAGAATTAAAGCAGAGTGGATGGGGACACAAATTTCTTGAGTTTTCAATGGGAAAACTGAAGATCACTGTCCCAGCTTTTCAACTAAGGCAGCTGTGGTGTTGTGGCATTGCACACTTGCTTCTCGAGGGCCTTTGGTGTCCTGGACACTGCAGATACCCAGGTAAGGGGCACATTCAATAGGAGACGATTGTGACTTGGGCCAAAAAAAAAAGCCAAATCCATTACCGTCAAGTCAATTCCAACTCAGCGACCCTACAGGACAGAGTAGAGCTGCCCCACAGGGTTTTCAAGGAGCACCTGGTAGATTCCAACTGCTGACCTTTTGGTTAGCAGCCGTAGCACTTAACCACTACACCACCAGGGATTCTACACCAGGGTTTTTCGTTTGTTTTTATTGTGGTAAAATATATATAACAAAAATTTTGTTGGTTTAACTATTTTTAAGTATACTATTCATAACATGAATTACATTCACAATGTCAGGTAACCATCACCACTATCCACTTCTAAAACCTTTTTATCACCCCAAACAGAAACTCAGTGCCCACTGAGCAGTAACTCCCTTTCTTCCTCCGCCCGGCCCATGGTAACCACTAATCTATTTTCTGTCTCTATGCATTTGTTGGAAACCCTGGTGGTGCAGTGGTTAAGAACTACAGCTGCTGACCAAAAGGTCGGCAGTTCAGATCCACCAGGTGCTCCTTGGAAACTCTGTGGGGCTGTTCTACTCTGTCTTCTAGGTCACTATGAGTCAGAATCGACTCAATGGCAGTGAGTTTGGTTTGATGCATTTGTCTCTTCTAGATATTTCATATAAATGGGATCATACACTACTCGTCCTTTTTTTGTCTGACTTATGTCAGTCAACACAATGTTGTTAAGGTTTATCCATGTCGTAGCATGTATCAGAACTTCATTTCTCTTTAGCGCTGAATAATATTCTATTGCAAGCATATACCAATTTTGTTTATCTATTCATCTGTTGAAGCACACTTGCGTTGTTTTGACCTTTTGGCTTTTGCAAACAATGCTGCAATGAACATTGGTGTACAAATATCTGCTTGAGCCCCTGCTTTCAAGTGTTTTGGGTATGTACCTAGGAGAGGAATTGTCAGGTCATATGGTAATTCTATGTCTAACTTTTTGAGGAACCTCCAGAGTGTTTGCCACAGCAGCTGTACCATTTTACACTCCCTCCATCAGAAGAAACGAAAAACCAAAACCAAACCCTTTGCTGTTGAGTTGATTCCAGCTCATAGCGACCCTGGTAGAACTGTTCCATAGGCTTTCCAAGGAATGGCTGGTGGATTTGAACTGCCGACGTTTTGGTTAGCAGCTGAGCTCTTAACCACTCCAGAGTTCTAATTTCTTCACATCCTCACCAGCACTTGTCATTTTCTGCTTTTCAGATAATAGCCCTGGTGGTGCAGTGGTTAAGAGCACAGCTGCTAACCAAAAGGTCGGCAGTTCGAATCCACCAGCTGTTCCTTGGAAACCCTGTGGAGCAGTTCTACTCTGTCCTACAGGGTTCCTATGAGTCGCAATCAACTCGACAGTAGTGGGTTTAGGTTTAGCGGGGGGTGAAGTGCTATCTCATTGTGGTTGGGGCCAGGCTTTTAGCCTTCCTCAGCCTTCCTTTCTTTATCAAGAGGTTACAACAATACTGATGCCTCCCAGGGATAAGTGAAAAGTTCAAGAAGTGGAAATGGAATACCTGGCACTTAGTAGGTGGTCAAAATAAATGTGGAAGAGGCAGTCCTCCTGGAGACCAGCTGGTGCCCTGGGACCTGGAGATCACATTCTGGTCCCCTTGTGTGGTCTGGGATGGGGGCTCTGCTCAGCCTGTGGGGTCCTGAGACAGCCCAGGGTGGCCTCAGAGCAAGTTCTCTGTTGTTGCAAGTAAAGCCCAACTGCTATCTGTAGCTGTAGCAGAGATGATTCCAGAAAGCTTAGCAACCCCCTACCCCCAACCCCATGAAAAAGCAAAGGTATTACCTCTTTTCTGAAGTCCCATGAAATATTGAAAAAATCATTACCACATTTAACTTCAAAATACAATTTTTAGAAAATGGCTGAAGTGTACCCCCCTCACCCTGTCGCCCAGAGTGTTCTAGATGCACTTAGAGCTCTGTTATAGCCCTCTCTATGTTCTCTCACCTCACCCAGAATCCAGAGTTGGGAGAATATTCATTTTCCTGGACTCTCACGAATGACAGTTTCTCTCGAGCTGACCCTCAGTGCCAGTGTTTTGAGAACGTGAAGTCAGAGGAAATTCTGAGCAAGGCCCTGTATTTGCTACTGTGAGGTTTGGGAGGGTAAAGAAACCATTTTCCATTTCTCACTTCTCTCTCAAAGCGTGAAAACAACGGGCCTGTCTGGCCTAGTTACTGCTTCTGTCTCTGAAGTGTTCCCGGCGCCAGAACTCAGCCTTCTACCTTATTAATGTTGGGTGGTGATTCCTTCTCGCTGCTGTGCATCCCACGGGGTTATTAGAGGGCAGACACCAGCGGAGAGGTGGTGTTGACTCACTCTCACAAATACCATGCCTTGTTTTATCGAAGCAATTATAAAATACTGCTTCTTAAAATGCAATGAAGAAAAATCCAACTGAAGACTCTTAGAATAATTGGTTGGTCTGCGAACCATCTATTCTTACGGTGAAAGGTTGAGTTGTGAAAATATTGGGAGGAAAATAAATCCCAGAGAAGTCCGTTTACTTTAAGGTCTTTCTATAGATAAAGAAATTTAGGCATTCTCTGATTTTTTATTTTTTTCAAAAAAAATCTGTGCCTCTAATTCCATGAGGGCTATAAAGAATGACAGAAATTGTGATTGACAGCCCTGAGACTTGGAGTTCATGAGGCTCAGAGAACTGGGTGTGGGAGTGGTGGGGGTGGTTTAGGCTCAAATCAGAACATCTGCATTTAAGGAAAGAAAAGGGGGTGGCTGCAGAATACAGATTCTATAAGAATGGCTCTAAAGTGAACATTTAATTTGTTACAGAATGTATCCAATGCCGCCCAATTGAGGATTCCTAAAAGTCCAGGCTGGCACTAGTGAAGAGCTTGCCTTCTGAAAGAATTGGACTCCACATTTCAGAGTGGTCAGGAAAAGAACAGGTGTGGGAAAACTGGAGCCACTGGGGGCAGGGAACAAAATGCAACAGGAAGAGCCTGAAGCTACACTGAGCCAGACAGCTTGGAATGGAATCTGGGACTTTTGACTCCAAGCTTTCCACCATCCCACAGAATTATTACCTGAAAGCTTTTAGCTGGTATTTCTCAGTGTGGCCTACCCACCATGCCTCAGAGTCAGGGTGACTGCAGGAGGGGAGAATCACGGTAAAAAATGCAGATTCCTGGGCCCGGACCTTGTCTTCCAGAATTAGAATCTTTAGGGATGAGAAGGTGAAATCTGCATTTTATACAAATAGCCCAGGGTGCATTACTCAGATGTTGCTCTCCAGCTCCCTCTAAAAAACAAAACAAACAAACCAACAGGTTGGATTCGAGTCAATTCCGACTCATAGCAACCCTATAGGACAGAGTAGAACTGCCCCATAGAGTTTCCAAGGAGCACCTGGTGGATTCCAACTGCCAATCTTTTGGTTAGCAGCCATGGTTAGCAGCCATAGCACTTAACCACTGCCACCAGGGTTTTCCCATCTCCCTCTATCACCCCCAAAACCAAGCCCACTGTTGTTGAGTAGATTCCGACCCAGAGCAACCATACAGGACTGAGTAGAACTGCCCCATTAGTTTTCCAAGGCTGTAATCTTTAGCAAAACTGACTGCCACATGTCTCTCCTATCCAAGTGGCTGGTAGATTCGAACTGACGATCTTTCGGTCACAGCGCTTTAACCACTGTGCCACCAGGGCTCCTCCGCCTCTTAAACACAGGCAGACAGTAAACACTGATTAGGTCCCTACTGTGTGCAGAAGAGCATCACAAGTATTGTGTGGATGTGCCAAAGAAGCAGAAGGCTGTGTTTGTGACCTAAGGTGTTTACTCCAAAGAACTTTTGGCCATAAATCCTGGGGTAGGCGTAGGGGGTAGGGGGTGGGCAGGGAGGATGTGTTACTTCTGCTCCAGTACCCCACACCTCCACAAGCAAAAACCAACTTCTAATTGGATATATGGCTCATTGCCCTGAACTGGGTGGAAGAAAGGGTCAAGTCAGAAGGGGGTGGGAGTGTGAGGATGGGTTCCTGTCAGAACCTGAGAAATTCCTGAGATGTTGGGTTTCTAAGCATTGCCAAGCAACTATACCCAAGGTGGGAGAAAAAGAGAAGGGGGACACCAGTCTATTCCAGAAGGCCTGGGCCCTGCCTGACAAAGGGGTCTGTTTAGTCCTACTCTTCCTCTCTGCTCCTCTAGCCCCCATCTCGCCCTTCTCTTCCTTTCACCGGGAGAGGCTCCCCCCACCTCCCAATCCCAACTGTCCCGCATCTGCACAAGAACCCCACTACCAAGATGCAGGGCTGCATTAGGAGCCTTAACACATGGCATAAACAGTATACAAAACATTACCAACAAGGCAGAAGAAAAACTAGATAACTGGGAGCTCCTAAAAATCAAACACCTATGCTCATCCAAAGACTTCACCAAAAGAGTAAAAAGATTACCTACAGACTAGGAAATAGTTTTTAGCTATGACATTTCCAATCAGTGCCTGATCTCTAAAATCTACATGATACCGCAAAAACTCAACTACGAAAACACAACCCAATTAAAAAATGGGCAAAGGATATGAACAGACACTTCACTAAAGAAGACATTCAGGTAGCTAAGAGATACATGAGGAAATGCTCACGATCATTAGCCATTAGAGAAATGCAAATCAAAACTACAATGAGATACCATCTCACTCAACAAGGCTAGCATTAATCCAAAAAACACAAAACGATGAATGTTGGAGAGGCTGTGGAGAGACTGGAACACTTATACACTGCTGGTGGGAATGTAAAATGGTACAACCGCTTTGGAAATCAATTTGGTGCTTCCTTAAAAAGTTAGAAATAGAACTACCATATGATCCAGCAATCCCTCTCCTTGGAATATATCCTAGAGAAATAAGAGCCTTTACATGAACAGATATACGCACACCCATGTTCATTACAGCACTGTTTACAAAAGCAAAAAGATGGAAGCAACCAAGGCGCCCATCAATGGATGAATGGATAAATTATGGTATATTCACACAATGGAATACCACGCATCGATAAAGAACAGTGATGAATCTGTGAAATATTTCATAACATGGACGAATCTGGAAGCATTATGCTGAGTGAAATTAGTCAGTTGCAAAAGGACAAATATTGTATAAGACCTCTATTATAAGAACTCAAGAAATAGTTTAAACAGAGAAGAAAATATTCTTTGATGGTTACAAGAGGGGGGAGGGAGGGATGGTGGGAAAGAGGTATTCACTAATTAGACAGTAAATAAGAATTACTTTAGGTGACGGGAAAGACAACACACAATACAGGCAAGGTCAGCACAACTGGACTAAACCAAACGCAAAGAAACCAAAAACCAAACTCACTGCCGTCAAGCCGATTCCGACTCATAGCGACCCTATAGGACAGAGAAGAGCTGCCCAATAGAGTTTCTAAGGAGCGCCTGGTGGATTCGAACTTCCAACCTCTTGGTTAGCAGCCGTAACACTTAACCACTCTGCCACCAGGGTTTCCAAAAGCAGTTTCCTGAATAAACTGAATGCTTCAGAGGCCAGCACAGCAGGGGTGGGGGCTTGGGGACCATGGTTTCATGGGACATCTAAGTCAATTGGCATAATAAAATCTATTAAGAAAACATTCTGCATCCCACTTTGAAGAGTGGTGTCTGGGGTCTTAAACGCTACCAAGCGGCCATCTAAGATGCATCAATTGGTCTCAACCACCTGGATTGAAGGAGAATGAAGAACACCAAGGACACAGGTGATTACTAGCCCAAGAGACAGACAGGGCGACATAAACCATAGATTATATCAGCCTGAGACCAGAAGAACGAGATGGTGCCTGGCTGTCCTGACAGGGAACACAACAGAGAACCCCTGAGGGAGCAGGAGAGCAGTGGGATGCAGACCCCAAATTCTCATAAAAAGACCAGACTTACTGGTCTGACTGAGACTAGAGGGACCCCGGTGGTCATGGTCCCCAGACCTTCTGTTGGCCCAGGACAGGAACTATTCCCAAAGCCAACTCTTCAGACAGGGATTGGACTGGGCAATGAGTTGGAGGGGGATGCTGGTGAGGAGTGAAGGGGGACACTTGAGACTATGCTGGCATCTCCTCCCTGGAGGGGAGATGGGAGGGTAGAGGGGGTTAAAAGCTGGCGAAATGGACACAAAAAGAGAGAGTGTAGGGAGGGAGCTGGCTGTCTCATTAGGGGGAGAGCAACTGGGAGTATGTGGCAAGGTGTATATAAGTTTTTGTGTGAGAGACTGACTTGATTTGTCAACTTTCACTTAAAGCACAATAAAAAACAAACAAAAAAAAGATGCAGGGCTGCAGGTGGTCTAACTATTAACCAAGAACCCTGACCACAGGCCTAGTATTGACAACTGATTACCTTGCGCCCCCCTCATTTCGCCTCACGCGGGCCCCTACACCATTCTTACCCCATTTCAGCACATCCACAGCCAAGCCCACGGCTTTGGAGCCTGCTCTTAGATGCGAATCCCCAAGGAGAAAAGTTGCTGGAATGCAAAATGAGGGCCTTTGTCAGAACCTGAGCCGTGGGGAGGCCGCTGTAGCCCGCGTGGGTCCAGGCTCAGACTCTGGGGCTGTCCATCCGCTGACAGTCCCGTGAGGTCACATGGCACCAGTCTCCGGACAAAGTGCGGTGCCTGCGCCATCTAGTGGGCCTTATAGGAACCGCACGCCGCTCGGTTCCCAGCCTCTCACTGCCCGCAGCTAAAGATGAAGACAACCTAAGGAACAAACCCTGGCGCCAAGGAGATTGCTCAGTTTAAGGTTGCTGTCATTTATGTGCCTGGAATGAATCAACTGTAGCAAAAAAAAAAAAAAAGAAACCGGAATGGCAGTAATGCCAAGAGTGGGGACGGAGACGGTAACATCTATTACTTCAATGGCAGTTTTAATTTTCCCAGCTGTCCATACTCTGGGCCAGTGCACTGATTGTTTACAACCTGTGGCAGAATCAGCAGGTGTGCACGACTATTATCAGTCGGTATCTTAGAGCCCTCGGTTAAACACTACTTAGAATCGTTCAGTCATTCACTGAGTTGCCTTTGCCCTTTGTACGTCAGGCCCTGAAACCACGTCCAATCAAAGGGCAAACTGCCCGCGCAGTCCCTGCCTGTGCCAGGTAGCTCTTCTGGTCGGCTTGTTGCCCTTCTCTTCCCGCCTTCCAAAAAGTGAAAGAATGGTTTCCTAGCAGCTCCGTCTAGCGGTGGGAGCAGGAAAAGACTGGGAGAAGGGGAGGGAAGCTTGGGAGAAGGAAGGGGGTTGAGCTGTTTCACCTCCGCCTTCTTGCTCGCAGGATGCTGCTTCAAGCTAGGTGGTAACAGAACACCTGGACCCACCGGGGCTCGTCCTGGCGGCCCACCAGCCCTTTGCAGTGCGTATGGCTGATGTGGGAGTAGGAAAGTGGTACCTGGCAACCGGGGCACAACCCCTCCAGCCTCTCTGGGTGTGCATTCCTGGCTGAGGGCGCCCTAAAATGGTAGCTGCCTCCCTGCAGGGGCTTAGAAGGCTGAGCACCATTTGTAAAAATCGGGTCACGGTGAAGAATTTTTTTTTTTTTTCTTTTTGCTTCCCCTTCATCAGGCAGAACTGTGCCCAGGTATTCGCCAGGCTTGCTCCAACATTTCTTTCAAGCCTGCCCAGATGTCCCATCCTCAGAGGAATTCCCCCTCACCACCGTATCCAAACAGCCCCTGACTCTACCTCTGCTACTCTGGCTGGCAGTATTCTAGGCAGAGGGGACAGAAAGGGCAAAGCAAGAACTGAATGACATTCAGTATAGCCAGAGCAGAGGGAGGGAGCGGAGTGGCAGGGTGGGTAAGGGCCAGATCAGGTAGGGCTTTGCAATCATAGTATCTTTTGTTCTGAGTCTGACTGGGACAGTTATGGTCGGACTTACATTTTTAAAATCTTACCCTGGCTGCTAGTTAAAGAACTGATCGGGGAGGGAGGCAGCAATAGAAGTGGGGAGACCAGTTAGCAGGCCATTGCCAAGTGGTAATGTGGCTTGAGGTAGGCTGGTAGCAACAGGGATGGTGAGAGGTGGTCAGATTGGATAGGTATTTGAAAGTAGTGGAATGGGCAGGAATTGCTGATGGATTGCATACGGTATGTAAGGGAAAGAGAGAAATAAAAGGTCGTTCTTAAGATTTTGTCCTGAACGACCAGAAAAATAACAATGACAACTGAAATTCGTCTTTAGCCAGATGCTCTTCTAAACCCTTGACATATTTTCAGCCACTTCAGTTTCACAACACTCCTACGAAGTAGCCATTATTACTGTCCCTATTTTTCCAGGAAATTGAGGCCCAGAGTTTAATCAATTTTCCTAAGGTTGCACAGCTAGAAAGTGGAGGAGCTTGGATTTGAACCCAGTGCCTAACCACTATCCAGTCCTCCCTCTTTATAAAAAGAGGAGCACCATTAACTGGGATAGGGAAGACCAGGGGAGGAATGGTGATGGGGGGGGGCGGGGGCAGGGGGAGAACCAGGGGAAGACATTAATCAAGACACTGGGCATATCATTCTGGCCCTGGGTGAGGGGAGGTTAGGGCTGAAATGTTAACCATGGTAAGGAGAAAGAAGAGGACAGAAGAGAAGGCTGGCAAGTGGGATTAAATACCTGACTTGAATAGATAGGAGCAGAAATGGATCTTTTAGAGAATCCCATCAGGCTTTAGAGGCATCAGAAATCAAAGTATTTGGGAAATACTGTCCTAGAGCAATGGTTGTTTCCATCTGAGGAACCCATGTGTGAGATTTAACTTTACCCAAAGAATTTTGGTCTTTTTACTTGGTTTCTGAGAAATAACCTCTAAAACCTTGGAATTTCCCCAGTGATTGAAGTATCTTTGATGAGGGCTCTAAACTACATCTTCTTAGGAAGTTAATGACCTCAGTGACTCTTGGGTGGGGGCTGGCCAGGCCAGAAAGCCCACCAGGTGATATTAGCCTGACCTCAGTGGAGGGGAGCTGGAGATTGAGTTCAACCGTGTACAATGGTTCAACCAATCATGCTTATATAATGAGACCCCAATATAAACGCTCTGGACACCGAAGCTCCATGGGCTTCCTGGTTGGTGAGAGACATCAGTGCACGGGGGGATGTAGCACATCCTTTGGGACAAGGAGGCTCTGTGTTGGGAAGGCTCACAGACCTCTCCCTGTGCATTTCTTCATTTGTGTCCTTTTTGCTATGCTAAAACTGTAATTGTAAGTATAGTGCTTTCCTGAGTCCTGTGAGTCATTCTAGCAAATTCTCAAACCCAGGGAAATAGTGGGAGCCAGTGGATCTGAAGTGAGGGGGCTGGAAACCCTAAACTCATGGCTGATATCTTGAGGGGGTAGTGGAAAACCTCAAATTCATAGCCAGCAGAAGTGAGGATGTCGTGGGGACCCCGAGATTGCAGCTGGTACCTGAAGTCTTAGACAGACTTGGCAGTCAGGAGGAGATGCCCTTTAACTTGTGAGATCTGACCTAGCTCCTGGTGGTTACGGTCAGTGGTGTCAGGACAGAAGTGGAAGAGAATAGAGTTGAAGTGTAATCGAGAGCTCTGTTCTTATTCCAGAAAAAATTACTTGTGCACACATGCAATATTTGACACAATGTCAGGGTGTTCATGGCTCCAGAACTATCCACTATCCACTCTCATGTTACTATTAAGGTTCCCCTTACCCACCAGCCACAACTAATTGTCATCACATAACCTAGGACCTGAACTGACCTCTGATATAGTCTCCACAGGTCACACACCCTCTCTGTCTGCATGGGGTAGGAGTTGCACCATTAGAAAACTAAGCCCTCTGGGGGATAAGGATTGAGACATTTTTAAATGTGGAGAGCATTGCTCCTCACCTACCACCAGGTGTTGCATTTTTTTAATGTTGGCTTAGATATCGTCTCATGTGGAATAGAAGGATGAACCCACCAAGTCTTTTGCTTTCATTCAACATTAGTCAGGTGATGTTACTAGTCTGGATATTCTCGAATTTTAAAGACAAAGTTAGCTCATTCCTTTCCTTCTCAACTGCACCGACACTGTTTCCATCTACAAAACTGCTTCTTTGGTATATAATGGGCATTTGCTGCTCCTGCTTTGTTTGTTTTTGCTGCCAACCTTCCAGCACCCTTCCCCTTTGGAAGGAGTCCCCTTCTGCGAGTCTTGGCAGAAATCCATCAGCCCCTCTGGAAGACAAGAGCCCCTTTGCTCCTATCTCTCCCAGCCCTTGTAGACCTTGCACACATCTTGCTCTGCTCCAGCCAACTGGGGACTCTAAATTGGGAAGGCAAAGATGTAAGGACATAAAATAAAATTTCTGGCCATGGCAGCGAGGCCCAGAGACCATCTGTGAAAGCAGCACTACATGTCCGGTGGCAGTGGTCCAGCAGTGGTGTCCTCACCATGGCATGCCCACCGGGTGGCCTCAGCTGCCTTCTGCTGCCAGCCTGCCTTAGGACCTACCCTTTCCCCAACGTGCTTCACCAGCCTTCCCACTGACACCGTTCTGTAAGCTCCGCATATCCACTCAGAAATTTCTTTCCCTGCTTGTCAACCCAGGCAATTTCCAAGCCTCCACCAACTCTCACTGTGGTTGTGCTGGCTCCCAGCTGATGGCTTGCTCTGTTCTACAGCAACAGTGTGTGGGCTCCTTCTCCTCCCAGTCCCTGAAGTCAGGATCCTGGCCCTGTCAAGACTTCCTGTGTGACAATTGCAAGATACCACCCATTGCCTCTGCATCTTCATGTAGTTCTTAAAGAGGAAGGCTTTTCTCCCAGCAAGGCCTCTACAACTTCCTGGTGAGAGTATTTCCGGAGAAGCCAAACCCAATTACAAAGGTTAGAACAACAGCCATTTATAATCCTTTGATTTTTCTGGCTCTAAATGAGGTTTGACAAGTCTTAGTCTCTACTCATGTTGTCACTGGGATTTCCTCTGACTTCAAAAGCCCAACAGAGGCTGGAGTCAGAATCACCAGGAGGCTAATAGTTGCAGAATTGCAGACAGTGGTGTGGAGGCTCCCAGCAGCTCTCCTGTGGAGGCTGGGCTGTACCTAGGTGATGGTAGGGCCAGAGAGAGAATGAGCTCGGCTTTTCCGAAGGCGTGAGTGTCCATGGGGTCCTCGGCACAATGCTGGAAGATACCATCCTTTCCAAGAAGCAAGGAAAACCAGCAGTTCTGACTCACACTTGTGTCCTCCTGCAGTCAAATATTCAGCTAAAAGATAACCAGCTGGGTGTCCAGAGGCTGGGCTCTCATCTCACGGCTGTAGTTTGTGGCCGGGGCACTGCCCCACCCCATGAACCGGCAGAGCATCAGTCCGTGCACACCATATATGATCCCACTGGTTGTTCAAATGTTGAACCGCTTCCATTCTGAGCCCTCCACTACCATCCTTTTTGCCACTTCCCCCCATAATCACCCTGCCCTTTCCCAGAATTCCCCAGGCCTTCCCACAATCTAGCAACTAAAACTCAGCCCGGGCTTCTAGGCCCTGGTAGGTCAAGTATTTGGGGTATCAGTCCTGGCCACAAGTGTTCTCAGTACCCACCTCTCCACTCAGCAGGGCCCCTGACTCTTCTCTCCTCGCCACACACTTGGTTTCGTCCCACCAATATTCCACTGTCCTTCTTACCCTGTTCAAGTCCCACCCCCTCCAGGAAACTGGCCACAGTCCCCAGTGATTTTGCCCTCACCCCCATATCACTCTATCTTACTCCAGGCTCATATGGAGTCTTTGTTACCAAATATGCCCCTATTGAAAAGACAATCTCTTTGAGGGTCTTAAACTTATCAGTGACTGGTTGATTGATTGATTGGTTATAGATCTCTGCCTTATCATCTGGAAGCAGGTAATTGATGCCACTACCTCTAGGGCCAGAGCCAGAGAGGACATGGTTCTAGGAAGGCCAGGCCACATCTGGCAGGGCTCCTGAGAGAAAATTCTTGAGAGAGGCCAAGCCAGAGAGTCCCCAGTGCTAGGGAGTTGTGAGCAGTGCTGTGCTGGTCGGTGGGCGGAAGCAGGTAAACCCGGGTGGGGCTGAGGCAAGGGAAGGTCAAAGGGTGTGTTCACAACAGAGCAGATGGAGGGTGTGGTGCAAGGTCAGCTAAGTCTGAAACCCTGTGTGGAGGGTAGATGCCTTCCCTCTGGGCCTGCAAGTGATGGGGTCCCGCTGGATGGGTGGGGCCGCACCCATCCCAGCTGAGGAGATGCCCACCCATCTGTCAGTCGCCAAGGAGGTGGCGTTGAGGGGGAACCTTGCTCTGAGCTCAGCTAATACCTGAGAATGGACTTTGGGGAACGTGAATCACATTTTCCCATAATGTTTTCCAATTGCCGGGGATCCACGGCTCCTAACACTATCACTCAAAATTTTTCTGTTCCCTGTCAGTTTAACTTTCTACTGTGGCACAGGCCTGATGAAAGTCTCTCAGCCCTGATGAAAGTGCTGCTGGGAGCGATTTCATTGCTGTGGAGATGGAATCTGGGCTTGGTGCTGCCCATTCAGCTGCTGGGTGTTACATAGGGTTGATGTGCAGCTCAGAAGGCAGCAGGAAGCCCTCCCTCGGCCACCACCACAGCCCTTCCTCTCCCAGCTCTATCCCGACAGTGCCCTGTGCCGGCCGGCTCTTACTCTGGGCACTCGATATGCGCTTACTAAAACCTGTGGCCATAAAAGCTCACAGCTGAGCCTTGAAGGAAGCAACCTTCAGCCTGCCAAGATCTCAGCCACACCCCAAGACTCAGAGAGAAATGACTCAGGTTGGACACAGTGGCTCCAAATGACCCCAGGTGACTCGGAGCAAACACAATGAAGCTGACACCCAGAGCCTCACCTATCAACCCAATTCGCCACTTACCCTGGTTGCCACCATTCCCAGCGTGCTTACTCAGCTGTTTTTAATGGGGACAAAACAGAACAAACAAAAAGTAACCGGCAGCCTTCAAGTTGATTCTGATCACGGTGACCCCATGTGTTTCAGAGTAGAAGTGCACTTCATAGAGTTTTCAATGAATGTGACCTTTTGGAAGTAGATCTCCGGTCCTTTCTTCTGAGACGCCTCTGGGTAGACTCAAACCACCAACCTATATGGTTAATAGCTAAGTGCTTAACCATTTGCACTACTCAGGGGCTCCTTTACATGTGAACAGATCTGCTGAAATCCCGATTTTGCTGCCCTTGCATTGTGATAAGGAGCCCTGGTGGTGCAGTGATTAAAGTGCTCAGCTGCTAACTGAAAGGTTGCCAGTTTGAGCCTGCCAGCTGCTCCGTGGGAGAAAGACGTGCCAGCCTGCTTCCGTAAAGATTACAGCCTTGGAAACCCTACGGGGCAGTTCTACTTTGTCCTAAAGCATTGCATTGAGTTGGAATCAGCTCCAGGCAATGGGTTTTGCATGGCGCTGCCTAACTTGGACTGCTCATTAGAATCACCTGGGGAGTATTTGAAAACACTGCTGCCCAGCCTTCTCACAGAGATCTTGATTTAATCTATCTGTGCTGGGCCCGGGCTCTTGTTTTTCAGAGCTTCCCAGGTGATCCTAACGTGTCCTGAGATTGAGCACCACTGTTTCTGTCAAGTCAATCCCAACTCAGAGTGACCCTACAGGACAGAGTAAAGCTGCCCCATAGGGTTTCCAAGGCTGTAAATCTTCACAGCTTTGGAAATCTTTACAGCAGGAAGCAGACTGCCATACATTTCTCCCGCAGAGTGGCTGGTGGGTTTGAACTGAGAACCTTTGGGTTAGCAGCCAAGCACTTTAGGAGGAGGAAGCTAAACACATTCTTTGCATTTACAACTGGTCATGAACACACCACTGCAGCCTGTCTCATGCCTTCAACCCGTGAACTTCCTGCATGAACTCAACTACGCTCATTTCTGATCCAATATCTTCCATAATCATTTTCGTATCCAACACTTTTTCCTTGAGTTTTAATAACTTTTAATTTTCTGCCTCATGCTCTGGACTGTAAATTGAGCTTGTGGGTTTATAAAACATCTCTGAAGGCAAACTCTTAAAAAAAAAAAAAACTCTTACGTTACAAAAAACCTGGTTATGGAAATATAGGTTGAGAACAAAACAAGAAAGAATTTTATTGTAATTACAGTTATGGATCCTTTACCTAAACTTTATTTTGTTTATACATTCATTTCTTTTATGTCTTTTTTGTTTTTGTCTTTCTTATTTTAGACTTTCGAACATACCCAAAAGTAGGCAGAATAGTATTGGGAGTGACCACATACCTACCCACTCCTGAACCCCAATAATGGCCAAACCTGCCTCAACCCCACACACATCAACTTAGCCCATCCCCTATTATTTTGAAGCAAATCCCAGATCTCATATTATTTCCTCTCTAAATGTTTCAGTAAATCACTCAAAAAGAACTTTTTGTATCATAGAAAACATGAATTCCATTACACATCAAAACAAATTAACAATAATTCCTAGTGTTCGATTTCCCCAGTTGTCTCAAAATTGTGATAAATGGATTTGTTGACAGTTTGAATCAGGATCCAAATGCGGTTCACATGTGGAGACTGGTTGCTGTAACTTTCAAGTCTCTCAATCTGTAGGTTCCCCCTCCATTATTATTTTTATTTTCTTGCAATTTATTTGTTAAAGACACTGGATTGTTTGCCCTGGAGATTTACCATAATGTAGAGTTGCTGATTATCTTCCGTTACAGTGTAGTAGTTTAACACATTCTCTGTCCCCGTTTTTCCTGTAAATTGGTAATTGGAGCTGGAGCTTGATCAGATTCAGGTTTGATTTCAATAGTAATATATTCTTCCAGTAGTCCCTGGGTGGTACAAACAGTTAACATGCTCAGCTGCTAACAGCAAGGTTGGTGGTTCAAGTCCACCCAGAAGTGCCTTGGAAGAAAGGCCTAGTGGTTGATTTACTTCTGAAAAATCAGCCATCGAAAACCCTAAGGAACGCAGTTCTACTTTGACACACATGGGGTTGTCATGAGTTGGAATCAACTCTACAGCAACTGGATTGGTTTTGGTTATATTCTTCCAACAGGAAAAAAAGAAAAACAAAAAACATTGCCACCAAGTTGATCCTGACTTATGACGACCTCACGTTTTAAAGAGTAGAGCTGTTCCACAGGGTTTTCTTGGCTGTAATTTTTATGGAAGCAGATCGCTAGGACTTCCTCCCGCAATGCTGTTGGTTGGGTTCACACCACCAACCTTTAGGTTAGTAGCCAAGAACAAACCATTTGTGCCACCCAGGGACTTTGTTCCAACAGAGGGCACATGATAGCTGGTTGTCTCTTTCTGTGATATTAGACCCTACAGATGATCTATGCCTGGATTCTTTGATTCATTAAAGCTTTCAAAATAGTGATATCTGATTCTATTAGTCCCCCTTCGTAGGAGCATTCTAGCTTAGAAATGAAGGAGGACTGATAGAATCTAGGATAATTGCTCAGTTTTTTTCCTCTTTACATACTATTTTCCAGAATAATGAACTGGTCCCTCCAACAGTAACCAGTTAAAGCTTTGCTTTGTTTTTAGTACATTACAAATGTGTGGAATTTAATGCATTTGATGTGTTTCAGTTAGTATTTTTTATTGATGCTCAAGTTGCCCATCCCTGCCTAGTGGAAGTCTCTTCTACTTGACCTCTGAATCCTTTAGACAAGACCCAAGAAGTCTTGTAAGTTTGTACAAGCTTCACCTTGTACATTTTCTGCCCAGACCTGGAATTAGCCATTTCTCCAAGGATCCCTGGTTCCCTTTTGTGGAAAATGATATTTGGAGACCCTACTCTCCATGCCAGGGGTTTACCTATTTTATTCTCTAATCAAAGCATCCTCAAAGTTTAGTTTCTCTCTCCTGGTCTTAAAGTCAGGGCAGGCATTGGCTTTGGTTGGAAGACCACCCAGCCTTGCTTACAGGATGTGCATGTGTGAGCACCAAGTCACCAAATGCTCATGAGTGCATACTAGGTGGGATCCAACAAAGACAATCTTAAGACTCTCTTCTGGGGGCAGCACGGGGGCAGGGGAAGGAAGAAAAACCAACTCTAGAGCTATGCTGCTTAGACTTTGATGTTCCACAAACCACCTGGGCATCTGGTCAAAATGCACAGCCTGAATCAACAGGTTTGGGTGGCCAGAGAGGCTGCACGTTCAACCAGCTCTCGGGTGACGCAGGTGATGCTGGGCCACGGTCCACACTCCAGTAGCCAGGCTCTACAGACAATGAAAGACCAAGTCTAGGGAGTTTAGAGTGGGGATGAAGGAGACTTCATGGAGAAGCTGGAGCTTTTGCTGAACCTTGAACACTGGCACCTTCACTTTTTAAAAATACTATTTTATCGGGTTGTGAAGGTTTACATAGCAGTTTAGATTCCCATTTAACAATTTCTACACAAGTCATTTAGTGACATTGTTTACATTCTTCATAATGTGTGAACATTCTCATTATTTCTGTTCTGCTGGTTCCATTGTGGCACCTTCACTTTCAAAGTAAACTCTTTTTTAATTAAGGCGAACATACATACAGCAAAGGGGACGAGTCGCAAGTGTGCAACTCGGTGAAATTCTTAAATTGAGATACAATTTACATGCCATAAAATTCAGCCTTTTGAAGCGTAAAATTCAGTGGTTTTTATATATTCACAGAGTTGTGCAACCATTACCACTATCTATTTCCGGAACATTCTTATCTCACTCCGGAAAGAAATCCCATGCCCCTTAGCAGTCACTTTTCATCCCCTGTCTCCCCCAGCCCCTGAGAACCACTCGTCTACTTTCTATCTCTATAGATTTCCTTACACTAGACTTTTCACATGAATGAAATCATATAATATGTGGTCTTTTGCGTCTGGCCTATTTCACTTCGCACAACGTTTTCAAGGTTCATCCAGGTTATAACATGAATCAGTGCTTCATTTCTTTTTATGGCTGACTAATATTCCATTGCATGGATGTGCCACATTTTGTTTGTCCGTTCCTCTATTGATAGACATTTGGGTTGTTTCCACTTTGTGACTTTTATGAATAATGTTGCTATGAACATTTTTGTACAAGTTTTTGTGTGTACATATGTTTTCAGTTGAGTATATAACTAGGAGTAGAATTGCTAAGTCATGTGATAACTCCGTGTTTGACTTTTTGAAGACCTGCCAAACTGTTTTCCAAAGCAACTGCCCCATTTACATTCTTACCTTGATGAACTTTTACGTGGAACACACACCCAGATCACTACAACCAGATCAAGAAATAGGACACTGTCAGCACACTAGGGCACTGGAGCCCTGGTGGCCTGGTGGTTAAGACCTCAGTTGCTAACCAAAACGTCGGCAGTTGGAATCCACCAGCTGCTCCTTGGAAACCCTATGGGGCAGTTCTACTCTGTCCTGTAGGATCACTATGTGTCAGAATCGACTCAATGGCAAGGGGTAGTAGGTAGTAGCACTCTAGAAGCCTCCTCCAGTCTCCTTCCCTGTCATCCCCCTCTCACTCCCAAGGTAACCAATATTTTAATACTTCTGTCACTACACATTAACTTGATGGCTGAAACTTTGATAGGTGGAACTGAGGGTATGTGCCCCATGGTAAGAACATATTAGCAAAAGGGCCACATAAACCAGAGACTACATCAGCTGGAGACCAGAAGAACTAGATGGTGCCTGGCTACAACCAATGACTGCCCTGACAGGGAACACAACAGAGAATCCCTGATGGAGCAGGAGAACAGTGGGATGCTGACCTCAAATTCTCATAAAAAAGACCAGATTTAATGGTCTGACTGAGACTAGAAGGACCCTGGAGGTCATGGTCCCCAGACCCTTTGTTAGCCCAAGACTGGAACCATTCCCAAAGCCAACTCTTCAGACAGGTGTTCGACTGGACTCTAAGATAGAAAATGATACAGGTGAAGAGTGAGCTTCTTGGCTCAAGTAGTCACACAAGACTATGTGGGCGGCTCCTGTCTGGAGGGGAGAAGAGAAGGCAAAGGGGGACAGAAGCTGGCTGAATGGACATGGGGAATACAGGGTGGAGAGAAGGAGTGTGCTGTCTCATTAGGGAGGAAATAACTAGGAGTACATAAGAAAAAAAAATTTTTTTTTTTTTACATAGCAAGGTGTATATAAATTTTTGTATGAGAGACTGGCTTGATTTGTAAACTTTCACTTAAAGCACAATTAAAAAAAAAAAAAAACTTTAGTGAAGGCACAATGAAGGAGGCAGGGCAATCCCAGTTTTAAATTCTTCTGTGTGGACAGCTACCTAGATTTATCTGTTGTCATACCACTTCCTGTGCAGTCAGTAGACCCTTTCAAAGAAATAACAAGCAGGTGGGCTTCTCAGTTAGGACCCTGTGGGAGGCAGGTGGGAAGGCAGCTGAGGTGGAGAAGCAATGGGCAGCCACCAGCAACAACAACCGAGATTCATCCTAATAGGGAATTTTGGGTATAAAGTGCCGCAATTTAGCCCTGTGTGTGGTGGGGTAGCTACAGGGAGGGAGCCTATATTTGCGACTTCCCTGTCACAATTGTCCTTCCATGTCCCTTGAGAATCTGTTCACCCCCCCATCAGTGGGCTTCTTAGGAAAGACCCAGCCACAAAGACCTCAGCCACCCCCACAGCCACTGAGGCAGGACTTTCCAAGCAGGCTCCTGACCAGCAGGGAACTGCAGAGTGGGCAATCCAGCAACGCAGCCATCTGTTCAGCCACACAAAATGCCAGAAACCTGTGCTCGGGGAGGAGGGCATCCTGGGTGGAAGCCCCCAGAGAGTCGGGCCTGCAGCTGCCACAGTGAGGCCCTCAGCAGTGGGAGGCAGTTTCTCCTGGCTCAGCGGTTCTCAGACACACCTGGTCCATCCTTTCCCCGACACTGACCTTCTCCTCTGGCCTCACTAAGCACACCCACAAAATCACACACACGAAGACCCTGTCACACACACTCATAACAGCTCAGATATTTATCCTGGCCTGCAAATCCTCAGCTTAGCAATGACCATTTCATACCAGCCACTCACTACCAGGAATCTCTCTAGCCAATTCCTCTAAGAGATTATGTGGGAGGCCTTGACAAGCACTTAGACCTTGATTTTAAAATACTACCCTCAGCACAAAGCCTGAAATGATTACTTCCCTTCATCCCACGGCCTGGGTATTTATCAGGTGGAGATATGTGGATACGCTTTGAAAGACGCAAACGTCTCTGAAGGGCCGGTCTGTCACATATCAGGCTGTGTTACTTTAAAGGATGGTTTTCCTACCAACAGGTCCCTGTGTGGTGCAAACAATTTGCTCTCAGTGACTAACCGGAAGATTGGTAGTTCAAATCTACACAGCCGCACCATGGAAGAAAGCCCTGGAGATTTGGTTCCATAAAGATTACAGCTAAGAAAACCCTATGGAACAGTTCTATTCTGTAACACATGGGGTCACCATGAGTCAGAATCAAGTTGACCACCACAGGGATTTTTTGTTTTTGTTTTTTTTGTTTTGGTTCTCCTACCTACACTGAGCTGAGAAGTGTGGCCACCAGCATGGGAGTACAGGTGGGAGTGTGCGAGTAGGAAATGGGGGACCACGGTTGCCATGATGGGCAGGGCAATTCTGGATGTGGTACAGGAGTTGTGGAGTTGTCCTGAGGAGAGGAGCCCTAGGTGATTGGCTGGCATCTAGAATGGGGAATGAAGGATACCTAAGACAAACTTTCATGGTTCAGCATTTTATCTACACCAGGAAAGGGTTGAAACCCAACCTCTCTTCCTTCTCCCCAGAGTTCTCTTCCTCCTCCTTGTCTCTTCTCTACCTCTCCCAATGCTTCCTTTCCTCTTCTCCCCACTGTCCTTCCCCTATTCTTTTCTCTGATTCTAGAATGGAAAATAGTCTTCTTAGTCCTATTTTCCCTTTATTAAAGATTTAAGTTGCTTTGGGGGACTCGCTTGGGAATCTAAGTTTTACTATAACATCACTTTACAGGAAAATACATCGTCTAGCCCTGTGCCTGGCCCATAGTAGGTGCTCAACAAATATTGATTAGGTAAATAAAGGATTGAATGAAAGTCACATCGAGTTCCAGATACTAGATTTTGGGGTGGACTTTTGGATAACCACTGGCTTTCCTGTAGACACAAGTCAAAGGCGTCAGCCATCCTGGGTCGCCCCCAAAACATCAAGGATGAAGCCAGGGTGGGACCCAAGGCGTGGACCCCTAGTCTAGCATTGAGTTCCTGTTTTACGTCTTTGCAGCTTTTCCTCTTGGAGGGTTCAGAGGGCAGGACTGGTGGGGCCCCAGCGCCCTCTGCTGGTAAGTCTTCGTAGTTGACTTTTGCGTACTTTGGTATTTATAGTAAACCTGTGAAAGCCAGCACCTGTGTAAGGGGGAACCTATCAGAGGAAAAAAAAAAAAAAAACTCAAATAGTTTCCACTAAAACGAGCAATACACAAGTGGTAAGACTGCACCCTGTCAAAAGTGAAAACTTGCAAGACGTGGAAAAAAAAAAAAAAAAAAAGGCAGTCCCATTGAGTTTTGGCTCTCACAGGTTTCACTGTATAAAGTTGAAAAAACCAAACCCATTGTCATGTGCCATCGAATCAATTCCAACTCGTAGTGACCCTATAGGATAGAATAGACCTGCTCCATAGGGTTTCCTAGGCTGTAATCTTTGCAGAAGCAGATTGCCAGGTCTTTTCTCCTGTGGAGGTGCTGGTGGGTTCGAACTGTCAGCTTTTCAATTAGCAGCCAAGCACTTAACCATTGCACCACCAGGGCTGGCAACCCCATGTGTTACAGGATAGAACTGCTCCATACGGTTTTCATAGCTGTAATCTTTATGGAAAGCAGATTGCCAGGCCTTTCTTCAGCAGTGCCACTGGGTGGGTTCAAACTGTCAACCCTTAGTAGTTGAGCACAAACTGTGCCACCCAGAGACATTGTTTTTAATCACGCGGGGTTGCCATGAGTCAGGGTCAACTTGTTGGCAACTGGTTTTTGTTTTTAATCAGCTTAGGCAAGGCAAGTTGAGTAAGGACTTCTGGTTTTATTTCAGGCCCACTTCTCAGTGAATGTCAAGGACGAACAGGGCTCCTGGTGATAAAAATGAGTGTCAGGGTGGGCTTGAAGGCATGAGCTACCCAACTGGAAGTGTGTTTTCTAGTTTTGTTTGTTCTGTTTTGACAGCATCACTGACCTGAGTTCCTAAGATGTGGGAGGTAGAAAGAGACTTTACTCCAAGTTCACTGTTGCAGCTCAGATAGTGAAAGGGTTCTCTCGCGTGCTTTGAGAGGCACAGGTCTTTTTTTCCCTAAGTGAACCTAGAGACGAGACCTCCCAACAAGAAAGAGAAGCAGCTCTGTCCAAAATGGGACTATCTCTTATATAGCAACAACTGCTGAGCTTTTACTAATCCCACAAAACCGTGACTCTTTCCCAGAGGCCTGTGGGGCAGCTGAAGAGGTGTCAAAGACTTCCCCATCTGCACAGACGCTCCTTGGTGGCTGCACAGGAGATATGAGGGGCGGTGGGGCAGCATGGCCCACGAGGGTACCGAGCCCAAGACCAAGCTAGCCCAGACTATGGGCAGCCCCTTGTTCAGAGTGAGACCGCCTGTTTTCCATACACCAGATGAGCAAGTATTTATTGAGTCCCTCCTATGTGCCTGACACTGTTCCAGGCCCTAGAGTTGGCAGTGGCAGAAGTAAAATCTCTGTTCTCAAAGAGCTTACATTCCAATGGGAGAAGACAGATGACAAATAGGTAAAATAGATCGTATGTGAGTGGGTGGTGATAAGTGTGCTGGTGAGAAAACTAAAGCAGGGTGGGGAAGGTAAGAAATGCCGGGGGGTGGGGATGTTGCTATTTGTATAGAACAACTAGGAAAAGTGTCACTAAGAAGGTAACTTTGAAACAGAGACCCAAAGGAAATGTTGTAGGGGAGGGGATAGTGAGTTTAAAGGCCCTGAGGCAAGAGTGTACATGATGTGTTTGAGGAGAGCAAGAAATCCAGTGAGTCTGGAGCCCAGAAAGTGAGGGGGAAAATAGTACGGGGGCCAAGAGGCAGCAGGGCCTTGAAAGTCGCTGTTAGGACTGGATTTTGCTCTGAGAGAAATGGGAAAACATTGGAAAATTCTGAGCATAAGAGTGGCATGATCTAACTTACGTTTCAAAAGGATGACTTTGGAAGCTGGTTGAGAATAGAACGTAGGGAGCCCGTACCACACTCCAAAGTCATTGCAATAACCAAGGCAAGAGAGGAGGGTGGAAGAGACCATTAGTGGCAATGGAGGTTGTTGTTGTTGGGTGCCATCAAGTCGGTTCTGACTCATAGCGACCCTATGCACAACAGAACGAAATACTGCCCAGTCCTGAGCCATCCTTACAATCGTTGTTATGCTTGAGTTCATTGTTGCAGCCACTGTGTCAATCCACCTCGTTGAGGGTCTTCCTCTTTGCAGCTGACCCTGTACTCTGCCAAGCATGATGTCCTTCTCCAGGGACTGATCCCTCCTGAAACATGTCCAAAGTGTGTAAGACGCAGTCTTGCCATCCTTGCCCCTAAGGAGTATTCTGGCTGCACTTCTTTCAGGACAGGTTTGTTTGTTCTTTTGGCAGTCCGTGGTATATTCAATATTCTTTGCCAACACCACAATTCAAAGGCGTCTACTCTTCTTCGGTCTTCCTTATTCATTGTCCAGCTTTCACATGCATATGATGTGATTGAAAATACCATGGCTTTGGTCAGGCGCACCTTAGTCTTCAGGGTGACAACTTTGCTCTTCAACACTTTGAAGAGATCCTTTGCAGCAGATTTGCCCAATGCAATGCATCCTTTGATTTCTTGACTGCTGCTTCCATGGCTGTTGATTGTGGGTCCAAGTAAAATGAAATCCTTGACAACTTCAATCTTTTCTCCGTTTATCATGATGTTGCTCATTGGTCCAGTTGTGAGGATTTTTGTTTTCTTTATGTTGAGGTGTAATCCATACTGAAGGCTGTGGTCTTTGATCTTCATTAGTAAGTGCTTCAAGTCCTCTTCACTTTCAGCAAGCAAGGTTGTGTCATCTGCATAATGCAGGTTGTTAATGAGTCTTCCTCCAATCCTAATGCCCTGTTCTTCTTCATATAGTCCAGCTTCTCGGATTATTTGTTCAGCATACAGATTAAATAGGTATGGTGAAAGAATACAACCCTGACACACACCTTTCCTGACTTTAAATCAATCTGAACGAACTGCCTCTTGAGGAACGTAAAGGTTCCTCATGAGCACAATTAAGTGTTCTGGAATTCCCATTCTTTGCAATGTTATCCATAATTTGTTATGATCCACACAGTCGAATGCCTTTGCATAGTCAATAAAACACAGGTAAACGTCCTTCTGGTATTCTCTGCTTTCAGCCAGGATCCATCTGACATCAGCAATGATATCCCTGGTTCCACGTCCTCTTCTGAAACCGGCCTGAATTTCTGGCAGTTCCCTGTTGATATACTGCTACAGCCGTTTTTGAATGATCTTCAGCAGAATTTTGCTTGCGTGTGATATTAATGATATTGTTCTATAATTTCCACATTCGGTTGGATCACCTTTCTTGGGAATAGGCATATATATGGATCTCTTCCAGTCAGTTGGCCAGGAAGCTGTCTTCCATATTTCTTGGTATAGATGAGTGAGCACCTCCAGCGCTGCATCTGTTTGTTGAAACATCTCAATTGATATTCCATCAATTCCTGGAGCCTTGTTTTTCACCGATGCCTTCAGAGCAGCTTGGACTTCTTCCTTCAGTACCATCGGTTCCTGATCATATACCACCTCTTGAAATGGTTGAATATCAACTAATTCTTTTTGGTATAATGACTCTGTGTATTCCTTTCATCTTCTTTTGATGATTCCTGCATCGTTTAATATTTTCCCCACGGAATCCTTCACTACTGCAACTCAAGGCTTGAATTTTCTCTTCAGTTCTTTCAGCTTGAGAAACACCGAGCGTGTTCTTCCCTTTTGGTTTTCCATCTCCAGCTCTTTGCACATGTCATTATAATACTTTACTTTGTCTTATCAAGAGGCCCTTTGAAATCTTCTGTTCAGTTCTTTCACTTCATCAATTCTTCCTTTTGCTTTAGCTGCTCGATGCTCAAGAGCAAGTTTCAGAGTCTCCTCTGACATCCATCTTGGTCTTTTCTTTCTTTCCTGTCTTTTCAATGACCTCTTGCTTTCTTCATGGATGTTGTCCTTGATGTCATTCCACAACTCGTCTGGTCTTTGGTCACTAGTGTTCAATGCGTCAAATCTGTTCTTCGGATGGTCTCTAAATTCAGGTGGGATATACTGAAGGTCATATTTTGGCTCTCGTGGACTTGCTCTGATTTTCTTCAGTTTCAGCTTGAACCTGCATATGAGCAATTGATGGTCTGTTCCACAGTCGGCCCCTGGCCTTGTTCTGACTGATGATATTGAGCTTTTCCATCGTCTCTCTCCACAGATATAGTCAATTTGATTTCTGTGTGTTCCATCTGGCGAGGTCCATGTGTATCGTCGCCGTTTATGTTGGTGAAAGAAGGTATTTGCAATGAAGTCGTTGGTCTTGCAAAATTCTATCATTCAATCTCCGGCATTGTTTCTATTACCAAGGCCATATTTTCCAACTACTGATCCTTCCTCTTTGTTTCCAACTTTTGCATCCCAATCACCAGTAATTATCAATGCATCTTGATTGCATGTTTGATCAATTTCAGACTGCAGCAGCTGATAAAAATCTTCTTTTTCTTCATCTTTGGCCCTAGTGGTTGGTGCATAAATTTGAATAACAGTCGTACTAACTGGTCTTCCTTGCAGGCGTATGGATATTATCCTATCACTGACAGCGTTGTACTTCAGGATAGATCTTGAAACGTTCTTTCAGACGTTGAATGCAACACTATTCCTCTTCGAGTTGTCATTCCCAACATAGTAGACTATATGATTGTCTGATTCAAAATGGCCAATACCAGTCCATTTCAGCTCACCAATGCCTAGGATACTGATGTTTATGCATTCCATTTCATTTTGACAATTTCCAATTTTCCTAGATTCATACTTCGTACATTCCAGGTTCCAATTATTAATGGATGTTTGTAGCTGTTTCTTCTCATTTTGAGTCATGCCACATCAGCAAATGAAGGTCCTGAAAGCTTTACTCCATCCACGTCATTAAGGTCGACTCTACTTTGAGGAGGCAGCTCTTCTCCGGTCATCTTTTGAGTGCCTTCCAACCTGGGGGGCTCATCTTCCAGCACTATATCAGATAATGTTCCACTGTTATTCATAAGGTTTTCACTGGCTAATGATTTTCAGAAGTAGACTGCCGGGTCCTTCTTCCTAGTCTGTCTTAGTCTGGAAGCTCAGCTGAAACCTGTCCTCCATGGATGACCCTGCTGGTATCTGAATACCGGTGGCATAGCTTCCAGCATCACAGCAACACACAAGCAATGGCAATGGTAGGAGGATTTATACTGGATAAGCATACTTACAGATATAAACATAAAGCAATTTTAATTTTGTTTCCCATTGTCCCTTCAAATGGATTCAATTTATTTCCCTTTATATTCAGTGGGGTTAATTCATCCCCTTCCCTTGTATGAGCACTGGGACAGGCCCATGACTTCTCTGGTCACTCCCAGGTAATAAAAATGTTTAAAGTGCTTTACATCAGAAAAGATTATGAGATCTCCACTGATGCTGCCTCCCTTCTTAAAGATCCTTACTAGGCCGCCTTTTTCTTTTTAAAAAAGTTTACTGTTTATTGCGCAAATAATACCCGTTCATTGCAGGAACATTAGAAATTTTAGGTGAGCACAAAGAATGACAGAAAAATTCATTGTAATCCCACTACCAGAGAAAACCACTGTGGTCATTTTGTGTCTATCTGTCTAGGCCTTTTCAGGTCATACACACCTCTCTGTTTTAGTCATCTAGTGCTGCTGTAACAGAAACACCACAGGTGAGTGGCTTTAACAAAGAGAAATTTATTTCTTCACAGTAAAGTAGGCTAAAAGTCCAAATTCAGGGTGCCGGCTCCAGGGGAAGCCTTTCTCTCTGTGCTGGCTCAGAAGGAAGGTCCTTGTCCTCAATCTTCCCCGGGTCAAGGAGCTTCTGAGGCATAGGGACACCCAGTCCAAAGGACACGCTCTGCACCCAGTGCTGCTTTCTTGGTGGTATGAAGTCCCCAACTCTCTGCTCTTCCCTTTCCTTTCTATCTCTTGTAAGATAAAAGGTGGTGCAGGCCACACCCCAGGAAAGTTCTCTTTACATTGGATCAGGAATGTGACCTTAGTAAGGGTGTTATCATCCCACCTAATCCTCTTTAACGTAAAATTACAATCACAAAATGGAGGACAACCACATACTACTGGAAATCATGGCCCAGCCACATTGATACACACATTTTGAGGGGACATAATTCAATCCATGACATTTTCTATGCTCATGAACATGTATACTTTTACAAAAGATAGGGTTATACTCTAATACTGTTTCATAATTTACTTTTTTAAAATTTAACGTTATACTATTAACATCTCCTTATGTCATTAAATATATTTCAATTCTATCCTTTTTAATGTTAGTAGAGAATTCTATCTTATGTGTGTGCTATAATTTATTTAACCAGTCCTCTGCTGGTATCCATTTAAGGTGTTTCCAGTTGTTTGATACATGTTATAAGTGACTCTGTGATGAATACCCTTGCAGCTGAATCTTTGCGCATCTGTTGTTTTTTCCGGTATTTAAGCATCTGACATGGATTACCAAATTATCCCTCAAAAAGATGGTACCAGTTAGACTCACAGCAGAGGTGCTTATCTCCCCACAAACTCCCCACCCCAAACACAACACAACGACCTTCTTGGCTACCACTTTCAAAAGCTGACATGTCCCATGGGCAGAACCTCCCATCTTTTAAACTTGCTCCCCCATCCCGCAGAGGACACTTGTCAGCATCGTTCAGTACTGTCTACTGGGGTGGGGGTGGGGGCTGGTCTCTCACGCTCACTGTTCAATGCTGGAGCTTAAACTTGGTTTTGTTTTGTTTTAATGAAGAGAGACTTGCCAGAAAGTCACCTGGATCACAGGAATGGGAGGGCAAATCACCTGTGAGATACTGAAGGTAGCCCCTTTGGAAGGGGGCTGCAGGGTGGCTGTAACGGTCCCTAGAGCCAGTCATGGCAGCATCCCTTAGGAAGGTGGTGGGTAGCCCATCACCATGGAAATGGAGTTATAATAATACCTGCTGTGTTACAGAGTCTAAGAGGGATTGGTCTGGTGCTGCATGACCGAGCCCATCTTACCCACCTCCCAGGGCTGGCCTGCAACCAGGGAGTAGGGTTGCTGTGGAGAGCTTTGTGCCAGGGCCCCTGGCAGTGATCAGAAAGATGACTCAGTCTGGCCCCCACCCTGGGCCCAGCCCCTCCCTTCTGACTGCCCCAACATGACTTCCCTCATGTTTCTCTGATGACTGCATGCATCAGGACCTGGGGATGCATCACCTGTTACCCAGGGGTGCACTGGGGTGACCCATTTGCCCCTCCCTCTGTTGGAAGGGGAAATGGACACTGAGGTTACATGAGTGAGGTGCTGTGTGACAAGGCACTCAGGCTACCTTCCAGAACGGCCAGGTCCAATCCCCATTTGATTCTTGTGTGTTATTACTATTTGATTTCCTAATCTACATATCCTTCCTCCTCTCAAACAGCTATAGGACAACTGTTTATTTAATTAAAGGAGATTAAAATTCAATCATGGCAAGCCTGGCCATAACTGGATTTAGTCAAGGTGTTAGGAAACCAGGATTGGGAATGTAAAGCCTTTTAATCTAGGAAAGGCACTTCTGACCTCACTGTCATCGTTTTCACAGTCCTTTTTCTTTTTTAAAAAATTGAACTCCTCTGCGTATACTCTCATTTCAACCGCCCAATACTTTTATGCATTAGGTGTTATTATCCCCAGTTTAGAGATGAAAAAACTGAGTCAGACAGGTGCAATGATAGGTAAATCACATCACTAGTAAGTGGTGGGACTGGGATTTGGATCCAGACCCAGCTGATTCCCAGGTCTTGCTACCTCACCTCATTACCCCTTGAAGTGCAACAGCCCCAGAGAGCACAGAGCAAAGCAAGCCAGGACTGAAAAGACAAGGCAAAGAGCATGGGGATGGGGTTCAGAAACCTGGGTTCTGGTCCTGGCTTGGCTGCTAATTGGTTGTGTGGCTGAGGGCACCTCACTGGGCCTCAGAATCCTCATCTATAAATTGAAGAGATTGGATTGGACAGTCTCTGAGGTTCCTTGCAGTGGTGTGGCCTTTGTTGAGGCTTATTTGATAGTAACAGAAGTCCACTCTGCTTACGCAGACATGGGCAGTACAATCCAAAAACCCAGGGGAATCTCACAAAGCTAAGGTGGGAGGCAGCACCAGATAGAGACGTTCCAGGACCTGGAATATGGTACTTACAGGTCCAACTCTGGAACGTCTCTCGACTCCTCCATGTGATTCTTCTCTCTCAGCAAGCTGGTTTTTTTCTCCTACAGACTAGCTTTTTCCACTTCCTCGATCGATGGTGGTATATGGCTCCCCAGCTCCCAGTGACAAATCCTCAGTTTTGGTCTCATCAAATCCAGATTCCAAATTCTCAGGGAAAGAAACCCAACTGGGCAAGTTGGGTTGAATATCCACCTAGACCCAATCAACTGTGACCAGGAGGGCAGAGACCTATAGCACAAAAAAGAAGTAGGGGTCTGAGGTGATGGAGATGCCCCCCAAGAGGGTCTGTATTTCTCAGCATCCTGCTTACATTTGAAAACATGTTGGGGGAAATTTGGCCACAAATCCAGTCTTAAGAGAGTCCTCCCTCATTCTATCAACCAGTCTGAACATGGAACACAGTCTTACATGTATATTCCAGACACAATCTGGGGGTGAAAATCTGCACAGTCCTGAGAGTTTTCTTGGAGACTCTTCCCAGCCTGCTCAGTCCTGGGGGCATTGCTGTGGAAAGACAGCTCTGCTGCCACCTGGGACCCTTTGGGCATGTCCATGGTGCGGAGGCCACAGGTGTTGGGAGCACTGGAGGGGACTAACTTGTGAGTCCTCAGGCTAAGTAACGAAAGTCCAATTGCAAACTTTTTCTGAGCACCTGCCAAGTACAGGGCTCTGACCTCTGTGTGGAGGATGAAGACAGACATGAGCCCTGCCTCCAGAAGCTGACAGTCTGCATGGAGAGGAAAGACATATAAAAGAATGTGAGAAATAGCTCTCAATGGCCAAGTGGCCTGGTCATTGCTTACTTGAGGAGCTGTGTGGAAGCAGAGGGCAGTCCAGGAGGGATAATGGGGTCCTCAGGAGAAGAGACGTGAGAAAGGATGAGTGAGCAAAGGTAAGTGTCATGGATTGAATTGCATCCACCCAAAATAAGCGCCAACTTGGCTAGGCCATGGCTGTGAGTATTCTCCACCACTTTGTCATCTGATGTGATTATCCTACATGTTGTAAATCCTACCTCTATGATGTTATTGAGGCAGGACTAGAGGTAGTTGTGTTAATGAGGCAGGACTCAATCTATAAGATTGGGTTGTGTCTTAAACCGATCTCTTTTGAGATATAAAGGAGAGAAGCCAGCAGAGAGACGTGGGGAACTCATACCACCAAGAAACAAGAGCCACGAGAATCGGGTGTCCTTTGGACCTGGAGTCCCTGTGCTGAGAAGCTCCTCATTCAGGAAAGGCTGATGACAAGGACCTTCCTCCAGATCCAACAGAGAAAGCTTTCCTCTGGAGCTAGAATCCTGAATTCGGACTTGTAGCCCTCTAGACTGTGAGAGAATAAACTTCTGTTTGTTAAAGCCATTCACTCGTAGTATTTCTGTTACAACAGCACTAGATGACCAAGACAGCAAGGATGTGGGGTGGTAAACCCAGAGCGTAGAGTTTACAGATAGGAATGTTAGTTGTTGTTGTCCAGTCAGCTCTGACTCTTGGCGACCCCATATACAACAGAATGAAACATTGCGCAGTCCTGCACCATCTTACAATCACTGGTATGCTTGAGTCCATTATTGCTGCCACTGTGTATTTTGAGTGTTTTCTAGCCTAGGAGGCCTATCTTCCAGCACTATATCAGACAAAATTCTGTTATGATCCATATGGTTTTCATTGGCTAATTTTTGGAACTAAATTACTAGGCCTTTCTTCCTAGTCTGTCTTAGTCTGTAAACTCCACAGAAACCTGTCCACCGTGGGTTACCCTGTTTGTATTTGAAATACCAGTGGCATAGTTTCCAGCATCACAGCCACACAGTAGGACAAACTGACAGACGGATGGCAGACAGATAGGAATGGAAGGAAATAAAATCAGAAAAGTGATTTAAGATCAGAAATCAGGTCTTGAATGGCAGTTTAAGGAGTCTGGATATTATCCCATAAGTAATGGGGTGTTAAAGAGTTTTGAGCAAAGCATATAGCAGTCAGAATTTTTAGAGTTGGAGAGAATGCAGTAGTTAGAGATGAGGCACCTGGATGGGGTGTTCAGAATGGATTCCAGATTGTGAAAAGGTACTGCTAGAGTCAGAGGGACCGGTTAGGAAGCTATAACAAGTGACTGGATCAGAGTGTGTGGGGATTCGGGAATAGATGTTTGAAATATTATAAAGACTCCATGGGACTTGGTGACTAATTCGGTATGGGAGGGAGGGGGAAAAAGTTAAGCTTGACTGTCAGAAACAGGGAATGTCAGCCATGCATCCACACATCCATCAAGTGGCAGGGGTCAGGGTAATAAATGCAACTGCCCATGGTCTCTGCCCTTAAGGAATTCACATCCTTTCCTCTCATCCTCAGCTCTTCCAGAAAAGGCCATGAGAGCCATCAAAGATAAGTAATGGTGGAAGCGATGGAGACAAGGGGAAAGAGGAAAGCAAATTCCACTTGCTTAGCCCTGTGACAGGTATTTTATTGATATTCTTTCAGAATTCCTCAAAATAGCCAAGAAGGGCCTTGGTAGAGGAGGGCAGAGGCCTGGCTACTCATGGCAGTGGCCCTGCAGGCCTTCAAGTTTCCTCCTGGGATGGCTGGTCCCGGGCATTAGGCTGTGTAAGCAGACAGATGGGTGAAGGAAGCCCACCCCTTGTCTAGAGATGCACCTGTGCTCTGGCTGTCAGGAAACTGAACAAGGGTAAGATCTTCCACCTGGAAGTCAGGCAGGGAAGAGGCTTGGGGACAGGAGCAGGAGTTTGTTTTGGGCTGTGTTGAGTATGACAGATGGCCAGGGCCCAGAGACTTGTAGCTCTGCACTTGAGTTCAAGGTCAGGGCTTGAGCTGAAGTGCGGCAGTCACCTGCCAGAGACCTTGACTTGAGACCACTGTTCAAGTTCATTCCTCTTTAGAGCAGAATTGACATTGATTCTTCTCAAATAAATTAACTTTTCCATTGCAGCCAGCTGAGCTATCAGGACTAACAAGCTGCTGTGTGAAGGGTGACAGAGAAAAGGGATAGTAGGGGCATTTTACAATTAATCAAGGTATGATCATGGACACCCCGAATTTTTAAAAATAAATAAATAAATAAATAAAATCCTGAACAGGAGGGACAGGACCAGGTTGGGTTTTAGAGTCATAGGCACTTTCCCTTTTCTTCCAGGCCATTAATTAATCTAGGCTCTAGAATCCAGAGCCAGTTCGATTTCTTACAGGAGAGCCTACGTTCATTTGGATTTAACCTTCTGATCATCTAGGCTTGACACTGATTAAATGCACTAAGAAAAAGAAAAAAACAACCAGTTGCTGTCAAGTTGATTCTAACTCACGGTGACCCCATGTGTGCCAGAGTAGAACTGGCACCACAGGATTTTCAGTGGCTGATCTTTCAGAAGAAGATTGCCAGGCCTTTCTTCTGAGTTGCCTGTAGGTGTGCTCTGACCTCCAACTTTGGGTTAGTAGCCAAGTGCGTTGTTTGCACCACAGAGACCCTCCTCACTGAATGGTGTGTTAATTCTGGGAATGTTGTGTTGACTAACAGACTTGATTTCTGCCCTCAGTCTTTTAAGAAGGAAGTGAAGTAGGTCCCTAGGAAACAGTAAACAGATGAAAGGAAAAGCCTAGATGTTGCCCATATTTAGGATGTAGGCAAAGGAGTAGTGATCAAGAGAGACCAAAGGAGAAGCTGGAGTACGAAAAAGAGTAGCGTAAAGGAAGCCAGGGAATCCAAGGAGGATTCATCCTCAGGGTCAGAAGCAGGAGTTAACTGTGGAAGAATGAGGACTATGGAGAGGTCATTGGAACTAGCCATTAAGAGGTGAGTATTTTCCTTCAAAGGAGCAGGCTCATGAGCAGAGAGGGGCGGAGGCCAGGTGTGCAGGGTGAAGCAGAGTGGTGAGACAGAGGGGCCCTTTCATACGTTCATTAGTGAAGGGGAAGCAGAATAACCTGCCGGGCATTGTGGGCTGGAACAGGTGTTTAAAGCAGGGCAAAATGGACAGAGAGAAATTGGGAGAATGGCTTTGTATTTAGATTATTTTAAATAATCATGTGGATCTCCAAGAGGAGAGTGGAGAAATAAATTGTTATGGCCATAAAATGTAAACTGCATAGCAATTAAAAAGTGAACTACTGCTATACATACAGGACAGTGTGCATGGTTTGCACTGACATAATTTTGAGCAAAAGAAACACAAAATAATGTACAGTTTCATTTACATCAAGTTCAGGAACAAGCAAAATAATACATAATGAGAGAGATTAGAATAGCAGAAACTTAGTGGGGGGGGCAGGTGTGGATGGGAAGGAGGCTCTGGAAATGTCCTATAGTAATCTTGGTGATATAGATATATATAAAAATTCATTACGCTGTACACTTAGTATTTGTACACACAACGATATATTTTATACCTTGATTAAGATAAGTCTTTAAGAAAACAACAAAAAAGGATAAACAGGATATATGCATATGTATTATCTATTGCTGTGTAAAAATATTACTTCAAAACCTGGCAACTTAAAACAAGCATTTTGTAGTTCTGCGGGACAGGAATTTCGGGACAGCTTAGCTTGCTGTTTCTGGCTGAGGGCTTCTCATGTGATTGCAGTCAAGATGCTGGGTAGAGCTGCAGTCATTTTGAGTCTTGACTGGGCCTGGAGTATGGCTTACATGGCTGTTGGCAGGAGGCCTCAGTTCTTTGCCACGTGGCCCTCTCCATGGGACTGCTTTGGTGTCTTCACAACATGGCAGCTGGCTTCACTGAGAGTGATCCGAGAGAGCAAGATGTAATCCACCATGTCTTTTATGATCTAGTCTTGGAAGTAACATAGTGTCACTTCTGCAATATTCTATTCATTAGCAGCGAGTCACTATGTCCAGCCCACACTCAAGGGAAGAGAAATTAGGCTCCACTTCTTGAAGGAAGAAGCATTAAAAAATTTATGGGCCTATTTTACAACTACCACAGCACAAAACTCAATAATGCAGTGTCCCTAACTGTTTGGAGTGGTGATTAAGAGACAGGGTCTGGAAACTCTCCTGTGGTAGGGAGGATGACCCTCAAAGATGTCTACTCCCTAATCCTCAGAAGCTGTGAATACAATGTTACACAGAAGAGGGAACTAGAATTAGTGAACTTAGAAAAGAGATGAAACAAGAAAGAGCTTGTGTAAAATAGAGTACGGAATCCCATTAACCATATTTTTATGCAAATAACATGCTCCTACGTTCGTTAGCCAAACATACCCTCCCACCCCACCCCTGCGAGGTATTTTCATAAGTACCACTACGCCAATTTTTTTACATGTTGCCATAAAAAAAAAAAAAAGCATAGCCAAAGAATCACACTCATGGCAGGGTAATTTATTAAAATACTGTTATCCATGTCTTTGGTTTCATTTCAAGCTAGCAGCCAAGCTTCACCTTCCCTCAGGGGATTTGGGGCAGAGCAGAGAGTGGAGCAGTCAGGGGTTCCTGGCTCATCTCCCCATATGCAAAGGTCTAAGACCTCTGGAAGGGTACGTCTCCTTCAGGGAAGGGAAGACGAAGGAGGAGGCCAGGAGGTGGATCCTCAGAGCCCAGGTAGGGGACTCCATTCCATGAACAGTGGGAACCCCCACCCTGCTAGGTGACGATACCTCAGAGGGAACAGTGCAGGCCTGGGCCTGGGGGTTCCTGCACTCCCCAAGACATTAGGCACTATGCATACTGCAAGAGCAGGAAGTTGAGGACAGGAAGGGACCAGATGAATAAGACAGCAGGGGTCTCTTCTGAGACCAGAACAGACAGACATGGCCTCCTGTGTTTTGACCTGTTAATGTAAGACCTGGGACCTCTGCAGAACAAGGTGGAGTGGTGGAAGGAGGTGGTGTAGGGGAAATCTTGAGGATGACCAAGGTGGATTTTCCCAGTAATTCACCAGGAAGCAGGAAGAGGTGTTGGAGTCTGAAATATGCTGATTTAGAATGAGAAAATGACACTCCTTGCACACTCAAGTTTTGGACTGTTACTCAACATGGTGATCCCCTTTTGGCTTTAAATGAAGATTTTAATCTCCTGGTGGAGGCCTGGGGTGGGGTGGTATTTGAGAGGGCAAGAAGCCCTTACTGTATAGCTCAAGGTGTGGGGAGGAGCTGCTGTTAAGTTTTATGACTGTACAAGGTTGGAAGGATGTTGTTGGTTGCACTGGAGTTGAAGTACAGCTGAATCAGAAGGCAGCACTGGATGTCAAGGGTGAGAAAGGTGCCCAGGCCTGGTGTGGAAGTTTCCTGTGAGGTAGAAAGAAAGGCAGGAACCTGAGACAAGGTCAGGTCAGCAGCTGGGGGATACCCTCCCACCAGGGGTGAAAAGGTATCTTGGGAGCAAGCTCCTCCCTCCTGAGACTCTGTAGCAGCCCCTAGACTTGGTTACCCAAGTCCCCCTCCTGGATGCCACTGGTGCCCATGGGCGTGCATGTCTTCTGTGTGTTAGTGTTGGGCAGCAATGTCTATTAATAATCGTATACCCTCCTCAAAACTACACAGTGGAATTTGATGCAAATGCAGCCCTGTCACACTCCCTTTGCAATTAGTGAGGCACCCAACTGAGAAAAGGCACCTACCTCTGTAGTTTTTTGAGTGGCACACAACAAACCTTTCTCCTGCAGAGGACGGAAATGGCACAAGAACGATCATTTCTCCCTGGCCCAACATGGCCGACCTGATGGGCCCCTAATCAGGCCTTGCTACAAGAGGACAGAATAACCCGGTGGCACTTAGGAGCAGGTACATCTGAGTGCCAAATCCTACATTGTCATGGCTTAGGATTCTCCCCAGGTCTAGAAGGCAAGAAAGTTCAGAGTGGGCTCCAGACTAGGGAAGCATCCGGGGAACATCAGAGGATTGTACAAGTCTCTTTTCAAGCAAGAGATGAGAGAGTGAGGAGACTCAGAGAAAAACAGGGAGGAACAACAGCCCAGGTGTCTAGTTCTGGTGCTGGGCTTCACTTACGCAGGTCCTACAATGAATGGAATCCAGTGTGTCCTGTTTTACTTTTTGTGGTGCCATGATCTTCCTGAGACGAACAGATGGTGCTCTATCAACTTTATCCATTCTATTGAGCCTGAATGGTGGGTCTGAGTCAGTCTTCTCCATCGATCTGAGTTCTTGCTGTTCCTTTGGTCGTTTTCTAAGGGGTCTGGGAGTCAGGGAGGGGGCAGAGAGTTGGTGAGACCATTTCCAAGATGGTAAGACAGTAATCAGTAGTAGTGGTAGACATGGAAGGTGTTGACTCCAAGCCATTGGGGCAAAAGAAGCCAAGATCACTCCTTGGAGAGTCAAATGTCATATGGGTTCTGAGGTCATTTAGCAAAGCAAAGGGGGATGATGAGAGATGGGAGCAGGTTACACTTACACCTTGTTGCTTTTCTGTATATTCATTAAGACGTCCATCTTCTCATCCATATCCTTCTGCATGTCCTTTAAGAGAGAATTCAAAGCTAAAATCTAATTTAAAGGGCTTTTGAAATGTACTTCCCTAGCCTCTCTCTGCAAACCATTCAGAGATTGTTCCATCAGCTTATTCCCTCAAGAATCCTCACCAGACTTAAGTGAGGTGGTTTTAGGAAAGGGAGGTGACAACTTACACCACTTCTCCTTCCCCCTTCCCATTCCATGATAAACTGAAGAAACAGGCAGAGTCATTAGGGGACTGATCCAATGTCTCTCATTGAATCACAGGCCAGGAACTCTTTTATCCGACCTCATGCTTTGGATGAAACTAGTATCTGTCTTGGTTAAATGCCTATAAAGTGATGGAACCAAGAAAATAAAACTTCTGATCCCAAGGACATTTTGACTCCAGTGTTTTGACCCCTGCCATGCACCCAGACCCAATGTATTTATAATTGCGCCATCTTTTACCCAATTTCTGGCAGAAATGATCAACACAAAATAAAACCGATTGTACCTAAATTGGCACATAACATTCACTATTTACTAAGAACTGACAGAAGAATGAAATATTCTTGGCAACATTTACACTTATAAAATTTGACCAGGGAAAATTGAATTTGGTAGAAAGAGTGGTCACAAAAGACGTTCTAAGGTGGCAGAAGCTATACATGTCAATAAGTCTTATGGACAAAAACAGGTTCAGGTGATCATCATAAAATATAAAAGACAATGTACTACAGTGAAAATAATTTTAATTAAAAAATTAAACATATGGAAGCAGTTTATTTGATCTGTTGTAGAAAACGGATCAAGGAATTATAGCATCTAGGTAGAGATAATTTCAGAAAATATTTTCTTGAAAAGCACTTTTAAGTGTTAGTATAAATTTGGGGTAAAGTATCCGTATTCATAAACAGAGTAAAAATATCCTTGAAGAGAAAATGCACCCTGGGTCAAAAAGTTGGGAGTCAAAAATATCCTATAGTCTCACAAGTACTTCAAACTCATCATGTCCCAAGCTCATCTCATCATTTCCCTTTTTAATTTAGCCCTATTTCCCAACTCTCTTGTCATTGTCACACTTCCTTCTAATCACCTGGATTAAAACTTCGGTGTCATCATGGACACTGACCTCTGCTTCGTTCTCTATATTGAATCCATCACCCAGAGCTGTTATTTTTCCTTGTATGCATCTTTCAGATTTATCCTTTTCCTTCTATTCCAACACCTAGCCTTGCTTTCATCACCTTGAGCCGGGATACAGCTCCTGCCTGGTGTTCTTGCTCACAGACAGCCCCCATCTGCTCCTGCACACCTCCCCCCTTCCCAGGCCACCTTGCAAACAGCTGAGGGATAAGCTTTCTGAAGTGCTGCTCCTAGCATTTTCTTTGATTAAGAATCTCCAGAGGTCTCTTACTGCTTACAGATCAAGTCCCAGCTTGTCTGCCTGTCTTTCAAAAGCCCCTTTATTATCCGCTGCCTTTGTGCCCATTCAGTTCTATTTCTTACAGTGTCCCCCAATGATCCGCTTTGATGACTGATCTCCTCGCTGCCTGGGATACACATTATGTTCATCCAGCTTCCCTGCTGTGCTCAAGCTATTCCTGTGCCGGAAATAGGCTCCTCGTGCCCTCCAGTACCGAGTCCTACCCACTAACAAAACAAAATCCTTATTGGGTTTGCTTTTTAATATAAAAATAATACATGCTCTTTGTAGAAAATTTGAAAAATTTAGAGGAATATAAAAGAAAAAAAAATCTCACCACCCAGAAATAACCAGGATGAATCAATTTGATATATTTCTTTTCAATCTTTTTTCTGTATGTGTATTTACCAATCTTTTCACCTTGCTGAAATCTACCTGCATATATTATTTATATCTTGCTTTTTCACTTTTCATTATATTATAAGCATTCCTTCTAAACATCGTCTTTGATAGTTCCTAATTTTCATTATATGGATATACCATAATTTATTTGGTTATTCCAGTAATGTTGAAAATCATGGTTTGTTTCCAAGATTTTGCTATTATAAATAATTCTCTGATGACTATCTTTTTATATGTAGCCATGTTGATATTTCTGATTATTCTCGTAGGTTAGATTCTGAGAAGTGGAATTGATAAGTCAAGGGTTTTAATGTTTTTGGATGCCTATTGTTTAATGCACTGAAGGCACTGGCAAAAGACAAGGCTCCAGGAATGGATGGAATACCACTTGAGATGTTTCAACAAATGGATGCAACAGTGCAAGCACTCACTCGTCTATGCCAAGAAATTTGGAAGACAACTACCTGGTCAACCAACTGGAAGAGATCCATATTCATGCCCATTCCAAAGAAAGGCAATCCAACAGCATGAGGAAATTATCCAACAGTATCATTAATATCACACGCAAGTAAAATTATGCTGAAGATCATTCAAAAATGGTTGTAGCGGTACATCAACAGGGAACTGTCAGAAGTTCAAGCCTGATTCAGAAGAGGATGTGGAACAAGGGATATCACTGCTGATGTCAGATGGATCTTGGCTCAAAGCAGAGAATATCAGAAAGATGTTTACCTGTGTTTTATTGACTGTGCAAAGGCAGTTAACTGCATGGATCATAAATTATGGATAACATTTTGAAGAATGGGAATTCCTGAACACTTAATTGTGCTCATGCAGAACACAAACCAAGAGGCAGTTATTTGAACAGAACAAGGGGATACTGTGTGGTTTAAAATCAGGAAAGGTGTATGTACATCAGGGTTGTATCCTTTTACCATACTTACTCAATCTGTAAGCTGAGCAAGGAGCCCTGTTGGCGCAGTAGTTAAGCATTCGGCTGCTAATCTAAATGTCAGCAGTTGGAATCTAGCAGCCGCTCCTTGGAAGCCCTATGGGACAGTTCTACTCTGTCTTACAGGGTTGCTATGAGTCAGAATCAACTGGACGTTACTAGCCAATAATCATGCTGAGCAAATAATCCGAGGAGTCGGACTATACGAAGAAGAACGGGGCATCACGATTAGAGGAAGACTCATTAACAACCTGCGATATGCAGATGTCACAACCTTGCTTGCTGAAAGTGAGAATTTGAAACACTGATGAAGATCAAAGACCAGAGCCTTCAGTATGGATTACACCTCAACATAAAGAAAACAAAAATCCTTACAACTGGACCAGTAAGCAACATCATGATAAACGGAGAAAAGATTGAAGTTGTCAAGGATTTCATTTTACTTGGATCCACAATCAAGGCCATGGAAACAGCAGTCAAGAAATCAAACAATGTATTGCACTGGGCAAATCTTCTGCAAAAGACCTCTTTGAAGTGTTAAAAAGCAAAGATGTTCCAAGTGGATCACAGACCTAAACATAAAGACTAAAACGATAAAGATCATGGAAGAAAAAATTGGGACAACCCTAGGAGCCCTAATACAAGGCATAAACAGAATACAAAACATTACCAAAAATGATGAAGAGAAACCAGATAACTGGGAGCTCCTAAAAATCAAACACCTATGCTCATCTAAAGACTTCTCCAAAAGAGTAAAAAGACCACCTACAGACTGGGAAAGAATTTTCAGCTATGACATCTCAGACCAGCGCCTGATCTCTAAAATCTACATGATTCTGTCAAAACTCAACCACAAAAAGACAAACAACCCAATCAAAAAGTGGGCAAAGGATATGAACACACATTTCACTAAAGAAGATATTCAGGCAGCCAACAGATACATGGGAAAATGCTCTCGATCATTAGCCATTAGAGAAATGCAAATTAAAACTACGATGAGATTCCATCTCACACCAGCAAGGCTGGCATTAATCCAAAAAACACAAAATAATAAATGTTGGAGAGGCTGCGGAGAGATTGGAACTCTTATACACTGCTGGTGGGAATGTAAAATGGTACAACCACTTTGGAAATCTATCTGGCATTATCTTAAACAGTTAGAAATAGAACTACCATACAACCCAGAAATCCCACTCCTCGAAATATACCCTAGAGATACAAGAGCCTTCACACAAACAGATATATGCACACCCATGTTTATTGCAGCTCTGTTTACAATAGCAAAACGTTGGAAGCAACCAAGGTGTCCATCAACGGATGAATGGGTAAATAAATTGTGGTATATTCACACAATGGAATACTACGCATCGATAAAGAACAGTGACGAATCTGTGAAACATTTCATAACATGGAGGAACCTGGAAGGCATTATGCTGAGCGAAATTAGTCAGAGGCAAAAGGACAAATATTGTATAAGACCACTATTATAAGATCTTGAGAAATAGTAAACCTGAGAAGAACACATACTTTTGTGGTTACGAGGGGGGGAGAGGGTTTTTTATTGATTAATCAGTAGATAAGAACTGCTTTAGGTGAAGGGAAAGACAACACTCAATACATGGAAGGTCAGCTCAATTGGACTGGACCAAAAGCAAAAAAGTTTCCGGGATAAAATGAATGCTTCAAAGGTCAGCAGAGCAAGGGCGGGGGTCTGGGGAACATGGTTTGAGGGGACTTCTAAGTCAATTGGCAAAATAATTCTATTATGAAATCATTCTGCATCCCACTTTGAAATGTGACATCTGGGGTCTTAAATGCTAACAAGCGGCCATCTAAGATGCATCAATTGGTCTCAACCCACCTGGAGCAAAGGAAAATGAAGAACACCAAGGCCACACGACAACTAAGAACCCAAGAGACAGAAAGGGCCACATGAACCAGAGACCTACATCATCCTGAGACCAGAAGAACTAGTTGGTACCCGGCCACAATAGATGACTGCCCTGACAGGGAGCACAGCAGAGGACCCTTGAGGGAGCAGGAGATCAGTGGGATACAGACCCCAAATTCTCATAAAAAGACCAAACTTAATGGTCTGACTGAGACTAGAGGAATCCTGGCGGCCATGGTCCCCAGACCTTCTGTTGGCACAGGACAGGAACCATCCCTGAAGACAACTCATCAGACATGAAAGGGACTGGTCAGCGGGTGGGAGAGAGACGCTGATGAAGAGTGAGCTAATTATATCAGGTGGACACTTGAGATTGTGTTGGCAACTCTTGTCTGGAGGGGGGATGGGAGGATAGAGAGAGAGGGAAGCCGGTAAAATTGTCACGAAAGGAGAGACTGAAAGGGCTGACTCAAGAGGGGGAGAGTAAGTGGGAGGAGGGAGTGAGATGTATGTAAACTTATATGTGACAGACTGATTGGATTTGTAAACGTTCACTTGAAGCTTAATAAAAGTTAATAATAATAAAAAAAAAAAAAGCAAAGATGTCACTTTAAAGACTAAAGTATGCCTGACCCAAACCATGGTGTTTTCAATCATCTCGTATGCATGCAAAAGCTGGGCAATGAGTAAGAAAGATCGAAGGAGAATTGATGCTTTTGAATTACAGTGTTGGCAAGAATATTGAATATACCATGGACTGCTGGAAGAATGAACAAATCTGTCTGGGAGAAGTACAGCCAGAATGCTCATTAGAAGCGAAGATGATGAGATCTCGTCTCACGTACTTTGGACATGTTATCAGGAGGGACCAGTCCCTGGAGAAGGACATCATGCCCGGTAAAGTAGAGGGTCAGGGAAAAAGAAGACTGTCAGTAAAATGGATTGACACAGTGGTTCCAAGAATGGGCTGAGACTTAGCAAGGATTGTGAGGATTGCGTGGGACCAGGTAGTATTTTGTTCTGTTGTACACGGAGTCACTTTGAGTCAGAACCAACTCAACGGCACCTAACAACAACATTATCTAATTAAGGAGCCCTGGTAGTCCAGTGGTTAAGCGGTCAGCTGCTAACTGAAAGGTGGGCAATTTGAACCCACCAGCCACTCCACAGGAGAAAGATGTGGCAATCTGCTTCTGTAAAGATGGTTATTGTTGTTAGGTAAAGATTACAACCTTTTAAACCCTATGGGGCATTTCTGCTCTGTCCTACAAGGTGGCTATGAGTTGGAATTGACTCTGATGGCAATGGGTATTGTCTAATTTACTTTCCAGTTTTGTACAAATTTACATGCCTGTCAGAGGAGAAACAGCATTCCTCTCGTCTATACTGTCATAGGTTTTAACTTATAGGTTTATACTGTCATAGGTTAAAACCCTGCTTATTTGAATGTAATAATTGTCTGATTATTGTTTCATTTGCATTCATTTGACTACTCAGGAGTTAAAACCTTTTTTCTTATGTTTATTGGTTTTTGGTTATATCCTATTCTGTGGATTGTTCATTTTTCCCATTTGGTTCTTATTGATTTGTGTGAGCTTTTCATGTTAAGGCTAAAAACTTTTCATCTGTGTCTGTCATATTGGTAGAAATTGTTTCCCCAACCTAATGTTTGCTTTTTAATTCTATATATGGTGATTTTCTGTCATAATATAAAATTTTTATATACTTAAATCTATCAACATTTCTTTTGTGATCTCTTCCATTGTTTTTGTCTTTAGAATATCCAGTTAAATATTTACATACATTTTCTTATTGGTTTTTATTACCTCAATCTACCCTATAGACTTTATTTCAGCTTACAGCATTAACGAAATTAAGTTTTTCCCCCATATAGTCAAACACTGTTCTTAATTAGTATATAATCCTTTCCTTCTCACTGCCATACAAAAAAATCACATCTATCATATTTTAAATTTTATAGGGCTGTGGTTCTCAACCTTAAGTGGACACTGAAGTCACCTGGGGAGATTTAAAACCTACTGGTACTTGGACCTTATCCCAAGAGGTTCTGATCTAATTGTTCTGGGGTGCAGCCTGGGTATGGGGGGAGTTGTTCAAAGCTCCCCAGGTGATTCTAATATGTAGCCAAGGTTAATAACTACTGCTAAAATGTTTAGGACCTGGTTCTCATCCAGGGGCAGGCATCAGAATCACTTACGGAGTCTTGAGTAACTCTGTCTAACCCTGGAGAATTTTACTCGGTTCATCTGGGCTACAACATGAGTATATGGACTTTTAAAAGCCCACAGGTGATTTTTAGTGCCTATCTGGCAGACTGACACCTACTGTTACTGGGATATCTATTCTGTATCATTCATTGCTCTGGTATTCTTTGGGCTATACCAACTGATCTGATTATTATAGCTTTATCATGAGTTTTAAGGAGCCCTGGTGATGCAGTGGTTAAGTGCTTAGATTCTAGCTGAAAGTCGACAGTTCAAACATATCAGCTGCTCTTTAGAGGAAAGATGCGGTAGTCTGCCCCCTTAAAGTTACAACCCTGTGGGGCAGGTTCTACTCAGTCCTACAGGGTCACTGTGAGTCAGAATTGACTCAACAGCACACAACAACACAACGTCGTGAATTTTAATATTTGCTAGGGCTAGTATCCCTCCTAACTCTTAAAAAAAAATGTAGATATCTACATTTGCCTGTTTATACTTCTGTGTCAGTAGTTCTCAAACTTTAACCTGAGGAACTTGGCAAAAATAAAAGAGCCAAGTCCCATCCCAACACAACGTGGGCTCTGTGCTCCCCTCCTTGCTGGAGCTCCAGGTGATCCTGGAACACACCAAAGTTTGTGAACCACTGTTTTAGAATCTAGATGATCCTCCTCCTCATTTCTTGAGGTAAAAAATAATCTTATTGGGCTTTTTATTATATTTGCATTAATCCTCCAATGCAGTCTGCAAGGCTCAGTTCAGGCTCATTTTCTCTATAAAGACCTTTCTGGTTGCTCCAGTCCACATTCATGTCTCTCTTCTCTAAGCCTCTAATCAACAGACAGCCAATTATCACTTAGCTTGGTACTTACTTGTTATTTAATTCTTTCTTGTAATGGAGTTTGGGTTTCCTACTAGATTGTAAGCACCTGGAAGGCAGGGTCTGCTACCTCTTCTGTAGTTTCTAGTATGATACTAGCACATGGAAGACACTCCATAAATGCTTACCTTCATAATTTCCACGAATTCCTTGAGTTTATCAAAATCCTTGTCCATTATATCTTTTATCTAATAAAGAAGAAAGGCATGGCTTGACAACACACATCAAATGATTGAAGACAGTTGTGGAGTCTTTTCTGGAGCTTTTTAAGCAAAAGACAACAGCTGCTTCTATGGAATGAGCTGGAGAAAGCTCAAGGAATAGACTAATAAAGGCCTATTACAGCTACTTTCTTTCCAAGGGGTCTACGAAGGCCAAGGACCAGGGTGCACATACCACCAAGTCACTTATCACCATGGCCAGCTTTGCCAAGGCTTAAATCTGGCTTATTGCAAGGCTTATATGTGAAGCTCAGATCATAGCCTGAATTACACCTTCTTTCTTGATTATTTCCTTTTTAAAAGTATGCTATAGGTGGTTCCTGGGTGATATAAAAACCTGTTAGACTGCTCGGCTGCTAACAGAAAAGTTGGAGGTTCGAGTCCACCTAGTCACCTAGGAAAAAGGCCTGGCAATCTACTTCCAGAGAAAAAAACAAACAAACAAACAAAAAATAGCCATTGAAATCCCTATGGAGACAGAAGCTGGCTGAATGGACATGGGGAATACAGGGTAGAGAGAAGGAGTGTGCTGTCTCATTAGGGCGAGAGCAACTAGGAGTACATAGCAAGGTGTATATAAATTTTTGTATGACAGAATGACTTGATTTGTAAACTTTCACTTAAAGCACAATCAAAAAAAAAAAAAAAAAAAACTGTATGGAGCACAGTCCTAGCACAAAAGGGGCTGCCATGAATTGAAGTTGCCTTGATGGCAACTGGCATAGGTGGTCCCATCATAGAAACAAGACTGTTAGTTCCACAGCTGTCCTAGGGCAGATGAATAAAGAGAAAGGAATTGGTCCCTGACTGCCTCCAAATCCAAGTCAGCACCTCTCACTCTGCTTGGTCACTAAGTTACATAAGCCAAACCTTATCAATGAGATAAGAGTCCTTAGAGAGTCCTTAGTCATTCAATATTTGGAAAGAGAGTCTCCAAACAAACAAAAAATCAGGTTTAATCATCAAAAAAACAGACATGAATATCCTAAACCACCCAACACTTTAGCACCCTAGGGGATTAGGGCTGAGTTAGTCTGGCTGCTTTTTTCCATGCAATTCCTGATTTCCTTCATTTTTCAAAGTTAGGAATTGCATTTTTCTTCAAGCTACCCCTTTCCTCCATGTTATGTGAAGTATCTTCCTTTTACCTGTTTTATCTCCTCCATTTTTTCCTTGAGCTCTTCCCTCACCTCCCTGAGTTCATTCTGAAGAAATAAAACGGAGAAGAAAATGAGTGAAGAAATGTCTTGGATGGAAGGAAGCTGACAAAATGAGGGAAGGAAAGGTCCTGGGGTGTTGCTGAAAAAGAAGCAGAGATACTTCCCTTTAGGGAAGGACGAATGAATGCGGTAAAGAAAGTAGGCTAATGTGGCATAGGGACGTCATGTGCCTCCCGATATGATGCACTGAGAAGGACTTGGCATCACTTCTGTGACATGCCACCAAGGGCACCAAACCTGAATCCAGTCCCAAGAAGCACCAGACGAACCCAAACTAAGGGTCATTATTCAAAATAAATGGCCTGTAATCCTAAAAATATCAGGGTTAGGGAAGACAAAGGTAGAAGAACTGCTCCAGATTAAGGGAGACTAGATGCAACATAGACTCATAGCTACCCTATAGGACAGTTAGAACTGCTGCATAGAGTTTCCAAGGAGCGCCTGGCGGATTCTTACTGCTGGCCCTTTGGTTAGCAGCCGTAGCACTTAACCACTATGCCACCAGAGTTGCTATGAGTCGGAATTGACGCGACGGCACTGGGTGTGGTTTTGGTTTTTTTTAGATGCAACATGGAACCCTGGTGGCACAGTGGGTACGAGCTACGGCTGCTAACCAAAAGGTCGGCAGTTTGATTCCACCAGCTGCTCCTTGAAAACCCTATGGGGCAGTTCTCCTCTGCCCTATAGGGTCACTTTGAGTCACAATCGACTCAACAGCAATGGGTTAGATGCAATGTGTGATCACAGATTGGATCCTGGATCAGAAAAGCATTTTTTTTTCTTCTTCTGTTATAAAAGACACTTGTAGGACAATTGGCAAAATTAAAATAAAGACTGTAGATTAGTACTGTATCTCTGTTAATTTCCTGATTTTGATAATTTTACTCTGGATATTGTTTTAGGAAATACACACTGAAGATTTAGGGGTAAAGAGGCAACTTACTCTCTAATGGTTCAGGATATAACATACACATACACATACATATATAAAGAGGGGGGAGAAGAAGAGAAAGAGAGACAGAGAATGAGAATAAAGCAACCATAACAAAATGTCCACATTTAGGGAATCTGAGTGAAAGTTATACTAGAATTCATTGTACTATTTTTTGCAACTTTTCTGTAAGTCTCAACTTATTTCAAGTTAAAAAGTCCAAAAAGAAAGGAAGAATCCGAGGGAATGAGATCACAGGGCCTAGAGCAGCACTGTAGGTGCCAGCACTTTTTATCTGTCACATGAGTTCAGTTGAGTTGACAGCCACCAACTCTCTGCCCCTGTGCTGATCCATCCCCACTGCCATCTGTGTTCACCCACTCACCTTTAACTCCTTTGTCCCTCCTATCTTGGTAGTTGGCCCTTCTTGTTTAACTCCTTTGTAGTCATACGTCTGTTGATTGAAATCAGAAACACAGAACCTTAGAAATTGCAGGTGTGGGTGGATGAGGCAGGAGAGATGACCTGAGTTTCTGTTCCTCCCTGAAGGCCAGGGCAGAGAGGTGCCAGCTGGGGGCCACACCTGCTCATAAGTTTCCTCCATCCTTTTCCTCTTTCTCTGAGCTCATGTCCTTCTGGGCTCAGCTCTTTCTGTCCCTTGAACAGCCAAGCTTGTCCCCATCTCGGGGCATCTGTGCTTGTTGCTTCCTCTACCCAGAATGCTCTTCCTCTTCTCTTTCCATGGTCTTCAGCTCAAATGAGGGCCTGCCCTGATCATCCAATCTAAAGCAGCCACCCAGTTAGGTCTCCCTCTTTTAATTCTCTGCAGAGCACATAACACAACTCAATTTTTCCTTGTTTATGTGTCTAGTTGAAAAAAAAAACAAACCAAATCCGTTGCTATCGAGTCAATTCCAACTCGTAGTGACCCTACAGGACAGAGTAGAACTGCCCCATAGGGTTTCCAAGGAACAGCTGGTGGATTCGAACTGCCGACATTTTGGTTAGCAGCTGAGCTCTTTACTACTGTGCCATCAGTGCTCCACGTATCTGGTTACTAGTGTGAAATTCTGTGAGCAGAGAACTCTCTCTCTCATTGTATCCCCCAGCACCTGGGACAGGTCCTATCCTTCAGGAACAATGAATGACCCCCCCCAACTCCACACCACCTCCCCGTGACCCTCAGGCTTGGCTGCCTGTATGGCCTCCAGAAAGCTTCTTACTTTGGTCGGCTCTGCCTTCAATTCCAGGCAAGCTGTCTTGTAGTTCTTATTCTGCAGAGAGAAGCAGTTGGAAGTCAGCCTGTCAATCATTAAGACTGTGGGAGGGCCAAGGAGGTCATAGGAGTTCCTGGGTGGCACAAACGGTTAAGGGCTCAGCTACTAACTGAAAAGTTGGTGGTTCAAATCTACCCAAAGGTGCCACAAAAGAAAGGCCTGGCAATCTACTTCAGAAAGATTATAGCCATTGAAAACCCTGTGGACCGCGGTTCCACTCTGACACGTGTGGGGTTGCCAGGCATCAGAGTAGACTCTGCGGCAACCGGTTTAACACTCTGACCTGGTAAGAGCACCCCACTCTAACCTTCCTGCCCAGCTCTGCTTGAGCTCAGGCCACACAACCCCCAGCAGCCCTACCTGACTCATGACAACTCAGATCTGGTCAGGTTATGCTCTTCTTACACACATGCGCCTGCCCATTCAGCAGGCAGCCCTGTCCCTACTGGAAGAGCCTGGGCAAAGAGCGCACTTGAAGACAAATTTAAAGAAGCCAAGTATTGTTCCAGGAACACAGGCTTCGGAGACAGACAGATCTAGGTTCTAATCTCAGCTGTCCTCACTAGCTGTGTCAGCTTGGGCAAGATACGTAGTCTCTCTGAGCTTCTGTTTCCTCATCTATAAAATGGGAGTGATCATTCTATTTACCAGGTAAGGTTATTTGTGACCCTTAGACATGCCTGTCAGATGCTGACGTGGTGCAGGCCTGTCTGGCGGTCGTGGCTCCGTGAGCAGACGTGAGGGTATGACAGTGTTCCTTGTGCCCAGAGGGAGTCAGCAGAGGCCTCTTTCCTTCCCACCCCAAGGCCAAGGATTAATCCCGCCCCCCATTCCAGGCAAAGAGGCCACCTCATGCTCCAAGCAAAGAGGAAGAAAGCCAAGGGCTCTTAGGTGCATTCTCTGTCCCCCACCCCATCTCCATACAGAAGGAGCTCCAAGAGGCCCTGCACTGTTGAGCAACGTTTCTCCTTTACCGGGTTTGTTTTCTTCAGTTCCGCCCTCTTGGCCGACATAGTGGAGTAGGCCAGAGTGTTCTTCAGCTTCCCAGCCTCCCCGCAAGGGCCCCTGTGACCAGGCCACTCCTATGCAAATTACAGGTCCAGGGAAGGGCAGGTGACCACCTCTCTGTGTGCAACAGCTGAGGTCACAATGCCCAGGTCCCACATACTGGCCTGGGGTCATCGCAGCTTTGGGTCTGGGATATCTTGGCCATGGAGGTGAGGGGCTCAGGTCAGGTTCAAAACAACAAAGTCTGCCCCTCTGCAAGGGGAGAAGGAGCTCTCCCAGGAGAGGCCACACCAGTGAGCGCCATGGCCTATTATTGCCAAAGAACAAAACAAAAACAGAAACTATACCCACTGCCAGTGAGCCAACTCTGACTCACAGTGAACCTGAAGGACAGTGTAGAACTGCCCATAGGATTTCCAAGGCTATAATCTTTAGGGAGGCAGACCGCCACATCTTTCTTCCACGAAGCAGTTAGTGGGTTTGAACCACTGACATTTTGGTTAGCAGCCAAGCGCTTTTAACCACTCTGCCACCAGGGCTTCTAATTACATGCCCTCCTGCCAAAAAAAACCCGTTGTCTTCGAGTCAATTCTGACTCATAGCGACCCTATAGGACAGAGTAGAACTGCCCCATAGGATTTCCAAGGAGCAGCTGGGGGATTCACACTGCCATCCTTTTGGTTAGCAGCCATAGCTCTTAACCTCTGCACCACTGGACTCCAAGTAATTACATGCCCACACCCCCTTAATTACTGACCACACCTTCTTTCCCATTTCAAAAGTTTGCTTGGTTCTCTTCCCCATCAGAGACCAGAGATCTTGCCACCAGCCCGGAAACTGCCTCCAGGAGCTGCTCGCAGCATTACTGGTGCTGTTTCTAGCCCCTAACCTGGTGATAGATGTTGATCTTATTCCAACACAACCAAGGAAAGTGTGTCTGTCACTTTGTTCAACTGGGGGCGGGGTGGCAGGGGGAGTAGGTAGGGTAGGCAGGGAGCTCCCCAGGCCACACTTTCCCCCACTTGTAAATAGGGGGTTGGAACGCCAAGGTTCTTCCTTCTCTGCTGAAACCTTCGTTCTTGCCCACTTAACTCAGTCTCCCAAATTCACTGGCCAAACGTCAGAAAGGCCCTTTCTCCACAGATTTCCAGAGCTCCCTCACAGGCCTGCGCAGGGAATCATAGTGAAAACGACTGACTCCATCTCAATATCTACCAACCTTGTGAAAGGGGGTGGGGGGTCATCTTCCTATCATTCTGGTTTCAGATCCTCATGGTCCTGGAAACAAAGTAACTATTAAAGGAGCCTTGTTATAGCCAAGGACACAGCAGAAACCCCCTGGCCTGGCAATAGGACACAGGGCCTAAATGAAATCAAGATTTCAATGTGAACTGTTTTATAAAGTGCAAAATGCTGCATACTTATGAGGTATTATTATCATCATATGGACAGATAGTTACCTACTATCTGTCCATATGATTCACATCTCTGGGCTTTTGCCTTCTCACAAGTATTGTCCAGGCTCCTAAAGGAATCACTGTTGTTATCAACATGTTCTGAAAGCACTGGGGATATCTTTTTGTTGAACCTGGTTAAACTAGTCTCACATTATTTTCTTCTCCTTTAAGAAGATTTTGCAACTGTGTGAGGCTTGAGGTTGAAACAGTACTGCAATGTTGAACATCCCCATTGGATAACTTTGTTATATGCAAGCCACAGGCCATTGCTACCTGAAGAATCCCAAGATAGGTTTTTCCTAACCCCCTTCAAGGCAAAACCCATAGGGCGAGGTGCATAAAGTCCACTGATGCTCCATAGGAGTATGGGGGAGGGGGACAGTCACAACGAAGAGGAAGAAGCAACCACAATCTCTTTTCTCCAAGAGAATGTCATTTGGATACCGTCTTCTTTTTGAGTGCCCTGGTTTTTTAGTTTCATGGAGACAATGGTGTGCAGATGCTAGTGGTGGGGGATTTTAAAAAAGACCCCAAGCCTCTGAGTTTGGCCTCTTTCCATTAAAAAAAAAAAAAGTTGCCATGGAGTTGATTCTGACTCATGGTAACCCCTTATGTGTCACAGTAGAACTAAGCTCCACAGGGTTTTCAATGGCTGACTATTCAGAAGTAGATGGCCAGGCCTGAGGTATCTCTGGGTGGACTCCAACCTCCAACCTTTTAGTTAGCAGCCAGGAACTTAACCATTTGCACCACCCAGGAACTCCCTTTTCATTCCAGGGATACAAAATTCCAAAGAATCTAGCCAGGGTGAGGCTCAGGCTCGTTCACCAGCTATGTCTGAGCCCAGAAACATGAAAAGAATGCCACCTGTGCTGAGAAGCCTATCCGACCATACTGCGGCCAGTCAGCTGTCAGTGACCCCAGTGTTCCAGAGCTCTGTGATTAGTTGCGGAACGTTTCATAAAGTTGCCCAGAATCCTGATAGCCAGTGTCTCCAGTCAACCTCTGACTGACATGGTTCAGCATATAGAGCCTCAATGACTCCCTCCACAACACTCTGCAGTTTATTTCCTGACATCCTGCAGCATCTGGTGGCTGCTCTCAGCCAGAGAGTCTTTCAGGTTCTTAGCCCCAGGGACCCTCTTAAATAAAATTTTCCGAGATTTTATACGGTTGGTTACTGCATTGTCCTACTCGACTGACTTATAGACACCTTAGAAAGCTTTCCTCTGTGCTGGGTGCACATAGCTTTTACCATTGGCACGTTGAGGACTGTGCAATGTCTAATCATTTCTATAAATAGCAGATCAGTCCTTTGGCTAGAATCGTTTCCATATTGTATCGTTTCTGTGGAAAAATTATATTCATGTCATGTGACCTTCTGGTACCTCTGTTACAGAAACAAAGCATCATATTCTGAACAGAAAACTATAAGTCATCAGCTATTCCAGTACAGCTAATGATAAGTGAAGAGTCAGAGCAAATGCATTGTGTGAGGAGCGCTGGCTTCTCTCTCCTGTATGCTCACCATGACACAGACAAGCTTGCCAGGGCCTCCTAGTACCCAGGGGAACCTGTTACTATTCCCACAGTCAACTGTGACAGAGCAGCCTGCTGTGTGAGATAAAGCAGGAGCCACTACCAACACAAGGCTCCCCCTGCTCCTGCCAAATACGGCTCTGGGGGCCTCCTTCCCTTAGTTGGGTGCCCCCTTAGCCTCTTTGGATGGAGCCCAAATAGAGGACGGCAGTATTTTATTCCTGCCTCTTTTTGTTTTCCTGCCAGAAGGCTCTCTACAATTGCTCTCCTCTAGCACCTTCAAATTCCCATTTATCACTGAAGCTGTAACACTGAGTGGTACAATAGCCTTGCTGGATTGGCCTTGTTGGGGAACCATAACTTGCATGGTGTCCCACAAGCAGAGAACCAACCTCTTGCTGCTTCTCCTAGGAAGATGGACAAGCCCACACCCTTGGTGACTACATAGAAGTGGCAAAGACACGGCAGCCAGGAGGCCAGGAGGCGGGGTGGGTGATTGGAAGCATTGCCCTAACTAGAGCTTAATGCATGTTGCTTTCTGTTTTAGTTGGGGTTAGGCTAATTGCTGTAATGAATCCCTAAATGCAAAATGTAATGGAAGCTTATTTCTTGATCACATAAAGACCTAAAAGAATTAAGCCATCCTCATCAGTGGGTGTTTCTCCTCCTAGCAATGATTTTGGGACCCAGGTTCCTTTTGGCTTGCTCAGCCATCTTCAGTGTGGCTTTCAATGCCACTGTTTCCATCTGCACTGAGGAGGGAAGAGGAAAGGGGATGGAAGATCACATATGGGAGGTTTCCATGGTCTAGTCGTCCTGGAAGTAGCCAGCATCACTCTCACTCAACATTTCTTTAGCTAAAAATCAACTACAACACCACACCTAACTGTAAGGGGGGCTAGGAAATATGGTCAAGTTTCTCCTAAGAAGAAGAGGGGATAGTTTAAGGAGCAGGTGGCCAATCTCTGCCACACTTTTCTAATGAATTTCACTCTAACAAGTCCCCTCTTCTCTTAGGAAAACTTGATTCAGGGTTCTTCTGGTTTTGGTACAAAATGGAAGCAGCCTACAAGGTCCAAAAGAACCCCATTGACCCATTGCTGTCGAGTCGATTCCGACTCATAGCGACCCTATAGAACAGAGTCCAAAAGAGAAGATTAAAACCCCTAGCACACGTGACGTAGCTGAGAAGTTTCATAGGGACCCACTTCCTCCCCACCTGAATGGCCAATGGGCTGGTATGCTGAGACAGAGATTGTAATCATGATCCTGCCTGTCCAGGCCTTTACAGCCCACAAGTGTCAGTCTCTCCCAGTCCCAGTCTATCCCAGTCCCAATCTGCAGAAGGCCCTGCAGACCTCCCTCCCCACTGTAGGCTCATCCCCTCCTGTCGGCACCAGAATGTGGGGTCTGTTGCTTCTCTTGCTCTTCTAAGCTCTCTGAGTAGCACTGGGGCTCTACCAAGCTGCATGCCCTTCACCAACTCCCTCTCCTGGGGGATGGGACCTGATGCTGTCCTCTTAGCTGAGAGTCCATAATTTGCTTCAGATGAATCTTTGTGACTAGTGCCATGAAGCCACCACTCTCCTGAAGAAGACCTCTGCCTGGAGATGCCTCTTGCCATGTCCCACCCGCCAAACATGGACAACAACCCAGATTGGACCGAAGTTCTTCAGAACCTAGAGACACTGGCCACTGCTTAGTCTCTTGGGGGTCAGCCTGGTCCCAGACTTTTTCACGTCTGGTTTACTTTCTTCTTTTGAACATTCTGCCCCTGAGGTCATTAGCACCTCAGAGCTGAGTTCAAGTGAAGAACGGTCCTGAAGGTGTTACCCTCCTTCCTTGGAGGGAGCTCTGGAGCATCTCTTACCTGGAACTCTGGGTGGCAGTAAAAGCAAGGGAGCTTGTAGAGCCAGGAGTCATGTGGAGAGCTGAGGTCAGCGAGCTGTTTAAAGGGTGTCTCCAAATAGAGAAGCCAAAGGCAGATTCTGAGAGCTGCTGTAGAGAGAGCCAGGGGAAAGAAGGCAGGAGAGAGAACACATCCTGGCACAAGCGCGGTCAACATGACGGGCTCTCATGGGTGATCGGCGGAAGCCTGGGCAGATTTAAAGACTAAGTGTTAGGCAGTTTTCAAGGGGGTTGTTCATTCCTTCCAGTTATATGACAGGGCTCATGCAAGGCTGTGATTTTTTCCTATGTTGGCAAAGAGCAATGGTAGAATGCTCATAAACAGGCTGGTTGATGTTTTGAAATTTGAATTCCATGGGTTCCATGTTCCTCTCACCTTTAATGCCAAAATGTTTGACTGTTCTGATTTAGTTTAGGTTTAATGATGCTGGAAAACATATATCCAGATCCACTTTGATGTGCTGTACTTAAAAACGATTTTCACTTGGCTCACAGGTCCACTGTGAGGAAACTCCCTACCTCTTTGCTGGTGCACATAGGGCAAAGGTGCCAGCTTTTGGCAGCAGCAGAATCGGAATCAGCCACTTCTCTGATGTGGTTCTAAACATCGTTCTGGAAGCTTAGAGTCAAGCTTCTTTCTCTACCCCCGCACCCCCAACCCCAACAATTACACCAGCGTGGATTCTCTTAGTGGCTGATGAGCCACACTGACAGAGTGGGCCAGTCGCAGGTCTTTGGGACTCACACGTGTGCAGCATTAGTCCCTGGCTGGTGACCCTCGAGAATACGTGCTATAGAAACGTAGAGGACTTCTATTTGGTGGCATCACATGCAATCGCAGGATTGATCATCTTAATTAGTGACCATAAAAAAACAAGGGGACCTGATACCTTTTTATTTAAGTCCTTCGTGTTGTTTTTACAGTGAGTGCTTTCACTTGACTGGTTTTCTGTAGCCAAACACCAGACAGGTACGTTTTATTGCATCAAGACACAGAGGATGGCCTCTTCCTCACAAGGGATTAACGCCTCTCGCTTGTATGTTTATCCAGCAATGTGAGGTTTCTCCTAGCAGCTGATCTTTGAGGTGTGAAGAGGAAAGAGAAAACTGAATCCATAAGCCCACACCTGGCCTTATTCCTTCAGAGTCACTCAGCGCCTGCCTCCCCCTCCTTCTGGGGCTCCTCCCACCATGTGGCTCTGAGCTATTCCTGGGCCATGTGACATGTGAACACTGAGAAGAACCCTCTGGGGGCCGTGGGCTCTGACTTGAAGCTGAGGAAGAGGTGTAAGTGACATTGCTTCTCTGGGTGGCAAAATGCATGTGAAAATTGCCTCTAGGCAACTTGGATTGAATCAAACACTGAAGCAAGCCACACTCACTTGCTGAATCCCCTAAACACAAATGTTAATTTATTTTTATCTAATGATGATTTAACCAAAGTTGGAAGGCACTCAAAATACACAGTGACTACAACAGTGGGCTCAAGTACACCAAGAATGGTGAAGATGGTGCAGGACTGGGCAATGTTTCATTCTGTTGTACATGGGACCATCATGAGTTGGAGCTGGCTTGAAGACAACTAACAATAACAAAATGATGAAATCAAAGTAATCCCCTTCTTGGGTCCCTGCCCTAAGAACCATGGTGGTAACCACCCATCCAGAGAACCAGTGGATCCCAGGGCCTGTCTGGTTCTCAGCCCCATGCCTTGCTGGCACTTTCTTCCAGGTGCTGGCTTTTAGAAAGTAGCTCTAGTTCCGTACTCAGGTGACTCAACATGGAGCCTCCTGTTTGGTTCAGCTCATGTATACTGAGCATCTACTATGTGCCTAGCACTCTGCCAAGCACCAAGGGCACAAAGATAATTAAAACATGTGCTCACCCCTAAGAACTCAGTGTCAGTGGGACTAACAGGCATAAATAGGCCATTTAAGCACAAGACAGTAAGTGTGATAGTACAGGTAGACCCAGCGTTGAGGGAGCCCAGAGGAGGTGTATGGACTAGTGCTTAGAGCGGGCTCTCAACCCAGTTCATTCTTAGCCTGTGAGCTGCCAGTACCCTGGTTCCTCTAGACCCAAATCCTTCTCTAATTCCCAGCACAGAAGCCAGGCAGGGCCATGCTATATACTAAATGCCAGTCTTCACAAAAGACCACAGTCCCTCCACTCACCAGTGGGGACCAGTGGTCAGTGTTTACCTGTCAATGGCATGTCAAATGGGTCTTCCCTGTAGCATAGACAGTTCCTGATCTGTCCCAGTGGGAGTGTTGCATGCCAAATCAACCCTCTCTGTCTGGTTCATCTGGGCCAAGTCTGGCCTTGTCTCTATACACAGCAGTGTGGATTGACCCACACCTACAAATCCTGTATCTCCTGCTTTCTTAACCCATCACTTCATCTTCTGCTTTTCCTTCCTTCTTTCAGTCTTGGCACATGTGATCTCATCTCAGGCTAACTGACCGCTGGCTTGGTCTCAGGACACTTTTCACTTGACCTTCCTTCAGAGGCAGTACTAGCAAGAGACCCTGAGTTTTCAGTCCCTCCTATTCAGATCCTGGCCCCTGGCTGTTCTGATGCCAGATCCTCTCCTTCCTCCCTTTGTCCGTGTTGGAGATCTTCCTTCCTACCCCATCACCATGGCTCATGATATCAAAGCAGAGTCTTCCAGAAAGACATTTCTCTCTCTGCTCAGTTTTATGGACAGGCTAGTTCTGAGGTCACGCCTCCTCTTTCTCTCTCATTTATGGTGCTTTGTCCCCATGGCACCCATTTAGTATGAGAGTATTTATTCACACCCTCCTAATACCCCATCTGAGTGAAGAGCCTGTTTTTCAGGTTCCCTTGAGAAGCTCTCGGCCCTGGCTGCCCCCTAACAGGGCCTCTTCTGAGCTCATTCTCAGGCATACTTTCAAGAGAGCAGACCCCATGTCCCAGCCAAGACCCCTCTGGGGTGAGACCCTGCCCCCAGCCTCCCCAGTCTCCTGCTGCTCCTCAGCCTGTTTTCACAGCTTGGTTAATGCCAAGCAGGTGTGTAGATTAGCAATCAGGCTGCACAGCACGTTTTCTTGTGGAAGGACAGGATGCTGGGGCATAAAGAGACCTTGGGCTGTCCTATTGCTGTGGAGCCAACTTGGCTCTACTGATGGCAACCTCATGTGTGTCAGAGTAGAACTGTGCCCCACAGCATTTTCAATGTTGATTTTTCATAAGTATAGTGCCAGGACCTTCTTCTGAGGCATCTCTGGGTTTACTTAACCTCCAGTTTTTCAGTTAGAAGCTGAGCACGTTAACCATTTGTACCACCTAGGGATTCCCATCCGGTTGCTAAGGAGAGACTTTTAGTTGCCCTGATAGAGGTTTGGGGCCGTGTAACTGGATTTTCTGGTTCAGAGATATCCGGGTGGCCCTGCCAGTCTCCTTCCTTGCAGGTTCGCCTGGGGGGCAGTATGGGAAATTCCTGCGTTAAGACATCTTGTGTTTCCTGAGTGTTAACCAAGCATTTCACATGTGTTCATTTAATCCTCACAACTACCCTAAGAGGTAGGCAGTACAGTAGTCCTCTTTTCCACTGAGGATACATTCTAAGACCCCTCATGAATACCTGAAACCATGGATAGTACTGAACCCTGTATATACTATGTTTTGGCCTATACATACATACCTATGATAAAGTTTAATTTATAAATTAGGCACAGTAAGAGACTAACAATGATAACTAATAATAAAATAGAACAATTATAACAATACACTGCAGTACAAGTTATGTGAATGTGGTCCCTGGGAGGGATGGAGCAGGACGGTACGAGATTTCATCACACTACTCATTTAACATTTTTGGACCTCGGTTGATCACGGATAACTGAAACCGTGGATGAGAGGGGACTACTGAAAGGAGCACAGTGGTTGAGCTCAGCTGCTAACCAAAAGGTCAGCAGCTCAAATCTACCAGGCTCCCTGGAAACCCTATGGGGCAGTTCTACTTTGTTCTATAGGGTGGCTATGAGTTAGAAACGACTCGGTGGCACATAACAACACTGAAGGGGGGACTACTGTATTATCATTCCCATTTTACAAAGGAGCAAACTGTTCAACTCAAAGGTGAAATACTTTTTCTGAAGTCACACAGCTGGGAGCGGGAAGGAGCCATGAAATGAACCCAGACAGCTGGCTATACAGCCAACATGTATAACTGACCACCTCAGCCTAGGGCACAGGCTCGCCACCGTCCTTTCTTCTGGTGTTGAGGTGTGGACTGTCCTGACCACCGCAGCCCAGAGTCAGCATTTCCCACTTGACATCTGTAAAATTGGGGCTAAAACAGAAAAATAAGTAAGTCCTGCTTTTCTAGGCCATGCCCACTTCTAGGAGAGTATCATGCAAGTTAGAATTGTCTGTGCAAACCTGTACAAGGCAAGGTCATGGTAGCTCCATAGACACATCCAGCTCCCTGAGGGACCGAATTGCTGGACTGAGGGCTGTGGGGACCATGGTCTCAGGGAACATCTAGCTCAATTGGCATAACAGAGTTTATAAAGAATATGTTCTACATTCTACATTGGTGAGTAGCGTCCGGGATCTTAAAAGCCTGTGAGCATCCATCTAGGATACTTCACTGGTCTCACCCCTTTGGGAGCAAGGAATAATGAAGAAAACTAAAGATACAAAGGAAAGATTAGTCCAAAGGACTAATGGCCTCCACATCTACCATGGCCTCCACCGGACTGAGTTCAGTACAACTAGATGGTGCCCAGCTACCACAACTGACTGTTCTGATAGGGATCATAATAAAGGGTCCCAGGCAGAGGTGGAGGAAAATGTAGAACAAAATCCCAACTCAAAAAGAAAGACCAAAGTGGGAGTAAGTAGTAAGGAGTATATAAGTTTATATGTGAGAGACTGACTTGATTTGTAAACTTTCACTTAAAGCACAATAAAAATTATTTTAAAAAAAAGAAAGGCCAGACTTGTTGGCCTGACAGAGACTGGAGAAACACTGCGAGTATGGCCCCTGGATACCCTTTCAGCTCAGTAATGAGGTCACTCCTGAGGTTCACCCTAAAGATTGAACAGGCCCATGGAACAAAACAAGACTAAAGGGGCACACCAGCCCTGGGGCAGGGACTGGAAGGCAGGAGGGAACAGGAAAGCTGGTAATAGGGAATCCAGGGTTGAGAAGAGAGAGTGTTGACATGTTGTGGGGTTGTTAACCAATGTCATAGAACAATGTGTGTACTGTTTGATGAGAAACTAGTTTGTTCTGTAAATCTTCATCTAAAATACAATTAAAAAAAAAAAGTAAGAAAAGTTATACTAACTACAATCTCCCCAAAATAGGATATGATCTCAGAATAAAGAGAAACTGAACTAAAAAAAAAAGAATTGCCTGTGCAAGGGTGTTGAAATGCATATGACAGGACTCCATCCCTCCTCCCCCTTCAATTCTGAGTCAGGGACCTGAGGTGGGGGCTAGAATAGAATTACTGGGAAATATCAGGCTGGGAGCCTGGGCTGTGAACTCATATAGACCTTTTCAAAGCCCAGGCTCTCTCCATACTGTTTATATGACCTTGAGGAACTTCCTTAACCTCTCTGTACTTCAGTTTCCTCATCTGTAAAATGGGAATAATAATATAGTACCATAATGGTTAATTTTATGTGTCAACTTGGCTAGGCTATGGTGCCCAGTTGCTTGGTCAAACACTAGATGCCATAGATGAAGCAGGTATATGTGATTAAATCAGTGGGCCTTAAGTAGATTACCCTCATCCAATCAGCTGAAGGCCTTAAGAGCAAAAAGGGAGTCCTCTCTAAGGTTTGTTTACTCTGCTTCCAGACTATAAATAGCCATTTTTCTAGAACTCCTCTACTCCTCTCTCTTCCCATTGCCCGACCCAGGGATCTTGTGATACAACTTCAGGAAATCTTCAGCTTGTTATCTGACCTACAGATTTTGGACTTGCCAGCCCCACAATTGCATGAGCTATTTCCTTAAAATAAATCTCTCTCTCTATATATACATATATATGTACATATATGTGTGTGTGTATATATATGTACACATACACGTATGTCTTACTGGTTCTTTTTCTCCAGAGAACCCTGACTATGACAAGTACCATCTCACAGGGTTTTGAATTCAATCTCTTAGGATTAAATAAGGGGAAGTATGTAAAGGGTGTGGCACTTGCTCCTTGTAAACTGTAGCTCCAGAGGCCTCTCCTAGACGGGACAGTGCCCTACTCCCTACTCCCAGTGCCAGGATCTCTCAGGGCAGGAAGCAGCATTCCACTGAGGTACTAGTGATTCATTTTTTGAATTTATAGCCCCTCCCCGCCCTCAGGGCTCTGGACCAACCCCGGGACTGTGTTGGGGTGGGCAGATGTGAGGAAATTTAGGGGACATATGCCCATGTGGAGATTGCCACATTGCCCTTGAGCCAAGCTTGTTCAGGTATGCTCAGTAACACGGACTGTGTACCTAGTTAACCCCCTTCTGAAGCCCCCCGCCACTGCATCATTAAAATGAAATAAAGTATCAGAAGAAAATAAATAACGAACGTACTGAGTTAAATGAACCTACAAAGAGGATGAAATAATTGCCAAACAAAATTATATGAAACAGAACAAACCAAATATTTCACATGCACTCACACGTACAGTTAAGTTACATGAAACAAAAAGAATTTGGTAAGTTGAAAGGTAAGATAATCAAAATCAGAAATAATACAGATATTAGGTTAATGAAAGAAAAACAGTCAAATTAAGTAAATAATATTAATTCAGGAAACAATTATTTAAAAAGGAATAAAGTAGAATTGTGCATTATGTAAGACCAGTTATTAAAACAGCACTTAAACAGAGGGAAAAAATAAATGACAAATACAAGCAGTGGTAGTTTAGAGTCTAAGGGCTCGCCATCTGTTTGGGCACCAGTGAAAAAGTTCTCCAGGTTGAAGGAAGAAGGGCCTGCTGCCCAGTAGTGCATGCTGACCCCTAGGGGGCATCCAAGAGCAGAGGCTCCCCGCCCCACTCCCGAGTGCCTACTGCAAGTCCCCATGGAGACCTTTGACCCCACTGCTTTCTCCAATCCTGTACCTAAAGGCTAGAGGTTCAGACTCAGGGGAATCACAGAAGAAAGGTCAGGATCTGCTTCTATAAATATTTTTTTTTTAAAAAAAAACAAAAACCCCCAAACCAACAGCTGCTGTCGAGTTGATTCCGACTCATGGCGACCTCAGGTGTGCAGAGTAGAACTTCGTGTGCAGATTGCCAGGCCTTTCTTCCAAGGCACCTGTGGTTGGGTTATGAATCACCAGTCTTTCAGTTAGTAGTCAAGTGCTTCACCGTTTGTGCTACTGAAGGACTACCTTATGGTGCAGTTCTACCCTGTAATACATGGGGTCACCATGAGTCAGAATTGACTCAAAGGCAACACGTTTGGTTTTTGGTTTTGGCAGGGATATAGAGAGACCAGCAGTAGCAGAACTTTTCCTTCCAACAGAGACTGCCCCATGAGGTATAACTGACTTCAACAGCCTATGTCCACACCCACAAAATCATCAGCAGTCAACACCTCAGTCATCTGTTCACCAACAAATGTGTACCAACTGCCTACTATTTGCCAGGCACCATAACCCACATTTGTGACAGAGAATGGTCAAAACTGATTTGGGTTACGAGCTGAAGAAATGGCTTCATAACAGCGAGCAGGAATAAAGGGAAGGGGCCTCTTACCCCAAAAGCCCCACTTTTTGGGGCAGGGAATGTGACCAGTGGAGAAAAGTGCACACAAGAGCTGTCCCCTTAACACAACAGAGAATCCCTGAAGGAGCAGGAGAAGAGTGGGATGCAGATCTCAAACTCTTGCAAAAAAGACCAGGCTTTAGGGTCTGACCGAGACTAGGGGAACCCTGGAGGTCATGGTCCCCGGACCTTTTGTTAGCCCAAGATTGGAACCATTCCCGAAGCCAACTCTCCAGACTGGGATTGGACTGGACTATAAGATAGTTAATGATACTGGCGAAGAGTGAGCTTCGTGGCTCAGGTAGACACATGAGACTATGTGGGTAGCTCCTGTCTGGAGGCGAGATGAGAAGCCAGAGGGTGACAGAAGCTGGTTGAATGGACACGGGAAATACAGGGTAGAGAGGAGGAACGTGCAGTCTCATCATGGGGAGAGCAGCAAGGAGTACACAGCAAGGTGTATGAGAGACTGACTTGATTTGTAAACTTTCGCTTAAAGCACAAAAGTAAATAAATTTATCAAGAAAAAAAAAATAAAAGAGAGAGCTGTCCCTTTACTAAATGGGATATTGCTCGTGCTTTTGCAATATTGACAAAATGAGCAAGGTGCAGCATGAGCTCGGAGTCAGGCAGTCATTGCGGATGATCCTCAGCCCAGACAGCAGGCTGAGCCTTCTCAGTGGGCAGACACCAGGCCCTGTATTACTCTTAGCTTACAGGCCTGGCCTCCGGGTCAAAATGCACAGGTGTGAGGAGCTCTTAACCACTGTGCCACCAGGGCCCCTTTCTCTTAAGGAAACGGAACTAACATTAAGCATCTCCTGTGGACCTGGGACAATGCTAAGGGCTTTATATATATGAGGCAAGATTATTTTTTTAGCTACTAATTTTTGCTTTTCTTCCCATGCCCTGGGCAGCAGCAGGATGTCAGACAGGAACAGCTGTGTGGGTCCCGGACTCTCAGAACATCCTCAATCATTGGCGTGGCTCAGACACAGCAGACCCGAAATGGCCAAAAGGACTGGGAAAATGGAGATCTTAGTAGGGAGCAATGCAGATAGGTTATAATGTGAGGCACAGGCTCTTTGTTCTCCCCCTACAGTGTGTGTGTGTATGTGTGTGCCTCTGTGTGTGTGTGTGTTGTGGGGAACAGCCCGAATATAGGTAAGGCTGAATTTCCTACTTGGCAGGGTGAGGGCTCAGAGTCAAAACTAAGTTGATTTAAGTGTTGCCAATGCAGTGGGGTAACTGGAACTCTTCAACACTGCTGTTGGGAGTGGAATGTGATATAGCCACTCTGGAAAAGAGTCTGGCAGTTTCTTATAAACACACACTTACCTGTTTTACCACATGACCCAGCAATTCCACTCCTAGACATTTACTCAACAGGGGTCAAAACAGATGTCCACACAAAGACTTGTTCCCGAATGTTCATAGGGGCTTTATTCACACTATCCCCAATCTGGAAACAGCACCCAAATCCACCAACAGGAGGGTGGATAAATAATTGTGATATTTTCATGCAATGGAACACTACTCAGTAATAAAAAAGAGTGAACCACTGATAGATGCAACATGGGCAAATCTCACAGACATTGCACTGAGTAAAATTCCACTCGTGGAATTCTAGAAAAGACAAAATGAATCTATAGTGACAGAAAGCTGATCAGAGGTTGCCTGGAGCTGGGGCTGGGGGGAGGGATTGATGGCAAAGGACAGGAGGGGACACTTGGTGGTGCTGGAATGTGCTATATCTTGACTGTGGTGGGGGTTACACAGGTGTATACATTCTCCAAAACTGATCAAACCATCACTTAAAATAAGTGCATTTTATTGTGCATAAACCTTAGCACATTTAAGTTGATTTAGAGACAATGAAGAGATACAGTATTTGTGGCACACTGGTGTTTGCAGACTGCATCAGGCTTGCTACAAAGATGATGTCACTGAATCCTCATAAGACCCTTGTAAAGTAGATTACGCTTTGCCATCAAGTCAATTCCGACTCACAGCGACCTATAAGACTGAGTAGAGCTGCCCCATAGAGTTTCCAAGGAGCCTGGTGGATTCGAACTGCCGACCTTTTGGTTAGCAGCTGAGCTCTTAACCATCGTGCCACCAGGTCCCCATTATATTTTGTAGATAAGGAATCAAGGGTTAGTGAAAACCACTTGAGTTGGGCTCAGGGGGCTCCTCCCGCTGTGCCCTGCATTTGGTGGCAACGCAGCCCACCCACAATGCACATCTCTACTAAGAGCTCAGATAGTCGTTGGCAACTCACTCTGCAGAGGGACCCCTGCCCGCTCTCATGGATGCCAAGAGCAGAGTCCCTTTCAGGGATGTGGGAGATCAGGTCGGTCTGGGAGGAAAGATAAAGATTGTGGGAAGCTAAAAATTATTTGTAAGGGTTTACTGTGTTTTGGTGGAAGTGACACTTTGGACAGTGAGAAAAGATGCTACAGGGAATTTCCATGAACCACTTTGCTTCTGTAGCTCATGCAAACCCAGTGTTTGTTCCTGGACTGATCAGGAAGCCTGCTGCTTCCTAACTCTCTTTGTTCCTTTTACCCTTGCTTGGATTTGCTGGCACAACTACCAGTGAAACCTTATCTCCTGGGAATCAAGGGTCTTCCTCCCTTATCCTCATCATCAGCCCTCCCTGTCCAGGCCATGATACCTCATTCATTCGCGCACCCATTCATTCATTTATTCAAGATCCCTATGTCCCAGGCAGAGCACTAGGAGCTGGGGATCCAAATATAATAATAATAGCAAATACTACTCTTTATTAAATACTTAAAGTAGTATTTGCTGTTATCATAACAATGACAATAACAACATGGTCGTTAGGTACCTTTGAGTTGGGCCATGACTCATGGTGATCCCATGCACAACAGAACAAAATGCTGCCTGGTCCTTCACCATCCCTGTGATCAGCTGGGGATCAGACCTTTGTGATCCACAAGGTTTTCCATTAGCTGAGTTTTGGAAGTAGATTGCCAGGCCTTTCCTACTCTGGAAGCTCCACTGAAACATGATCATAGCAACATGAAAGCCCCCATTGACAGACAGGCGGTGGCTGTGTATGAAGTGCGTTGGCTGGGAATTGAACCCAGGTCTGCTGCATGGAAGGTGAGAATTCTACCACCAAACCACCACTGCCTCACTATAATAACAACAGCACCTACTACTTATTGGGGAGATCCTCTGTACTTGGTATGGGTTGAGCAGCCCTTGGTCTGAAGGAGTTCAGTCTAGATGGAGAAAAGAGAAATGCATATTGAACTTCAAGCACCCAGAGTGCTAGGTGCTGCCCTCTGAAAGCCGCTGTGCTCCTTCCTGGCTCTCAGAGGCCACACATCCTGGCTGCCCTTCCCCCTGAGGCCCTCTCATTCCCAGTCATCTCAGCTCTCTAAGCCTAGCAGGACCCTGAATCCAAGCAGCTTGAATGGTGACTGGGTGGCTGGTGGAATGAAAGGGTCCCCTGCAGGGGTGGTATATTCTAGGCCAAGATTATCAGGTTGCCTTCTGTCCCCAGAGAGTGGCCCTGAGAGACCCTGGCACAAAGGCCTCTGTCACTGGGGTGAGGTCATCTGAGGTCATTCCTGCACAAGAGGACTCTGTGAAGGGACATTATTTCTGAGGCATTAGCATTTTTCCCCTTTCTCTTTCAACCATGCAAGCAGAGGGGCTGTTCTGTGTACCCAGGGCCTCAGGGATGGGTATGAAGGAGCAGAGGGCAGAAAAAAAGAGATTCTTCCTGGCTGTGGTTTCTAACAGCTGAGCCCTTCAGGGAATGGAAGGGCTCTAGGCGTAAACAGGATGCTGGGGGAGAGAGGGAGTCCTGTGGGGATTTCTTGGTTCTCAGAGAAAGTCCCCTACTCTGTGTGCTTAAGGGGCAGCTGGAGCCTAGACTAGGGCGGCCATAGGCATGGCTGAAGCAGGACTTGGGAGTTCCCTCCCCTCCCCACCTCGTGCTTTTTGGTGACCTGATGCTTGAATTGCTGGCCTGCTACTTCCTGCCATGTAGTCTTGAGCAAGTTATTTCACTTCTTCGAGCCCCAGCTCTCTCATCTGTACACTGCAGATAATGCTAGCATCTCCCTGGTGGTGTTGGGAGGGTGGGGAGGAGGGGCAATCTAGCAAAGCCTGGCTTTCTACCACCTCAGGCCCCTCTTCCCTCTCAGTCCACTCCCTTTCTTGATCTCGTGGCCCTTGGGGACATGGGGGTCTAACCTGGCCCTGCTCTCTGCCACCCTACTGACCTCCCTCCCCCCAACCTCCTACCCCCACCCCACCCACACAGCAGGCCCAAAGCTGGGCTTCTCCCTGCCTTTGCTTTGTTAACTCCTGGTCAATGTTGTCTTCCCTATACGTGGCAGGACAACGGGGATCTTTTTCTGTTTTACTCTGTCTGAACCCCCAGCACCAAACCCAGTGACTAGTGTGCAGTAGGCGCTGAGTAAGTATTTGTTTAGGGAAATTGGTCAGTTCGGGCAGGAAAGAGGGGAGTGGAGAACAAGGAAGAAATGACCAGAGGACCAGGCACAGCTTCTGCCAGAGGCGGGAGCCTTTACACAGTGCAGCCAGCCTCCTGCTGCCACCCACCATCCACGTCTCCGCTATGCTGGCCTGGGGCCTGCCACTCTTCCTCTCCTCCACAGGTGAGGCCGGGCAGCCGGCATGTGGGCGCCACGTATTCTTAGGTCCCTAGTGGGAGAAGGTGGAGGTGTCTCTCACCTGAGGCTCCTAGATTTTGAGGTTGAAGGGAATAAAAGTGGGGAAAAAATGAATGTTTCTTAATCATCAGTCCAGAGGCAGATACAAGAAGCGTCAGCCACCTTTCTCCTTCTTGCTGCCCTTTGCAACTGGCTGGGCTCTACCTCGGCCCCTCCCTGCCTCACATATCCATGGGTCCAGGGTCAAGAGCCAGGGTTTACTGTTCTACAGTATAATTTTACTCCTTCATTTCTTCACTTAACCAACAAACACTTATGAAGTACCTAGTATATACCAGCCATGAGGCACTGATGATTCAGGGGTAGAATTCTCACCTTCCATGTGGGAGACCCGGGTTTGATTCCCAGCCAATGTACCTTATTCACAGCCACCATCCATCTGTTAGTGGAGGTTTGGGTGTTGTTATGATGCTGAACAGGTCTCAGTGGAGCTTCCAGACTAAAATGGATTCGGAAGAAAGCCCAGGTGATCTACTTCTGAAAATTAGCCAGTGAAAGCCCTGTGGAGCACAAGAGTCTGACCTACAACTGATTATGGAGATGGTACGAGACTAGGTAGCTTTTTACTCCATTGTGCATGGGATCACCATGAGTCAGGAGATAACTAGACAGTAGCTAACAACAATAACGATGTACCAGTCAGAAACAGTCCCTGACTTTACAAAGTTTACATTCTAGTGGGGGTTAATGACACTTAGCAAGAAGATATTAAACAAGATAATTACAGAATGGGATCAATGCAATGAAGGAAATGATCAGGGTGACCGGAAGGAGATTAACGAGGAAGAGGTGTTGTGTCGTGGAGGATTCCTTAGATCAGGGGGTGGGAAGGTTTTTCTGAGAAGATTTGAGCCGAGCAAAGGAAGAGCGAGGAATAAAACCAAAGAAAGCCCTAGGCAGTGGATGACTCTGCTGTGTGTGAGGAAGAGAAAGAAGCCTGTATGGTTGGAAATCAGTGCATGAGGGGGAGAAGGTCTCCTGGGAAAGCAGGGCCCAGGTCACTCAGGGCCTCGTGGGCTCTGGTCAGGGATGGAGAATTGTAAGTGCAATGGGAACCTGTGGGAGCGATGACGTGGCAGATGCCCTAGAAATCTCATTCTGCCTGTGGGGTCGGGAATGTATTGAGATGGCCAAGAGTAGAAGAAGAGAGACCTGTCAGGGACCACTGTTGTCCATCTGGGTGAGAGGGTGGTGACTGGGAGCAGGGGGCAGTAAGCATGGAAAGAAGGGGGCAGGTTCAAGATGCATGCTGATGGAGAACTGAGAAGACCCGCTGTTTAATTAGACGCCCAGAATGAGAGAAGGAAAGACCAAGGAAGACTCCTGGGTTGTGACTTGAGCACCTGTGGTGAGGGGTGCTACCTAATGAGCTGGGAAGACTAGAGATAGAACAGGATGGCAGGGTGACTCTATGTGCTGATCCCAAATAGACACACAAGCTGGAGCTCAGAGGTGGAGGGAGAGATGTGGAGGTTGTCGGCACATAGATACTGCTTAAAGCCCTGGGATCCACAGGGGCAGTTTTTCGAGCTATGAATTCTGACCCATTGCGATCAGGAACCAATGGTACTGAAGGAAGAAGTCCAAGCTTCTCTGAAGGAATTGGTGAAAAACAAGGCTCTAGGAATTGATGGAATATCAACTGAGATATTTCAACAAACAGATGCAGCACTGGAGGTGCTCACTCGTCTTTGCCAAGAAATATGGAAGGCAGCTTCCTGGCCAACTGACTGGAAGAGATCCATATATATGCCTATTCCTAAGAAAGGTGATCCAACCGAATATGGGAATTATAGAACAATATCATTTTTTTTTTATCATTAATATCACATGCAGGCAAAATTTTGCTAAAGCTCATTCAAAAATGGCTGCAGCAGTATATTCACAGGGAACTGCCAGAAATTCAGGCTGGTTTCAGAAGAGGGTGTGAAACCAGGGATATCCTTGCTGATGTCAGATGGATCCTGGCTGAAAGCAGAGAATACCAGAAGGATGTTTACCTGTGTTTTATTGACTATGGAAAGGCATTTGACTGTGTGGATCATAACAAATTACGGATAACATTGCGAAGAATGGGAATTCCAGAACACTTAACTGTGCTCATGAAGAACCTTTACATAGATCAAGAGGCAGTTGTTCAGACAGAACAAGGGGATGCTGATTGGTTTAAAGTCAGGAAAGGTGTGCGTCAGGGTTGTATTCTTTCACCATACCTATTCAATCTGTATGCTGAGCAAATAATCCGAGAAGCTGGACTATATGAAGAAGAACGGGGCATCAGGATTGGAGGAAGACTCATTAACAACCTGCATTATGCATATGACACAACCTTGCTAGCTGAAAGTGAAGAGGGCTTGAAGCACAGACCACAGCCTTCAGTATGCATTGCACATCAACATAAAGAAAACAAAAATCCTCACAACTGGACCCATGAGCAACATCATCATAAACGGAGAAAAGATTGAAGTTGTCGAGGATTTCGTTTTACTTGGATCCACAGTCAACAGCCATGGAAGCAGTAGTCAAGAAATCAAAAGACACATTGCATTGGGTAAATCTGCTGCAAAGGACCTCTTTAAAGTGTTGAAGAGCAAAGATGTCACCCTGAAGACTAAGGTGCACCCGACCCAAGCCATGGTATTTTCAATCGCATCATATGCATGTGAAAGCTAGACAATGAATAAGGAAGACCAAAGAAGAATTGATGCCTTTGAATTGTGGTGTTGGCGAAGAATATTGAATATACCATGGACTGCCAAAAGAACGAACAAATCCGTCTTGGAAGAAGTACAACCAGAACGCTCCTTAGAAGTAAGGATGGTGAGACTGCATCTTAAATACTTTGGACATGTTGTCAGAAGGGATCAGTCCCTGGAGAAGGACATCATGCTTGGCAGAGCACAGGGTCAGCAGAAAAGAGGAAGACCCTCAACGAGTTGGATTGACACAGTGGCTGCAACAATGAGCTCAAGCATAACAACAATTGTGAGGATGGCTCAGGACCAGGCAGTGTTTCGTTCTGTTGTGCATAGGGTCGCTATGAGTTGGAACCGACTCGACAGCATCTAACAACAACAACAACAGGTCAGAAAATCAATTTAGTGGGTCACAGCCAGTCATTAATAAAAAAAAAAAAAAAAAAGAAAAGAAAAATTAAACAAGGTTGAACAAAAAATATCAAAGTGAGTAACATAGTAAGAAAAACTAATTTTTCCTATTCCTTTTCTCTGGCACAGGGCTCCTCCACATTTTCTTGGCAACGGGCAGCATCTTGGAGTCCGGTGGGTATGAGAAATTTGATTCTTTTTGGCAAGAGCCTGGTCAGCCCTTTTCCATGCTCGCACCCCCCACCACCTCAGTGGTGCCCATTCTTTTCACTTTGTATGTTCAGTCTCCAGAGTCTTATGTTCGTTCCTAGCGTATCTGGCCTAGAAGCTGGTACTTTAAGGCCTAGCACCCCAAGATCTCTTTCTCTCTGCATCCCTCACAGGCAGGAGCTGGGCAGGGCCCAGAAGCCTTTGACCTCTGCTCCTTTGCTGGGACCGATACAAGGCCGTGGAGTGAAAGGAAGGAAGTGAACATTGAGGTCTTGGAGCTTGGGGTTGGCTCCTAGGGGATGTTTGAGTCACTCATTACTTTGTTCACTCATTCATTCATTCACTCAGCACATTGAGAACCCTTCTGACGTGCCTGGCATTGTCCTGGCACTGGAATATAATGATGAGTAAGTCTTGACTTTGCCCCCAAGTTTCCTAGACCCAGTTTGATCCACAGATAGTCAGACCTTGATCTAGGGTGGGCCTGGGCACAGGTATATTTGAAAAGCTCCCCAGGGTGATTCTAATGCGCAGCCCAGTTTTGAGTTCCTGACACAGGGGCAGTCCCACCTAGGGTCCTTGAGTCTTGGCTGTACCCCTTCCCAACAGGGTGACATTGGCCAAGTCACCCAACTTTGTGACTCGATTTCTTCATTTGTAAAACAGGTATTGTAAGTGATGTCTACCATAGGGAGTTACTGGAAGGATTCAATGATCTGATGGCACATAACAAGCACTCAGTATACCTTATCTATTGTTGTTACACACTATCAAAGCACTATTGCAGCATGCAGGAAGGACACAAGGATAGGGTCAGGGGCAAGGAGTTAGTTGAGCAAAGGGATGGGGGAGTGAGGGAGTTGAGAGAGCAGGTGGGGTTGGCTAGCTCTTCCAGGCCAATGGAGCACCTTGCAGGAAGGCCAGAAGGCAGAGCAAGATGCAACTTTAGAGCAGGCGGTGAGGTGCAGAGTAGGAGAGGAGGCTAGAGAGGCCCAGCCCTGGCCAAAAGCTCTTTGGGGACTAGGGAGTGGGGTGGGGGCTATGTGGTAACTAGGCCTCTCCAGCCCCAGCCTGGAAGCTGGTGAGCAGCAGCAACAAGACCTTCTTTGGGGTGGAGAAGTTGCTGAACTTGTATAAGGCCCTGTGGCACTGCCAGGTGCACCACACAGACCTCGCTGACCTACAGAATTTGAACAGCCTGGGTGCCATAATGTCCATCTACTCCACCTTGAGCTACGCCGACATGTGGGTTGGTCTCTACTTGAATGTGAACATTAATGGCCTGAGCTGGTCCAGCGGCTCCACCTTTACCCTCCCAGTGTGGAGCCTGCTGCCTGTGATGCACCAGTATGTATTCTGCTGCCACCCCTTCACTGGGGACCGCCTTGTGGATGGAACAGAAGCCCTTCACTTGCTACTATGGTGTGTCGAGTCATATTCAGGGCCTGGTCTTCCCCCCAGGGAACGCCCCAGCTTTGCAGGAGCAAATGAGAGAAAGAGAGAGAGAGAAGCTTTACGTCTTTCAGAAGACAACTGACTATTGTTGTTGTCTTGTGCTGTCAAGTTGATTCTGACTCATGGTGACCCCATGTGTTACAGAGTAGAACTACTCCATGGGGCTTTCTTGGTTATAATCTTTACAGAAGCAAATTGCCAGACCTTTTCTTCTGTGGTGCCACTGGGTGGGTTTGAACTGCCAACTTTTCAATTACCCACCAAGTGAAAATCGTTTGTGCCACCCAGGAATCTCAGCTGACATTACCTTACTCCTTTTGCTATATCACTTCCTCATTGTGGCCTTACATTCTATCTCCTCTGCCCACCCCCACCCCGCATTCCCAAGACCCCATCAGAGAAATGTGTGTAATCAGGGTAGAGAAAAAAGTAAAATCCAAAATGTTCCACTATGTTCCCTCTTTCTGCCAGTTAAGGATTTGGAGAAAGAGGAAAAAGAAAGGAAGGAGAAAGGGAAATGCAGCAGGGGGCTGATCCGTACCATGCAGAGATGGGCAGCAGAATTTAAGGCCTGTCTCCCTGCCTTCCACAAACCACAGGGCATGGTCTTATGTCTGAATGCGAGTGGGGAGAGTGAAACAGCCACTCTGGGGGAACTTCTGCTTCCAGGGAACCAGATGGATGTGAGCGACTTCCTTGTACTCCAGCTGGTCCCTCCTTGCCCCTGGCAGTCTGTGAAGATGCTGGGATCACACAGAGGGACAGTTATAGACTGGATAGCACTTTGCTGGTAAAGTGCCACTTTCTGCTTTTCTTTCTTCAGTCAAGGTTCAGCCCAACACCCCCACCCTTCACATAGGGGCCCATTACCCATTGTTGTCGAGTCGATTCCAACTCATAGCAGCCCTACAGGAAACAGTAGAGCTGCCCCATAGGGTTTCCTAGGAGCAGCTAGTGGATTCGAACTGACAGTCTTTTGGTTAGCAGCTGAGCTCTTAACCACTCCACCACCAGGTCTCCAAATAGGGGCAGGAAGGGCCAATCTGATGTGTCCTCAAGTCATGGCCACATCATACCTGTCACTAGCCCATCTCAGGGGCCTTGGAATGTAACCTATGGTGGCTGAGGTTTGAACTCTGGGTCTCTAAGTGAGTAAAGAGATTTCCAGGGGTGGTGAGTATTCCTGGAAAGGGGAGCCCACAAGGGAAGGGCTGTCTATGGGGTACTTTCCCTACTCCCTCTGGTGTCTTAGGACTCCACCAAAACCTGTCCTGACCTCACCCACTCTCTTCATCTCTCCATGTCCTCCACCAGTATTTAGGCCAAGCCCCACAGTCTTTCCTTCATCCCCTTACAGTCTGTTCTCTACACAGAGTGAGCTTAAAAATGTAAATCAGACTACTTTGCCTAAACATACTCAGAGGTTTCCATTGCACTTGGAATAACATCCTTTTTTTTGTAGCAAACCAGGCCTGTCTGATTCCTCTGGCTCATCCCCATCTCTCTCCCCAACTGCACTGACTTCTTTCTGCTCCTCAAACATACACAGCTCATTCCCACCTTTGGGCCTTTGTCCTTGTTGTCCCTCTGCTGTGGATACTCCTCCCTGCCTCTTGACAAGGCTGGCTGCTTCTCATATCCCCTCTGCTCAGTCCAGATCCCTCCTCTTCAGAGAAGCCTTCCTCAGCTCTTCATCCAGAGCATCATCTCACTTCATGCTTCGCTTTGCTTTATGCCCTTAACGGCACCATCAGAATACTAACCAAAATTAGAGTTTGTTGTTTGTCACCACCTCAGCCCCATGGAAGGTAAACTCTTCAAGAGCAGGAACCCTGCTTGTCTTATCTCTGCCATTTTCCCAGCTCCTAGTATAGAGTAGTATGAGTTGGAATCAACTCAATGGCACACAACAGAATAGCGTCTGAGTCTCTGGATGGTGCAATGGTTATGTGCAATGGTTAACACACTCAGCTGCTGACCAAAATGTTGGAGTCTCTGGATGACACAGTTAAGTACTCCACTACTAGCTGAAAGGTTGGCAGTTGGAACTCGCCCAGAGGTGCCTTGAAAGAAAGGCCTGGTGATCTGCTTCCAAAAAATCAGCCAATGAAAACCCCAGAGAGCACAGTTCTACTCTGATACACAAGGGGTTGTCATAAGTTGGAACTGGCTTGATGGCTGCTGGTTTGACTTTTTTAGGTTTTAGAATAGCGACTGCCTGGCAAAAAAAAAACCACACCAAACCCATTGCTGTCGAGTCGATTCTGACTCGTAGCAACCCTATAGGACAGAGTAGAACTGACTGACCCATGGGGTTTCCAAGGTTGCACACTTTTATGTGGAGCGGCTGGTGAGTTCTAACCACTGATCTTTTGGTTAGCAGCTGAGCACTTAACCACTGTGCCATTGGGACTCCTTCTGCCCCACAATAGGTCTTCAATATCATTTGTTGAATAAGCCTCTTCACCCTTGAGCTGGGCTTTTCTGGCTTTGACTTGGCAGCTGCTGGTGCCTGCAGAAGATCCCGCCTCACATCCCGTGATGTGTGGTCCTCTTTCTGTCTTATAGACGCTGCCATAGGGCCCAGGATCTCCTTGGAGCCCACTTTCTGCCTGGCTGTCTCTCCCAAGCCAGGTACACACCTACTCTGCCTTCCCTTTTCTGGGTCTTTGGCTCTATTTGCCTTATACTTGCCCACCTGGACCAGCTGGCAGAAGCACTACACCTGGGCCCCGCAACTCCCTCCACCCCAGCCTGTCTGCTTGTCCCTGAGGGGTCTCAGGCTCTACTGCTCCCAGCTGAAGCCCATGGAGGGGACCAATGCCTCCATTATGCAGGTGGTCTCTGCTCAAGGTCTCGACATTCAGGCTACCTCCCTGTGTTCCAGGTGCCCCCACCCAAGAGACCTGGGGGCTGGCACCCCCACTGCCAGGCATCAGCTGTCTACTTGGTGAGGGGGAGTTTGCTCTCAATTTCCCCCCTCTGGAATTAAAAAAATTTTTTTTTTAAGTTTCTTTATGTCTGCTATAGACAAATTCTATGATGAAGAAAATACCCTTTATAGATACACAATTACTCCTTAACCCATCTGCTTTGTACAGCGGATCTTCTGCATGTTATGAGTGACAATGGCACAGTCTTCCAAGGCAGGCCGACCTGCATTTGAATCTCGCTTCCCACTTACTGTGGCCGAGCTTAGGCAAGGCACATGGTCTTCTTCATCCTCCTTGTCCTCATCCATGAAATAAGGTTAATAATACCTACTTTTCTGAACGACAGTGAGGATTAAGAAAGACGGCGTCTGCCACACGCATAGCTCAGGGCCGGCATGTACTAGATGCTTGATAAAGGCTTAATAAAGGGTAATATACATATATACACACATATATATATATTTAACAGTTTAGGAAGAGAAAATATTCAGGAAATATTAGTCAAATCTGGATGGGCTCAGATGAACAGCACACGTCAGGGGTTTTGGAGGTCCCATTTGAATGTGAGGATGCGACTGCCACTTCTGAAGATATGGGTGTTTCCTTTAGCCAGATCTCGGCAACCAGTACCTCAGGTCGCGGCCACAAGCTGTTCACATTCTTTTCAGACATCCATGGTTTAGAATGACTCCCGTGGCTTGTATGGAGCCTCTGAGGCAGGCCTGAACCTGGGCAGGCAGCTGGGCCTCGCTGAGCCCCAGGAGACCCTGCACAGCCCAGCCTGGGGCAGAGACTAGAGGCAGAAGCCATGGGAGGCCAGCATCTCTGTCTTAGCCCCACCGAAGTCAGGCCTGCTCTGCCTCCTGCCCCACCAAGTCTGTCCCTCACCAGCCTCCCCTTTTCCTTGGCTCTCCTGGCATTGTGAGCCTAGGAACTTCACACATTTCCTCTGACCTCTATTCTGCCTCAGCCCTCTGCTAAGTGAGGTGGTCACAGCCCCAGGGAATCACAAATGAAGTTGACTCCAAACCATAATTATCCTCCTCTCCAACATTAAAAAGCCAGTTGCTGTCTAGTTGATTCCAACTCACAGCGACCCCATGTGTGTCAGAATAGAACTGTGCTCCATAGGGTTTTCAATGGCTGATTTTTCAGAAGTAGATTGCCAGGCCTTTCTTCTGAGGCACCACTGGGTGGACTTGAACCTCCAACCTTTCGGTTAGCGACTGAGCATGTTAATGGCTTGTACCATCCAAGGTTGTAACTATCATCGTATTAAGTACTATCTACAAGCACTGCGCTAAACTTTTATATACGCATTTCACTTAATCCTAAACTCATAGTATTATTATCCCCACTGCACAGATAAGAAATTGAGATGTATCCTACCAAGGCCATACAGCTTTGAGGAGAGCTTTTAGTCCTTGCTTCCCCTACTGTTTTTTCCCTTAGCTGCTGCTATGATATCTCATCATTGTCCCAGACTGGTATTTAGTCTGCCTATAGACTCGTGGCTTTCATCAAACCTAACACCCAAGGTTAGACAAGGTTTGACAAGTGTGGGATTCAGGCCAGAATTCTGACCCTGGGGGCTATGAGGCCTGGGCTGTTTGAGATTCAGGGCCTCAGGCCTATGGTACCCATGTTTTTTGCCCCCCAGTTGAGGTCCAGATCGGCCAGAAGACCTTCACACGGTTTAACCAAGAAATGACATGGCTCTCAGCCCTGATACACTGCCGCAGACACTACACGGACCTGGCCGACCTGCAGAACGTGACTGACGAGGCGGACAAGAAGGCCTTGAGGTCCATCACGAATGAGTTCGAGGCCTGGATTGGCCTCTACTTCAACCCAGCCTCCAAGTCTCTGAGCTGGTCCAGCGGCTTGGGCACCAGCATCCCCACCTGGCTGCAGGTGCCGGAGTTCATGACAGGACTGTGTGCCGGGTTCCGCACTTACGCACGCTTCACTCCCATGGTTTACTCAGTGACCTGCTCTTCCCTGCAACCTTTTATCTGCTTCTATGGTGAGTGACAGTCCACCCCTCTGGACTGGTCCACCAAAGCTACAAGGGGGTGGGAAAGGGATTTACGTGGCCTAAGAAAGCACTTCTAGACTCTGAGGGTACTGAATTCTGAAGCAGGGTCCTGAGACCCTTGTACTGTAAACTTGGGAGGAAGTTGTGCTATTGTAATTCTGGGGGATCTTTAGAGAATGGAATGGAACCCCATCTTGCCTTGGGGTATTATCAATTAGCAACAGCAGTTGGTCATAGGACAGTGAAGTGGTGAAGAGCCTGGGTTTGGAATCAGACAGACTTTACCTCTGGCTAGAAATCAGATGAGCGGTATCTCTGAGCCTCCTTTTCCTCATCTGGAAAATATATTTAACAAGTGGGAGTGCTAACACGCACCTCATAGGATGGCTTGAACACTGAGTAAGAGAGGGAATGTAAAGGGCCTAGTGGAGAAACTGGCACAGAGTAGACACCAACAGATATTAATTATTATCATTCTTATTGTCATTATAAATGCACGGGATCCAGATACATGCTGGGTCTTGGGTATAACATGTCTCCCAGGCAACAGGCTTCATCCTGCTTTTTTCTCCCTCCCTCTTTGCCTTCCTTCCTTCTTAATCATAGCTTTATTGAGATATAATTCACTTAACATAAAATCCATCCTTTTAAAGGGTAAATTATTTAGTGGTTTTTAGTGTATTCACAGAGTTGTGCAACAATCACCACTATCTAATTTTAGGACATTTTTGTTACCTCCAAAAGAAACCCCATGCCCGAAGATAGTCACTCTCCATTCCCTGCCCCTTGGCTGCTGGCAACCACCAATCTACTCTTTGTCTCTGTGGAATTGCCTATTCTTGGCTGTTTCCTTTTGTGTTTTGGATTTGATGAGATCAAGACCCTTATCTGTAAAATGGGAATAGTAGTTCCTCCCTTAAAGGGCCACAGTGAGGATTAAAGACTGAAAATGCTCACCCCAGTGACTGGCACACTGTAGCTGTGCAATCAAAGCCATCCTCCTGGGTGGGCTTAATGTGGTGGGAGGTTGGGCCATGCGTGCTGGTGTGACTTCTCACAGGCCCCATAGCCCATTAGGTGCTCCAGACCTCAGGGAGCTGTGTGTCCCGCATCAACGCTGCCTGCATGCTCACTCTCCATATTTTCCGGCAGATCCCTCTATCGGACACCGGGAGTCGGCAGAACTCCCTCCGCTCTCTCTCACTCCCTGCACGGAAGATACTGTGTGGACAACTCCCAGGCCAAGTATACACCACTATTTTCTCTTCTGTATAGATGTTTTAAACCTGTTCTTGGCTGGATCTTGGGATCTCCAGGCTGGCATACAGCAGCCCAGGGCAGGCCCATGGCACCCCTCTCAGAAGGGCCAGTGGAGAGGCCAGAAAAGGGGCGAGCCAACTGGGCGGCAGCCAAGGGCTGTTATGCAGAGGATTTCCCTCTCCTCCCCCAGGATGTTGGTCGGCTGGGGATGGGAGAGGGAAGAGGGGGCTGTTATAATCAACCTCCCCATCCCTGAATTGGGCCACTGAACCTGCAGCTCCAGAGCCAGGAGAGGGCAGGAAGTCTCTTCCATGAGGTGATGAGGGCCTGGCCTGGCTAAGAGGGCCCTGAGGAAAAATCATCAGAGATGTCTTTGAGGTTCAGTACCCAGAGAGGGAAGCAGGATAGAGATGCATGTTAAAGCCTCTTCCAAGTGTGGCTCCTTTGAAGTAGAGAGAAGATGAGGGATAAGTTGTTGGGACTGCACATGGGGACGTAGCCCTCAGGAAAGGCTTCCTCTGACAGTGTTTAGAAGCCAGACTCTAGCTCCCTTTCCTGTGGTCCCCAGTGCTCTTTTTCCACCTCCTTTCCTATGACAGCGTTCCTATAGCATGTAAAAAATTCCTGAAACATCTTCACAGTTATCATCTCATTTTGCTTCCCAAGAGTTCTGAAACTAACTAGGGTAATTGAGTGCAAAACCACAGTTCTCCTGGCCTCCTTACAGATGCCTACGTCAGACAAAGGCATTATTGTTTTTTTTGAGGACAGAGAATATAGGAGGCTTGCTCAAGCTCGCAGAGAACTTTATCAACTCATGCATTTAATGTTGATGGAGTCTCTGCCCTCTCAGAGGGACTGCCATTGGTAGGATTCTGGGGATACAGGAAGAAAAGGCAGGGCCTTTCCTGAAGAAGCTGGCAGCCAGCTGGGAAGACGATTCATGACAGAACCGTGTTGTGCTTAGCGTGGTCACAGGCATGGTGGGGACACAGAGAAGGGAAGTGTCCCAAGCCCCTGTAATCACTGGGAGGGGTTCCTAGAGGAGGTGACTTTGTAACTGTTTTGAAGGATGAGTAGGCCTTAGATTACAATGGGGAGTAAGGGTGGGGTGGGGTGAGGGGTGCAGGCAGAAGGAGCTGCAGGTGGGGTGGGGGGTGGTTAGCACTGGAGAGAGTGAAGGCCCAGCTCCTGGGCAACTTCTGTGAGTTGCTAAGGAAGATGACGCTCACCCTGAAGACAACAGCACCGGAGCAGGTCAGTGCTGTCAGATTTGGTTCAGAAGCTGGGCAGGAGTCTGTTCTGTTTCCCATCTAAGGCCTAACCTGGCACCCGCTTGGCTACCCCAGGCCCAGTGGCCTCCCTGGATGCCCTAGCTGATTGAGGAGGCCCACCCTGCTCACTCGTCTGGAATGGGTGGGCAGGGCCACGCCTGGAAGGACCACAGAGCTGTTGGCCTGGGACTTCCCAGGCTCTGCAGGGACCTGAAGTCAGGCCGTTGGCTCCTCCCTCTGCCCTGCGCCCTGGGGGACCCAGGAGGCCCGCACAGTACATTCTGGCGTGTTCTGCCCCGGCTGCTCGGTGCCACAGCCAGGGTCTTGGGGGTTTTGGGGAAGGGTCTTGGGGTCAGAGGGTCCCACAGCACCATTCTCTCCTGGTTTAGAGACCATCGCCGGCTCCGCGGCTCCCTGGCCCCAAGGGACACAGGCACTGAGCTCTTCAGCCGACACCACGGCCCGGCTAAACGCCTTGGTTTCCGAGGAAGCGACCGGGACCCGGCTGGCCACTGCCCAGAGTGCGTTCTCCGGCCCTGCGGCCCTGACGACCCCGACGACCCCAAGCCCCGCTGGTTCTGCGTCCCTAGGGAGGCTTACTGTCCCCCAGGAAGTGACCGGAAATCCTGTGACCTCCACTTCGAGCCCAGCTGGTCTTGCGTCCCCAGGGAGCCCCGCTGTCCCCCAGGTAGTGACCAGAATTCCTGTGGCCTCCTCTTCGAGCCCCACTGTCCCCCAGAAATTGACCGGAACTCCTGTGGCCTCTGCTTCGAGCCCCACTGTTTCCCAGGAAGCAACCAGAAGTCCTGTGGCCTCCGCTTCGAGCCCTGCTGCAGTCCCCGCGGCCCTGGGGGACCCCACTACTGAGCGCAGACAGGTGACTCCGCGGGAGGCAACAGGGGGCCCCTCGCTCACCTCCCTCCGCGATGCCTTAGCAACCCCACCAGTGGCGGCGCCCACCGGATCGGCCACATCCAGCGGACTCCGCAGCCCCGAGTCTCCAGAGAGCTCCCCGAGGATGGAAGAAAGTTCCTTGGAGCCTTTGGGCCCAAGGAGCCAGGCCGCACCCCAAAGAACAACCGCGCGCCAGGCGTTGATAGCCCCGAGCCAGGCCACCAGACCGGAGACAGCAGGGAGCCGGCCAGGGCCTGGAACAGGTGCCCACCTGCGTCACTGAGAGGAGGTTTCACTCCTGCCAGGCCCCAGCACCAGGCCCCTCGGTAGGGAGGCAAGGCCCAGGCTGCCATGCCCAGCTCAGCCCAGGGGCCGGGGAGTTGGGGGCGAGGGGTGTGTGATGGGGCATAAGTTGCCCACCCAGGCTGCTAACCAAAAGGTTGGCAGTTCGAATCCACCAGCTGCTCCTTGGAAACTCTAAGGGCAGTTCCACTCTGTACTATCGGGTCACTGTGAGTCAGAATCAACTGGATGGCAATAGGTTTGCGTTTGTAGAGGGGATTCTATCCAGCCAGCGCCAGTTTATCCTCCTCGCCTTTATGGTAATAATTTAGGGTGGATGTGGGGAGGGGAGGTGATCGGGAGACACTGTATTCTCGCCATAAGCACAGGAGTCTTAACAGCCAAGGGTTGGAATGTTGACTCTGCTACTTACTGTGCGGCCTTAGGGGAGTTCCCTAACCTCTTTGAATTCCACATTGCTTATCTTTAAAATGAAGAAAATATCAGCTTCATGAGGTACTTCTCTCAGGGCCTGGCATCTGGCAGGTACTGAATAAATGGTAATAATCACAGTTTTAAATTTGATTCCCTAGTGAAATGTTTAGTGACTCATTCTTCCTATTTCTCTCCTTACCTTATTCAATAGACAGGGCTGGCCCCTTTCTTATTTTATCTATTGTAAATGATTATGCATGCTCGCTGTTATCCATCACAGGCCTAGAACACTGCTTTGCACATTGGTAGGTGGTTTAATTCAATGATCCTTTCCTATCTGTTCTGAAAAAGGCACTGAACTATGGATGCCAAGATGAACAGGGTGTTCCCTGTTTTAAGAGCTTAGTCTAACAGGGAAGGTGGGCATAGGAACAACCAGGACAGTATGGTAAGTGCTGCACTCAAAGTGTGAGCATGCTGAAGTGGTTCATTCTGCCAGGAAGGTGGTAACTGGACAAAAGGGAGTGGAGGATTTCACTGGGCAGCAAAGACTAGAAGGTTCTGGGCAAAGACAGGCAGATGTAACAGTGTGTGATTTGGGAATGGCAAGAAAACTGATGTGATGGGGGAGGGTGTGGCAGTGGTTGAGGAGAAGGAGAATTAGGGCCAAATTGTGAAGGACTTGATGCTGTAGTCAAGGAAGCCATCAGAGGTTTGTAGCAAGTGAGCAAAACGCTCAGATCTGGAGTTTGCTGAAATGAAGTAGCTATAATAAAATGGGACAATGCTTAAAATGAAAAAAGCATGATTCAACATTACACATGCGATACAGTCACAATATTTAAAAGAAACATCAATCTGTGCTTAGAAGATCAGAAGGAAATTTGTGAAAATGCTAAGTGATTATATTCAGGTGATGAATGTATGGATGTTCCCCCTTCTGTGTTTCTGTATTTTACAAGTTCATTTATTCCATTAAAGAATTTTACAGCATTTTCCGTGGGGAAAGAGGAAAGGAGGGGAACTTGGAGAGGCGCTGACTAGGAGAGGAGAGACTGGCAGTGCCTGTGGTGGGAGATGATGGCACGGGCTGAGTGAGTGGAGCTGAGGCCTGGTGTGGGGCAGTGCAGTGAGGAGCAACGTTGAGGGAGCTGACTTTACAGAAAGCTCCCAAGAGATGTTAACGCAAGAAATATAGACACAAACACATTTTTAAAATGCTTAGCTTTGCTCACTGAATCAGAAATGCCAATTAAAAACAAGATACATTTTTAAAATTTATTATTTTTTTTACATATCAGTTTGGCAAAGATTTAAGAGTGATAATGTTATGATGATGGAAAAGCAGCAATCTCAGACACTGGGTCTTAGTGTAAACAGCTGCTACCATTCTGGCAATGTGTGTCAATTTCAAAATGTGCACACCCTTTCATTCGGGAATCCTACCCTTCGGGAAATAACAGTGTAAAGTACACAGGGATACTATATGCACCACCCCTACACAGGGCTGTTGGCTGCAGCATTGTTTATTACAGTGAAAAACTGGAAGCAATCTAACGTCCATCAAAAGCAAATTGGTTAAAGAAGTTATGGTACATTTGATGAAATACTATGCAGCCTTTAAAGAGAATATGGTAAATCTTTACGCATTCAAATTTAAAAAATCAAGTGTGCAAAGGTACTCTATAAAAAACTGTTAAACAGTGGTTTTCCCTGGGTCGGGGAAGAGATACTTATGCTTAAATATTTCACAATAATATATCACAAAAACAATATGGTTATTTCTACACTTGGGGGGAAAAAAGGGTTATCTGCAAGGCATTGACAGGACTTTGGTGACTGATTGAACCCGAAAGCAAGAATGAGGGAGTGAGGGAGTGAGGAAGTGGCTGAGGCTGCCTGGGGCTCTGGGTGGCGAGTCTCCATGGACGGCCACACAGAGGAAGAGGAGGCTGCTGGGGGAAGAGGCTGAGCTTGGAGTACTTTGAGGTGCTTCCCCTTGGTGGGGATCTCTGTGGTCCTGGGTGCCATGGTGGGGGCCTCTATGAAGGTGGTAGACAACATAAGGGTATTGGGTTTCTTGGGGTGGGGACTACTGAAAGGAGAAATTTGACACTGAGAACCAACCTCATAATATTGCAAGAGACCCTCAAATCTTGATTTCAGGCACTTTTTCACAGGCAGTGGGACAGAAATCCAAGGGCTGCGTGCATGAAACTGTGGGAGTAAGTCAAGGGTTGGCAGGGACAGAGCTTCCCGTCCCCATAGTTTCTGCAATTGTGTATGGAGCAGTGGCTGCTCATGCCTGTTTTCCAGCTCAGGGCTGGTCACCAGCATCAGACCGTCTGGCCCTCAGCTGTGTCTGCTGTAACTCCTTTACCTTCCCCTCCTGTAGCTGTGACCAGTGCAGAGAATGGCATTGATATAAGAGATACAGCTGCTACTACTCAGGCCCAACATTTGAGCTCATCTAACAGCCCAGAGTCTAAACAAGCAACACCCGCACCAGAATCAGGTAAGTGCTTCTGTTTAACAAGTTCCCACTCGACGCCAAGCAGTAAATCTGGACAGCCATTCCTTAGCACAGGGCACTGGAGATCTTTTTATGAAAGACAGCAGTAAACATGGGGAAGGGCACAGGGATAGGAATGAAGTCAGTCATGGATTCTAGTTCCAGCTCAGTGACCAACTACTGGGAAAGCTTGGGCAAGTTTCCTCACTTCAGAATCTCAGATTTCTCATCTGCAAAAGCAGTATAGTAAAAACTACCCTGCCTGCATCATACGGTTGTGAACACCCAATGAGATAATTATGCAAAGGGACTTTATGCTATGTAAATATAATACTATGCAAATATAAAGTAGTCCTATTATGAGGTTGTAGTTCCTGTGATGGTAACAGGTGGCTCACAGCCAAAGGCCAGGTCAGCAAAAGGGCTCCGGGTTTGTTTTTAGGCCCAGAGAACTTACCTACAGGTTAGAGATAGCTTCTGGAAATGTGGGCCCAGGGAGAAGTGAATATTTCCAGCATGGTGCTTAGCATCTACTTCATACACTTATTAAAAGGAAAGAGGAAAATACAGAAGAGACAGAAAATAATTGCCTAATGGGTGGCCAGGCTGTGAGGGGAGAAGTAACCCCAAGGCATAGGACTCTTTCCTTTCTAGACTCTATAGATTGGTCCTAATTGTGGTTGAGCATGCTCCTGTTCAGCAGTTTCTTTTCTTCATTTCTGAAATCCTAAATCACTAGGTAGCAGCTATGGTGTCCAATGGGCACTTCTGACTGCTAAGAACTTGAAGGTTTCAAAAGTCGGTAATTCCCATCTGAACAAGGTAGCACTTTCTTTTTCAGGGCACCCCTTTGTAATCCTGAAAGCAGATTTTAACACTACAACTCTCGCGAACCCAGAAGATATGAAAGACCAGTTTTTGAAAGAGGTGAGACTTCTGCCCAGTTCTAATTTCAGTCTGTTAGCTGACTTGACAATGCGAGGAAATATTGTCCAAACCAATATATGAAGAAAAAAGCTTTGGAAAATTAGCTTGTCTTGTTCCCACTGCCATCACATTGGTTCATGGCAACATGCTGGTTCATGTGCTTTTCAGGTCTTTTTCTTACTCTCTCCAACATTTTTCCAGAGTTCTTCTTTATCAAGATAGTATAGTCAGAAGGATCTGAGTTTGGGTCTCAGTTTTGCACTCGTTAGTTATCTGACCTGGGGCCTTTCTGAGCCTGTTTCCTCATAAACAGGAATAATAGTACCTAGCTCATATAGCTGGTGCTATGGTTAAATGAAATATTTCATATAAAGTGTGTAGTAAATTATCAGGCACATAGTAAGTGCTCAATAAGCATTAGCTACTATTACCACTGGAGCCCTGGTGGTGCTGTGGTTAAGTGTTTGGTCGGCAGTTCAAATCCACCAGCTGCTCCTTGGAAACCCCGTGGGGTAGTTCTACTCTGTCCTATAGGGTCGCTATGAGTTGGAATCGGCAACGGGTTTTTTTTTTTTTCATTTATCAACATTATTATTGCAGTGTTCTGAATATACATTTTTTCCAGTCTTTTTTTTTTCACCCCCCCTTCTTTCTTTTAAAGTATTGTGGGATAAGAGTATGCAAGCCAAGAACTGTTCCTAAATTCTGTGGCAAAAACTTCAAGCTGATCTTTGAACATGGCCTAAGAGCACATTTCTTACTTAAATCATTATGTCGGAGCTAGAGAGCACCCTCCTATAGAGTATCCTGCCAAAATCATAATTTTATAGAAAAGGAAACAGATTAGTATTAATCTGCTAGCTTGCTGCAACTTACTCACAAGCCAAAGAAATACTGCCCAGGTCATTCATTCTAAAAATCTTACAAACTCAAGTTTCTAGAAAGAATGGTAGTGTGTGTGTGCATTTGTGTATCCCAAGGGAAGGGGGCTGGAGAGTTTTTAGTGCATTTTGCTATTAAAGGAAGAGCAGGTGTAAATGATGCAATTCAGCATCTGATAAGTTTTTGAGTTGAGTAATGCTGCATTTTAGCTCTATAAAAGTCAGGCTCCCTCTCAGGTATACCCTGGTTAATGGCAGCCTGGTCTAGGAATTTCAGTTTTCAGGAATACAGCAAATGAATCAGAGACATTATTTTTTCCCTTCCTGGGGTGGGAGAGAGAAAAAAAGGAAATTTTGAGTTCTTGACTTGTTGATTTCTTCAGGTCAAATGTCCTATGTTTGGTCTACCTGGGCCCTTTGGCACTCTTCAGGGGTGTACTCACTGAAGCTTCAGACATCAAACCAGAAATCATCTACCTTCTGCTTTAAATTGCAGCCAAGGGGAAAACCGGGCTCAAAATGGGAAAGTCCATCTTCTGGTTAGCTTTTTTGGAATCTATCCCATAAATGATTATATTAACGAAAAGAATTTCCACCTCACCAATTTAAAGAATACAGTTGGTGGGGGAAAAGGTGTGTGTGGAGGAAGGTAGAGTACAGGTTATCAGTTTTAGGGGCATTTTTTATTTCAAACAGAAGGCAAGAAAATACCTGTAGCCAATTTATCCCAGTTCCAGGGATGGGGTCAGAGAAAATTTTGTAACAGACACACACAGAGTACTCAGGGCTCTATTTGGACTAGTGGTTCTTAACCGTCCTTGATGTTTGAATTCCCTGGGGGGTGGGGGTTAAAAAAAAAAAAAAAAGTACAGGCTCAATCTTTAGAGAAATTTTATTTAATTGCTCAGGGGTGGAGCATGGGTGACATCTCTACCCTTTTTTTTTTTTTTTAAGCTCACCAGTGATTCTGATGAACAGTCAAGATTGAGAACCACTGATGTAGTCATTTGTTTCAGTCTCCTTTGCCACTTAACTTAAAAAAAAACCTAACAAAATTGGTGCCAGGTGCAAATGATGCCCATTGGTGAAGGCGCTAATGACATAAGGCAGGCAGCTAGAGGGCTGTGAAAAAGTAAAGGGTGTAGATAGTTAGAGGGGTAGACAGTTTAGGGTTAAGGTACCTAGGAGATCACAAGGTAGCATCAACAGTTTCTCTTTTTTTGATGTTCCAGATCCAAGAAGTCTTAAAGCTTCAATTAGGTCATGAGCAATTCAGACTGAAATGGGTCGGCTTTGAAGTGAACAGAAAATAGCACAAGTCTGCTGACTGGGAGTTTCCTTGTCACACAATCATCCCTAGATTTTGAGTGAATGTTAGTTTTTGAATTCCTAGTAGAAAAGAATTAGAAATAACTCCAGATATGCTATATAAAAAAAAAAAGCCAAATGCCTAAATTTCAGACCTTAAAATAGCACAGGAGAAAACAACATATGAAACTTCCATCCCTGGATTCTCTAGAATGAAACAGGAAAGCAGGAGATGAGGTATTTGGGAACAATAGCCTTGAGAATGACAAACAAGAACAAAAAACTGGAACCAAACCATCAAAATCTTGAGAAAACAAACCCAATCCAGTATCAACAATCTTAACTTTCTTTATATCCATCTGGGGCATTAGAGCTAAGTGGGGCCACATTTCCAAATAAACTGGAGGAGACTGTCTTTACCAGCCACAAGCTATTAAAGAGATTTAAAAGTCTCCAGGATGAGGCACTCTATAAGGGTGTTGGCATAATACAATATATGTGAATGCTAGTTATTTGTCCTTTAAGTATTTCTTACCAGTAAATTGGGAAATTCTAGGGCACATTGTTCTCAGTGTTAAAATATAACTTCAGAATGATGTTTCTACATATACTTTCTTTGTTTTTCTCCAAGTATTGTAAATACCCACACACATGCTAGAAGATAGTAATATTTCAAGTACATTAGCAAGTTTACTCTGAAATGTTTAAAGTCAAAGTTTATTTGTATTCTTTGTAGGAATATCAATAAAAGACCTCAAACGTATCTATATCTGTACATGTACAAGAACTGTCAAAAATTATTCACAGAACAAAAATAAATCTTCTTTAGAACAAACCCAGGTAATGAAATGCAAATATGGATCTCACATATGGAACAATCTAAGTGCTACCAGCACAAAAATATGGCTTTAAAAATAAAATAAAATCTTGGGTTTTGTTTTTCTAAGGTGTATCTCTCTTTCTTGAAATAAAAAATAAATTATTTAGCGCTATCATTGTAAAATAGTCATGTGTATTAACATACTCTTACTAAGGCCCTGGAGATGGAAAAAAAAAGAAAAATCAAATTTTAGAAAGTAAATTCCTCACAGGTGTGATTCAGGTTAATGTGCTGCTGCTGTCTGCTCGAGTTCATTATCATATAACTAAGAAATGTCTAAGCACCAGTCAAGATGTAACTTTTACTATTTATTTTAACTTTTCTGCAAGATAGTGGTTTGAGTTAATTAGTATTTAACCTTTTGGTGAATGAGGAATCAGAATTTCTCCCTTGGGAGTTTAGAAATGACATAAATATGAGATTTATACACAAACATTTGCACCCACACACAGGTGATAGAGATCCCTAAAACACAGCTTCTGTGGAGATCTCTCTGGAACAACAGATAAATATGATTTTAAGTCCCAAACTAAAAAATTTCCTAGAGAAAAATGAGGGCATTTCAGTGAAACGTAAGAACTGAGTAGGGAATTAAAACCCATGCTGAAATATGAGTGAAAACTACCACTTGCCTTTTCTTGGGTGGCTCCCTGCGCTTGCCAAGTCTTGTTGGATCGGTTACTTGAACACCTGAGGATTAACTGATCAGTAACAAAGCCAGTTCTTTCTGGATCCTAATTTTTTTTTTTTTTTGGATCAGTGATATTCCCCTTTCTTTCTATGACTCCCCATGGTGTCAATGGACAATATTTAAGTTACTGGGGACAATGTCAAACCAAATCAATTTCCAGTGACTTTAACTTATATATACACATAACCCGTAATTTTTTAATAGGAAAAAAAAATGACCACCATAAAATCTTACCAACTTAAAAAAGTCTAGGAATCATTGCTTTATAAAATGGATTAACATTCAGAAAAGGGAAGCCCAGTAACTATGTTTTGTGCCTGTGTGTGTGGGGGGGAGGGTCTATGTGCTGTCTACAGAAACCGCTATTCCATGTATCCATGTATTTTAAGGGCAGCCAAGGGGTATATAAATCCTCCTCTGTTTCCTCTGAACCTCTGGGCTACTGAGAAGGCTGCAATGCATTAATCCCTTTTTGCATCATGTATCTTCCTCAGCTTCTTTCCCTGCTCATGAGATATTTATTCTATCTCATGCAAATTTCATCGCTTTTGTCCTTCCTAAACTCAAGAGCATGGTCAGCACAAGTGAATGCCTCTAGAAAAGAGATTTGATTTAAAAATTCAACACTTGAACATTTCTTGCTTTCAAAAAACTGTAAAATAAGTCCTCTCAATTGATAAATTGAATTAAAAAAAAAAAAAAAGTATCCCAAATTTTTGGCCCCCCAGTTAGGGGGTGGGAAGGCAACTGTGTATTTTCTGCTGGGGCAAGCAGAGGATTTCATTACTACACCTGAAAAATGCAGGGGAATGCAGAGGAATGTCTTTCGGCTTTCCACCATCTGTGGGAGAAGGTGGCCTCCCAGGGTGTAGCTGAGAAATGCAGTAAAGCTGCAGCATGGGCTGGGGCCCAGCGACAAATCTAGTCTGGTATCAGGCCTTGGGCCAGGGTCACAGTGGGGTAGACTCCTGGGACTGAAGTGACCCTGAAGAGGGTTCCTTCCCCAAGCTCAGTCTCACAATCAGCCTTTTCAAGAACTCCAAACTGGAGAGGACGACAACTAAACCCAGATGGAAGGCAAAACAAATGCCGATACAAACTCACTTGATGGCAGTTGTCTTGCTCTGATCCCAACACAGTGTGCCTCTGAGGAAAGACTGAAAGCCAGGAGTCTATAAGAACTACAGGTCCATTAACAAAGGCCAGGGGTAGACTGAGATCTGAAAAGCTTTACTTCTGAAGTCAAGCTAATTCTCAAGGGCAGATAGTTGATGCTTGTAGAAATGGGCAGTAGTCTCAGACAAGAAATCTTGTTATCTTTCACCATATGCAGCACAGTCTAACACCATCATAGGGAAAGGTAGTTGTAAACCACTCAGAAAGTGAATTCTGACCAACTCAATATCAAGTGAAAAAAGCAAAAAGCTATAGCAGCATGATTACCTACCCCAATAGTACCTTGGTCATGTGCCTGGAATGCACTAAGTGCTCCAATGTCCATTATAGTTACCTCATTATCATTTCCCCTCTGTCATGGCTTTTATTGCAGAGACTCAGGGAATATGATGACCTGATGGATCTCTTTTTTGCTGTTTAGGCCCAGAAAGGTTATTGCTCCAGTGAAATAAAAAGGGAGTATGAAACTCTTTTTTTTCTGAACCCTGCCTACATTTAGCTGTTCTTGGTAAGCAGCCAGGCAAGCACTTTGTGAGCATTTCACCTGAATTCTAAATTTCACTCAACCCTGCTCCATCCTGCACCCCGCAAGGTGGTGATATGCGGAGTGAAACAGGGAGTGCAAGACTCAGCTAGCTTAATCCACCCATCTTTCTTCAACCATGAACCTCCTCCCAGCAAAACAGAGGTGTGTACCTATTTGGGCTAAAGCAACACCTCCATAAAAACTCATTATCAGCTGTTGCTGCTTTCCTTCATATTAAAAAAAAAAAAAAATTAGAATAAGTTCTATAGATTGCAGCATTCTCTAAAGAAATACTCAGAAAAAGACTTCGATAGAAGTAGGCTTAAAGCACAATCTAAAATTTAACATCTGGCAACAACTGAACTTTTAGCTTGCTTCCATTTTTCTACCCTACTCTTTTCATTCAAGATAACCTGATAATAGAGGGTTGCATAATCTAGCCCAAAGTTTTGGGCATTTAGACTTCAATGCAGACAACCCTCTAAGGAGCTTCCACTATGCTAATGAGATATATTGCATCCATCAAAAATACATTTGATTTTTTTGTCCCCTCTTTCCCCTCATATAGGTAATCTTATAAGCCCTCTGTAATCCATTACCAACGCTTTTTTTTTTTTAGAGGCGTTTTTTTTTTTTTTTTTCCCCAGAGGCAGGAGAGCCACAACAAGCAAGAACAGACTATGTTTATATTCCTCCCTCCTCCAACAAGGGGCACTGCTTCAGAATTGGTAACTATTTTTCCTATTAAAATAAGTGATTCTGACCATACTATACCCTCAGCTTGGAGAGTAGAGATAAGAATTTGTAAAATAACTACCGAGGGTCTAGAAAACACACACACACACACACACAAAAACACAAGAGGGCGTGAACTCTGCAGAGCAGATAAGCACGGTGAGAAACTCCTGTTTTAGATCACTGTCTGGTACAAACAGGGGCTATTGTGAAGCAAATTTTTTACAAAGGCTATGGGGCGGGGGGCCACGGTGAGGTTGCTGAAATGCAAGGTCCACCACAAAGATCCACCTAAGAGAGACCAGTGCTCAAGAGGGCAAAATGCAAGCCCGGGGTCCAGTGAGAAAAAAGGCCTGGGGTCTAGGATGGGCTTCACTAGAAAGAGGATGCCATAAATGTTCTCTTGTTCCTTTAACAACATTCTGTTATGCAGAAACACTCACTGCATGGCACTGCATGTATATGTCTCCCTTAGGTTTTCCCCCACCTTTTTTTTTTTTTGGTATTTCCTTAAACTTTTTAATTTAAAATAAACATCATTAAGTTAATGAGAAACACTGTTGCTTTCTCAATGTAAAACAGATGCTAAGACTTTGCTTAAAGAGATTCCAAATCTTTTTAACATTATATCTGACAGCATAGAAGGCATGAATTTTTCCTATTTGTGCAGTTATATGTACATACGTGTGAATATGTGTGTGTATATATCTGTATATACGTCTGTTTAGCATATAACATCCCATACTTCCGATAATCAAGGTTGCACTCAAGATGACATTTCACACGTCTGAAAAAAAGGAAATACATTAGTCTCTATGACCTTTTCTGTCCTATAACATGTCTTACAATAAAGTCATGGATGACAAATGTTGAAACTGGGTCATTATAGTCAAATGTACCAAGAGTATGGACTTAGTTATTTTTTCCTGGGAATAACAATTGCAGTTTGCATCCCCACACTTCCAAATTTCTTTTTTTATAAGAGTAATCATCACTTTTAAGAGAGTGATACTTCAGATTTGAATTTCTTTTCCAAATTTTACTAAGAGAATAAAAGGAAAAAGAAGCAATTTAAAAGTTTAAGATCCAGATAAAAGTACCCTGACCATAGATTTGCTAGAACAATGGATAAAATATTTATCCCAAATAAAACTTGTAACTTACAAATAGGAAATGCTTTTTTAAATTAGGAAGTAGTCAGAGATTCCTGCTGTGGTGTGGTTAGCCCTTTTCTGTGAGAAGGAAAGGGGGTTTATTTTGGATGGCTTACAGATAACATATTTGAATAACCTCTCCAGGGGAGAGTAAACCCTGTTGGTGATGACTCTCCCACCTTGGGGGAGGAAAAGGCAGTGAGTGTGTGAAGATGAAGATGGTAAGTAGAGACACAAATATTTATAGTTTTGTAAACTCTAAAGAGGAAAACGAACACTCTTTATTACAATTGGGGTAAAAAAAAAAAAAAAGTCCCCTATCTAAAATGGAAAATCCCACCTGCCACAGACAGAAGGAAATAAACATATTGACAGGTGTTCGATAGAAATCACTCCTAAAGTCCAGTTTTGATGCAACAGCTCTTAGCTGTGTCCTCTGAAAGTGAGTCCCCAAATCAGAATTAGCTGTCTGACCAGAACCAGTCTTGGTTGATCAGCTGGATAAATTATTGTTTTATTTGGATCTTGGTATTTGCATGTTTTCTGAAAAGACACGGGGCCAGAGTGGGGCTTTTAAACTGGCAGATGAATCCCTGAAAGTTCATTCTGACAATGTCCTATTGCACTCCATGTGCTTCTATCAGGTAGACACTCGGTCTCCAGCTACTGAGCCCACAGGCTCGTTCTTCACTCACACATAGTTCCTACGTTTCCTCCTCTAACAACTGCAGTGCTTGCAACAAGAGGAAAACAATAATAAAAATAGCAATAATTAAAAAGGTAATCTACATTATTAACTTCCTTTTGGTATATTACAGCGGTATTTTCTGTACATGGCCCAGAACTAAGTTCTCTATGTACAAAGAGACATGGGGGAAAAGAGTTGACCTTGGAGTCTTAGCCTTATGCCCTGAAAGACAAGGTTCCTTTCTTCAGTCAAGAGTTTCTCTTCACATTGCCGTTCTGAAGTAGCAACACTCTATAAACCTGGAGGGGCGGGGTAAAGGGCTAGAAAGAGGAGAGCGGGTAAATTTCCTTCTGTCTCCTTCGGTAGTCTGTCTGTTCATACAGCCCATCAGCAGCTGCTGTTTTTGAATTCACCATTCTCCGTGATGGAAAGCTTGGTGGGGTTGGTGGGGGAGATGCCATTGCGAACCTGCATGCTGTACCGCTCTTTCACTTGGGTCAACGCGCTCATCAGTCTGGTGTTGGCCGAATCCAGGGACACGATCCGTTTTTCCTACAATACACCAATCATGGCTTTATTCAGGCTACATGCAGTAAATCCACACCAAAACACCCTTTCTTTTTTTGAACAATTGTTCCAATGCTTTTTATCGGACAGCAGTACACATGATGTTCCCAGACAAATGGAACGTCTCTGCCTCTTTCTGCACACTAGTCAGCTTCAGTTTCCCTTGGGTCCAAGGGGTCTCCGTGTATTTTCTCTTTCTTTTTTCCGTTCAGCAGAGCAGGACTTGTTATTAATGATCCCTTGGGATATTACAATGTCATGTAAAAATGACACCACGTGTTACTTTAGTCTATGCAACAGATGTGTCAAGCTGCCTTACTATATGAAGTGCTTTTGGTCAAAATTGAAATGTGGAAATTAGGTGGCGAAGAAAGAAGCACCAGAGGTTTCATTTCACAGAGGTGAAAGTGCACGTGTATGGGTTCTGAGCCCCCCAAAAGGACGCATCTGTCACATTTGGAAAGAGTTCACGTTGTGCTCAAAATTAAAACCATACATGGTGGCAGTTTATAGTCACCGACAAAGTGAGGATGCAACAGCAAGAAGGGAAAAAAGCAGCCAAAAGCTCAGCCCAGGGAGTTATTTGAATATGAGGAGGTAGATGTGACTGGAGGGGGACGCCATAAACATAACACATGGAAACAAACAGAGAACACAAGGCTCCTAGACCCATTCCAGCTCAGAGGTACTCCAGAAAAGCTACCCAGTAAGGAGACTGCTTACATTTTGCTTTGAATCTCTGAAAACAAATTGCTTTAGGGTTATGTTACTTTGGAACAAAGGACTGTTGAATATACAAAAAGATCAACGGGGAAAAAAAGGTGAAAAGAAAAAAAAGGGCAGTTCAAAGGAAAAAGGACCATCTAAAGATTAAAGAGACACACTAATCTTAGCTTCACCAGCTAGGCAGATCTTTTCAGAACCCGTCCAACATGAAGTCTACAGTTTTCAGGAAACAAGTTAATCCTGAAAAAGACAGTCTTTACCTAGGCCAATGAAATTATAAAGAAAAGAGCATATAAAGAACAACCCCAAACCAAAAGGAGTGTTCCCTCCCTTGGAGTCTTTGAATTTCCCCAAGGACAGGCATGGTAAAGCTTAGTTGTGGGTCAGAGAAGAGGGATGAGGACTCAGGGCTTGATGATGCTTGTGGCTATTAAAGTAGTAGCTAGAAAGGGCCATTGTACAGCACAGCTCTGGTGGGGAATGTGCTGACAGGGATGCAGAGGGAAGACTACTGCCCTGAAGGAAATATTTAGGTAAAGCCATATAAAACAACAACAGCTTCCCTTTAATCTCCTACTTTGGGAATGGGGATGGGTAGGTATCTGCATGGCAGAGTGCTGGTGGTCATAGTTTCTAAAGTATGGGGGAAAAAAACTCAAAACACTAGTTCACACTTGTCATTACTATTAAAAAATTCTTCCTTTCCCTCATGGAGAATTCAGGTAGCAAGATCCACAAAGTCTGCATTATTAACTAATCACTAATCTAGGTAGATGCGTTCTACTTTCAGCATGCGAGTTTTAAGGATGGCAAAAACTCACAGAAACAAAGACCTGTAAGGCTATATATATATGTATATATATATATACATATATATATATATATATAGCTCTTTTACAAGCCGGTAGGTAAGGATTGGCCAATGGCCACTAAAAAACAAAAGATATGCGCCCCCTTCATGGTTAGGAATCATCTGTAAACAGAATAATGGGTAATTTCTTAAAATGATTAAAAAAGAAAAGTTATTTCAGTATTGGAATAAGTTTAAGGCCCGAATACTGAGGGAAGTAGGATTCTCCAGGGCTCGTCCATAAAAAATTAGGCATTCATGAAAAATTATTTGATTCTTAAAGGGCCAAAAAGAAGGCCAAGAATGACTATAATTATTTATTGCTTACAAGGGCAACAATTCAATCCAAGCAACCCCCTTATAAATAGCTAAAAGTTTTCAGGTGGATAAACTCCCCTTTGAATTCCCCCCATTGCCAAGTCCTCAAAATAAAGCAAAAAGTAAAATAATAGTAATAATAAAAAAATCAAACAGGAACATTTGAAAGTCAAGTTCGGTTGGCAAAGGATGCTTTGACATTTCCATTCTGGATTGGAAAGCAGAGCAATCTAGTCCATTCCTGATATGAAGATTTCCAGTGTGGGAGCTGCAGGAGCTGGAATGTGTAGGAGGCCAGTGCACTGGGCCAGGGCTGGCTACTGCTCAGCTAGAGAATGGACAGGGTTTACTTGCCTGTTTGAATAATCTCATCTCCATTTATGACCTGTAATTTAACACAGCGGAGATATCACTTGCAACAGTAACTAGGCAGCTGCTTTGCTTCTCATAGGAGGAAGCCCTTCTCTGTCCTCCATCTAAGTCCATGGAGAGATCCTGGGAGTCAGAGTGTCCACTCATGCTGAGGGGTGAGAGGTGACACAGTGCCTGGTCTGATATTTAAAAAAAATGGTTCCTCTGTGCCCTCCTCCCCATGTCCATGCTACAAGGTCTGGGACAGGTGGTCTTGCCACTCCTAATGGAGTTTACATTGGGTGGAGTGTCACTGATGGACTGCTCATCCTTTTGCATTTCCACTTAGGAAACAGCTGACCCAAGCCTTGTAGCATGAATTGAATCAAGGACAGGGAGAGGCGGAACTCAGGGATGAACCTTTCCTGTGGGACAGGGCTGCTGAGAAGGATGAAAACCAGTTCACTGGGTACCCAGCCTTCAATTTTGGGAAATGTTGGGCCCAAGTCCTTTCTGAATTTTTTTTTTTAACTACCAGTGACAAAATACATGTTACCTCACTGGGAAGCATTCACCTCAAACATTCTATTAAATGATGCCAGAGGCTCCACCAGATATTTAAGATGTAAGATTTATTACAAAGGAAAGGATCTGATATAGAAAGTCATTCATTACAAAAGATGCCAAAAAATGGCCCATGTCTTTTGCTATAAGAAGACATCAATGTATCAATAAGCCAGCAGCTGGAACAGGGAAACCCTCTTCATAAGGAGGTAATAATTTGTTCACTATTTTCAGTCTTATGATTTGTGCTGTACATGGTGCAGTGGTTTTCAAAACGTGGTCTAATAGAGTCTACAAATATTCTTTAGGGGTCCCATTTATTATGCAGGAATACTTATGTCTGAACAGTAATTTATACTGAACAAACTCCAGTGCAATTCGATCCATTAGTTGAGAGTGGTTGCTATTGTTGAGCAGTCAGTAGAAGAATCTGGATATCGATCTATGAAAGGTGCCTTTGGTTCCACCAAAATAGTCCACGGAACCAAATCATTTGAGAACCACTGCCTTGAGGTATGGATTCCAAATATTATCTAGCTTAGCCAGACCAGAAGTCTGACACTGACTGCTGTTTTGAAAAGCATTTCTCTCACCCCTATACCATGACACTCTCTTGGTCAACTGAGAGAAGGTGCTTTATTTCCAGAGCTCTGAGCCCTGATAAATAAGATTCCCCCTCTGGCATTTGCCTTCTACGCCTATGACTCATGCTTAATACCCAGTCACCTTGGTTTAGACCTCAAAATAGACGACAGAAGGAGTAAAAATCTTCAGAAGCTAAAAATGAGACTGTCCTGACAGCCAATGGGAAAAGGGAACTCCTGTTCACAGAGCCACGTCTGAGACACGGCCACACTCCCTCTGCTTCAAACTGACAGTCTTTAAACCAGCTGAAATTATTAAAACAATTTGTTTTATCTCATCAGTACTGAAATCTCTCCTGATGTGGTTATTAGGAGAACTCTCCCTGCTTTGTACTGTCATATTGAAAACCCAAAAGGAAAAACTTAGCAACGTCAGTTTTCCTGACTAAATTGCCTTCTTCATGCAGGCTGTTTCTCTTGAGCCCGTGGGATGAAATTTTGCAGTACATATAGAGAGATGTCCTTGTCTCTGCTACCTTCCCACATCTACCTCAAGGACACATAGAAAGGTTAAAAAAAGGATCAAGTTAATCACAGCAGACGTTTCTTCTAATTGTTAGGAGGTCAAAATATCCATAAACTAGAGAGTTCCATAATATTCCAGTAAGCATGGTGACAGGGAATATCACAACCCACACCAGCTCCAGGTCCAGTGTGTCTGAAGGAGGAGTATAAGGCCCATGGAGCGTTCTCCCCATGGCTATGCTTTTGGCCTCACTCCCAATTCCCTTGAAAAATAACCCCATCCCACACTGACCCTGTAAGGAACTAGACTGGAGGTGTTAAGTACACATTTAAGAACATGGGGAGCTAGAGCATTCATTGACCGCTGGCTGATATGCAGAGAAGGGGGCATAAAATCTATGTATAAAGACCTTGCTCCCATTTTTATTTCACAGATTAGGGACATGAAGTGGTATTTAAGGGTGAGAAATGCAAACCAGGCTGGGATGTTCCAGGGACATTCAGCAGCTAGACTAACCACTATCAAAACTACATTCCTTTTATTATTTGTTTCACTCTAAGAAATACAACCATATTTCACATTGCTAAAATGAAAAGGAGTTAGAAAGATTTCCCACCCCCTGGATTTGGAAGTGCCCCCGTGAGAGGCTTCTGGCAGCCATCACACCCCACTGGTGTCACAGGTATAAGCTACAGTGAGGACAGGCCTAGGTTCTGGTTTCATCAACACTTTCTTCTCTTTAAAGTTTTACCAAAAGAGGCTCTCTAAGCACAGTGCCAATAAAGAAGGGCAGCCAGCAAATTCCAAGCAGCAATGCCAAGCCCTGAACCAAAAGAATAACAAGGAAAGATACCTTCTGCCACCCTGTCTTTCCCCTGTAGTTCTGCTACTGTCTGGGGCTAGAACTTGATGGCACAGTGGACGTGACTGACAAGACCGTGAACGTCACAGCCAAGCAATGGTCAGTGGAGGTCACAAGCCAGACACATGCAGTGTACTTTCCCCAGCTGCCCCCTCAGAGAACGCTCTCCTTTCCACAAGGAAAGAAGTAAACCCCATCATGCACTAGGTTGAGATATGTCAAGCAACTGCACTAAAGCACACTAACCCTTTGCTGGGTTAACAGACTTGTCACCAGTGAGAGAAAGGAAAAGTAATGAAGGTCACATAGAAACTCCTTTACTCTTCAAAAGGTAATGTCAAGAACTTTTTCAGGGACCCATTTCCAGTACCTGCCTGGGCATTTGCAAAGAATGGGAAGTCAGGAAATAACAATTACTATGAACAAGTGCCTTCTACTAGATTCAGAGCCTGCTTACCTGTGCATCAATGATTTTCTGCTTTGCATCAATAACTGCTTGCATCTCAGCATGATCCTTCTTCAATTCCTCTTCTACAGCCATTAGCCTAGAACATGGCAGGGAGGAGACATTCACATCTTCAAAGTGAGGGCTGGCTAACATAAAGAACAAGAAACTCAAAACTCACAATAGCTCAATATTTTCTCTCCCTCCTAATCTATTTGCATCTGCAACCATCTTTTCTTTCTTCTCTCCTACTTTGGAAGAACACATATCCAAGGCTGATTTCTCTGTGATTGGACCCCAGGCATGTTCATCTTCTCTGGAACGAGTTTTCTATTAATCATTTCTTCTACTACTTCTACCACACCACCCCCCTCAATATAATTTATTTCATCTTAAAATATCAAACCAGCCAGCAAAAACATAACCCTTTCTTAATCCCAGATTCCCCTATCACTGTTGTCCTATCTTGCTCTTTCCATCCACAGTCGAGTTTTCTCAGGGAGTAGCCGAGATTCACTAGGTCTGGTTTTCGCGTCCACCATTCACGTTTTACCACTGATACTTAGCTCATGACTCTGCTGAAACTGCTTTCCGTTAAGACTGCCCAACTCAAACCAAACCACTGCTGTCAGGCCGACTCCGACTCACAGCAACCCCATAAAACAGAGCAGAACCGTCCCGCTGGGTTCCCAAGGCTGTAAATCTCTGTGGAAGCAGATTGCTACATCTCGCCCCTGGGAGCAGCTGGTGGGTTCAAACTGCCGACCTGTCAGTTAGCAGCTGAGCGCTCAACCACCGCACCAACAGGGCTCCTTAGTAAGACGGCCAGTCACCTCCATACTACTAAAACAATAAGCCTTTTCGGATCTCAGTTTACTTAACCTGTCCATAGCGTGTGACAATATAGAAGCACAGTGGTTATAAGCACAGACTCCAAGTCCGACTGCCTGGATTCAAACCCTGCCTCCACCACAATGACCTTAGGCAAGTGACTTCATAAGCCTATGCCTGTTTCCTTGTTTGTAAATGAGAAGAAATATAATGGCTGCCTCAGGGACTATAATGAACATTAAACAAATTATTATTTTTAAAGTGCTTAGAAAAGTGCCTGGCCCATAAGAGCTATATAAATGTTTGGGAAAATTGACCCCTCCCTCAATATGCCTTAGGAGTTCCTGGGTCAAGCGGTCAAGCGCTTGACTACTAACCAAAAGGTTGGCAGTTTCAGCCCACCCAGAGGTGCCTTGGAAGAAAGGCTTGGTGATTTGTCTCAGAAAGGTCACAGTCTTGAAAACCCTTTGGAGCACAGTTCTACTCTGACACACAATCTTAAGACATTGAATACATAGATTTTTAAAACCCAGATCTCTTCTAAGACATCTCAAGTGAATCACTAGGGTTTTATTCTTTCTAATGGTTAGGATTAAAGATAACCAGTATGCTTCTATCTTCATAGGGAGCGTGCTAAGGCCTCAGATTTAGGAGATCTTAAGAAATACAGTTAGGCATCACATATGTACTGAGTACCACAGAGTATACACAGGGCTGAAAATGGCTTTTGCTGCCATTCCTCTTAGATTCTTTTGATCATCTCCCACCTCTCTGTACCCCCACTAGCCCACAACCACCACTAGTCGATCCTCTAACCTGCTGATGATGCTTTTCATCTGGCTGTCCTTCTCTTCCTGCTGCCTGCGCAGACGTTCCTCGCTGTCCTCCAGCCGGGCCTTGTATTCTAGCAGCAGCTTCTGCATCTGCTGTTCCTGCACCAGCAACCGGCGTTCATATTCCTCTAGCCGCCGGCTGGATACTCTCAGGCGTTCCTTCAGTTTAGTAATTTCCTGTTCATACTACAGCAGAGAAGAGGCACCAAAGAGAAGGAGAAAAAATTAGAGTTTTATTGGTTTTAGAAGTTAGTGATTATCTTTTTTACAAAAGCAACTGTAGGCAACGCAGCCGGATGCTGTTCAAGCTGCCATTCCATGTGCTGCTAATGTTCTTTAAAGTTATCAACAGCTGTAAGTGTTAGTGCAGCTTTGCCTTCCTCCTAAAATTACATTTCCAATCTGATTTTGGCATTCCCAATCTATATATTTATGTATCTCTCTCCACATTAAACTACCAGTTGCTGTAAGCCACATCCAATCGGTGATGGTATACAACGGGAGCAGGTAAAAAATAAGTTTAAGCACTTAGAAGCCTGACAAACCACTTTAAAAGAGCCTAGAGCCAGTTGTCTAAAAAAGGAAAGATTTCTATATCTTCACCTGCATTGTAGAATCTCTGACATATCCCAGCTCATTCCTTCTCTCTACTAGGATCAGACCTTCAGAGAACAAGCAACGGTTCTGTAATGTTAAGCTACTAAATCACTAAGTAGTGCTTTATGGTACAGTAGGCTACTGCTGCTTTTTCCCTAGATATAAAAGTATAAGTTACTCAGGTCACAAGCACTAAGCAAAGGCCTACATGCTCTCCAGGACTGATTAATATTGCCCTTAGTCCTTTCCACTGTGGCTCATCTGCTCATTTGGTACCACTTCCGGGAACATATATGTCTGTTTTCTCACTATGTAGCTTTATACAAATTCAATGATTCAATTGGTTATATGGCCCTTTCTTATACTGAAGTTGCTGTGGACAATTTTCTAGGTAAGGCGAGAAGCATAAGCTTTCTTATGGATAGGCTACCTACATTCATCAGTAACTAATAATGATAAATCTGCATGGTACTTCATAAAATGCAATGTATGTTCACATAAAATTACCTCATTTAATTGACAACTAGATAACTAGCTTCTGCTTACCCAACAACATGTTCCTAAAATACACTTGTTAATCCAGAATATAAAAAATGACAGCTTTTATAGCAGCTTTAAGAGGTGGACGTATCAACAAGCATAGTTCAGGCTCATGCTAATAAGCAAGCAGAAGCTAGTTGTTTGGTTGTCAATTAAATGAAATAAAACCGTAAGCGACATCAAAGTTCTTGCTTGATAATCCTTTTTCCATGTCAACTTTTCTTTAAAAACAAAGCAAAACCCAAAAATAGATAGTGTTTTTAAAAATTGTCTATAGAGTTAGCAGCTTTTTTTTTTTTAATCTACAACAGGAAGAAAGAAAAAGAGACAAAATTGTTACCAAGATATAGAAAGGATGTCTAGTCCTCCTTGGTTAAAGACTAACAACCAGTTTGTGGAAACACTAAACAGTCATCTAAAGTAACTAGCAATAAATAGCAGAGCATTCTCAAAAGTAAGGCAACCTACATTTAAAAAAAGAAAGTATTATAGGCAAACTGCCCAGCATGATGGACATTTTCAGCATATTTTCACACAGATGCTTCTGACCCATTGCATGTAGACATGTATATGATGGTTACCCTAAGAGGTATACTTGAAGGGAGCACGCAGGAGTTCACGCTCTTGGCTAGATAGCCTCTATTAGTGGCCTACCACTTGTGAAAGTAATTAAGCCAAAAAAGATAGGCTGGATGTTCTACCTTCTCAGCATGCTTGGCTTCATCTTGATTTTGCTCAGTTTCTTCCACATCCTCTTCATATTGCCCATTGTTCAGAACCCAGGCTGCTGTCCTCTCTACTGGGGACATTGTGGCAGAGTCCACAGGTGACTGAACCTGCATCAGGAATAGTTATTAGCATTTCCCAAAAGAGCTCACCCACTGGCTATATTTCACAAAGAGAGATATTCTTGGAAGAGATAACCAATGTACCAGTTTCTACATCAGTTTTCTAATAAATGCTCTCAGCCCTAAGTAATATTTTATTAAAGCCATGGTTAGGGATGGTGGAAGAGAATATCCATTCATATAAGAACAAACTATTCTGAACAGAAATTTGTATGCATCACATTCAAGAACCTGTGTTCTTCTCCCTCTAAAAAAGCAATGCTTTAAGACTGTTGATTTGCCCAATGGTCCAAATGCTGTTAGGTACCAAACTATCTACTAAAATTTAGAAGATGATAGAAAGAGAGAAAGAAAGTATGACTTAAAGGTTACTCAGATGGTTGGGAACTAAGGAAGTGATTAATGCTAAGCAAACTCACCAAATGCCCATTTACATGTCAGAATGCCAAATTTTTAATTTTCATATTATTCATTGAGAAAAACAGAAGAATAAGTGGTTTTGGTCATTTTTATAAAGCACTGGCTTCTTAACGGACTAAAGCCACTCAGGAGTCCATATTTTTCCACCAGAAAGTTCCTTGATGAATAAAGGATCAAAATAATTGATGCTGGATAGTCTAAGGGACGCTTTTATCAAGTTAAGATGGCTAGATAAATTGTCCTTTTCCAATGCAGATATACAGAAGGAGCTGTAGTACAGAAGTCTGGCTTTGAGTAGCCATTCTGCTATTTGGTAGTTATGTTACTTAATCTCTTAAACATTGTTTTCCTAATCTATGGAATGGGGATACCACCACCGTCACCACCACTACCTATCCTAGGGAGTTGTGAGGATTGAATAAAACAATGTATTTGAAAGTTCTTTGTAAGCTACGGAAACCCTGGTGGCGTAGTGGTTAAGTGCTATGGCTGCTAACCAAATGGTTGGCAGTTCGAATCTGCCAGGCGCTCCTTGGAAACTCTGTGGGGCAGTTCTACTCTGTCCTATAGGGTCGCTATGAGTTAGAATCGACTCGATGGCACTGGGTTGTGTTTTGTAAGCTACAGAGTGCTATAGAGCCTAGATGTTATTACTGTACTTATGTTTAGAAAACTGGCATTGGGTATTACAATTTATATCAGGCTACTGGATATTAGTGCTTTTTCCATAATGTTGGAAATAAACCACAAATTCCTTTTCTCTGGCCCGCCTTTTCTATGAATACTACATTTCTGTTCAAATTATGATATCTCTTTGGACAATTCAACGGACCCTAGTTTATGTAAGCTATTCTTTATCCAAACTTAGGAAGCTTTCTGTATTGTCAGCAATACTGATTTCTGAGTTAGTTCTGCAAATGGTTAACTTCATTCACTTTATGCTGACTCCTATTAACTTCAACTTTAGATAGTAATTTTTTTGCTCTATTCTCAAACTGTGGCATGCATAAAACACTAGCCAAAATAAGATAAATTGAGGCTATCTTTTTAAGAGTACAGTCTCTTGTAAAAACTTACAACACAGGAGTTTGACTTTTACATTCAGATTATTTCTAAATATTTTGTCTCAGATTTGGTTTTGTTTCTTTGGATTCAATCCACTAAATCTGTGTGTGTGTGTGTGCGTGTGTAGACAAAGAGAAGAAACAAAGCTTTGTATGTCAGTTGGCCTTTTTATAATTAAAGTGGATTTCTATTTTGAGGACCAATACTCCATAATCTCATAATTGAAGGGAATTTTCTCTTCCATGCTGAGTGGAATACTTTAAGAATCTGTACATCATTTTGGAATAGAGCCCAGTTAAACTCTAAATAGATAGATATTTTTAAAACGGGGGTATTTTGATGGCCTTGAGAAAAAATTTGGTTGCAGAGACAAAAAGGTTATCAGAGATAGGGTAGGAAAGACTTTTAAAAATGCAATACTTTAAAAAGGAGTATCTTTTAAAGGTTTGAAGGAAAATTTGGGTTAGTTGATTTACAAACACATTTACAGATACGTATTAATAATGGAAACCCTGGTGGCATAGTGGTTAACTGTTACAGCTGCTAACCAAAGGGTTGGCAGTTCAAATCTGCCAGGCGCTCCTTGGAAACTCTATGGGGCAGTTCTACTCTGTTCTACAGGGTTGCTATGAGTCGGAATTGACTTGATGGCATTGGGTTTTGGGTTTATTAATAAAAAATGGCTTCATGTCTGAGGATAGATGAATGGATACGCACACACACAATTAATCAGTGAACTAGATATTCCTTCTTAAAGTCATTTTCTCCACTGTAAATATGTCTTAAATTTCAGTACCCTCAGTACTCAATAGTATATCTCCATCTCTGCTAATGTTTCTTATACCTTATTTATTTGTATTTCTTTCATTATTTTTTATCATTCACATTTTCACCGAAAACTCTTTAAAACTTTTTTATTTAGCCTTGTGCTAAGCAATAATACCTGTAAAATAATGAGTTTGATGTTAGATACTTATATATATTTATAGATATATTTGTATATTATATATTTATATATCTATAGTTACATATTTTCTAGTATGCATTAAAATAATTACATGATTATTTAAATAAATACCTTGGACACATGTAAAAATGTTTCCATATACATTTAGGACCATTAAACTATAGGATATAATAGTTTATCTATAAAATAAAGACAATAATATCCACATCGAAAGTTAATATGAGAAACAAATGAGAGAACATGTTTTAAAAGCACTTTGTAAACTGTATAAGGTACTTTACATGCTAATTGAATCATATACACACACACACACACACACAGTTCTCCCTCTACTGGCTCTTAAAAATACTTGGAAGGCAAAAAAAAAAATGTGGCTTTGAGTTTTAAAAAATCTAAATTTCAAAAAATTAATAAAAAGACAATATTTAAAGGAGACATGCCTTTTTTGTTTTATAATCTTATCACTTTAATGCACAGAGCACAGGAAAGGTACTTTAGTGTGAAACCAGAGCTTTCTATTCTATAGCAGTTTGAGATAAAGTCGCTATTTAAATTAATAACAACTTTATGGTTTGGAATGTATTACTTCAAGGAAGCTAATTCAACAGCTTTCTGTCTTATATAGTTAACAAGGCATTGCTTGAATAAACTTTCTTTCTCTGTGGTTTGTTATGGGTAACTTATCGAGTGCCTATAAATGCGCTGCAAATGAATGGTATTCCTAGGAACACATCAAGAGAATTTAACCTCTAAAATGCATGTAAAAACACCACTACCACCGCCACCTTGGGTAATTTGAGCTTTAACTGTTAAGAAGTTGTAAAAACAAGGGTTGGTTCATTACACTGACAATGGTGGTAGCTACTGTATCTTCAGAAGGACTAACATAATATCCAATAATTAGGAGAGGCTGTACAGCGAGAACTCGGTATTTCAGGTGCCTTCCTATTTTACTGATAGAATCTTATTTTCAACACTTTCTAATATTTTAGGCCTAGAAATCTACCTGATTATGGTAGGTAGTCAATAACTGTTGACAAAATAATCCAGACCATTTTTATCTATTCCTTATATTTATGATAAAGCCTTTTCATAATTATAAAGAGGTTGAGAAGTAGTATTAAGCAAACTGAATATAGTTATTGTGCTAGATTGAGAGAAAATAGAATTTTTGTTTCAAAATTAATTTTCAGAGTAATATGTCTTTCATATAAAAAAACCATATACTGTCTCTTACATTTTTTATGTATGTGCGTGGCTCTTAGTTCCCAATCAGACTGTTAATCCCTGAGAGATGCCAGCACATCATACAGTTGTTTTGAATGGTAGTGACTAGTTAAATGCACAAGAGATGCTCAATAAAATCTTATCCACTTATTAAAACACTATGGTATTTCTTTAGAGTTCATTACTAAAATATAATTCATTACTAAGAGAAGAATACTGTTTTTCTTCTAATCCTTTGAAAGCTCATCAAAAGCTTTTCCTCAAGGATTGTTCCACCTCCTTTGTAATTAGCAAAAATTACCTTTATAGTTAGCAAAAATTACCTCTAGTTTATGGTCAATAATTAGCAAAAATTACCTTTAGAGTTAACAAAAATTATCTCTAGCTTACCGTCAAGGAAATTGAGGAAAGAGGTTGGTAAGTAGTACAGATCCTATCTTGCTTAGCTATGGGCATAGGAAGAGAGTATATATCCACTGACTTTCATCAAGATCATCAAAGAAAATGAAGGATGAAAAAGACAAAAAGAAAAGAAATTCTTAATAATTTGAGATAAAGCTGTATAAGGTTTTCCTGGAAAAGTAAGAGAATGCTTTCCCCTTGAGAAAGGGAACGAGATAAGGATGCCTTTTATCACCACTCTTATTCAGCAATGTGCTGGAGGTTCTAGCCAGAGCAATCAGGCTAGATAAAGAAATAAAGGGCATCCAGATTGGTAAGGAAGAAGTAAAATTATCTCTATTTGCAGATGACATGATCTTATACACAGAAAACCCTAAAGAATCCTCAAGAAAACTACTGAAACTAATAGAAGAATTCAGCAGAGTATCAGGATACAAGATAAACATACAAAAAATCAGTTGGATTCCTCTACACCAACAAAAAGAACATCGAAGAGGAAATCACCAAATCAATACCATTTAGAGTAGCCCCCAAGAAGATAAAATACTTAGGAATAAATCTTACCAGAGATGTAAAAGACCCATACCAAGAAAACTACAAGACACTACTGCAAGAAACCAAAAGAGACCTACATAAGTGGAAAAACATACCATGCTTATGGATAGGAAGACTTAACATTGTAAAAATGTCTATTCTACCAAAGGCCATCTATAGATACAGTGCAATTCCAATCCAAATTCCAATGACATTTTTTAATGAGATGGAGAAACAAATCACCAACTTCATATGGAAGGGAAAGAAGCCCTGGATAAGTAAAGCATTACTGAAAAAGAACAAAGTAGGAGGCCTCACACTACCTGGTTTTAGAACCTATTATACCTCCACAGTAGTCAAAACAGCCTGGTACTGGTACAACAACAAATACATAGACAATGGAACAGAATTGAGAATCCAGACATAAATCCACCCACATATGAGCAGCCGGTATTTGACAAAGGCCTAAAGTCAGTTACGTGGGGGAAAAGACAGCCTCTTTTCTGGCATAACTAGATATTCATCTGCAAAAAAAGTGAAACAAGACCCATGCCTCATGCCATGCACAAAAACGAGCTCAAAATGGATCAAAGACCTATATATAAAATCTAAAACGATAAATATCATGGAAGAAAAAATAGGGACAATGCTAGAAGCCTTAATACATGGCATAATGAGTATACAAAACACTACTAACAATGCACAAACACCAGAAAAGAAACTAGATAACTGGGAGGTCCTAAAAATCAAACACCTATGCTCATTCAAAGGCTTCACCAAAGAGTGGAAAGATTACCCACAGACTGGAAAAAAGTTTTTAGCTATGATATTTCTAATCAGCGTCTGATCTCTAAAATCTACATGATACCACAAAAACTCTACAACAAAAAGACAAATAACCCAATTTAAAAATGGGCAAAGAATATGAACAGGCACTTCACTAAAGAAGACATTCAGGTAGCTAACAGATACATGAGGAAATGCTCATGATCATTAGCCATTAGAGAAATGCAAATTAAAAGTACAATGAGATTCTATCTCATACCAACAGGGCTGACATTAATCCAAAAAACACAAAATAATAAATGTTGGAGAGGTTGTGGAGAGAATGGAACACTTCTACACTGCTGGTGGGAATGTAAAATGGTACAACCACCTTGGAAATCGATTTGGCACTTCCTTAAGAAGCTAGAAACAGAACTATCATATGATCCAGCAATCTCACTCCTTGGAATATATCCTAGAGAAATAAGAGCCTTTATACCAACACATATATGCATACCCATGTTCACTGAAGCACTGTTTACAATAGCAAAAAGGTGGGAGCAACCGAGGTGCTCATCAATGGATGAATGGATAAAGTATGGTATAGTCACACAATGGTATATTACACATCGATAAAGAACAAGGACGAATCTGAAACATTTCATAATGTGGAGGAGGAATTGGAAGGCATTATGCTGAGTGAAATTGTCAGTTGCAAAAGGGCAAATATTGTATGAGACCACTATTATAAGAACTTGGGAAATAGTTTAAACGGAGAAAAAAATATTCTTTGATGGTTACAAGAGTGGGGACGGAGGGAGGGAGAGGGGTATTCACTAATTAGACAGTAGACAAGAACTATATTAGGTGAAGGGGAAGACAACACACAATATGGGAGAGGTCAGCACAACTGGACTAAACCAAAAGCAGTTTCTTGAATGAACTGAATGTTTCAAAGGCCAACGCAGCAGGGGCAGGGGTTTGGGGACCATGGTTTCAGGGGACATCTAAGTCAACTGGCGTAATAAAATCTATCAAGAAAAAATTCTGCATCCCACTTTGGAGAGTGGCATCTGGGGTCTTAAACGCTAGCAAGCAGCCATCTAAGATACATCAATTGGTCTCAACCCACCTGGAGGCAAAGGAGAATGAAGAACACAAAAGACACAAGGAAAACATGAGCCCAAGACACAGGGCCACATAAACCAGAGACTATATCAGCCTGAGACCAGAAGAACTAGATGGTGCCTGGCTACAACCGATGACTGCCCTGACAGGGAACACAACAGAGAACCCCTGAGGGAGCAGGAGAGCAGTGGGATGCAGACCTCAAATTCTTCCAAAAAGACCAGACTTACTGGTCTGACTGAGACTAGAGGGACTCCGGAGGTCATGGTCCCAAGACCTTCTGTTAGCCCAAGACAGGAACCATTCCCAAAGCTAACTCTTCAGACAGGGGTTTGACTGGACTGTAAGATACAAAATGATACTGGTGAGGAGTGAGCTTCTTGACTCAGGTAGACACGCGTGATACTATGTGGGCAGCTCCTGTTTGGAGGGGAGACGAGAAGGCAGAGGGGAACAGGAGCTGGCTGAATGGACATGGAAATATAGGGTGGAGAGAAGCAGTGGGAGAGAGCAACTAGGATTATATAGCTAGGTGTATATAAATTTTTGTATGAGAGACTGACTTGATTTGTAAACTTTCACTTAAAACACAATAAAAATTAAAAAAAGAAAAGTTAGAGACTGCTTTAGGGTTAAAGCATCTGACACAGCAGTTTCACTGATACTACAATCAGTCATGGCTTAACTATGCTGAGGACAATTGAGAACAAGACAAGTCTCTGTTCCTGCTAGTATTTACTAGACATAAACAAGTTTTGTTGGTTTCCGCTTCTTCATAGACTGAATAGTCAGGTTCCCATACGTGAGTAACGCTCTTGCTATGGACACCAAAGAAGGGGCTACCTAGGTTACTAAGTAACTCTGAGAGTCCTTTAAGAGGTAGGTTAGGAGAGGTTTCAACAAACCCAAATGTGAAAACTGTAGTGGCATACCCACAGGCTTGTCAAATACCTACTTAAAAGGCCTCTTCAAATTTGAATTTCTAAGGTTAGGAAATATGCTAAATCTGAACAACTGACATATGGTAAATAAATAAAGCCTGTTATGTGTTCAGAGAACACTGATACTCAAAAACAAACAAAATGCAGAAGGAAATGAGAAAAAACAAATCCAAATGGAGGCTGAAAAGAGTCAAAAAATTACAAAAGTTTTCTGGGAAAAAAAATCTTTTTCTATAAATTGTTTCACTAGAATTTTTATTTCCTTCCTACTCACTAAATGCAGGAGACTGAAGCCAGTTACTCTGCCAACAATGGCCACTGCTTTGTGCTTAGACACCAGAGGCATTCGTATGGGACAAAGCCACAGATAATTACAGACGCCTACAGAGCAATCTCCACAAATAATCGTCTAGTTTTGGAAAGAGAAGAATTCCCCAACACAACCTGCAATTGAAATATGTAAAGGAATTTGCCCCCTAAATATGTGCTGATTACACAGAACTTCAGAGCCTTCATAGGGGTGAGATGAGAAAAGTAAGCAAGAAACAGAAAGAGAATAAAAAAACAAAAACAAAACAAAACAAAAAACAGAAGTTGGAAAAAATTAACCAAATGGGTAAAAAAAGCCAGTGTAGAAAAACTAGAAAATTGAGCAAGCAAAATACAGTGATTTATACTTCAATTGATGTGATCGTGGCAGTACCAGCAAAGGCATAAACCAAGATGAATATTTAAAGTTGGGCTAGGATATCTCAATGTGGCTATGCCCACTTTATGCCAACATAATACAGTCATTCCCTAACTCATTAATGGTTTGGGTACAAAAATTAATTCTTAGGGGTGATGAAAAACTTTTGGAGATAGATAGTGGTGATGGTTGCAAAACATGGTGAATGTAATTAATGTCACTGAATTGTACACTTAAAAACTGTCTTCTATTCACCCATAGAAACATTTATTGTGTGCTTCTTTCTGTGACAGGTGTTATATTTTCCTAAAGGAAAAAAGTTAAAAATGCCAGTTGGTTCCAGACAAGCACACAAAATGCTACTTACTTTACAGAACTTATAAATAATGGTACCATCAACCTGAGGCATGTGTTTCAGAATTGAGGACTGCATGATACAGAAGGACTGTCTAAGCAGAAGTAGAACGAGAGAATTTTAATTTCCCTTTTTCGCCCAGGGCTGACCATAAGCCAACTTTAGAAAAAGTAGGTGGAGGGCCCTTTTTCCCTCTCCTGTCCCTCTTACCTGTCTAATGTTCTTCTCTATTTCCTACCTCACCCTCAGTGACTTTGTGTAGCCTGAATCCCCCAAGTAGATGTTTGCTTCCACACAGTATTCCATCTCTAAAGTTACTTATCTTTCCTTTTCTCTTCCCAATAATTTACAATAAGTTGGGAATGACTGATAGCCTCCTAACACACACAAATATATATTTATTCCTTTTCTTTAAATGAAAATATTTACTAAATAAAATGAATTAGTAAGATTTTGGGAAGTGTAACAAAACTAAAAGTGGCAAAATTAAGATTGAAGAAAAACTTGATTTCTCAGGAAAGAACAACCAACCAGGGGGTTTTGCACAGGAAGTCTGTTCTCAGAATTAGCTTAAGGTAGTCATGCTTTTCACCCCTTCTTCACTTCTGTATCTGGGTTTTTGTTTTGTGTGTATGTGTGTGTTATCAAACAATAACTATCAAAGTAGGGGCAAAAAAAAACAAACAAACAAACCAAACCCGTTGTTGATGAGTAGATTCTGACTCATAGCAACCCTACAGAATACAGCAGAACTGCCCCATAGAGTTTCCAAGGAGTGCCTGGTGGAACTAACTGCTGACCTTTTGGTTAGCAGCTGTAGCTCTTAACCACTACGCCACCAGGGTTTCCAAGTATAGGCAAGAGACTATGATAATAGCAAAGTGGAGGCTGAAGTAGCCAACCCAGTAAGTGTCTACCTGTAAAACTGCAAATATATTAAAAAGATACGTTGGGGTTTTATTGTGAGATCCCCTATCCAATTATTTTGCTGCATGAGACAATTTGTCATAAAATTCTTTTAATCAGAAAGCTCCCTAGTGCTTTTATAAAGCGTGACTAGGTTTCAAAAAAATTCAGTGAATATGTTTTAAAGCAATATATTTTTAAATGAATGGGATACACACACACACACACACATATGTAACCTTAGGAATATATATATACACTAAGGTTATTAGTTTGTTTTGAAGAGCAAAGTGTATATTAGTACCTCAAAATGTAATATGTAAGGAAGAAATGATTAAATTCTTGGCAAACTTTTATGTGTCAGGAGAAAATGCTTGAAAACCTTATCATTTAAAGAGCAGATGTGAGTACTTCCTGGGCTTGTCCATGTAAATAAAATATAACAGATTTGGAAATGTTTAGAAAACTTGTCAACCACCTGTGTTTGATCCTTTTTACCCCTCTCTTTTATCTTGCCTCTATAGATTTTCCGTTGTTTGTCTTTCTAGCCATTTCCAGGAAAAGGCATCTGGGACTTGATATTTCCAGAGGGAGTTGAGGGATGGGGTGGGGAGCAGTTATACTATACTCTTGGCTCAGAATGCAAAACTTTATTCTGGAAGCTTAAGAAAAAGAAATTAGAATTTGTTTTCAGAATCCCAAAATACATTACAGTTAATTTGGCCTACAGAGTTCATAGTTTAAGTGCTAATTATCCATTCAATACCACAGATCTGTCCTAAGTGCAAACTGAGGCAGTAGCTCTGCTGCTGTTAGTCTCCTGAGGGGAATGAGTCAAACTATCTGTCCAGCTGCTGCCTCGCCTAGTCAGAAGCCTCCAAAACTTCTTATTTTCTCTTTTCATTTAAGGATAGCAGAAAATATTTGCAAGTGAAAATCCTGTTATAATTGGATTTCCCAATGAGTTACATATAAAGACCTGAGGAAACAGCTGGGGCAATTGGAAGCCAGACCCCTCCAACACTCACCCCTACCTGCTGCGTCTGTTGTCTCTGGATGGCTCTCACTTTGGGAACAGGGCTTTCTCTGGAGGAAGAAGACTGTTGCCGGGACCGGCTCCCATTCTGCACAGGTTCAGCCACCAGGGCTGCAGATGCCACTGACATGCTCCCAGTGCTACGTAGGGAAGCACTGTGAGGCAGGGATGGTGGTGGTTTGGCTCGGGCACCTAACCCGGCCTGGTCCATTTTTCGGATTTGGGCCTGCCCAGTACTATTTTGCCGAGGAAGGGCGAGAGGTATGTGTCTGTCTGGCACAGTGTGCCGCCTGGAGAAGTCATCACTCTGAGTGCTACGTTTGGTGAAATCCTCCATGCTACTATTGCTAGGTCCACTGAGTTTGAAGTCTTCACTGTTACTTTGGCTTCTGGAACTGGCAGTGCTTAGGTTCTCCAAACTGGAATCTACAGAGGCCTTTGGCATTGTTGGAACTGGGTTATTGAGGTGATAGACTGGGTTCTGGAAGGACAAGGGCTGGAGGCTGCCTGGTTGGTTCAAGGCTGGGTGCAGGGGCCTCCTCACTTGGGGTGCACTCTGGGGAGTGCTCTGGGTTTCCCGAAGTTGTTTGATGCTGGCCACCTGGGTTATGGAAAGCTGGCTTCCGGTCAAACGCATAGGCACATCAAGCATGACAGAGGCATGCTCCACTGGAGCAGCGTGAGTGTCCTGTAGGTCCATGAGAGAGATGCTCCGACCATTAGGGAGACTACTTTCCTTTTCATCCTTTTCAGAGTAAGTCATGCTCTGGGAGGAGGCTTGCTGAACCAGCAATAATGTTTTCCCTCTGAAATAGCTGTCTGTGTTGTCCTGGCTTGGAGATTTCAGTTTATGTAAATCACTGTGTAAAAGAAAAGGATCCTTAATTACTTTTGAAGCAATTTCAACATAGCTAAAATTCCTCAACTAAGGCATACGAACTCTTCTGAAGGTTCACAGGCCCAATATGGATACTTAAATTTCTTTCTAAACTCAGATTTCATCATCACAATTCTTAAGAGTAAAATCCATTTTTAGTTTTCCCCAAAGGAGTAGAACAACACTGTCCTATGTCACCCTAACACTGTCTTTGGTTTTTACTAGAATTCCAATCATTTCCTAGTGAGATTTAAACCCTTCCAACAGTATTCTACTTCATCTACTTAATCTTTTATAAGCCTTCAAAAGGAAAAGTTGTGCATATACAAAGGGTCCCTGCTAAGGGCACAAGTCTTGCTAATTCAGAAAACAAAGCCTAAAGGTCACCTTTGTATGTATCTGTCTAGCTGACGTAGGAGCTATAAAATGGTTTAAACTGAGGTTCTCCAGTGTTTTGAATGCTACAATGCATGAAAAACATCAATTTCATAAAGCTCTTAGTCTTTCATTAAGTAGGTCATAGATTTTTTTATGTTTCTTGGATATATTACAACTCTATATTATCATTTCTAGAATATAAGTTATCCTGGATCTTGGACATTATCATGACAAACAATTGGATTTCTCTCAGGTCAGATAATTCTTTTCAGTTGCTCATATGACTTTAAAGTTGTAAACTGAACAAATAAATAGATTTCTGCCAAATCTCTGAACATTCTGAGATACTAGTTCGAATTCTTTCATACCTGTCAGTGGGGTCCTCAAATATTTTCTGCAGCCCAGAAGAGAGGCTTCCACTGACATTTGGACTGGAGTTATGCTCAGTGAAACGTCTCAGTTGTTGTTGTATTGGTGTAGGATTAGTCAGGGACTTGGTAATATCAGCAAGGACACGAGGGAGGGGTCCCAATTTTGCCACGGTCGCCTGTAGGAAGGAATTTTCACCCTAATTGGATAATAAGCATTGCGACATCCACCACAGATTGTTTTGGGACACGAGGCCCATTGATGGAGGGGTGGAGGTTGGAGGGAAGGGTAGGTGTTTGCATATGGGAGTGGCAGGTTCATAATGCATTGTTATGGAGCAGCGGAACCATGGCGTCGAGATGAATGGAGGAGGCGAAACAAGGTGCGGCAGACATTGAGGAAAGAAAGGAAATAGAAATTAGGATTATGCAAATAAAAATTAAGACATGCTCAATACAACCAAACTACTGCCATTCCAACTTAAAACAGACATGCAAAGCAAACTAAATCTTTGGGAGGAGGCTAGTAGATCAAGGTGGGGAAGGGCAGGGGAAGATCAAACACCTTCTAACCAAAAGGAACTTAAAGACCAGAGAATCAGCTAGTGTGATGAAACTTCCAAGGAAAAGGGATCATGTGAGAAAAGAAATGCATGCCAACATACAAAAAGGTGCAGCATTCAGGGTCCAGAGCACTGCAGGGCACACAGATGATACTGCCATTCACAATCCCATTTCATCTTGGGAACCTTGATCCATTGCTAACTAAGTTTGCATCAGCAAGGCAAATTTTTTTTTTCTTTTTTAACAGCAAAATCAAATAAACTCTCCCTAGGAGGTATGTCTAGATGTACTCCTGGTTCCCAGGACCAAACAGAAATTAAAAAGGAGAAAGTGTGTTTACATAGCAAAGCCTGTTAAAAAGACCTTGACCCTGAATAAGCTATGCTTATTTCACAAGATAACTATGTCTGCACCCCACTGATGCAGTTAGTCAACAAAGAATAACCTTTTAGCACTCACTTTATTCATCTCAAATATTTTTTTCTTTAGGGGATTCTTATTCTCAATAAAGTTATGGGACCCCTTAGCTATTATGCAGTTTCACATGGTTGCCTTTGAGTCTTCTTTGTCTTCTCAATAATCAATACTGGCAAATGGGTACACATGCCACCTGAAGAATGCATTTACTTCCTCAACTATCTTGAGCCACAATTCATATTTGAGGAATTTACCCTCAGCATATAGCTGCAAATTAAAATCTAGCTAGCATTTCTAAGCATGGAGGCTTAGAGAATAAGGAATATTGTTTTACAAATATTTTAAGCACCTGTGGATACCCTATCATTTTTCTTAGGAAAGTGGTCTTTGTTAATAGGTTTTACTTCCCCCTTCCCCCAGAGTTTATTGGTACAACATTTTTAAGGATAATAGGAAAACAAATACATAAATCCTTATCACAGAAAAATAACTTTGTCTTTTGAAGTTATTCTAACATACCACCATATATGTTTATAAATACCTGTAGCAAACAAAAACATCAATAAATAATTACTGTGATAAACCCAGCCAAAGTCTGTTAGGTTATTTTCTACTACAAAATCTATTCCTCTTTTAAAAATCCCAGGATAAAGGAAATGATTGGCATGGTATAAATTTAATCATTAATACGGTATATAATAAAATTGAGCTTAAAGTCAGAAAAGGAATGAGTAAAAGTGGTATTTTTTCCCCATATTCTTAATTCACATCTACAGAAAAAGAAAACACCAGAATTTTCAGATCCCAGGTGACTGCAGCACTAATATCAACCCTCTGAATTGCATAATAAAAAATCTCATGGGTAAAACTAGTTAAACATGATATTCTCAATATATTTCTGTCAGTATTTCTGTTAGAAATTACCACATGTGATTTCATCTCATTTTCTCATGTATGAACAAGGCTGAATAACCAAATATTTAGTTCAAGTTTCTATGCAAGTTTTCAGATATACATACGTGTGTGTGTATATAAAATTTACAGAAATGTACTCCACTAAATCACATAATTATTTAAAAAGGTATATTAATAATTTCATGGCTTTTGCGAATTTCATGGTTTCTGGGTCACTTTTTTTTTTATTTTACTCCAAAATTATAAACCATTTACTTCCAGACTTGTAAGGTAAAAGGTTAGTTTCATTGAGCAGAAGGGTGAGTGCTATCACTTTCTAGATAATTTCCAGAATTCAGGTAAAGGTTCTCCCATGTTCTATTACCCTTCTTCCAGCCTGCTTTACCTTATCCAGTTGGGAAACTACTTCCCACAATAAAGAATGCAAAACTGAAAGCTCTCTGCCCAAATCAATGTAACCATCAAAGCCTGGGGTGTTTGAGATGGTATCTGGATTAGAAATCTCCAAAAGAAAGCGCTTCATTCCACTCCATTCATGTTCTAAAAAATCATTCATGAATGCCATGTATTCCTCCTTGTTACCAAACCTGAAACAGAGGGACAGAAAATGAGAAAGAATATATTTAGGAAAAGAGATGTGATCCTTTGAGTTGAGTTATGCAGGTCTGTGATTTTTTTATTTTTATTTGTGAGGGGTAACTAATTTTATTATCTATAAATGATAAATACTAAAATATACTTCCTTACTATCACTTTAATACTAAACAACTTTGAATAGCTTTCTGTTCTCTGTAGTGTAAAGCTAAATCTCCTTTATCTGGCATTTAAAGCTCTCTACAATATAGCTCTTACCTACCAAATTCTCACCAGTATATACCTTCCCTGTTACTAAGCTTCTTCAAAGACTTCCAAATATATTCTTTTTCTTCCCCAAGACTTTGCTCATGTTACATATTTCCACTACAGAAGAACTTTCGCTTTTCTGCCTCCTAGATTCTAGTTATCCGTAAGGCCTTGCTTAAGTGCATAAAATACATTCTAAGATAAACAAAAAATAATTTCTACCAGAATTAGCTCAAATGTGTGTGTGTATACATATGTTGTTGTTATTCATAAGGTTTTCACTGGTCAATTTTTTCAGAAGTAGACTGCCAGGTCCTTCTTTCTAGTCTGTCTTTGTCTGGAAGCTCTGCTGAAACCTGTCCATCATGGGTGACCCTGCTGGTATTTGCAATTCCTGTGGCATAGCTTCTAGCATCACAGCAACACACAGGCCGCCACAGTACAATAAACTGACAGATGTGAGGTGGTGTGCATATGTTACATATATTATACATGTAAAAATATATTTATATGTGTATATATTTTATTGGCTTATATATAAAGTACACAAAGTTAAAATAGTTTACTTCTAAAAAGCTACTATTTATACTAGAAAATAATCTGTCTTCACTATTAAAAGAACTCAAGAAAAGGTTTAAACACAGAAGAAAACATTCTTTGATGGTTATGAGGGTGGGAGGGAGGGAGAGGGGTATTCACTAACTAGATAAAAAAAAAATTTTTTTTTTTTTTTTAGATCGTAGACAAGAATTATTTTAGGTGAAGGGAAGGATAACACGCAATACAGGGGAAGTCAGCACAGCTGGACTAAATCAAAAGCTAAGAAGTTTCCTGAATACAACCAAACACTTCAAGTGACAGAGTAGCAGGGACAGGGGGCTGGGGACCATAGTTTCAGGAGACATCTAGGTCAACTGGCATAACAAAGTTTATTAAGAAAAATGTTCCGCATCCCACTTTGGTGAGTGGCGTCTGGGGTCTTAAAAGCTAGCAAGCAGCCATCTAAGATGCATCAATTGGTCCCAACCCACCTAGAGCAAAGGAGAATGAAGAACACCAAAGACAGAAGGAAAATATGAGCCCAAGAGACAGAAAGGGCCACATAAACCAGAGACACCATCAGTCTGAGACCAGAAAAATTAGATGGTGCCCACTACCACCAATGACTGCCCTGATGGGGAACACAACAGAGAGTCCATTAAGGAGCAGGAGAAAAGTGGGGTGCAGACTAAAATTCTAGTAAAAAGACCAGACTTAATGGTCTGACTGAGACTGGAGGGACCCCATGGCCCCTGGACTCTCTGTTAGCCCAATCTAAAACCATTCCTGAAGGCAACTCTACAAAGATTAGACTGGACTATGGGACATAAAATGATGCTGGTGAGGAGTGTGCTTCTTAGATCAAGTAGATACATGAGACTGAGTGGGCAGCTCCTGTCCGGAGGCAAGATGAGAGAAGGGAGAGGGGACAGGAGCTGGTCGAGCGGATGTGGGAAATACAGGGTGGAGAGGAGCGTGCTGCAACATTATAGGGAGAGCAACTAGGGTCACATAACAACGTGTGTATAAGTTTTTGTATGAGAAACTGCCTTAAATTGTAAGCTTTCACTTAAAGCACACACACACACACACACACGACCTCTCTCATTGAATGTCTAATTTCTTTTCAATTCAATTCTAATAGAAACTTATCTTTAAGCATCCAATTGAATACATCTGAGCTCAATTTTACAAGTATGAATTCCTTCCCACAGTCATTTCTTAAAACTACTTTTTAAAAATCATAAAAGTAATACAGAGTTTACTGAAGGAAAATTTGAAAACACTGAAAAACAGAAAAAGTAAGTGTGGATGCACTCACTCTTACACCACCCAAACATTTCTACTGTTTACATTTGAGTGCATTTCTTTCCCAACTGTTTTCTCTTTTCTTTTTTGTTTTGTTTTTCACTTTTATTGTACTTCAGGTGAAGGTTTACAGAACTAGTTCCTTAAATACTACACATATTGTTTTAGGACAACCCCACGACATATCAACACTCTCCCTTCTCAACCTTGGGTTCCCTATTACCAGCTATCCTGTCCCCACCTGCCTTCTAGTCCTTGCCCCTGGGCTGGTGCGCCCCTTTAGTCTCGTTTTGTTTTATGGCCTTGTCTAATCTCTGGCGGAAGGGTGACTTCATTACTGAAGCTGAAAGGGTGTCTGGGGGACTCTTAATTTTCTTTTAAAAAACTTTAAACCTACAGAAAAATTGGAAGAATATACAATGGACACACATATGCCTTTCATCTATATTAATCAACTATTAATGTTTTGCCAAATGTGCTTACACTCTCTCTATATATGCACATACACGTTTTTGTTTTGTTGTTTTCTGAACCATTTTAAACTAAGTTGCAGACACTGCCTCTAAATATTTTAGCATCCCTTTCTTCAGAAAAAGGACTATCTCCTACATAAGCCAATGCCATTACCACACTAAAACTCTTTTTAAAAAACATTATTCAGGAATCATCTTATACACAGTCTATACTTAAATTTTACCAATGTATTTTATAATTTTGTTTTTTTCTCCCCACAATTCAATATCTAACTGAGTTTCAAGCATTACATTTGGGTATGTCTCTTCAGTTTCTTAATCCAGAACAGTCTCCCCCATCTCCATCTTTTCCATTTTTTATGACACTGGCTTTAGAAGTGCCCTGGCCCGTCTTAGGCAATAAAACCACAGTTGTCTGGTTCTTCCTGACTTTTTTATATTCAGGCTTTTGTGTTTTCATATTGTTGGGATAAGAGCATATGTACCATTCGGTATTCTGTCTTTTGGTTTTGTTTTGACTATTTTTATTAGCACTTTTCAGTGAATATTATACTGTCATAATTTTCCATATTATTGGATATTCTTTTTAAAGACTGTTTGTACCCCCTGCTGTTGTGTCAATTCCGACTCATAGTGGCCCAATATGACAGAGTAGAACTGCCCCATAGGGTTTCCAAGGCTGTAATCTTTACAGGAAAAGGAGTTCTGGTGGTGCAGTGTTAAGCACTTGGCTGCTAACTGAAAAATTGGTGGTTTGAGCTGACTAGCTGCTCTGCAGGAGAAAGATGTGGCAGTCTGCTTCTGTAAAAATTACAGCTTGGAAACCCTACGGGACAGTTCTTCTCTGTCCTATAAGGTTGCTGTGGGTTGGAATTGACTTCACGGCAATGGGTTGGGTTTGGTTTTTAATTTTTAAGGGAGCAAATCACCACACATCCTTCTCCCTCAGAGCAGCTGTTGAGGTTGAAGTACCAACCTTTCAGTTAGCCACTGAATACTTCACCACTGTACCACCGTGGCTCTAAACATTGTAGTAGCTGCAAATATCCTACTGAATGGATATAAGTTGTTTTCAATTCTTTGCTATCCTTAAAAACACTAAAAGGAAAATCTTCTAACATGAGTGATGAAGCTTCCACCCTTATCCAAACTTTAGGCCTCATGTATTTTTAAAACAATATTTCTTTAAAGTGGTTATAGTAGTGTCACCTACTTGGCGAAGTTGGCCAGGTTCTGGATGACCTTGGCAATAAGAGTTAGAGTTCGAGAGGTGCGGTCATCAGGATACTCCTGCATAAGGTTGAAAAGACTGGGAGACATAATGGCTGGGCAGAGAAAACGGAGAAATAATGAGGCACTAATGAGCCGCTCGCTGATGTCCTGCTTGCCTCGGTTCAGGCACTGCTGCTTCCATGATGCAAATACTTCTTTCAGCTCACGAGGGAAAACACTGGGGAAGGGAAAAAAAATCAAAACCTCTAAATACAAGTACCATAGCCTAGGAAAGCAAAAGCAATCCTATTCTGACCTAATACATCTCTGAAAAAAAAAAAAAAAAAAATTTTTTTTTTTTTTTTCCTAGAGCCAGGCTGTGAGGGAGGGCCTGATGGAGAGAGCTGTCTGATTCATGGCTTGAGAGGTGAAGGTGGAGGAAAATTTACAGAAGGCCACACGGCCAGATGGAGACTGGAAACCCAAAGCTACAAAGCTCAGGGATGAGTATAAATTTAGTTTCGCAAAATGGAAATGGCATGAGGTTCCTGACTAAACCCTGTGGCTTAATATGGCTCAAGACTGTTTAGCAAAAACCTTCCAAAATCTTACCAATTGTTAGGTTTGAGCAATGGTCAAAAATCATTAACACAACTGTTTAATAGTAAATACCTTTAACAAACCAAAAACCCACTGCCGTCGAGTTGATTCCAACTCATAGTGACCCTACAGGACAGAGTAGAGCTGCCCCACAGAGTTTCCAAGGAGTGCCTGGCAGATTCGAACTGCCAACCTCTTGGCTAGCAGTTGTAGCACTTAACCACCACGCCACCAGGGTTTCCAGTAAATATCTCAGAAAGCCAGAAAAATACTTTCGGTATTAAGAGAGTGTGCTGCAAATATTCTGGGGAAAGATTATATTTATATAATCAGTTCAGGGGCACTGCCGCTTACAACAGATTTATTTTAGACAGGATTATGTTAGGGAAGCTTGCAATTTTTCTTCTAAGCCCTTCCTTTGGTTGAGAAGTAGCAGTTAACACTGGGGTGGCTTTTATATGGTATGAGGCACTGATACTAGCTCACCAGTAAGAGTTGATGATCTTGCAGAAAGCCAGCTCGCAGCACATCTTCAGGTTGCTCTGATGGTCTATCAGTTCACTAGATGAACATTTGCTGGGATCCACTTCACAGTTTTCATCTGACTCATACAGAGCTTTGATGAACTCTCCTATTTGAAGGAGAAGATGACAGATAGTATAGCTATAAACAGTATCTTTCTGGTTAGAATAAAAGGACTTAGGATTTCTGCCCTAAAGTGCATAATGGGGAGTTCTTTTCTGAGATCTGAAGTGGAGGGCTTTGGAACCCAAGAGTTACCACATCTCACACATCACATTTATTTCCCTTATCCTGGAAGTGGAATAACAGCAGTCATTAATGTCAGCATCATAGCATTTATAAGCATAATACTGATACTACAGTAGACAGTAACTTTCATCTGAAATCACAGATATAATTAGCATGAACTTGTTATTTCTTTCAAGACCCCCCTCTACAGGGTGACTAATGTTTTTTGTTATTATTGTGATTTAGGTGAAAGTTTACAGAACAAATTAGTTACTCATCAAACAGTTAATACACACTTTCCCTTTCTCCATCCCACATTCCCTGGGAGAATATTTGTTGACCACCTACTTCTGAAAAATCAAATATTAACATTCTAGAGTTCAGTGAGCTAAACACAATTTCCAAAGGAAATAATTTCTAAAATGAAAAGTGGATAGAAGTCCTTTGATAGGACATTGAATAATTAAACAGCTGATGGATTCAATAGGACATGAAAATTAGTTCAGTGAGCATGAGAAGAAATTCAAGGAAACCCACAAAGATCTCTGTTATATTTTTAATTCAAGAGCAAGGGCCAGGGTGGTGAGAATAAATAATTGGTAAGCTTCTTGAAGACAGGAATTGTATCAACCTTTTCCCACTTAACTCCCCATACTTCAGTTAGCCTTAACACACCAGACTCTCCAGTGGCTGATTTTTTTCTCCTGTATTTTACTTTTATGGTACGTTCTCTTTTTAAAATGAGTTACGGAACCTGTCTTGTAACCAGTGTAAATTGAGACTTATTTAATAAGGCTGAAGAAAATAATGAGAGATTTGCCAAACAGCAGCCCTGAAGAACTGCAAAATTTTCATTTATCTAAGTAAGATTCAGTTATGTTTATCATATGATCCAGTATTATTAGTGTCAGGAACCTCTAATAATACAATTTAGAAAAAATTCATAATAAGCATTAAATAGAAAGGCTTCATAATGAAGTATCAGTAAACCAAAAAATTAAATTAATAAGTACAGTTGAGCACTCTAAAAAAAGTTTTGCTATATTCCATACACTTCGGGCAAAAGGTAGATGCTACTTCCAGATTGCCTGAAGAAGTCTGAGAGAATTGAATTTAAAAGCTGCCAATCATATTGTACAGTATCTACCTGCTTTTAGATACTCTTCATTTATCTTGATTAAAGCATTACTATTTACTAAATGAGATTGCCTCATTTAGACTTAAATCTTCCATCTGTTAGCCCCTTTTACCTGCCTAACTAAAACCAGATAGCATATTGATGTCCTGTGACACACAGGAGATACCATCTGTGAGATATAGAAAAGAAATCCCTGAAAGCCTGATTTCTGCCCTTGGTGGCAGGGGCAAATTCCTTTCAGCAGTAATATGTCCATGCCCTATGACTTATTCCTATATGTGAAATTTTGATGCTAGGTAGTAATGAGTTAATAGGTTAGATAGAAAATACCTCATAGAACATTTTGGTCGTGTACTTAAACAACGTAGTGAGCACCCCTTTGGCTCTGATTTTTTTTCAAAGGCAAGGTAACAAACTTAAATGGTTTTTTAATCTGTCTCAGTGATTTCTGATCAGATAAGCAGCTTCTAGATATAAACCTATATAAGGTTCACCTTTCAATATGTTGCACTCCACATTAGAGAACTGACTCAACAGCAACCTCTACACAGTAGGAACTAATTGCTGCTATAATGAATCTACTTCCTATAAACACTCTGGTCTTATTTCTTAACCAGTATTCTTTTTTTAAAATCCCTTCCAGCCTTGCTGGTATCCTCCTGATTCCAGTCACAGTCATCACTAGTGATCTTTAAGCTTCCAAATATAATGGCCCTTTTTTAAAAAAAAAAATCACTAGTGATATTTAAATTGCCAAATACAATGGCCTTTAAAAAAAAAAAAAATCATTACTTTCCTCAATCTGTGTTGATTTACTCCATCCTTCTTGATACTTCTCTCTTGATGTCTATGACTAGTATTTTCCTCGTTATCTTTCTTTTTTGCATGCTCTCTCTTTCTCTGATCACTTTTCTAATTTTTCTTCCTTTCATATCATGAACCCAGGTGCATTGTAAAATCTGTCTTTGGCCCTATTGCCTTCCTGCTCATTGCTAATCCCCTCTATGTGGATGAAAGTCAGTCCCAAATTTCTAACAGCCAGCTAGTCAGATGCCTTGGGATTTTCTGCTAGAACTTCAATGTATGTGAAGTGGAAATATCATTTCCTCTCTTTCAAACCCACTATTTCTATGTTCTTTATTTCTGTTAAGAATCTCATCATACTTCTAGTCACACCGTAACCCATTGCCATTGAGTCGATTTTGACTCACAGCAGCCCTACTGGACAGAGGAGAACTGCCCCATAGGGTTTCCAAGGAACGCCTGGTGGATTCGAGCTGCTGACTTGTTTGGTTAGCAGCTGCAGCTCTTGAACACTACGCCACTAGGTCTAGTCACACAGAGAGGCCCAAATTTCACTGTAATATTTGACCTTACAATTCCCATAAAGTAAAAAGCCACCAAGTCCTATCAGTTCAACTTCTTTAATAGTCTTCACATCTATCTTTTCTCTCTTCTCCCTCATGGTGACTACCTCGTTTGGTCTCATTATTTTTTGTGTTTCTTATTACAATGGCTTTTTAATCTGGACACTCTGCAAACAGTGCTTTCTTCACCAACCCATCTTAATTATTCCGTTAAATGGACTATTGAAAACAACCCATCAAAAACTTTCACTGGCTCTCCAATGAAAATCTAAACTCCTCAGTCTGGTATTCATGGCTCTCAATATGTAATAGTTTTTCTGATTTTTTTTTTTTTTTGCTTGTTTGCTGTTATTCACTTGTCTCTTCCAGTTATTTCAGCTAAAAAGTTACACATACCTGATTTCCTCAAAACCCTACACCCTTCTGTTCACGAATTTCTTCCCTCCATGCTAATCCTTATCCTTTCTCCTGCCCAATTTCTGTTTTCTATAACCTTTCTGCCCTTCCAGCTATACACATACACTATAAATGCATTTCACTCAGGGAATTTTACAATTCCATCAGCTGGAATCAATTCCTTTAATTCTTTAAAAGAGCACAGAATTTTTTTCTTTCTTTTTGGTTATAGCGATATCCTTCTTTCTTATCTCCTCTATATTATAAACTCCTTGAGGGCAAAAATGTATCTGTCCACTCAACCTACCTTTACTGTGTCTTTAGATAGTCACAAGTGGTTGCTGAGCTCTTGAAATGTGGCTAGTACAAACTGAAATGTGCAATAAATGTAAAATATACACTGAATTTCCAAGACTTAATATAAAAAATCTTATTACTTACTTTTTATATTAATTACCTACTGAAATAATATTTGGATATATTGGGTTAAATAAAATATGCTATTAAAATTAATTTCACCTGTTTAGTGTGGCTATTAGAAAATTTAAAACTATATTATGTGGTTCACATAATGCTTCCACAGGAGAGTGGCATTCTACATTCTGACCTAAGGATTGGTGAAATGGAGATAAAAGAAATGGCTATTTTCTCCAAGGAACTCATGTCTGTTTTATTGTTATCTATATTAAAGTGCCCAGCATAGTGCCTTACTCCACTGTTGATGCCTGAATTTCATGACTACATCTGGGTCTGCGAATGAGTGGCCTGGTCAGCAAGAAACTGTATTGAAAAAAAATTAGTTACTGTTAAAAATTCCTGTTGAAATACACCCACACATGTATGCCCGAACACACATTATGCAGTGCACGACTGTATGATGTTCACACAACAACCAAATCCCATAACATGCAATTTCACAGAATGTTTTGTGGATGTTAAGTGACACGTGACAGTGTATGTGTGCTTATGTATATACACCCCCCCCAAAAAAAAAAAAAAAAAACCCACAAATCCATTGCTGTTGAGTCAATTCGGACTCACAGTGATCCTATAGGACAGAGCAGAACTGCTCCATAGGGTTTCCAAGGAGCTGGATTAGAGTTTTGTACACATGGTAACAAATGTTAGATTAAGAGTTTCAAGAAGTATATTTATATCATGATACAAATATCCAACACTCTGGGAGAAACAGGCCACCTTAGATCTTGAGCAGCGACACCCAGTAATTTTACGGTGTATCCCAGAATCAGGAACTTGGGGCTCGAGGGTAACTGCACATGCTGATGGGCTTTCTATTTCTGCCCTTATTGTACATAATAATCTGTTCTTCCTCCATTGGTGAGTACTGCAGAGTCGTCTTACATTTGAAACCCAAACTTTAACACTCTAGTCAGACAGAATTAAATAACACAGAGAATTTAAACTCAATATTCACTTGTCTCAAGACGGTGAAATAATTTAAAATCAAAAGGAAAAGAAAATAGATGTTTTTCTTCTCCATACCCAATGCATCATGAAGATACTGCTGTCCCACCAACTTGAGGTATTCCTCAATAGATTTGGTGGCAATGGTGTTCTCTCTGAAGATCAAGACATCATGCTCTCCACATCGATCCACCTCAGACATCACCAAGTCAGTCAGAAAATCCTGGTAGAATAATGTTCAATCAGGCAGAAATCAACTGAATAAATAATATACATTATAAGAGACTGATGAAATATGAGAAATCCTGGGAATACTGCTTGAAAACTAAAGCTGCCAAATACATTTAAGTGAAAAAAACCATTCAGGATAGATTCTTAGGCATGTCACCACCCCTAAGTTGAAATTCCTTCAACAGGTGTCCCATTGCACTTTTGATATAGACTAATTCTGAATGCAATCTACAACTCTCTATATTCCCAGCCTTTTGCTGTTTTTCCAGTCTCATCCTGTACCATTCTCTCTGTATTCTCCTCCAGCCTCATAGTCTATCTTTTTAGGTCCCTGAATACACCAAGCCCTTTCTAACACACAATGTTCTCTATTCACCACAAAGCATACGCTGGTCTCAGTTCAGCTGCAATCCTGCCCTCGTGCCCGCCCCCACTGTCACTGAGTTAATTCCTGGGATCCTCTGGATCTTAGTTCACACATCATTTCCTTAAGAAGTGTTCCCTGACCAATACTGCCCCTGCCCCACTAGTCAGGTCCTCTTGTTCCACACTCATAGCACCATGTCTTTTCTTCTCTGTACTTTTTATTGTAATCTCACACTTACTTCTGTAATTACTCAATTAATATCGGTTTTCCTCAAAGACTGTAAGCCCATGCGACCAAGGATAGTATCTTTTTTTGTTTACAACAGTATCTCCACACCTAACAGCTTCTGGCACATATTAGGTGTTCAATATATATTATCTACAAATTGGTCCATGGTATCAACATGGAATTTCTTGAACTTATCACTTGAAATCATTTTCTAGAGTGACTATCGATTTACCTATCTGTTGTCTGTCAATCCACCTATCCAGCCATCCATCCATCCATGGAGAAGGAAGGCATAAGAAGTAAAGCCCTAAAGAAACAGCTGCTTCATTCCTCAAAAGCCTTAAAAAACTTGATATAAAATTTCCTGTTTATTGTGGTTCAAGACCCCATGTGTTGTAGAGTAGGACTGTGGTCCATAGGGTTTTCATGGCCATGACCTTTCAGAAGCAGATTGCCAGGGCTTTCTTCCAAACAGCCTCTGAGTTGACTCAAACCATCAACCATTTGGTTAGTAGCTATGTGCTTAAACATTTGCACCACCCAGGGACACTTCAATAAAATTGTTTAAAAAAAAAATCTTATGTCTATCTTAAAACTTGAGCAACGGAAGAGCAGAAAGAACATATCTATATAATTTCAAAGATGAGATGAAAAATCTCAATGGCACCTCACTCCAAATTCTTAAGGTTTTTTAACATAAGAATGCTTAAGATTATCAGTAAATTCAACAACAAAGATTATAATCAATAGGAAGGCAGATAATGTTAGATAAGGTATTAAACACCGAGCATACTGACATGTTCTGATTTGTATCAAGAAATCTAAATAGCACTTCGTTTATTGTTTGGTTCTAAATATTTTATCTGTGAACTTCTCTAGATCTGAAATACAATTTACATACAACATAACGGAGACTCAGCCTAGTCAAGTGAATATGCCTCATAGAGGTGCAATTATATTTCAAGCTGGTCAATGACCCTATTATCAATTGGTTGTTATTCTTTCCACAATTATTATTTCTATTCAGGATATAATGATATAAGGTTATCATGAAACAGCTATCAATTTTATAATATCTCTGAATATCTATATTCTAAATATAGATTTTAATCCCATGAGGACCCTTGCTAAAACCCAGCATGCTTCTGGGACACCTCATTCTATGACTGAGAGATACAGTCATTAGTTAATTTTAACTTAAAAAAACATTTATAGTGAAGAATAATCTATCATATAACACACTCTAGAATTAAAGATAAAGGATCCTGAACACACTGTGGGATTATCATGCTAATCCTACTATTTATTTTGTCAGACAATAGAGAGTTGGCTGTGCTATTTATCTTTCATGCAAATGGACTTTAAATAAGTATTTGTTGGTCTATTTCACTTTCTTCATTTTATAATCCCCATCTCTTCTGGTTCTAAGAATTGCTAATAGGTGTTTTTCTTGATTCTCTTTTTCTTGACCAATAGCAAAACAGATTTCTCTAATTTGGATCTCCACAGTATCTATATCTTTGTTTCTTCATAAAATGTAGGGAAGATATTTCAGGTAATACAATCCCCCTTTCCACTTACCTTGGCTCTCCCAGTACTTTGAAGAATGTGCACTAAGGCACAGGCCAACTCCTCTTTGTTCCTCACACTAATTACTGGCTCAAGGACAGAACAGAGCATGGTGTAGTTGCTGGTGACAAATTCTGCAAATTCTTTGTATTGCTCCATAGGCAGAATGGTGATAGTTTGGAAACGTGACTTAATCCGAATGGAAGGTCCTCCTGTCTTTCCTTTGTTGGGTGTAGGTGTACTCACTGGATACCACTTTTCTATAAACTGGCGACCAGTCACACTGGCAGTGGGAATGTTGACTAGCCCTACATAATTATTCTTGTCCTTTTTCTTCTTTTTTTCCACATCCTTATAAATGTGAACTGTGATGCTATGAAGAGGTGGGAGGCTGTAAAATTCAAAATGTTCACCCCAGAAAATATTATCTGCTTTGGTCTTGCTGGTTGTACGAGCAAAGAGGGTATCATCAAGGCACAGTTCACAGAAATATTTCTTTTTAGGGGGGAGGTCCTTGGCTTCAATGATCCATAAACGGAGAACATTTTCTGCTCTTCTGCAATTATCCTATAAAGAAGCAACGAGGTTGAATTTGAGAGCTGACATCCCAGAAAGAGATCATTTTCCCCTTAAAGTAGGTGATGCTGATTATGTATTCCATAAAGGGTGGCCAACAAGTAATAAAACGGATTGTTATCTCATTGTTCAGGATAATAAAAAAAAAAATTTTTTTTTTTAGCATGCTCTAAATAAGAATGTATTAGAATCTTAAAGAGCCACATACAATGTATTTTACTTGGGTTAAAAAAAAAAAAAAATCACTCTGTAATGATAAGTTCTCATACAGCCAAGCCAGTGGCGACTGGACTAGTTTCTGGAAATTAAAAAAAAAAAAAAAAAATGAGATAAACAGTTAAGAAACTTGTGTTCCAGTCCCATTTCTAGTATGACTTAGCTTCTGACTTGGGCAAATCACTTAGCTTCTCTGAGTCTTCTTGCCCACATTGGTAAAACAATGATGATACTATCTGCAATAAGATTACTTTAAGCATAAAATGTTATAACACATATAAATGTGCTTTAAAAACTGTAAAGCTTTATAAGACTTAAGGCAGTATTATTACATTTTGCCTTCTATCCACTTACTGCTTATAGAGTTATATATTTTTTAGAGATGCAAAGCTACTATTACCTTATTTGGTTGAACTGTCCTGCGAAGGTTTTCCATCCACTTATCTCTCTCTGAAGCGGAGTTACAGCTGAAGCATTTACTCCCACTTAAGTAGGTAACCTTCCACATAAAGATTAGAGATAAGAAAAAAAAAGAACACCAGGTATGAGGGCTCTATCTTCCTAATTCTATCATTTAAGAGTTAAGGATGTGCTTTTTTTTTATGAACCCAACTCATACTACATGAAACCGAAATGATCTTTGCTAGTTGTTTTATATCTAATTTTTGTTTTGTCTACATAGCATTCACACTTATCTCTAGGCACGAGAACAAAGGCAATTTAGAATTCATCTAAGGAAGCTAAAACTAGTCTATGGTTCAGAAAGATCAAAATTGAAAACCTTTCAGGTCAAACTTAAATTACCTGCAAATTAGTATGTTCAATTCTGAATGAGATGATAAAAATCACTAAAAAGGGAAGAGAGTATCAAATTTCTAGCGACTGCCTTCACTACATTATTATACCTGTTACCGTCGAGTCGACTCTGACTCATACCGACCCTATAAGACAGAAGAGAGCTGGCCCATATTGTTCCCAAGGAACAGTTGGTAGATTTGAACCACCACCCTTTTGGTTAGCAGTTGAGCTCTTAACCACTGTGCTACCAAGGTATTAGAAAGGTACTAAATGAAACAGAAAAGAGTTACTAGTGTTGAATTATTGTCTTTGGAACTCATTACTCTTCCACTAGGCAACGAGCCTGTAGATTTCCAGTCATTTATTAGGTTAGCTTGCCCATTATAATCACCATCCTTTAAAAATGAAACACGTCTATATCCCTAGCACCTAACACTGGGTTTGGTGTATATCACTGTTGAAGTGAGTTTCACAAATACTGGGAAGTTCAAGTGATTTCTAATTAAAAAAAAAAGGAACATCAATAAATGACCTGTCCAAATTACTGGAGTTTAGGGATACAGAACTCTTCAAATATTAATTCAATCTCAAGATAATCCCTTAGTGATCAGATCACACTATATGTTCTATAACTGTGCTGAACCAATACCGTAGCGACAGCAGCTACTAGACGCGCGTAGCTAGTGAGCGCCTGGAATGTGGCTAGTCCAAACTGAGATGTGCTGCAAGTGTAAAATACACATCCAATTTCTAAGACTCATAAAAAAAGAGAAGGTAAAATATCTTATTGATAATTTTTATATTGATTACACGTTGGAAATAGGTTAATTAAAATTTAAAATTACATATATATAGCTTGCATTTTATTTCTGTTGGACAGCACTGGTCTATAAGAACAGGAACCAAACATCTCTTGATGCTACAACATCTAGCATAGTACTAATCACTAGTCAATGAGTAAGTTCCTGTTCAGAAATCAAATTCTAACCCTAACAATTATAGATACATGGTTTTCAGACTTAACTTGCAAACGGTCAATCGTGTACATCTAGTTTAAAAAAAAAAAAAAAATTTTTTTTTTAATCTAGTTTGGGAGGAATAAATTACTATAAAAAGATAGTTATAATTTTCTGTTGAAAGGCAACGGGTTCATTTAACAAATTAGGTACTTGCAATATACCAGGGCCTGTGCTAGTTGTAGGTGATTATAAAAATAAGTAAGATATTTTCCAGATCTCGAACTGCTCGGGTTACAGTTAGAAACGTTATGGCCTTAGTAATTATCTTAAAGAACACTTAAATTGGGGGTATAGGGTTTCAGGAGAAAAACAGTAATATTGTGGGTTACAGCCTTATCAATACCAAAAAATATACTGCTTTAATAAGTTATTCCTCGTCTTGGGGGCCAGTGCTGAGAATGTACCAAGAACCCACTTATTTTGAAAGCAGACTAGGCCAAAGGGAATGACAAGCCATTATGAACAACTTTAACTGCCAACATAATTAGATGGATAGATTTCTGACTTTCTTGTAAGTACTTTTCAACAACTGAAAGCTATTTAAGATGATCGAATCATCAATACCACAGTAACAAATTCAAAACATTACTGGATAGAAGGTCTACCTCTTGTTTAACTACGTGTCTCTCTTTCTACACTTGTTTACCTCAAAGCAGAAGTCTTGTCCAAGAATGCTACTATGGAGTGGTTTCACTGATACAGGCTCCCCTCTACCAAGATCCAGACATTCCACTGCGCTGCATGGGCTCAGCAAGGATTCGTGGGAACGTGACTCTTTTAGTTTAGGCAGTCCTCGAGACCTAAAAGTAGGAAAAGTAATTAATGATGGTGTAGACTTGGCCAACAAGGAAAGGAAGGTTTAATAGCAATAGATGCTAACAACAAATGCATAACATGTCTACAGCAAAAAATAGCTAACCTATAATAACAAAAATAGTAACCATAGTCACAAGACACAGATGAATCCTATACAGTGAAACCTGTGAGAGTCGGAACTCTTTCCCGGTCTCTCAAGTCTTCTCCCTTTGGTGGGGTACAGTCATACCATATTTCTATCACTTGTTTTAGTGGGAAATATTTTAGTTTTCCTTCTCTGACAGGTTTTCACCTTACACTGGTTTTGGCTCTCACAAGTTTTATTGTATATATGTTTGTGTGTGTGTGCATATACACACACACATTTTTTTTTCTTTCAATAAAGCTCAAAAACACACTAGTTCTTCAGGGGAGCTCAGAGCTCTACAACGGACATTGTTTTTATCCTCATTCCCATCTTGAAGATGGAGAAATATATGCTATTCAAGGTTATCGTATACATTTTTTTTTGTGTGTGTGTGCGCGCGCAAAGGTATTGTCAAAAGACATGCTTTTCTTTTTTTTTTTTTTTATAGCTTTATCCTCTTCTATCCTTGACAAAATGGTAGCGGCTGAAACTTCATTTTGTTTCTTTCTGCTTTGGTAGAATAAACACACACATATACTCAGAGTTAAAGTCAAAGACCCTGTCTTTCAAAAGGCCCGATTTCCATCTCAATACAGAATTCTTTTCTGGCAAGCCTTTGGCTCTATCCATGCTTTACTGTACAAACATGAATAAAGAAAAAAATGTCTGGAAGTAATCTCCTACCCCCAAAAGAAATGCTCATACTCCCATCTAGAAGAACAGATCTTTGTCAATGCCATTCAGACATCCCGGCTCATTTTGTTTCCTAGTTGTTTTATAAAGAATGCCGGGAGTCATGACTCTTACACTACAGGAGCTAGTACTTTCCTGCCTTCCCCTTGGAGGAATTAACGGAGTCGAATATAAAGCACAATATTGAATCCAGAACTGGATGGTCATGCAGTTTTACTTGATAATTATAGTATTTATTGGCTGAAATACCCAGAATTAAATACGTGCATTTCAAGTAGAACTGCTTAATAATAGGGATCCAAAAAAGTGTCTTGTGTAAAGGCATTTGTTTTTGTAAAACACATTAAATAAGCAGCTTTGATCACTTCCTTGAAATAACCAAGTTAACATTAACAGGAACTGGAATACTTAATGCCAGAGTAGCTTTTAGTTAAATTATAAAGTAATGAAAAAAAAAAAAAAAAAGAGATACAGGGAACTAGCACTAAAGGCTGTTCTCCCCCTTCAGTCTCCATTTTAACATTGTTTAATCAAACTCCATACATTAAGAAACATCTTGAGCAATAAAGACATTAGTTCCTTCTTCTTTCCACAAAAATCATTCACCATTTAAAGTTTAGGCTGAAAAACATGTGTTCTGATATTCAGCAGTTTAAGGTCAAAACATCAGCATTTATATTTTCCCATCGACAATATAAAGTATGAACAAAAGGGACAAATGCCACCTAATGTTCTGTACTTTAAAAAATATAACAATGTAACACAGCTCCACATTTATTTCCTTTTGTTCTATTGGGTAAGACAGAGGCATATTGTATACTGAAAATATAGCATATAGACTATAAACAAATGCTAAAAAAATATTAATATAATTACCATACAACCTTTCCCAATATGCTTCATAGGAAGCCTGACTGAGGCAACAGGACACTGTAACCTTCCTTAAATACACGGAAAACAACAACTCTAGCCCGTTTCTCCCAGGAGGAGTTGAGGGGAGAAGCCTCTCCTGCTCTAGGGGGTGAGGCTCTCAATGAGAAAGATGAAGGCATATTAAAATAGGAGGTATCAAAAGAGGCTTCCTTTTATTTTTTAAATCCTCTATGAAAATTTTCTAAAACAAAAATTACTTTTATTTCAAACAAAATAAGCATCTACCTACATGAAGCAATTGTACAGCCACCTGGCAGTGCAGCCCCAAATCATAGCGGTGCCACATGTCACGGTATAGCAAGTCGCTTTCTGAACCACATCTCAGAAAACTCTCTGTTTAGACGGCAGGAACCAACAGAAGATGGTTTCCCTGCTCCCTCGGTTACTGATAACATCTTTGGATGAATGTTTTCCAGGTGTTACTTCAAGTCTTCAATAGAAGTGGAACAAAAAACAAAAGCAGCAACACAACTAGAAGTCATCTTCACCCAGATAGGCTGCAGGATAGGTAATATCCTTTCTCTTCCTTCAGGCTGCAGCTAGCCCCTCAGGTGAGACAAACAAGGTTCCTGGGCTCTAGGCTGGGCCTGTTGCCATGGTGCTATACCTATAAGGAGATTAGAGCTGGAAAGCAGCTGGCAGAAGAAGCTGCAGCTTGACGGATTCAAGGAGCTGCTCTGTGAATGTGACAAAGGTGACCGCCTTAAGATAGGAAGGACAAGGATGGAATGGTGAAGTCCCTACCCATTTCCATTAACACTTTCTCAGAGTCAAAGACTGTAGAAAAAGCTGAGGCAACTCTTGAGAGCTGAGAAGAATCTCTTATTAAAAACTCTTCCAGGCAACAAATCTGAGAAGCTTTTAGCTTGCTTTGTGTATGATCCCCACGTCCCCGTAGAAGGCATTTGTGACATCCCACCTCGCAAGTACAGTCTTTCTCTCACGTCTGTTCTGTTTCCTTTGCAGTGCTCGCCCTAGTTTAATGTTTCTAGGTATTATCTTATCTTAAATTATCTGGGTTATACTTTTTTTTTTTTTAGAGAAAGTTGATTTTTTTTTTTTAACTGCAGTTTTTCAATGGCGAACAAATTTAAGTTGGATATGCAGGTCTAATATCCAAATGCAGCTATAAACTGATATTATTAACCAAATCATCTGAATTATAACTGAAAACCCTTCCTAGTTACTAAAAGTTTAATTATTAACACACAGTTCAGAATTTCCTATTGTTCACCATTTATATATATATATATGAATTGAACACTAATATGTTGAACATTATTAATGAATAAATAAGCAAGCCTTTCTTGTATAGTGAAGAAAGTGCCTCTGAGAAGACAGAAGTAATTCCCAGAGAAACAGGATTACAGTAAACAGGAAGATCAAGCAGCCTGGGAATGGTGGGGGTAGGGGGCAGGGAGAGACATTATCTGTACAAATTTTCTATAAAATAGTAATCCCAAGTCCCCTCTAAATCATGTTTACCTCCCCCATACCTTCATATGAATTGATTTTTCTTAGATCTATTAACTAGAGAGTTTTAGTAGCCCTGAATGGCGAAACATTTTCCTCCTCTGAAGAAAAATAGACTGTGGATTTATAGAGAGAATGGTATGAGTTTAAAATGACTTTCCCCAGTTCGTTCTGACAATGGCCTTCATTAAGGAACCTAGCCTCAAAAATGAACACGGAATCCCTTGACTATAGGCAAAGTTCTCTCTCCTGGCCCTTCCACCACCCCAAACACAATGTAAAAATAATTCAGGGTTCCAATATGACTATTTCTTGGTTTGAATTAAGAAACTGCTTCTCAGGTGTCATTCTACTTCTAATTAAGGAAAACCAACACATTCTTTACTTTCCGTTTTAGGGTCAGCAACTACCTTTATTTGTGTATAAACTCCAAGACCTCTAGACAATGTGCTAGGTTAGGGTTAACAATCTAATTGTTTTGCTGATGAAGACTACCTGCTGTTTCTGACCTATTTAAGAGAGAAACTGCAAAGCAGGGGATGCTTTCTACTACTACTCACTACTGTGAATGAGTATTATATTGCTCTACCCCTCATCCCTATTTGAAATCAGTCTTAAAGGCGAAAGTGAAGGGCTGGGGGATGGGGAGCCAACACACATATCATCTGATACACTGATGAAGGAAAAAAAAAAGTCAAAGAACTCTGATTAGTGCTAAGTTAAGTAAAACACAGCTGGATTTTCTCAGTTTAACCACCCAATTTTTTAAGAGCCACATTTCCCCCACAGTTCCAATGATGCTTGGCTGTGCTAGCTCAATCTGCCACATATTTACAGATTCAGTTCCAAATCTGAGACACTTTTAATTTAAAATGCTTACTGTCCCACAAAATCAGAGACAGCATCCTGGATGCGAGTGCAGGTGAGTTTCTGCTTTGCTTGGCAGATATGATTCCAGACTGCTTCATAGAATTCTTGAAGAGAAGGCAGCTCAGCCAGGAAGCTGGGCACAGCAGCGTTCACTCATACCCACCAACGTGCATTCCGAAGGCACCTCACCTTGTTGGAACACCTCCCACGTAGTAATTAACCAAATTTGGTATGCTAATAAACTATCAACAAATTTACACGGGAGACAATCAGTTTTTTTAAAAACTTGCACCTGAGATTTCACTCTGGGAAAAATGTAGTTTTACCTGTTCCTTGGATTATAGGGGTTTTCAACCAGATACTTGTAAAAACATCCAACTGATGTTTTCTGTTTGAAGGAGCAGATACCTATGTGTTCCTTTCCTGTACTTTAAAAGTTTCTCTTCCTAGATTAAAAATCGGAAATTAGAGCTCATTCGCCAGAGTTCGATTTGTGTGCATAAAAAAAAAGTTCTCCTTGAGGATCCTGACAGCACTAGTTGCACTGGCTTAACTGCCACAGTTAAACCAAGTCCCTACTGCTTAAATTACTCACTGATTTTTATTAGTTTCCAAAATATACCACACAACCACTCACACCAGCAAACTATGGAAGCATACCATATACTGCAGCTCTTCCTTCTCCCTGCTCTCAGCCTTTAGACAAGATGGTCTACTGACTGCTAACGGTAAGGAGGGCATTTGTTAGCTTGAGTTGTCACTTGGACAAGCTCATAGTAAGGAAATTTATCATCACAGATGAAATTGATACCCACACCTACTTTGATACATATACATGTATACTTACAGTGAAGGCAAAGGCAGAAGGAAGGCTAGATTATAAATATTAAAACATGTTCTGGGGGAAACTCAACTTGCCTCCAATATGACAGACACTAGGGAACAATCTCTTTACTCATACCTTAATTTTATTGTGATAATGGGACTAAAAGTCTAGCAACTAAATCAGGAAAAAAAGAAAGAAAATTGATTAGTCTTTACAGTCACTCTTTAATAGTTACGTTAATTAAGGTAGGAATGAACTAAGGATAAAACTGGAAAGAACTGGTGGAGTTCAATTACATTTTTTTTCCAGTACACATATATATATACACACGTGTATGTGTGTGTATGTGTATAAAATAAAACTTGCCATTTAAACCATTTTTACATGCACAGTTCAGTGGCATTACATTCATAGTGATGTACAACCATCACCACTGTTTATAAAATTTTTCCATCACCCCAAAACAGAAATCCTGTACCCATTAGGCAATAACTCCCCATTCCCTCACACCCTAGACCCTGGTAACTTCTAACCTACTTTCTGTCTTTATCAATTGGCCTATTCTAGATACTTCATATAAGTGGAATCATACAATCTTTGACCTTTTGTGTCTGACTTCTTTAACTTAGCATATGGTTTTCAAGGTGTATCCATATTGTAGTATGCATTAGAACTTCATTTCTCTTTATTGTTGCTGTTGTTGTTAGGTGCCATGGAGTCAGTTCCTTTTCATAGCGGCCCTATGAACAACAGAATGAAACACTGCCCGATCCTGTGCCATCCTCATGATCATTGTTATGCTTGAGCCCACTGTTGTAGCCATTGTGTCAATCCATCTTGTTGAGGGGCTTCCTCTTTTTTGCTGACCCTCTACTTTACTAATCATGATGACCTTCTCCAGGGACTGGTCCTTTCTTATAACATGTCCAAGGTATGTGAAGTCTCGCCATTCTCACTAATAAGGAGCATTCTGGCTGTACTTCTTCCAAGACAGAGTTGTTCATTCTTCTGGCAGTCCATGGTATATTCAATATGCTTCTCCAACACTGTAATTCTAAGGCATCGATTCTTCTTCAGTCTTCCGCATTCACTGCCCAGCTTTTGCGTGCGTATGGAGGAGGATGAAAACACCATGGCTTGGGTCAGGTGCACCTTAGTCCTCCAAGCGACATCTTTGCCCTTCAATACTCCAAAGAAGTCTTTTGCAGCAGACTTGCCCAATGCAATGCATCACTTGAGCTCTTGACTGCTGTCTCCACATGGGCGTTGACTGTGGATCCAAGTAAATGAAATCATTGACAACTTCTATCTTTTCTGCGTTTATCATGATGTTGCTTACGGGTCCATTTGTGAGGATTTTTGTTTTCTTTATACTGAGGGGTAATCCATACTAAAAGCTATAGTCTTTGATCTTAACCAGTAAGTGCTTCAAATCCTCTTCCCTTTCAGCAAGCAAGGTTATGTCCTTGGCATAACACGGGTTGTTAATGAGTCATCCTCCAATTCTGATGCCCTGTTCTTCATACAGTCCAGCTTCTCAGATTATCTGTTCAGCATACAGATTGAATAGGTATGGTGAAATGATACAACCCTGACACATACCTCTCCTGACTTTAAACCATGCAGTATCACCTTGTTCTGTTTGAACGACTGCCTCTTGATCTTTGCACAGGTTCCTTGTGAGCACAATTACGTGTTCTGGGATTTTTATTCTTTGCAATGTTATCCATAATTTGTTATGATCCACAGTCAAATGCCTTTGCATAGTCAATTAAACACAGGTAAACATATTTCTGGTATTCTCTGCTTTCAGCCAAGATCCACCTGACATCAGCAATGATATCCCTCGCTCCATGTCCTCTTCTGTATCTGGTTTGAATTTCTGGCAATTCCCCTTTTTTTTTTAAATAATTTTTATTGAGGTTTAAGCGAACGTTTACAAATCAAGTCAGTCGGTCACATATAAGCTTATATATACCTTACTCCATACTCCCACTTACTCTCCCCCTAATGAGTCCGCGCTTCCAGTCTATCCTTTCGTGATAATTTTACCAGTTTCTAATCCTCTCTACCCTCCTATCTCCCCTCCAGACAGGAGATGCCAACACAGTCTCAAGTGTCCACCTGATACAAGTAGCTCACTCTTCATCAGCATCTCTCTCCAACCCATTGTCCAGTCCTTCCATGTCTGATGAGTTGTCTTCGGGAATGGTTCCTGTCCTGGGCCAACAGAAGGTCTGGGGACCATGACCGCTGGGGTTCCTCTAGTCTCAGTCAGACCATTAAGTCTGGGCTTTTTATGAGAATTTGGGGTCTGCATCCCACTGATCTCCTGCTCCCTCAGGGGTTCTCTGTTGTGCTCCCTGTCAGGGCAGTCATCAGTTGTGGCCAGGCACCCTCTAGTTCTTCTGGTCTCAGGATGATGTAAGACTCTGGTTCACGGAGCCCTTTCTGTCTCCTGGGCTCATAGATGTCGTGTGACCTTGGTGTTCTTGTTCTTCATTCTCCTTTGATCCAGGTGGGTTGAGACCAACTGATGCATCTAGATGGCCGCTTGTTAGCATTTAAGACCCCAGACGCCACATTTCAAAGTGGGACGCAGAATGTTTTCATAATAGAATTATTTTGCCAATTGACTTAGAAGTCCCCTTAAGCCATAGTCCCCAAACCCCCGCCCTTGCTCCGCTGACCTTTGAAGCATTCACTTTATCCTGGAAACTTCTTTGCTTTTGGTCCAGTCCATTTGAGCTGACCTTCCGTGTACTGTCCTTCCCTTCACCTAAAATAGTTCTTATCTACTAACTAATCAGTAAATAATCCTCTCCCCCTCCCCCTCCATAACCACAAAAGTATGTGTTCTTCTCAGTTTATACTATTTCTCAAGATATTATAATAGTGGTCTTATACAATATTTGTCCTTTTGCCTCTGACTAATCTACTCAGCATAATGTGTTCCAGGTTCCTCCATGTTAAGAAATGTTTCACAGATTCTTCGCTGTTCTTTATCGATGCGTAGTATTCCATTGTGTGAATATACCACAATTTATTTAACCATTCATCCATTGATGGACACCTTGGTTGCTTCCAGCTTTTTGCTATTGTAAACAGAGCTGCAATAAACATGGGTGTGCATATATATGTTTGTGTCAAGGCTCTTATTTCTCTAGGGTATATTCCAAGGAGTGAGATTTCTGGGTTGTATGGTAGTTCTATTTCTAACTTTTTAAGAAAACACCAGATAGATTTTCAAAGTGGTTGTACCATTTTACATTCCCACCAGCAGTGTAGAAGAGTTCCAATCTCTCCACAGCCTCTCCAACATCTATTATTTTGTGTTTTTTGGATTAATGCCAGCCTTGTTGGAGTGAGATGGAATCTCATCGTAGTTTTAATTTGCATTTCTCTAATGGCTAATGATTGAGAGCATTTTCTCATGTATCTGTTAGCTGCCTGAATATCTTCTTTAGTCAAGTGTGTGTTCATATCCTTTGCCCACTTCTTGATTGGGTTGTTTGTCTTTTTGTGGTTGAGTTTTAACAGAATCGTATAGATTTTAGAGATCAGGCGCTGGTTGGAGATGTCATAACTGAAAATTCTTTCCCAGTCTATAGGTGGTCTTTTTACTCTTTTGGTGAAGTCTTTAGATGAGCATAGGTGTTTGATTTTTAGGAGCTCCCAGTTATCTGGTTTCTCTCCGTCATTTTTGGTAATATTTTGTACTCTGTTTATGCCTTGAATTAGGGCTCCTAACATTGTTCCTATGTTTTCTTCCATGATCTTCATCGTTTTAGTCTTTATGTTTAGGTCTTTGATCCACTTGGAGTTAGTTTTTGTGCATGGTGTGAGGTATGGGTCCTGTTTCATTTTTTTGCAAATGGATATCCAGTTATGCCAGCACCATTTGTTAAAAAGACTATCTTTTCTCCAATTAAGGCAGTTTTCCCTTTTGATGTACTGCTGCAACTGCTTTTGAATGATCATCAGCAAAATTTTACTTGCATATGATATTAACGGTATTGTTCAATAACTTCTACATTTGGCTGGATTACCTTTCTTTGCAACAGGCATAAATATGGATCTCTTCCAGGTGGTTGGCTAGGTAGCTTTCTTCCAAATTTCTTGTCATAGACGAGTGAGCACTTCCAGCGCGGCATCCATTTCTTTAAACACCTCATAATCGGTATCCCATTAGTTCCTGGAGCCTTGTTTTTCGCCAGTGTCTTCAGTGTAGCTTAGACGTCTTCCTTCAGTACCAACGGTTCTTGATCATATGCTACCTCCTGAAATTTCAGAGGTAGCATAGTTCTCTTTATAGCTGAGTAATATTTAACTGTATGTATATATTACATTTTGTTTATCCATTTATCTGTTGACGGACACTTGGGTTGTTTTCATTTTCGGGTATTATGAATAATGTTGCAATGTGAATAATGCTGCAATAGTGTACTAGTATCCGTTTTGAGTCCCTGCTTTCAAGTCTTTTGGGTATATACCTAGGAGTAGGATTGCTGGGTCACATGTTAATTCTATGTTTCAATTTTTGAGGAATTGCCAAACTTTTCCACAGCAGCTGCTGCATTTTACATTTTCACCAGCAATGCAAAAAAAAAAAAAAAAAAACCCAAACCTATTGCCATCAAGTCGACCCTGACTCATGATGACTCCATGTGTTACAGAGTAGAACTGCTCCATAGGGTTTTCTTGTTTATAATCTTTACAGAAGCAGATCACCTTGCCTTTTTTTTTTTTTTTTTTTTGGCAAGAGGGCTCCAATTCTCTATATCCTCACCAATAGTTATTTCCCTGTTTCTTTGTTTTTCTTTGTTAAGAGTAGCCATCCTAGTGGGTGTGAAGGGGTGGTGTCAGGGAAATATCTAGTGGGAGACGTGGGGTTGAAGGAGGCTATAGGTTTTTTTTAAATTACTTTCTTTTCTTAAATGGTAAAGTAATATATGTTCCTGGTAAAACATTCTAAGAGTTCAAAGAGATACAAAGTATAGAATAAAAATAAGGGTACTTCTCTCAACTCCCTAAAGAAACCACTGTTAACAATTTTTGTGAACCCTCCTACAAACTTTTTACATATCGACAATCAAATATGATTCCTTCTGAGGCTTTGGCGGGGAATCTATTCCATGCCTCTCTCCTAGCTTCTCATAGCTGCAGGTGTTCCTAGGGTTGCAGCTGTAGCATACAACATCCTTCCTCTGTCTCTCTGTGTCTGTTCTTCTCTTTTATAAGGACACCACTCAGATTGATTAGTGCCTACTCTACTCTGGTAGGACATCATATTAACTGATAACACCTTCAAAGACTCTATTTCCTAACAAAGTCACATTCACAGGTACTGGGGGGTTAGGACTTAATATATCTTTTGGGGGGACACTATTTAATCCAAGACAGGTGTATACATTTAAAATTTTGATATTGCCATATTACCCTCCAAAACAGATGGAATCAACTTAAGTGTCTACAAACATGCTGTCACCAACACGGGGTATGGCTGAACTTTAAAAACCTTTGCCAGTATAACTGGAAAAAAATGATATTTCATTATTGCTTTAGTTTGCATTTCTTTAATTATGATGTTGAGGACATTTGTACATTTATTGAAAATCTGTGTTCCCTTGTCTGAGAATTATGGACTACTGTTTCATGATTTTAAACCATTTTTCTGATTGCTGAGTTTAATTGATATGTAAAGAATTTTGTGTAACAAGTAAATTAGTCCTTTGTCATATTTGTAACTATTTCCTCCCAGTTTTTGCTTAGAAAGTGTTTCTCCATTCCAAGATCATAAGAATCCAGCTATATATTTTTAGTGCTTTTTTAAAGTTTTATTTTATATTTTTATCCAATCCATTTGTTTTGGGGATGAGGTGAGATGAAAAGAATAGGGAGTCAGCTTTATATTTTTCCAAATTGTGGAACTCTGACTGTAAATTGACTCATTATACATTAAGCTACAGTATTCTAGTCTTACCAAGAGTTGTGTGTGAGTGTGTTTGTGTGTGGTTTTTACTTTTGTCCTTTCTTTCTTTCTTGACTATCTTCTCAGCAAGATAGGATTCTTACCAACACATGCAACAAGGAGTATAGTGGAGAAAGCCCTCAACTTGGAGCCAAAACCCTACACATTCATGTCAACTAAAACTATTCACTAGCTATGTGACATAGAGCAAATCATTTATTCTTCCTGAGCCTTAGTGTTCTCATTTGGAAAATGTGAATAATGATTTCTCTTCCTATATTTCAGAGTTATTGTGAGAATCAAATACAATAATCTATGATTTCACATCAATCTCATTAACTGCAGTTTTATATAAATCTGAGGGACTATTATCGCAGACCTAGAGCTTTTTCAAGGTGATATGACATACATTAGTCCATTTCATGTGAATTATTCATCTGGTTGAGAACAGGATAGCTATTCTTGAATATATTCTCTGCTGGAAGAATATAAAGACAGAAGGAATAAATGTATGGAAATAATTTTTTTCTATTAAGAGAAAGCATTCTAGTGAATTAGAAGTACTATCATGATACAATTAGAAACTTCCATTGGATTTCAGTTCACAAAATTAAGGGATTCTTAACTGGCCCATGGCAGTAAACACTGGTAAGGGAAACCCTATAATCTATAGCTAGCTTGTACTGATTGATTAATGGCGTGGAAACCAATACTTTCTAAGAAGTTGTCATTATATCTAAGTATACCATGTTGAAAAGGTTCTCGTCTTTGTTATCTAGCAGTTATCTTTAACTTTTCCCATTTGTTTGAGGCCAGCAAACATTTATTGAGTTTCTTAATGGGTTAGGGATTATGCTAGGGGATTAAGATACACAGATTGTTTGTGCCCTTCAGGAGCTTCCACTTTGCTGCAGTTGGCAGAAAAATGAAAAGATAAATTTAACAGAAAGTTAGTTCAATAATAAAGTATGTACAGTTGGTATGGGTAGATGGGTGGGTAGGCACTTAGTTGGGGTGATATGAGGGAAGAACAAAGAATAAAGTCAGGAGGCATATGATTTCTGATCTGAGTACTGTTGCATGAGTATGAATTAGAACTAAGGACAGGGTATAGAAATAGGGAATGGCATTTGGGATACAGGAGGCAGCAAGTTCAAAACCAGAGAAATATTAAACTGTGTGGTAAGTACTATCAATGATAGCCTTTCAGTAGGAACAGGGGGAGATAATGCTGAGAGGTCTTCCATATTTCTTGGCATAGACGAGTGAGCACCTCCAGTGCTGCATCTTTTGTTGAAACATCTCAATTGATATTCCATCAATTCCTGGAGCCTTGTTTTTCACCGATGCCTTCAGAGCAGCTTGGACTTCTTCCTTCAGTACCATTGGTTCCTGATCATATGCCACCTCTTGAAATGGTTGAATATCGACTAATTCTTTTTGGTATAATGACTCTGTGTATTCCTTTCATCTTCTTTTGATGCTTCCTGCATCGTTTAATATTTTCCCCATGGAATTCTTCACTATTGCAACTCGAGGCTTGAATTTTTTCTTCAGTTCTTTCAGCTTGAGACACGCTGAGTGTGTTCTTCCTTTTTGGTTTTCCATCTCCAGCTCTTTGCACATGTCATTATAACACTTTATTTTGTCTTCTCGAGAAGCCCTTGGAAATTTTCTGTTCAGTTCTTTTACTTCATCAATTCTTCCTTTTGCTTTAGCTGCTTGACGCTCAAGAGCAAGTTTCAGAGTCTCCTCTAACATCCAACTTGGTCTTTTCTTTCTTTCCTGTCTTTTCAGTGAACTCTTGCTTTCTTCATGGATGATGTCCTTGATGTCATCCCACAACTCGTCTGGTCTTCGGTCACTAGTGTTCAATGTATCAAATCTATTCTTGAGATGGTCTCTAAATTCAGGTGGGATATACTCAAGGTCATATTTTGGCTCTTGTGGACTTGCTCTGATTTTCTTTAGTTTCAGCTTGAACTTGCATATGAGCAATTGATGGTCTGTTCCACAGTCAGCCCCTGGCCTTGTTTTGACTGATGATACTGAGCTTTTCCATTGTCTCTTTCCACAGATGTAGTCAATTTGATTTATGTGTGTTCTATCTGGCGAGGTCCATGTGTATAGTTGCTGTTTATGTTGGTGAAAGAAGGTATTTGCAATGAAGAAGTCGTTGGTCTTGCAAAATTCTATCATTCGATCTCCGGCATTATTTCTATCACCAAGGCCATATTTTCCAACTACTGATGCTTCTTCTTTGTTTCCAACTTTTGCATTTCAATCACCAGTAATTATCAATGCATCTTGATTGCATGTTCGATCAATTTCAGACTGCAGCAGCTGATAAAAATCTTCTGTTTCTTCATCTTTGGCCCTAGTGGTTGGTGCGTAAATTTGAATAATAGTCGTATTAACTGGTTTTCCTTGTAGGCATATGGATAATAGCCTATCACTGACAGCGTTGTACTTCAGAATAGATCTTGAAACATTCTTTTTGACGATGAATGCAACACCATTCCTCTTCGAGATGTCATTCCCAGCATAGTAGGCTATATGATTGTCCGATTCAAAATGGCCAGTACCAGTCCATTTCAGCTCAGTAATGCCTAGGATATCGATGTTTATGCATCCCATTTCATTTTTGACGATTTCCAATTTTCCTAGATTCATACTTCGTACATTCCAGGTTATGATTATTAATGGATGTTTGCAGCTGTTTCTTCTGAGTCGTGCCACATCAGCAAATGAAGGTCCCAAAAGCTTTACTCCATCCACGTCACTAAGGTCGACTCTACTTTGAGGAGGCAGCTCTTCCCCACTCATCTTTTGAGTGCCTTCCAACCTGGGGGGGGGCTCATCTTGAGCACTATATCAGACAATGTTCCGCTGCTATTCATAATGTTTTCACTGGCTAATGCTTTTCAGAAGTAGACTGCCGGGTCCTTCTTCCTAGTCTGTCTTAGTCTGGAAGCTCAGCTGAAACCTGTCCTCCATGGGTGACCCTGCTGGTATCTGAATACCGGTGGCATAGCTTCCAGCATCACAGCAACACACAAGCCCCCACAGTACGACAAACTGATAGACACGTGGGGGTGCTCACTCGTCTATGCCAAGAAATATGGAAGACAGCTTCCTGGCCAACTGACTGGAAGAGATCCATATTTATGCCTATTCCCAAGAAAGGTGATCCAACTGAATGTGGAAAGTATAGAACAATATCATTAATATCACATGCAAGCAAAATTCTGCTGAAGATCATTCAAAAATGGCTACAGCAGTATATTGACAGGGAACTGCCAGAAATTCAGGTCGGTTTCAGAAGAGTACGTGGAACCAGGGATATCATTGCTGATGCCAGATGGATCCTGGCTGAAAGCAGAGAATACCAGAAGGATGTTTACCTGTGTTTTATTGATTTTTGCAAAGGCATTTGACTGTGTGGACATAACAAACTATGGATAACACTGTGAAGAATGGGAATTCTGGAACACTTAATTGTGCTCATGAGGAACCTTTACATAGATCAAGAGGCAGTTGTTTGGACAGAACAAGGGGATACTGATTGGTTTAAAGTCAGGAAAGGTGTGCATCAAGGTTGTATTCTTTCACCATACCTATTTAATCTGTATGCTGAACAAATAGTCCGAGAAGCTAGACTATAGGAAGAACAGGGCATCAAGACTGGAGGAAGGCTCATTAACAACCTGCGTTATACAGATGACACAACCTTGCTTGCTGAAAGTGAAGAGGACTTGAAGCACTTACTAATGAAGATCAAAGACCACAGCCTTCAGTATGGATTACACCTCAACATAAAGAAAACAAAAATCCTCACAACTGGACCAATAAGCAACATCATGATAAATGGAGAAAAGATGGAAGTTATCAAGGATTTCATTTTACTTGGATCCACGATCAACAGCCATGGAAGCAGCAGTCGAGAAATCAAAAGATGCATTGCACTGGGCAAATCTGCTGCAAAGGACCTCTTTAAAGTGTTGAAGAGCAAAGATGTCACCCTGAAGTCTAAGGTGCACCTGACCCAAGCCATGGCATTTTCAATCGCATCACATGCGTGTGAAAGCTGGACAATGAATAGGGAAGACTGAAGAAGAACTGACGCCTTTGAATTGTGGTGTTGGTGAAGAATATTGAATATACCATAGACTGCCAGAAGAAAAAACTCATCTGTCTTGGAAGAAATACAACCAGAGTGCTCCTTAGAAGCAAGGGTGGTGAGACTGCATCTTACATACTTTGGACATGTTGTCAGGAGGGATCAGTCCCTGGAGAAGGATATCATCCTTGGCAGAGTACAGGGTCAGCGGAAAAGAGGAAGACCCTCAATGAGGTGGATTGACACAGTGGCTGCAACAATGAGCTCAAGCATAACGACAATTGCAGGGATGGCGCAGGACTGGACAGTGTTTCGTTCTGTTATGCATAGGGTCACTATGAGTCGGAACTGACTCTACGGCACCTAACAACAACAGCAACAATGCTGAGAGGTAGCGTAGGATTGGGCCGTGTTGCACTTCATATGTTATGCTAAAGACTGCAGACTTAATAAAAGCATTTAACACCTATAAATACATATTTATTCTCTATTTTTAATAATATTTTATTGTGTTTTCAGTGAAACTTTACACAACAAATTAAGCTCCCATTTGACAATTTCTGCACAAATTGTTCAATGACATTAGTTACATTTTTCACAATGTGTCAACATTCTCTTTAGCTGCATTCTGGTTCTTCCGTTTCGAGTACTCTACAGCTTCCCTGCCCCCTTATCTTCTCATCTTTGCTTTAGAGTAATTTGTTGATCTTTGGTCTCACAGAGACGGTGTTTTTAGTGAAGCACTATACTCATGAGGAATATCCTTTATTTGGTGTGCCAATCTGTTATTTCACTCAAAGGTGATCTCAGGGGATGGTTTAGGTTCAAGGTTTAAAGAGTATCTCAGGGTGACAGTCTCAGGGAGTCCCCTAGTCTCAACTGGTCCAGTAAGTCTGGACTTTTTAAGAATTTGAGTTCTGTTCTGCATGTTTCCCTGCTCTATCAGGGTCCTTCGATTGTGGTCCTGACCAGAATCATCCGTAGTGGTAGCTGGGGACCATCTAGTTCTTCTGGTCTCAGGGTAGATGAGGCCGTGGCTTGGGTAGGCTATTAGTCCTGTAGACTAGCTTCTTTATGTATGTTTAAGGAGCTCTGGTGGCTCAGTAGTTATGCACTCGGCTGCCAACCAAATGGCAGACAGTTTGAACCCACCAGCCTCTCCATATGAGAAAGATGTGGCAGTCTGTTTCCATAGAGATTACAGCCTTGGAAATCCTACAGGGCAGTTCAACCCTGGCCTGTAGAGTTGCTATGAGTCAGAATCGACTCAATGGCAATGGGGGGGGGGGGTGGGTGGGTGCTATATATGTTTACATATAAAGTATACATATTGAAATATATGTAATAAGATGTTAAAATTGAAGTTTCAGTCAAGACAGTAAGATAAAACAGATGATATACACCAAAGTGAAGTATGAGACAAACTGTAGAAGTGCAAGAGAAACATTTCACAAAGAAAATGTTTCGGAACCAGTTCCACTATCTTGAAATCCTCAGATCAAGAATATAAAAAGCGTCAGAATATGTGAGAAGGAAAGGGATTTGTCGAGAATGCTGTGAGGTTCATCTCCCTGCTCCCCATAAGGGATATGATAGGGGTAGAGGATGCACAGACGGTGGAGTCTGAGTCTTACCTGGGAAATCCAGATGATGAGAAATGATCCACTAACTGCTTGGTGGCAGAGCTAGAGTGTTGCTGCTTTTCGGATCAGCCTGCACTCCTAGAGGTTGTCAGGGCAAAGTGCATGCAGAAGTTTCTGGTTTACCAGAGGACTGACTGCAAGGGTGCAGAGACCAAAGCGGCAAGAATTACTTCTAGGAACTGTGAAAGGAGTTGCAAGTGAACACCTGGTCTAGAGATGTACCTGCCCAAGTCAATGAAACCATAAGTGAGAGTTCCTTAGGAACTCTGAAGAATTCCCCAAAGCACCTCGTGAGAGAATGTTGTTGTTGGATGTCATTGAGTCAATTTCAACTCACAGCAACCCCATGTACAACAGAAGAAAATGCGACCCAGACCAGTACCATCCTCACAATCCTTGCTATGCTTGAGCCCATTGTTGCAGCCACTGTGCCAATCCATTTCTTGAAGGTCTTCCTCTTTTTTGCTAACCCTCTACTTTACCAAGCGTGATGTCCTTCTCCAGGGACTGGTCCCTCCTCATAACATGTCCAGAATCTCACCATCCTCGCTTCTAAGGACCATTCTGGCTGTACTTCTTCCGAGGGAGATTTGTTTGTTCTTCTGGTAGTCCATGGTATATTCAATATTCTTCACCAGCACCATACTTCAAATGCATCAATTCTTCTTCGGTCTTCCTTATTCATTGTTCAGCTTTCGCATGCATATGAGCTGACTGAAAATGCCATGGCTTGAGTCAGGTGCACCTTAGTCCTCAAAGTGATGTCTTTGCTTTTTAACACTTTAAAGAGGTCTACGCGATAATACGTCACTGATTTCTTGACTGCTGCTTCCACGGGCATTGATTGTGGATTCAATTAAAATGAAATCCTTGATAAATTCAAAAGTCTGCTTCGAACATCTGTCAGTCTCCAAGAGTATAAATGAAAGTTAAAATAGTACCACAACTTTGTTATCCCTTCTCCCCACTTTCCTTCTCCCTTTGTCCACAACCTAGAGGGCACCTAAAACCATGGTTACCAAGCTGGAGAGGAAAAGTAGGTAAAGAGAGAAGTGGCTTACCATATCTCCTTCCCCAAAGGTAGACTGTCTGCCTGTAACTGGGTTGGCTGGAGCAAGTTTAGAATTTTGATTAATAACTCTAAATGAATCACAGGCTTAAATATAAAAGCTAAAATTACAAAGCTTCTAGACAAAAACTGGAGGAAATTTTTAAGACGTTGCAGTAGGCAAAAATTTCTTAGATACGACACAAAAACCCCCCACAAATCTTGCTGGTGGGAATGTACAATTGTACAGCTACTCTGGAAAACAGTTTTGCAGTTTCTTATAAACCTAAAAATGCATTTACCATACAACCTAGCAACTGCACTCTTGGGCTTTCACCCAAAAAAGCGAACATTTACGTTCCTACAAAAACCTACACACAATTGTTCACAGCATCTTTGTTTGTAATAACCAAAAACAAGAAACGATCAAATGTCCTTCAATGGGTGAATGGTTAAACAAACTCTGTTACAGTAATACAATGGAATACTATTCAACAATAAAAAGGAACAAAAAGGGGCATTTGTTTAGGGGAAAAAGGCAATCTCAAAGGGTTACATACTGTATACATTTAGATAATATTCTAGAAATGATAAAACTATAGAGACAGAGAACATATTAATGGTTGCCAAGGGACAGTGATGGGGTGATGGGTATGACTATAAGTGGGCAACACGACAGAGTTCCTTTCTTGTAATGGAAAAGTTACGTATCGGATTGTGGTGGTGGTTCCACGAATCTATATGTTGCATTAAACTGCACAAACTACACACACACACACAAGTGCATGTAAAAACTGGTGACAACTGAATGAGTAGTCTAGTTAATAATATTGTGCCAATCAATTTCAATTTCCTGATTTTTCGATCATACCACAGTTATATAAGATACCACTAATGGGAAAGGCTAGAGGAAGGGTTTGCAAGACTCTATGTTCTATTTTTTTTAATAGTATACTATGAGTACATAATTTCAAAATAAAAAGTTAAAAAAAAATTAGCTTTAATAAGGAGAAACTTAAGAGCCTGAATATATTGTAACAAAGTTGCCTCTATTAGTCAACACCACATTTACATATCCCTTGACAAAAAACAAGTAGAATTCTTTAAAAAATCATACTTTGTAAGTCAGCTTCAGAATTAAGGATAGTACTATGAAGGTTTATTACTTGAGGGAGACATGGAGGGGGTGAGAAGTCTAATCCACAGGTTTATTTTTTACCTAGACTTATCTGCAGGGTTGCTATGAATCAGAATCGACTTGATGGCAAAGGGTTTGGTTTTGATTCTGCTTACCTATGTTTACCTCAAGTCTTTGGTAAATTTAAGGAGCACTTCCAGAGCAAACCTGGCAACCTGATAGGCACATGGAATCCTAGAATGCCTGGACAGTGCAGTATGACCATTACTTTTCAGCATTGTCTAGTTTTAAGTGCATTTGAACTAAAGACAGAAATATCACAGGGTTTATTCTCTTCTTTTTCCCAATACTCTCCTACATGGCATGAATTTAATGTGAAAATGCTGACAATATTGATTCTAGGGAATCACTTTACTGGCTTTTATCTGATTAGATGGCTTTAGAACAATGATGACTTTGTGACATCCTATTGATTTTGCCTCCAAAATGCTCCTTCTGTCTTGTTTCTACCTTTCTACTCCCACTGTTATTACCCCTCCTTAAAGGTTTCATTATCTCTGCTAACCGGTCCCCCAAACTTGCAATCATCTTTCTGCAAACTAAGTCATCTGAAATTCTACTGCTGAATTAATCTATCCAAAACACAATTCTGATTAGGTAATTTCTCAGCTCAAAAAATGTTTAAATGTTCTCCCATAGCTTACAGGATAAAATCCAAACTCCTTTGTCTGACATTTAAGGACTGCCGTGAGATATGGAATATTGGGCTGAAAATAATTTCCACTCAGAATTTTGAAGGCATTGCCATTTCTTTCCCTCACTCCTTTGTAGGTAACCAGTTTTTTCTTATAAGTGTCTATTTATTCATTTATGGCAAGTATGTAACTGCCCGTGGGTCCTGTCCACACATTTTCTCCCTAGGGTAGCTTTATGAGGGAAAGCACATCATGGTCTGGTTTTGCTGGTGAGCCCAAGAACTGAATGAATCTTAAGGAGGGCCACTGCTGGCCTGTCCCATCCACGTCTATCCATGTGGTGGTGTGCACAGTCAGGGCTGGAGACTAGACAAATACCAGCTCCCGGACTACTGTGTTGCCAGTACTGTCTTCTCCATGCTCTGTGTAACCTATTTTTTTCTTTCTAGAAGCTTTTAAGAAAATTTTTTTAAAGTTAAAGTGATATTTCACAATGATATGCTGGAAATTTGGTGGCCTTTCTAATCTGGAAATTCACGTTTTCTTCTTAAAACAACACTAGTCATATTGGACTAGGGCCCACCCTATTCCAGTATGACCTTATGTTAACTAATTACATACTCAAAGACCCTATTTCCAAATAAGTTCACAGTCACAGATACAATGGATTTGGACATGAAATATCTTTTGGGGGGATAAAATTTAACGCATAACAAGATATACTGCACATACCATAAAACCTGCCCATTTAAAGTATACAATTCAATGTTTAGCTTATTCACAGAGTTGTACAGTCATCACCACAATCTAAGTTTAAAACATTTTCATTACCTCCAAAAGGAACCCTGTATCCATTGGCAATCACTTCACATTCCTCACCTACCCCTACTCCACACCCCCAGCCTCTGGCAACCACTAAGATGGCACAGGACCAGGGAACATCTTGTTCTGTTATACATGAGGTCATCATGGGCCAGAGCCCACTTGATGGCAACTAACAACAACAATAGACTAACCTATTTTGGACAATTCATATAAAAGGAATCATACAATACGTGGTCTTTTGTGACTGGTATCTTTCACTTAACATGATGTTTTCAAGGTTCATCCATGTTGTTGCATGGACCAGCAGTCTCTTTTTATTGCCAAATAATATTCCATATTATATGGTTATACCACATTTTATTTATTTATTCATTTACTGGTGGACATTTGAGTTGTTTCTACTTTTGGACTAATACAAATAATGTTGCTATGAATATTTCCATTGAATTTTTATATAGACATGTTTTCATTTCTCTTGGATATACCTACAGTAGGATTACCAGCTGTCTTTTAAAATGGGATATATAAATGTCAGTGTCCATGGGGTAGTTCTACTCTGTCCTACAGGGTCGCTATGAGTTGGAATTGACTCGATGGCAATGGGTTTGGTTTTCTGGGGGGTGGGGGGTAGATCTCTTTATCTGGGGTGGTTCAGTTTCTCCAATTTGCTACGTGGTAAACGTAAGTCTGGCTGCTGGCCTTCTAGAGTTGGGTTGGAGATGGAACAGGCAGCTAGAGGAGGGCTTGTACTTCTGAACCTTTCCAGAGTCCTATAGGGGGTAAATCAGCCTCTTTCTTTGGCAGAAACTGCTAGCTGTTTTCCCAATATTCATTCCTTCCCCTCTTCCTTAATAGCCATAGATGTCATGGCTGGAGCTCCAGTAGCCATCTTGTGTCCATAAAGAGATTCTTGAAGATCCTAAGGATGGCAGAGCCGAAATTCCACAAAGAGCCCTAGTCCTTTATGACTGTGGAATTACCAAACCAGCTACCAAATGCTCACCTTCAGACTTCTTTTATGTGAGGAAAAAATAATTCTACTTTCTTTAAACCATTACAATTTTAGGAATCTGTTAATTAGCAGCTGATCTGAATCCTAAGTGATAGACTTCTGTTTGGAACTCCCCTTTGCAGATGATTGTATCTGATCCTCCTCTAACTTTGTCATCTATCATACAGATTTCTTCTAGTTTCATAAAAGATGGAGTTTATATTGCTTTTTCTTGTATGGAGTAATTTTAAGGGGAAAAAAAGGCAGAAAGGTTGCTGCCTACCAACTTAAAAACTGGAACTTGACCTTTTCCAATATTATATCATAAACTATTCAGTGTGTGTCTTCAAGCACCATAACCTTCCTAATCTCTGCTTTTGCTTGTTATGTCCATTCCAAGGAAAGGTCCTCTCCCTGGTCTGTTTCCAGGTTCAAATTATACCTGTTCTTTAAGGTTCAACTCACATGCCACCACCCTCTAAGGTCTTTCTTGATCCACCAAACAAGAAGTAACCTCGTCTTCTTGTAAACCCCTACACTTTGTATACCTTTCTTCTTCTGGAGTTGCCATTTCCCCCTGGACATTTATCTCTTACTAGACTCCTTGAGGATGGGGATTGAACCTTTGCTTCTCTGTATTTCCTTGAGGCATGGGGCATGGTAGCTTGTATATAACTGTCAGACGTTAAATATATTAAAAAAAAATCCATATATTAAAAAATTTGGTATTTAGAAAAATTAATTACTTGGTAAAATTAACTTCTTATGTCTATGCCCCACAAAGGAAATTCTGAATTTAAGGATCATTATAAACTGATCCAATAAGCAGCATCTGCTGCCATCAGGGCTTCATAGCAGAATTTATGACTTGTGGATTATTGGCGAGACAGACCTGGAGCCCTAAGGGTCTTTTTGATCAATCAAGACTGCATATTAAAATACTCTATGGTGTTTTACATAGAAAAACTTACTGTCCATATGCAGTAAGTCTTCTTCAGATGAAATTAGCTTATTTAAAAATGTTTTTTCTGCTATCTTAAAGAAGTAACACAGGCCACCTGAGAATAATTTTGTCTTTTTAAAATGTTATAAGTGCAGAAAAAGTTTGTGGTTATAAAATACTTTGAAGAATTTAAAATATCATAATCACTACTTCGTTATCCTCCCAATACCAGAGAGAATGTTTCCTCTTCTTGAAGGAGGGAGAGAGAAAGTGATTTGCACAGCATTGTATCTGTCCAAACGAAAATTAAAAACTCCTATGTAATTGGAAGATGTGATTTTAAAACACAGGTGACAGACTGGGAGAAACTTCAGCAACATGAATAATAGTGCTTTATTATTCCTAGTGATAAAAAAGTGCTATTCCAAATCACAAGAAAAAGACAAACAACTCAATAGAAAGATGAAAAAATGAGGAAAGGAAATGAACAGGAAGTCATGAAGAAGAAAACATGTGAAAAGATGTTCAGTGTTCAACTTACTAGGTATTCCAAATCAAACCCACTGCCGTCGAGTCAATTTTGACTCATAGATAGCGACCCTACAGGACAGAGTAGAATTGCCCCACTGGGTTTTCAAGGCTGTAAGTCTTTATGGAAGGCAGACTGCAGCATCTTCCTCCCGCAATGTGGCTGGTGGGTTCAAACTGTTGACCCTTCGGTTAACAGTGGAGCGCTTTAACCACTGCACCACCAGGGCTCCCTATACTAGGCACTAGGGATATGCAAATTAAAACAAAGGAACCCCCCCAGCTTCTTCTGGTAGAGACAGTACAGCATAAAGGTTAAGAATGTGGACTCTAGGGCCAGGCTTCCCGGGTTTGAACTTCAGATCTGCCATTTCCTAAACTGTGTGACCTTAGGCAGCTTACTACTGTCTTTTTGTGTCTCAGTCTTCTCATTTTCAAAATGGGGTTCATGATAATAACGACATTATATGGATGTTGTGATGATTAAATGAGTTAGTACATGTAAAGTGCTTAGAATATTGTCTGGCACATAGTAAATACCACATAATTGTTTACTACTATTAATCCATCATATTGATAAAAATGAGACAGCTTGTTTTGAGGATAAAAGTAATCTCTGTCTGCTGGTGGGAATGGACAATTTGATAATGTACATACTCTAAATACAGCAGTTCCATTTCAGAAAGCTGACCTAGTCACATAGGTATAAAAATGTGCAAGTTCAAAAATATTCATTACAACCCTATTTTATGCCAAAAAAGGAGAAACAACTTAGATATCTATCAATATAGAATAGTAAAATACATTGTTACATAAAACTATAGCATATTAAGAATGCAGCTGTTAAAAATAACGATGTAGCTATGACATATAAAACTGCGAAACAACTAAAAAACAGGAATGTGGTTACATGTGTATTATGTATGCATACAGGTGTGTAGGTATGTATGTGTGTGTATATATGTGGGCATATATAGATGTATTTATATGCAGGTGTATGTATATGGAAGTGTATGCACGCATATATATTCATATATACAATAAAGCACATGGGGGCAAAAACACAGGTACTTCTTAGGCTTAACCAAACACTTTGGGGGACTGGTTTATGGGGTCTGAAGGCTTAGGACTATAGTCTCGTGGGACAACTCAGTCAAGTGGCATAATATAATAAAGTTTATGTTCTACATCCTAGTTTGGTGAGTAGTGCCTAAGGTCTTAAAAGCTCGCGAGTGGCCATCAAGATACAACTATTGGTCGCTACATGTCCAGGGTAAAAGAGAAAGAAGGAAACCAAAGACTCAGAGAAGAAACTATCTATAGGACTAATAGTCTGCATGAACCACGACCTTATCTACCCCGAGACCAGAAGAACTAGTTGGTGCCCAATGACCACTAATGTTCTGATCAGGAACACAATATGTACTGTTCTGATCAGGAACACAATAGATGGATACTGAGAGAATGGAAGGAAAATGTGGAATAGAACTCAAATTCTTAAAAAGTTCAGACTTACTGGACCAGTAGAGACTGGAAGACTCCCTGAGACTATCATCCTGAGATATTCTTTAAACCTTAAACCAAAATTATTCCATTAAGTCATCTTTTAGCTAAATAACAGACTGGCTCATAAAATAAACAATATCATCCATGAGTACTATACCAAATGGTGAACATTTACTCAAAATCAAAGAGAAGGCAATGGGGCAAGGAAATCAGATTACTCAAAACAAAACAACCAGAACGGAAATAATGAGACAGCTGACACACTGTGACAAATATAACTAATATCACTGAATAAACTGTGTAGAAATTGTTAAAGGGGTACCTAATTTACTGTATAAACTTTCACCGAAAACACAATAAAATATTTTAATATTAAAAAAAATAAATAATCATGTAGATCTACATGTACTGACGTACGTCATCCAAAATATTTATGCAAAGAAGCAAGTCACGAATAGTATGTATAATCCCACTTATGTAAAAATAAGCAAAAATACATATATGCGCATTGTGTATGAAGTTTTAAAAAGGTTTGAAAGGAAACAAACTTAGCTAATGAGGTCCTTTATGTGGGAAGATGGAAAAGATAAAGGACTTTAGTTTTTTACTACTTACCTGAACTTTTTTTTAACAACAAGGATTATTCACATTTTCCTTGTGCAATAAACTGGCGAACCTGCTTACTAGGTTTCTGTAGATTTGATATAAGAAATGTTTTCCTACTAAGAACTGTCATATACCATTTGGGAAGAAATGGCCTGACTTCAGCAATTGATGTATATGACCCAAGAAAACTGGTGATCTTCAGAAAATGTTTGGTCACACCTGTAAGGGTACCAATTCAAAGACCTCAGGTGATTAATACCTTGTATCTTAGTCCTGTTCATCTGTGTGGATATAATGTTACAACCCATTCAAACTCTAGTGAGTACATCCTTATACAAGAAGAATATAAACAGTTTTTGAAAAATTCCTGTAGAGCAAAGCTCTATCATTCAAATGGATTTAAAAAATAAAAGGGTTGTCTAATATTTGAGGTTTACTAGTGTCTTTTTATTATGCTATGTTTCAGACAGAAAGATACTGCTGTTGATTGAAGTAAATAGGATGGAAGGCACATAAAATGACTGTAGTTCACTGGAAAGGTTAAACATGACCTAACTATATAATAGCAATATAAGAGACTCTAGTAGAATATGATCTCTTGGTAATTTAATTCAAGAACTCCCATGGGCTACCTAAAGCAAACTGGAATAGGAGAGAGCACTTTGTTTGAAATAAAGAAGGTGCTATTTAATGCAAAGTTAAAAAATAAAGTACACCTATAAAAAGTATCTCCTTGTCACCCAACTTTCTAAATGACACTGCAGAGTTTAAGAAATCAGTTATTGTTGGGGAGAGTGCTGACACATGGTGGGGAATGAAGCCAATGTCGTGGAACACTTCATGCACAAACTATGGAACGGGAAACTAATTTGCTCTATAAACTTCCACCTAATGCAAAATAAAAAATTAAAAAAATCACCTATTGAATTGGGAATGTTTGAATTAATGTACAACATCCTTGTTTTTCAAAACCAACATTTGAAAAAAATTATTGTTCTATTTTATTGAGACATATTTATCAAATGCTTTGAATTCCTGGAATGGAAAAAAAATTGTAGGCTAATAGGAAACTAAGCAAAAAAATATGAGAAGAAAAACCAGTCCTTTACGTTTACCTTAAAACAAAGAGGTGTAAAGGACACAATTAACAATCTCAGTTACACTATACTGTGAATAGACTTGCAAATTTCACAGAGCACCTCTAATGTGGTTCAGTGATGAGAAGGGCTGACAAAGCAGTAGTCCTTCACCAGCTCTGCATGTGTGAAGGCGTAAGTTTCTTCATCTACAAAACAAAGAGAGTAATTCTCTGCCTGGCAAATCTATAGTTTTTATTTCTGCTTGCTAGGCAAATAACTGAAAATCATGTCAGTTACTTAAAAACAAAAAACCCAAGTATAAATAAGAGTATCAAATATAAGTGGCAGGCTTGTATTCCAATCCCAGCTCTAGGACTTACTAGCTATGTGACCTTGGGCGAGTTTCTCAATCTCTCTAAACCTAAATTCCTCATCTGTAAAATAAGGCTAACAATAGTATCTAGGCTTGTTGTATTACGTTTAAAATGCCCGGCATATTTTAAAACCTTCCTTGATCTCATGGATCTAGTCCAGACCCAGGCTCCATTAGCCTTCCAACCTTAACAGGGCTTTTTCATAAAGCTACTGGAGATTCTAAAACAAAACAAAACAAAAGACTGGCACATAACAAGCACTCAATGAATATTAGAGATGGTGATGATGTGTTAACATACTAAAAGCATTATTTCTTACATTTGAACATTATGGAGACATGGAGTATTAAAGAAGTACCCTAGCATACACACAACATTTTAGGCTATTATCCTTGGCAAGCCATGTATTTGAGGTTTATTCAAACTGGTCATCTTAATTTTTGAAACTGAGGGTTCCTTTTCATTACATGTCTTCTAGATGTGACTTCAAGCCAAGACCCATTCCATATGCTATACACACTGAACAATGTAACAGTGAAGAATACAGACTCTAGGGTCAAATTGTCCAAGTTAAAATCTCATTTTTGCTATTTTCTAGCTGTATTATCTCAGGCAAGACTGTTTGACCTCTCTCTCTGTGCCTCAGTTCCTTCATCTATAAAATGGGGAAAATAATAGTACTTACAGGATTATTATAAAAATTAAACAAGATAATGTGTATAAAACATCTAGTACAGTGGTTAAAAAATGTTAGTTATCATCATCATCTTTATCACTCTACAGAAAAAAAGATACACCTCTTTATAGTCACTCTACAGAAAAAAAGATACACCTGACCATTAAAACTTGAGCCTATAGAAATAGTACAACTGATTCTGAAATTAGTTCTAATGTATCCACACAGTCTCCAATGTTGTAAGATTCCCAAGCTGGTTGGGTATTTAAGCCAATGTCTTGTACCTTGGCTCAAAAAAGTAACTATCATATTGCGTGTAATTATCATTGACGCAAAGTTAGAGAACACCAAAACATGTCTTGTCACTACCCACTCTCAAACTGTCTTTTGTTTTAAGCAGTTTTTACCTGTCATCTGTATTGCGAAGGGAAGGAAGTCGAAAGCTTGTGTTCCTGTCAAGCTTTGATTGGCTTTTGGTCCTCTTGATGGAGCCTTTCAGGCGCTTGCTGAAGAACCCCTAGAATGAAAAGGTAGAAGTGGTAGGAGAGAGAACCAAAAGGGCACCTTGCTGTCTTATTCTTCTGCAAAAGGTGTTTAGATTTTTCTAATGAAAACCAGAAACAGAATCGAGTTTTTCAATTTTGTAAATAATAGTTGTTTGATACCACCTGGTAACGTGATGGGAATTTTTTTTTCTTCAATGATGATTGAGATAATTAAATTTTTTGTTAGCACCTAATTTCTTAATTCTTAAACAGTATTTATACTAGCTATGATTCTTTTTTTATGATAGAGAAACATTTAACTCTACTAGTAGATTTTTAAAAACACAACAGTATAACAGAAAAATACACTCTTTTCCATGAAGATGGTGTCAGCAATTTCAGTAGAAATGGCATCCAGTGATTTCCTAATCTAAATTGATAGAAAACAAAGAGAGTAGCAGGTGCAATGATACTGTGGTGAGAAGGTGCTTGGTGCACTGGAGAACTAAAAGAAGACACTGATGATGAGAACAAAAGTTTTAGTCTAAGATCTGTACACGAAAAAGTTAACTAAGCAGAATAAGGCAATATGTTGATGGTCTCAAACGTGTTAAAATTCGATCTTTTTTTTTTTTTTTATCATCTTAGATGTGGTATTTGTAAAGTTAAGTTTCAAATGTAGCTAAACTATTTCAAAATACAGACAGAATCATTTACGAAATCATTGAAACATTCAGACGTCAGAAAAACGAAGTTCGAAATCACTGCTTTACAGTCTTGGCCCCTTCTTACCTTCTGACGCTTCCACCAAACTATCTAGAGTTCCTGAACATCTTCCTAGTCTCTACACTGGCAAATAACAGGTATTCAATAAAAGTTCGTTGATTAAAATAATAAATGCAAGAATGCATTATGATGGTCGGTGTCTTCAAGAAACTTACTATTCTATTGCTGGCAGACGAAAGGACACCATATAGAAGTATATATAAGTATCCTGAGAAGTATACATAAGTATCTTGGAAAAGGATGTAATTCAAAGAAAAGATATTTTGAAGTGGGGAAAATTACTCTTTCTAGTCATCCTGGATATTCATCCAAGAGATGACTGTCACCTTATAGAAGCTGTGTACAATTAGCGTAAGTTTTCATAAGAAAGAAAAAGAAACGGGAAGAATATCAGCATATCAAATCTTTTTTAACCGAAAAACCCACTGCCGTCGAGTCGATTCCGACTCATAGCGACCCTATAGGTCAGAGTAGAACTGCCCCATAGAGTTTCCAAGGAGCGCCTGGCGGATTCGAACTGCCAACCTTTTGGGTAGCAGCTGTAGCACTTAACCACTATGCCACCAGGGTTTCCTTATATTCCTTTAGCTACAACCAAAACTCACTGTTTTGGAATTAGGACAGTATCAATCAGTTTAAGTTAGGTTATGCTTATCTAATAACCCCACAATCTTAGTGGCATAAGCTATGCTACGTTTCCATAAGCACGGAAATGGGAGAATGGGTCTACCCTATCCTGTCCACACTCAGGGACTTAGCCTAAGGGAGGCTCCATCTTTGTGCCTGTACGCTGCAGCAGCAGGATAAAGGACGCATGGCAAATTTTGCACTGGCTCTTAAAGCTTTCGCCTGGAAGTGACTCATGTCACTTCCGGTTTCATTTCATTAGACAAAATAAGTCAAATGATCACACCTAATTTTACTGGGGAAGGCACTCCTACTATGTGTCCATAAAGAGAACTGGAACTATTTGGTGAACAGCACTATGGACTACCACGGTACTTTTCCAGGCTAAGGTTTTATAACCACATAAGCACTGATCCTTCCAATGCAGGAAAATGGAAACGAATTCATGTGAATCACAAGTACAGCTATTTAGCTGACTAAACAAAAATAGTTAGTTTTATCCTGTTGTTCTTGCAGCTCAAAGGATAAAGGTGAAAACTCCTAGAAAATATCACAGTCATAATTTACCCTAAATTTCCCTAAGCTTTTTATTCCAGTTTATTATAAGTATACAGAGATGGAGTGGAGGGAAGAAAACAAGGCTATTTTTAAAAGTACTATATTTGTCAGAGACCGGTATTTGCCTGGTGTCCTACACAATCTCAGTGTCACTAGGAAAAGTCATTGTAGCCCTCCAAGGCAAAGGTTTTATTTACTACTTTCCATGACTCAACCAAAATGCATCATATTTGCTCAAAAACGCAGTCTGCAAACCAGATCTAAGTTCACAGAATTCTATTAGGGTTCTTTAGGATTGATTCAAAACCAGTAGCCTAACTTGAGATCTGGCTCCAAAACCTGACCACACACACAAAAAAGAAACCAAACCAAACTCACTGAGTTGACCTTTTATACCATGGACTGCAAAAAGGATGAACAAATCTGTCCTGGAAGAAGTACAACCAGAATGCTCCTTAGAAGCAAGGATGGCAAGACTGTGTCTCACATACTTTGGACATGTTGTCAGGTGGGATCAGTCCCTGGAGAAGGACATCATGCTTAGTAAAGTAAGGGTCAGCGAAAAAGAGGAAGACCTTCAACGAGATGGATTGACACAGTGGCTGCAACAATGGGCTTAAGCATAACAATCCTGAGGATGGTGCAGGACCAGGAAGTGTTTCGTTCTGTTGTACACAGGGTCGCTATGAGTCGGAACCGACTCAATGGCACCTAACACCACCACCACCAATAAAGTTGCAGTTAAGACGTTAACTAAAAGTGTACCAGTAGATGTTCACTCACATAGTACATTAAACTTTACCTTTTTGTGGCACTTGTTATATCATACAGATAGTACCTGACTTACAATGAGGTTCTGTTCTGATGACTCCATTGTGAGTCCGTTCTGGCATAAGTCAAATACCTCATTTGTTTTTTAGTTTTCATTACTATTGCCTTTTATTATCAGTATCTTCATAAATCTAATTTTTACTTGTCTTTGAGGGTTGGAATGACAATGATGACATCAGCAAATAAGGCGCTGCAACACTGTATGTGAGACATACTACTGACAATAAGATGTACAAAAAAAGAAACAATGGATGGTCATAAGTGAGGTTGTTGTAACTCCACTACATTGTAAGTCGGGGATTACCTGTAACGCATATTTAGTCCATTTATTTAACAGATATTTATTTCATGTCTATCTGATGAAAACCACTGTACCAGTATTGTAAGGGAATCAAAGATAATACAAACACAGACTGTGCTCTCAAGGAGCTTGTAGTTTAATACAGGATTTAGAAACTGTATATAAATATACATGATATAATTGTGGAAACCCTGGTTGCGTAGTGGTTAAGTACTACGGCTGCTAACCAAAAGGGTGGCAGTTCAAATCCACTAGGTGCTCCTTGGAAACTCTATGGGGCAGTTCTACTCTGACCTATAGGATCGCTGTGAGTCAGAATCAACTCAATGGCAATGGGTAACAGGTATGACATAATTAGGAAGGTATCTGTTCTTAACGCCTGGCACATTAATCACAAAATAAATAAGAGTTAATTATCATACTTCTTTGAATGTAAGGCACAAGTGATTTTAAGTCACATCATTATTTTATATACACTAAGAAAAAATGGCTGCCAACTCAACCATAACACAATGCTTTATCACTTAAAAATATATTTTGTATTAAACAAGCATTGTAAAAGACTTACTGAGATAGGTTTTATCATATATCACATAGTAAATATATAAAAAGAATACTGCAGAGTAAATTAGTAAAAGTATTCCTGCCTTTTCATTCTTGTGAAGTACTTTTCGGCTCAGTGTAGTTGTTGCTCATGTGTTCCCACACAATATCATCCCGTGTTCTTTTAAGAATGTTGACGACGAACAGCATGTCTTAAATGAGTAATCTACAGAGATGTTAAAAAATGAAAAAATGTGCACCTTAGAATTGATGAAGTATGGTATTATTTTAAATACATATAAAATAATTTCAGGAGTTCAGGGAAAGAAGAGGTTACATCACCTGGAGAGATACAGGGAGGTTATATGAAAGAAGTAGAATATGAGCTAGGTCTCAAAGGGTAGACAGGATTTAGGCTTCGGGGTGCTGAGGAGCAAGGGCACTCAAGGTACAGCGCATAGCATGGGAAATGGCATGGCAGTAGGAGTACACAGAATATGTAGGGTGAGTATAAGTAGACTTAGTCTGAAAGGAACCCTGGTGGCACAGTGGTAAAGCACTTGGCTGCTAACCAAAAGGGTGGTAGTTTGAACCCACCAACCACTCCATGGGAGAAAAATGTGGCAGTCTGTTTCTGTAAAGGCTTACAGCCTTAGAAACCATAAGGGGTAGTCTTACTTTGTCCTTTATGGTCGCTATGAGTTGGAATCCACTCGATGGCAATGGGTTTGCTTTTAAATTTAGTCTGACTGGCTTATGATTAAAAAAAAAAAAAAAAAACAGCTGCTGTTGTTTCAACTCATGGCGACCCCAAATGTTGCACAGTAGAACTGCACTCCATAGGTTATTAAGGCTGTGACCTTTCAGAAGCAGATCTCCAGGTCTTTCTTCTGAGGTGCTCCTGGGTGGGTCTGAAAAGCCAACTTTTCGGTCAGTAGTTGAGAGCTTAACTGCTTGTGCCACCAAGGGACTCTGCTATGTGATTGTTGTATGCTGTCGAGTCTATTCTGACTCCTAGCGACCCTATTGGACAGAGTAGAACTGCCCTATGGGGTTTCCTAGGCTGTAATCTTTATGGGAGCAGATTGCCAAGTCTTTTCTCTCTGGAGCAGCTGGTGGGTTCAAATCAGCAACGTTTCGGTTAGCAGCCAAGCGCTTAACCATTGCACCACAGGGCTTCTGATATATGATTAGAAGTGGTGAAAAGTAAGACTGGAAAAGTAGTTTGTCTACTTGTAATGTATTGTTCCCGTTGGTCTTTAAACTTTTGGGGGAAGGTATATCTATCTTACCAACCACAGTATCCAAATCTTAGTAAGTACTCAATAAGAATCTGATAAATATATGTAAAAAATTATGGTTATTTTAGGAATACAGGTAAGGGAAAGCTTAAGACTACCCAGAGTTGTCAGTGATTTTGCAGAGGTAGCAGAATCTACTACAAAATTCTGTTTTCACCTTGATGTAACTGAAACCTGGTTTTCACCTGAGAATACTGTTTCCCTTTGAGGCTATTTGGTAGAGGCTCTCATTCTCCCCAACTCACTATCCCATGGAACCCAGAAAGAATGGTCTGCAATAAAAGCTTATTCTCTGAAGTTCACTCCATCTTGCTTTAGCATCCTCTATCCCTCTTTGCTACTCTTTTGTGTCAATCTCTTTGCCACTTTATTCATTAAGGACTTTAGCCCCTAGTCTACACTATTTCTACGTTTCTTAAGGAAATAACTAGGTAGTGACCCATCTAATAACTCAGCTTCACAATTCCTTGACTCCAATAGCCATTATCCTCCTCTCCAGCCACCCATTCCTGCAGCCACACTATAGATTTTATCATCATTCAGAGATGCTCCATCTCAGACATGTTAAACAGCAATACTCTTGCCTCTGACTTTTCTTGCTAACCATTTATCTCTCATACATCTTTTTTCAAGTACATTTACTCTTAAGCCTCACAGAAACCTCCAGTCCCTTGATCATGCCATTTTCTCCCTGTTCCTCTTTTCTTCTTGGTCTCTTTTCCTTCTCGATCTAACCTGGACTCCGTGGCAAATAATCTGAAACAATCACCAGTACCCTCCATTTTCTTAGTGATCAGCTACCCAAAATCAACACTGGATCAATGGTTAAACTCATCTTTCTGGTTCCATGACCTGACTGTTCAAGAAGACCACATAGCTATATAGAGCGATGCCACCAAAACTTCATTGTCTCCAAGCTTGGCTGTGCTTTCACTATCCCCCTGTCCTGGACGAACCATGTACGTAAGCCTACCAGCAACATCATCTCCTTCTGGGAAACCTCAGAGTCATGCCATGCCCACCTGCCCACTGTAATTCCTTATGTACAGGCCATTAGGCTTTGTACCAATCAGTCCTTCTGCCCTGGCTACAGGTAAGTGGACCAGGGGTGGATAACTGACCTAAAGGAATGGAAAAGCAACAAGAGCGGTCCTGTTAAGAGTTTTGTCTATAGGATATGGCATCATCTCGTAATTACTTACCACCCTACTCTGATCCCTGGCCATTCCCTGCTTCATACTTTATACTCTAGCAATTACAAAAGCCTATAATTCTCTGTGTTCATCATACACCACTGCTACTCCCTGTTCATGCTCCCTCTTCTTCCCGGCCAAACCACCCTTTCAGACTCATCTCAGGCACGACCTCTTCTAAGATGTCTTTTATGACTTGCCTTGACCCTGTACTAAGGTCTCCGTGTGGTGCAAATAGTTTGTGCCTAAAGGTTGGCAGTTCAAGCCCACCCAGTGATGTCATGGAAGAAAGTCCTGATGATCTGCTTCTGTAAAGAGTAAACCTAAAGAAAACCCTATGGAGCAGTTCTGCTCTGTAACACATGGAGTCTCCATGAGTCAGAATTGACTTAAAGGCCACAAGTTTGATTTTTTTCCTTTTGACCCTGTTCTTGATTAGGTACCCTTTCTCTGTGCTTTCAAGTATCTGCAAATAGATCTAGCCTTATATTTAGCATACTGCAAGCCCACTTATGTGTCATTAGTCTTTCCTACGAAACTCTGAACTCCTTAGAGCAGAGACTAAACAATTTTTGTGTCCCCAAGGAGGGCAGAGATCTGGCATTTAGTAGGTGCTCAATAAATATTTGTAGAACTAAAATAAAACAGGCAGTCATGTAAATAAAAGTCATTGTGGTATCTGTAGAAGTGCCACCATGGAAAGAACAAGAAATTCTGAATCAGAAAATGTGGCTTTAAGTGATAGCTCCAATTCCTCCTGGTGGAATGACCTTGGACAACTCACAACCTCCAAGTTTCAGATTTCTCATCTATAAGGTGAGGATGAAAAAAAAAAATCTACTGCTAGGTCACTTCAAAGATTAAGTAAGATAACTGAATATAAAAGTCTTTTTAAAATGATGGAATATGGATACCCATACATATTGAGTATGATTATAGAGTGAGACACTACTTAAGAGACTAGGCGGAATCAACATTTTTCCTCCTACAAACTACCACGCCAAAGGGAGGGAAGAAAACTAAAAATAAGTTCCACAATAGAGATTTTTGGCTATTTTGTTCATTGATGTATACTGGTGCCTAAGGCGATACTTTTCCCCCTTTTTCCCCCACTGCCGTCGAGTCAATTCTGACTCATGGCGACCCTATAGAACAGAGCAGAACTTCCCCATAGAGTTTCCAAGGAGCGCCTGGCAGATTCGAACTGCTGACCTCTTGGTTAGCAGCCGTAGCACTTAACTACCACGCCACCAGGGTTTCCGAAGTGATACTTACTACACTGTAAATGCTCAATAAACATTTGTTGACTGAATGAATTTACTGAATGCTTCTGGGGTACCAAGCACTGGCCAAGTACTTTCCCATATGTAATACCATTTAATCTATGCAGCAACTCCATGAAGTAGGTATTAAGTAACTTGCTTTAGTTCACACAGTTAATAGATATAGTGTTAGGATTTAAACCCAGTATATTGCCAGTACCTAAAAATTTTATTCATTCATATATTTTTTGAGCACCTACTCTCACCAGATACTTGAGGTACTTGGTACATATCAGTGAACAAAACAGGTAAAATTCTCTGTCCTCATGAAGTTAACATACCAGTGCAAAGAGAAAGACAACAAAGAACATAATAAATGAAAGGTAAGTGCTATATAAAAAGTTGAGCTGTGTAAATGGGCTGGGAATACACATTTATGGAAAAGGATTACATTTGAGTAAAGACTTGAAGGTGAGTTAGCCTGCAGATACCTGGGGGAAAAAGCATTCCACGAAAAGGGAACAGGCTAGGAAAAGGCTTTAAGGAAGAAGTATGCATAGTATTTTCAAGGAATACCCACGAAGTCAGTGTGACTAGAGTGGAAAAAGCCATGGGGAAGGTAGTAGGTGCTGAGAAAGCAGGGTGATGGTGGTCATGGCAGTGGTGGTAATGGTGACAGCTGTGATTCTGCAGGCCACTGTATGAACCTCACCTTTTGTTCTGATTGAGAGGAAGCCAGGTAAGGAAACCAGCAATGACAGACAATTTAAAGCAGTCATAAATAAATTAGCATTTGCTTTTCTGAGAGAAATACTTTCAGCCATGAAAATAGCAATGTGTACTCATTTAATAAAAAACATTCAAGAAAGAATGTGTAGTATATGAACAGTTCATTTTCTTCATCAACAGTAGATCACATATCAATAGCCAAGACACACAGAAGGTTTATCACTTTCCCCAGGTCACATAGCAGCTGAGCGGCAGGGTAGAACTTTGAGCCCAGGCAGCTTGACTCTGGAACTCTTGCTTTTAACAACTACAGTATACTACTACTTCTCCACTTCTAATTCCTCCTTCTCTACTTATTTTTCTCATATGTACTGTATTGAATTTCTACACACATCTTATTATAAAATTATATACCATAAAGAGGCAAAAACGCAATATGACACTTCAAAAACATGAGAGAAACAAAATTAGCATGACACTTGATTTATAAGAATTTGCCCCTACAGTTCCTATCTATATAATTAAATTGAAATTCTATTGAAATTATTTTTATATGTAACTGATTCTGTGGTCACTGAGTATAAGAGAAAAAATCATGACTATAAAACTTAAAAATAGATGCCAAGAGAAAAATGTTTTTCTCTTTTGCACAGTTATGATATCTTATAGAAATGTAAAGATAAATGATGCACCTATAAGTGTACTACTAAAATCCAATAGCATGAATGAAAGCAAATGAAAGAAACACTAAAAAAAAAAAACCCCAAAACCCACAACCTTGATTTCATCCTACCAGCTGACACCAACCTAATCTAAAAGAACACTAACGCAACGCTCAAAACAGATCCTATTCTATCCAAATCTCCTTTGAAATGCTGTTGCTACCATCTACAAATTTTAAAAACTGTAAAACCTTATCATATAAAATAACTAGATTGTTCTATCAATAAATATAACTAAAATGACTTACTTTAATTAGTTGGCCTCACTATTTTCTGTCAAAATGAGGCTCAAAATTAGCAACTTCCAGTGAAAGAAAAAGTCATATGTTACCTTTCGCTCTTGAGCGTGGTAAACGTTAAGCTAATGATAACAAAACCTATTCACCATCTGCAAATTGGAGTAACCCCTGAAGACTGAACTTGGCTATCTGGGCATGACTGGTAACTGAAATAAAACTGCTGCTATGCAACCACCCTCAGAAGCCTCAGCGGTGGTAATCAGACACACTGACTTGCCGGCATCCCAGCATTGCCGCTGTTCCCTTAAGACAAGGAGAAGAAGAAACCTTTAGTGGAGACAGAGAAAAATGTCATCACCTTTCACATACAAACAGAGTGAAATGCAACAGAACTCTGCTTCAGTTCTGTTTGAGACTTTTTCACATCAGTGATCACACATGGGACTAGGGATGATATTACAGCAATTCTGTGTGATTACAGTTACAAAAGTACATTTACATGACTCACACTAAGAAAATGCCACCCTATCAACTAGAAAGGATCCAAGTGAGAAGTGTTTTCATTCTTTCTTTACAAATCTCAGTTTAATTAGTAAATTAAACTCTTCATATTTTAATAATTTTAGCTGTTCATTTCATCATGGATTGTAAATACCTGAGAAAACGGGCTATGTCATATATGTTATTCCGTTTCTCGCTCTCCTAACATAACTCGGGAACTTACAGACGATCAATAAATGTTGACTAAAGCAACTGTAGAGAATTAACAGGGAAAAAAGAAAGGGTAACTAAAACTGTTAAACTCCACTTTCCATTCACCATATTTTACGGACTTAATCTTCTAGTTACTACAAGTCCAGACAGTTGCACAGTGCTGTAGAGTTAACAGTTTCAATTTCTCTCCTAGTGGCTTTTTTGTTCATTTAAGCATCAATGACAAGTTCTATCATAAATTAAAATTGTTTCTGGACGCACCCAAATAAATCCAGGATAATTTCCATACTATTTCAATGTCCTTTTTTTTTTTTTTTTTAACCTTAATCACCCCTGCAAAAGTCCCTTTTGCCACGTAAGGTAACATGCTCACAGGTTTGAGGATCAGGGCATGGACATCTTTGTGGGTCAATTATTCGTCCTACCACATCCACTGAGGTCCTTTTTCTGTTTCAGGATCCTATTCAGAATCCCACATTGCATTTTGTTATGTCTCAGTCTCCTCCAATCTGTGACAGTTCCTCAGGCTTTCCTTGTTTTTCATGACCATGACACTTTCGAAGGGTAGTGTTCAGTTATTTTGCAGAATGTCTCTGGATTGGGGATTGGCTGATGTGTTTTCATCATCAGACTGAGGTTATACATATTTGGCAAGAATACCACGCACCTCTCAATGCATCACAGTGTGGGGTTCACGAAGTCAGTATGTCACTTGGTGAAGGTGGTGTCTGATGGGTTCCTCAACTCTTTTTCCTTTTGTAATTAGTGAATATCTTGGAGAGATATTTTGAGAATATGCAAATATCCTGTCTCCAAACTCTTGGCCACTGATTTTAGCATCTATCACTGGATTTCTCCAGTAATAATTACTGCCGTGATGTCTGCCTAATAGGGATTTGGTATTTCACTTATTCCACATTTATGAACTGGAATTCCTCTGTACAGAAGAGCTACATTCTTCTCCCCCATTTATTTATATATTCCATTACGTATGTGGACACGACGACAGTGGGTTTTGTATTTATATCAGTATAAACTAATGGATATTTATAGTTTACTCTATGGACTATAATCCTATTCCGTCATTATTGTATTGCTCCAAGTACTCTAGTTTGGGCGACTGGGAGCTTCTTCAGGCTGGCTTCTTTGTCATGAGCAGGCAATTAGGTTGTTTCCTATATTTTGCAATTAAAAACAATGCTGCAATGAATAACCTTGTGCTTGTGTATTTTCACACTGGTAGAGCTGTATGTTCAGGGTAGATTCCTAGAAGTAGGATTTCTGGGGAAAGTAAATGCATATATATAGTTTTGATACCAAAAAACAAAACAAAACAATGCCTATTGCTGTCCAATCGATCTGACTCATAGCAACCCTATAGGACACAGTGGAACTGCCCCATAGGGTTTCCAAGGAGCGGCTGGTGGATTCAAACTGCCCACATTTTGGTTAGCTGCCAAACACTTAACCACTGCGCCACCACAGCTCTGTAGATTTGATAGTTACTGCCAAAATCCCCTCCAGAAGGGTTGTCCAGTTTGCATTCCCATTAGCAATGCGTAAGAGTGTCTGTTACTCCAAAGCCTCACAAACTGAGTTTGTTGTCATGCTTTATATTTTTTGCCAGCCTGAGAGGTGAAATGGTATCTCACTGTTGTTTTAATTTACATTTCTCTGATTATAAGTGAGTGTGAACACTGTGTTCATATATTTGAGACAATTTTTAATCTTTTTTTGTGGATTGTCTGTTCATGTCCTTTTTTCATTTTTCTATTAGGTTTTGGTGCCTTTTTCCTTAATTTTTAATACAGGTGGTCCCCAATCTAAAACAGGGTTCTGTTCTGATGACTCCGCTGTAAGTTGATTCTGACGTAAGTCGAATACTTCTTTTTTTTTCCTTTCAGTTTTCATTATATATTACCATAGCTTGCTATATGGTAATTTTTTTTAAATGTACTTGTTAAAAATTGTACTTTAAAGTTTACAGAACTAGTTTCTCATTAAACAGTAAGTACACATATTGTTTTATGATATTGGTTAACAACCCCACAACATGTCTCGACCTTGGGTTCCCTATCACCACCTTTCCTGTCCCCTCCTGCCTTCTAGTTCTTGTCCCTGGGCTGTTGTGCCCCTTTGGTCTCGTTTTGTTTTATGGGCTTGTCTAATCTCTGGCTGAAGGGTGAACCTCGGGAGTGACTTCATTATTGAGCTAAAAGGGTGTTTGGGAGTCACTGTCAGGCCAGTAAGTCTGGTCTTTTGTGTGTGTGTGTGTGTGAGTTACAGAGTTTTGTTCTACATTTTCCTCCAACTCTGTCCGGAACCCTCTATTATGATCCCTGTTAGAGCAGTCAGTGGTGGTAACCAGGCATCATCTAGTTGTACTGGACTCAGTCTGGTAGGGGCTGTGGTAGTTGTGGTCCATTAGTCCTTTGGACTAATCTTTCCCTTGTATTTTTAGGTTTCTTCATTCTCTATATGGCAGTGTTTTCAACAATAAATCATAACACCGAACATCTGTGAGTGAGCATCTGAGAATGACATCAAATTATGCACTGCAACACTGTCTGTTGTACATATTACTAACGATGAGATGTTTAAAAAAAAAAAAAAAAAAAGGAGTCAAAAGTGCAGATCGTCATAACTCAAATACGTCGTAAACCAGGACTACCTGTAGTTCTTCATGTATTAGGGGCATCGGCCCTTTTTCTGTGACTTATGTTGTGAATATTTTCTCCTAGTCATCTTTTAACTTTGTTAGTGTTTTCTGCCATGCAATTTAAAAAAAGTACATTTTTTATGTAGTCAAATTTACGAATATTTTCTTTTTAAATTGCATTGGGCTTTTCAGTAGTCATTAGTTTTTTTCCTACATGAATGTTAAAGAGGAATTCATTCATGTTTTTTTCTAATAGTTGGTTTAATTAAAAAAAATTTTTTAATTCTTACATTTAGATCTCTAATACATTTGGAACTTATTTTTGTCTAAGGTGCGAGATATACATCTAATTTTATCTTTTTTGAAATGGCTACCCAGTTTTCTCTACACCATTTATTTCAAATGCCAGCTCCTCAGGAAACCACTCTTGATTTCTCCAATAGGACTTAGTTTCTCTCAGTTCTTAATATCAAGACCTTTTATTTATACTACTGTTTTCCTGTCTGGACCACTAGTTAGTTCTCTTCTGATTTTATATCCTCTACAAAATCTGAACTCCTGAAGGTGAACATTATTGAGCTCATCTTTGTATTTCTGCAATGCTTAGTATACAGTGGCTATTTAATAAGCGTTTTTTCAATGTTAATAATGACTAACTTGAATTATTACGAAAAGTCCAATTCATTCAAGAGAGCAGCAAAACATCTACTACATCTGAGGGGAAAAAAAAAAAACAAACCTCAGAATAATTGAAACAAAATCAAATTTGGTCTTTAGATAGGAAAACTTTAGTTATTTGAAATATTCACTTAATGTAGGCCATATCAGTTTCTGGTAATGAGGTGTCTGTTGATTTTGTTATAACTGACAGAGGCTGTGCTGATCTTATTCAAGTTCACCATGAATATGGATATTAAGGAGTACGCCTTTAAGGGATAAAATAATGAGAAATGATGGGTCAAAACTAAGAAAGGGAACATTCCCCCAAAGTGAGGTCTATTACTCTTCTGGACAATCTCCCAGAGGTTATCACAGAGCCTGAAAAAAGTATCAGATAATATAATGCAAAGGACATGTTTCACTGTCAGGGGAGCTGGACTAGATGAATTTAATTGAAGTTTTCCATCTCTCATTTCTAGGACTCTAAGAATAACAGCATCACAAAATGGAGGTGGGCTTTGGAATCTATGAGTTATTTAAAAAAATAAAATTCTTACTGCCTCTGGTGAGAAACAAATGCATCTAAAAAACCATATTTTGGAAATGGTGGTGAGCAAAAGGTACAATGGAAAGCAATATAATTATTCTTTACTAGTATCTATCAGGAAAGGCTTGTCAAAGAATAAAGGGAGAAAGGAAAGGAGAAATATATTATGGAAATGCATTTATTTATATATATATATATACACACACACACACACACACATATATATATATATATATATATATATATATAGCTAGAGGTTATTTCCTAATAGTAATGGTTCTAATATAGAAAAAAAAATCCATTATGAATTCAGGTCCAAAAATATTAAAAAATTGTTCCTTAGTATATAGTATCTTTTTACCGGCAAATCTCTAAGGACCTTACAGAATATGTGTAATACTTCATTTATTTATTTATTTATTTTAAAAAAAGGAAATCATAGACTTTAACTTTGGTTTTTACCACCCTGTAACAGGCATTCAACTTCAAAAGCCTTCAGCAGGTGACGGATGCTTTTTCAAGGAAAAGGTCTGTTTGAAGACATCCACATGAGGGGAAGGAGGGAAGAGTGGTAGAGAGAGAGAATCCACTGTGCCAGCCAAATGAAATGTGCAAAAGTTGGCCTGCCCATGGGCATAGGATTATAGAGATACACTGAAAGACTTTAAGCAAGGGAGGGTCAGGTAATGATTAGGTTTATGTTTTAGAGATCACTCTAGCAGCAGTGTGAAGGCCAAAGTGGGTGAGGGAGACTAGAGGCCAGGAGATAAGTTAGAGGTCTATTGTACTAACCAGAACTGGCTACAGAATTTGCAGGGCCTAGTATAAAATGAAAATGCAGGGGTCCTTGTTCAAAGAGTAGGAAAAAAGTGCCATTAAAGGTACTAAAAAAAACACCTTTCTCCTGTCTTCAATACACTCTCTCCATCTGCTATGGTGTTTGTTATTTGCTGTTTAACGTCACACTCCTTGGGCATGGGAAATACTCGCAGGGCAAGTGCAATCTTCATAGATGCCCCCTCCATCCCATGACTTGGCATGTGGGTAGCTCACTGGATACCAAGTTCCCCTCTGGCCAGCCACTGATCAGGGGGCAAGGAGGTCCAGCCAGGCTTCTTTCCTTCCTACAGTCTGCCACTAGGTACCTGGATTAGGGGTGGGCAAGAGAATTGTCCCCCACTGAGTTGTGGCCTTTGGCCACCTGTGGAGCTGCCAGGCAGCGGCAAGTACCGCCCCATCAAGCCCTGCCCTTAAGACACCACAGGGTGTGTGGCCTAAACCTGATCTTCCCCATGTTTCTGACTATGCCTCTGCCAGGGTCAGTGAAACACAGCTGCGGCTGGGTGGGGTGGAGAAGGGGTGGTTAGGAAGCTTCGCCAAAACAATATCCTTCTCTATTTCCTGATTTGTTGATCATTAATCTCACTGCTATCCAAAAGTCATAAAATAATCCTTCTAAAATGAAGATCTCAACACCATTCCATTAAACAAGCCTACATATAAAACACCTTACAAGAATGAAGAGGCAGAGATGACTACATACAAAATGCAAGAGGTCAATTTACTTAATCGATGTGCACTTATGGCAGGAAGATTATAACGTATACTAAGATATGAATAACTTAAGATATGAGAAGTTATTAATAGTTTGCAAAAATTAAAAAAAGCTCACATATTTAAGACTTATAATTTTGTTTTTTTCTTTTTATACCAAATGTTATGCTTCACATTTCTACATCCTTGAATAAAAGGTATGGTGCTATTTTCCTTACAGAAGGCAAAATTATGGTGGTTTGCACAAAAAATGCAAATATGCAAAGTATCAGTAATGAACAACAAAAAAAACTTACAGGAAGCAGCAGCCAATACATAGTGTAATGTATTTTTGGTGCCTTTATTCCACCCCACTATACATTTTATCTAACCCAAATGTCCAAAATACTATCATTTCCATTTGTAATCAATACAAAAAATATTAATATATTACTTTTTCCTAAGTCTTCTAAATCTGATATTTTATTCTTTTTTTAGCAGCTATAAAATTAACTCTTTTAAAGTATACATTTCAGTGTTTTTTCAGAATGTTTACAAAGTTGTGCAACCAACTATCACTACTGTCTAATTCCAGGACACTTCCGTCATGTCAAAAAGAAATTCTGTACCCATTAGCAATTATTCCCCAATCCCCTTGTCCCCAGACAACCATCAATCTATTTTCTGTCTTTATGGTTTTGCCTATTCTGGCATTTCATATAAATGGATCATACAATATGTGGCTTTTTGTGTCTGTTTTCTTTCACTTAGCATAATGTTTTCAAGGTTCATCCATGTTTTAGCATGTATATCAGTACTTTCTTTTTATGGCCAAATAATATTCTACAAATAGATCACATTTTATCAGTTTGTCAGTTGATGGACATGTGGGTTATTTCCACTTTTTGACTATTCTGAGTAATGCTTTTAGAAACATCTGTGCATAAGATTTTATGTGAACATATGCTTTCAACTTTTTTGTGTACATACCTAGAAGTGGAATTACCTCATCATACGTTAAGTCTATGTTTTACTTTTTGAAGAACTGCCAAACTGTTTTCCACAGCGGCTGCTCCATTTTACATTTCCACTTGCAATGTATGCGCGCTCCAATTTCTCCACATCCTCACCAACACTTATTATTGTTCCTCTTTTTGCTTATATTCAACATAGTGTGCACGCAGTGGTATCTCGTTGTGGTTTTGATTTAGATTTCCCCAATGGCTAATGATGCTGAATATCTTCTCATGTGTATATTGGACATTTGTCTATATTATTTACAGAATATCTATTCAAATCCTTTTTGAGCTTTTAAAAAAAAGTTACCTAACAGTGTGTCAAAAATTTTTGTAGAGTGATATTGTAATCAAAGAATCTTCTTGGAATGAAGTTTCTTTAAGATAAAATTAGTAGATGTTAAGGTAAAACAAAGTATTTAACAACCTAGTGGAATGGTACTGGTATTGGTTATAGAATTTAAAAGGCCCGGGGCTTGGAAACCCGGGGGTGTAGTGATTAAGAGCTATAGCTGCTAACCAAAAGGCTGGCAGTTGGAATGCACCAGGCGTTCCTTGGAAACCCTATGGGGCAGTTCTTTCTACTCTGGGACTATAGGGTCACTATAAGTAGTAATCAACTTGAAGGCAACAGGTTTTTTTTGGGGGGGGGGGGCAGGGACAGGAAGTCACCTCAGGAGTATTATTGTTTACCAGCAATGCTGATACCTTGCTAAGTATAGGCAGAGCCGAGACGGGCAAAAATACCATTTGTACAGCTAATCCTAGCAAAATTGAGAAGTCGGAAAGGTTTCCTTTCTATGTCTCTAGCTTCCTAACTTCGATGAAAGAGGAAAACATCTCATTATATATTAATTATACTTAGTGATTAATTATATGCTCCCTTTAGAGGCACTGGAAACCCTAGTGGTGCTGTGATTAAGTGCTATGGCTACTAACCAAAAGGTCAGCAGTTCAAATCTACCAGGTGTTACTTGGAAACTCTATGGGGGCTGTTCTACCCTGTCCTATAGGGTCACTATGAGTCGGAATTGACTCAACGGCAATAGGTTTGGCTTTTTAAGGGGCATTAAACCCTGGTGGCATAGTGGTTAAGAGCTACGGCTACTGGCCAAAAGGTCAACAGTTCGAATTCACCAGCCACTCCTTGGAAACTCTATGGGGCAGTTCTACTCCGTACTATAGAGTCGCTATGAGTCAGAATCGACTTGACGGCAACGGGTTTGGTTTAAGTGGGCATTAGCTATCAAAACATGTACCTTTAATTACGGAATGAAAGGTGTTGAGCTCCCCTCTCCATTGTAAGGCTGTGGTTTGATGGAAGAGGGCTTATAGCGCTCTCTATAAGACTGAACTATTTAAGTGAGTAGAATAGAATGGAAATCGGCACTGGTTAGTGTTGCTGCAAACTTATTTCTAGGAATTACCATAGATGGAAGAGGGTTTCCATTGTTCTTTGATTCTCCTAAGTTTAGAGTCTTGGCAATATTCCCTGCCAAGGCTGCTCCCTTTTCCTTCAGGTACTTGCCTATCTCCTCCTTTCCCCTTAAGAGGTCTTATCTAAACTTAATCCTTTTTCCTCTGCAACAAGACTTGGGGCTCCAATTTTTACATTTTCTAGAATATTCACCATTAAAAGATTTTAAAATTATACCCTGTCTGATTACATACATAAGGTATGGTTAATATTTGGTATCTTCAGACCATAATTTTTCTTTTCTGACATCTGTTTATTACGTAATTTTTACCTCTGATAATAACATTTTATATACATATGAATATATTCATATTATATTCATAAACTACTTACATAGTCATATATATGTATGAATATGAATACACTCTTTATTAAAAGGGGTATCTGCAGTGTGATCCTATTATGTACTTTAATTCCATGTAGTTCATCAGTGAAGAGAAGGAAGAAAGATGGATATAGAAATCTTTAAGCAGTAGAGGAAAGAACTTTAAGTGTCCTGAAATATGATAGCAATCACAAAATAAAAACTGAAATAGTATTGCAGTTCAGGTCCTATGAATTGAATTTCATTATTTTACCCCTCAGACTGAGATTGTTAGGTTGGCCAGAGGTCACTGTGTCAAAGTAATTCAAGAATTTCATAAATTTAGACTGGCCATCTGAAACAGACAGGGGCAAATTAATGTACAATGCAGCAGTTTGTTTGTGAATAAGAGCAGGCCACTGAGAACATGTCTCTAGTTAGTTTCTTATGGCAGACCTGAATGTACAAAAGAAAGCTCTGATGTCCAAAGGTAAGACATTGACTAGGATGGTTCCTAATATTTTACCAATAATTTGGACAAAAGGTTCTCAATCTTGGCTGCATATTAGAAGCATCTGGGAGGACTTTTAAAAAATTCCGATGACTGGGCTCTAGTTCAGAGATTTTGATTTAACTGGTCTTAGGTGGGGACTGGGCATTAGTTTTTTTTTTTTTTTTTTTAAGTTTCCTGCATGATTTTTTTCTTGGAAGCCCTGGTGGTGTAGTGGTTAAGAGTTATGGCTGCTAACCAAAAGGCTGGCAATTCAAATCCACCAGGTGTTCCTTGGAAACACTATGAGATAGTTCTACTCTGTCCTATAGGGTTGCTAGGAGTCAGAGTCAACTCGATGGCGATGGGTTTTTAGGTGATTTTTACATACCACTAGATTTGAAAACCACTGCTTTGGACAATGTATGCTTTCTGGTCTTTACTAGGGGCATGAAACTGTCTCTTTGTTTAACCTGGAATAATATTCTATAGGATTTTATTAATTGAGGATTCTATCAAAACAGAGAGCAATACCAACTGAGCCTGATACTTCTATACTTAAGAAAGGATACAACATTTTCTTTTACACAGGACTTTAACTTATTCTACATTTTATTCTTTCAGAGCTTTACTTTCTTCTAAAAATTGTGCAAAAGCTTTATCTTTTGACCATCTTTTGCATCTAGTATCTGATTGGGAATATTCAGGTGTCATGGTGACAAGAACACACAGAGGAATATCACAGGAATATTCAGCTATTGCCTTAGTTCAAAGGAGCCCTGGTGGCACAGTGGTTAAAGCACTCTGCTGCTAACCTAAAAAGGTTGGTGGTACGAACCCACTAGCCGCTTGGTGGGAGAAAGATGTGGCAGACTGCTTCTGTAAAGATTACAGCCTTGTAAACCCTGTGGGGCAGCAGTTCCACTCTGTCCTTTAGGGCCACTATGAGTCGGAATCAATTTGACGGCGGTGGGGTTTGGTTTGTTTGGCCTTAGTTCAACTACGCTTTCTGGTTGCCTTGGCATATATTTTAGTGCCTGAATTCTTTCAGAGCCAAGCTCAAAGCTAATACAAATGAAGCAGCTGCAACTGCATTGTGTTATATTCACATGGCAGGCCAACTCAGACCATTGTGTTGTTGAAATGAGAACACTAAGCCGAGCACCTGGCCCGGAACACGAGCAGTTCTTGCTTAGCCAAGGCCAAATTGATGGCACCGTGTAAGTAGAAGCGATGCAAAATTCATAAATATCAATAGTCACTTTATAAATAGAGTATTACAGAAAGAGCGCAATCCAATAACAGGCACTGTGAAATAAATATACATAATTACAAGACGTGATCATTTTCCCTTTCTGAGTTAAACTTAAGCACCTGGATAACTTCTCATCAGTTTACTCAATTCTTCTTAATCATCCCTGTAATATCATGTAAATGTAGTTTAACAACATATAAAACATACAATGGATGTTTTATTAACAGAAAACACAGATCTGATGAAGGCAAAAAGTTTAGCAGGATGTTAAAGAAAAAATGAAAAACAATTTTTAAAATAAATAAAAACTATTCAAATGACTAAAATTGTTCTTGAAGAATCTAAGTCACAATGCAGATCTGCAAAACACTGTCATCTTATACATATGTTTAACACCTAAATGGTTCAAAGAAATATCCATTGAAACAAATCGTTGAATAAAGAATTCTACCTATTCTCAGTTCCCAATATATGTAAATACAGTATACACTATACAGATAAAATACCATAGCCCTCAATTCTAAATATAAATTAAAACCTCTCTTTGTTGAGGAAAGAAAAAAAAATTGAACTATTCTGCACAGGTACATTAATTTATTCCAAGTGTATGTAGTGGTTATTAAATGGCTTGGTATTCCATTTTACTGGAAATACTATCAGAAACACCAAGAGAATAAGCATGCACTAAACTTGTTCAATTCTGGTTCTTAGATAATTTATGCACATTTTATCCATTCAACAATAATTTGCTGAGTGTTTTCTATGTGCCAGATACCATGCTAGGCATGGGGTTGTTACAAAGATGGTCAGAACAAATAATCACTGTCTGAGGACACAGGCCTACAAAAGAATAACTGCTACTTGGGTTAAGGTATGTGTGAAGAATCTGGCATAAAAGTGGAGGAAGGACAGAAAAACTATCCTGCAGATCACGGCTTTTTTCTTACAGCTATGATTAGATAAAAGCAGAAGTATATTTAATCACTTCGAAAAAAACCCAAGACCTCGTGTTAACCTATAGGTTCAGTGGCCATTTTTCCCACTCATTTCTTATGTCCTTATTTTTAAACTAATTGACTTTGCTGTCTATCACCTGCATAAAGATGGTCGACTAAGTAAGGAATTCACATGAATACCCTGTTGTACTAGTTATCTATTTTAAGTTTTTAAAAGTATAAATTTTTGTGAATGAGGAAGAAATATAAAAGTTTTGGGCTTTCCAGCTTTGCCTTAGCTCCTTTCTGCCCTATCCATCGTCAGCCAGCAGGATATGAGTGCGACACTTACTCACTGGCTTCTTCTAGAATTACCTACCACTACTCTTTTAACCACTACTCTAGAAATACCTGCAGCATCAGCTGAATAGCCAGGGGTGGCTGCTGGGCTGGTTTCTATTGAATGATAGCCCTTTACCTATCACCCTGAATTGGGATTACAAACCAATTGGCACCAAGTCAATTCCAACTCATGGAGACCCCATGTGTGTCAGAGTAGAACTGATCTCCACAGGGTTTTCAGCAGATGATTTTTTGGAAGCAGATCATCTGGCCTTTCTTCCAAGGTGCGACTAGATGGACTTGAACCGCCAACCTTTCAGTTAGCAGCAGAGTGTATTAACCATTTGTGCCACCCAGGAACTCCTGAATTGGGATAATGATAGCAAAAGGAAAACGACGGCATTTACGGGAAGAGTCAAGCAATTTACCAACACTTCTCTGTATTTATCCAACTTAGTAGCTTTTGAGACAAAGGCAAATATCTTAACAAACACATCTCTAATGCTTTAGCAGCCAGCAAAATTTAAAGTTTGACAAACAAACCCATTCAGGGTCTTGCTCTAATTTACTTTTCTAGCCTCCTCTCTTACCATGTTTTCCCACAAACTTCTTGATTCTTGCCTCACTAAATCCTTTCTATGTTCTCTGAAAGCGTCAGTCATTTCATGAAGTGTTATCTTTCCAAAATGCTATTCCTCCAGCTTGGAAAAGTCTTCTTTACTTGTCAATTTTCATTCAGCCTTTGAAACTCAGCTCAAATACTGGCTCCTTGGAAAAAGCTTACACAGTGTGTTGTTAATAGCCTGTGTCACAACACTTACAATCTCCTTATGAATCTGGTCATTTTTCTATCTCTTCCTACTAGACTATAAGCTCTCCGAGAGTGGAAAACTCTGTTGTGTTCATTTCTGTTTCTCCATACCAACAACAGTAGCAAAAAAGTATCACCAATTGGTGAATCATCAATACTTTGACAAAAGTAGGCATTCAATAAGTGTGTCACTGTTAATAACTTCAGTCAGGGCTTACTAAATCTATTTCATCTGTTCCCAGTGAGCCTGAAGATGGGGCAGGAAAGAATAAGGCCCTTTTGTAGAGTCCACTCTAGCTCCTTTTTGAGTCCACCTGATGAGTGGTGAATGTGATATTCACTGTAGTAAAAACATCTGAATCCTAGAACCACTAGCACTTGCATTTAAATCTTACTTCTGATTCTTCATGATGTTAATACGGAAGAGATCTTCTTTGGGAGACTGTGTAAATAACTTAAAGGCAAATATCTCAGTTTGGTCCCTTTTTGTACTGTTGATCCATATTCAGAAAGTCCATTTGAGATATTACTTGCCAGAATATTCTGTGTTGATTTGAAAACTAGACATACTTCTTTTCAGCAATACATCAAAATGATGTAAGTCACTTTAGCAACTGGTGTTACATGGAAATTTTAAAAATAAAATGTACTTCCATAGACATCCAAGTACTGCAGTGCCTCATTCAGCCAGTGTTATTTGGCTTCTCTTAAAATAATATAAATTACTTATCCAGAATTATCAAGGAATGAGGTACATTACAAACCAGATTTTTCTGGATAACAAGTTTCATGAATATCACATCTTTTCAAGGTTTTAAATATTCTAAAAATGGATATACATCGCATAATATTACACAGCCCTTCCCCTTTTTTTAAAACAGTACAATGAATATAATTTCACTTTTTCTTGGTGATTCTAGGTCATTATTATTAATATCAATTACTATGCACCATTCTGTAAACAACAGTAAACTGAAGGGCTATTGATAAATGTAAGGCTATTTGCCTTTATCCTAAATGGATTTAGGTTGTTTTTATGGTTCTTTGGCTTTTATTTTCTATCTCCTCCCTTTACTCACTGTTACAAACAGCCTTACATTTATCAGTAGCCCTTAAGGGTACCATTGTTTACAGGATATGGATAGTACAGTAACTGACATTGATAACAAGACCCTGAATCATCAAGAAAAAGTGAAATCATATTCATTCTACTGTTTAAAAAAAGGGGAGGGGGTGTAATATTATGCGATACATATCCATTTAGAATATTGAAAATCTTAAAGAGATGTGATGCTTATAAAACTTGTTTTCCAGAAAAATCTGGCTTTTGAAGTACCTCCTTCCTTGATGGTTATTTTTCAGACAACTGTCTAGGGAGGGCCTGAGAATGGGTAAGTTCTAGGGCGCTAACAATGTGAGCTTTGTGACTACAACTTGGTAGTCAGAGAGCCTTTCCCTCATTATTTCTGTCTATGTGGTGGCTGAGGTTGTTAGAAGGCCAACAACTGAGTAAGTGATTTGTAAGTAGTACTTGCATTCATGTATATGCATCACTGGTTTATTACTTTTACTCAAAAATAATTGGTCTTATTATCAAGACGAGCCTTAAATTAGCTGTCAACTTATTATTTAAATATAAGTGAAAGTTGTGGCTCCAAATTAGTACAAATGTTAAATGCCCAGTCATGAACTTTAGACTCAAATATAGGAAGTATTACAATGTTACCACATTACAGAGGGATGGTCTTCTTTAGTCACTGACTTAAAAAAAAAAAGAATTCATCATTTTATTCCAGCACAATGGTATGCAAACATCAAATTCTAAATCAACCCTTTTCAACAGACTCCGCATATGGGTAGTGAATATTATTATACTGATCTCTGCTTCACTAGGAAAACAAGAAGTGAAGGAAGAAAAAAAAAACTCTACATTCATAAAAAAAAGTAGCTACATCTATGAAACACAGAAATTTAATACAAAGGCACTAAACCTGATATTTTAAAGTTTCTGTCTTAATTTGGTTAGAATATTAATCTAATGCTTGTGATCTTTAAAAAGTGAGAAAATTTATTAAAAAATCAGAAAAATGTCACATTTACAGATATCCACAAACTCTACAAGCCCCTAAGATACAAGAAAAGGAAATCTTGCTCCTCAGGATTAATCCAAAATAAAATACCCATACCAGGTTTCAGAAGTGAACATCAATTTATATATCACAAAGTATCAGTTCTAAAGAGCATCACAAGTAAAAAAATTTAAAAAGGCATTGCAATAAATAAATAAAGAATAGGCTGTTATTACTGACTTGGCCGAATTAAAAGAAACAGACTCTTTTAAAAAAATAGAAAAGTATTTCTACTTTATATTGGTTGCAGTTCTACCTAGAATAATTATTTTCAAGTGTAAAAACAATTTTAATAAAATGATATGACTAGAAAGTAAGTATATTTCTTGCCCAATAAAACAAAGGAAAAGAGATTTAATATGAGTTACTCAGAGTTACATCAAAAGGATCGAAACGAGGCCTGCAACTGGTAGTCACCAGAACTGATCACATACAGCTTTTCCTCCTCAGCATTCTTATGTATTTAATACTAATTCTAAGTACCGGCTCCAGACAACTGGACCAATAAGCAACATCATGACAAAGGAAGAAAATACTGAAGTTGTCAAAGATTTCATTTTATTTAGATCCACAATCAACGCTCATGGAAGCTGCAGTCAGGAAATCAAAGAATGTATTGCATAGGGCAAGTATGCTGCAAAAGACCTGTTACAGTGTTAAAATGCAAAAATGTCACCTTGAAGATTAAGGCGCACCTGACCCAAGCTATGGTGTTTTCAATTGCCTCATATGCATGCGAAAGCTAGACGGTGAATAAGGAAAACCAGAGAAGAACTGATGCATTTAATTTATGGTGCTGGCAAAGAATACTGAATATACCATAGACTGCCAGAAGAATGAACAAATCTATCTTGAAAGTAGTACAGCCAGAATGCTCCTTAGAAGCAAGGACGGCAAGATTTCATCTCAAGAACTCTGGACATGTTATTAGGAGGGACCAGTCCCTGGAGAAGGACATCATGCTTGGCAAAGCAGATGGTTAGGGGAAAAAAAGGAAGACTCTCAACGAGATGGATTGACACAGTGGCTGCAACAATGGGCTCAAACTTAGCAATGACTGTGAGGACGGCGCACGTCTGGGGCAGTGTTTCCTTCTGTTGTACTTAGGGTTGGTATGAGTTGGAACCTACTTGATGGCCCATAACAACAACAACAACAAGTACTGGCTGGTCAGTTTAAAGAGTTATATTCTTCCAGAGTGTTTCTTAAGCACTTAGATGTTCCCCTAAAAATGGCTTAAGCAAAGCACAGGCTTGGTCTCAGGATGAGAACTCAAAATTGTCTAATACTCTGATGGTCTGCTCTGCAATGAGAGAAGTCTCATCACTCTCTGCTATGTCCCAGTTCTGGAATATAAAAAAATTAAACTCTCCCTCCAAAAGAAAAAAAAAAAAATTCCACCAGTTTCTTCACAGAATTGTGATAGGTGTTAGCTAGTAACTTCATAAAAAAAATCCTGCCAAGATTTGCCCTCTTCTTTTTAGAGGAATTTCAATTTAATGTATTTAGTTATATATTTGGAAAATATCCCACAAGTAAAAATAATATTCTCTAAAACTTTACAACCTTATACTAAAAGCAGTGGACGTTACCACGGGTGATCCATACAAGATGATAACTGTATTCTTTAACCTCAGTATTAGAAGTTCTTGAGGAGCAGAAGTTCTTGATTTCTTTAGTTGTCTCTGACTTTAAGAAGAAAAGGGAAAAGTAAAATATTTGATATCAAGACAAGAGAAATACTTACTGGTACTTTGAAGGGTGAGGTATTTGCAGTGTCCATGGAGCTGGGTTTCTCTGATGTACTGGTCCCTGAGATACTCCGTCTGCGGGGGGACCTTTCTGCCGGCACCTCTGAAAAAGACAAGGAAAGAAACACCAGTAAGAATCTGAAATTTAGGCTCTTTCACTAAATTGTAACGATATTTTTTTTTCCCACAAAAGTGAGTGTGCTTAAAAGGTGTATTATATTCTATCTTCATACAATTTATCTCTTTTTCTCTGTGGCGTCTGAACTATCAAGACTCTAGGGAGATTTGATCACAGTTAAGAATCTGTTCTAGTGTGACAGTTTTTATTTTTACCTGTGCACTTATAAAAAATAATTTCCTCTGAGCTATGCTTACTATCCATGAACTAATTAAATATTTGCACTTCACAGTGTATGAATCTACTACTCTATTTGTCAGCAATGTAGGAGTTAATGGAATAAAACAAAATTTCTGATATTCTTGTGAACAAAATATAGTCTAGTGTTATACATGATTTGATGGTGTTTGCAAAAAGGTCAAAGTTCAGTTCTGTGCAGATAAGATGATTCACCAGACTGCAACCAACAGGCCATGAGAAGACTGAAAGTGGCTGCCAGGATAAAATCACATATATGCCTATGCAGATATAAAAATAGATCAGCTTCTCCTTGGTTCTGGCAATATGACCTCACTAAGATCTTACTCTGGAATCCTCAGTCTGTTCAAACTGACCTAACAAGCTTCGGATTTTGCAGATGATGTGATCTTCTCCAATTTAATTACTACATATACTATATTAAGGTTACATTTTAAGATTTTTTTTCACAGAGTGATATATATACACACATAGATATCTGCACATACACACGCCAACAGAGATGATAGATATATACATATTATACCTTTATCACAACTGCTTCCCATCTCCACTTCAACTGACAGACATATAGGAATCCAGCTTCTCAGATATTAGATAATCTCAACATGGAAAAAGAAAAAAAAAAAAAAAAAAACCACATCCTAAAAAAAGTATTCTGTGTTCTCTTCCAGATCTTAAAAAAAAACGAGTAAAATGTGACTCCGGAGACTGACATTTTGATTCCTGCTGTTCTCCCTTTAAAAGACAGATGCAGTTTAAACTTCCATTTCTGGCCTCCTGGCCCCTGGGATCCGTGCTACTTCCACTTAAGAGAAAGCGTTTTTTCTCTTGCTCCCTCCCTCTCTGTGTCTTGCTCTTCCCCCTCCCTCTCTACAGCTTGCAGAGAGAGCAAGTGAGAAAGAAACACACAGACTGCAGCTATTCAATCAATCCTTCCGACTGCACATCCTCATTAGTTACTTTTGGCTATTAACAGACGCCTAAGCACTGCTCCCCCAGTTACAGAAAATTTCACTGTATCACACTAATCTGCAGCAAGAAAAAACATTTACTGAAATTTATATTCAGCTAGTGCCAAAAGGACACCATTTTACACAGACCCAGTAATGCACACAAATCAATTCTTCCTATGAAAATTCAATTGGAAGTGCTTACCCTATTACTATCTTTGAATGCTGCACGCCAATTTTCTTTTCCATGACTAAAACATATCTTCTCAGTGACATCTTGATCAGTAAGACATAAGTCAAATTGCAACATTCCTAATGACTGAGAGGTTGACAACAGAGCGTCTTACATGCCTGCAGTACAAGAGAGTTTCACGCTATTATTGTATTTTAAAATTATGACCAATAACTGTCTCTCAATTCCTTTCTAACCATCAGTGGTTAAATGAGCCTTAATGTACAAAGCCATTTTCAGAATTGGGCACACATGACTTCTAACGCACATCTCTGAAAAATAGCAGTATAATTAGCTCAAATTCATGGAAATGGCACAAAGCAGTGAATTTAAGCAAATCGGCTTGTCAAAGCACATTGAAAGAAGATCCCAGACCTCAGGAACATGACTTTTCAGAGTGATTATTCAAATCAGGCACTTCGATATGGAAGAGTGGAGACAAGGCAGGTGGGGAGAGGAGTTTTGTGAAGGAAGAAGAAAATCTGATAATTGCCTATAAAGGTAATCTCTTCTATGAAATTAGAAGATACATGAGATTGGGCATTACAATATATTTTAATCTCTGAATAATGGATGGAAACCAAATTTGGAGAAAAATGATAAATTCCAGTAGCAAGGATAAAATAATCCAGTAAACCGTTTTCCTTAATTTGCAAAGGAAAAAACTTAAAACTCATTCCTTACTTTCTTCCAAACTCATAATTTTAGTTTTCAGACATATGAACTCATTAAATAAATATATTTCAATGCTTTTAACTATTTGAAATTATATTGGTGAAATGAGCAACCACATTTCAAACTCCAACAAATAAGATATTTGTATCTTTTCTTCTCTTTTAGATTCTCTTTCTGTATCACGATGTTATTGGGTCCAGAAAGAGGAAATTAAATTATTCCTCAAATGTGAACAAATTGCCACTAAAAAGGGGGAAAGAAAGGAAACTGGGTAAGCTAAATCAACTAATGACAGAGAAAGAAGTCCACACTACGTCAGTTTCTCTGCATCCACAACAATGCAACTTATCTGTTGATGCAGGATGGGCCTCTGAAATATCCAGGATTCTGAGCTCTCAGAAGATTCATACTATTTCAAAGCAAAGACAAGAATATATACTCTAAGAACCAGTGTCCACTGAGAAATGAGGGAGCAGCATCAGCAAGTGCAAAATTAACAACGTGCATATTAAACTGGTCCAGCTACCTTTAACTTTAAATCTCCAAGAAGAAAGCAAGCTGCTACTATGCTCTTGAACAATATTTCTGCTGAGTTGGAAGGAAAATCTGTACTAGTTCCAGTAGGCCCAAATTAGATGGTTGTGTCCCTTACCCTGCTCATGCTACACACTCTTGCATTATTTCACCTGCTGTAAAATTAATGTTCTTTTCATAGTCACAACATTTAATTACAGTAATTTTTGAGTATGCTTCACCTCCTGAGACTGAGGCAAGAGACATACAATATTGTTTCAGTAGATAAAGGCCTGAAAGTGCTTCATTCACTCTCTCATCCTCTGAAAATAAAATTTTTCATCTTTAGATTAGAAGGCAAATAAGTTATAAAAAGCCCCTTTAAGCTATTAATTTATCTCATCATTTCCTTTGCCATTGGGTACGAACTGAGATGAGGTGAGAGACGACCTATAATGATGAGAGATAACCTCCAACACAGCTCCACAGAGGACACGCATTGAACAAAGCGAACATTTGAGTGTTTTTCTCTGCAGCTCTACCAACTATCTGTGTGATTCTGTGTACACCATTTCACCTCTCCTACCCTGGTCTTCATCATTTAATAAAATGGGTTATTCAAACCAACCAGAGGCTACTCTTGATTAAGAAAAGATTCATGACTTTATATACTTGGATATTAAATAAGTTTTTTGGAAAGGGGCTCTCTAAATTCAAAGTGTGGTATTAATATAGCAGTACTTCCTCAACATACACTTTCTCTTCTTACATCTCTTATAAGTTGGAAATCTATGTCAATGTGCTTTCTTTGAAAAGTATGGCAAAGAAACGGACACCCAAATAATTACAGCGGTAAAGGTACTTTTGGAGGAGGATGTGCTAGTTCAACGAACAGAAGGCAGCCTCATTCTTACACTAACATTGTGCTCTTTAGCATACTACTGGCCTTCAGTTCATTTATAAGGAAGCAAATGTCAAAAAATTCCAACTCTCTCCACATCTACCACGGCCTCCACCAGACTGAGTGCAGAACAACTAGGTGGTGCCCGGCTACCACCACTGACTGCTCTGCCAGGGATCACAACAGAGGGTCCCGGACAGAGTTGGAGAAAAATGGAGAAAAAAATTCTAACTCAAAAAGAAAGACCAGGCTTGCTGGCCTGACAGAGACTGGAGAAACCCTGAGAGTATGGTCCCCAGACACCTTTTCAGCTCAGTAATGAAGTCACTCCTGAGGTTCACCCTTCAGCCAAAGACTGGACAGGCCCATAAAACAAAACGAGACTAAAGGGGCACACCAGCCCTGGGGCAGGGACTAGGAGGCAGCAGGGGAGAGGAAAGCTGGTAACAGGGAACCCAAGGTGGAGAAGGGAGAGTGTTGACATGTCATGGGGTTGTTAACCAACATCATAAAACAATATGTGTACCGTTCAATGAGAAACTAGTTTGTTCTGTAAACCTTCATCTAAAGTACAATAAGAAAAAAAAAAATTCTGGGTCTCTTGCAAGGAAAGGAAATAGTCATACATTTGGGGAACCCTAAGGAGCTTTTTTTTTTAAACTCGGGGGAAGCAGTGAGATGGAGGCACACAACAGAATGACTAATGCAGTGACAGCATCCCCCCAAAATGAAAGTAGGGCTTGGAAGGATTCCTAGTTTTGATTTTACTACTGTAACACCAGCTAAAAGGAGTCCTGGCAGTGCAGTGGTTGCGTACTCAGCTGCTAATCGAAAGTCTGGTGGTTCAAACACTGCTAAACTAAGAGTAAGGGTGGAAACATTTACTTTGCCATAAACATTTGAAAAGATGATACTGGCACTTCCTATATGAGAGGAAGAACCTGACTACAATTCTAAAACTTGTCTATAAAAATGAAATCTTTGGGGGACGGGGGAGGGGTGTAGAGCGCCTAGTTAGTTTTGGTTCATACTTTAAGGAAAACTACTTTTATTTGTAACCATATATAGCTTTTAAGGCTAGGGGAAAAAAATCAAGCCAAAATATACCTATATGTAGAAATATAATCCCTGACTTTTTGAAGTATTCTGGTCACCTGCAGTAATATTGTTATTGTTGTTTGCTGGTATCAAGTCAGCCCCCCGACTCATGGAACCCCATGCACAACAGGATCTGACTGCTGTGATCCATAGGGTTTTCACAGGCTAATTTTTTTGGAAGCAGATCACCAGGCCTTTCTTCCTAGTCTGTGTTAGTCTGGAAGCTCAGTCACCACCTGTTCAGTATTACAGCAATATGCAAGCCTCCACTGACAGACAGATGGTGGCTATGCATTGACCAGGAATTGAACTCAGGTCTTCCAGATGGAAGGCAAGAATTCTACCACTGAACAATCACTGCCCTTGATACATACGTGAATGGTGCCATACAATTTGATAATAACCCAGTAATTTGATAATAGGTACCCCAAAAAAGCCTTGGCATTTTACACACCCTTTGACCACTTCTGGGGGTTTATCCTAGTGAAACTGCCAAATGCCCAAAAGGTGTGTGTATGAGGATATACAGTATAGCATTTTAATAAAAGTAAAAATATTGAAACTTTCTACATGCTGGACAAAGAAATTATGGTATATCAATACATTGGAATGCTATACTGACATTAAAAATAATGATCTATTAGTACAGAAAAAAAACAAAAACCAAACCTGTGGCTGTCGAGTCGATTCCGACACACAGGACAGAGTAGAACTGCCCCATAGGGTTTCCAGGAAGTGGCTGGTGGATTCAAACTGCTGACCTTTTCGTTAGCAGCTGAGCTCTTAACCACTGTGCCACCAGGGCTTCTATTAGTGTAGAAAAGGTGTTCATAATTTTAAGTGAAGAAAAGCAAGTTAAAAAATAGCACTTTAAGTATGATCCTAATTTTGTAGAAATATATTTATATATGTACGAAAAAGAAGCCTAGAAGGACATTTTCCAAAATTTATTGAGTAGTTCTTTTGAGTTATCGTGGATTACGGATTATGATTTTCTTCTTTTTGCATTTCTGCAGTTTCTAAAGTTTTTGCAATAAAAACATATTGCTATTATAATTGTCTTTAAAAATACAGCTCTTTTATAATTTTTTTTTTAAAACAAATCATAGATTACCACTCCCTGCTGTCCTTAGAACAGTACCTGGCATGTGGCAGCTGTTTAAAAAACATTTGTTGAATGAATAATTAAAACAATGTGGCCTAAAACAAAACAAAGCAAAACAAAAAAAGTACCACAAAATATGAAATAATCAAGTTCCACTTTAAACTTCATCTTCCATAGACAAATTTGATGAGTCAAATAATTTTACTTACACAACTATTAACACGTTTATGCTGCCCAAATACTCTAGCTTACCAGTGTCTTTTTTTTTTACTTACATCAATAACTTACTTTTCCTGTTAGTACTTGAACATCTAATTTCTGGTACTTTTCTTGACATTTTCATGTATATGTGCCACATGTCCCCTAAAGAGGCTGTTAGCTAGTTTTGAAACTAACTAGCTATTTGGTGACAGGACAGTTATTGTAGTTCTTTTGTATCTACTACCACCAACATACTTTCCCCCTTCTGACTTATCCCCTGCCACCACTGCAGACCTAGCCAAGTGTTAAGCACGTAATTGTAAGGGTTTAGCAAAATTTCTGAAATTTTACTGAATACAGTGAAATGCCTACTTGTGAAATTACATTTCTTAATAAGCTAAAATTATCAATTACATATGTGTGTACATACTCGGAGATTCATTAACTCAACAATTACACTTTTTTTTTTTTTTAAAGTACTGGGTTTAGTATCTATCTTATTTAATTCTTGTGGCTGTTCATGTAGTAATAATGATAATTATTCCCTTTGATGGAGGGAGGGGCAAAATTTTTTAAAAACGGAATAACTTTACCAATGTGTAAGTAAACTCAGAAAATTCATCAAGAAAGCTGAACAAAATGTAGAAAAATATTTATAAGGTTTTAATTTGGGGGACAATGATGTAAAGAACCAAAATACTCTTTTCACAGCAAAAGGCCAGGAAAAAAAAATTACATGTTCATAGATGCAGTTACTTTGGCATATGTAAACCAAAAACCCATTGTTACCGAGTTTATTCAGACTCATTGCAACCCTACAGGACAGAGAAGAACTGCCCCATAGGACTTCTAAGGAGCAACGGTGTTTTCCAATTGCTGACCTTTTGGTTAGCAGCCGAGTTCTTAATCACTGGGCCACCAGGGCTCCTTGGCATGTATTGTATGTTTAAACATTTCACGGAGGCCTGGTGGTGCAGCAGTTAGGAGCCTGGCTGCTTACCAAAAAGTTGGCAGCTGGAATCCACCAGTTGCTCCTTGTAAACCCTATGCGGGAGTTCTACTCTGTTCCTATAGGGACGTTAGGAGTTGGAACTGACTCAATGGCAACGAGTAAACACTTCACATTAATAGCAACCAAATCCAATTCCTAGCAGTTTTACACACAGACTTATAAAAAATGTATGAATGGAAACCAAAAAAAAAAAAAAAAACCTGTTGCTGTTGAGTTGATTCCTACTCATAGTGATCTTATAGGACAAAGAACTGCCCCATCGCGTTTCCAAGGAGTGCCTGGTGGATTCGAACTGTCGACCTTTTGGTTAGCAGCCAAACTCTTAACCACTATGCCATCAGGGTTTCCAGATGGAAAAGTTCTGCTAATTACAATTATTCATAGGTCCCCTTTAGTATTTTTTGATATTGTATTAGGAAACAAGTGTTCTAATGTTATTCTCCAAAGAGGAATTCTTCAGTTCACCTCAAAACCCTTTTTAAAGATCAATAATATTTCAACAAAGCATGATAAAAAATTGAAAACACACCACACTGTTTGTGAACCCATTCAAGTCACTGAAATTTCAGCATGAGTAGTGTTGCTAAAAATGGGTCCATTTCACTATCATGCTGTTTTCCCTTATATTGTGTAAATGATAACATTAAATAGGATGAAATATGTCAGTGGTTCCGGTTATTAACAAATGAGACAAGCAAATACCTTCATGCTGTGGATTCTAAATTGGAGGATCCCCTCTCAAAGGAGTCTCAGAAGACATTTAAGAAACAAAATTGGAGAGAAGGACTAGTAGTTGGAAATGGGTTGGTATCTTTTCAGTGAAGAGGGACTTTAATAACAAAAGCAAAACATGAAAGAAAAAGGCTTTCACAAAAATGAAGTTTTGTATTTTTTTCTTGGAGGACTCCTGAAGGCAGTGGGAGCTTAAAGATGGAGGCATACAACAACAGTATAAAGGAAAAGTGACAAGAGCCAAGAAAAGAAAATTACATAGCACATTTATATAGCGGCTATCACTGTAACACCTGGGCATATTATGCATTTATATAGCGGCTAACACCATAACTCCTGGATGTATTATAGATTTCATCCACCATTTTCAGCAGGCCATTTTCTGCTGTATCCCATTTTTACTGCTTTAAAGCCTGTATGCTGACAGTCATCACCATTCAGCTGCTCTGAAATACAAATCCCTAGAGCCACTTTAATTTTATCCAATTTGTATCACTTAGACTGCAGTACTTCATTCAAACAAGCAGTCCTTTCAAGTTTGCATGCCCCTGACACTTACTTCAATACATACAAATTGGTGGTAAGTACAGAAATGTGAATTCTCAGAAAGTAAAGCTATCCTGTCTCCCCCACCTTCTCTCTTCCAAGTTTATTCTTTGACATTTTGTTTATTTTAAACATTTCTTCCTGATCAAGCAATCTGAAGACCCACAAATATTTCATTTCTTCAACTTAGTGCTTCACATGATGAGGCTGTATAATATAGTAGAGAACATTTTTAATGCAAATGACACTTTCAGCTAGAAAGGCTAAGAAAATGGCTCAAGGATAATTACATGGTATCTGAAGTTTCAAATAGAAAGCACATCTCTGGTTCTTAGTGATAACAATGAGGGATCCTAATAATAACAATAAAAACATAATAATGGTAATACCACCAAACTATCATTTATTAAGCCTTATTACATGCTAAGCATTTTATATGGGTAATCCCTTCTATCCTCACTACAATCCTTTGCACTCGGAATCCTCATCCTCCATTCTCTGGGTAAGGAAACGAGGAGAAATTCTATTGTTCTGCCTGTTTGCGTGGCCGGTAAAGGGCAGAATCAGGATTTCAACCTATGCGGTCTCGATCTAGAGCCTGTATTTTTAACGACGATGCATGTTATACTACTCTCTTTGCATTTTGTATAATGGGCTATAATTGAGATAAAGATAAGTAATCATGGAGACTCCAATTATCTCACTTCTTCCTAAAAAAACACTCCAAAGACTTTAACAATATGCACCTGACTTTTCATATTTTGAGAATAAATAAATCAACCCACAGCAAAGCAAAGTTTCAATCCTGGAACACTGATGGTAGTAAGAATATGCTAGCCAAGAAACAGAAAGATGAGGTAATGGGGTAAAGAGGTAGAAAATTTACTTGATTGATAATAAATTATATATATAATAGTGAAATAATTTGAACAAAACAGGAAACAAGCTATAAAGAATATATACTACTGATTCCTTGAATTAACAAAACAAACCAAAAAAAGCCCTCCAAAACAACCTGCCCTTCAGTCTCTCTAAGGAGTGTCACCAATGATTATTAATCTTCAGTACACCGGAGCGGGAAGATAACTTGTTGTTAGGTGTCATCGAGTTGGTTCTGATTCCTAGCGACCCCGTGTACAACAGAACAAAACACTGCCCGGTCCTGCGAAAAGATAACTACTTATACAAATTTTACAAGACAAATACAGATAAAAAGCATCAAGACCTTAGATTTTGCAAAAAACAATCTCTAAAAAGCTAATAAACATTGTTCAGCATAAAATGACTTCTGAGCATTTCAATTTAGTTATTTATAAGATTTTCTTAATCTTGCAGCTAGTTATAATTTGTCATCGACTCTGGAAGACAATCTCTCTTCTAATCTAGAAATGTTCTTTATTTAAACATTTTCTGTAACTGTTATAATGTTTCATATATAATTATGGATATAATATTTGATTCATTCATAGTATGACTTCAGTATTCAGTGAACATTAAAATAAAGATTTGGTCCTTGATTATATCAGGATCTTTTTAAGACTAATTTTGGTTCTATTCCAAAACAGATACTAATATTGACTGAAAAGAGAACAAATATTTAGAGCACTAATATGAGGATGAACACTTAAGAATTTACTAAGGACCAAATATGCACATGACAGTATATGAAAACATAAATGTTTACACACAACATCAAACTCATTAATGAAGGTAATGGAAAAGGGAGGAGCCTATGATGTTGATTTGTATCCCTTAAGCCACCAAACATTGCTAAATCTGTCTTCAAAATGTCTGTCTACTTCATTCTGAGCTCTTTATTTCCACTAGCATCTAGTGCTCTAATCCAGGGCTTTTATCTTCTCATGCAGATTACCACAGGATCCTCCTAACTGATTTCACTGACTCGTCTCTCTGCTCAAAGCTATTCTGCTCATCATTACCAGATTAATCTCCCTAAAATATTGCTTTCTTGATGTAATTACCCTCCTAGAGATCTTAGGATAGTCAGTCTGGCATTGAAAGAAAGAAAAAAAAAATCACCTGGCCCTACCTGACATATTCATTCTCTTCTGTCAAATTCCTCAACAAACTGTCTCATTCAGATAATCTCTGATCTGCGACTCGCCATACTCACTCCTGTCTTAACTAATGCTTTGCATCTCTCTCTCAAAATTTAGGAGACTTTCAATAACAATTTAAATTCACCTACTTCCATAAAACCAGGCTTAAGTATTCACATTCCTTTCTTTGATTTCCAATCAATACATTTATATAAATTCATACGACTTGATTATATGTTCTCTTGTTTGGGGTCTCAAATTATATTCCTGCCCAATACTTGGTCTTGTGATTCCAGATTTGAATGATGATGATCCTGTCTAGATTTTCAAATAAAATACTTCTTAATAGAATTTTCTCAATTTTAAGCATTTCTCCACAATGTTTTCTTAAACCATCTACACTTTCGCTTGTCTGCCAAAAATCCAGTTACTGTCAAGTCGATTCTAACTCATGGTGACACCATGTATGTCAGAGCAGAACTGTGCGCAACAGGGTTTTCAGTAACTAATTTTTTTCAGAAGTACATCACCAGGGCTTTCAGCAGCCGAGTGTGTTAACTATTGATACCACCCGGGGACTCCAGGGAGTATTAAGACAAAATAAAATACAACAATTAGTAGCAAATACATTGTAACTAAACAACTAAAAAACATTTAATCATACTTAGCCCGGATCTTTCTTCCCTTTAACAGACACATGTGCTCATAATTATGATTCTATTAGGTTGAACAATATAGAATTGCTATTTTCTGTAGGTCAAAAATGGTAAAATATCGGTATTTTATACTATTCAATTTAATAATACATAATAAAATTAATGATAAAAATTTCTAGTTATTTTAATTCATGTATGGAATTAAACTCAACCAGCTGTTCAAGTTTACATCATTCTCCTTTTATTTATATTAACTTGTATCTTCAGCTGTTATTCAGATTTTGACAAATAAGCTTTATGAGAAATTAGGTTAAATTTTAAGGTTTTCCTTCCATGTATCATTCTATTAGAAAGTGTACAAACGTCTAACTCTTGTTAAGAAGCACACTTAACAGAACCATGACCACCTGAAAGACTCAGCACGGATTTAATCGCCATGCTTAAGTTTCAAAATGATTAGATACTTTTTAATTGCTTATTTTTAAATTTGGACACAAGAATGCCAATTTCTTCATTTGAGATGAAAAAGCTGAACTGTTAATCTGGAAATACTAATGCAAGTGTGACTTGGCATTCATTCATTTTCTGAAGTCAAGCCATAGGAGAGACTGAACCACAATCAGTGGTAGATGTTAAACTACCAATTTAATGGTTATAGGTTGCAGGACTATTAAGGTTTTCTATTTCTCCCATACCCACTGCCATCGAATCGATTCCAACTCACAGAGACCCTGAAGAACAGAACAGAACTGAACTGCCTCATAGTTTCCAAGGCTGTAATCTTTATGGGAGCAGACTGCCATATCTTTCTCCCTCAGAGCTGCTGGAGGGTTCTGAATGTCAACCTTTAGGTTGGCTGCTGAGCACTTTAACCACTGTGTCGACAGGACTCCTTATTTTTTCTATATTCTATATTAATCATATTTTTCTTTAAAGTGTCTATTTTGTCTAAATTTTCAAATTTATTATTATAAAGCTGTTCATGATAGTCTCATATTCAAATTTCTTTTCCTATAATTATGCCCCTGTTCTTATTTCTAACATAATGGTGTTTTCTTTTTTGTCTTGATGAATCTTGAGAGTTGCATCTATTTTCATTAGACTTTTTAAAGAAACAACTCTTGGTATTGTTGACTCTATTAAGTTGATTTCTCTTCTTCATTTTATCATCTGTTGCTATGTTCATTCTTTCTTTCAATAAACTTTCATTGGAGTTTTTTCTTTTTCTACTTTGTTAGGTTGAACTCTTAGCCCGTTAATTTTCAGCCTTTCCCCTTTTCAATATAAACAATTAAGACTATAAATATCCCCTAGCTACGTTAGCAACATCTCACAAGTTTTGATATAAAATATTTTCAGGATCATTGAGTTCTAAGTATTTTATAATTTCCATTGCGATTTCTTCTTTGACTAAAAAGTTATTTACAAGTAGCTTTTGAAATTTATAAAAATAAAGGTTTTAAGCTAAATTTTTTGGTAACTACTTTCTAAAATAGTTCAACAATGATCAGAGAATGTGATCCATATGATATGAAAATTAGGGTTTGCCGACATTTGCTTTATGCTCCAGTCTTTTGTCAGTTTTCACAAAGACTCCATATGTGCTTGAGAAGAATGTCTAATTGTTGGAGTCAGGATTCTATATATGCCAATTAACTCAAGCTTACTGTGTTTTTTTTACATCCTTGACATCCTTATTAATTTTTTATAGACATGATTGTAGATTTATCAATTTGTCCTTACAGTTCTGCCAAGTTTTGCCTAATAAACTTGAGGCTTTGTTACTGGGTACATGTAAGCTTAGAACTGTCATTTTCTGGGTAATTTATACATTCTATGATTACATAAGGGCCTCCTTTATTCCTGGTAATGCTTTTTGACATGAAGTTCCATTTTATTTCACTTTCATAGCTATACCAGCTCTCTTTTAATTAGTATTTGCAAACCTTTGACTTTCATAAGGACCCTCCTGGGGTCCTTATATTTTAGATGCCTCTCATTAGCAGCATTTAAAAATAATCCATTCTCACAATTTTTACCTTTTAACATTTTCATATATTGTACTGTTTCTTCTGATACACTTGGATTTTGTTTTTACTATCTTGCTGTGTTTTCTGTTAACTCTTTTATGCTTTTTTTCTGATTTTTTGTCTTTCCTGAGATTGAACAAGGTTTTAAAATTTCATTTTCTATCATGGGACATCCCAGTTAACTGGCCTAATAATGTATTTAGTGGCTCTGTTCTACCTCTTAATTCTTTGTGTAGTGCCTGGGGTCTTAGAAGCTTGCAACCTCAAAAAGATTTAATGCTTAGGAATAAATCCAACTAGGGGTATAAAAGAAAACAACAAAACACTCCTGCAAGAAACCAAAAGAGACCTACATAAATGGAAAAACGGATCATGCTCGTGGATAGGAAGACTTAACACATGAAAATGTCAATACTACCCAAAGCAGTCTACAAATATAATGCAATCCTGATCCAAATTCCAAGATTCTTTGAGGAGGTGGAAAAACTTATCACCAACTTTATACAGAAAGGAAAGAGGCCCTGAATAAGCAAAGCATTACTTAAGATGAACAAAGAAGGAGGCCTATACTCCCCAATCCCAGAACCTACTATACAGCCACGGTAGTCAAAACAGCCTGATACTGGTACAACGATAGACACACAGACTGAAAGAACAGAACTGAGAACCCAGAATTAAATTCATCCACCTATGGATCTTTGAAAAGGGTCGCAGTGCATTAAATGGGGAAGAGATAGTCTGTTTAGCAAATGGTGCTGGCAAAACTAGATATTCATTTGCAGAAAAATGAAACAAGATTCATACCTCACACCATACACAAAAACTGACTCAAAGTGGATCAAAGACCTAAAAGTAAAACCTGAAACTATAAAAATCGTGAAAGAAAAAATAGGGACAACACTAGGCACCCTAAAATACAGTATAAATAGAATACCAAACATAACTAAAATAACTAAAAATGTACCAACACCAGAAGATAAGCTAGATAACTGGGATCTTTTGGTGAAGTCAAAAGACTTCACCAAAAGAGTAAAAAGAGAACCCACAAACTGGGAAAAAATTTTTGGCTATGATACATCCAACAAGGGTCTAATCTCTAAAACTTATAGAAAACTTCAACATCTCAACAACAAAAAAAAAACCAAACAATCCAATTAAAAACGGGTAAAGCACATGAACAGACACTTCACCAAAGAAGACACGTTGTTGGCTAATAAACACATGAAGAGATGCTCACGATCATTAACCATTAGAGGGATGCAAATCAAAACTACAAAGAGATACCACCTCACCCCAGCAACAATGGCACTGATCCAAAAAACAGAAAAGAAATGCTGGCGAGGCTGTGGAACATGTATACACTGATGGTGGGAATGTAGTAAAACGGAGCAACCACTATGGAAAATGGTATGGCACTTCCTTAAGATGCTAGAAATGGAATTACCATATGATCCAGCAATCCCACTCCTAGGTATATATCCTAGAGAAATAAGAGCCGTAAAATGAATAGACATGTACACCCATGTTCATCGCAGCATTATTCACAATACCAAAAATATGGAAATAGCCTAAATACCTATCAATGGATAAACAAACTGTGGTACATACACACCATGCAATACTACACAACAATAAAGAAAAATGATGAATCCATGAAACATCTCACAACACGGATGAATCTGGAGGACATTATGCTAAGTGAAATAAGTCAATCATGAAAGGAAAAATATTGTAAGAGACCACTATTATAAAAAGTCAAGAATAGGTTTACACACAGAAAGAAACAGACTTTGATGGTTACTAGGGGTGGGAGGGGGGAAGGAGGGAGAATCACTAATAGATAGTAGACAAATATTAATTTTAGTGAAGGCAAAGGCAACACACAACACGGGGGAAGTCAGCACAAAGTAACCATGGCAAAGGAAGGCACTGAGAGGTACACAAGAATAAAGGGCAATGTCTTAGGCTGGGTTCTCTAGAGAAGCAAGCCAGCGAAGTGCATACATATATAGAGAGAGGGAGAGAAATTTATGTCAAGGAAATGGCTCATGCAGTTGTAGAGGCTGGCAAGTCAATACACAGGTCAGGCATCAAACTGAAGGCTTCTCCTCACTCATGCAGCTGCAAAGGATGACGAACCCAAGACCAGTAGTACAGGTGGCAGGTTGCTGGCTCAAGGGCTGCAGAGGCTGACAAATCCAAGATCCACAGGTAGGACTGGAGGCTGCTGGCTCACAGGCTCAGAGGCTGACAAATTCCAAGACTGGCAGGCAATACGGCAGGCTGCTAGCTCAAGCCCCAAGAACCAGATGTCAGATGATGAAGAGCCGGATGGAGGATCCAGAGTGTACAAAACTTTCCCAGAACATCTACATACACTAGATGCAGGCTACATCCTTGAGGAAACTCCCTTTATAACTGATTGGCTGATCACATCAGATCACATCATACAGGTGACTGCATTATGTCACAAAATGCAGGATAACAATATTATTACTTAAGTGCCTAACCACTGAGAATCACGGTCGGCCAAGATGGCACACAACCTTAACCATCACAGTCCATTCCTTGTCAACTTGGCGCCTACACACATCTCCCTAAACCATACACAATCTCTAAATAAAGACAACTACAAAGTCATACTTGTGGCTAATCTGATACACCGAACATGCATGCAACAAAAAAACACAATAGTCTCGTTTACATCTAAAGTTTTATAAGTGAAGAAAACAAAAATATGTGATGCAAATATACAAGGAAGGAATACTTCTAACAAATGCAGTCTTCGTTTCTGCAACAGGTCATGTGGTTGTAACTTATATAACCTCTTCCACCGCCTATTCCATATTCCTTTTTCCCCAGTCAAATGATCATAAGGAACTCCCCATGAGGCCATAGATGTAGACTAAGAGAGGGTAGATAAGTGATAGGAGTGCAGATCATGGGCATCTGAGCTAATTCCTCATGCAACTTGTGCCTTCAGGTCCTGCTTGGGCCCAATCTCATATACACCACTTCCGTTAATGTTGAAGTACTTCTGTGCACGTCCAACTTTATGGCACTGTGAGTCAAACAACACCCAGTTCATGATGGGGGGCTCAGGTTGCATGGTGACTTGGTGGTCCATGGTTAAGCATTCAGACTCTACTAAGGCCCAGTAACAAGTCAAAAGCTGTTTCTCAAAAGGAGAGTAGTTATCTGCAGAGGATGGCAGGACTTTGCTCCAAAATCCTGAGTCTGCACTATGATTCACCAATAGAGGCCTGCCAAAGAATCCAAACAGCATCTCTATCTGCCACTGACACTTCAAGCACCACTGGACAGCCAAAGCTGCTTGCACTGCAACTTGAACCTGTTGCAGAGCCTTCTCTTGTTCTGGGCCCCACTCAAAACTAGCAGCTTTTCAAGTTATTTTGATAAATAGGCTGGAGTAGCACGCCCAAATGGGGGATACATTGCCTCCAAAATCCAAAGAGGCCCACCAGGCGCTGTGCCTCCTTTTAAGTTATTGGAGGGGTCAGATGTAATAACATTTCCTTCATTTTAGAAGGAATATCTTGACATGGCCCACATAATTGGACCCCTAGAAATCTGACTGAGGTGAAAGGTGCCTGAATTTTTGTCTGATTAATTTCCCACCCTCTAGTACACAAATGTTTACCAGTAAGTCCAGAGCTGTTGATACTTCTTCCTTACTAGGTCCAGTCAGCATAATGTCATCAATGTCATGGACCAGTGTGATGTCTTGTGAAAGGGAAAGGTGATCAAGGTCTCTGTGGACTAAATTATGACATAGGATTGGAGAGTTGATAATATCCCAAAGGTAAGACACTGAACATGTATTGCTGGCCTTGCCAGCTTAAGGCAAATTGCTCCTGGTGTTCCTTCAAAACTGGAATCAAGAAAAAGCCATTGGCCAGATCAACAGCTGCATAACAGGTACCAGGAGATATATTAATTTGCTCAAGCAATGAAACCACATCTAGAACGCAGCTGCAACTGCAGTAATCACCTGGTTAGGTTTATGACAATTCCCTGTCGTTCTCCAAAATCTGTTTTTTGCACAGGCCAAATAGGTGAGTTGAATGGTGATGTGGTGGGAATTACCACCCTGGCATCCGTCAAGTCCTTGGTGGTGGTAGTAATCTTTGACATTCCTCCAGGAATATGGTATTCCTTTTGGATTATTATTTTCCTAGGTAGGGGCAGTTCTAATTGCTTCCACTTGGCTTTTCCTACCACAACAGCCCTGATTCCACATGTCAGGGATCCAATGTGGGGGTTCTGCCCATTGCTGAGTATGTCTATTCCAATTATGCAATTACTACAGGATGGGTTCAGGGACCTAGCGGACCCACTGTGAGGCAGACCAGAGCTAAGACTCCATTTCCATTAATAACCTGATCTCCAAATGCCCTCACTCTGATTGGTGGGCCACAATGACATTTTGGGTCTCCTGGTATTAGTGAGAGTTCAGAGGCAGTATCCAGTAATCCCCCAAAAGTCTGATTATTTTTCCCAAATGAACAGTCACTCCCCTAAAAGGCTGTAGATCTTTTTGGGGACAGCTTAGAGAAAAATTAACAGTATGAAATTTTGACAGTGAAATGGGATCCTTCCTTAAGAGGACCTGTCCTCTCTTTCATTCAAGGGGATGTAGGTAAGTAAAGTCACCCAAGTCTGGGAATTGACTGAGAAGCTATGACTCTATTCTGGCCATGAAATTAGACTGCTATTCGCTTGATCTAGAATTCTTCCACTTGTACAGATCAAGTAAATATTTGCCATTTTTTCACCCCTATGGACGCCATGGCTAAGTAGCCAATACCGAAAGTCTATACGAGTCGTACTATCCTGATCTACTGCTTTGACTCTGCTGTCTGTTATGGTAACCATGCCCACCTTGACTTTGTTGACTAAGTGCTGCCACTTGGCCTATACCACCATGGGATCCAATAAGCCCCAATGTAGTTAAAAAACAAAACAAAACCTGTCGCCGTCGAGTCAATTTCGACTCATAGCAACCCTATAGGGTTTCCAAGGAGTGCCTGGTGGATTCAAACTGCCGACCTTTTGGTTAGCAGCCATAGCTCTTAATCACTATGCCACGAGGGTTTCCCCAGTGTAGTTAGGCAACGTAATTCAGTTAGGGCAGTTCCCACTGTCAAGCCTGACTTAAATAAAACAGCAATCAAGGCAGTCTTCAAGGATGCTGGGACTTTCTTCACAAATTTGTTCCTCACCATTGTGGTAAAAGGTGTGTCCTCTGAGTGCTCCATGTGTGGGTCTGTTAGTCTAACCTGTTAAATGCACTCTAACATGCCAATTTCCCTAAGACTTTGGGTAACCTCTTCTACAGTATACCAAGGCAAGTCTGGTACTTCAACATGATTTAGTATAGGCCACCACGTAATCCATTCTTGAGTGAACCAACCAAATAAACTAGTAGATCCTTTCCTAACCTCTCGAGCTGGAACACTGAATGAAGAATCTGTGCTTAGTGGGCCCATATCAACAAACTCAAACTGATCCAGTGTTATGTTCCTTGCACCATTATCCCATACCTTTAGTAGCCATTTACACACATGTATACACGCATATCCCCCAGATTCCTGTTTGCAGGTATTAGAAAAGTCAAGTAATTCTTTTGTAGTGTAGTGTACCTCCTCCTGGCCCCTCACACTTTGTACGTATTTCATCTTTTGGCGTTCCCTGGGACTTAAGTCTAGTTCTAGATCTAGAAGCAAAAACGGGTGATGGGGATGTGTTCTGAGAACATTCAGCAATGTCTTGTAAGGCATCTGCCTCAGGCAATGCCCCAGGCAATGGCTCAGTCACATCCCCAAGTAATGACTCAGACACTGCCCTAGGCGACATCTCAGGCAAAGGCTGTTCAGACATAGCTGGGTTTATCTCATCAGACGGAGGTGGACGTGGTAGTTCTGTTGGCAGGAGTGATTCAATGGAATTTAGGAGCTCAGTATCCTCAGCTTCCTGATTATTTCCCCATACGTCCTGTAGTGGACTGAATTGCGTCCTCAAAAAACAATGCGTATCAATTTGGCTAAGCCGTGATTCCCAGTATTGTGTGATTGTCCACCATTTTGTCATCTGATGTGATTTTCCCATGTGTTGTAAATTCTACCTCTATGATGTTAATGAGGTGGGATAGGTGGCAGTTACGTTAATGAGGCAGGACTCAATTTACGAGACTGGATAGTGTCTTGAATCAATCTCTCTTGAGATATAAAAGACAGAAGCAAGCAGAGAGACGGGGGACCTCATACCACCAAGAAAGCAGCGCTGGGGGCAGAGCGTGTCCTTTGCACCTGGGGTTCCTGTGCAGACAAGTTCCTAGTCCCAGGGAAGACTGATGACAAGGACCCCTCCAGAGCCAACAGAGAAAATCTTCCCCTGGAGCTGATGCCCTTAATTTGGACCTTTAGTTTAGCCTACTAGACCGTGAGAGAATAACTTGTTTGTTAAAGCCATCCACCTGTGGTATTTCTGTTATAGCAGCACTAGATGACTAAGACAGTCCCCATCTCAAGTTTCAGGATCCCATTTCTTTCCAATCAGTGTCCTCTAAGTTCAGACACCATTTCAGATTGGGAATTCAATTAGCATTATAATTCAGTCACTCTTATCATAAGACTCTGGGTATGGTTTTCAGTAATATCAGCTCTGTTACTACAAGAAATAAGGTTTTTCATCAGGGCACAAGTGGTAACTTAGAGGCCATTTGTGTGGCACCTAAGCTGTGACTCTAAAGCCCTGAGCTCATCTCTTGCTTTTACCACTTTGTCTAACGAAAGTAGGACCAACCAACCAGCTTCCTTGTATTTCTCATTTTGACTAAACTGTAGAAAAGAATCAAACATGTGATCACCCAGAGCCTTGACTTTCCCCAATAGTTGATCTATTGGTGGTGATATTTTGTGTATTTCTATTGCCATCTCATGCCATGGATTAGCAGTGCCCTCTTTACTACAGGAAGCAGAGTCTTCAACATCTTTAAAACTAACTAGGCTTGGGAACCCATTTCAAAAACTCATCCTTATAATTTTGTTTCTCTAGAACCACTCTTGGTACCAAATGTATTAGGCCAGGTTCTCTACAGAAGCAAAATCAGCAAAGCATATCTATTTATCTGTCTGTCTCCCTCTCTGTAGAGAGAGAGAGCATTATATCAAGGAATGGCTCACACAGTTGTAGAGACTGGAAAGTCCCAAGTCTGTAAGTCAGGCATCAGGCTGGAGGCTTCTCCTGCCTCACGTAGCTGCAGGGTATAATGAACTCAATTCAGCAGGTTAGATGACAGGCTGCCGGCTCACTTTCTGTGGAGACTGATGAATCCAAGATCAGCAGGTAAGACAGCAGGCTGCTGGCCAACAGGCTGCAGAAACCAACAAATCCCAAGATCAGCCAGCGATACGGCAGACCGCTGGCTCAAGTTCCCAGAACTGGAAGTCAGATGATGAGACGATGAGGTGGGTGCAGGATCCAGAGCAAGCAAAAACCAGTGAGGTCTGCCAGAATGTCCATATATATTGGATGCAGGCCACATCCCAGAGGAAACTCCCCTTAGAACTGACTGGCTGATCACATCAGATTGCATCATGGAGGTGATTACATTATATCATAAAATGGAAGATTACTACATCATTACCTAACTGCCAAACCACTGAGAATCATGGCCTAGCCAAGAGCTGACACACAACCTTAGCCACCACAAGCACTTACAGTAAATGCTGTAACATATACTGCAATGAGTGATAACAATAATTTGTGAGTAGATACACAGGCCAATATGTATATTAAAAACGTGAGGGAGCTCATATAGGAGTACACTCGTGTACATATATAGGTATGGTTGTGGATACTTCTATACATATACTTATAAATGCTGCATGTATAATAGAGCACATACTGGGCACAGTTACAGAAACTACTTAGACATCAGGACTGAACTACTGAACTTGAAGGCTAAGGACTATAATCTTGGTGGACATGTAGGTCAACTGGCAAAATACAGTTCATAAAGATAATGTTCTATATCTTAGCCTGGTAAGTAGTATATGGGGTCTTAAAAGGTTTGTGAGCGGCCATCTAAGAAACAACTATTGGACATTTCCTGCCTGGAGCAAAGGAGAATGAAGAAAACAGAAGACTCAAGAAAGCAATTAGTCCAAAGGACTAATGTCCCACATGAACCACAGCCTTCTCTAACCTGAAACCAGAACTAGATGGTGCCCAGCTACCACTACTGACCTCTCTGACCAGGATCACAATAGAAGACCATGGTGAAAATGGGTAAAAAATGTAGAATGAAATTCAAAATAAAAAAAGAAAAGCCTTACTGCTCTGAAGGAGACTAGAGAAACTCCCCAGACTATTGCCCTGAGACAATCTTCTAACTTGAAACTAAAGACACTCCCGGAGGCCATCTTTCAACTAAATGATAGACAGGGCTACAAAACAAACAATAGCACTCATGAAGAATGTGTTCCTTAGAATACTCAACTTTATGAGACCAAGAGGGCAATATCTGCCCAACAATATGCCCAAATCCAAAGATGAGAAGGCAGGGAGGGACAGGGAAACCAGACTAATGGAAATGGGGGAACCCAGGGAGGAAACGGGAGGAGTGCTGACACATTGTAGGGATTACAACCAATGCCATGGAACAATTTGGGTAAGAATCTTTGTGGCTAATTACCTCTATGAACAACTGCCTCCTCTGTCATGAAGCCCAGTAGAACTGGATTGTGCCTGGCTACCATGACTGAATACCTTGATCAAAGATTCCACAGAATAATCCTGATCAAAAGGGGGCGGCATGCAGAACAGAATTTCAGATTTTCATGGACTCTAGACTTCCTAAAGCCATGGAGGGTGGCTGAACTCCTGAAACTATTACCCTGAGATAAAACTTAAATCTTAAACCTGAAATACCCCTGAAGTCTTCCTGAAACTACAGTTTAGCTTAACTAGTAAAAAAATTCTGCCATGAGCCTTATGCTCTTTTAAGAACTATCTATATCAAGTCAAACTGACAACAGCAACTTGAAAGATTAGATAGGAACCTTAGAGGGCAGTGAGTTTATGTTACTGAGGGAGGAGCAATACAGAAAAAGGGGTGAGAATGGTTGCACAACTTGAAGAATGTAATCAATGTCCCTTAATTGTACATACAGAAACTGTTCAATTGGTGTATGTGTTGTTGTGTATATCTGCAACAACAAAAAATTTTTTTGACAGAAAAAAAAAATCCATTTTCTCCTCTACTCCTTTTGAAATTATGTACTCTAATTTTATTCTTTAAGCAGTTGTCTTTAACGTTTTAACACATATACTTAAAGCCTAAAACTAATCATGATTTCTATCCTTTCCCTGACTAATTCATGACCTTAAAATATTTCAACTCCAGTTACCTCCCTCCTGTCTTATATATTACAGTTGTCCACTATTTTAGTTCTGTCTGATTAAGACTGTGGTTATGTATTCTCAGGGGATTTTATTCCCTTCTCCCCTACATTACCCGCCCCCACCCCCATTATAGACTGAAATAAGTTTTTTTTTTTTTTTGGTCTATTTTTGTCAGTGAGTAATTTATTTCTTGATCCAGTTTCCCCGAGGGTGTAGCCCATCAAGAGACCCAGTGGTGTCACTAGGGTTAGTGTCACCCAGTGTGGTAACTCATGGTGTCAGCTCTCTCCCATGGACCTCCTCTGTGCCAGGCCATACAGAATCCTTAGTAATGCTTTTTATATGGTTACTCGTACATTGTAATTCCCATATATCACTGCTTCTTTCCCTTTAATTGCTACTTCATTCCCAAGAAAGTTATCGATCACAAATATTACCATAACATTGTTGCTAAAACACCAGAAAATTTTACAAAATCAGCGACTATAAAAACACCGGCAACAACGAAAACAGCGGCGCGCACTTGTAGTGCATGCAGAGGAAACCATGCGATCTGAAGCACCGCTGTAATTAGCTAATAGTGGCAGCTCTGACTGGAGCATATTAGAAGGTTCCAAAAGTACATCAGCATAGAGCTTTAGCCTTGAAGGTATACTGATATATGCAAGTTGAATTTATGAAAAATGTTTTTGTTCTTATAGCTAACCACAGGGATATTTTTATATAGACAGTCATTTTCGTGTTACCCCCTCTGACAGTGTCACGTGGTACAGTCTGCACCCCTGCACCTCCCTAGTGATGCCACTGAAGGGACCCAGTTCTATTGGGCAGGACTGGGTATAGCTTTCAGTTCTAATTCCTGACTTAGTTTGGACACTAGTCCCATCTCCTATCTTGTTGCCCTTAAAACTCAACTTCTGGAACTCTCAGGTTGGCAAATATCCCTAGGATAATTTACTACTTGGATTTTTAGATCTTTGTTGTCTTTTTTTCTCTTCCTGAAGTTTCCTTTCCTTCTTAAAAGTTCAACTGTTTATTGAAAAATGTTTGTTACATTAATATGGCATTTCTAGTTAAAAAAAATTTTTTTTCTAGTTATTTTATAGTATTTTTCAGGGTATGTGGTCTGCTATATTGCCAGATATGCAAGTTTTAACTTTTTGAATATACAGCCCCTCTGATTTTAGGCATAAATTTAGGAATCAGAAAATAGTTGCAAATATCAAATAATTAACTATCATATTTTACACAAATAATGCATGCCTTCTACATTTGTTTGCCAACTGCACCCTCCCCCATGAGGTATTTTCATAAGTGCTGCTATAGCAATTTTTTTTACATGTTGTATTTATTAAGTACCTATTCAGTGCTATTCTGGAAGATGCCAAAATATTAAGAGAAGATTTCTACCTTGTAGTAGGCAGGGGAGTACTGGATGTGTAGACAACTAACTACAATCCAGATTAGGTGTGATAAATGCCATAAGATTAATACAATGGCTATTATCACCTCACGTTCCCTACTTTCCAGTGCTAAATCTCTGCTTGTGTATGAGTTTTCCCTTCTCTTCCCAAAAGAGTAATCCTATACCCTTAATTCCACCTTCACCCCCAAACCCATAAAGGATTTTGTTCTCCCAGACATTTCCCTCTCTTGTAGGTTCAATATTTTGCTCTCTCTTCTACCTAAAAACATGCACAAGTCTCCCCAATTTTAAAAAAGGTATCTTTTCCTTTTTTTCTGTCATGGATTTTTCCAGGCAAGAGGCTTAATCTGTCTCACCACCTACTGTCTTTCTCAGTGCCATAAAATCTGACTTCTCCCCCTCCCCCAACCTTACTGGAACAGTATTAATACTTTCACTGATCAACAGTCTCCTAATGGTCAATTCCAGTGGTCTTTTCTGACTGCTCTTTGCCCTTTACAACCACCAGCATTACTGATCACATTTTGACCTTTTCTACCTTAGCTTCTGTGACACCATACCACCTTGAGTTTCCTCCTACCTTATAGTCACTCCCTCTGTACTTCCTCTTCCTTTCTACTCTTTCCCTGTCCCATGACTCCAACATTGCTATTCTTCAAGGTTCAGTCTGTGCCCTCTACTTTTTCTTGACACGCTCAATAGTAGATCACCTACAGATGCTCAGAGCTTCAGTTACCTTTGTTCTTCAGATGAACCACTCCCAAATCTTGCTCTCTATCTGATTCATCATTTCCAATCACCAGATCTGTATTTCTGCCTGGGATGTCTAGTAGTCATCTCAAAGTTATTATGTCTAAACAGAAGTCACCATCTTCTCTCAAAAACTAGCCCCCTTTCATAACTTCTCTTTCTATTAATACCACCATCCTCTCAAGTTCAAAAATTGTCATTGACTCACTTTGCTCCCTGTACCCCCAATCTATCACCAGTTCTGACAATGCATTCTTTGAAAATTTTCCATCTTTTCATCTGAGTTATTCATCTGAGCTGAGCAAATATTCAACTGCATGTGGAGTGAACTAGGTCCTGAAGAGACAGAGGAGTAAGCCCCCATTGTGGAGGCATTTACAATCTAGTTTTAAGAGTAAATAAACAAATCAATAATTCTATTGTAGAGGAACAAATGTTAAAATAGAGGCATTTATTTCATACTTGGACTACTGCAATAGTTTTCTAACTGGCTTAACTGCTTCTAGTCTCTTCCCTATCTTGCCACATTCAGATATGTCTTCCTGATAAATTACTTTGATCACATCTTTTACTTGCTCAAAAATCTTTGATTTTTCCCTATGCTTTTTTTTGGCTTTGAAGATCACATATTTATTGTCTTACAGTTCTGGCAGCTAGGGCTCCAAATCAGGGTTCTTGTCATGTGGATTCCTTCTGAGACTCCAAGAGAAGAAGGGTTCCATGCCTCTCCTGTAATTTCTAGTGGCTCCTGGCAATTCTTGGCATTTCTTGGCTTACATTTGCTCCCACAGCTACATGACCATCCTTTTTCCATCTGACAACCCCCCTTTCCCCGTGTCTATTCCCCCCGCTTTTTTTATATATATTTTTTATAATCTTCCCCTATGCTTTAAGGTTAAAGTTGTTACTCATTAGCCTGACATGAAAAGTCCTACACAGTGAGTCCCTAAATATCTTTAATATTATCTCTCACTATTTCTTTACATGAACTCTCCACTCCTTTCAAATCAGTTTATTCATTGCTTAGAACATAATTTAATATTGCTCATGGCACTCCTTTCATATAGAAAACTCCCACCATGTCTGTAAAAATCTATCTTATCCTTTAAGATTCAGAGCAAATTCTATCTCTCTACAGCAATCTTCAGCTTTCCTAACTAAAAATGAGGTGTTCCTTTTCCAAACTGTCAAAGCAATTTTTATCTGGATAAATAATTTCACAATCAGGTCTTATTTTATTTTTTCCATTGTTGTCTTGCATTACCATTTAATCTTTCTCATTTAACTTGTACTCAAGTCATGTTTTCTTCCCAGGCAAACGTTACGCCTCTCACTAGCCACAGTATCTTATACATCTTTCACAGTACCTAGCACAGTGTCTTGAACACACTATTTGTTAGTGTGATATGTTACTATAGAAAATTATCAATTCTGCTTGGAGTGATGAATGAAGATTTTATTGAAGAACTATGTGTCAATTCATTACCAATGCTAACTTAAGATATAAGCAAAATTCGAAACAGGAGTAAGGTTTTGGAAAGCGGGGTGGATGAAGGGAGACTGTTGGTAGAAGAAACACTACATGCAAAAATAGGAAAGGACAATCCTTGTTCCAGAGATAGAAAGTTAATCAATTTGGTTGGAACTGCATAGTTTTTGTTTATTTTGTTCTTTTCTCAAAAGGAATACTGGGATGCCAGGTGGAAGGGCCAGAATAAGCTAAAGTGTAAGAAGTTTTCCCTTTATTTGGCAGGTAATAGGGGAGCACAGAAGGTTTTGAATAGAGGAATGGAATGGAATGATCAGGGCACAGTTTTACGACATTTCATCAAACCAGCAAGGCATTAAATTAATGTGAAGACCTGACCATCAGTTAGATTGTTATTGTCCGGAAGTGAAGAAATAGAGTTTAACAAGCACAACATCCTTTGCATACATCTCCTCTCCTAGAGGAAAATCTGCCTTAAAATTCCTTAGGCAAAGCAAGTATAGCTTGGCAGGTTCCTTAAGACATTATCTCTTTTGATTGTACTCATCCTAGGTTCACCATAAAGTAGATTCAGTTTTCTTACTTTTCTTTGGCATCTTCATTGGGAAAAACATGTTCTCATTAATTGCAATGGCATGAGTAAATGGCTCGTCACAAGGTCCTTGGTTACTCCACAAGTTATCATTGGCTGTATCTGAGAGAGTTTTGCTCCTAAGTTCCTCTAAAGGAGTTTAGTAAAATCCTGTTTATAAATAGATGGGGATGTTTGCTACCCATGGTCAGGAGAGGGCTTCAATCCTAAAAAGATTTTCTGTCATCCAGGGCTCAGCTCTGGCACTGCAGGGAATGGGATACGTAATTGTCTACTCACTCAGTGACTAAGCCTCCTGTTAAAGTCTTTGAACAGAATCATGCCTTTGATTTGTCTATTACAGGTTGCCTTCCATTATGTGGTAATTGGGAGATGACTACCTAGAAATCAGCATAATAATTTGTAGGAATTTATATTCTTCTTCTAAACATGTTCTAACATTTTTTGTATTGATCACCTCCATCTGTGGATAAACTAGAATTTACAACTCCTCTAATCAGAGGACGGAAGTGGGGCAGGCTCAAACTGTAGTGCTTTTTATTTGCTCATTCCTATTTATTCAGTCAAATTGATTTTTAGGCATACTGGCATAATGGCGAAAAAAAGAAAGTTTGAGGCTAGATTATTAAAATCATAAAATGATCATGCAAGAGCAAGGACAAAGATGTTTAATGATGGCTCTGCCTTCCTTTCCCATGATGCAGTAGGGTCTAAGGTTGGCTTTACTCAAGAGAGATTTGTATTTTTCTTCACTCATGTTTCTTTAAATGTATGTGTGCGTTTATGCAGGGGGAAGGGGAATGGGAAGCAAGTAGAATGAGACATGCTTCAGAGAAATGAAGACTTAACACGTACGTATATATATTTAAGTAATCTAAATGGCCAAGATAAAGAGTAGGATTAATATCTAAATATATCTACCTGAGTCTTTGTTATAAAATTTTAAAAGACCAATTAGAATGACCCTTTACATCTAAACTGCGTGAAAAAAGAAAAGCATTTATAGAAAGTTAAGGTTGACAACAGAATTAAATAAAGCAGAAACTTATGGTATATAGTTAAATTTTTTCTAATTATAGTAGAGATATCTTCTGGACAGACAGAAGACTATAGTTAGGACACAGAGAATATTCTTGAGGAATAAATTAGAAGGCCAACTGAATTTTTTTTTTTTTTTCATTTAAAATAAAGGTACACTTAATTTTTTTTTTTATGTTTAGGCAAATATTTAAGATATACCACATTTACAAAAACAATAAATTCAAAAGTTACTATTAATTAAACAAAATTATTCACAAATAGGATTTTTATAAGTATTGAGCTCCCTTATCACACTTAAAATATGACTGGCTTTATAAAAGAACTTTCCCAGGCATTTATTTAACCAATACCTCCATGATCAACAACTGTTTTACTTAGAAATTTATTTGAAAACACTTGTAAATGGGAAGTTAAAGTAATGGCTGGTTCCATCTGTCCTGTTTTATATACTCAGCAAAAATCTTACATATGAGCGTTACAAATATCTCACACCTTGCATAAAAGCTACTTCTCAATTCTTATGTTGGCTCTACTTCTCAATTCTTATGTTGGCTTTTAATGCACACAAAGCCCATTCCCACTCACACACAGCAAGCCTTACCATCGTTATACTGAGAAGTATAGTGAAACCACAACATATTTTGGCCAATAGAAGTTGCCTAAATTCCATGAACAGCTGGCCAGATGACATGTTAAGACCGTATGGAGCTAGCATTCTTTGTTAAAGCTAAGAAGCAAGCTGTCTCTTATTTCTCATGGCCAGTGTTGGTGGCACTATTTCTACAGACATAAACAAAACTTTAAAAGCAAACAACTTCAACATATTCTCTTAATTCCTCACCCTTCTTTTACAAATACAAAAGTAGATTTAGAAAATGTGGGGTCTTACTCCCCAACGTAAGAAAAGTTCAGATAACAAAGGGTTAAAAGAACAAGCAGAGCCCTACCGTACCCAGAAATGACAGAAGGCTCTTCTCCTCTTCGGTGCTACTATCCAACCACTCCGCCACATCACCGGGGGAAAGGAGACTCATTCTCCAGCCAGAAAACTTTTCCATACAGAGCACAATTACTGAATGATAAGTGGGGAAAAGAAGGGTAGAGAGGCTAAATTCTTGGGCTAGGCTGTGATGATGAAAGAGAAAATGTGATCCTCCCTCCACTCTGAATTCTGTCTCTGTGACATCAATCTAATATAACGGGGGAGGGGAAGGAAATAGACAGGGTTAAAAGAGGGTGATAGAAGAGAAGGGAAAAGATTTGTCCTCCTGTCTCTTGGTATTAAGCTTTAGTCTGAAAGAGAAAGTCGGAATAAACTCGAACAATGCTTTGTGTTTAATGACAGGAGAAAGCATAGGAAAATAAAGGATAAAGGCACTCAAAGAAAAAGAAACAGGTTCCAACACTGGAAGCAGCTTAGATAACCAGGCAACACAATAGCTAATCAGTTAAGTAAAGCATATCATCAAACAAAAACAAAAGGAAAAGGACAAACTCAACATTTTGTTTTGTTCTGAGAAGAAAGGTTTTCAAATTTCCTTTCAGTCATCCAGGAGAACTGCAGCCCCCTAACCCTTTTCCTGCTTTAGCTGTATCAACGGCATTCCAGCCTCTTTTACGAAGATTTTCTGCGAGTAAAGGCAGGTTGATCAATCTGTGAATAGGAAGCTCTCATCCCTCCTTTCTCCTCCTCCTCCTCCTCCTCCATTCCTCCCCCACCTCGCATGGCGGCTGCATTGATCGACAATAATGGAATCTGTAACCGACTGCCAACAGCAACATTAAGGATATTACAACAAGTCCACTTCATAAGAATCTGAGTCGGTGGTCGGAACTCAGGGGCAATTCTGGGCTTGCAGTCAATAGCTCTGTCTTTCTTTTCAACATAAAAAAGGGTGTGTGTGTGTGTGTCTGTAAAGGAAAGGAGGCTGAAATCTGAAAGATGAGAAGTAAGCTTGTTGGGCTAAAGGTTGAGAGAACCATCAGTGCAGTGAATGACTGTCCTTCAACTCCTGTCACTGAAGTAGTCAGATCCAAATAGAATTTTAAAATATGATTTACATTACATATTTATATGGTTTGATTTAAGATTACTTCACAGGCTTACACATTACCAGGCTGAGAAAAATCAAGCAGCAGAGGTATTTCCAGAGACCCATAAATTACTAATATCCCTGCTCTCTGGAGATTGATAAGGTTTGCTGCTATGAAGATACAATTCTCTTTAAAAAGAGTTTTTCTTCTCCCACATTAGCAAAACATTAGCTTTGTTCCCAATAATCTAGTCGTTTCCTACTATACTAGTAAACCCGACTCACAGCGACCCTACACTAATTAAAAAAAAAAAAATAGTAAGCTGCCTTAAATGAGAGAATTCTTATTGCTGAAGGGTGCTTATTGTTGTGGGCCACTGAGTCGATTCCAAACCATAGTGACTCTCTAGGACAAAGTAGGGTTTCCAAGGCTGTAATCTTTATGCGAGCAGGCTGCCACATCTTTCTCTGGAGGAGCGGCTGGTGGGTTTGGCTCTCCAACCTTTCCATTAGCAGATGAGTGCTTAACCACTGCACCACTAGGGCTCCTTGCTAAAGAGTTACTACTCCCCTAATATATCTGGAATCCATCCCCTTCTCTCCAGGAGTTCACTTTGACTGCAAGTTCTCTGAGAGCATGGACCTTGTCTTATATTAACCTTTGTAACCCAGTGGCTAGAACAGTGACTGCACATGGAGCTGTTTAGGGAAGTTTTGGTCTGCCACTCTAAAAGTTGTAACAGCTTCAACGCTGGCAAAAAAAATACTAGCCTTTCTGAGTATTAGAAACTCTTTTTAAAATTAACCATTTTGACATAGTTACTTAGAAGTACCTGTAGCTTTAGTTTCACTTGATTGAAAAAACGTAACTATATAAAATTGGAAAACAGTGGTAAATAGGTATAAAGGACACTTTATTCAAATTCATAGGCTATGCCTGCTTGGCATCTAAGCATGGATTGATGATCCTTTTGTAATAACTTCAGAGCACACCAGTATCTCTGGAGCTCACAGGTTGAAGATCACTGGCCTAGGGGATCAAGTTCAAACTTCTTGGTATCATCTGGCTCCTGTTTCTTTGTTAACAGGAGACCCCAGACTCGCTTGTCTCAGCCATGCTGTGCTATTTACCTCACTTCTATGTCTCTGCATGCTCCTCTGAACGTAGTCTACACAAGAGCAGGGAAAAATCTTCTGATCATTGGTATATCCCAAGTGTCTAGAACATTATCCATATAAGATGTAGTATGTAATCTGCTTTTTTGTACCAAAGATTTCTAAAATACTATAGCAAAAGAGAATTACCTTTCCGTTTTATAAGCACCATATTTTCCTCTTAATTCATCGGGGATTTCCATCCTTATTAAAGAAACCTCTGACTCAGTCTCTTTCCTCCTGCTCTGTTATTCTTGCACACATGAAAAGATTAATACTACAGACTCCAGGAATGAACAAAGACAAGTAAATACAAGAGTGGATCTCTCCCTAAGTTGATAACTGAAGTTGGTGATTTTTTTGTAACTTTGTATTTTGATAGAAATTTAAACTTACAGAAAAGTTGCAAGAAGAATACACGAAACTTTTGCGCACCCTTTATCCAGACTCACCAATTGTTTAAATTTTGCAACTTTAGATTAACCATTCTCTCTGTGTATGTTATTATGATACATATGCATTTTTGCTCTGAACCATTTGAGTAAGTCAGAAACCTTGTTTGTTTTACCATCAAAGGCTTCAGTGTGTATTTCCTAAATCAAAGGACATTTTCTTACATAATCCAGAGCAATGATTAAAATCAGGAAATTCAACATTAATATATAATTTCTTGGGAGTTCCTGGGTGGTGTAAATGGTCCATGTGCTTAGCTGTTAACCAAAAGGTTGGAGGTTCAAGTCTACCCAAAAGTACCTGGGAAGAAAGGCCTGGAAAACTCCTTCTGAATATATCAGCCATTAAAGTCCTATGGAGCACAGTTCTACGCTGATACACAGGGGGTCACCATGAGTCAGAATTGCCTTGAAGCAACTGGTTTATATAAATTCTATTTCAATATTATAAGTGGTATTATATGATATTATATTACATGATTGCTTAATATAAGTAATCTTCCGTTGAAGAGCAGTATAAAAATGTAAGGCCGTAACACTATTACAAAACAGATGCTCAAAAGAAATGTGCCATTCAAAGACAAGAGGTAGATTCTGATAAAAAAACAAACAAACAAACTGATGATTAAATATGATTCCTTAAACATGTTTCAAAAAGACTCAGAAAGTAGCTAAAGTATAATTACTCTTGAAGGAAAAATTTTAATTTTTATTGTGCTTTAAGTGAAAGTTTACAAATCAAGTCAGTCTCTCATACAAAAATTTACGTATACCTTGCTAAACACTCCTAATTGCTCTCCCCCTAACGAGACAGCACACACTTTCCCTCCACTCTCTCTCTTCGTGTCCTTTAAGGCAGCTTCTGGCCCCTCTGTCCCTTCATCTCCCCTCCAGACAGGAGATGCCAACATAGTCTCATGTGTCTATTTGATCCAAGAAGCTCGTTCTTCATCGATATCATTTTCTATCCCATATTCCAGTCCAATCCCTGTCTGAAGAGTTGGCTTTGGGAATGGTTCCTGTCTTGGGCTAACAGAAGGTCTGGGGACCATGACCTCCGGGGTCCTTCTAGTCCCAGCCTGACCATTAAGTCTGGTCTTTTTATGAGAATTTGGGGTCTGCATCCCACTACTCTCCTGCTCCCTCAGGGCTTCTCTGTTGTGTTCCCTGTCAGGGCAGTCATCGTTTGTGGCCAGGCACCATCTAGTTCTTCTGGTCTCAGGCTGATGTAGTCTCTGGTTTATGTGGTTCTTTGTTTCTTGGGCTCATAATTACCTTGTGTCTTTGGTGTTCTTCATTCTTCCTTGCTCCAGGTGGGCTGAGACCAATTGATACATCTTAGATGGCCGCTTGCTAGAGTTTAAGACCCCAGACACCACTCTCCAAAGTGGGATGCAGAATGTTTTCTTAATAGATTTTATTATGCCAACTGACTTAGATGTCCCCTGAAACCATGGTCTCCAAGCCTCTGCCCCTGCTATGCTGGCCTTCGAAGTGTTTAGTTTATTCAGGAAGCTTCTTTGCTTTTGGTTTAGTCCAGTTGTGTTGGCCTTTCCTGTCTTGTGGTGGTGTCTTTCCCTTCACCTAGAATAAAACTTATCTACTAATTAGTGGAAATCCCTCTCCCTTCCTTCCTCCCTGCTCCCTCTTATAACCATCAAAGAATATTTTCTTCTCTGTTCAAACTATTTCTCCAGTTCCTATAACAGTGGTTTTAGACAACATTTGTCCTTTTGCAACTAATTTCACTCATCATAATGTCTTCCAGATTTCTCCATGAGGAAATTTTTTTATAGAATAAAATTTAACTTTACAACTAATTGTATTCAATGTATATGCAATTCTTAGAATCTATTTAACACCTAATACAATGTTGAGCAAATAGTAGCTATCCAGTATGTACTGAATGAGTGAGTGAATGGATGCATAAACCTAACACATCTAAGATTATCGCTGATATCTAAGTAAACTGAAAATCATTAGGTTAATATCTCTTCTAATTTGTCTCTAGGCTCAGCAATAATTTGAACATTTGTATCAAGAATAATAATAGATAAAATGTATTGTACACTTATAAGGTACCAGGTAGTAAATAAAGTGCTTTACGTGTTTAACCTCATTTACTCCTCTTAACAACCCTGTGAAGTAGTAGTAACATTTTTTCCATTTTATAAATGGGAACACTAAGATTTTTAGAGCAGTGACAAACTCATATAGGCAGTAAGTGGGGGAGCTAGGACTTACACGTTCTTATTCAAGCAAGAGTTGACACTCCTAACTGCTTTCCATAGAAGAGTTTCTAAGAAATTTTTAGGTATTTTGAGGGAGATTTAAAGGGAGAAGGTGAGCAGTCATTAACTGGAAAATAAAATTGTTTTCCTTGATCAATGATCTGAGATACTACAACAAGGCTAAGTAAGTTGTGTAGGAATCCAGAGAGGAAGTGGCAAAATCTGGAAGCCAGACCCCATAGTTTCAAACGGGAAGGGATGAAACGATCAACTGAAATTTCAGAGAGCAGACATGTTTTATTCCTTTTCACCAATAAATGATTCTGATAGTCTGTTTTCACCAAGAATCTCTCTTAACAAAAGGATTTCATTGAACATTAGCTCAATGCTTAGCACATAATAAGTGCTCAATATTTCTTGAATGAATGCATAAATTAATATAAATTTCATGCCCGATCAGAGTATTTGACCGGGTTCTTTGATTCCACAGGCATTTTAATGAGACTATTTGATGTGTGCTTGACAAATTTATCACTGCCAAATTTACAATGAAACTATATCCATTTTTATCTATCATTTATAGTTATGTCTTTAAAGTATGGCAAAGTAACATATTTGGAGGTTTTAAGAAAAAACTTAACCTTGCAAATATGGTGCTTGATAAAGTTAATGGGTACTAACAGCTAGGAAGGAGTCCCTAGATGGTACAAACTATTAACATGCTTGGCTGCTGAACAAAAGATTGGAGGTTCTAGTCCATCCAGGGGTGCCTTGGAAGAAAGGCCTGGCAATCTACTTTCAAAAAATTAGTCACTAAAATCTTATGGAACACAGTTCTGTGAAACACATGGAGTTGTCATGAGTTGGGGGCTGAATTCACAGAAACTGATGACAACAACAAATGAAAAGTTTATATGGTACTACAGAAATGTTTTGGAAATTTGAAAAAAATTATTTCCTTTCACACCTTTTTTTTTTTTTTTTGGACATTAAACACCACAACTACTAAGAACTTCCAAGGCATTTGCTATCACCTGGATTGTTATAACACAATACATAGTGCTCCAGAATGTTCCGTACTGGTATTCTAGAAAACACATTTCTTGATTGGAAAAACAAACACCACAACCAATCCTTTGAATCTCCTTTTGACTAGTATTTGTAATTTGGTGCAAATCGGGTTTTAGCATAAGAAAAAAAAAACACCTGCATCAGTAAATATGTAAAACCTACTCCATTTAACCTCAAATCAGTTTAAATGGCAGAACACCTACAGTATTATTTACCTGGAAAATTCATTAATTCAAGAGTGGAACACACAATATTTCTGGAAAACAAAGATGAATTAGAAAAAGTCTTGTTCTCAAGAAGCTCATGGTCTATACTTCTTTAATGGTATATACTCTTCTCAATAAAAAAAAAGATTTAACATATCCAGTATATGCTTATTTATAAATTATATGCATATACTCTAAATCTATGTAGGAAATATTAGTGAAGTGTATTTTTTATTTTATTTTATTGTGCTTTAGGTGAAAGTTTATAGCGCAAATTAGTTTTTCATTCAAAAACTTTATACACAAATTGTTTTGTGACATCAGTTGCAACCCCTGCAATGTGTCAGCACTCTTTCCCTTTCCCTTTCCACTCTGTGTTCTCAGTGTCCATTCATCTAGTTTTCCTGTCCCTTCCTGCCTTCTCTTTGCTTTTGGGCAGGTATTACCCATTTAGTTGAAAGGTATTTTTTATTTTTATGTAAAAAATAAATGAATAAAAACTGTATTATTTTCTCCTCCCCCTGCCCCATTCTAGCCCAGGATGGACCCATTTTAGGGGTGTAGCAAACATGGAGTACACTCGACTGAACTTCGCATTCCTAAATAATGTCATATCCTAAAATAATGATAGCACCCTTTCTTTCAAAACCAGCATTTCACCTTGTAACACATTATTCTGTCAGTTACTACTGAGTAATCAGAGTCAGCATACAAATCGAAACAGATCTGCCATCTCTAAAAAAAATCAATTTAACACTTCTACAGAAGCAAGACAGGCAGTCCACTTTTAACTCACATACACAGAAGCGTTTAGGTATACTGGACTTACTTTTTGGTTACCTCTTCATTGACGAATCATTTAAAAAATACTATTTTTACTGAGAAATGCCCTCAGCCCTATCAACCTTTGTGAGATTTAGATATTTATCCAGATTCAAGGAGACAACGTAGTCTTAAAATCTTTCTCATTTAGTCTAACTTGACCACTAGTCAAGAGTCATTTTCATTTTATTTTATTTTTTAACAGTACAGGTACAACCTATAAAGGCAGGATAAAAGAAGTGTAAGGGGATATTTTGTTATTTGAAGGAATTTTACTTTATAATGTGTGTACAGTCAACTCCCTACTTAGTTCGTGCACAAACAGCATGATTCTTACCCTCCCTCCCCTCCAAAAAGAATGTTGAGTAGGACATTTCTTATTGTCCCCCAAATTTTAAATATACTCAAAGTGGATTGAGTATTCCCACATTTTAAAGAAAGTGGGAAACAACTGGAGCCAGATTCCTCAGGGCTTATTATGAGGTGGCCTGTCTCTGTTACTCACATTCTCAGTCTTTACAAGCAGGGGAATAAGGTTTCAAAGATAGCCTTCAAAATGTTAGTTGCTGGCTAGAAGGGAGTGCTTTTCCCTGCCTAGCCTTCAACCCCATCCAAATAAGGAAGCACAAGAGAATTACTTACAAAGACTAGGTGTGTCTGACTAGTAACTTGTTCAAGGTTAGAAAGCTGAGGCAGTAGAATAATGGAGAAAACAGGGGAAGGGAGGGGGAATCTGACCAAGATGGCACAATGGCGCAGCCTGCAGTCTTGCTATCTGGCAGAGCAAGGAGGTCCAGAAAAGATGTGGTAGACTCCTATGAGTTAAGTGGACACCAAAAAAGGTAGCAAGATCTGAAGCATGTATGCTGGGTCACCAATATTAAAGAACTATGTAGTGGGCCCCTCTGAAGTTAACACTCCTCTCCCCATTGGAACAGCTGGAACACACAGAAGGCATCCATGATCCATGGCCAGTCAACGGTAGCCAGAGAAGTTGTAATATTCAACAGAGACTTGTAACTGTATATTCGGCTAAGTGAAAAGTTCTGTCTCTTTTCTGTCCCTGCTCCAATACCAGAGGAGCTAGAACTAGAAGAGGAAGAGGGGAGGGGGAAGCTTAGTATCTATAACTCCCAATGCATGGGTATGTGGGCAGGGAGAAAGGGAAAGTTAATTCAGACGTGAAAGAGAATTTTAAAATGGAGTAGACTAAATGGAAAGTGCCCTGAGTAGCACAGTTTGCAGTCAACTACTAACCTAAAGGTTGGTGGTTCAAATCCACCCAGTAGCGCCATGGGAAAAAAGTCCTGGCAATCTGCTTCCGTAAAGATCACAGTTAAGAAAACCTTCTGGAGCGTGTTCTACTCTCTAACACATGGAGTTGCCATGAATCAAAATCAACTCACTGGCAACAGGTTTGGTTTTTTGGCTTCAGACTAAATGGGCTGTTTAATTATTGAAAAAAAATTATTGGATCCCGATTGTACTGTTAAGCGTTCAGCTTCTATGCAGTGACTTCAAGTTCGGGGCAAGAACTAAGGTAAATAAAACCACTTTCTGCTTATGCTTAGAAGTCGGTTCAGGTGTTGTGAGGCCTGAAGCTTATAAAATTTGTGGGCCCATCTTTAGGAAAAATAACACAAAAAATTATAAATACAAATCTCTTTTTTTCTTTTATTAAGGTCTCATATGCTGTACAGATCTTCAGGCTCAGGGCAGTAGAAGCTCCCATCAGACAGACAGGAGAACATAATTCAACAGCAATAACATGGGCAAAAATTTATCAAGTATCTACAGCCATTTATGCCAAAATCATTCAAAGTTCACCTAAAGAAATCATCACTCAGCTATGGCGCAGAATCTATGATAAGTCACTGTCTCGCTTTCCTTAAAGAAATCTTCATGTTTCTACAGTGAAGCATACAGTCAGCATGAAGAGAGACTCTGGGTTTTTCTACAGATAATTAACAAATCAATAAAATTTTAAATCTCTTGGGAAATTCCTTAATGATGCTATATAAAATGAAACTGGGTAATCAGAGTAAAAGGGTAAGCACATGGTCAGTAAGCTGAATAGCAAGCACAAAACATTTCAAATTTCTAAGGCCTTATGGGAATATCTGAAAGGACAATATTTATATTATCAACAAACTGCTGGATTTAAGTTTCCTGGCTTTATATCTGTAACTAGAAAGAAATGAATAAACATCTTAACACAGTATTATTATGACACTACATTAACATATTCAAGGATAAAAACCAAGTGATCATATGAATGGATGATGAAAAGGCAACTGAGAACACCTAATACTCCTTCTGATAAGAAATCTTAGAATATCAGGAATAGGTGGAAACTTCCGTAACTTAATGAAGGATGCCTACCAGAAACCAACAGCAATATTGTACACACACACACACACACACACACACACACACAAACCCATCCAGTCAATTCCAGCTCAGAGCGACCCTATAAGACAGAGTAAAACTGTCCCATAGGGTTTCCAAGGAGCAGCTGATGGATTAGAACTACTGACCTTTTGGTTAGCAGCCGAGCTTTTAACCACTGCATGACCAGGGCTCTGCACACAAATATAAAACACTAAAAACATTTTCATTAAAGTTAGGAGCATAAAGATATGCACTACGACCAATATTTTTCAATAGGATATGGGTTCACAGGTTCTGTTGCATGTTACTGTTAAGAGGTCCTAGAGACTGTCCTAAGACACAGTTGCCCCTACTTTTGCTACGTGAAGTCCCTGCATGGAAGCTGAACTCTTAACAGTCTTAATGGAGTCTCTAAGACCTCCTACTAGTGACATATAACACATGGTAGTGGTAAGATAGGACAAGCAATAAGAGATGCAGATATCAGGAAGAAACAAATTAAATTTTTGCATTAAATAAGACTGGATCCCTAAGTGGGGGTGGGAAAAGAACAAGAGAAGTGCTTGAAAGGCTATCAATTAATGAAACAGTAAATTTAGTAAGATGGTTGGAATAAAGATAAACATGCAGAAATTAAGAGCTTCCCTATGAACCAGTAGTTACCAATTATAAAAACTAATGGGAAAAAAGATCCCATTCAGAAAAGCAATAAAAACTATAAACAAGAGATATGCTTAACAAGAAAAATTTAAGACACCTGCAGAAAACTATGAAACTTTATATATGACAATGGGGTCCACGGGGAAAAAGGACTGTTCAATAAACATAGCTCAAAAAAAGCAGTTATCAATTTAAGAAAAAAAAAAAAAAAAACCACAAGTATAAAAACCAGCTTCTGGTGGATCAAGGACTTAAATGTTAAGAATAAACATTTTAAAATTCTAATAGAAAATATAGATAGATATTTGGAGAACTTGGCATAGGGAATGATTTCTTAAACAAGAAACAGAAGCCTGGATTGTGTTAACAGATATGTTTGACTATATTAATATTAAGAATTTTTGTTCATTCAATGACCTTAAAAAAAAAAAATAAAAAGACTAGTTACAAATTGAGAGAAGATACTCACAAACACACACAACTGTTAAAGACTTACTCTCAAGAACATATAAAGAACTCATACATATTAATAGGAAGAACACTATCAACTCAGTGTTTTTTGAGGGCTTCTTGTAGATAACCTTTATCAGATTAAGGAATTTGCTTCCTATTTCTGGTTTGCTAGGAGTTATTATGAATGGCTACTGAATTTTATCAAATGTGGTTTTTGTACCGATTTAGATGATTTTAGGATCTTCTTTTTATTAATTTTCTAATATTAAATCAACTTTTACATTTGTGTTATAAACCCAATTTTTTTCACAATGTACTGTTCCATTTATTAATATGTTGTTTAGAATTTTTGTATCTATGTTAATGAGTATGACTGCCCCATAACTGTCCTTTCATGTAAGGTCCTATCAGGTGGTATAAAGGTGATGCTAGCATTTTAAAATGAGCTCACATGTGTAGGATTTTTTCCTTTTTCTGGAAGAGTCTGTGTAACTGGAAATCATCTCTTTCTTAAATGTTTGCTACAATAAGTCCTCTGGGCTTAGGGTTTTCTTTGTGGGAAAGACCTTAATTACAGATTGTTGATGATATTCTCTACTTTTATTATCTGTAGTATCTATAAAAAAAAAACTTTTTTTTTTTTTATAGATCTATAGTAATGTAATGTAGTATTTCCCATTCCTGATAATAACTATTTTTTCTTTTGCTAGGCTTTTCAGTTTTATTAAGTCTTTTCAAATAACCCAGTTTTAGCTGTATAGGTTTGCTCTACAGTATGTTTGATTTACTTCATTACTTTCTGTTCTTATCCTTATTTCCTTCCTTCTACTTTATTATTGCTCTGGTTTTCTAACTTCTTCACATGGATATTCAGTTTATTAAATTTTAGACCTTTATCCTTTCTAATATATGCATTCATGGCTAAAAAGTTCTACTCTAGCTAAATCATATAGAAATAATAAACCCATTTTCATTTTTTTCTGTGTTTTGTTTTCAATAGGATCAAACAATACATGTAGTTGAACTTCCATTTTTCACTTAAGAATATACTGTAGGCTGTTTCTGACAGTGGTGGGCTAAGTTTTCTGAACAACCCTCCCACTGAAAACAACCTTAAAAAGTTGGATAAAATATTAAAAAAAAAAAAAACTTCTTAAAAGTATCAAAGAGAACAATACAGTAAGAAATTACTGTGACAAAAGTGATGGGAAAAAATATTCGACCTTCATCTTTGATATTCATTTTTTTCATTCAACTGAAAATATTTTCTAATTTCCATTATGATTTCTTTGTTGATCTACAAATTTACCACTTTGTTTTCTTGCCATTCCTTACTGCAAGTCAAACCTTACAATTGTGACAATTTTCTTCTACCTGAAGTATGTTCTTTAGAATTTCATTTAGTGTGGACCTATCGGTATCAAGCTCTAAGTTTTTGTTTGCCTATAAATAACTTAATTGAACTTCCATAATTGAAAATTTCACCATAATGTATCAATATATGAATTTCTATCCACTTTAGGATTTGTTGGGATTTTTCAATCTGTTTGGAAAAAACAAAACACTGTCAGTGATTTTCTCTTCATTTATTGTTTTTGTCTTACCGTTTCTTCCTGTTTTAAAAAAATTCAAAAATATTTATTAATCAGTTATCAGATGCTAGATGCTATGTATACATACTCACATGAAAACATATAATGCATATATTTTGTTTGTCTGTTTGTCTACCCATCTAAGACGGAATTCCAATTAGGACCATGTTGCAAATACTGTATTTTGTAGATTTACTTAACATAATATTATATGCATTTTCCTATACCCTTAAATATTACTCTAAAACTCCTTTTAAACTTTCTTAAAAAAAAAAATTTATAACTGTAGACATTTTCAAACTCCCACAAAGTAGAAAAGCAGCCTACTCATTTCTCAGTTTTAATAACCACCAACTACTATTTGCTTTTCTTTTTTCACCTATGCCCCCAACTTCAAAAATTATTTTCAAGAGCATGTGAAGAAATTTTTAAATGTGCCATTTTTTCTGTAAATTGTAGTACTAACACATAAAAACTTTATTGGAGACATAAAATAGTATCACTTCAATAAAGGTAAAAATAATTCCTTAGATCACTAAAACCAGTCCATGTTCATTTTCTCCCAAATGCATCGTATCTATGTATTGTTTGTGTATCAGGATCCAAACAAGTTTTACACATTGCATTGTACTGATATGTCTCTCAAAGCTCTTTTAGTCTGTAAGAGTTTCCCCTCCATTTTTTCATACTCTTTATTTTTATAAGAAACAAGGATATTTGTTTTGTAAAATTTACCAGTGAACTTTTATTCAGTTCTTAGGTTCAGTAAATTTTTAATATCTAAAAGTCTTATTTGAATCTTTTCTAAAACTGCTATTACTTTTTATAGTTTCCCATTCCTCACAGACATCTTCAAGCCTGTATTTTACTTATTTAAACGTAGTCAGCATAGTTATTGTACTTAATTTCCATGTATGACATCTTTGCAGATCTATTTTTGTTGTTTATTTTGCTGGCTTCAGGAACATAGAATTTAATTTCCTTGTGCGCATAATTATCTGTGGCCATGTACTAGCCACTGTTTTTCAAAAATTATTTGCAGGAATAATTTCAGGCTGATAACATATATACTTTTCTTTAGGGTTTATGATTGCTTCTACCAGGCACTTAGGATTGCTACCTACCTGAGACCACATTAAAGCACAGTTCAAGGCTTTAAATTCTTAGACTTCCCAGAGGATTCATATCTCACTGTAATTGCATGTGGGGTGTTCCACTTCCACTTTACCTTAATGAAAATAGTGGTGTAATTCGGAGTCTCCTGCCAGACTCTCTACTGACCCGTCCTGGGCTTTGATTTCTGTTCCCCTCACCCTGTACTGCTGTCAACATGAAGGTCTAATATTTTCTCCCTTCACGTTTGTCCCAGTAATTTCTTAATGTACTGTTATCTCTTTGATACTTTCAAGAATTTTTTTTTTTTTAATATTTTAGCCAACTTTTTTAAAGGTGTTTCTAGTGGGAGGGTTGTTCAACAAACCTAGCCCACCATCGCCAGAAACAGAGAGAGCCTACAGTATATTTTTAAGTGAAAAAGGCAAGTTAAACTACAACGTGTATCACTTTATCCTACTGAAAACAAAACACACATACAGAAAGGTGAACTTTTTTTTATAATTTATGACACTAAAAGAAATTTACTGGGAAGCTGTATAAATCACAGTGCTTTGCAGCAATGGTTATACCCTTGGAGCTCGCTATTTCTCGTTAATTAAAATTTCATTATCAAATACAATTAGCAGTTTGCTTACAATGTGCTTCTGAGTAAAATTGGCAAATAATTGGTCAGATTTTCCTTTCTAAAAGGACCAAATAGAAACCTGGTTTATGGTTTTAAATACTCTTCCACTGAAAACAAACAAAACAAAAGACAAACAAAAACCCTGAAATAAAGTGGTGTCATCAAGGACTGACCTAAAACAGTTCTACTGAGGCACAGGGGACAGAGATATATTTCCTTCCACTAGACTTCTGCCTTTTGTATTACAATAAAATTATGTCCCTCTTTTTTTTGTATGGTAGATTTTGGTCTTATATCAGCTATAATATGTCCAAGTGAGGTTGGTATTCATTCCTTATGACAGCAGTACAGAAGAAACCCTAGGAATTATCAATGATAGCACCGTACTGCTATCATTGATAATTCCTAGGGTTGATAGCAGTGTACTGCTATCACTGATAATTTCTAAGGTTTCTTCTATTACACCATGCTTTTGACTTTGTTAATAAAAATGGTCTTTGGCATCTCTCAAAGATGATAAGAGAATGGTACAGGCTCCAACTGAGGGGAGTAAGCCATTTTCCTTGAAAATTTACCTTTCAAAGTTGATCATCAATCAAATATGTGCTGAGCCCTGTATTTATAGGGGAAGGGAATGAATTAAACTCGAAATACTAAAAGCATATTTCAAAATTTTAGCAATTGTAGCTGTGCAAATATTTACAAGTAGAATAATGGTTCTCATAAAATAGTGTGACATTTATTGTTTCAGGAAACTACAATGACATTTCACTGAACTTCAAGTGGAAGCAAAAATGCTTTAAGGAAAATCTCAGGATGTAGCAAATTATATGGAATATAAAATAAAGATTTTGATTCATTAAAAATCTCATTAAATTTCAGCTGTGTAATAGAGACTCACAAAAAAGCAGGCCAAATACTATGTGATTCAGTTCCTCTATATCGTGCAGAAATTGTTTAAATAATCTATTATACTTTCTTCAAGTGATTAGTTTCCCATAGTTTGAGAAAATGTTAATAAGAAATATTCTATAACCATACTGAGCAAACTCTCAGAAATGAACTCCTCATTCCTATAAGGTCTATGACACACAAACCTTGTTATCTTCCCCTGTTAATAGACTATCACATCTTCTCACTTCCTTTGACTGAACAAACCTCAAGCTTTTTATGTATTCACACAGGCCAGATTTTCTAGAATTTTAACCACTTTTTTTGTGGCTCTTCTTGTACTTGTTTTGACATAGCACTTCTCCTTTTCCATTCCATTTCATTTATTCACCTGATACTTTATATTCTAGGTATTTCTGGAGAAAGGAGCTATTAAAGAAGTAGGTACTCAACTATCTTACCTTCTATCTGACTCAAGAGACCAAAAATCAAATCATCCACATATAATCATTTGAAGTATGTTGCTGTTGTTAGTTGCTGTCGAATTGATTCCAACACATGGCAACTCTGGGTGAAGAGTAGAATTGCTGCATAGGGTTTTCAAGGCTGTAACCTTTAGGACCATCTGATGTCCGATGGATCCTGGCTGAAAGCGGAGAACACCAGAAGGATGTTTACCTGCGTTTTATTGACTATGCAAAGGCATTCGACTGTGTGGATCATAACAAATTATGGATAACATGGTGAAGAATGGGACTTCCAGAACATTTAACTGTGCTCATGAGGAACCTTTACACAGATCAAGAGGCAGTTGTTTGGAGAGAACAAGGGGATACTGATTGGTTTAAAGTCAGGAAAGGTGTACATCAGGGTTGTATCCTTTCACCATACCTATTCAATCTGTATTCTGAACAAATAATCCGAGAAGCTGGACTATATGAAGAAGAACGGGGCATCAGGATTGGAGGAAGACTCATTAACAACCTGCGTTATGCAGATGATACAACCTTGCTTGCTGAAAGTAAAAAGGACTTGAAGCGCTTACTAATGAAATCAAAGATCACAACCTTCAGAATGGATTGCACCTCAACATAAAGGAAACAAAAATCTTCACAGATGGACCAATGAGCAACATCATGATAAATGGAGAAAGGATTGAAGTTGTCAAGGATTTAATTTTATGTGAATCCACAATCAACAGCCAGAGATGCACTGTATTGGGTAAATTTGCTGCAAAGGACCTCTTCAAAGTGTTAAGGGGCAAAGATCTCACCTTGAAGACTAAGGTGCGCCTGACCCAAGCCATGGTATTTTCAATCACATCATATGCATGTGAAAGCTGGACAATGAATAAGAAAGACCGAAGAAGAACTGACGCCTTTGAATTGTGGTGTTGGCGAAGAATATTGAATATACCATGGACTGCCAAAAGAATGAACAAATCTGTCTTGGAAGAAGTGGGGCCAGAATGCTCCTTAGAGGCAAGGATGGCGAGATTGCGTCTTACATACTTTGGACATGTTGTCAGGAGGGATCAGTCCCTGGAGAGGGACATCATGCTTGGCACAGTACAGGGTCAGTGGAAAAGAGGAAGACCCTCAACGAGGTAGACTGACAGTGGCTACAACAATGAGCTCAAGCATAACAACAATTGTAAGGATGGCGCAGGACTGGGCAGTGTTTCGTTCTGTTGTGCATAGGGTCGCTATGAGTCAGAACCAACTCGATGACACCTAACAACAACAACCTTTTGGAAGCAGAGCACCAGCTCTATCTTCTGAGGAACCTCTGGGTAGGCTCAAACTGTCAATCTGTTGGCTTGCAGAGGAGTGTTTAACCAATTTGCTCTACCCGAGGACTCCAAACGAATATAACTAAGCAAAATTTTATAAACCAGAAAATTAAAAAGTGTTTTTAATATCAGTTTTTCCAACTTCATGTAAACTAAATGTAGTATTTATGAACAATTAACATAATCTTTGGAATTGGACGCAAGACATCACTGTTAGCAACTTGCCCAACAGGTTGACTATTCTAGATGACACCTGATCTTGATGACGCTTGATCCCAGTTGCTCAAGATGCTTACTTTCTAACATCTGACCTAAGAACAAGCAGAACCAGGTAATTTTTGTTTTACAAAGAATAGAATAGGATTGCACTAAACTAATTTTCCAAGCAGTTGTTTCAGTAACTCTTATAATACTGTAAACCTTAGAATGACAAATGTGGAATTCTAGTGTCAAATTATTGATGTGAACTCCTCATAAGCTCTCTCTCTACGCGTTTAAGTTCATAGCACATCTAGCTCAGCTGAAAGATAAATTTTGAATAGGGGCAAGGAGAGTACCAGACAAGACAAAGACCTTCATCTGAATTGTAATCACTGATTCAGTAAGTCTCTCTTACTTGTCAAGTATGTACAAAGAAACTATTCTGTGTGGCACTGCTTAAGGCTTCCATACACAAGTTGAGATCATACCCATAACTGAATGTGGCATTTTCGATAGACTGAATTTCAATCAGTACTACAAAACAAACAAACAAAAAACCTGCTATGAGTTCATATTGCCTAGTCATGACTCATTTTCTTGAGTCACTGCTCACTAAGAAACAACAGGACACTCTCAGTTTTTTTTTCCTCTGATTCTGCACTTAAAGAATCAGATGTTTTAAGACACTTCATGTAGCTCAAGTGTACAAATCAGGTGAAACTGATTTCACAGTAGTCCCCTGTTCTTCACTAAAACTGATATACAGGAAACTGAAAACAGGAATCACCACTAGGGAGCGTGAAAGAACTGAGAGAACAAAACATGAGTCTGTAAGACACACTTCTCTTTAAAGGCTGCTGAAGGTCAAGACTGGAGCAGAGGGAAAACACCCTCATGCCGGCTACACAAAAGGATTAAGAGAGCTCTGGGTGAATAATCAGGTAATTCATGAACAAAAATTAATTTGACAACTCAGATTGATTTACATGTACAGACTCAAGCTCCTGCCCCCACCCCTGTGTTCTGCCTTCATTTTTGTTTGAAGAGATTTCGTTCTTAGGGTTTTAAATATAGAATTATGCCCAAGAGTTAGAGAGAAATTTCAGGGGAAAAGGAGAAATAACAATTCTTTGAATGAGTCAAAAGGTTTGGTCAATTATAGCTAAACCTTGATCAGAAAAATATTATAGCTATATTGCAGAGCTTCTTACCTCCTTTGAAAAATTAATGTATACATTATATATATATTTCATTAAAAAATTCTTAAGAAATGAAAATAAAAGAAAAATTATGATAGTGAAAATGATTCTGTCTTCAAGAAAACACTGGTCAAAAGAAAATTATTTCACATACATATTAGAGTTTCTTTTCTTATGCCACTCATTTCACATAATCTACCTACTCCATTCTCATTTAAAGTGTCTTTTAGTCATGAACTGGGCAGGCACTGTACTATTGCTTTTCTCTACTGCAGGAAGCATAAATCTGTATAACCTGACATTAATGTTCAAAACAGAAAAAGAAATTTGTGTTCCTTCCAATACTTTTCTCTTTCTAATACATGGTAGTAAATTTTATAATGATTAGATTGGCTAATAACACAATTTCTTTCAACTTAGGTCAATAACATATCAGCAATAGATTAATGACCTTTGATTGTTCCTAGTATCAGGAAATACAATCAGGTCAAAGACCCATTTTAACATCTGTTTGCCTACCTACCTACATACCCATATTATACACACATCATAGCAGTCCCTTCACATACTCCATGTAGGATGAAAGATGAGAGAAAATCTAAGCCCTGTTTAATACAACAGGAACACAGCTAAGCTGGATAGAGCACTATGTCTTCATTCTCAGAGTTGTCAGTCCTCATAAACAGTGCTTAAATAATGGATTCTGCAGTAAGACAAATAGCCTCTTGTTTCCTTCTGGGTGGAGACTTCACTTTGTAATTTGGTTTCAGATGGCTGAGAGCAATAATGAAACTTACTGCCCATCCCACACAGACTTGTAAATCACTGCTGCATTTATGCAGACCAGCTGAAAACAGGAATGAGCAGGTCAAGTTTGAATACAAAAGGACAACATCCCTTCACTGTGCTTATAGCCAAATCAAGCTAACTTGTTCCCAGGAGTTGCAAAGAACCATGACTTATCCTTTTGACAGTGGCTATCTTTTTTTTTTTTATCTTTACGCTTTAACTCACTAGAATAGTGTGACCTCTCTCATCTTCACAATGGTCTCCTGAAAAATGGAAAGGGCAGCAACTTATTTTAAGGACTAAATGAAAATGTATGAAGACAGATGTTCACTGTGTGTTGTGACTTCAAGATCTTCTTGTCCTGTTATCTGCTAAAATAATTCATGAGGTGAAGGAGCGCGGGATCCTTATAAGTAGAGAGAAACACAGCTGGACCTTAGATAAACGGTCCAAGCAGCTGGAAATTTTTTAAATTTTATCTTTTTTTTTTTTAATAAACAGGGAAAGAAATGGCTATGGGAAGATTTGTTTGCTTTCAGTAAATAAGTATGTTACGAGAATGGATACCTGAGTATAGGGAAAGTTTTACTAACTTATTTATACAGAAAATTGCTAGGCCCTAAAGCCCTTAAAATAAATTAAAATCAATTTCAAAGAGTTTTATTTTCACACACAGATATTCAGAATATATCACCGCCATGTAATCCTTTATATAAAACCAACATAGTGACCAAAGCCATTCTTTCTTCCGAAAAGTATTTTGTTATATATTTTTTATTTTGGTCAAGAACATAGTATCAATCTGAATTTAATGACATCCATCCTCCAACATCCTCTCCTCATAAGATTTCAATATAGTTTTTTGATGTATTTGGTCTTTTTAGGCAATAATTTATAGTACCTGAGGCCAGCTGATAATATATAGATAAAATATAAAGCAGAAGTGTAACTGGTATCATGGAAAGTGCACAAACTGAGAATCAGGACATCTGGGTTTTCATTTCAATTCTGTCCCTTACTCTGTGATCTTGGGTTAAGAATTAAACACCTTAGATCTCAATTTTCTCACTGAAAACAGACTGGACTGTAGATCATCTCTAAAGTCTCTTTCAGCTTTAACTTTCAATGAATCAATCAGTTAACGTTTCTAACTTATCTACTGGCAGAGGATATTAAAAGTCTATCTTGGGCAAAAAGAACAAAGCAAGTTCTCATTTGAATGCTCCTACTGTTTTCTATGGATCCAACCTGTTGAACTTTCTGAATGACACAGATTTATTATGTGCCACTGAAATTCAAGCAAGGCTGTTAACAATTTTATTGATGGTCTACATATTCTGTCTCCCTCAAAGAGAAACACCCTTATCCAAACATCCTGAAGTACACATGGACTGTAACCATTCTCCGGTATGTTTATATTTCATAAAGAATTTGGGGGAACATTCAGAATAAGAACCCCCTCTAAATTATTAAAAGAAAAAGTAAATTTTGCAATGTTAATATTTTCCTGTAATTCTTTTTAATTTATCTCAGTTTCTCAGATGGCTATTCCTGTGCTGGACTTTGTACTGAAGTGCTGAGAGGTAGCCTTCACAGTCTTCCTGTGAACTCACAGTAATGAAAACCAACCTATTTTAAGGCCAATAATCACAAAGACAAACAGTCACTGCATTTGCGTAATTTTAAAAAGGCACATTCCTTTTAAGTATATACAAACTTAAAATTTCTGTCTCAGACAGGCTCTAGGAATTCTTACCTGGGGTTTCCATTCTGTAAAGTTTCTGGGTGTCGCTAACATGATCTTTCCAGCATGCCAGTCAGAAACTCAAAACACTTTGTATCCCGTACTTGCCCCTGCTCACTCCAGCACTTCAGCGTGTGCTCCTGCTCTCTCTCTCTCTCTCTCTGTCTCAGACAGTTTGGAATGCAGAAAAGCCGGAGCCAATGCCAGTCAAACTCAATCCCTTTTACTTTTCCAGTTCTTTTGCTAGAGTGCGCTAAACAAAAGCCGCCCTTCCTTAGTCGTTCACTTACTGCGTCTCTCTTTCACAGACCTGGGTATAGGCAATCTACTTTGGGAAAAGCCATGTGATTTACAAGCTAAGTAATTCGTTTTTTTCTCTCCCAAGAGGTAGAAGGGTGGATGTACGCAACTGTGTGTTTTAAGAAGTAATTATTTTTAACCAATCTACTTTAAAATCGGTCCCATTTTAGGAATTAAAAAACAAAGCAAATTTCAGAGATTCTAATTTTGAATATCGTTATGCTGAATTCAAATATAAACTTTCCCAAGTACCAAAACCAGGTAAATACCTTAGTAAACTACATTACTAAGCAGCTCTCCTTAACTTATCACAATGGAAAAATATTAAATTTAGAAAAGAAACAAAGTTTTTATTTTCTTAAAACCCACCATTCAGGTCTTAAACTGGAATTGCATTTAAAAAAGAGAAAAAATTAATTTTATAAGCTAAGCAGCTCTACTAATTTTCTACTAAAAAAAAAAACTACTAGATGTGATGAAATTATATCACAGATACCAGTGTTCTCAGCCATCATTTCATTTTGCTTTAAAATCAGACAGAAGGTTCATGATGTAATCTTCATTATTGGTATGATGACCTAACACACTGTGCAGCTGCTTAGCTGCTGAGGTTGGCATGTCAGGATTGATCAATTAAACAATTCACAGTTTGAACCCCAGCAAAGTCCACCTGCTACTTCAGGCAGTGGAACAGAACAGACATGAAAAGAACACAGTATCAATCTGTTATGGGCCGAACAGCAAAACAGCTGATGGAAACACACACACATAGTGTGTGTTTGTATAGCTCACATACTATCTATCTAATACACCTATATGCACAAAATGCAAGTTAAGAGCTATGGCTGCTAACCAAAAAAGGTCGGCAGTTCGAATCCGCCAGGTGCTCCCTGGAAACGGTATGGGGCAGTTCTACTCTGTCCTATAGGGTCGTTATGAGTCAGAACTGACTTGACGACAAAGGGTTTGGTTTTTTTTTTTTTGGTCTACGTGCATGCATGTTCTTTGGCACCTTTTACTTTCCTTCCCTTTTTCTACCCAAGTCTCAAAGACTTCAAGGTTCTCCTTTAATTCCATCATTGCATTTTCCTCTGCCTTTACTTTTGGTTTCCTATTTCTACTTCAGATGGGGGCGGGTGGGGTCCTGGTGGCATAACAGTTAATCACTTGGCTGCTAACCGAAAGGTTGATGATTTATTTGAACCCACCCAGAGGCTCCATGGGAAAAAGACCTGACGATCTGCTTCCATAAAAATTACAGCCAAGAAAACCCTATGGTGCACTTCTACTCTGTCACATGAGGTTCCTATGAGTTGGAATCAACTCAACAGCACCCAACAATAACAACAGAGAAAGAAAGATATAAACAAAAGTTATGTGGAAAGGAAAACGTGCGGTCTGACGAAAAAGACTTACAGACCACAAATCACCACCCCGCCCAAACACAAAACAAAACATCAACAAACGTAAAGAAAAGCTGTATCATTATTATTAATTGCCATTTGTAATTGATCTTAAAATAGTGCAAAGCACACTGAAATTATTTTTACTTCGTAGTACTCAAAATAATTCTAAGTGGGTCATGATTGCCATAATCCTATCCAAGGTTTAGAATTAATGGCAGTGAGTGTCAAGTCACAGAGGGAGGCTTCAGCTCAATAAAAGCAAGAGAGGGTCACTGAAATATGGAAGTAGCTTCTGGGTGAGGCCGCCTGCTGAAAGGGACAGTCAGCTCCCTAACTCTTCCTATGCAGGCTGAACGTCCATTTGATGAGTACACTGTAGTGCAGCAGCTCTCAGGCTATGCTACTGGGCAACACTGGCATTCTGATAATAAAACAGAATAATGGCAATCTTCTCAAATGACAGAAAAATTCATGTATATAATTTTCTCAAGTGTGAATTTTTCTTCTTAAATTTTTTTTAAATGCTAGAATCCACTATTGTTAGCTAAGTTTAAAAAAAAAAAAATTTAGGTAGCTAAAAATAGTGCTAAATTCAGGTCCCTAATGACATATTCGGAAACCCTTGTGGCGTAGTGGTTAATTGCTACAGCTGCTAACCAAGAGGTTGGTAGTTCAAATCTGCCAGGTGCTCCCTGGTAACCCTATCGGGCAGTTCTACTCTGTCCTGTAGGGTCACTATGAGTCGGAATCGACTTGACGGCAGTGGGTTGGTTTTAATGACATATTCGGTTATCTGAAGGTTAATTTTATTGTGTTCTGCAAAAAGCACTTTTGCTCCCTAGAGTTCTAATTCCTAAAGAAGTCTGAGAACTGTTAAGGAAACACTTTTTCTTAAATCAAAATAGGATGTTATCTCACTATTCAAAACGCTTCAAAGGACTCTGTAATAAAGTACATCTTACTTTATTAGTTTCTAAATCTTTTTACAACTATGTATTATTATTTGTAGTTCCTAGTTTTATGCCTGCCAGCCTTGGTGTTGCTGCTTCTCTGTCTGGACATCCCTTCCCTGTCTGGTCTGCCTGTCATGCTCTTATTTATTCTTCCAAACCCAGATTTAAAATCAATTTCTCAGTGTGGCTTACCTTATTTCCTATCCCTGAGTTGGTCACATTCTCCTTTGCACTATGTATGTGTGTTTTTTTTTTTTAGCCCTGCTCTATTTCCTTCTTCATAGCCCTCGTCGTTACTTAACATATTATGTATTGATGTTTAATGTCTGTTTTCCACATCAGGGCGTGAGGTAGATGGGGTCATGGACTTTGTCCTGTTCCGGCTTATCCCCAGAGCTAAGAACAATGCTTGCCATCAGTAAGTGCTTAATAAATAACAGATGAATGGTTTGGATGGATGGATGGACGGATGAAAGAATCTATTTCACTCATCACTACTTTTGTAAGTATTTATTTAGACTTAGAGTACTTTATAATAACTTGAGGGCAGGGCCTATAACATACCCATTTTTCTGACATCAGAGCCTAGCACTGTGTATGTCATGTGGTGATACAAGAACATTAAGGAATTCATCTCTGACTTATACAGTTTCAAGTCACTAGTTGAAGCCAATAGAATCAGAAACAAAGAGAAGATGGCCATTTCAGCATTTACGCCATTAGGACCTACTTGTAAACAGACTGAAGCTTGATTTATAGAAGCTGCTTTTAGGAATAATTTTCATTTCACCCTCAACATGTATGAACCCAAACGCATGAGCTCTGCTGCCATGGCCAGGGAAATGCAGAGATTAAATCTTCTCCTACAACACTTGGAAGTTCTCCAAGAAGCCTGAGAAGCATGACTGACTGCTTCACCCTTTAACCATCAAGCTAGAAAGTGGCTGAAATCCACATTCATACCAAAAATCCCTTATTGGCTAGGGAAAGCCTCACAGAATTTCATGGAATTCTGAAGTGATGTAATGAATTAAACAATTAGAACATTCAACTAAACACCAAGCATGTCCACTGTGAACAGGTGAGGTCACTCAGGCCATTTTATTTTTGCAAATAATCACTATGTTGTAATTACTCGATGTCACATTTCTTCTCGTGTAAGGAGTTCGGTAGGGTTGTCTTGATTAATCCACCTTATATAATTATGTCACAACATTGTACTTAATAAATGTTTGTATTATGGTGAACTATATAAAAATCCCCCCCCCCCTTTTTTTGTAAGTCAAAAATGGTCGAATACAGCAATGATTGAATTAGTAAGAATGAATCAAGCATTGGATGAATGGTGGGACTAGATACTTCTGAAGGTCTCTTCAAGTTCAGGGATCTCATGATCTTATAATCCAAATATATATAAGAGCATCAATCAATTTTAATGCTTGGCTACCAGCTTGTTAAATTATGGAACTCCTATTATTCACTAACATAGCTTTCTGTACTCGTCCACCTTAAAACTTACCACAATTATAATTGAGTTATTAGGTACCCATCTGCTCTTTGCTCTTTTTTTTTTTTATCTGCTCTTCATCCTGATACAAGTCAGAGAGGCTAAAACTATACCTGCGTTGTTCACTGCTGTATTCTGAGCACTAGGTAGTGTCTGGCACACATATAAAACCAAACCTATTGCTGTTGAGCCAATTTGGACTCACACTGACCCCACAGGACAGAGTAGAAATGTCCCATAGCATTTTCAAGGAGCGGCTGGTGGATCTGAACTGCTGGCCTTTTGGTTAGCAGCCTGAGCTCTTAACCACTTTGCCACCAGGGCTCTGTATGCCACACAATAAGTACTTAATAAATATTTCTTGAATAAACAAGTGGTTTGAAAACAGGTATAAGTGGATTACTGAGAGCTATATCTAAGTGAGGTTCCAAACTCAGTATCAACAAATGTTGGTTTTGTTCCTGAAAAGCTAGGAGAATTTTTCTAGCTATGAAAAAAAAAAATAAAAGCAATGGTCCTCCCTTGGTTTTTTATGTAAGTGAGGTCTTAAAATATTTGCCCTTTTGTGATTGACTTATTTCACTGAGCATAATGTCTTCGAGCTCCATCCAGCAAGTTTCTTTTAATGTCTCCCCATAAACCAGATTAGCCTTCTGATACTGTGGTCTTCCCACTGAATTCTTTGTACACTACGTATTAGAAAAGGCAATCATTGTTTATAATTGGAGTGACAAACACCAAAGTCACCCACTTGTTCAGAAATGCCACTAAAATTCTACTTTCTATTTAACTTCGTTGGTCTATGGTGGGACTACAACACAAAATACACACACAAATACCATTTCTGCTCTGGTAAAAAAGCATTATAAAGACCAGAAGCTCCGCTATTCATATGGTTAGCAAAGCACATACAAGTATTTAGAAAAGGAATACGCCAAAAAAATGACAATTTTGATAGCCACACAATATCTTTAACTTTTGGCTAAGCATTCGGGCTTGACTTTGCTCTTCTAGCTATGATGATTTAGTAGTCTGCATTTCCTCACCTGAAATGGAAATTGGCAGGGAGGGACGAATCATATGGAGTAGGCAAAATTAAAGATCAGTCACTTTTTCAGTACGTACTCAGCCTCTCATGTAAACAGGATCGTATTGCAAAGAAAAATAAGTATAACCTAAGTGTCAAAATACAAGTAAGTCTTTTTCTAGTTTTATTTCAATTGTATGAGTCAGAATATACTAAAGGAAAAAAAGTAATACTTTAAATTTTATGGGGGAAAAACAAATCATTAATTAATAGCAAAAAGCAACCAAAAGCATCGGATATTAAGATTTCAAAGGGTGGCTCGAGAAGACAAAGTATTATAATGACATATGCAAAGAGGTGGAAGTGGAAAACCAAAAGGGAAGAACAGGCTTGGCATTTCTCAAGCTGAAAGAACTGAAGAAAAACTTTAAGCTTCGAGTTGCAATAATGAAGGATTCTATGGTGAAAATATTAAATGACACAGGAAGCATCAAAAGAAGATGGAAAGAATACACAAGAGTCATTATATCAAAAAAAATTAGTCGATGTTCAACCTTTCCAAGAGGTAGCATATGATCAGGAACCAATGATACTCAAGGAAAAAGTCCAAGCTGCTCTGAAGGCATTGGTGAAAAACAAGGCTCCAGGAATTGATGGAATATCAATTGAGATGTTTCAACAAACAGACACAGTGCTGGAGGTGCTCACTCATCTATGCCAAGAAATATGGAAGACAGCTTCCTGGCCAACTGACTGGAAGAGATCCATATTTATGCCTATTCCCAAGAAAGGTGATCCAATTGAATGTGGAAATTATAGAACAATATCATTAATATCACAAGGAAGCAAAATTTTGCTGAAGATCATTCAAAAGCGGCTGCAGTAGTATATCGACAGGGAACTGCCAGAAATTCAGGCTGGTTTCAGAAGAGGATGTGGAACCAGGGATATCATTGCTGATGTCAGATGGATCCTGGCTAAAAGCAGAGAATACCAGAAGGATGTTTACCTGTGTTTTATTAACTATGCAAAGGCATTCGACTGTGTGGATCATAACAAATATGGATAACACTGCGAAGAATGGGAATTCCAGAACACTTAATTGTGCTCATGAGGAGCCTTTACATAGATCAAGCGGCAGTTGTTCAGACAGAACAAGGGGATACTGACTGGTTTAAAGTCAGGAAAGGTGTGTGTCAGAGTTGTATTCTTTCACCAAACCTATTCAATATGTTTGCTGAGCAAATAATATGAGAAACTGGACAATATGAAGAAGAACGGGGCATCAGGATTGGAGGAAGACTCATTAACAACCTGCGTTATGCAGATAACACAACCTTGCTTGCTGAAAGTGAAGAGGACTTGAAGCACTTACTAATGAAGATCAAAAACCACAGCCTTCAGAATGGATTCCAGCTCAACATAAAGAAAACAAAAATCCTCACAACTGGACCCATGAGCAACATCATGATAAAAAGAGAAAAGACTGAAGTTGTTAAGGATTTCATTTTACTTGAATCCACAGTCAACAGCCACAGAAGCAGCAGTCAAGAAATCAAAAGACGCACTGCATTGGGTAAACCTGCTGCAAAGGACCTCTTCCAATTGTTGAAGAGCAAAAATGTCACCTTCAAGACTAAGGTGCGCCTGACCCAAGCCATGGTATTTTCAATCACATCATATGCATGTGAAAGCTGAACAATGAATAAGGAAGACTGAAGAAGAACTGACGCCTTTGAATTGTGGCGTTGGCAAAGAATATTGAATAATACCATGGACTGCCAAAAGAATGAACAAATCTGTCTTAGAAGAAGTACCACCAGAATGCTCCTTAGAAGCAAGGATGGCGAGACTGTGTCTTACATACGTTGGACATGTTGTCATGAGGGATCAGTCCCTGGAGAAGGACATCATGCTTGGCAGAGTACAGGGCCAGTGGAAAAGAGGAAGACCCTCAGTGAGGTGGACTGACACAGTGGCTGCAACAATGAGCTCAAACATAACAGCGATTGTAAGGATGGTGCAGGACCAGGCAGTAATTTGTTCTGTTGTGCACAGGGTTGCTGTGCATCAGAACCGACTTGATGGCACCTAACAACAACAATAACCTTGGATATTAATTGGTACTATCTCTGAATGGGCTCATGAAAGCCAAGGGCATGTATGTGATATTGACTCTCCTCATTTAAAATGGGAATTTAAACATGTGTTTTGGGTTTCTAACATGTTTTGAAAACTTTTTTTTGTGGCATTAAAAAAAAAAAATTATAATTACCTGTTAGGCTAGTTGATTTCCTATTTAGCTAATCTGTAGTCATAACTGAAACACTCATCCACCTTTCCCATATAATGCAGATAATACATCAGTTTCAGTAAAAATAACAGTCATTAGGAATTTGTTTTTAGCTTAATTTCTAAATAATATGTGTGACTTACTGTGGGCTATCATTTTCATAAAATCCATTAGAAAAAGCATAGATTTTATGGTACAGTCTTTGGCATATCACTGATACAAAAACATATACATGTACCATACAACTCGAAATACTACTGCAGATACACTACTTAAAAATTGGCTGAGTTTTAAATGTGTTCATATACCGACTGTTTGGAACTCAAGATATCTTACAGATACTGTAGAAAAAGTGGCAGAGGGAAAGAAACTGACATTTAATGAGCATCTACTATGTGCCTGTGCACCACTAAGAAACATACATTGAATGTCTTACTTTTCCCTACTTAGGTAGTAATTATCATGCTGCTTTTAAACATTCAGAAAGGTTGTTTCCTTAAATTACACATTATTTTTATCAAAGCAATATAAACATACTGTTAAATAAATCAACAGTACTTGAAATCAATTAGGCTAATAAAAATTAGCAGCCTCCTCACCCACTCCACCAAAACAAACAAACAAAAAAACCAAACCCATTGCCATCGAGTCAATTTTGACTCATAGCAACCCTATAGGACAGAGTAGAACTGCCCCCATAGGGTTTCCAAGGAGCAGCTGGTGGATTTGAACTGCTAACCTTTTGGCTAGCAGCCAAGCTCTCAACCACTATGCCACCAGGGTTTCCACTTTACCAAAGGTGACCTTTTTTATTTTCAGCTCTTTCTTTTTTGTATTTATCTCAGTATTTCTAAATAATATACTTCTTATTTCTTATTTTATGCATTTTAGACATTGTTTTGATATTCTATTATGACAGATGAGAATTTATATCTCTTATAATTCTTTTCCATCCCAATCTCTCTTTTTATTCTCTCATTACAGTAAAATTACAACTTCTTGATAAGATATTCATATTCATTATTTGTTATTATGACTATGTAAAAATAGTTCATAGCTGGGCCAAATAAAATGTATTATGTCTCCTTTCTTATATAATATTTGTTATTCTTGTACTTAATAATCACATTATATTTTTCATTTGCTTAGTTTTCTATGTACTTATTGCTAATCTTTTGATACCCTTCAATAACTTCTCAAATATTCCAATATTTAATTATCTATCCATTTCTTTGGTCATATATTCTCCCTCTTCCCCTTATTCTCCTACTCCAGTTTGGACTGGTTAGTCTCTCAGTCATGTACACAGCTGCTGTCCTGGGACTTCCCTTCACCAAGGGAATTCTGGGGATTCTCTGTGTTTCTCTTATTCTCAATTTTTGCACCTTACCTCATGCACAGCTGCCACTCATTGGCCAGTAGAGGGCTGCTGATGCTGTGATGCTGACCAAGTTTCAGCAGAGCTTCCACATTAAGACAGACTAGGAAGAAAGTCTTGGTGATTTCCTTCTGAAAACCGGCCAATCAAAGTCCTCTGGATCACAACAGTCCGATCCCATTGCGCCTGAGTTGGGGGCCAACTCTGGCAGCTGAGAACAACCTACCTGATGCTTTAGAGTATCAGAATGAAAATCAGGTTTACCTGGAATTTTAAGGGCGTTACCCCATGTTCTTAGCTTCTAATATTACTGTTAAGAAGTTAGATGCCACTCTTATTCTAATACTTTGTAGAATATTTTTGTTTCTGTTTTAAGTCCCTGTAGGTTTTTAGGAAGTTCTCCTAACTGCAGGCATTCAAAGTGGATCTTTTTCTATTCACTGTGCTGAGAACTTACATTCTTTCATTCCTTTTTCCCCTACATCTTTGATCCTACTTAATTTTTTTTCTTCATGGCATTTGTCACCATATTGTGGAGTTGTTTGTTCCTGTCAGTCCACTTCCACCAGGATTGATGTTCTATGAAGGCAGGGACTTTTGTATGTATTGCTGACTATTATGACTGCTTTCTTCAAACAGGTTAGAATAGGATGTGGTGCATAACAGGAATTAAAAAAAAAAAATTGTTGAATTAAAGAATGAACTCCATAGGACAAGGCAATTACTAAATCAATCACTCTACAGGGCTCTGAATCAGGGAACAAAAACTAGTTGGGGAGAGGAAATAGAAAAAAGACAAGGTTTCACAGCTGCTTGTGAGTACTTACAAGTGATTCTTAAACCAGAAACAGCCTATCAGTAGTTGCAGTTTGTACAAAGTGGTGGGGAAACACCATAATAAAGTGGGTTTGAATTCTGGTTCTGCCACTTATTTGGATGCGTCACACCAGTATTCTCACCTATAAAATGAGCATAGTAACAGCACCTATTTCATAGAAGCCCTGGTGGCTCAGTAGTTGACCCAAAGGTTGGCAGCTCAAATCCACGAGCCACTCCTAGGAAACTTATGGGGCAGTTCTACTCTGTCCTATAGGGTCGCTATGAGTCAGAATCGACTTGACAGCAACGGGCTTTTATTTCACAGGACTGTTAACAGGAATAAATAAGATGATGCACATCCAAGGCTTAGCCTGTCACTGCTTTGTCATAATGTCTAACTGGACACATTGTTTTTTCATATCCATAATTGTTCTTTATTTTTATTCTAAAAATGTAAAGATAAATTTGAGGTGGTAATCAGTGATACTGAGAAACAGAATCAGAGACTCATATCTAAAATTAGCTAATTCAGGGTACTGTATCGTAAAAAACAGGAAATGAGATAAAGTTTGTAAACCATAGTAATTATTTAAGAATTTAGTGAATTTCTCAGAGGAAAAAAAAACATAAAAAAAGCCAGGTGTATTACTTTCCTAGGGCTGCCATAAAAAATTGCCATGAGCTGGGTGGCTTAAAATGACAGAAATTTATTCTCCCACAGCTTGAGGGGCCAGGAGTCCTAAATCAAGGTGCTGCCAGGGCCATGCTCCCTCCAAAGGCCCTAGGGTAAAAACCTTCCTTGCTTCTTTCAGCTTCTGGTGGCTCAACGGCTTGTGGCTGCGTAACTCCAATCTCTGCCTCCATCTTCACATGGACTTCTCCGTGTCTGGGTCTTCTCTACTTCTGCCTCTTACAAGGAGACCTGTCATTAGATTTAAGGCCCCACTGGGATAATCCACATGATCTCAAGATCCTTAACTTAATTACCAAAAAACCAAACCCACTGCCACCGAGTCAATTTTCTGACTCATAGTGACCCTACAGGACAGAGTAGAACTGCCCCACAGTGTTTCCAAGGAGCGCCTGGTGGATTCGAACTGCTGACCTTCTGGTTGGTAGCCATAGCACTTAACCACTACGCTACCGGGGTTGCCCTTAACTTAATTACATCTGTGAAATTCCTTTTTTCCAGATTAGATCACATTCACAGATTCTGAAGGTTAGGGCACAAACTTATCTTTTTGTGGGCTACCACTCAACCTACCATACTAGGCATATATTTTGTTCTTCCCATTGGATTTTCTATTGCATATTCCTACCAGATTTTCCAATTGAATTTTTGATACTGTTTTTCTAGGTACGAAAATCATCAAGATTGTCTTCCTGCCAACTATGCTTTTAGATTCATCAAAAGACTATGTTGTTACTAATTACAAAGTCTCCCTGATATGTTAACGGTTTTTTGATTTCTGAGATTTTAATTTAAAAAGATTTTTACCCTCAAGAAAGTCTCCTCTAATTTAAATGGATACTAGGAAATAGTGTGCTTTAAAAAAGCTATTTAAGAGGCTCTCAATGACAGCAACTAAACTTGGATATATATACATGCGTATTGGATTTCTTGAGAGGCTGGTGATTTTTAAGTTTCAAAATACAGAACCTAAAAAAAGCTTAGCCAGAATGAGATTATCTATTAACCTAGACATCAAACTTGTCCGTAATAAGGGCCTTACAATATGTGCATGCTGGCATCTTAAGTTTAACCATAGGGATACTGCTATGTTTTTGATCGTCTCAAGAAAGGAAAAACCATCACAAGGTATATAACCCAAAGTCCATAGGACAGAAGGCAAAATAGGAACAGGAGGAGAAAGGGGTGGGGGGTGGGGTTGGGGGTGGGGGGCTGTAGCCAGGAAAATGCAATTAGGTATTTTTTTCTGAGAGATAACCTTTTGGTACAATCACCAATTCTGAAATAGCATAGCATAAATTTAAAAGGATGATTCTTGAAGTTTCGTAACTTTTCTTTTGAAACCCATTCATGAATCTGACTTATTAACAACAGGTAACAGGGAGGTAGATTTCTGCCAATGAAATTTTGAATCTGCTACCTGATGGGAACCAATACAACACACCTTTGTGTGATCTGTGGTTCACTATTTGGTTCATCTATGCTTCACCATTTCCAATGTGGAAACGCATAAACTAGTCTTCTATATGGATGAGCACATGAGATTCTGTAAGAATGTAATTTTCCTTTAAATTGCTGTGTCAATTAAAGGTGACATAGTACTACACCTGAATGCATTATTAAGCATAACTAGAACAATTAAACTCATTGCTAAGCTTTAGGAAAGCTAAAGCATATATAAGCCAAAAAAAAAAAAAAAAAAAACCCCACAAATCTGCTGCGTTGAGTTGATTCGGACTCATAGCAACCCTTACTAACCAGAGTAACATATTAAGTTATAAAAGCTCATCCTAAACCTGTAACCTTATGCTATACCACTGGTGTCAAAGACCATCAGGAGAGGGCAAACTTTCTCCTTCTATTCTGCATGCAGTTTCTTTTCTTGGTGTCCTACTTACCATTGTGCAGTTTTCTAGCGTTTTAGTGGCTACTCTAAGGCTATTTTATCTGACAGTCAGATGCACTGCTAATGATGTTCTGCCTTAAAAGTATCTTTCTCCCTCCCTCCCTCCCTCCCTCCCTCTCACACCTGACGTACTGTTTCAATGGCTCCCTCTCTAGTGCATCTGGTTCCTAACAGACACATCTGAGTACTTTTCTATATACCCTACTACCAAAAATTAATTATAAAAGAGTTGTTTAAATATGCTTTTGACTCTTTGATGGCACTACTCTGATTAAAGTGAGAGGGGAAAAAAAAACCAAAAGCCTTTAATTGGAAAAATGGACTGAGATGGTAATGATCTTTTTCTGTTATCAATTCTTTTAATTGTGTCTCTTTTACTTCCTTCTCATCCTGTGAATTCATGTTCTTTTCACCCTTCTACCCTTTTTTTTTTACCCTAGATTCTTCCTATGTTGTTCTCTACTCTCTAAAATTAAAAAGCACATGCTGAACACAGATAAATAAAAATAATTAATTTTGTAAGCAGGAAAAAAAAATTGAAATTGAGGGAAATTTCCTTTGTTCTGTATTAAATATCAATTAAAAACAAAAAAATTAACATGAAAACATCTGAAGACAAGAGGAAAAGAACAGGCCACAAATTTCAGAGAAAATAATCAGAACAATTCAGTAAACACAGCAGCTTTATGAGAAACTGGGGAACTTGCCTTGTTAAGTATTGTTACTATAGAGATCAGTTGGCAGGTGGATGCCAAGGGGGTCATAACAAAACAAATGCTTCATCCCTGGAGGCAGCTCCAGTATGTTTTGTATACACACCAAACTAGAGTTTCTACCAATGTGATTTATAAATCCTTCTGTTTGCAATACAAACTAAAAACGCTTTGGTAAATCACTTAGCCAAACCTGGGCGGCATTTAAAAAAAAAAAGGCAATTCAACTAAGCAATGTTCAGCTAACTTTGCTCGACTTATTTGAATATATACTTTTCCTAACTCTTCAGAAAAGGTTCTGTGACAGCCAGGGGCCTAGATCAAGTCTCAAAAACATATCTCAGGGTGAATTATAAACAACCCCATCCCCATCTTTCTTCTTCTATTAAATAACAGAATGGTGAATTATGACTGTACCACATTATTTAACTGTTTTTTTTATTGTGCTTTAAGTGAAAGTTTACAGATGAAGTCAGTCTCTCATACAGAAATTTATATACACCTTGCTATTGTACTCCTAGGTGCTCTCCCCCTAATAAGACAGCACATTCCTCCCCTCCACCCTGTATTTGTATTCCCTGTGTCCATTCAGCCAGCTCCTATACCCTTCTGCCTTCTCATCTCCTCTCCAGACAGGAATGACTGTACTTTAGAAGAAATGAATTTGCCTAAATGTGCACGTGAAAATGGAAAAAACCTCAAATGAGTAAAGACATTAAATATAGATATAGGATGCATCCTAAGATGTCACACCTGAAATTTCATATAGGATGCATCCTAAGATGTCACACCTGAAATTTCTTTATTGGATTCATTTAAACCTGTCCAAGCAAAATGAGAAACGTAATACTTACTCTATTATCTCCCTGGTTCCATGATTTTATAAGAAGTTTATGTTGTTGGTCTTGCATTCTTTCAAATCATAACATATGTCGTATCAGATAAGGAAGTTGAAGCTTAGCGAAAATAAGCAGAAGAGTTGGAATTTGGATTAAGGGTAGGACATCTTCAAAGGCTGTACCATTTCCACTGCCCACCACTGCCTTTGATAAAAGCAGCCTTTCCAGAAAGAATGGAAAATTCTGTCTACAGATGTCTATTTTTTTCTTCTAAAGTGGTGAACTCTGTGAATTAGCTTCTAAATCTGCTTGTGCAGTTTTGATATATTAGTCAATTTCTTAATAACCTGAACTCCAACAATAGTGTACAAGTTTATAACATCAACTTGAAGTGCAGTAAAAAGGACAAAATGGAAATTTTCTTTTATTAAAATAATCTATTCTCTCATCTGTATTCTCATTCTGTACAGAAATTAGAAAATATTTAATCAAAGCTATTTCCTAGTAATAAAATCTTAACAAGCATGGTAACCTTGTTCATTAACACCACTACGGTTCCGATACCAACCAACAGCACAGTCAAAGAGTACAACCAGGCACACTCAGCATTGCAACTTGTAACTGTGACAACTGAATTTACCAATTTTGCCCTTATCAAAATCAACAGTTGTAACTGTAATAACTGTTTATAGTACTTATGGCTGTACAATGATATTTACTGACTCTCTAATTTCATTCTCAAACTATTTCTCTGAAGTGGATGACTGTGGGACAATATTTGGAGGGGAAAAATGAGATAAAGAAAATCTTAACATAAGGCTAACTAATACAGCATTAGAAAGTAGCCTGAATTCAGAGTGGTGATTTGAAATACAATACCGGTTCAACAACCCTATAGTTCATATTTCATTTATTTAGTTTCTGTGTAGAGCAATGACAAATCTGTAATATCAAGTTGGAAGCTGGGACTGTTTTAAGAGCTGAAAGACGACCATTTTGTTAGCCTAATACTATTTGTGAGGCTCTTCACCATCACTCCATGAAAAACCATAAAATAAAAGACTTATAAGCAATTTTTCTTACTTTCTCCAGAATTTTAATTACTCAATACATCAACAAATAACAAAAATATTCCTAAACAAGGCAGAAAAACTGCATTCTCAGATCTTAAGAGAAAAGGTTGCTTTGAGTCTAAAGGTGACCTGTGTATGAACCTAAGTACACACTCATATATTTAACTATTGTGTCCTTTGGGTTTTGAATTCATTGGAAAATATATGAACAATAAAAATAATAATTAAATCATGGTCACAGTATTTATGATCCACAGTATTTATGCTCTTGAAATTTCAGCTATGTTTAAGGAGTCAAGGAGAAGAAAATATCCTTTTTAACATTCCTGAGGAATCCAAGAGAGGTTATTCTTGGTTAGTCAGATTCAACTTCTTTACCGAAGGTAAATGAAAACTAAGTTGTTTTACGTCCAGGGTCTTAAAAACTTGTGAACAAGCATCTAATGTAAGCCTATTGGTCCCACCCCATTTGGAGCAAGGGATAATGAAGAAAACCAGACGTAAGCAAAAGATTAGTTCTAAGGACTAATGGAACACAACTACCACAGCCTCTACCAGACTGAGTCCAGCACAACTAGATGGTGCCTGGCTACCACCAGCAACTGCTCTGACAGGGATCACAACAGAGGGTCCGGAACAGAGCTGGAGAAAAATGTAGAACAAAATTCAAACTCACAAAGAAAGACCAGACTTACTGGCCTAACGGAAACTGGAGAAACTCTGAGAGTATGGCCCCCAGACACCCTTTTAAGTCAGTACTGAAGTCACTCCTGAGGTTCACCCTTCAGCCAAAGATTAGACAGGCCCATAACACAAACAAAAACACATGAAGCTCAACCACACATAGGAGACTAAATGGGTACATCAGCCCAGGGGCAGGAACGAGAAGGCAGGAAGGGACAGGAATGCTGGATGAATGAAAATGGGGAACCCAAGATCGAGAAGGGGAGAGCGTAGACACATCGCAGGGTTGGCAACCAATGTCATAATTAATAATTAGTTAATTGTTTAACAAGAAACTAATTTGCTCTGTAAACCTTCACCTAAAGCATCTCCCATCAAAAAAAAAAAAAAAAAACAAAAAACCAAGCAGCTTTAATGGTCAAGTTAATATTCTATTGCAAATTAATGACTGGAGAGTAAAAAGAGACTTTTAAGCTAAATTTTAAAACAATACCTTTCAGTAGTATAAAACTCAATGGTTGGCATCTATATAATATACCCTCCCAGGTAATTCCCTAAGATTTTATTTATACTTTTAAAATCTAGTATATCATAAAAAACTGAAAGGTACCTTCAGTACAGGTGGGTTTCTTCTTTTTTTCCCTCTCTCTTCCTTCTTGTTACCATTGTTATCAATATTACTGTCATTATTATTACTTGGGGATAATTAACTCAGTCATTTGATTAAAGATTAGGAGGTTAAAATTATATAATGAAAAGTTAATCTCTCTCTCACTCTGGTCCATGAGAAGTCCAGTTCTTCAGAGGCAACCACTGTTAAAGGCTTTTCTATACCGTTCTAGAGTTTTACACACACATACTTGTTTATACGCATATATGCATATGCCATTACTTTACACAAATCACAGTATAATGTTCAAATATATTTCTGCACTTGATTGTCTTCCCTCTTAACAATGTATCTTAGAAATTGTTTCATATGAGTACACAGACAACTACCTTTTTCTTTTTCATACATCAGCCATTGGAAACCCTACGGAGCACAATTCTACCCTGATGACAACTGGTTGTTTTTAGTAGTCCATTATATGGATTTAACATAATTTATTTAAAGAATCTCCTCTTAATGGATACATAGGTTGTTTCTGCTCTTTCGTTATTATAAACAATGATGCAATGACTGGGCAATCTGTAGGATAAATTCCTAGAAGTAGACTGCTCCTGGGGCAAAAGGGATGGATATTTCTGCCAAACTGAATCCTATAGAGGCTAGCTACCCTCTGTAAAGGCAATTTGGCATTAATGGACTAGAATGCTTATTTCCTCCTATCCTTTTAACACAAACATTTTTATCTTTGCTAATTTCATAGGTAGAAATTGACAGCTCATTACAGTTTTAATTTACTTTTATCTGGTTATAAATGAGGTACAGAGCCTTTTTCTCATGTTTAAATGCCATTTTAATTTTCTTTCCTGTGAACTGTATATGCCCTTTCCCAATTTTGTCAATTTGAGCTTTTTTTCTTTAATCAAATAATACATACACATAGTTTAGAATCTTCTGGTTCTACAAGGCTTGCTAAAATGAACAGCAATCCCTAGCCCCACTCTTTCCCCAGAAGCAACTACTCTCGTCTTTCTTAGTTAATTATTTTGGGAGTTACCACCAAATCACTAAACAATACTTCAAATTTTTCCACTTTAGACATTATCCATTGACTGTCTACTACTACCGAAGATGAGAATTTGACTTTTTCCTCTACCCCCACCCCAGTACAAACCATGCATACATGCTTCCTATTCTTTCACCTCTCCTATATTAAAAAAAAAAAAAAACCCAGTGCCGTCGAGCCGATTCCAACTCATAGCGACACTACAGGACAGAGTAGAACTGCCCCATAGGGTTTCCAAGGAGCACCTGGCGGACTCGAACTGCCAACCTATATAGTTACATGGTATTCTTGGCAAGGATAAACGATATTATGACTACCTATGCTATTTAGAGTTCAGCCACATGGTAAATCTACGTATAATATAGTATAGTGCTCGAGAACATACACCTAGAAGGCAGACTGCCTGAGTTCAAATCCTACCTTTGCATTGTCTAGTTACATAGGCAAGTTATTTAACATTCCTGTGCCTCAGTTTCCTTACCTATAAAATGGTCATAATAATAGTATCTACCCCATGGATTTAACAAGGATTAAATGAGTTTATATATGTAAAGTGCCTAATGCATAGAAGTGCTATATAAGCATTCTGTATGTCCTGAACTAGTTTGTTTCTCCTGTAGTTATTGCTTGGTTATTCCTTTGCCTATACTTCTATATTTATTATTTAACTCCAAATTCACTGCCTGTGATCTAGATCACTTTATTCATTTACTTGTTGTATCAATTTTGTCTTCCTGAAGTTTTCTTCTGAGCGGCCCCAAATGAGCTGGTTGTCTTTCATTCTATGCCTGGTAGAGTTGTTTACCTTGGCTCTCTCTACAGCATTCTCCCAAGGGTTCCTGTTGTCTCTCTCCTGTGCTGGATAAGGGACTTCTAGTCCCGTAACCCACACCTTCCTCATTCTTGGTAAAGCTTACTTTCCAGTAGCTTCAGAAGAAATCATGCATGGAAGGTCATCTTTTAAAAAAATGTTTATTTTAATCTTGCATGTCTGAAACTATCTAGATTCTACCCACACACTAGATTAATGGTTTACAAGGGAATGCAGAATTCTAGGTTGCAAATAATTTTCCTCCAGAACGTGAAGGCATTACTCAATGTTTTCTAGCTTCTGATGTGATGATAAGAAGTCTTTAGGCACTGATGCCTGATTCTTTGTCCATAACCTGCTTTTTCCCTTTTTTGGAAGTTTGTAAGACTGCCTCCTTGTCACCAGAGACAATGCGAAATTTCACGAAAACATGACTTGCCATAGGCACTCGGTGAGCCCTTTCAATCCGGAAACTGTTACATATCCTTCAGTTCTGGGAAATTTTCTTTAATTATTTTGTTAGTGATTTCCTCCCCTTCTTTTCATTTTTCTCAAACTCACAGTGTTTTGATGCTGGACTTCCTGGACTGGTTCTCTAATTATTTTTATCTTTTTTTCCCCCTCTGTTTTCTGGAGTATCTCCTCAATTTCATGTTCCAAGCCTTCTACTGAGTTTTATTTCCACTCTAATTTTTTTTTAGTTCTTTGGCTTCGTAAAGCAGTTCTTGTTTCATGTATGTAATTCTTATCTCTGAGGATAGTAATGGTTTTTTTTTTTTTTTTAAGTTTTCTATTCTCTACCTACTCTCTGTTCCTCCAGAAGTGTGTTTTTTTTTTTTTTTTTAAAGTATGTTTGTTTGCTTTGGGCTATCTCTTTCATGGTAGAGGCTTTTCTTCAGATATCTGCTACCCTTTGGTTGCCTGCTATTTAAAAGTTGAAGACCAAAAAGTTGATTGGAAGGTCTGAACACAGGGTAGGGCTCCCTGATGATGAACTTTACAGTAGAGTGGTCTGCCTAGGTCTGATGCTTGGGAATGCTATCATATTTAGGTTGTTCCTCTTGGGCTAGATACCCAAGAGAGTAATACCCTTAAAATCTCCTGCCTGGAGGGTAAAGGCAAGTGAGGGAAAAATGATGGTGGAGTCTCATCATCCAGTAAGCAGATGCTCACTTAATTCCCTTCTATCGGGTAATGTGTCCTGCCTTCGATTTTGCCAGGTATCCCTTAATCCAGAGACCCTTGATTTTTCCTCTCCGGAGATTTAAATCTCCAGTCTTATAAAAGGGTAGGGATGGAGAATGGAAAGTGCAATTGTTCAACAGAAAGAGGAAAAGAAGACTTGGGCATGCGTTTGCTTCTGGAGCTTCCACACAGGCTCTATTTTATCTGTGCCATATCTGCCATTCCAACTCCCCTGCATCACTACTATAGATTCCCAGGACCATAGGTTCTTGAGCTGTTTGTTTTCTGTCATAAAAATCAGGCTAGTTCTTGGCTTTCCTCATTGACAGATTAAGATTTGAGTTTCTTAAACCAGCTAGGTAATTTACTACATTCCATTTGTTTCGCAGCTTTCAATTTTCTTATGTGTGTAGTTGTTTCTTTTCTCTCATTCTACCCATCCTTAAAGGACTGTGTCTTCAAAACAAAACAAAAAAAAAAAATCCCTGTATTATATCTTTAGTGGGGTTTCTGGAAGAAGTAAAATTAAATGCTTGTATTCAATCTGCCACTTTTCTCCCAGAAGTCCAGGCTGAATCCAAAAACCATTCCTAACCAGAAGATAAGCTAGATGACTGGGATCTTCTAAAATTAAACACTTATACTCATCAAAAGACTTTACAAAGAAAGTAAAAAGAGAACCTACAGGCTGTGAAAAAATTTTTGACGATGACAAAGGTCTAATCTCTAAAATCTATAGGAAAATCCAACACCTCTACAACAAAAAACCAAGTAATCCAATTTAAAAACAATGGGCAAAGGATATAAACAGACACTTCACCAAAGAAGATATTCAGGCAGCTAACAGACACAAAAGGACACGTGCACAATCACTAGCCATTAGAGAAATACAAATCAAAACTACATTGAGATACCATCCCACCCCAACATTGCTGGCACAAATAAAAAAAACAGAATATAATAAATGTTGGAGAGGCTGTGGGGAACTTGGAACTCTTATGCACTGCTGGTGGAAATGTACAATGGTACTACCATTTTGGAAAATGATACGGCACTTCCTTAGAAAGCTAGAAATAGAAATACCATATGATCCAGCAATCCCAATCCTAAGAATATATTCTAGAGAAATAAAAGCCATCACACCAATAGACATATGCATGTCCATGTTCATTGCAGCATTATTCACAACAGCAAAAAGATGGAAACAACCTAGCAGATGAAAGGATAAACAAACTACAGTACATGCACACAACGGAATACCATGCAACAATAAAGAACAATGATGACTCTGAAACATCTCACAACATGGATGAATGTGGAGGGCATTATGCTGAGTGAAATAAGTCAGCCACAAAAGGACAAATATTGTACGAGACCATTATTATAAAATCTCATGGAAAGGCTTACACACAGAAAAAACAATCTTTAATGGTTACGAGCAAGGAGAGGGGCGGTGAGGGAAAAACAATAACAACAGATAAGTGGTAACTTTGGTGAAGGGTAAGACAGTACACAATACTGAGGAAGCTGGCACTACTTGGCCAAGGCATGGTCATGGAAGCTCCACAGACACATCCAAACTCCATAAGGGACCAAATTACTGGGCTGAGGGCAGGGGCCCATGGTCTCAGGGGACATCTAGCTCAACTGGCATAACATAGTTTATAAAGAAAATGTTCTACATCCTACTTTGGTGAGTAAAGTCTGGGATCTTAAAAGCTTGTGAGCAGCCATCTAAGATACTCCACTGGTCTCACCCTGACTGGGGAAGGAAGGATGAAGAAAACCAAAGACATAAGGGAACAATTAGTCCAAAGGACTAACGGATCACAACTAGCACAGCTTCCACCACCGTCTGCACTGACAGTGTCTTAGTCATTTAGTGCTGCTATAACAGAAATGGAAACCCTGGTGGCATAGTGGTTAAGTGGTACGGCTGCTAACCAAAGGGTCGGCAGTTCAAATCCGCCAGGCGCTCCTTGGAAACTCTATGGAGCAGTTCTACTCTGCCCTATAGGATCACTATGACGGCACTGGGTTTGGTTTTGGTATAACAAAAATACCATAAGTGAACGGCTTTAACAAAGAGAAATTTATCCTTTTACACTCTAGTAGGCTACAAGTCCGAATTCAGTGCACCAGTTCCAGGGGAAGGCCTCTTCTCCTTGTCAGCTCTGGAGGAAGGTCCTTGTCCTGATCTTCCCCTGGTCTAGGAGCTTCTCTGTGTGGGAACCTCTGGTCCAAAGGATGAGCTCTGCTCCTGGTGCTACTTTCTTGGTGGTGTGAGGTGTTCCCTCCACACCCCCCCCCCTGCTTACTTCCCTTTCCGTTTATCTCTTGTAAGATAAAATGTGGTATAGGCCTCACCCCAGGGAAACTCCCTTTATATTGGATCACAGACATGACCTGAGCAAGGGTGTTACATCCCACCCTAATCCTCTTTAACATAATCTAATCTTGCCTCATTAACCACAGGCAGATACAACACACAGGAAAATTGTATCAATCACAAAATGGAGGACAACCACACAATGCTGGGAATCATGGCCTAACCAAGTTGACACATATTCTGGGGGGACATAATTCAATCCATGACAGACAGGGATCACAACAGAGGGTCCTAGACAAAGCTGGAGAAAAATGCAGAACAAAATTCTAACTTACACAAAAAGACCAGACTTACTGCTCTGAGAGACTGGAGAACCCCAAGACTATGGCCCCCAGACACCCTTTTAACTTAGTACTGAAGTCATTCCTGAGGTTCACTTTTCAGCCAAAGATTAGATAGGCCCATAAAACAAAATGAGACTAAATGGGCACACTGGCCCAGGGGCATGGATGAGAAGACAGAAGGGAACAGAAAAGCTGTAACAGGAAACTCAAGATCGAGAAGGGGACAGTGTTGACATGTTGTGGGGTTGGCAACCAATGTCACAAAACAGTATGTGCATTGTTTAATGAGAAACTAATTTGCTCTGTAAACCTTCACCTAAAGCACAATTTAAAAAAAATGAAAAAGATATAAAATTGATGCTGAATCCAGTCTCATTCCAGCAATAATATTTATCTATAAATATCTATTTCCTTAAGGATAAAATCTGTTCATTAAAAAATAAAGTAAAAGCCATTCCTGACTGTTAATGCCACCCATTCCCCTTCCCACCCAATTCTCCAACCATCATAGTGATTTACTAGGATTAATGTTGTTTTAGGACTAAGTAAAATAGCCCCTAACTTGGCCCCACATTTTACAGGGCTCTACTCTGGTCCTCTTGGGCACCAGTCCCCAAAGAGCTTGAATGTACAGGCTGGGTTCTCTGTACACATGCACGTGGGGCCTCTCATAGTGTGCAGCCTATTTGAAAATTCTAACCTTGCCTTTCATATTGTTATGAAGGTATACTGGTCAAAGTAGAAGAACAGAACATATTTGGTGGTATAGCGGTTAAGTGCTACGGCTGCTAACCAAGAGGTCGGCAGTTCAAATCTGCCAGGCGCTCCTTGGAAACTCTATGGGGCAGTTCTACTCTGTCCTACAGGGTCGCTATGAGTCGGAATGCACTCAACAGCAGTGGGTTTTTTTTTTTTTTTTTTTGGTTTTGGGGGAAAAAAGTATGTTAGGCTAATTTATAGGTCTTGTCAATCTAGCAAGTAGCTGGCCCACAGTTAAACATTGGCTGCCTTCATGGTTTCTTTCCCCAGGGCTTCTGGCTTTGGAGCAACCCTACCAACATGCTATAAAAATGACTCCTGTGAATTAGAAAAAGGAATCCTTTATTTAAGACACTTTAGTGCCACCTACTGGAAAATATGTGAAATAACTACAAATCTAGGATCACAACTGCATCTGAGAAGTTTGGACTATATGAAAAAGAATGCAACATCAGGATTGGAGAAAGATTCATTAACAACCTGTGTTATGCAGATGACACAACCTTGCTTCCTGAAAGTGAAGAGGACTTAAAGCACTTACTGATGAAGATCAAAGAGTACAGCCTTCAGTATGGATTATACCTCAACATAAAGAAAACAAAAATCTTCATAACTGGACCAATAAGCAACATCATGATACAGGGAGAAAAGATTGAAGGTGTCAAGGATTTCATTTTACTTGGATTCACAATCAATGCCCACGAAAGCAGCAGACAAGAAATCAAACAATGCATTGCATTGGGCAAACCTGCTGCAAAAGATCTCCTTAAAGTGTTGAAAAGCAAAGATGTCACCTTAAGGACTAAGGTGCACCTGACCCAAGCCATGGTGTTTTCAATCACCTCATACACATGTGAAAGCTGGTATCTCAGTCATCTAGTGCTGCCGTAACAGAAATACCACAAGTGGATGGCTTTAACAAAAGGAAATTTATTTTCTCACAGTCCAGTAGGTTACAAGTTCAAATTCAGGGTGTTGGCTCCAGGGGAAAGGCTTTCTCTCTCTGTCCACTCTGGAGGAAGGTCCTTGTCCTTAATCTTCCCCTGGTTGAGGAGCTTCTCAGGCCCAGGGACCCCGTGTCCAAAGGATGCACTCTGCTCCTTGTGCTGCTTTCTTGGTGGTATGAGGTCCCCAACATTCTGCTTGCTTCCCTTTTATCTCTTGAGAGATAAAAGGTGGTGCAGGCCATACCCCAGGGAAACTCCCTTTACCTTGGATCAGGGAAATGATCTGATTAAGGGTGGTGTTACAATCCCACCCTAATCCTCTCAACATAAAATTACAATCACAAAATGGAGGACAACCACATAACACTGGAAATCATGGCCTAACCAAGTTGATACACACATTTTGGGGGGACATAATTCAATCCATGACAGCTGGACAATGAATAAGGAAGACCAAAGAAGAATTGATGCCTTTAAATTATGGCATTGGAGAAGAATACTGAATATACCATAGATTGTCAGAAGAACAAGCAAATCTGTCTTGGAAGAAGTATAGCCAGAATGCTCATTAGAAGTGAGGATGGCGAGACGTTGTCTCACGTACTTTGGACATGTTATCAGGAGGGATCAGTCCCTGGAGAAGGACATCATGCTTGGTAGAGGGTCAATGAAAAAGAGGAAGACCTTCAATGACACGGACTGACACAGTGGCTGCAACAATAGACTCAAGCATAATAACTATTGTGAGGATGGTGCAGGACCAGAGAGTGTTTCATTCTGTTGTACACAGGGTCGCTATGAGTCAGAATCGACTGGATGACACCTAACAATGACAACAAGGAACTGGTCAATGCATAATTTTCACAGCCATAAATGGTAGTACTGCCCTGGTGTCATCTTCGCCGCAGTAAACCAGGGAGGAAGATAAGAGAGCAGATCAGGAATCCAAACTTCCACTTCCAGGGTAGAGGGATTTATGGTCTTGACAACTTAGAACTGAGAACTCATTTCCCTGTAGAAAAAAATGTTATAACTCCTAACCTAAAATTAGCTCATGTGAGTAAAATAAAATTGGCTTTAGTAGGTTTGCATCACTTGAGAACTTAATAAGAGACTCTCCATTTTGTTTCAATAGTTTGTTCTTCCACCAATAACTTACTGTAATTTTAAAATAAATCTTGATACTGTAGATTGTCTTCCCACCTTGTTTTTTTTCATCTTGGCTATTCTTGGCCTTTGACATTTCCATATGAATTTCAGGATCAACTTGCCAATTTTAGGGGAAACAAAACTTTGTTAGAATTTTGATTTTTAAGAGAATTTAGAGATACTATTGAGTCTTTTAAACCATGATTATGGTATAGCTCTCATTTAAGTCTTTTTAAACTTCTTTCAATGATGTTTTATAACTTTCTGTGTAGAAATCTCACACATCTTTCATAATATTTTTCCCTAGATGTTTGCAATTTTATGAGGCTATGGCAAATAAAAGATATTTCATTTTCTGTTTGTTGCTGGCATATGGAAATACAATTGATTTTTTATATATTAACTTATGTATTTGTTTCAATGGGTATGCATCCTGTCTTCCTAACTATATAAAAACTTTCTTAAAGGCAGAGACCTTATCTTACACCTCTTTTTATTCTTAGGGACTGACAAAGAACCTTACATATTCATCAATATCTCAATGAAATATTTGACAGTAGGAAATTTTGTCTCAAGACAAAATCACTAGCAGATAAAAACAGAACACGGAGTAATTCTCTAATTCAAGATCAGATTGGCATGTAAAGAAAAATGGCTCTAGAAGTAGACTTTCTGGCTCTAACATTATGGGCAATATCTGTTAGTGCTAATTGAGGAAATCCACTCCTAAACTGATCATGGACAGTGATGAATCAGGATGGCTACTATACTTGTTGCCAAGGACAGAGGTGGAATATTGGCTCTGGACCAGATACCTGTGCCGCCTCATCTTAGTGTGTCTTTGGATCCAGTACCTGGAACACTGTAGATATTTACCATTTTGCTATAGAGTTGTCTCTTCTGTTATACTATAATAATTCTTCAGACTGTGATTGCACCTCCTTAAAATCCATTGACTTTTGTTGGGTAGAAGCTTGAACAGGCAAAGGATGCTACAAAGGTGGCAAAGACAGCCATCAATATAACATTACAAATAATGAAAGCAAAGGAGTTGAAAGAAGGTGAGTCTGGGCCAATTCAATTCGCATAAAACTTGTGTGTGAAATATAAAACCCACTCCACTGCTGTAAACAAGGTGTAAAACAGTTACACCCAAACAGGTTTGTAGTATAATTTAGGCCCACACCTAAACTGGTTTCTACACACGCCAAAGAAGTACAGTGGAAATAAGATGAGAGGAAAATCTGGCTTCTCCAAGTATGACTCCTTAGAGAAAGGTGTCTGCTAACCTGACAAAATTCTCTACAAAAGCAAAAACTGTTAAAGGATTAAAAGAGAAATTAAAGATTCAAATTCTGACTAAGAATTCTGCATTCCATTTAGAAAATGAAAAGAAGAAAAAGGAAAACAAAAAACTCTGATTAAAAAAAATACGACCAAAAATCACAGTATTATCCATATTGCCTAACACAGAAAATAAACAACTTTATTTTATCTGCCTACTAAATGTCTATGACTGAATGTCTATGGCTCACTAAGCAAATAATACCAAGATATAAAGTACTTTGTACTTTTCAAATTTCTTTAATATTTTATCTTAATTATGTTCCCTTAAAATTATTTGACTGGTCTAATAATCTAATAATTTAGAATAATCTAAATATACACTGGCAAGCATGAAAAACACCAAACAGCACACACTTCCTGGCAAACAGGGTAAAGAGTTGCTTTGATATTAATATTAATTCCCTTAGTGTAAAACAGCTCAAGTGGGGTTTCTCTGATTTCTCTCCTGTTACCCATTTCAACCATAGTACTGAATGTAACTCACATGAGATACACAAAAATAAAATAGCTTAGCTAAATTAACCTGATCTGACATTACACTGTACAAGATAATATCCAGTATGAATGGGACACATTCAAATCACTCAATATAGTTTCCATACACTGAATCCTCTAAGTCTCTTAGAGCTTCAACAAGATCACCTAATCTTTCAAAATTGAGAGCCCCAAAACAATCTCATCATCCAGTCTACCTGGAACTGAAACACAATCTTGTCAGTGCTAAGACAAATGCTATCTCTGTAAAATAACTTTGCTGTCACATGGTTACAAAAAACAGAGCTCTCCAATGACCTCTAACTCTCAGTTAACATGCTACTGATTTCAATGTGCTGAACAGGAAATATAAGATGTTTTGTTTTACTGTAACGATAATAAATCCATAAATTACCCAATAAAAGCTTAGACTTTCTATCCTTTTATTACAAGCAGTCCCTAGATTATGAACGAGTTCTGTTCCTAAGTCTGTCTGTAAATTGAATTTGTACGTAAGCCAGAACAGTCAGGTATGGTATCTAACATCAGTTAGTCAAATGTCTGTTTTAATATATAGTATACAGTGTACCTTCCCATGTGTACCTGCCCATGTATAAAAACATTAAAGAAATGCTTCTACACACACGAAAACACCTTTAACATAATACAGTAATAATAACAATGTTTTGATGTGTGTCACAAAGTAGTGCCCATTTATTATGAACCACTTGTATGCACCTCGAATTTTTAATAAAATAAGCTTTATGGGGATTGGTTCATAACTACCAGTTCTACGTAAATCAGATGTTCCTAACCCAGGGGACTGCCTGTATTAGCTTACCCAGTTTGGCGGCGCCCTCTGGTGGGTACTCAGGAAACTGACCCTCAGAAGGGACGCTCACAGTTCTCCTCAGGCATCGCCCTTTGGTGGGATCTGTTTGCTGCTCCTGTCCCCCCTCCACAGGTACCTAGTTAGCAAAAGAAAAAGAGATGAAACTTAATAGTGAACTTGCCATAAGTATTTTCTGATTAAAAAATGTTTTTAGTTCTTGAAGGCAGAAGTGTGTGGTCAACAGAACAAAAGTAAAAGCAACGTAGAAATAAAGTATATACGTGAGTAGGTATTACCAACACCTTTTGAGGAAGCTTTTTAAAAGAAAACTGAAAGATCAGGAAAGGCAAGTATGTAAATTACCTTCCTGAGTATATATCATATCCAAGTGTGACCTGCTTTGGGAGCTCATAAAACAAAACACCCACACAAATAAAAAAAAAAAAAAAAGAAACTGGTTCATGAGTTCCGACTTTGCCCAGCGCTCAATAAACTAAAAACAAACCCATTGCCGCCAAGTTGATTCCGACTCATAGCGACCCTACAGGAAAGAGTAGAACTGCTCTCTAGGGTTTCCAAGGAACAACTGGTGGATTCAAACTGCCTACTGTGCCACCAGGGCTTCACAATGTTCAATAGGTAAATAGAAATAGAAGTTGATCAGAAATATTCAGCTTCAAAATTTTCTTCAAAAGTAGGCTTTGTTAGACAAAGGTAGTAAAATTACCCAAATTTTCTTCAATTTTAGAATTAAGCACTTTAGAGTTAGTTTACAAAACACATTTTCAGTGGAAATTTACATTTTTTTAAACTATATAAAGTGGTATATTTTCTTCCAAAAGAGCGATTAATTTTTAAAATCTTAAAAATTATTTTTCTGGCATCATTTCAGGAACACATTGTGTGTTGTTTGTATACGTGGAATGAAAACTATGGATTGTTAAAAAAAAAAAAAACCTCTAGTGCCAAAAACTTAAAAAAACTACTCAGCAGGTTATCATTGTAGGGCAATGGGATGGCTCCAGTTTCCTTTTTTGGCAAAGGGCAAAGGCTTTCACAATGAGATTTTACTACTGAAGCTTTATCAGAAGTAAGTTAGCCACATCTTATATAGTTTGGGGAAAATGTCAGTAAAGACATTCAAATTTCTTATGATTCCAATATTGTTTTCAAAAAATTCCCACAACGATTGACACTGAGTTCTTACTATGTTCAAGGCTAAGGAATTTACATGTGTGCGTTATAATGGAGGCATCATTATTATCCCCCATTTTCCAGATGTGGAGTAATTATTTATTTCTCCAAATAACCACACTGGGCACACATCACATCAACTGATTCTGCAAAACTGGGACAGATGCAGGCTTAAATGCACCTGCCTTCTGCTTTGCCTCAGTAACACAACTCCAATGACTTGGGCCAAGGAGATAACGGCAGGGAAGCACTCTGTGTTACTGAGAATCTGAGGAGCAAATTTCTAACGCCTCTGTAAGGACTGGAAAATTTCTACTCCCTATAGGACCAAAAATTCCTCATTTCTTCATTACCACCATTATGGTTACTGTGTGTGCATTGAGAAATTAAAGTACAGCGTTAAGAAAGGTAAAATACGGTGAGCCCAAATAATAGCATAAATAATGACACGAACTTTCAAAAGCACAATGTAATTCAAAACTTTACCAAACAGTAATTTAAGTCATCCATCCCTTTCATGATGGAAATTATATTATCTCTACTTGAATAATTTAAAGGGTAGCATCAAGAAGTTAAATGATTCCTTTTTTTTTTTTTAAGGAAGGCAAAAAGTAGACAAGAACAGGGTAAATTTGGAAAAAATAGTTGGAATCTTTGGAAAAATAGCTGAATTAAATAAAACCTATTCTGGTGATAATTCTAAAAATTCCTATTATTTGAAATAATTAACCCCTAAAAAATGGGGGCACTGATAGCAGTAGAATTCTCGCCTTCCATGCTGGAGATCCAAGCTTGATTCCCAGTCAATGTTCCTATGCACAGCCACCATCTGTCAGTCAGTGGAGGCTTGAGTGTTAGTGGAGCTTCTAGACTCAGACAGACTAGGAAGAAAAGCCTGATGAAAATCAACCAATGAAAACCCTGTGGATCACAATGGTCTCATCCGCAACTGATCATGGGGATGGTACAAGACTAGACAGCAATTTCTTCCATTGTACATGGGATTGCCATGAACCGGGGGCTAAATGGACTGCAGCTAACAACAATAAGCCATAATGAAAACAGACTGCACTCAGGATATAAGGGAAAATAGACAGTGTTGGCTCTTATTCTAAGCTTGAATTTCTTAAACAAGAATATTTTACTTTTACACCACTATAGATTTCTTCTTAGTTAAAATATTTTAAAACAAGATATTGATCTACTCCTTTGTAAATGGACAGATCATATTTCAAGTACTTTTAAATGAACTACTCTGGAGTTCACAAATCTTAATAAGTAGCTAAAGACAATCAGTTTTAGAAAGTCAGTTTTAAAAAAGCAATCTTCTCCACTTTGATTAGCTTATTAGTTCACAATTACTTGTTATACTGAATTGCTCATAAAAAAATTCCAGGTACTATAACACGGGGAAAAAAAATTTTTTTTAAACCTCTTTAGCCCTGTACTGTGCTTCTGAATCCTATTTTGGGGGGGGGGGGGAGTCAAGCACTTTAATTTCATTGCATTTTAGATGAGAAAAATATTAAGGAATAAATGACTTCTCAAGTTTCTAGACAAATTAATAAAAAAGTCAAACTGGATCTCTGGCTCCTAGTCCTCTTTGATAGTTCAAACAATCCTGACAATGGAAGAACACAGCATAAATAAATCAAATTACTCAGAAAACATTATATTTATACACATTCCCTGCACAATTACCTTTCCTTTTGTTTAGGATTATATGGAACTTAGTTTAACAACCTGCAATATGCAGATGATATAACCTTGCTTGCTGAAAGTGAAGAGGACTTGAAGCACTTATTGATGAAGATCAAAGACTACAGCTGACAGCATGGATTACACCTCAACATAAAGAAAACAAAAATTCTCACAACGGACCAATAAGCAACATCATGATAAAGGGAGAAAATATTGAAGTTGTCGAGGATTTCATTTTACTTGGACACGCAATCAACGCCCATGGAAGCAGCGGTCAGGAAACGAACCAACATATTGCATTGGGCAAATGTGCTGCAAATGAGCTCTTTAAAATGTTAAAAAGCAAAGATGTCACCTTGAGGACTAAGGTACACCTGACCCAAGCCATGGTATTTTCAATTGCCTCATATGCATGGAAAAGCTGGACAATGAATAAGGAAAACGGAAGAAGAATTGATGTCTTTCAAGTATGGTGTTGGTGAAGAATATTGAACCTACCATGGACTTGCAAAAGAACAAACAGGACCGTGATGGTTAAGATTGTATGTCAAGTTGGCTGGGCCATGATTCTCAGTGTTTTGGCAGTTGTATAATGTAATCACTTCCCTGTTGAAATTTGATATGTGATCACCCCCATGATGGAATCTGCTGAGTGGTACTGGCAGGGGTGGGGCCTGTGGTGGCTCACCACGCCCTCAGCCTTCATCTCTCCACCTTCCGCCACCTACTTCCTTCCTGCTTGCCTTGCAAGGGTTATTGGTTTGTCTGGATCCAGCAGCTGTCTCTCGTCTGACCTCTAGTTCTTGGGGCTTGAGCTAGCAGCTTATCTGTCCATCTTGCGATTTGTTAATCTTCACAGTCTGCAAGCAAGAGTCCTGTTCCCCAACCTGCCGATCCTGGGATGGCCAGCTCCTGAAGCTACATGAATCAGGAGAAACCTTGGGATCTTGCCTGCTGAGACTGGGGATCCCCCGACCTTCAAAGCCTGTGAGTGGGAGCCATGCTCTCTGTCCTGCTCATCTTGGGTTCACCAGCTTCTGTGGCTCCATGAATCGGGAAAGACTTCTACCCCGATCCAATGACTTGGGATGTTGACGTCCAACCCCTACAATCGTGTGAGCTGTTTCCTTGATATAAATCTCTCTATATACATTTATAGGCTTTACTGGTTTTGCTCCTCTAGAGAACCCCAGCCTAAGATAAGGTCTGTCTTGGAAGAAGTAGAGCAAAAATACTCCTGAGAAGTGAGGATGGTGAGACCTCGTTTCACATACTTTGGACTTGTTGTCAGGAGGGATCAGTCGCTCGAGAAAGACATCATGCTTGGTAAAGTGGAAGGTCAACAAAAGAGAGGAAGACCCTTGATGACATGTGCTGACACAGTGTCTGCAACAATGGGCTCAAGCATAGCAATGATTGTAAGGATGGTACAGGACCAGGCAGTGTTTCATTCTGTTGACATACAGTCGCTATGAGCTGAAACCTACTCAATGGCACCTAACAATGACAATTTCAATTTCAGTCTGAGCATATACAGATTGAACAGATAATAAGTATAAAAGATCAAGATTATTATGTTAACTAGTCCTTTTCAGTTATTTCTCCCCCTCCCCCTACCCCCCCCCCCCAAAATGCTCAGGTCTCCTGTATCCTTAAAAGAAAAATTTCTCAACTTTCTTATCCCTTTAAGGCAGTGGTTCTCAAAGCAAGTGTGGTCCCCTGACCAGAAACATCAACATCCCCTGAAAACTTGTTAAAAATGCATATTCTCAGGCCCCACCACAGGCCTACTGAATCACAAAACCTGGCACAGGGCGGGGCGGGGGGACGACAGCAGAATGGTGGGATGTGGGGGTTGGGGGGTGTGGTGGAAGACAGCAATCTGTTTTAACAAGACTTCTAAGCAATTCTGATGCTCCCTAAAAGTTAAAAACCTGTGCCTTAATGTGCTGCTTTCTCTCTTTCTTACCAGGCAAAATGTCTCCAAGTATGATCTACAGCAGAGGTTCTCAACCTTGCTGCAAATTATAATCTCCTAAGGGAGTTTTTTAAGGGGCCCTGATGACACAGTGGTAAATCCGATGAAGTGGATTTTCAGATGACACAGTGGTAAAGCACTTGGCTGCTAACCAAAAGGTTAGCATTTCAAACCTACCAGCCACTCCCCAGAAGAAAAACGTGGCAATCTGCTTCCATAAAAATAAAAAGCCTTATAAAACCTATGGGGCAGTTCTACTCTGTGCTGCACAGTTGCTATGAGTCAAATCAACTCGGCGGCAACGGGGAAATGGGGGCTTTAAAAATAACGATGCCTGGGTCCCACTCCTAGACATTCTAAGTTAACTGGCTAGAGTGTGGTCTGGATATTGAGATCTTTCAAAGCTCCCCAGAGGACTATAATGTGCAGCTAAAGTTGAGAACCACTGATTTAACTCAGGACCTCCAACTCGAATTATTTGCTTGTTAACCCTTGACTACCAGTTCTAACTATAGAGGGATGAATAAATCACTTACCTTTACTAAACTTCAATTTCTGTCTTTTGAGGTATGATCTTTCTGATATCTCGGCTGGATGCCCAGGATATTAAAATTTTAAAGAAGCAAAGTCAGGCCTCTATCATTGTCCAGATGACCCTTCTATCTCTATTTTGTGGTCAATATTTCAGCTGCTCTCTGGAAAGTCTGTGTAGTCTTGCCCTGAGCACATACAGTTCAGCCCTTGGCTGAAGACTCACCGGTGTCCTGCCCGGCAGATTCCAGCTCCTTCAGCTGCAAAATTCTGTCCTCTGCCTCCTTGGCTCAGTGGGACCACTGTCCTCTGCTTGGACCAATCGCTGCACCACAGTTGGGGAACGGTATGTAGGCACACAGCCAGGGCAATGGTGATGGTTACAGTCTAGGCTGCCTACTGTCTAATATACGAAAGCAGTTATCTCATACATATTGTCCTGTCTTATATTCTACGCAGTGGAAGGGCTAGTCTTGTACCCATCACTCTATTATAGCTGGTTCAGGGAGCCTCTTATCCAAACTACTGCAATAGTCTCTTCACTGGTATCTGCTCTGATGTCCTATCCCTTAAATCTATCTTTTACATAGTTATGAGAGTGATATATTTTTGAAATGCAAATACATCATGTCATTCTGAAACTCAAAGCCCTTAAGTGGCTCCTCTTTGCCTCTAGTTGTTGTTAGCTGCCGACTCACAGCGACCTAGTAGTGGTTTTCAAAGGAGGGGAAGTATGTTTGTCTACAGGTGGGTGTGTGGCAGGCGGGGCATCTCTGCTTGAACCAGAGCATAATTCTGAGATTATCTGTTGTACAGGGCTTCTGCATAAACTTCTATAAAGACAGGGTTCTTCTGCAAAAAGAGAATCTAAAAACTACTATCCTATAGATAAAATCCAAGCTCCCTAACAGTATACCAGGCCTTCCACAATCTGGCCACTGTCAGGAGTGTCTGGCCTCAGACTTTACACTCTAGGAACACCAAATTGTTTGCATTTCCCTAATACGTTTCCAATTTTATAGTTCAGTGCCTTTGCTTAGTATGTTTTCTTAGCATGAAATGTTTTCCCTCGTTTTCTTTTTTATCCTATACCTTCCAGGTAAACGCCTACTAGGAAAGGTATCACCTATTTCAGGAATCTCTTCTCCCTCTACCAATCCTGCAAGGTTAGGTACACCTCCTTTGGGTTCCTCCAATAAAATACGTATTTTTCTCTGCCACTGAATTCATTACATTGTCATTGTAATTATTCAATTTATGTAACTAATTCCATATAAGTTAACAACTCGTATCTTACTTGTCAGTCTCTAAACCTTAAAATAGCTCCAACCAATGAATAAATATTTGATAGGTAGAGATGTGGGTTATTTAGACAAAGGAAGAAGTATAATATCAGCCAAGAAGCTGGCAAAAAAAAGACTTTTTCGGGAGAGGGTAAGGGTGTGTGGGAAGCAATTTAGCTTGAGCCTCTTTAGGGGGAGACACAGGGCAGAACACCAAAAATATATTATGATCATGTTGGGAGGGCCTGAATACCAAGCCATTCATAATTCAGAGAGCACTCAAAAGTTTTTAGATTAAGGAATGGTTGTTGTTCTTAGGTGCCATTGAGTCCATTCTGACTCATAACGATACTACATACAACAGAACAAAACACTGCCTGGTCCTGCACCATTCTCACAATCCTTGCTATGCTTGAGCCCATTGTTGCAGCCCCTGTGTCAACCCATCTCATTGAGAGACTTCCGATTTTTCTCTGACCCTCTACTTTACCAAGCATGATGTCCTTCTCCAGGGCCTGATCCCACCTGATAACATGTCCAAAGTACATGAGACACAGTATCACCATCCTTGTTTCTAAGGAGCATTCTGGTTGTATTTCTTCCAAGACAGATTTGTTCATTCTATTGGCAGCCCATGGTATATTCAATATTCTTCGCCAGCACCACAATTCAAGGCGTCAATTCTTCTTCAGTCTTCCTTATTCATTGTCCAGCTCTCATGTGCATATGAGGCAACTAAAAACACCATGGCTTGGGTCAGACGCACCTTAGGCTTCAAGGTGACATTTTTGCTTTTCAAAACTTTAAAAAAGAGGTCTTTTGCAGCAAATTTGCCCAATGCAATGTGCCTTTTGATTTCTTGAATGGTAGTATTCTCCCAGTTGGTCTGTCTCCTTCCTATCACTCCCACTTCCAACGCATACTACATATTAATATTCATTGCACGTAAATGTTATCAAATCCTTTCCTTTCTTAAGCTTTCTTTGGTAATTACCCATTGTCAATATAATCTTCATGACATATTTAGTTAGAGCAAAGTTCTTTAGAATAAATGCATTTCTTTCCTTTATTCTGTCTAGCTTACTTGTCCTATTAATGAAATGCCACTTTAAAATTATTTGTTATATTTCCACCGCTAAACTTGTAACGGGGAGAGAGAAGAAAAAACTGCATCTCAATTTTTGTAACCCCTAACACAGTGAGTTCAAAACCTTTTTTTGGTTTTGAACACAGTGAGTAAAACTTATGTATCTGTTCAGTAACTTGAAAGTGGTTCTTAATGAAATATATCATAAGCAATTTACCCCAGAATAAATAACAATTGATTTTAACAGTTTGGACAAAGCCTAACTGCTATATTCAGATTTTCATCAATATCCTGTTATTTGTTGTTAGGTACCGTTGAGTCAGTTCCATCTCATAGTGACCCTATGCACAACAGAACAAAACACTGTCCAGTCCTGCACCATTCTTACAATCATTGTTATGCTTGAGTTCACTGCTGCAGGCACTGTGTGAATCCACCTCGTTGAGGGTCTTCCTCTTTTCCGCTGACCCTGTATTTTGCCAAGCATGATGTCCTTCTCCAGAGGCTGATCCCTCCTGACAACATCTCCAAAATATGTAAGACTCAGTTTCGCCATCCTTGCCTATAAGGAGCATTCTGGTTGTACTTCTTCCAAGACAGATCTGTGCGTTCTTTCCGCAGTGCATACTATATTCAATATTCTTTGCCAACACCACAATTCAAAGGCATCAATTCTTCTTCTGTCTTCCTTATTCATTGTCCAGCATTCACATGCATATGATGCGATTGAAAATACCATGGCTATGGTCAGGTGCACCTTAGTCTTAAAGGTGACATCTTTGCTCTTCAACACTTTAAAGAGGTTCTTTGCAGCAGATCTGCCCAATGCAATACGTCTTTTGATTTCTTGACTGCTGCTTCCATGGCTTTTGATTGTGGATCCAAGTAAAATGAAATCCTTGACAACTTCCATCTTTTCTCCATTTATCACGATGTTGCTCACTGGTCCAGTTGTGAGGATTTTTGTTTTCCTTATCTTGAGGTGCAATCTATATTGAAGGCTGTGGTCTTTGATCCTCATTAGTAAGTGCTTCAAGTCCTCTTCACTTTCAGCAAGCAAGGTTGTGTCATCTGCATAACGCAGATTGTTAATGAGTCTTCTTCCAATCCTGATGCCCCGTTCTTCTTCATACAGTCCAGCTTCTCATATTATTTGCTCAGCATACAGATTAAATAGGTATGGTGAAAGAATACAACCCTGATGCACACCTTTCCTGACTTTAAACCAATCAGTATCCCCGTGTTCTGTCCCAACAACCGCCTCTTCATCTATGTAAAGGTTCCTCATGAGCACAATTAAGTGTTCTGGAATTCCCCTTCTTCGCAATGTTATCCATAATTTGTTAGGATGCACACAGTCAAATGCCTTTGCATAGTCAATAAAACACAGGTAAACATCCTTCTGGTATTCTCTGCTTTCAGCCAGGATCCATCTGACATCAGCAAGGATATCCCTGGTTCCACGTCCTCTTCTGAAACCGGCCTGAATTTCTGGCAGTTCCCTGTCAATATACTGCTGCAGCTGTTTTTGAATATCTTCAGCAAAATTTTGCTTGCGTGTGATATTAATGATACTGTTCTATAATGTCCACATTCCATTGGATCACCTTTCTTGGGAATAGGCATAAATATGGATCTCTTCCAGTCAGTTGCCCAGGAAACTGTCTTCTATATTTCTTGGCATAGACGAATGAGCACCTCCAGCGCTGCACCTGTTTGGTGAAACATCTCAATTGATATTCCATCAATTCCTGGAGCCTTGTTTTTCGCCAGTGCCTTCAGAGCAGCTTGGACTTCTTCCTTCAGTACCATCGGTTCCTGATCATATGCCACCTCTTGAAATGGTTGAACATCGACTAATTCTTTTTGGTATAATGACTCTGCGTGTTCCTTCCATCTTGTTTTGATGCTTCCTGCGTAATTTAATATTTTTCCCCATAGAATCCTTCACTATTGCAACTCGAGGCTTGAGTTTTTTCTTCAGTTCTTTCAGCTTGAGAAACACCGAGCGTGTTCTTCCCTTTTGGTTTTCCATTTCCAGCTCTTTGAACATGTCATTATAATACTTTACTTTGTCTTCTCGAGATGCCCTTTGAAATCTTCTGTTCAGTTCTTTTACTTCATCAATTCTTCCTTTTGCTTTAGCCGCTCGATGTTCGAGAGCAAGTTTCAGAGTCTCCTCCGACATCCATCTCGGTCTTTTCTTCCCTCTCTGTCTTTCCAATGACCTCTTGCTTTCTTCATGAATGATGTCCTTGATGTCATTCCACAACTCGTCTGGTCTTCGGTCACCAGTGTTCAATGCGTCAAATCTATTCTTCAGATGGTCTCTCAATTCAGGTGGGATATACTCATGGTCATATTTTGGCTTTTGTGGACTTGCTCTGATTTTCTTCAGTTTCAGCTTTAACTTGCATAGGAGCAATTGATGGTCTGTTCCACAGTCGGCCCCTGGCCTTGTTCTGACTGATGATATTGAGCTTTTCCATCGTCTCTTACCACAGATGTAGTCAATTTGATTTATGTGTGTTCCACCTGGCGAGGTCCATGTGTATATGTATAATATAGTCACTGTTTATGTTGGTGAAAGAAGGTATTTGCAATGAAGAAGTCGTTGGTCTTGTAAAATTCTATCATTCGATCTCCAGCGTTGTTTCTATCACCAAGGCCTTATTTTCCGACTACTGATCCTTCTTCTTTGTTTCCAACTTTCGCATTCCAATTGCCAGTAATTATCAATGCATCTTGACTGCCTGCTTGATCAATTTCAGACTGCAGCAGCTGATAAAAATCTCCTATTTCTTCATCTTTGGCCCTAGTGGTTGGTGCGTGTATTTGAATAGTCGTATCAACTACGCTTCCTTGTGGGCGTATGGATATTATCCTCTCACTGACAGCACTGTACTTCAGGATGGATCTTGAAATGTTCTTTTTGACGATGAATGCAACACCATTCCTCCTCAAGTTGTCATTTCCGGCATAATAGGCTATACGACTGTCCAATTCAAAATGGCCAATACCAGTCCATTTCAGTTCACTAATGCCTAAAATATCGCTATTTATGCATCCCGTTTCGTTTTTTTTCCCCCGTTTCATTTTTGATGACTTCTAATTTTCCTAGATTCATACTTCGTACATTCCAGGTTCCGATTATTAATGGATGTTTGCAGCTGTTTCCTCTCATTTTGAGACGTACCACATCAGCAAATGAAGGTCCCAAAAGCTGTACTCCATCCACGTCGTTAAGGTCGACTCTACTTTGAGGAGGCAGCTCTTCCCCAGTCATCTTTTGCATCCGTTCCAACCTGGGTGCTTCATCTTCCAGCACTATATCAGACAATGTTCTGCTGCTGTTCATAAGGTTTTCACTGGCTAATGCTTTTCAGAAGTAGACTGCCGGGTCCTTCTTCCTAGTCTGTCTTAGTCTGGAAGCTCAGCTGAAACCTGTCCTCCATGGGTGACCCTGCTGGTATCTGAATACCAATGGCATAGCTTCCAGCATCACAGCAACACACAAGCCCCCAGAGTACGTTAAACTGACAGACACGTGGGGGTTCATCAGTATATCTGAGTATAAATACTGCCTTTCAAATGCAAGAATTATTACTTTAAAATTGCGTTTTTACTGCCTTGCTGGCTGTACACTAACATCCACCTTTAACCTTTAGGAAATTCTAAATACAGAAAGTAGAGCATGCGTTTTTTTAAAAAAAAAAAAAAAAAAAAGGAACCAGATTTACCAAGTCCTGATGGCTTTCTACTCCCAAGAAAGTTAAACTCACAAACTCTTTTCTATTTTCATATTGGTATACCTAAGAGGAGTTAATGACTGTCTACTATCTCCTTCAACTCCTTATTCTCTAGTTTGTTGTTGTGAGGTGTTGTCAGCTTGATTTCAACTCATATCAGCCCTGTGCACAACACTGCCCAGTACTGTGCCATCCTCACAATTGTTGCTATGTTTGAGCTCATTATTGCAGCCACCATGTCAATCCATGTCGTTGAGGGTCTTCCTCTTTTGCGCTGACCCTCTACTTTACCAAGCATGATCTCCTTCTCCAGGAACTGGTCCCTCCTGATAACATGTCCAAACGTTGTGAGACCAAGTCTCCACTTAGGTAAATTACATTCTCTAGTTTACTTAGTCTTATCCCTTGCAAATAAAATGGAATCATTTTGGCCTCCTCATTCTCTTTGAATGGGATTAGTGCCAAGCCAGCTGAGCCCTTTCCTGACACCCAGGCAGAAATGTATATTTCATAACACATAAGCAATGTCTATTTGGCACAATTTGCATGAAGTAATTTACTGAACCAATGAGTCATTTCTCAAGGTGATACTTCTGGCAGATTTCTCTTTCAGCACTCTGTCCAGATCTACTCTTCTGCTACATTCCCAAATTGCTAATTGGTTTATTTAACACTCTTCCCGTGTATATCTACAGACTCTTCCCCATTTCTGACAGGAAACATGCACAGTTAAGAGAAAACTTGAAAAGATCCCACACGCAGGAGGGGCCAAGATGGCAGAGTAGGCAGACGCTTCCTGTGAACCCTCTTAGAACAAAGACCCGAAAAATAAGTGAAAAGATTACATTTATGACAAGCTAGAAGACCTGAATATCAAGAGCAAAGTTAGAAAATGGACTGAGTGGCAGGAAGAGGGAGAAATGGTTGAGAAGTGGAGAGGAGTTGCCAGACCTGACTCGCCAGGAGCCCTCAGACACCATTCCCGGAAGCAGCTGCAGTGGGCTGGTGGGAGTGTTCAGCCACAGTTTCCTCAGGGGGAAACATCCAGCCACATATTCTACTCACACCTCCGGGACCAGAGATGAATGGCACGCTCAGCAAAAGCTAAGTGCTTGCATATATTTTACCGTGCCCCCTGCCCCAAAGCCAGCTTCAGTGGCTGTCGATTTCCCTGGGCCTGAGACAGAGCCTGTTGTGCAACCTGAGCCATTCTCCCGGTCTTGAAGAATAAATTCACAACTGGGGAAAAGATAATCGCCAGCTCCGCTAACCTGGGGAGCTCGGGACAGAAGCAGCTCCTGTCGAGGCATAAACGGTCCATAGACTTTGAATACCTTTCCCCCCTGCATGGACCTGTGCGGGCCTATTTCAGGAGAATAGGCCCTTGTAGGCAGACTGCAACTGTTTCAGCTATGTGGTAGAGAGGTGGGTGTTTGATGTTTGACACCACTTTGCCTATTAAACATGATCCTCACCTACCCACACATCAGGGGCATAAGGACTGGTGGCTCCACTCAGGTCACCCAGCAACCTGCAACTGGGTTCCAAGTTATCTTAAACAGTTAGAAATAGATCTACCATACAACCCAGAAATCCCACTCCTGGGAATATACCCTAGAGATACAAGAGCCTTCACACAAACAGATATATGCACACCCATGTTTATTGCAGCTCTGTTTACAATAGCAAAACGTTGGAAGCAACCAAGGTGTCCATCAACGGATGAATGGGTAAATAAACTGTGGTATATTCACACAATGAAATAGTACTCATCGATAAATAACAGTGACGAATCTGTGAAACATTTCATAACATGGAGGAACCTGGAAGGCATTATGCTGAGCGAAATTAGTCAGAGGCAAAAGGACAAATATTGTATAAGACCACTATTATAAGATCTTGAGTAACAGTAAACCTGAGAAGAACACACACTTTTGTGGTTACGAGGGGGGGAGGGAGGGAGGGTGGGAGACGGTTTTTTATTGATTAATCAGTAGATAAGAAATGCTTTAGGTGAAGGGAAAGACAACACTCAATACATGGAAGGTCAGCTCAATTGGACTGGACCAAAAGCAAAGAAGTTTCCGGGATAAAATGAATGCTTCAAAGGTCAGTGGAGCAAGGGCGGGGGTCTGGGGAACATGGTTTGAGGGGACTTCTAAGTTAATTGGCAAAATAATTCTATTATGAAATCATTCTGCATCCCACTTTGAAATGTGGCGTCTGGGGTCTTAAATGCTAACAAGCGGCCATCTAAGATGCATCAATTGGTCTCAACCCACCTGGAGCAAAGGAAAATGAAGAACACCAAGGCCACACGACAACTAAGAGCCCAAGAGACAGAAAGGGCCACATGAACCAGAGACCTACATCATCCTGAGACCAGAAGAACTAGTTGGTGCCCAGCCACAATCGATGACTGCCCTGACAGGGAGCACAGCAGAGGACCCCTGAGGGAGCAGGAGATCAGTGGGATACAGACCCCAAGTTCTCATAAAAAGACCAAACTAGGTCTGACTGAGACTAGAGGAATCCCGGAAGCCATGGTCCCCAGACCTTCTGTTGGCAGAGGACAGGAACCATCCCCGAAGACAACTCATCAGACATGAAAGGGACTGGTCAGCGGGTGGGAGAGAGATGCTGATGAAGAGTGAGCTAATTATATCAGGTGGACACTTGAGATTGTGTTGGCAACTCTTGTCTGAGGGGGGATGGGAGGATAGAGAGAGAGAGAAGCCGGCAAAATGGTCACGAAAGGAGAGACTGAAAGGGCTGACTCAAGAAGGGGAGAGCAAGTGGGAGTAGGGAGTGAGATGTATGTAAACATATTTGTGACAGACTGATTGGATTTGTAAACGTTCACTTGAAGCTTAATAAAAGTTAATAAAAAAAAAGAATAGTACTTCCCAGTCCTTACAACCAAAAGCACTGGGTGCCCAAGGTCCATCTACAGAACCCACCCACCTGTGTGCTGTACAGGACATGCTATCCTCACAGACATTTGCAGGACAACTGTCAGCCCCATGCCTTGTCCAGAGACCGACTCCCTGTTGCAACCAGATACCAGTACCTACACCAATAATCCCTATCCACCTAAGACTGTAGGACAGAGCCTGTACTAAACACTTGATGATCAGCTACCGGGACACCTGAGCTGAATTCATACAAGAAAAGTGAATAGATTCTTAGACTGATATAGCTGGTAACAGCTCTAGCCATCTGGTGACAGGGCATTAGTGTTTCAAAGGTGAAAATAATCAAGCTAGCTCACTCAAGCAACCTATTTGGGCATATCAAAACAAAGCAAGACACTAGGATACAGTAAGCAAACATAAACTGATACAATAACTTATAGATGGCTCAGAGACAACAGTCGATATCAAATCACATAAAGAAGCAGACCATGATCACTTCAACAAGCTCTCATTACAAACAATCAAGGGATCTTCTGCATAAACGTGGCCTCCTGGATTTACCAGATGCAAAATACCAAAGATTAATATATAGAACTCGTCAAGACATCAGAAGCAAGATCAGGCAATACTCAGAATAAGCCAAGGAACACACAGATAAAGTAGTGGAAAAAATTAAAAAGATTATTCAGGAACATAATGTAAAACTTAATGAGCTGCAAGAATCCGCAGAGAGTCAGCAAGCAGAAATTCAGGAGATTAACAATAAAATTACAGAATCAGAGAACTCAATAGAAAGTGAGAGGAGCAGAATTGAGCAAGCGGAAGGTACAACTGGTGAGACTGAAGATAAAGTGCTTGCCACCAATACACTTAAGGAAAAATCTGATAAAAGAATTTAAAAAAATGAAGAAACCCTAAGAATCACATGGGACTCTATCAAGAGAAATAACCTACAAGTGATTGGAGTACCAGAGCAGGCAGGGATAACAGAAAATACACAGAGAATTGTTGAAGATTTGTTGGCAGAAAACTTCCCTGATTTCGTGGAAGATGAGAAGATATCTATCCAAGATGCTCACTGAACCCCACATAAGCTAGATCTTAAAAGAAAGTCACCAAGAGATATTATAATCAAACTTGCCAAAACCAAAGATAAAGAGAGAATTTTAAAAGCACGTAGAGATAAACGAAAAGTCACCTACAAAGGAGAGTCAATAAGAATAAGCCAAGACTACTCAGCAGAAACCATGCAGGCAAGATGGCAGTGGTATAACTTATATAAAGCATTGAAGAAAAAAAATTCTGAATCAAGAATCATATATCCAGCAAAACTGTCTCTCAATATGAAGGTGAAATTAGGACATTTGCAGATAAATACAAGTTTAGGGAATTCATAAAAAACAAACCAAAACTACAAGAAATACTAAAGGGAGCTCTCTGGGTAGAAAATCAATAGTATCAGATATCAACCCAAGACTAGAACACTGGACAGAGCAATCAGATGTCAACCAGATAGGGAAATCACAAAAATCAACATAAAAAAAAAAAAAAAACACTCAAAACTGGGAAACAGCGATGTTATTATGTAAAGGAAGACAATATTAAAACAATAAAGCGGGACTAAGAAATACAGTCATAGATATTTCATATGGAGAAGAAGACAAGGTGATATTAAGAATTAAAAGTTAGGTTTAAACTTAGATAAAACGGGTAAATATTAAGATAACCACAAAGGCTAACAATCCTACTCATCAATATAAAACCCAAGAAAAAAACAGAGACTCAGCAGAAACAAAATGAACTATAACAAATAAGAGGAAAACATAAGCTACTTAGCACAAAAAATTAAGTGGGAAAAAGAAAATGTCAACAACACACACAAAAAGACATCAAAATGACAGCACTAAACTCATAAAAAATACCTACCCATAATTAAGCTGAATTTAAACGGACTAAATGCACCTACAAAGAGACAGAGAGTGGCAGAATGGATTAAAAAAACACGATCCATCTATATGCTGCCCAGAAGAGACACCCCTTACAGACACAAACAATCTAAACCTCAAAGGATGGAAAAAAAATATATCAAGCAAACAACAATCAAAAAAGAGCAGGATTGGCAATATTAATTTCTGACAAAATAGATTTTAAACTTAAATCTACCATAAAGGATAAGGAAGGACACTACATAATGATTAAAGGGACAATATACCAGGAGGATATAGCTATATTAAATATTTATGCACCCAATGACAGGGCTGCAAGATACATAAAACAAACTCTAAAACCATCGAAAAGTGAGATAGCATCACAATCATAGTAGGAGACTTCAACACACCACTTCTGATGAAGGACAGACAATCCAGAAAGAAGCTCAATAAAGAAACGGAAGATCTGAATACCACAATCAACCAACCTGACCTCATAGATATATACTGAACACTCCACCCAACAGCAGCCAAGTATACTCTCTTTTCCAACACACATGGAACATTCTTTAGAATAGACCATGTATCAGGTCATAAAGCAAGCCCTAGCAGAATCCAAAACATCGAAATATTACAAAGCATCTTCTCTGACCATAAGGCCATAAAAGTAGAAATCAATAACAGAAAAAGCAGGGAAAAGAAATCAAACACTTGGACACTGAAAAATACCCTGCTCAAAAACGATTGGGTCACAGAAGACATCAATGATTGAATAAAGAAATTCACAGAATCCAATGAGAATGAAAACACCTCCTATCAGAACCTTTGGGACACAGAGAAAGCAGTGCTCAGAGGTCAATTAACATCAAAAAAATGACACACACAAAAAGAAGAAAGGGTCAAATCAAAGAATTATTCCTACAACTTGAACAAATACAGAGCAACTAAAGAAGCCCTCAGGCACCAGAAGAAAGCAAATAAAAAAAATGAGAGCAGAATTAAATGAGACAGAAAGAAAAACAATGGAAAGCGTTAACAAGACCAAAAGCTGGTTCTTTAAAAAAATTAACAAAATTGATAAACCACTGGCCAAACTGACAGAAGAAAAACAGGAGAGGAAGCAAATAACCTGAATAAGAAATGAGATGGGCGATATTACAACAGACCGAACCAAAATTAAAAGAATCATATCAGAATACTATGAAAAATTGTACTCTAACAAATTTGAAAACCTAGAAGAAATGAATGAATTTCTACAAACACACTACTTACCTAAACTGACACAAACTGAGGCAGAACAACTAAATAGGCCCATAACAAAAGAAGAGATTGAAAAGGTAATCAAAAAACTCCCAACAAAAAAAGCCCTGGCCTAGATGGCTTCACTGCAGAGTTCTACCAAACTTTTAGAGAAGAGTTAACACCACTGCTACTAAAGGTATTTCAGAGCATAGAAAAGGACAGAATACTCCCAAACTCATTCTATGAAGCCAGGATAGCCCTGATACCAAAATCAGGTAAAGATACCACAAAAAAAAAAAAAGAAAATTACAGACCTATATCCCTCATGAACTTAGATGCAAAAATCCTCGGCAAAACTCTAGCCAATACAATTCAACAACGTATCGAAACAATAATTCACCATGACCAAGTGGGATTCATATCAGGTATGCAGGGATGGTTCAACCTTAGAAAAACAATTAATGTATTTCCATCATACAAATAAAAAAGACAAGAAACACATGATCTTATCAATAGATGCAGAAAAGGCATCTGACAAAGTTCAACACCCATTCATGATTAAAACTCCCAGCAAAACAGGAACAGAAGGAAAATTCCTCAACATATTAAAGGGCAATTATACAAAGCCTACAGCTTTTTTTTTTTATACAAAGCCTACAGCTAACATCATCCTAAATAAAGTCTAAAACCATTCCCCTTGAGATCAGGAACCAGGCAAGGATGCCCTTTATCACCACTCTTATTCAACATTGTGCTGGAGGTCCTGGCCAGAGCAATTAGGCTAGATACAGAAATAAAGGATACCCAGATTGGTAAGGAAGAAGTAAAAGTATCTCTATTATTTGTAAACTTTCACTTAAAGCACAAATAAAATTTTTTTAAAAAATGAAAAAAAAGTATCTCTATTCGCAGATGACATGATCTTATACACAGAACACCCTAAAGAATCCTCAAGAAAACTACTGAAACTAATATAAGAGTTCAGCAGAATATCAGGATATAAGATAAACATACAAAAATCAGTTGGATTCCTCTACACCAACAAAAAGAACATTGAGGAGGAAATCATCAAATCAATACCATTTACAGTAACCCCCAAGAAGATAAAATACCTAGGAATAAATCTTATCAGGGATGTAAAAGACCGACACATAGAAAAATATAAGACACTACTGCAAGAAACCAAAAGAGACCTACATAAGTAGGAAAACATACCTTGCTCATGGATAGGAAGACTTAACATTGTAAAAATATCTGTTCTACCAAAAGCCATCTATAGCTACAACGTGATTCCAATCCAAATTCCAATGACATTTTTTAATGAGATGGAGAAACAAATCAACAACTTCATTTGGAAGGGAAAGAGGCCCTGGATAAGTAAAGCATTACCGAAAACGAAGAAAAAAGTGGGAGGCCTCATTCTACGCGATTTTAGAACATATTATACAGCCACAGTAGTCAAAACAGCCTGGTACTTGACAAAGGCCTAAAGTCAGCTAAATGGGGGAAAAGACAGTTTCTTTAATAAATAGTGCTGGCATAACTGGATATCCATCTGCAAAAAAATGAAATGAGACCCACACCTCACTCCATGCACAAAAACGAGCTCAAAATGGATCAAAGACCTAAATATAAAATCTAAAATGATAAAGATCATGGAAGAAAAAATAGGGAGAACGTTAGGAGTCCTGATACATGGCATGAACAGTATACAAAACATTACTAACAGTGCAGAAGAAAAACTAGATAATCGGGAGCTCTCAAAAATCAAACACCTATGCTCATCCAAAGACTTCACCAAAAGAGTAAAAAGATTACCTACAGACTGGGAAAAAGTTTTTAGCTATGACATTTCTGATCAGCGCCTGATCTCTAAAATCTACATGATAGTGCAAAAACTCAACTGCAAAAAGACAAATAACCCAATCAAAAAATGGGCAAAGGATATGAACAGGCACTTCACTGAAGAAGACACTCAGGTAGCTAACAGATACATGAGCAAATGTTCATCATCATTAGCCATTAGAGAAATGCAAATCAAAACTACAGTGAGATTTCATTTCACTCCAACAAGGCTGCCATTAATCCAAAAAACACAATAAATTTTGGAGAGGCTGTGGAGAGATTGGAACACTTATACACTGCTGGTGTCAAATGTTACAACTACTTTGGAAATCGATTTGGTGCTTCTTTAAAAAGCTAGAAACAGAACTACCATAAAATCCAGCAATCCCACTCCTTGGAATATATTCTAGAGTATTAAGAGCCTTTATACGAACAGATATATGTACACCCATGTTCATTGCAGCACTGTTTATAATAGCAAAAAGATGGAAGCAACCAAGGTGCCCACCAATGGATGAATGGATAAATTATGATATAGTCACACAATGGAATACTACGCATTGATAAAGAACAATGATGAATCCGTGAAACCTTTCATAACATGGAGGAATCTGGAAAGGCATTATGCTGAGTGAAATTAGTCAGTTGCAAAAGGACAAATATTGTATGAGACCACTATTATAAGAACTCAAGAAATAGTTTAAACAAAGAAGAAAATACTCTTTGATGGTTGGGAGGGAGGGAGAGGTGTTTTCACTAATTAATACTAGATAAGAACTATATTAGGCAATAAAAAAAAAGAATCTACTTTAGGTGAAGGGAAAGACAACACACAATACAGGATAGGTCAGCACAACTAAACCAAAAGCAAATAAGTTTCCTGAATAAACTGAATGCTTCAAAGGCCAGCATAGCAGGGACAGGGGTTTGGGGATCATGGTTTCAGGGGACATCTAAGTCAATTGGCATAAAATCTATTAAGAAAACATTCTGCGTCTCACTTTGGAGAGTGGCGTCTGGGGTCTTAAATGCTAGCAAGTGGCCATCTAAGATGCATCAATTGGTCTCAACCCACCTGGAGCAAAGGAGATTGAAGAACACCAAAGACGCAAGGTAATTATGAGCCCAAGAGACAGAAAGGGCCACATAACCAGAGACTTCATCAGCCTGAGACCAGAAGAACGAGATGGTTCCTGGCTATAACAGATGACAGCCCTGACAGGGAACACATCAGAAAACCCAAGGCAGCAGGAGAGCAGTGGGATGCAGACCCCAAATTCTTGTAAAAAGACCAGACTTAATGGTCTGGCTGAGATTAGGAGGTCCTTGGAGGTCATCGTCCCCAGACCTTCTGTTAGCCCAAGACAGGAACCATTCCCAAAGCCAACTCTTCAGACAGGGATTGGACTGGACTGTGGGACAGAAAATGATACTGGTGAAGAGTGAGCTTCTTGGATCAAGTCGACACATGAGACTATGTTGGTATCTCCTATCTGGAGGAGATGAGAGGGCAGAAGCTAGCCGAATGGATATGAAAATAGAGAGTGGAGGGAAGGAGTGTGCTGTCTCATTAGAGGGAGAGCAACTAGGCGTATATAGCAAGGTGTATGTAAGATATAAGTTTCTGTATCAGAGATTTACTTGGTTTGTAAACTTTCACTTAAACACAATAAAAATTAAAAAAAAAAAAGAGATCCCACACACTGACTTCATACACGAGTGATACTAGACTGATATAATCCTCCCACATTCCAACAGTGCCTGGCTAAACGTATCGTTTAAATCCTTACAGAACCCTCTTAACTGATCTTTTTAACACAGCAATAAACACTCTCGTAATTAGATGATTACAGTTTAAAGCAGCCTTTTTAGATAATTTCAGCAGGAAATCCTTAACTCCTCATTTCAAGGAATTTTAAATTGTTCAATGCAAAATTCCAAGGATAAGAGTTATACTTTCAAAAGAGTGTGGTGAAAGGTAGAGGAATGATGGCATATTCTGGTACTTTTACTTACACACACACACACACACACACACACACTCTCTCTCTCTAATCTTTTTCTGTAATGACATTAACAACATATTAAATTTATCATTCAAGCAGCAGGTACAGCAACTGCTGAACATTTTCTTTTCCTAGAGATTTACTTTGGTTTTCACAGTTTAATAATATAGCCACCTGTCAGGGTGTTAAACTGTTTTTTTTTTTTTTAAGCTTATCATGCTTCCCTCACCTCGTCTCCTGAAATAATCTCCTAACTCATCTATATGATTCCATTCCTTCTCTTTCAACTTCTACATGATCAACAAAATTATTTTTCTAAAAAAGCAAATCTGATGATGTCCCTGCCCTGTTAAATACCCTCCCATGGTCCTGATCATTTCCAGAATAAAGTGCAAAATCTTTAGCATGGTCTTCAAGGCTCTTTATTATGTTGTTCTTGCCAGCTATTTGCTCTTCCTCTTGCAAACCACATTCCAAAAACCCTGAACGTTTTATGGTTTCTCAAAGAGAAATAAGATGTTTCTTGACTTTGGGTCTTTATATGTATATGGAATGCCCTTCCCGTCTTTTCCTCTTTGTGAACTTTCATGTCGCTTAAGACACAGTCCAAGCATAATTTTCTGTAAAATCTTTTTTGTCACTCTCCATTCTATGCCATCACCAACCCCATGCAATATCTGAGTTAACTATTCCCTTGTGTTTATACTATTGGATATATTACAATTTTTACCTCAATGTCTCCCCAACAAAACTGCATCTCTGTGCCATAATACTTAACATACAATGGTTGTTTACTAAATAAGGATGGAACTACTCAACTACAGGGAAAAAATGGAAAAACTATGGTCTACTTTTCTCCTCTTTTTACTATCCAATTTTAGAAAATACAAGGAATTAAGTTTCATTCTCTGGGTAGGTTTATCACAGAAAAGAGAGACGGAACAGAAGGTTCATCTCCTCTCAAACTTATATTAAAGGAAATGGACATTTAGGAATCAAAGTTTATAATTTGGTTTTTTCAACATTCATTCAACAAATAAGTTACTGAGAGTTTACCATGTATTAGGAATTGTTCTAAGCACTGGGGGATGCAGCACTGAACAACAGACAAAGTCCCTGCCCAAAGCTTACATTCTAGTGGAGGAAGAAAGACAATAAACAATAAACATACCAATTAAATTACATAACATTTTAGAAGGTGACAAGGTACAGGGGAAAAAATTAGAGTTAGGTAATTAGATTAGAAGTTCTGGATGTAGACGCAGGGTAGGAGTTACAATTTTAAATATGTTGGCCAAGGTAGGCCTTACAGATCAGGTGATATGCAAACAAAGGCTTGAAGGAGGTGAGAAAGTGAGCCATGCAGATGTCTGAGAAAAGAAATGTTCCAGGTGGAACATGTGCCTTGCCTTCCTGATGTGCTCAAGGAACAGTAAGGAAGCTTGGGGGAGAAGTTCTTGACCATTAACGGAGATGGGGATGACTTCTGGTAGGTCTAGAAGGGAAAATTAGGGGTTCAATCTCGGGCATTGTGGAGATAACTATTACATACCAAAGGGATATGTATAACATGCAAATGGATATATGAGTCTAAAGAAGAGAGAGATTCATGGTTAAGACATAAAATTAGGAGTCGTCACCATTAGAGGGTAACGACATGAGATTAGACAAGATCCCTAAGGCACTAAGATCCCAGGGCTGAATTTTGGGGCACTCCACGTTAAGCAGTTCTATCTGGTTGAAATCACTCCTTCATGGCAATAGCGTATCATTATGACACTGGCAGCCTTTTAGCTTACCTATAGTTTATCATTCATAAAGCCTCCATTTTCATAAGTACAACTGACCAAAATGCAAATAAAAACTAGGTTATTTTAGGAATTTAGACAGAAAAGGGAAGTGGCTTTTCTCAATAACATCCATCTCACCTCCTTCTCCTTGTTGAGCAACACCAACTGGCTGTCTGTGAGAATGCAATACTTCCGCTCCCATGTTGTGGTCTCAGTGTAGGGTGACTGACCACAAGACAGACGGTGGGTAGGTGGCCCTTTCACATCTGTGTGACAAAAGAGAAAAACAAAAGTGAAAATCATTTATCATGCTAACTAAACTAGTATTTCAAATGTAAAATCCTTTTAAAACAAATTAGATAAGTCTAAACATAAATCTCAAAGATAAACTGAAAACTTAAACTTCATCTTAAGAAAACAAAAATTGTTATATAAGTTGGAATCAACTCGATGGCAGTTGTTTGGGTTTTTGTTTGTTTGTTTATATACAAAATAAGGAAAAATTGGCCCTATAGTCTACAGACTAAACGGTTGAAATACTTTTAACAAAAATTGTTAGCACAAACTTCAAAGAGAAATCACCACAGTACATGCACTAAAATAATGGGAGGTAGCATTAGATCTAAACCATTATCACTGAAAATAAAGAGGTGGGGATGAGTGAGAGACAGGAAGAAAAGATAAAGCCTCTAGTCTTCAGGAGGAAGATGATGTTACATGTTACATGAGAATACTGTTGACCCAGAAGTGAGAGTGCACTTATTGGTAGGCCATGTCTTCAAAATGGCCTTATTTCTAGTCACTTGAAGAATTAGAAATGTTTCAACTATAGCATCATATTACCACTAGGGGCCAGTAAGATCTTAAAAACAAAGAGATTAATTCCCCTCAAGTAAGAATCTAAATGTATTATCATCATGTCTGTTAAAGGTGAAGGTACACCATATTAAAGCAAAATGTCTCAGTTGTCTCAAATGCCTCATTTCCTTATAAAATACCACGTGGTTACTATCACCATTGTTACTTCGAAATTTTTTGATATGAACTGTTCACTCAACATTTGAGCTGTTGTGAAACATGGCACATATCCTAATTGAGCACACATTAAATCAATTATAGAAGACTTTTAAGACAGCTCAATGTAATTTAAAAGTTCTTTAGCCACTAAGGACTTACTCCTCTTAGGAATGTACGGCAGAAAAAAATTACTATTTAGTTATCATACTAGAGGAGCAACTTAAACTGAAGTAACAGACTAGAGAACAAACACCCATGAGAGTTTTAAGTCATAACATAAGAGTTAATAAGGAGAGTCGTAAATCATAATAAGAACATAAGTCTTAGATGGGTATTTTTCAAATGGACTTATCACTGCATGCTGCAGATTTCTGTCTCTTTTGCCACAGGGATGACAGATACTACTAGTATTGACTTCAAGGAAATCAAATTTCATAGCTGTTTTGTACTGTAATTATCCAAATATGCATAACCATAGGGAGAACTATGCAGAAAGTCAGTAATTAGGGCAGTTAGGCATATGTCTCTCTTCTTAAATCCCCTTACGTGTTCAACACTATCTTCATGGTTTCTTCTGGCTTAACCATACTTTACACTCTGCCTGAACTTCTTGCTGTTTTGCACGTTTTGGGGTGTTTAACTCCCCCAAAATAATTTAAGATCCAAGAACCAATACTGTTGCTAGCCCTTGGCTGGGCATGTAACTAATTCTTAGAAGTTCCGTTTCTTTTCCTTTTTCGCCTCCATTATTTTTCTGCTTCTGTCCCCTCCACACTGTAGAACACTAACCCTCTTGCATCTCTAGCTTCTCCATTCCACTTCTCCCAACTATTTCCCCATACACACTACTTCTCTCCTTGTGCTCTAAGCAGCTTAAATTATTTATGTTACAATTGCATCTTAAATTATTTTAAAGTATTCTTTGAATTTCAAAACTTCCTAGATTAACACAAAAAAGTTAAAAAACTTTAAAAAAATTGACTTCTAATCCTTTCGACATATGTAGGATATTCTTGTCTACACTTAAAAGCCCTGTCAAATCTGATTTTCTTCACATGATTGGGACATAGAGTGGGTTACATTTTTGCCACAATGTAGACCCTATTTTTAGAGTCAAATATCAAGACCTCTTCAAAAGAAAGGGATACACCTACTTTATGTGGAAATGTGGTAGTTTTGTCCCCTAGATAAGTTTTTATTCAAATGACTAACTTTCTGACATAACTTAGCCATGGGTGACCTAAACTGTCCGCTGTAATTTAATATGACCAGTAATCTTATGATCTATACTAAGCAAGAACAACTGATAGATCCTGCCCATAAAAATTAGACTATGGGATACTACATTTATAGCATAACCCAGGTTTCCTGATGAAATATAAATTTGTATCAACGTTGAGTTTCAGGAAACCTAAAGTCTCTGTCAGTTTATTGTACTGTGGGGGCTTGCGTGTTGCTGTGATACTGGAAACTATGCCACCGGTATTCAGATACCAGCAGGGTCACCCACGGAGGACAGATTTCAGCTGAGCTTCCAGACTAAGACAGACTAGAAACAAGGATCCAGCAGTCTACTTCAGAAAAGCATTAGCCAGTGAAAACCTTATGAACAGCAGCAGAACACTGTCTGAAATAGTGCTGGAAGACGAGCCCCCAAAGTTGGAAGGCACTCAAAAGACAACTGGCGAAGAGCTGCCTCCTCAAAGTAGAGTCAACCTTAATGACGTGGATGGAGTAAAGCTTTTGGAACCTTCATTTGCTGATGTGGTACGTCTCAAAATGAGAAGAAACAGCTGCAAACATCCATTAATAATCGGAACCTGGAATGTACGAAGTATGAATCTAGGAAAATTAGAAGTCATCAAAAATGAAACGGGGGAAAAAAAAAACAAAACGGGATGCATAAATAGCGATATCCTAGGCATTAGTGAACTGAAATGGACTGGTATTGGCCATTTTGAATTGGACAGTCGTATAGCCTATTATGCCGGAAATGACAACTTGAGGAGGAATGGTGTTGCATTCATCGTCAAAAAGAACATTTCAAGATCCATCCTGAAGTACAGTGCTGTCAGTGAGAGGATAATATCCATACGCCCACAAGGAAGCGTAGTTGATACGACTATTCAAATACACGCACCAACCACTAGGGCCAAAGATGAAGAAATAGGAGATTTTTATCAGCTGCTGCAGTCTGAAATTGATCAAGCAGGCAGTCAAGATGCATTGATAATTACTGGCAATTGGAATGCGAAAGTTGGAAACAAAGAAGAAGGATCAGTAGTCGGAAAATAAGGCCTTGGTGATAGAAACAATGCTGGAGATCGAATGATAGAATTTTACAAGACCAACGACTTCTTCATTGCAAATACCTTCTTTCACCAACATAAACAGTGACTATATTATACATATACACATGGACCTCGCCAGGTGGAACACACATAAATCAAATTGACTACATCTGTGGTAAGAGACGATGGAAAAGCTCAATATCATCAGTCAGAACAAGGCCAGGGGCCGACTGTGGAACAGACCATCAATTGCTCCTATGCAAGTTAAAGCTGAAACTGAAGAAAATCAGAGCAAGTCCACAAAAGCCAAAATATGACCATGAGTATATCCCACCTGAATTGAGAGACCATCTGAAGAATAGATTTGACGCATTGAACACTGGTGACCGAAGACCAGACGAGTTGTGGAATGACATCAAGGACATCATTCATGAAGAAAGCAAGAGGTCATTGGAAAGACAGAGAGGGAAGAAAAGACCGAGATGGATGTCGGAGGAGACTCTGAAACTTGCTCTCGAACATCGAGCGGCTAAAGCAAAAGGAAGAATTGATGAAGTAAAAGAACTGAACAGAAGATTTCAAAGGGCATCTCGAGAAGACAAAGTAAAGTATTATAATGACATGTTCAAAGAGCTGGAAATGGAAAACCAAAAGGGAAGAACACGCTCGGTGTTTCTCAAGCTGAAAGAACTGAAGAAAAAACTCAAGCCTCGAGTTGCAATAGTGAAGGATTCTATGGGGAAAAATATTAAATTACGCAGGAAGCATCAAAACAAGATGGAAGGAACACGCAGAGTCATTATACCAAAAAGAATTAGTCGATGTTCAACCATTTCAAGAGGTGGCATATGATCAGGAACCGATGGTACTGAAGGAAGAAGTCCAAGCTGCTCTGAAGGCACTGGCGAAAAACAAGGCTCCAGGAATTGATGGAATATCAATTGAGATGTTTCACCAAACAGGTGCAGCGCTGGAGGTGCTCATTTGTCTATGCCAAGAAATATAGAAGACAGTTTCCTGGGCAACTGACTGGAAGAGATCCATATTTATGCCTATTCCCAAGAAAGGTGATCCAATGGAATGTGGACATTATAGAACAGTATCATTAATATCACACGCAAGCAAAATTTTGCTGAAGATATTCAAAAACAGCTGCAGCAGTATATTGACAGGGAACTGCCAGAAATTCAGGCCGGTTTCAGAAGAGGACGTGGAACCAGGGATATCCTTGCTGATGTCAGATGGATCCTGGCTGAAAGCAGAGAATACCAGAAGGATGTTTACCTGTGTTTTATTGACTATGCAAAGGCATTTGACTGTGTGCATCCTAACAAATTATGGATAACATTGCGAAGAAGGGGAATTCCAGAACACTTAATTGTGCTCATGAGGAACCTTTACATAGATGAAGAGGCGGTTGTTGGGACAGAACACGGGGATACTGATTGGTTTAAAGTCAGGAAAGGTGTGCATCAGGGTTGTATTCTTTCACCATACCTATTTAATCTGTATGCTGAACAAATAATATGAGAAGCTGGACTGTATGAAGAAGAACGGGGCATCAGGATTGGAGGAAGACTCATTAACAATCTGCGTTATGCAGATGACACAACCTTGCTTGATGAAAGTGAAGAGGACTTGAAGCACTTACTAATGAAGATCAAAGACCACTGCTTTCAGTACGGATTGCACCTCAACATAAAGAAAGCAAAAATCCTCACAACTGGACCAATGAGCAACATCATGATAAATGGAGAAGAGATTGAAGTTGTCAAGGATTTCATTTTACTTGGATCCACAATCAAAAGCCATGGAAGCAGCAGTCAAGAAATCAAAAGATGCATTGCATTGGGCAAATCTGCTGCAAAGGACCTCTTCAAAGTGTTAAAGAGCAAAGATGTCACCTTGAAGACTAAGGTGCACCTGACCCAAGCCATGGTATTTTCAATCACATCATATGCATGTGAAAGCTGGACAATGAATAAGGAAGACCGAAAAAGAATTGACGCCTTTGAATTGTGGTGTTGGCGAAGAATATTGAATATACCATGGATGTCAAAAGAACGAACAGATCTGTCTTGGAAGAAGTACAACCAGAATGCTCCTTAGAAGCAAGGATGGTGAGACTACGTCTTACATACTTTGGACATGCTGTCAGGAGGGATCAGTCTCTGGAGAAGGACATCATGGTTGGCAAAGTACAGGGTCAGCGGAAAAGAGGAAGACCCTCAATAAGGTGGATTGACACAGTGGCTGCAGCAATGGGGTCAAGCATAACAACAATTGTAAGGATGGCGCAGGACCAGGCAGTGTTTTGTTCTGTTGTACATAGGGTCGCTATGAGTCGGAGCCGACTCGACAGCACCTAACAACAACAACAACTACCAGTTTAGTTTCCTCCTCAGCTACAGAGGCTTAATTTTCATACTACTTGATCACTGTAGTCCATTCAGTAAGTTAACTCCCTATGGCTATGCTCACTATCACCCTTTTTAAGAGTAAGAGAGGGGAGGCAGTCACTAACATGTGATATTTCTTTCTGGTGAGTAATTTCCTTTTTCTAACATTTGTACAGAGTCCCTTTCCTGCTCCCCTCTCAGTCTCAGCAGCTCCAAGAATTCAGCATAAGGATATAGGGTTTTTAACTCAGCTCTATCACAGGGCAGAGTGAGTAACCTGATAACAATATAGTAAGTTCCTTGAAGGCATGGCTTACAGTAGATGACCAAAATTTTTAATAAAAGAAATACTTCTCTCTATAGAGGAAACCCTGGTGGCATAGTGGTTAAGTGCTACAGCTGCTAACCAAAAGGCTGGCAGTTCAAATCCGCCAGGCACTCCTTGGAAACTCTATGCGGCAGTTCTACTCTGTCCTATAGGGTCGCTATGAGTTGGAATCGACTCGAGAGCAGTGGGTTTGGTTTGGGTCTCTCTACAGAAGTGCTAATTTTGGTTTGGTGCTATTGCATAAGCATCCATTTTAAGAAGATGGATGGCATGAGAAACCCCATCCCTATGATGGTTCCGCCTTGCTTCTCCTCTTCACAGCACTATTCCATAGCCTGCACTGTACCTGAACATGTAGTATGCACCATAAAACAGCAGGCAGAGCAGATCACATGGTTCTCTTCTGTTTCTTAGACATGCATTACAAGAAAATACCAAAACTCACTGCCATCAAGTCGATTCCGACTCACAGCAACCCTACAGGACAGAGCAGAACTGCACCATAGGGTTTCCAAGGCTGTAAATCTTTACAGAAGCAGCCTGCCACATCTTTCTCCCAAGGATCGGCTGGTAGGTTGAACCGCGATCTTCTGGTTAGCAGCCGAGCACTTTAACCACTGTGCCACCAGGTCTCCATCAGAAGGAATAAGTTCCATAATTCCCCCGTTGGGTCCAGTACTGCTTAAGCAAGAATACAGACTGGGTAAGCATGGAGAGCTATTAACGACATCAGTGTTTAGATGACAGTCTATCCTTCAATGCGAACAGACCAGTCACATTGGCAGTTCATACTAAGCCTCTTACCTAAACAGAAGAATATCAAATACACAAAGTAAAATAATTCATAGTATATACTAACCCTTAGGAGGAAAAAAGAGGTCTACATGCAAGTTTTTCTTAAACTGTCAGGTATTGTGCTAATTTAAGAAAATACCAGATCTGGCCCTTAAAACACCACCACAGATCAAAATTCAAGATGCTTTTTGTGTTCATGTTCCTATTAATAGAAAAATGAGCTATACTAAGAATTAATACGAAACACCACCTAGTGCACACTCCTTCTGCTATATTTAGTATTCTTCCTATATTAATATACACCCACTCTTGCCTCTTTTTGAATTGAATCTCATCACTTTCCTTTAGAGGCATCTGTTGTGGGGAAAGAATTAAAGCTTTTAAAGGAATGAGATTCTCAGAGCAGGGGGAGGAGGAGGAAAAAAGTAAATAGTTTATCACTACTGAGAAATTAGTTTCTGAGCTTTTAGCAATTGGTTACATAGCAAACACTGTGACATTCTCTAAGAGAACAGAAAAAGGCAGACTGCATTCAAAATAAAATTGTCAAGGGTCTGGCAGCACTAAAATTTTTAATAGCTCTATCTCTCTCCATGGTGGCAACTAGAATAGAAACCAGTTAATACGCACCTTTTCTGAATTGTGACTTGTTTGAGTAACAATTTTGAATAACATTGAGCCTGTAACAATTCCAACTCATAGCTACCCTATAGGGCAGAGTAGAACTGTCCCATAGTTTCCAAGGAGCGCCTGGCAGATTCGAACTGCCAACCCTTTGGTTAGCAGCCGTAGCACTTAACCACTACGCCACCAGGGTTTCCCGTTGAGCCTATAGTGAACATTATAAAGAAAATAATACAGACTTCTCTAACGAAGCCTAGTAGTCATTCGCTAGTTAAGTCGACAACACAACGCAATCAGGTCTGCCCTGACACAACTTAGCTGACTTACATTAGGATTGAAAAACCTTTCTTTTTATCAAAATCCACTGACCTCAAGGAGGGAATAAATGCCTACAATATAGAGCTATAATCCAGTTAATGGAAACATTTAGCATTTTTTCTTCAATACGACCAACACAAATACACAGACAAGGGAACCCTTTTATCTGTATGTAATCCATTCCTGAAAATGTGTTGGCAAATTTTCCGTAACAGGAGCCTATATACTACTATTTTAAGTAGAAGAGGAATCGTTTAGTTCAAGCTTATCCAAAACTTTAATTTTCTCAAATATTATGAAGTATTCTTAAACAGACAACAATGCATCAGAAATTTACATATTAAAAATATCAGTATGAGATCATTTGACGGGTATATTTGTACACAGCATAGAGTATGAGATACAAGTTACATTTTCCTTCTACACTATAAACACGGAAAACGTGATGGCGTAGTGGTTAAGAGCTATGGCTGCTAACCAAAACGTCAGCAGTTTGAATCTACCAGGCGCTCCCTGAACACCCTATGGGGCAGTTATACTCTGTCCTATAGGGTTGCTATGAGTCAGAATCGACTTGACAGCAGTGGGTTTGGTGTTTGTTTTTTTTTTTTTAAATAAACATGCACTGCAAGGTAAATAAACAATAATATGTTAAAGGCACATAATGAATACAAATAACAGCAAAGTAAAACTAACAAGGCTTTCTAAAACGTTAGTTAATACCACTTTCACAGTTTTTATTTTTCCTCAAAAAAAAAAAAAAAATCATACGCCATAGTACACGGGGACATGTTTACAGCCAAGTTAATGTGTTTGGCCTTTTTGTCTTTTAGCTCTCATTAGACTAACACTTACACCTTTCCCTCTAACATAAGAGCTTCTCTAATCTCCCCAGGCTCACCTACTTTTCACAAGTTTTTCCATTATTTTAGAAGATATTTAGATTGCAAGAAACCTTTAACAACATGACCATGAAACATACTCCTGTTGGGAAAACAGCTCATACGGGGTGATAATCTACTCCATATTATCTCACCCAGATTCAGGTACAACTCTATTATTTTTAGCCAGAACACACATACGAGTTTCTTTCAGTGATATTTCAATTTGGGTAGTAAATTTTGGATTAAAAAAATTCCAAATTATTACAATAAACAATTGGATAGAGTTCAGATATCAAGGGATACATTCACATGACAGTAAAGAGAAAAGGAGTGATATAAGGAAGCAAATAATGGATGAGTATCAGGTAAGAGAAAAACAAAAGTCAACAGAAAAATGTATCGAAGGGAAGAGAACAGTCTTTTGAGAAACAATAGTTGAAAGATATCTTAGAGGACACTAAATCATACTCAATTCACAGACTAAGAAATTAAGGCGCAGGACTACAACTACCACACCTCCACCAGACTGAGTCCAGCACAACTTGATGGTGTCTGGCTACTACCACTAACTGCTCTCACAGGGACCGCAACACAGGGTCCCGGACAAAGCTGGAGAAAAACGTAGAACAAAATTCTAACAAAAAAAAGACCACACTTACTGGCCTGGCAGAGACTGGAGAAACCCCGAGTATGGCCCCTGGACACCCTTTTAGCTGAGTGACGAAGTCGCACCTGAGATACACCCTTCAGCTAAAGATTAGACGTGCCCATAAAACAAAGTGAGGCTAAAGGGGCACACCAGCTGAGGGGCGAGGACTAGAAGGCAGGAGGGGACAGGAAAGCTTATAACAGGGAACCCAAGGTCGAGAAGAGAGAGTGTTGACATGTCATAGGGTTGGTAACCAATGTCACAAAACAATGTGTGTACTAATTGTTTAACGAGAAGCTAGTTTGTTCTATTAACCATCTGAAGTACAATAATAAAAAAAGAAATAAACTGAGGCCCAGAGACAAAAATTACCTGCTGAAACTGACACATCTACAACCGTCAGCTTAGAATTTAGTTATTCTGATATACAATCTAAGGCTGTTTTTCTAGCTCATCACAATGCTTCTCCCTCTCTCTCTCTTTTTAAATTCAGTAAGAACTTATTTAACACCTACTGTCTACGGCAACCCTGGTACCGTAGTGGTTAAGAGCTACTGTCTACAGCAACCCTGGTACCGTAGTGGTTAAGAGGTACGGCTGCTAACCAAAAGGTCGGCAGTTTGAATCCACCAGGCACTCCCTGGAAACCCTACGGGGCAGTTCTACTCTGACCCACAGGGTCACTATGAGTCAGTATCGACTCAATGGCAACTGTTTTTTTTTTTTTGGTATATGGCAACAGGTTTGGTTTTATTTGGGGGACTGTATACAAAGAAGGAGCTCTGGTGCCGCAGTGGTTAAAGTGCTCATCTACTAACTGAAAGGTCAGCGGTTTAAATCCACCAGGCACTAACAGAAGAAAGATGTGGCAGTTGGCTTTCATATAGATTACAGCCTTGGAAACCCTATGGGGCAGTTCTACTCTGTCCTACATGGTCGATACGAGTCAATTTGATGGCAATGGGTTTGGTTCTGGGGTGTATAAATAGTCATGCTCAAACCTGGGGATACAGAAGTGAACAAGACCCAGTCACCGGACTCATGGAACTTAAATTCTAGTAGGCGATTCAAATATTATACCACTAGTACACAATTCATTTAAATCAGTTCTGTTAAGTAATAAAGCCAAACAGTACAGGGTGCTGTGAGAGCATTTAATATGGGGAATTGACTCAATCGGAGGCATCGGTGCAGTTGGGAGCATAGCAAGTGGTGAAGAAGAATGTAAATATTGGCATTTCAGGCAAATGAAATCCACAAAACCCAAAAGCCCTCGAGGAAGAAAGCGGTTCTATTCCAATAATCCGGGGCGCGGGGGGGGGACCCAAACCCGTTGCCGTTGAGTCGATTCTGACTCATAGCTACCTTATAGGACAGAGTAGAACTGCCCCAATCGGTTTCCAAGGAGCACCTGGTGGATTCGAATTGCCGACCTCTTGGTTAGCAGTTGTAGCTCTTAACCACTACACCACCAGGGTTTCCAACAATCTGAAAGGGAGGCCCATATGCCTGAAGCACAGGGCACAAGGAGGTAATTGCAGAGATGGTAGGCTGGTGAAACAGTCTGCAGCAAGGTCATGAGAGCCCTATAAACCAGGTTAAGGATGTTGATCTTTATCCTAAAAGCAACGGGAAGCTGCTCAGCGTCATAAATAAAGGAGTGACACCACAGAGTTGCAGTTTTGTCAAGGATGAATAGGGACTTTGTTTACTGAGATAAGGAAAACAGGTTGGAGGGAGAAGCCAATAAAATTAGTTTAGATCACACCTAGTTAGACAAAATCATGTCAAATGCTTGTTGTTGTTGTTAGGTGCTGTTGAGTCTGTTCCGACACATAGCTACCCTATGCACAACAGAGCAAAACACTGCCCGGTCCTGACCCATCCTTATAATCATTGTTATGCTTAAGCTCATTGTTGCAACCACTGTGTCAATCCACATCGTTGAGGGTCTTCCTCTTTTCCGCTGACCCTGTACTCTGCCAAGGATGATATCCTTCTCCAGGGACTGATCCCTCCTGACAGCATGTCCAAAGTATGTAAGACGCAGCCTTGCCATCCTTGCTTCTAAGGAGCATTCTGGTTGTACTTCTTCCAAGACAGATCTGTTCGTTCTTTTGACATCCATGGTATATTCAATATTCTTCGCCAACACCACAATTCAAAGGCGTCAATTCTTTTTCGGTCTTCCTTATTCATTGTCCAGCTTTCACATGCATACGATGTGATTGAAAATACCATGGCTTGGGTCAGGCGCACCTTAGTCTTCAAGGTGACATCTTTGCTCTTTAACACTTTGAAGAGGTCCTTTGCAGCAGATTTGCCCAATGCGATGCGTCTCTTGATTTCTTGACTTCCATGGCTGTTGATTGTGGATCCAAGTAAAATGAAATCCTTGACAACTTCAATCCCTTCTCCATTTATCATGATGTTGCTCATTGGTTCAGTTGTGAGGATTTTTGCTTTCTTTATATCGAGGTGCAATCCGTACTGAAAGCAGTGGTCTTTGATCTTCATTAGTAAGTGCTTCAAGTCCTCTTCACTTTCATCAAACAAGGTTGTGTCATCTGCAAAACGCAGGTTGTTAATTAATGAGTCTTCCTCCAATCCTGATGCCCCGTTCTTCTTCATACAGTCCAGCTTCTCATATTATTTGCTCAGCATACAGATTGAATAGGTATGGTGAAAGAATACAACTCTGATGCACACCTTTCCTGACTTTAAACCAATCAGTATCCCCTTGTTCTATCTGAACAACTGCCTCTTGATCTAGGTAAAGGTTCCTCATGAGCACAATTAAGTGTTCTGGATTTCCCATTCTTTGCAATGTTATCCATAGTTTGTTATGATCCACACAGTCGAATGCCTCTGCATAGTCAATAAAACACAGGTAAACATCCTTCTGGTATTCTCTGCTTTCAGCCAGGATCCATCTGACATCAGCAAGGATATCCCTGGTTCCACGTCCTCTTCTGAAACTGGCCTGAATTTCTGGCAGTTCCCTGTCGATATACTGCTGCAGCCGTTTTTGAATGATCTTGAGCAAAATTTTGCTTCCGTGTGATATTAATGATATTGTTCTATAATGTCCACATTCCGTTGTTGGATCACCTTTCTTGGGAATAGGCATAAATATGGATCTCTTCCAGTCAGTTGGCCAGGAAGCTGTCTTCCATAGATGGGACGGGTGTCAAATGCTAGGTCAGTCTATCTATGTCCAAGACCTCTAACCTTGGCCTATATAAGTACCTGGAATTACTTTAAGATTTCCACAAGTGCATCATTCAAATTTCATTTTAATAAATATATGGCACTAATTCTTCTCAACATCTTCCAAAAAACAGAGGAGGATGGAAAACTGCCTAACTCATGTTATTTGGCTTACATTGCTCTGATATCAAAGCCACATAAAGACATCACAAGAAAACTACAGACCACTATCCTTTATGAACATTAGTGTAAAAATCCTCAACAAAGTTCTAGCAAACAGAATCCAACAACATATTAAAAGGATTATAAACCATGACCAAGTGGGATATATCCTAGGAATGCAAGGGTGGTTCAGTAAAAAAATCAATATAATATACCATATTAATAGATGTAGGGGAGGGGGAGACATGTGACTATCTCAACTGATGCAGAAAGAGTTTTGGGCAAAAATCGAACACCTTTTTATGATAAAAACACTCAGCAAACTATGAATAGAAGGAAATTCCTCAACATGATAAACGACATTTATGAAAAACCCATAGCAAACATCATACTCAGTATGAAAAACTGAAAGCTTCCCCTCTGAGATCAAGAATAAGGCAATGATGGTCGCTTTTACCACTGGTATTCGACAGTGTACTAGAAGTCCTAGACCTTGCAGTTAGGCAAATAAATAAATAAATATAAATAAAAAGCATCCAAACTGGAAAAGAAGATGACATGATACTTTACATAGAAAATTCCCAAGAATCAACAAGAAAGCTATTATAATTCAGCAACGTTGCAGAGAACAAAGAAATCAATTGTGTTTTTATATACCAATACCAAGCAATCTGAACAGGATATTGAGAAAGTCATTCTTTTTACAATAGTGACAAAAAGAATAAAATACTAAGGAATAAATTTAACAAAGGAAGTAAAAGACGTTTATACTGAAAATTATAAAACACTGTTCAAAGAAATCTATGGAGATCTAAATAACCGCAAAAAGATTCTTTGTTCATGGATTGATAGAATTAATATGGTTAAAGTGTCAATTCTACCCAAAGTAATCTATAGCTACAACACAATTCCTATTAAAATTCCAACAGCCTTTTATCGGAGAATTGGAAAAGCCGGTCCTTAAATTCATATAAAATTGCAAGGGGCCTGGAATAGCCAAAACCATCTTGGCGGGGGAGGGGGAGAACAAAGTAATAGGACTCACAGTTCCTGTTTTAAAAGTACTACAAAGGTACAGTAATAAAAACTGCATTCTGTTCTAGAATTGAGAATCCAGAAATAAACCCACGCATCTACAGCCAACTGATTTTTGGTAAAGGTGCCAAATCTACTCAATGGGGAAAAAATAGTCTCTTCAACAAAAGTGCTGGGACAACTGCATTTTCACATGCAAAACAATGAAGCTAGAGCCATACCACATACTATATATAAAAATTAACTCAAAAGAATCAATAACCTAAATATAAGCACAAAACCATAAAAACTTTTGGAAGAAAACATGGACAAAAGCTTCAAGACCTTCTTTAGGGTATTCAATTTTTAGAGGTGATATCACAAGCACCAAGATAACAAACACATAAAGAAGACTTTGGCAAAATTAAAAATTTTTTTTGTGAATCAGGGGACACTATCAAGAAAATGAAGAGAAATGATATATTGCAAATAATATATCAGATAAAGGTTTCATATCCACAAATTATAAAGCAGTCTTAATACTCAAATTAAAAAATGGGGAAAAGATATGAATAGACATTTTGCCAAAGAAAATATACAACTCACCAACAAGTAAATAAAAAGATGCTCAACATCATTAGTCATCAAAGAAATGCACATGAAAATCACAATGATATATCACTTCATACCCAATATGAATAGCTATTATTTAAAAAAAAAAGGAAAACAAGTGTTGGCAAGGATGTGGAAAAACTGGAATCCTTTTATATTGCTGGAGGGAATGCAAAATGATGCAGTTGCTGTGGAAAACACTGCGGTAATTTCTCAAAAAGTTAAGCATCGAAATACCATAAGGTCCAGAAATTCCACTCCTGTGTATATACCCAAAAGAATTTAAAGCAGCGACTCAAAAAGACACATGTGCACCAATTTTCATTGAGCATTATTCACAATAGCTAAAAGGTGGAAACAACCCAAGTGCCCACCAACAGATGAATGGATAAACAATTGTGGTATATACACAACTAAAAAAAAAACCAAACAAACCTGTTGCCACTGAGTCGATTCCATAATGGAGTATTATTCAGCTATAAAGAAAAATGAAGTTCTAACACATGTTACCACATGGATGAACCTTGGAACTTTATTGTAAGTAAAGAGACAAAAAGGATAAATACTGTATGATGCCACTTATATGAAACATCCGCAATAGGTAAATCCATTGAGATAAAAGAAAATTGGTCATTACCAGGGAATGGAGGAAGGGGAGAATGGAGGAAGAAATCATGTTTACTTAAAATTGGTGAGTTGCAGTTTATGTGCATCATTCCTCAATGAAGCATTCTTTTATTATTTTTTTTTCCTTAATTAACAAAAGATATATATGGTAGCTACTACGTTAAAATGGCAGACTGAAAATATACGTAACTGTTGCTGTTGAGTCGATTCCAACTCATAATGACCCTACAGGGCAGATGAGATAAAATGGCAGACTGAAAATATACGTAACTGTTGCTGTTGAGTCGATTCCAACTCATAATGACCCTACAGGGCAGATGAGAACAGCCCCATAGCGTTTCCAAGGCTGTAATGTTTATGGAAGCAGACTGCCACATCTTTCTCCCATGGAGCAGCTTTTGGTGAGCAGCCAAGTGCTTAACCACTGCACCGCCAGGTCTCCTCTCTGTATGTATACATATACATACATGTGTATGTGTGCATGTGTGTATATATACTTATATATATACACCCATTCCTCACTTATCAACATGGTTAGGTTCCAAAGACCAGGTCTTCATGCAAAACCCAGTGTTATGAAAAATGGAGGATGACCACATCAGATATCAAAATGCAGGATGAATACATCATTACATAACTGCCAAACTACGGAGAATCACGGCCTAGCCAAGCTGACACATAACCTTAACCATCGTAGCTAGCATTATTCTCACCTCCCACCTCGGCGTTAGTTACTACCAGATGTACGTTGTTAAGACACAAAATAGTCGGATAGTAGATTTTTTTACCATTGCCATAAATGAGAAATTTTGGATAATGAGACAGTTGATAAGTGAGGAGCAGGCGTGTGTTTGTGTGTGTAGTTAGGGTGTTGTTGTTAGGTGCCATCGAGTCACTTCCAACTCATAGCGACCCTATGTACAAAAGAATGAAACACTGCCCAGTCCTGGCACCATCTTCACAATTGTTGCTATGTTTGAGTCCATCATTGCACCCACAGTGTCAGCTTATCATGTAAAGTGTCTTCCTCCTTTTTGCTGACCCTCTACTTTACCAAGCATAATATCCTTCTCCAGGGACTGGTCTCTCCTGATAACATGTCCAAAGTATTTGAGACAAAGTCTCACCATCCTTGGTTCTAAGGAGCATTCTGGCTATATTTCTAAGACAGATTTGTTCATTCTTCTGGCAGTCAATGGTATTGTCAATATTCTTCACCAGCACTGTAATTCAAAGGCATCAATTCTTCTTCTGTCTTCCTTATTCATTGTCCAGCTTTCGCATGCATATGAGGCGAGTGAAAACACCATGGCTTGGGTCAGGCACACCCTAGTCCTTAAAATGACAACTTTGCTTTTTGACACTTGAAAGAGGTCTTTTACAGCAGATTTGCCCAATGCAATACATCGTTCACTTTGTGACTGCCGCTTCCATGGGCGTTGATTGTGGATCCAAGTAAAATGAAATCCCTGATAACTTCAATATTCTGTTTATCACAATATTACTTACTGGTCCAGTTGGGACGATTTTTGTTTTATGTTGAGATGTAATCCATACCGAAGGCTGTAGTCTCTGATCTTCATCAATAAGTGCTTCAAGTCCTCTTTCAGCAAGCAAGGTTGTGTCGTCTGCATAATGCAGGCTGTTAGTGAGTCTCTCTCCAATCCTGATGTCCCGTTCTTCTTCATGCAGTGCAGCCTCTCTGGTTATTTGCTCAGCATACATATGTATACGTATATAACCCAACCCACTGCTGTCAAGTCAATTCCAACTCACAGAGACCCCATAGGGCTTCCAAGGCTATAAATATTTATAGAAGCAGACTGCCATATCTTTCTCCCACGGAGCCACTGGTGGTTTTGAACTGCCAACCTTTCAGTTAGTAGTTGATCTCTTTTACCACTGTGCCATGAGAGCTCCTACATATGTGTGTGTGTGTATGTATGTATATGTGAAAGACCTGGTTGCATGGTGGTTAAGAGCTCAGCTACTAACCAAAAGGTCTGCAGTTCAAATCCACCAGCCACTCCTTGGAAACCCTATGGGGCAGTTCTACTCTGTCCTATAGGGTCGCTATGAGTAGAAACCAACTCAATGGCAACAGGTATACATAATTTCACTCCCTCTCAACACCCCACTAAAACTACCGTAAAGATAATTTTTTATACTGATATTAACAGTAATATATATATAGAGAGAGAGAGACATAAACCCACAGGACAGAGAGAACAGAAATAGCGAAAAGAGAAATAAAATTTTAGAAGCTAAGAAGACAATTTTCAAGTGGGAACTAACTTAGCACGCCTGAGAAAATGGAATCCTAGGCTAAGAGTGAGAAAAGCTAAGAATCAATCCAACCCAATTATACAACCAGAAAAAACCAAACCTGTTGCCATGGATCGATCCCAATTCGTAGCGACCCTATAGGACAGGGTTGAACTCCCCTATGGGATTTCCAAGGAATGCCTGGTGGATTTGAACTGCCAAACTTTTGGTTAGCAGTCAAGCTCGTAACTACTATGTCACCAGGGTTTCCAAATTATACCACAGAATCCTAAAAAGGTTCAGGGATAGGCTAGCACTAAGCGTCTCCTGATGGTGAGAGGGGTGGTCTAAAATAAGAATTGGGTGAAATTGGCTTAAGAGGTAATCATACTCCCAAGCTCCTCTCTCCAATCCATTCCTCTGCAACCCTGCCCTTTTCAACAGGTAAAATAAAGGGTCTTTGGTCTAAAGGATGACTGTCACCACTGAGGAAAGTACATCCTGAAGCATATAAGAAATGCTAAGAACTACCCCCAAAGTTCTCCTCACCCCTTACTTGACTCTCAGAACTGACAGCCTGACTTTTACCCTCCAGGATGGATATTAGGAGAGTGCTCTTTGGGTATCAGATCAATCCAAGAAGACACAGACGTAATGATAGTAACGAAAGAGATTATCTCAATAAACAGTCCATTCCAATCACCACACAATGGAGCCCTCAGTGCACCAGCCCCAATCTCACACTCAGATCTTCCAGTTAGCTTTTTCCTCTCCTATTCACAGTCATGAGTAGACAAGCAAGGAACAACAGATCAGAGGAAAGCCTCTAGCTTAAGAAAATAGAGATTAAACAGAAGAATGCAACCTGAAGGACACACAAAATTTACAGGGAGAAAAAAAAAAAACTAAACATGATGGTATTTTATCAAAAAAAAAAAATTAGAGAACTAAAAAACCTTTTTATATTAAAAATATGATAGTAAAAATTAAAAAAAAACAAATTTCAATAGAAAAATTGGAAGATAAAGTTTAGAAAATTTCTGAGAAAGAACAAAAAGATGAAGAGAGAGGGAGAAAGAAAACTGAGAAACTAATCCAGCAATTTCAACATAAAAATAACAGAAAAAGAGGAACTAGAGATAAGGAAAACATTAATAAAATTACACAGTACTGAAAGGACATGACTCTTCAGATTGAAACATCCAACTATGCCCAGCAAAACTGATGAAAACAGAAGCCCTCTAAAGCATCACTGAGGAAAAACAGGTTACATACAAAAACATCAGGGTCCAGCCTTCTCAAGAATAACACAGGAATTTAGCAAACAATGAAGGAATACCTTCAAAATTCTGAAAGAAAATTGTTTCCAACCTATTTACTTAGCCAAACTAACAATGAAGTGAGAACAGAATGAAGATGTTTCTAGATATTCAAGACCTCAAAACTTTTACCTACCATGTATCATTCCTCAGAAAGCTACTGTAGGATACCTACCTTCAAAATGAGGGAGTAGACTGAGAAAAAGGGAAACGTACAAAGCACTAAAAAAAAAAGGGAAAAGCAAAGAGTACCCAAAAATGATGATGAAGAGAAACAGCAGATCGGTAACTATCACTAGACAGAAAAGACAAGCATTCCAGCCTGCAGCAAGGTAACTAAAGAGTTTGGCATGCTGAAATCTGTCATTCCATACCTTCTGCAACTTGCCATCTTTCTAAACTAGTGGAGAATGTGCTTGAACAAAAGAAGGGAGTAAATAAAAAGTGATGAAGACTTAAGCTCTAGGAACCAGAAAACAGAGAACGCAACCTTGGAGAAAAGCAAAGGGAATTCCAAGGATGACACCAAAAAACGCTATTCAAGAAACAGGAAACCCTGGTGATATAGTGGTTAAGAGTTTGGCTGCTAACCAAAAGGTTGGCAGTTTGAATCCACCAGGCACTCCTTGGAAACCCTATGAGGCAGTCATACTCTGTCCTAAGGATCTCTATAAGTCAGAATTGCCTTGACGACAAAGGGTTTGGTTTTGGTTTTTATTCAGGAAACAGCCCTACATATATGAAGAATAAGGGGTCTCCATGAGAGATGTTCCCAAGAAAAAACAAAACTGCATCTGATAGATTTCCTGATGTTACTGACCTTTAGTAAAAGTGCACTGTGAAACAATTCCATACTTCAAAATAAAAACCAAGAAAAACATGACTCAGCAAAAATAAACTCAACTACTATGAAAATGAGGAACACAATTTATAAAGAAAAACTTCTCAGCACAAAAAAGTGGAAAAAAGAAATTGTCAACAACACGCACAAAAAGGCATCAAAATGACAGCACTAAACACATACTTATCTATAATTACACTGAATGTAAATGGACTAAATGCACCAATAAAGAGACAGAGAGTCTCAGACTGGATAAAAAAAAACAATCTGTCTATATGCTGCCTACAAGAGACACACCTTAGACTTAGAGACACAAACAAACTAAAACTCAAAGGATGGAAAAAAATGTATCAAGCAAACAACAATCAAAAAAGAGCAGGAGTGGCAATATTAATTTCTAACAAAATAGACTTCAAAAATCCACCACAAAGGATAAAGAAGGACACTACATAATGATTAAAGGGACAATTTACCAGGAAGATATAACCAAATTAAATATTTATGCACCCAACGACAGGGCTGTAAGATACATAAAACAAACGTTAACGGAATTGAAAAGTGAGATACACACCTCCACAATTATAGTAGGAGACTTTAGCACACCACTTTCGGAGAGGGACAGGACTTCCAGTAAGAAACTCAATAGAGACACGGAAGACCTAATTGCTACAATCAGCCAACTTAACCTCATAGACTTATACAGAACATTCCGCCCAAGAACTGCAAAATAAATTTTTTTTTCTAGTGCACATGGAACATTCTCTAGAATAGACCACATATTAGGTCATAAAACAAACCTTTGCAGAATCCAAAACATCGAAATATTACAAAGCATCTTCTCAGACCATAAGGCCAAAAAAGTAGAAATCAATAACAGAAAAATCAGGGAAAAGAAATCAAATACTTGGAAACTGAACAATACCCTGCTCAAAAAAGACTGCATTATAGAAGACACCAAGGAGGGAAAAAAGAAATTTATAGAATGCAATGAGAATGAAAACACTTCCTATCAAAACCTCTGGGACACAGCAAAAGCAGTGCTCAGAGGTCAATTTATATCGATAAATGCACATATACATAAAGAAGAAAGAGCCAAAATCAGAGAACTGTCCCTGCAACTTGAACAAATAGAAAGCGGGCAACAAAAGAATCCGTCAGGCAACAGAAGAAAACAAATAATAAAAATTAGAGCAGAATTAAATGCGTTAGAGAATGGAACAACAATTGAAAAGAATTAACGAAGCCAAAAGCTGGTTTTTTGAAAAAATTAACAAAATTGATAAACCATTGACCATACTGTCTAAAGAAATACAGGAAATGAAACAACCCAAATAAGAAATGAGATGGGCCATATCACAACAGACCCAACTGAAATTAAAAGAATCATATCAGGATACTATGAAAAATTGTACTCTAACAAATTTGAAAACCTAGAAGAAATGGACGAATTCCTAGAAATGCATTACCTACCTAAACTAACACAATCAGAAGTAGAACAACTATATAGACCCATAACAAAAGAAGAGATTGAAAAGGTAATCAAAAAACTCCCAACAAAAAAAAACCCTTGGCCCGGACGGCTTCGCTGCAGAATTCTACCAAACTTTCAGAGAAAAGTTAACACCACTACTACTAAAGGTATTTCAAAGCACAGAAAAGGATGAAATACTACCCAACTCATTCTTATGAAGCCACCATATCCCTGACACCAAAACCAGGTAAAGGCACCACCAAAAAAAGAAAATTACAGACCTATATCCCTCATGAACATAGATGCAAAAATCCTCAACAAAATTCTAGCCAATAGAATTCAACAACATATCAAAGAAATAATTCACCACGACCAAGTGGGATTTATACCAGGTATGCAAGGCTGGTTTAATATTAGAAAAACCATTAATGTAATCCACCACATAAATAAAACAAAAGACAAAAACCACATGATCTTATCAATCGATGCAGAAAAGGCATTTGACAAAGTCCAACACCCATTCATGATAAAAACTCTCAGCAAAAGAGGAATAGAAGGAAAATTCCTCAACAAAATAAAGGGCATTTAAACAAAGCCAACAGCCAACATCATCCTAAATGGAGAGAGCGTGAAAGCATTTCCCTTGAGAACGGGAACCAGACAAGGATGTCCTTTATCACCGCTCTTATTCAACATTGTGCTAGAGGTGCTAGCCAGAGCAATTAGGCTAGACAAAGAAATAAACGGCATCTGGATTGGCAAGGAAAAAGTAAAATTATCTCTATTTGCAGATGACATGATCTTATACACAGAAAACCCTAAGGAATCCTCAAGAAAATTACTGAAACTAATAGTTCAGCAGAGTTTCAGGTTATAAGACAAACATACAAAAATCACTTAGATTCCTTTACATCAACAAAAAGATCATCGAAGAGGAAATCAAATCAATACCATTCACAGTAGCCCCCAAGAAGATAAAATACTTAGGAATAAATCTTACCAAAGATGTAAAAGACCTATACAAAGAAAGCTACAAAGTACTACTGCAAGAAACTAAAAGGGACCTACATAAGTGGAAAACATACCTTGCTCATGGATAGGAAGACTTAACATAGTAAAAATGTCTGTTCTACCAAAAGCCATCTATATATACAATGCACTTCCGATCCAAATTCCGACGACATTTTTTATGTGATGGAGAAACAAATCACCAACTTCATATAGAAAGGAAAGAGGCCCCGGAGAAGTAAAGCATTACTGAAAAAGAAGAACAAAGTGGGAGGCCTCACTCTACCTGATTTTAGAACATATTATACAGCCACAGTAGTCAAAACAGCCTGGTACTAGTACAACAATAGGCACATAGACCAATGGAACAGCATTGAGAATCCAGACATAAACCCATCCACATATGAGCAGTTGATATTTGACAAAGGCCCAGTGTCAGTTACTTGGGGAAAAGATAGTCTTTTTAACAAATGGTGCTGGCATAACTGGATATCCATTTGCAAAAAAATGAAACAGGACCCATACCTCACACCATGCACAAAAACTACCTCCAAATGGATGAAAGACCTAAACATAAAGACTAAAACAATAAAGATCATGGAAGAAAAAATAGGGACAACATTAGGAGCCCTAACACTAGGCATAAACAGAATACAAAACATTACTAAAAATGATGAAGAGAAACCAGATAACTGGGAGCTCCTAAAAATCAAACACCTATGCTCATCTAAAGACTTCACCAAAAGAGTAAAAAGACCACCTACAGACTGGGAAAGAATTTTCAGCTATGACATCTCCGACCAGCACCTGATCTCTAAAATCTATGTGATTCTGTTAAAACTCAACCACAAAAAGACAAACAACCCAATCAAAAATTGGGCAAAGGATGTGAAGACACACTTCACTAAAGAGGATATTCAGGCGGCTAACAGATACATGAGGAAATGCTCTTGATCGTTAGCCATTAGAGAAATGCAAATTAAAACTACGATGAGATTCCATCTCACTCCAACAAGGCTGGCATTAATCCAAAAAACACAAAATAATAAGTGTTGGAGAGGCTGCGGAGAGATTGGAACAGTTATACACCGCTGGTGGGAATGTAAAATGGTACAACCACTTTGGAAATCTATCTGGCGTTTCCTTAAAAAGCTAGAAATAGAACTACCATACGACCCAGCAATCCCACTCCTCAGAATATATCCTAGAGAAATAAGAGCCTTTACATGAACACGTATATGGACACCCATGTTTATTGCAGCATTGTTTACGATAGCAAAAAGCTGGATGCAACCAAGGTGTCCATCAACGGATGAATGGATAAATTATGGTATATTCACACAATGGAATACTACACATCGATAAAGAACAGTGAGGAATCTGTGAAACATTTCATAACATGGAGGTACCTGGAAGACATTATGCTGAGTGAAATTAGTCAGATGCAAAAGGTCAAATATTGTATAAAACCACTATTATAAGATCTTGAGAAATAGTTTAAACTGAGAAGAACACATACTTTTGTGGTTACGAAAGGGGGGAGGGAAGGAAGGAGGGTGGGAGAGGGTTATTTACGGATTAGAGAGTAGATAAGAACTACTTTAGATGAAGGGAAGGACAACACTCAATACTGGGGAGGCCAGCACAACTGGACTGAACTAAAAGCAAATAAGTTTCCTGAATAAACTGAATACTTTGGAAGTCAGCTAAGCAAGGGTGGAGGTTTGGGGACTATGGCTTCAGGGGACATCTAAGTCAGTTGACAAAATAAATTCTATTAAGAAAACATTCTGCATCGCACTTTGAAGTGTGGCGTCTGGGGTCTTAAATGCTAACTAGCAGCCATCTAAGAGGCATCAATTGGTCTCAACCCACCTGGATCAAAGGAGAATGAAGAACACCAAAGACACAAGGTAATTATGAGCCCAAGAGACAGAAAGGGCCACATGAACTAGAGACTGTATCATCCTGAGACCAGAAGAACTAGATGGTGCCCAGCCACAACTGATGACTGCCCTGATAGGGAACACAACAGAGAACCCCTGAGGGAGCAGCAGAACAGTGGGATGCAGACCCCAAATCTGCATAAAAAGACCAGACTTAATGGTCTGACTAAGACTAGCAGAATCCCAGAGGTCATGGTCCCCATACCTTCTCTTGGCCCAGGACAGGAACCATTTCCGAAGCCAACTCAACAGACATGGATTGGACTGGACAATGGGTTGGAGAGAGATGCTGATGAGGAGTGAGCTACTTGCATCAGGTGGACACTTGAGACTATGTTGGCATCTCCTGTCTGGAGGGGAGATGGGAGGGTAGAGGGGGTTAGAACTAAAAAAAAAAAATAGAAACTGGCAAACAGTCACGAAGGGAGAGACTAGAGGGAGGGAGTGGGCTGACTCATTCGGGGGAGAGTAAGTCGGAGTATGTAGTAAGGTATATATAAGTTTATACGTGAGAGACAGACTCGATTTGTAAACTTTCACTTAAAGCACAATAAAAATCATTTTAAAAAAGTGCACTGTAAGGCTACAGGAAGGTATGGGGAGAATTAGTAGCAGGTACAAAGAAAATTAAATGAATGAAAAAAAATAGGTAATTATTAACTTCAGGGAAAAAAAATGTAATAATTATATTCAACCATGCCCAAAATAGGCATAATAGTGTAAACAGTGAATACTGATTTATTTTAAAAAAAAAAATTATAATTATAATGAGGGAGTTGGGAATGGAATCAAAAGCAGAGAGGATGTTTGTACATGACAGCTAAATCCTTACACACCATAGCAGAAAACCAATAGAAAGTGTCTAAAATTGATGAATCAAAAAAGCAACAGGATATGCATATAATTTAGAACTAAAGAGATATGTAAATGCCAGAATAAGAAGTTTAAAGAGTTAAAAGTTCTTGCCTCAGAAAAAGGGATGGGGTGGGGGAAACCAATGTACTTTTTAAGAAAAGGTCAGACAACCCAATTGAAAAATGGGCAAAAAACTTGAATTGCCACTTCACAAAAGAGAACATCCAAATGTCCACTAAACATATGAAGAGGTAGTCAACTTCCTTAGTCATTAGAAAAGTGTGACACCTCTACATACCCACCAGAATGGCTAAAATGAAAACAATACTAAGTGTTGATGAGAATATGGAGCAACTTCTGGTGTGGGTATGAATTGGTATAATCACTTTGGAAAAACAGTATCTACTAAAAGGAAACATATGCACATCCAGCAATTCCACTCCTAGATATATATCCAACAGAAATGCAGACACATGTCTGCCAGAAGACATGTACAAGAATCCCCACAACAAACTATCTGTAATAGCTGAAAACTAGAAATATGCAAAATATCCACCAAAAGAATGGCTAGCTAAATTGTGGCAATTCATATAATGGAATATTATTAAAAAAAAAAATTTTTTTAATACATATATGAAAATGAAAGAATTACAACAACATGTAGCAATCTGGATGAATCTCACATATATAGTGTTGAGTAAAAGAAACCAGATACAATAAACCTATGATTTAATGTATATAAATTTCAAAAAACAAGCAAAACTAATCTACAGCATTAAAATTCAAGATAACAGTTACTCTTTGGAAGCAGTGACTAGGACGGGGCATGAGGTGGGCTTCTGGGGTGCTGGTACTGTTCTGTTTCTTCGGCAAGGTGCATGTTACACAGATATGTCCCCTTAATGCAAATTCATTAAGCTACACACTTCAGGTTTCTGCACTTTTCTCATGTACATTATACGTCAATAAAAAGTTTAAAAGAAGATCTCAATTCCACCATTTATAAGCTGTGTGACCTTGGAGAAGCTATTCAACTTAATTGAAAAGGAATATCCTCATCTATAAAACAGAAACAACAAAAGTACCTACTATTCTCTTGAAGTGGCGCCTGGGGTCTTAAACACTAGCAAGAAGCCATCTAAGATGCATCAATGAGTCTCAACCCACCTGGATCAAAGGAGAATGAAGAACACCAAGGACATAAGGTAATTACAAGCCCAAGAGACAGAAAGGGCCACATAAACCAGAGACTACATCATCCTGAGACCAGAAGAACTAGATGGTGCTTGGCTACAACCAATGACTGCCCTGACAGGCAACGCAACAGAGAACCCCTGAGGGAGCAGGAGAGCAGTGGGATGCAGACACCAAATTCTCATAAAAAGACCAGACTTAATCATCTGACTGAGACTAGAAGGGCCCTGATGGTCATGGCCCCTAGACCTTCCATTGGCCCAGGACAGGAACCATTCCCGAAGCCAACTCTTCAAACATGGATTGCTCTGGACAATGGGTTGGAGACGGATGCTGGTGAGGAGTGAGCTTCTTGGATCAGGTGGGCACTTGAGACTATGCTGGCATCTCCTGCCTGGAGGGGAGATGAGAAGGTAGAAGGGGTTAGAAGCTGGTGAAATGGACATGAAAACAGAGGGTGCAGAGAGGGAGCAGGCTGTCTCATTAGGGGGATAGTAAATGGGAGAATGTAGCAAGGTTTCTGTGTGAGAGACTGACTTGATTTGTGGACTTTCACTTAAAGCACAATAAAAACTGTTAAAAAAAAAAGTACTATTTTATTGAGGATTTTGGGCAGGTTTAAATGAGATAACGTACATCAAATGTTCAACAAAGTGCCTCGCAAATACTAAGCACGCAATAAAAGTTTATTATTAACTTTTTGGGAACTGAGAAAGAGGGGGAAACCACTATTTTGAACAAGCCCAAATTTGATTTATCCAAAAAATCAAATTTAGCTGGGTAGTCAGATGAAGAGATTTAAATCGGCCACTTAGTATTACCGTGATCCTGGGCAAGTGATTCAACTCTCTGAGGGATTCCATTTTCTCATAAAAATCAGTTTTGTACATGGGCATGAATGAGCTTATAATTTTAAAAATGGATTGAAAGTGGAAGACAGTTCCAAACAGTCTTTGCATAAGTCTAAATAGCTGTTAAAAACACAAATCTATATTTTCATGTGTGCGTATGTGCACGTGTGAATGCATGAGTTATTTAAAAATATGAAGGTAAGTAGTGGAAGAAACCTCTGAAAGAGTTGAAAATGGATGCCTCTGTAGAGCAGAAATTGGCTGGATGCTCTGTGGTACAAAAATAGCATAGGAAAGATAACTGCTCTTTTTCATTTCAAGCCTTGTAGAACTGACTTTTTTAACTATGTATATCTAGTACCTTGGTTTAAATTAAAATTAAATTAAAAAATACATAGCTAGGTCCTACTGAATTAGAAAATAATTAAGGGAAGCTCCAAACTAAATTGATCAATATCAACTTCATGGACAAGAAAACAAGGATTAAAGTATGTTAATACATTCATAATTCAACTTCTCTATCATGGGACAGTGTGTGGGTGGCATGGAAGTACTAACTTTAAATGAGTTCACAGATGTTTTTATTATTAGTTTCTATTTTTTTTTTCTTATACTACTAATGAACTACCTATTCTTCATTGGTTCAAGTCTATTTTAAGACCCTACGAATTAAAAAAAGAAATGCTGGTTGTAAGGTTTTTAATTCTTTTCTTTAGAAATACTTTAGTAGTATTTGGAACATTCAGTTCAAACTTAAACTTCTCACAATTTCCCCCAAAAGGTTAGAGTGTCCTTGAAAGTGTCATGGCACATACTGACCTCTGCTAGGGTTCTTATATGGGACTGCTTAATAAAACTCAATCCTGATCTTCAGCACATATAAACTGTTTTCAAAGATCTTTGAGAAAAGGCTACCAAGGCACAGAAATTGAGGTGCAGTTGAGTGTAGAGCCAGCCTGGGGCCCTGGCAAGATCCACGTCCCCAACTTAGATTATCTCATGATTTAACACACTAGAAAGCACTAGGAACAACTTCCAGCATATAGAAAAAGTGCTTAATAAATGTTAGCTCCCATTATCACTGATGGTGAGAGGCAACATGGTCAAGCGATCAAGAGCACAGGCTCTGGAGTTACACTGCCTGAAAAGGAATCACTGCTCTATCAATTGCTGTTGGTGGTGGTGGTAGCCTTTGAGTCAATTCCGATTCATGGCAACCCTGTGTGCAGAGCAGAAATGCACTCCATAGGGTTTTCAAGGCTGTGACCTTTTGGAAGCAGATGGGCAGCCCTTACTTTCAAGTTGCTTTGGGGTAGGTATGAACTGCCAGCCTTTGGGTTAGTAGTCCAGTATGTAACCATCTACACCACCCAGGGACTCCTGCTCTATCAATTGCCAGCTGTGAACTCTTGTCAAGATACTTAACCTATCGGTACCCCAGTTTCCTCATCTTTAAAATGGAAACAATACGGTATCTTTCTTCATGGTGTTATGGTGAGGATTCAATGAGAAACATCAAGAATTTAGAACAGTGCCTGGCATATTGTAAGCCCTCAATAAGCATCAGCTACTATTGTTCTTTATATTACACATTTGAAACAATACCTTAGTTTGTTATGTCTATTCAAAACTATCAGATGTTTAAAATAATGTAAGAAAATGTCCAGGTAAAAAAAAACTGTGAATGATCTTCAGGACTATACCGATAGATATAAATAAACCTTTCCTGAGAAATAATCTTGGGGGGCGGGGGGAGACAAAACTGCAAAGGTTTGCACTAACAAAAGGAAACTCCTATCTGATACCAAGAGTTGAATTCTGATGCACCACAAATTCACCATCATTCTTGTAGCAAACTTCACAAAAGAATAGCCAGCAACCCATAGCTTTTTGACCAGAGAAACAATTACAAGCGTAAGTGAAACACAAGGGCAGAAATAAATTCTTTTATTTAGGCCAATTTAACGTATATCATTTAGGGGAGCCCATCAATTCCCTCCTAGAATTAAAAAACAGCGGGGGGGCGGGGGCAAAGAAAATAATATGTTAATGGAAGTGTTTTAATCTAACCAATGATTTCAAACACTCCCAGTTCTATAAGCCTCTTACCACCGCACAGCTGAGGGCTAACTTGAATAATCCTCTTCATCTTTCTCTACAAGTCTTAATTAGTACAAAAATGTGTCATACTTCTCAAATGCAACCACAAGAATGTAAAACAATGAAAAATCTGGTGGGTGATTTTTTTTGCCTTTTTTTTTAAGTTGAATCCAAACTCAAAACACGAAGGAATGGATAGGACGGTTGTCACTGCTCTTTAAAATTATAGCCTAAGAAAACACCCCCACACACACATACATAATTCTCAATTCCTGTGGGTATTTAGGTGCTTTTCCAAAACTATCTGCACTCATCTGTAAGTCTATAAACAAGAGACCCATTGTGTGAATCAGTAAATTGTATGACGTCACTGAAACACAAGTACCAACTGCTATCACAAACAGTTCGTGTTTCCAAGGATACCAGGAACTTTAAATACTGTGCAATTATACAAAGCCACGAGCATAACCTTCCTAACAACACCAGGAGCCTGCCTACTTTCTCTCTTTTTAGTCACTGTTTCCAACAGGGAAAGGACACTGATTTTGCCCCAATAATTTCTCTAATAATATGCTCCGGGGCATTCCTCAATCATTCTTTTTTTTTTTTTTTTTATTATTCTGAAATAATGACAGCAAAAAAAGAGGATTAAAAATCTACACAGCCTTTTAATAGAGAGACTCTCAAAAGGCTAGCCTGGTGTCCATTAATGGAAATTCACAATGCAGATTTTCAAAAAATGTAATCCTATAAATACTTCTGATTAATCCCTACAGTTATTTCCCTCTGTGTTATGGAGTACTCTTTCAGTAACACAGAGAACTTCTTCCTTGTGTATCTTTCCTGGAGAAGTTATTTTTCCTCACTTACTATTAATCTTGAACTCACATAATTTAGTATGCGAACTTGTATATACTAGCTAGAGTAGCTACTCCAACACAGAAACACAGGTTGAGAGTGAAATGATTATATTAATGTTAAAAGTTAAACAAGTTATAGGTCTTTATAAAAAAAAAAAAAAAAAGGGTCTTTATGAAGGTCTCTAAAACAAGGTGGTACTTTTAAATCGTTATAAAAAGTCTATAGCTAAATTCTTCTTTAATATTTATCCAAAGATAGGATTTATATTATGTTTATATTTATATTATGTTTACATCAACTTCATTTGTGGAATATGTTTTCCTTAATTGGATGTACCATTGAGATTTTGGACAATTCTGGAGCTCTTATTTTTCTATTTAGGAGATAAATATTTTAATCAAGTATTCCTTAAAATACATGCTGGAAACTGAAGAGGAAAACAGAGAACTCACGAAGCCTGGAATTAGTGAGTTCCAAAGAGCTGTTTGATGATGATGATAGCACAGGAAGTTTTAAGCTATATGAATGGAATGAGTCAACCACCTCCACATCTTCTGGCTTCTCTCCTTACATTACCTCACAATCAGACTGTTACAATGCCAAGATTATGGCAAAGAAACTTTTTTTAAACTTAGCCATTTTAAAAATGTTTTTAAAAATAAATGGTAATGTGAAGAATTCAATATTGTGTATAAAGGGCCAATTACTGGACTCTCAAAAGGTAGGCAAGAGACATAACATGTAAGAAAAAAATTTTTTTTTTTACTATGAAAAGCTATTGTGGGATTCATTTAAGTCCCTGAGAGCCTCCAAAAGTAAGAAATACTGCCTCATCATCAGTTTCCACATAACAATTAATGATGAAGGGTACAGAGGTATACTTACTAAATTTAGTGGGGCACTAGTACAATTTTCAAGCCAAAGAAAGGTTTAAATACAATTCTTAATGACTACAATTGGAACAGAGAACCAGATCATGGGTTCTGTGACTTCTAATTCACTATCAAACTCATTTTGCCAGGGTGCATATCAAACCAATGTTTATATGTAAATGTATTTCTTTATCCAGTAGACCATGATCATATGATTAAACATATTTAGCTTACAATTACATTTAATTTGTCAAAACAACATCTATTAAAAGTAATTTTTAAGCACTTCATCATTTCTTAAAAGTGGATAATATAAATTAAAAACCAGTTTCTCTGTTAATGACAATGCTTTCAAAGTGTTAAATCTAGTTAAAATAAAACGGAAGTAGATGGGAGAAAAAAACGAGGCTTGGAGCGGCTGAGAAGCTATTCAGTAAGTGTTAGAATTTCATAGTTTCCATTATGCCGAAGTGGAAACTAAAAAGATTACGAGTGGAGGTGGGATGGCTGAGAGCCTGATATAGCAGGGAAAATGGAAGATAGAAATGTTTGCTGAAGCATGGGGCAAAGATGGAAATGACAAGAAGCAGAATCCAAAACAGTGGGCAGATTGAGTCCTTCTCTAGCACTGCAGACACAGAACCAAACTATTTGCATAACTAGGCCAAGAAACAATCACATGACCAAAAGATCAACAAGTACTCTAAAGCAAACATGAGCTGATAAAGGGACAGGGAAATATGAGTACTGGAAATGGAACAATCAGAATGCAATTAAAGAGATTGTTGACACAATGTAAAAAATGTAACTGATATCACTGAACAATCTGTATAGAAATTGTCAAATGGGAACCTAATTTGCTGGGTAAAACTTTCACCAAAAACACAATATTATTTTAAAAAAGAAAGGAATAATCACATGACTATAGGGATCAAGAATGTGAAGTAATAAAATCTAGCCAGTTTCTAGCAGCTTACTAAAGAGTTGAACTCTCAGTCCTATGGTGTTAATTTTTTTGACAATAACTTGGATAATCAAGATGGCATACATCTTAAATTTACTCATGACACAGAAGTGAGTACAATGGTTCACATGATGGACACAGAATTAGGCCCAAAATTATCATGACAAGTTGAAAGCAATGAGACAAATTTAACAATCTAAAATTAATTAGTAATATATTATTTGCATTCTTTGATATCCTTAGTCTTTGAGAATAATTTTTAATGTAAGATTGTACCATACAGATGCACCAAAATTTATTAAAAGTGAATGCCTGGATGCTGAAAATACAGGGTTGGTTCCAATTGTTCACTTTTATAAATTAACTTGCAATAAATGTCATACCCAAAGTCTGTACGCATCTGATTGTATCTTAAGAATAAACTCCAAGAATGTAATTATTAAACCAAAGGTTTGCATTTCTTAATATTCTTATCATACACATCTTGCCAAACAGTCCTTCAGAAAAGTATATGCACAATTTATACTGCCCAATTCAGAGGACGAAGTTCATTTAACACACCTTAACAATGAATGTTATTTAAATCTTTGTCAATTTTAAAGGCTTTGAAGAAAAAAGTATTTCTGCAGTGATGTCATGCAAAATGGTAAAGTAGGAGGCTTTAGGGGTTGGTCTCTCCACCAAAACAACTAAACTGGAAAGAGCAAGGAAATCAACGATTTTGTAACTATGGAATCTGACTGGAAACTTAAATCAATCAGAGAAAGGCCTGATGGGAGAAGCTGCTGATCTTTTGTAGGTAAGCCATGTGCACCAAAAAGCTACCATCCCCCATTCCTCTGCAGTGGTAGTGGCAACAGCAGTCACATTCTTAGAGGGGCTGTCTGCTGCCAAGGTAGGAAGTAGGGACCCTGTCCTTCAAAGATCTGGGTTGCACATTTTGGGTTAGTATGGCAGTGCCCTGAGGGACCAGGGCAGATGATTATGCAGTTTCAGCTCTGTCACAGTCATGGCTTCACCAAGTAGCAGTGGCTTAAAGGACAGGTACGATGAGTGTGTGCATGCGTGCTTGTGTGTGTGCAATCTGCCATGTCACTGGCTGAATACAAAAACAACAGAGCAGAAACTTCAATGACCACAGATAACAGGAATGCACACTTTACAAAAATAATTCAGAAAAGTTACTAAACAAATGGACCACTACGGCTTTCATCAAGTAACAACAGCAACTCCTAAGGAGAGGGAGAATCAGATTTTCAGAGCTACCAGTATTATTCCCAGAATGTGCAGTTCTCAACAAAAAATTATAAACCATTAAAAGAGGAAAGTAAAAAAAAAAACAAAAAAAAAACTGTCAATCAAGAATACTATGTCCATCAAAACTATCCTCAAGTATGAAGTAGAAATGAAGACAATCCCAGATAAACAAAACCCGAGGGAGTTCATTACAAGTAAACCTGCCTACAATAATGCTTAAAGGAGCCTTTCAGCCTGAAATGAAAAGACAACAGTAACTCAAAGCTATAAAAAGAAACAAAGAACACTGGTAAAAGAAGCTACACAGGTAAATATGAAAGCCAGTATTATTGTATTTTGGGCTTGCAACTTCTCTTTTTTGATATATGATCTAACAAGCAAATATATAAAATCACATCTATAAATCTATGCTAATGGACACACAATGTATAAAAATATAATTTGGGAAAACAACATAAAGGTGGAAGGATGGGATGTAATGGGCCAGAGTGTATGTATTGCATTTAACTAAACTGAGATTATATAAATTAAGTTGTTAATAAGATTAAGATGTTAATTATAGTCCCTAAAATAAACACTAAGAAAATTAATTAAAAAAAATTTATACAGAAAAGAAAGAAGGGAATCAAAACAGTATACTACAAAAATTCAACTAAATACAAAAAAGGCAGTAATGGAGGAACTGAGGAAGAAAAAACATATAAGACATATAGAAAATGAATAGCTAAATAGAAGTAAATCCTTTCTTTAAAGTCTTAATTACTTTAAATGTAAATGGATAAAATTCTCCTGTTATAAGAGAATATTATAAACAAGTGTATGCCAACAAATTGGACAACCTAGATGAAACAGACACAGTCCCAGAAACACAAAAACTATTAAAACCAGGTCAGGAAGAAATAGAAAATCTGACAAGAGATTGAATCAGTCATTTCAGAACTCCTAACAGAGAAAAGTCCAGAACCAGATGGCTTCACTAGTGATAGCTACACCAAATATTTAAAGAGGAATTGACACCAATCCTTCTTAAACTTTCCCAAAAAAATAGATAAGAAAGGAACACTTCCTAACTAATTTAATGAGGCTAGCATTACCTTGGTGCTAGCAACACAAACACATGATGAGGAAACTACTGGCCAATATTCCTTATACATATGCAAAAATCCTTAACAAAATTCAAGCTAACTGAATTCAGCAGCTGATTAAAAGGATTATATACCCATAGGCAAGTGGGATTTATCCCATGAATGCAAGGTTGATTCAACATGCAAAAAAATTAGTCAATACAATACACTTCATTAACGGAATAAAAAAAAAAAGCCAACTCAACTGATGCAGAAAGAGCTTTTAATAAAATCTAACACCCTTTCATGATAAAAACACTCTATAAACTAGGAATAAAAGAGGAATTTCTCAATATGATCAAGGGCATTTATGAAAAACCCACATCGTTTCTGATGATTTAAAAATACCTGCAAATAGATAATAGTGATGGTAACACAACACCTTTAATGTACTTAATGCCACTGAATTGAACACCCAAAAATGATTAAAATAGTAAATTTTGTTATATATATTTTACCACAATAAAAAAAGTTTTAAAAAGGTACTTCTCTTTTATACATTTATTAAGTACTGCTATAATCAAATCTCCATGCTAAATATTAGGGACAAAGTACAGAGTCGACTGTGGAAGAGTCAAGTAATCAAATAGTAGCAATACAACGTGAAACATGTAAAAAAGAAGAACGAGAACCAAGTCAGCTAAAATAAGAAATTCTTTTTTTTAAGTTATACAAGCATACCTTAATAAGCATATTTTAATAACATATATATAAACATATACTCGTTTGCCAATCTTCAGATGTAGAGCCAAGCCTTCGTTTAGAATAGGGGTCTGTCAATTCAGAGTTCTACATAATATCTTCTCATAAATCACAGCCATTATGTATCAACTCTGATTTCCAGTTATTTTATTTTTCTTTATTTAATGAAAGCTTAAAGGCAGCAGTGAAAGAACCTGAGTGCAGAGTCCTTACTAAATTTTTGTTTTTTCCATTCTTTTATAGTTGTTTCATCAGATTGAGAGCAATTATTTTTAAACAACTTGCCTTAATTGAGCCTTTCCAAAATATTAGTATTTAACTTTATGGAAACAACTTTTTGCACTCATATTTCATCAATTTATAAAACATTAAAATTTAATGTGATTACAAGAACAAATTGGCAAGTGTGAGAACAAACATCATTGATTCTTGGTAAGCTTACAGAATTGAGTGGGCATGCTGGAAAGCAGTCCATCAGCCCACATGTTCAGTGTGCCATAAGCATCAGTCAGTTTCAAAGAATGAACGGAGCCCTTCGGGGAATCAATCATGTCAATTAGTCCAGCAAGTCTTTTATAAAATACTGCAGATGTTTTCATGAAGTTAGTTATTACAGTGTGAGGTAGGGAAATGTGAATTTTACTTGTAAACTAACTTATTTTCTTCTTCCTTGGAAGACTAAAAAAGGTTTTTATGAATCACTTTCCTAATTGGTTTTAAAAGTCACAGCAAAGTCAAACCATTAAACCTAGTATCAATTTAAAATAAATATCTAATTATCTTGATGAAGAAAAGGTTCCTAAAATAATAAAATCCATTATTGCTATTATGGTTGTTGTTAGGTGCCGTCCAGTTCGTTCTGACTCATAGTGTCCCTGTGCACAACAAAATGACCCTGCCCGGCCCTGTGTCATCTTCACAATTGTTGCTATGTTTGAGCCCACTGTTGCAGCCACTGTGTCAATCCCATCTTATTGAGGGTCTTCCTCTTTTTCACTGACCCTCTACTTTACCAAGCATGAAGTCCTTCTCCAGGGCCTGGTCCCTCGTGGTAACACGTCCAAAGTGAGATGAAGTCTCACAATCCTCGCTTCTAAGGAGCATTCTGGCTGTACTTCTTTTACAACAGATTTGTTCGTTCTTCCAGCATTCCATGATATATTCAATATTCTTCGTCAACACAATAATTCAGATGCATCAACTCTTCTTCAGTCTTCCTTATTCATTGCCCAGCTTTTGCACGCATATGGGGCTTCAGAAAACACAATGGCTTGGATCAGGCGCACCTTAGTCATCAAAGTGACATCTTTACTTTTCAACACTTTAAAGGGGTCTTTTGCAGTAGCAGATATGCCCAATGCAATAAGTCCTTTGATTTCTTGACTGCTGCTTCCATGGCTGTTGATTGTGAATCCAAGTAAAATGAAATCCTTGACAACATCAATATTTATTCCATTTATCAGGATGTTGCTTATTGGTACAGGATTTTTGTTTTCTTTATGTTGAAGTGTAATCCATACGGAAGACTTTGATCCTCATCAGTACGGGTTTCAAGTTCTCTCTGCTTTCAGCAAGCAAGGTTATATCATCTGCATATTGCAAGTGGTTACTGAATCTTCCTCCAATCCTGAGGCTACATTCTTCTTCATATAGTCTAGCTTCTCGGACTTTTTTTTTTTTCTCGGACTATTTGCTCGGCATACAGACTGAATAAGTATAGTGAAAGAATACAACCCTGACACAAACCTTTCTTGATTTTGAACCATGCAGTATCTGCTTGCTCTCTTCTAATGCCTGCCTCTTGGTCTATGTACAAGTTTTGCACGAGCACATTTAAGTGTTCTGGAACTTCCATTCTTTGCAATGTTATCTGTAATTTGTTATGATCCACACAGTTGAACGCCTTTGGACCATCAATAAAACAGGTAAACATCTTTCTGGTATTCTCTGCTTTCAGCCAAGATCCATCTGACATCAGGAATGACATCCCTCATTTCACATGTTCTTCTGAATCCAGTTTGAATTTTCAGCATTCTAGCAATCTGGCAATCTAGCATTACATTTGCCTTTTTCTAAAAAGAAAAAGCATATCTCCCTATTAAACCCATGTTCTAAGAAATAACTGTCCTTTATATACCTTTCTTCCATTTACTATATTATCTTTCCTATTCACTGTTAAATTTCTACTTGGTGAATAATGTTTTTCATCCTACAGTTTGACTCAACTTGATGTACACTGTGCAGAAGTCTTAATGAGCACTCTACACTTGTTAACAAAAGATGAGACAGTAGAAGAAAATAAAACCGGATACACAGATATAACATGAAAGGTGCCTGACTTTACTGAGTCTCCCAGTGGCTAAAACAACTATTATGAAGTGATTTTTAAAATAAAATCTACAACTATTATGAAGGCAAAACAAGCCTCATATTTTAGGGAATTTGTAAGATTACAAAGTCAAAAACAGATGACTTTCCTCCGCCCCAGAAAACAAACCACTAAGGTCATTTGTGGAGCCCTGGTGATGCAGTGGTTAAGAGCTCAGCTGCTAACCAAAAGGTTGGCAGTTCAAATCACCAGCCACTCCTTGGAAACCCTATGGGGCAGTTCTACTCTGTCCTATAGGGTCGCTATGAGTCGGAATCAACTCGACAGCAACAGGTTTTTTTTTTTTTGTAAGATTGTGGTTTTTTCTATACCCTGAAGTCTAAAATGTACTCAAATTCATATGCCTTTTCAACAATTACTTTAAAACAAAGATGAGAGTGAAAGGGGACAAGGAAACTAGATTAATGGGAACAGAACAACCAGAACAGAAATAATGAGAATGTTCACACACTGTGAAGAATGTAACCAACGTCAATGAACAATTTGTGTAGAAATTATTGAATGAGAACCTAAACTGCTGTGTAAAGCCTTCACCAAAAACACAAATTTTTTAAAAACTTTTTTAAAACAATTCATGTCTTGAGGGGTTAGACCCATAGTAGAAATCAGTGAAGCAATAAAATATAGTGTAAGGAAATAATTACAAAAGTTAATGGACAAATATGAAGATAATGACAATGCAAAATTAATGTAAATTCCTTTTATGTTCATTTTAATCAATCAGTAGTAAATCAACCAAAATTATTTTTATCTAAACAAAATTTAAAAATAGAAAGTTTTATACTGGTAGAAGCAGACACAAAGCAGTTACATTCACATCAAGTCTTTTTTTTTTTTTTTTTCACTTTGTGGTATTTTTTTTTTTTATAATAATTTTTATTAAGCTTCAAGTGAACGTTTACAAATCCAATCAGTCTGTCACATATAAGTTTACATACATCTCACTCCCTACTCCCACTTACTCTCCCCGTCTTGAGTCAGCCCTTTCAGTCTCTCCTTTCTTGACAATTTTGCCGGCTTCCCTCTCTCTCTATCCTCCCATCCCCCCTCCAGACAAGAGTTGCCAACACAGTCTCAAGTGTACACCTGATATAATTAGCTCACTCTTCATCAGCGTCTCTCTCCCACCCGCTGACCAGTCCCTTTCATGTCTGATGAGTTGTCTTCAGGGATGGTTCCTGTCCTGTGTCAACAGAAGGTCTGGAGAGCATGACCGCCGGGATTCCTCCAGTCTCAGTCAGACCATTAAGTTTGGTCTTTTTATGAGAATTTGGGGTCTGCATCCCACTGCTCTCCTGCTCCCTCAGGGGTCCTCTGCTGAGCTCCCTGTCAGGGCAGTCATCGATTGTGGCCGGGCACCAACTAGTTCTTCTGGTCTCAGGATGATGTAGGTCTCTGGTTCATGTGGCCCTTTCTGTCTCTTGGGCTCTTAGTTGTCATGTGGGCTTGGTGTTCTTCATTTTCCTTTGCTCCAGGTGGGTTGAGACCAATTGCTGCATCTTAGATGGCTGCTTGTTAGCATTTAAGACCCCAGACGCCACATTTCAAAGCGGGATGCAGAATGATTTCATAGTAGAATTATTTTGCCAATTGACTTAGAAGTCCCCGCAAACCATGTTCCCCAGACCCCCGCGCTTGCTCCGCTGACCTTTGAAGCATTCATTTTATCCCGGAAACTTCTTTGCTTTTGGTCCAGTCCAATTGAGCTGACCTTCCATGTATTGAGTGTTGTCTTTCCCTTCACCTAAAGCAGTTCTTATCTACTGATTAATCAATAAAAAACCCTCTCCCACCCTCCCTCCCTCCCCCCCCGTAACCACAAAAGTATGTGTTCTTCTCAGGTTTACTATTTCTCAAGATCTTATAATAGTGGTCTTATACAATATTTGTCCTTTTGCCTCTGACTCATTTCGCTCAGCATAATGCCTTCCAGGTTCCTCCATGTTGTGAAATGTTTCAGAGATTCGTCACTGTTCTTTATCGATGCGTAGTATTCCATTGTGTGAATATACCACAATTTATTTACCCATTCATCCGTTGATGGACACCTTGGTTGCTTCCAACTTTTTGCTATTGTAAACAGAGCTGCAATAAACATGGGTGTGCATATATCTGTTTGTATGAAGGCTCTTGTATCTCTAGGGTATATTCCGAGGAGTGGGATTTCTGGGTTGTATGGTAGTTCTATTTCTAACTGTTTAAGATAACGCCAGATAGATTTCCAAAGTGGTTGTACCATTTTACATTCCCACCAGCAGTGTATGAGAGTTCCAATCTCTCCGCAGCCTCTCCAACATTTATTATTTTGTGTTTTTTGGATTAATGCCAGCCTTGCTGGTGTGAGATGGAATCTCATCGTAGTTTTAATTTGCATTTCTCTAATGGCTAATGATCGAGAGCATTTTCTCATGTATCTGTTGGCTGCCTGAATATCTTCTTTAGAGAAATGTGTGTTCATATCCTTTGCCCACTTCTTGATTGGGTTGTTTGTCTTTTTGTGGTTGAGTTTTGACAGAATCATGTTGATTTTAGAGATCAGGCGCTGGTCGGAGATGTCATAGCTGAAAATTCTTTCCCAATCTGTAGGTGGTCTTTTTACTCTTTTGGTGAAGTCTTTAGATGAGCATAGGTGTTTGATTTTTAGGAGCTCCCAGTTATCGGGTTTCTCTTCATCATTTTTGGTAATGTTTTGTATTCTGTTTATACCTTATATTAGGGCTCCTAGGGTTGTCCCAATTTTTTCTTCCATGATCTTTATCGTTTTAGTCTTTATGTTTAGGTCTTTGATCCACTTGGAGTTAGTTTTTGTGCATGGTGTGAGGTATGGGTCCTGTTTCATTTTTTTGCAAATGGATATCCAGTTATGCCAGCACCATTTGTTAAAAAGGCTGTCTTTTCCCCAGTTAATTGACACTGGTCCTTTGTCAAATATCAGCTGCTCATACATGGATGGATCTATGTCTGGGTTCTCAATTCTGTTCCATTGGTCTATGTGTCTGTTGTTGTACCAATACCAGGCTGTTTTGACTACTGTGGCTGTATAATAGGTTCTGAAGTCAGGTAAGGTGAGGCCTCCCACTTTCTTCTTCTTTTTCAGTAGTGCTTTGCTTATCTGGGGCTTCTTTCCCTTCCATATGAAATTGGTGATTTGTTTCTCTATCCCCTTAAAATATGACATTGGAATTTGGATCGGAAGTGCGTTAAATGTATAGATGGCTTTTGGTAGAATAGACATTTTTACTATGTTAAGTCTTCCTATCCATGAGCAAGGTATGTTTTTCCACTTAAGTATGTCCTTTTGAATTTCTTGTAGTAGAGCTTTGTAGTTTTCTTTGTATAGGTCTTTTACATCCTTGGTAAGATTTATTCCTAAGTATCTTATCTTCTTGGGGGCTACTGTGAATGGTATTGATTTGGTTATTTCCTCTTCGGTGTTCTTTTTGTTGATGTAGAGGAATCCAAGTGATTTTTGTATGTTTATTTTATAACCTGAGACTCTGCCAAACTCTTCTATTAGTTTCAGTAGTTTTCTGGAGGATTCCTTAGGGTTTTCTGTGTATATAATCATGTCATCTGCAAATAGTGATAACTTTACTTCTTCCTTGCCAATCCGGATACCTTTTATTTCTTTGTCTAGCCTGATTGCCCTGGCTAAGACTTCCAACACGATGTTGAATAAGAGCGGTGATAAAGGGCATCCTTGTCTGGTTCCCGTTCTCAAGGGAAATGCTTTCAGGTTCTCTCCATTTAGAGTGATATTGGCTGTTGGCTTTGCATAGATGCCCTTTATTATGTTGAGCACATCAAGTCTTTTAATTACAAACGAAAAATGTAACACACGAAAGAAACATTTTCTTTTCGCAGTCAAAGTTGTTGACGGTTACCAATTTCTCATATTTAAGAACAACTCAATTAGCTGGTGATTAGAAACTACTTTCAACATCTGGAAGAGCCAGGGACCTAACAATCATACCACCGGTCATAAAAATTTTAGTAAAGAATGTAGCCTGTCAAGTTTTCTTAACATAATCTGTCCATTCACTTATCAGAAGTGCTCGCTCAAATTAACAGTGGACTGTCAAACCTACAGTATCTCTTTTCCATTCTCAATTTATCACAAGCCTCAACAAATGCAAATTATTTATCGCTCATTAGACTAAAAAATAAACTTTAAGAAATTACTTAAAACCACTGAAGAGAGAGGGAAGCACGCGACTCTACTTCCGGGCTTTTCTTTTGTTCTTCAATCTCTTGCTAGGGGTCAAAGTGAAACCACAGAAGACAGATAGCAGTAAGAAATAAAGCCAGGAATGTCACCCACAGAGTCCATTCCGGTTGAGTCGAGACTTAATACAGACTTCCTGAAGGCAGTGATTCCAGTCCTGGCACATAAGATGATCAATAAATAATTGCAGACTGATTGTAACAAAGTCTTATTAGAATTTGTGGCCCCAAATAATTGGGTATTAACTTCTAAAGTACAGTAAATTCTCAGAACAACTAGGTCATTTATAATCAGTACAAGTACAGGAAATCCATACTCCAATTATCAATTATTTTTAGATTATTTGCTATTTAAAATTATGCAGACCAGCTTTCCTACATTAGTGTAGCTAATTAATAACAGGCTGTATTACTTTTAAGAGGCTAATGGTACAAAGAATAGAGGAAGAAGGAGCCGACACACTAATAGTATTAAAGCTTAAATGAGAAGACGACAGAGAAGATACACCCCTAAGAGAGGCCTAAAAGAGACACAGAATGAATGTTTGTGGTTAGTGTGGAGAGGTGTTGAAAATACTACAAAAATTTTAGGCATGGACTAGGGATGTCTTTTACCTATTTCTATCTAGTAGCAGCTCTCAGGCCTCACAGCATCAATTAAAAATTTTCATCAGTCTCTGTATGTCTCCAAATCTACTATCTTCCACCTCTGCCACAAAAATACTTACTGTGATTCCATACCTCCCTCTAGTAATTCCTGTCCTTTCCTTCTTTCACAGTTAAATTTCTTCAGAGTGGTCTATGTTGCTCTCTGCTCTTTTCCTTTTATCTTTCTCTCATATCCCACTGTCATAGGCTGGGTTCTTTAGAGAAGCAAAACCAATGAAGCATAGAGAGAAAGAGAGAGAGAGAGAGAGATTTATCTTAAGGAAAACGCTCATGCAGTTGCACACACTGGCAAGTCCCAAGTCCATGGGACTGGCATCCAGCTGGAGGCTTCTCCTGACTCAAATAGCTGCAGAGCCTGATGAACCCAAGATCAGCAGGTCAGATGGCAGGCTGCTGGCTCATGGACTGCAGAGGCTGATAAATCCAAGATGGGTAGGCAATACAGCAGGCCACTGGCTCACGTCCCAAGAATTAGAGGTCAGATGATGATGAAGCAGACGCAGGATCCAGAGCAAGCAAGCAAGTTTTGCCAAAACATCCATATATATATTGGATCCAGGCCACACCCCTGGGGAAACTCCCCTTAGAACTGATTGGCTGATCACATCATGGAAGATGACTATATCATTACATAACTGCCAAACTACATCCTTACATAACTGCCAAACCACTGTGAATCATGGCCCAGGCAAGTTCATACACAACCTTAACCATCACACCCAAAATACATTTATTTGCATCCTACTACCCAGTCACCCAAGGAGCCCTGGTACAGCAAGGGTTAAGTGCTCAGCTGCTAAACGAAAGGTTGGTGGCTCAATCCCACTCAGGAGCTCAGTGGAAGACAGAACTGGTGATCTGCTTCTTTCAACATCATAGCAAAGAAAACCCTATGGGGCAATTCTACTCTGTCACATGGGGTCACTATCAGTCGAAAATCAACTCAATAGCACCTAACAACCCAAGCCCCAAACCTGACCATTTTTCTAGAACCTTCCCTGTCCCACATCTAAAATTATTCACCAAGACTTGTAGACCCTACATCTTAAATGTTTATTGAATCTATTCTCTCTAGTTCTTCAACCCCACTCCAATTCTCTTAGTTCAGATTTTAATTGTATAGCTCACAACAGATATTCCTGCTTTCAGCTTTGACTCCATTCAACCAAAAAACTGTACTCTTGCTGCCAATTTGGAAAAATGAATCTGATTATGAGATTCCTTTGATGTCGCTGAATTATGGTGCTGGTGAAGAATACCGAATATACCATGGGTTGCCAGAAGAAAGAACAAATCTGTCTTGGAAGAAGTACAGCCAGAGTGCTCCTTGGAAGTGAGTGTGGTGAGACTTCATCTCACATATTCTGGGCATGTTATCAGGGGGACCAGTCCCTGGAGAAGGACGTCATTCTTGACAAAGCAGAGAGTCAACAAAAAAGAGAAAGACCCTGATGACATGGATTGACACAGTGGCTGCAACAATGGGCTCAGACATAGCAACAATTGTGAGGATGGTACAGGACCAGGCAGTGTTTTGTTCTGTTGTGGATAGGGTCACTATGAGTTGGAACTGACTCGATGGCACCTATTAACAACATAAAATAGAAATGATCAAGACAGAAATACCATAATTAAGGAATAAAGGACTGACACTGCATATTTGATCCATACATCTCAAACAATAATTGGACTTAGGTCATGTATTCTGTTGCTCTTTTATTGAGATTAAGTTTATATACTCCTGAAACTCACTGATACCCTGGCCATGAATATCTCTAAAACACAATGAGCCTTGAATGCCTCTGTAAAGGTAGATAAGGATGACAGCAAGACATACCTAAACTTAGAATTGCCATTTGGGAATAAAATTAGAAAAAAAACAGTAAGCAATAACCCACTTCCATTGAGTTGCTTTTGACTCATAGCAACCCTACAGGACAGAGTAGAACTGCCCCCATAGAGTTTCCAAGAAGCACCTGGTAGATTCAGGCTGCGACCTTTTGGTTAGCAGCTGTAGCACTCAACTACTACTCTACCAGGGTTTCTAATAGTTGAGATCAATTACTGATAAAAGTAACCTTACCCAAATAATACTCAAAAAAATTAATAACTAAGAAATTCACTTGGTAGAATCTGAAGGACTAGCTAGAGTGTGGCAATAACTCAAAAATGGAAATTGAATCAAATTTGTTTTGTACACATACTAAAAAGAATTCTGTGTTAACAGATTTATGATTGGCACGATGCCTCTCACAAGTTAAACGTCAAAAAGAAGAACTTATTAGTTGATTCCAGCACAATCCCAGAGACATGATCCCTTACCCTAAAAATTCAGTATATTCTGGATATAAGCCCCTTATCAGATAGATGATTTACAAATATTTTTCCCATGCTGTTTCAGTCTCTTGATTGGTCATTTGAAGCCCAAAAGCTTTAATTTTGGTGAACTACAAATTATATCCTTCCATCTTGGATGTCAGAGGGGGAGACTCTGAAACTTGCTCTCGAACGTCGAGTAGCTAAAGCAAAAGGAAGAATTCATGAAGTAAAAGAACTGAACAGAAGATTTCAAAGGGCATCTCAAGAAGAAAAAGTAAAGTATTATAACGACACGTGCAAAGAGCTGGAGGTGGAAAACCAAAAGGGAAGAACATGCTCGGGGGCTTCTCAAGCTGAAAGAACTGGAAAAAAAACTCAAGCCTCAAGCTGCAATAGTGAAGGATTCTATGGGGAAAATATTAAACGACACAGGAAGCATCAAAAGAAGATGGAAGGAATACACAGAGTCATTACACCAAAAAAAATTAGTCGATGTTCAACCATTTCAAGAGGTGGTATATGATCAGGAACCAATGGTACTGAAGGAAGAAGTCCAAGCTGCTCTGAAGGCACTGGCGAAAAACAAGGCTCCAGGAATTGATGGAATATCAACTGAGATGTTTCAACAAACAGATGCAGCGCTGGAGGTGCTCACTCGTCTATGCCAAGAAATATGGAAGACAGCTTCCTGGCCAACTGACTGGAAGAGATCCATATTTATGCCTATTCCCAAGAAAGGTGATCCAACCAAATGTGGAAATTGTAGATCATTAATATCACAAGCAAGCAAAATTTTGCTGAAGATCATTCAAAAACGGCTGCAGCAGTATATCGACAGGGAACTGCCAGAAATTCAGGCCAGTTTCAGAAGAGGACGTGGAACCAGGGATATCCTTGCTGATGTCAGATGGATCCTGGCTGAAAGTAGAGAATACCAGAAGGATGTTTACCTGTGTTTTATTGACTGTGCAAAGGCATTCAACCGTGTGGATCATAACTAACTATGGATAACGCTGCAAAAAATGGGAATTCCAGAACACTTAATTGTGCTCTTGAGGAACCTTTACCTAGATCAAGAGGCAGTTGTTCAGACAGAACAAGGGGATACTGATTGGTTTAAAGTCAGGAAAGGTGTGCGTCAGGGTTGTATTCTTTCATCATACCTATTCAATCTGTATGCTGAACAAATAATACCAGAAGTTGGACTATATGAAGAAGAACAGGGCACCAAGATTGCAGGAAGACTCATCAACAACCTGCGTTATGCAGATGACACGACCCTGCTTGCTCAAAGTGAAAAGGACTTGAAGCACTTACTAATGAAGATCAAAGACCACAGCCTTCAGTATGGATTACACCTCAACATAAAGAAAACAAAAATCCTCACAACTGGACCAATGAGCAAACATCATGATAAACGGAGAAAAGACTGAAGTTGTCAAGGATTTCATTTTACTTGGATCCACAATCAACAGCCATGGAAGCAGCAGTCAAGAAATCAAAAGACGCAATGCACTGCGTAAATCTGCTGCAAAGGACCTCTTCAAAGTGTTGAAGAGCAAAGACGTCAGCCTGAAGACTAAGGTGCGCCTGACCCAAGCCATGGTATTTTCAATCGCATCATATGCATGTGAAAGCTGGACAATGAATAAGGAAGACCGAAGAAGAACTGACGCCTTTGAATTGTGGTGTTGGTGAAGAATATTGAATATACCATGGACTGCCAGAAGAACAAACTAATCTGTCTTGGAAGAAATACAACCAGAGTGCTCCTTATAAGCAAGGGTGGCGAGACTGCATCTTACATACTTTGGACATGTTGTCAGGAGGGATCAGTCCCTGGAGAAGGACATCATGCTTGGCAGAGTACAGCGTCAGCAGAAAAGAGGAAGATTCTCAACGAGATGGACTGACACAGTGGCTGCAACAATGAGCCCAAGCGTAACAATTGTAAGGATGACTCAGGACCTGGCAGTGTTTCGTTCTGTTGTGCAGAACACTCACAGTGTTCTGGGTCACTGTGAGTTGGAACCAGCTCAATGGCACCTAACAACAACAAATTATATATTTTTTTCTTTTGTTGCTTGTCCTTTTGGTGTCATATCTAAGAATCTTTTGTCAAATCTTAAGTGTGAAGATTTATCCCTATGTTAGTTTTATAGTTTTAGTTCTTATACTTAGGTCTTTCACCTATTTTGAGTTAATTTTTGTTTATGGTGTGAGGTAAGGGTATAACTTCATTCTTTTGCAGGTGGCTACCCAGTTATCCCAGCATCATTTGTTGAAACGACTGTTCTTTACCCTGTAGAATGCAGTAATCTTATGAAAAATGAACAGACCTTAGACACACAGTTTTATTGCTCAACTCTCAATTCTATTTCACTGACCTACATGTCTATCCTTATGCCAGTACCACATGGTCTGATGATTGTTGCTTTGTAGTAAATTTTGAAATCAGGGAGTATGACTCCTCTCTTGTTCTTTTTCAAAATTATTTTTGCTATCCTGGGTCCCTTATAATTCTACATCAAATTAAAATCAGCTTGTCAATTTCTACAAAGAAATCAGCTGGGATCCTGATGGATTGTGCTGAATCTATAGATCAATTTGGGAAACACTAACAACTTACCAATATTGTCTTAAGATCCATGGACATGAGATGTTTTCCCATTTATTTGGATCATGTTTTATTTCTTTCAACAATATTTTGTAGTTTTGAGAGTAAAGGTTTTATACTTCTTTTGTCAAATTGATTCCTACGTATTTTGTTCATTTCAATGCTATTGTACATGGAACTGTTTCTTCATTTTATTTTTAGATTGTTCATTGCCAAGTGTATAAAAATACAATTGTGTCTGTACATGAATCTTCCATCTTGAAACCCTGCTGAACTCTTTTATTAGTTCTAATATATTGAGTTGGAATCGACTCGATGGCACTGGGTTTGTGTTTGTAATATATTTTGAGTAAATTCCTTAGGATTTTCTGTATACATGATAATGCCATCCATGAATACAGATAGTATGACTTCTTCCTTTACAAACTGGATGCTTTTTATTTCTTTCTCTTGCCTAACTGCCCTGGCTAGAACAATACTGAGTAGCAGCGGCGACAGAAGACATACTTGTGTTTTTTATGATATTAGGGTAAGGATTCCAGTCTTTCTCCATTAAGTATGATGTTAGCTGTGCGTGTTTTTGTAGATGCCCTTTACCAGGTTAAGAAAGCTCCTTTCTATTCCTAGATTATCTGGTGATTTTTATCATGAAACAAAACAAAAGCCAAGCCAGCTGCCATTGAGTTGATTCCGACGCACGGCAACCTCATGGGTTTCAATGGAGAACTGTGCTCCATAGGGTTTTCATGGTTTTGACCTTTAGAAAGCAGATCCTAAGGCACCTCTCGGTGGATTCAAATCACCAATCTTTCAATTAGTAGCCCAGCACTTAACTGTTTGCACCAGAAAGGGTGTTGGATTTTGTCACATGCTTTTTCTGTCCATATTGAGTTGATCATGTGGTTTTTATTCTACTAACATGGTGTATTATACTAACTGGTTTTCACATGCTGAACCCACCTTGCATCCCTGAGATAAATCCCACTTGGCTATGGTATACAATCTTTTTGCTGTGTTGCTGGATTCAGTTTGCTAGTATTTTGTTAAGGGCTTTTGCATCCACATTCGTAAGAGATAATGATCTGTAGTTTTTGTTTTTGTTTTTTTTTCTTCTCATGATATATTTGTCTGGTTTGGTATCAGGGAAACACTGGCTTCATAAGTTGGGGACTCTTTTCTACTTTTTGGGAAAGTTTGTGAAACCATAAAAACCAAACCCATTGCCATCAAGTTGATTCCGACTCATAGAAACCCTACAGGACAGAGAAGAACTGCCCCGTAGAGTTTCCAAGGAGCACCTAGTGGATTTGAACTGTCAACCTTTTGATTAGCAGCTGTAGCACTTAACCACTACACCACCAGGGTTTCCAAGTTTGTGAAGGTCTAGTGTTAATTTTTCTTTTAATTATTTGGTAGAATTCAGCAGTAAAGCCATCCTGGCCTGGGCTTTTCTTTGTGGGTAGCCTTTGATTATTAATTCAATCTCTTTACTTGTCATAGGTCTATTCAGATTATCTATTTCTTCTTAAATCAATTTTAGTAGTTTGTATCTTTCTAGGAATTTGTCTACTTCATCAAGGTAATCTAATTAGTTGACATATGATTGTTCATAGTATTCCTGCGTAGTTTTTTTTTAATTTCTGTAAATTTGGTAGTAATGCCCCCTCTTGGATTTCTAATTGTAGTAATTTGAGTCTTTTCTCACTCTTTTTTTTTTTTCTTTAATTAATCTAGTGATTTACTGATTTGTCAATTTTGTTAATCTTTTCAAAAGAACCAGTTTCTGGTTTTATTGATTTTATCCACTGTTTTTCTATTCTCTGTTTCATTAATTTCCACTCTAATCTTATTTCCTTCCTTCTGTTAGGCTTCTGAAGTTGCAACTTAGAGAGGCACAGCTTTGAGTATGCACACAGTCACTAGGGGATGCCACTTTCCCTGACCACGTTCCATTGTTAAACTTCACAAATTGCAGGCTGGCTGCTCTATTGTCTGCCATCCAGTGGATTCCTTCATAGTGATCTACAGGACAGAGTAGAACTGACCCACAGGGTTTCCAAGGTGCAGCTGGCGGATTCAAACTACCAACCTTTTGGTTAGCAGCCCAGCTCTGCACCAACAAGGCTTTCCACCACAGCCTCCACTATTTTGAGAGACCCCTTAGGCTTGACCTTCTCCACAAACAGTTACAAACGAAGTCAATTACTTTGGGAAGAGACCGGGGGCTATCTGATCTATGGCATGCTTCTCTCCTAGGCAAAAATCTCTGAGCCAACTGGTACAACATACTTTATAAAGAAAATGTTTTACATCCTACTTCAGTGAGTACTGTCTAGGGTCTTACAAGCTTACAACTGGTCTCACCTCGTCTGGAGCAAGAGAATGAAGAAAACCAAAGACACAAGGGAAAGATCGGTCCAAAGAACTAATGGACCACAACTACAAGAGCCTCCACCAGACTGAGTCCAGCACAACTAGATGGTGCCTGTCTATCACGATCCACTGCTCTGACAGAGATCATAAGAGAGGGTCCCAGACAGAGTTAGAGAAAAATATAGAACAAAATTCTAACTCACACACACAAAAAGATCAGACTTATTGGTCTGGCAGAAGCTGGAGAAACCCTGACAGTATGGCCCCCGGACTTCCTTTTAATTCGGTACTGAAGTCATCCCTGAGGTTGACCCTTCAGCCAAAGGTTGGACAGGCCCATAAAACAAAACAACACTAAATGGGCACACCAGCCCAGGGGCAAGGATGAAAAGGCAGGAGGGGACAGGAAAGCTGGAAACAGGAACCCAAGGTAGAGAAGGGGAGAGTGTGGATATGTCATGAGGGTGGCAACCAAAGTCACAAAACAATATGTATATTGTTTAATAAGAAACTAATTTGCTCTGTAAACCTTCACCTAATAATAATAAAAAAAAAAACCCACTAAAACAACAACAAAAAAATCACTGAGCCAGGGCTCTGGAGCAGGACAATGGCACAATTCTCTGTATGACACCCCCACTTTAGGAACTGAGCACTGGTAGGGACGAAGGTATGCAGCAGCCTGAGATCTTCTTATGTTGCCTCTCCTGGTGAAGAACCATTGCCAGGGAAAGGACAATTAGGCTACAGTATTCCCAGTAGTGCGATACCCAAGGTAGAGCCCTGTTCCGTGAGTGGGGGCTAGGAAGAAGAAAGGAACAACAACCTACTGACCACACTTGCCCAGGGTAATGAAATGCTTTGGGATAAAAGCCTTCCAATTAGGAGCTGGGGGCAGAGGGAGCCCTGTGTTCTTGGCTACACCAGTCTGGAGTGGAGTTTCTCCCTTGCTGAGCTGGGATAGGGGAAGGTGGGAGCAATCTTGGTGAAATTATCACAGACACTCACTTTTCTTACCAAATTTTCATAGGTTTTTCATTTTCTGTATGCCCTCAGGACCATTTCCAGAGGCTTCAAATGGCTGTTATTTTATCATTTCCATCAGTTTCACTGGAGAGTGAGTCTGTGGAGCCCCTCATGTCATCATGCTGAAAGTTGATCTAATCCAGACATTAATCTTTTTTAAATCCTATATATGTAATTATAGTTACAATACATGAAATACTATAAGTACACAGCCATTTAAGGAACAACTATTGGTCTCTACTTACCCAGAGCAAAAGAGAAAGAAGGAAATCAAGACTCAGAGAAGAAACTAATCTAAAGGATAAACAGTCTATATAAACCACAGCCTTATATACCTGAGACCAGGAGAACTACACGGTGCCTGGCTACTGCTACCAAACATCCTATTCAGGGCAACAATAGATGGACCTTGATAGGAGAAAAATGTGGAACAGAACCCACAAACTCCTTAAAAAAAAAAAAAAAAAAGAAGAAAAGAAAACCAGACCTACTGGACTGGCTGAGACTGGAGGACTCCCCAAGACTATTGCCCTAAGATACTCTTCAAACCTTGAAGTGAAAGTAACCCCGGATGCCACCTTCTGACTAAATAACAAACTGGCTCAAAAAATAATGAATATCACCCATAAGTACTATGCTCCTTTAAAAAATCAACTATATAAGACCAAATGCTCAACATTTACTTTAAAACAAGGAGGAGGATATAAGTGGGCAGGAAATCTAGATTAATGGGAATGGAACAACCAGAATGGAAATAATGAGAATATTCATGCAATGTGAAGACTGTAACCAACGTCACTGAACAACTTGTGTAGAAATTGTTGAATGGGAACATAAACTGCTGTGTAAACCTTCACCAAAAACATAATATTATTTAAAAACAAACAAAAAATGCTACACGTACACCCCTGTGGGAGCAAGTAAGAATGAAGAAAACTAAAGATACAAGGGAAAGATCAGTCCAAAGGACTAATGGACCACACCTACCACAGCCTTCACCAGACTGAGTCCAGCACAACCAGATGGTACCCAGCTACCACCACTGACTGCTCTGACAGGGATCACAATACAGGTTCCCGAACAGAGCTGGAGAAAAATGCAGAACAAAATTCTAACTCAGCTTGCTGGCCTGACAGAGACTGGAGAAACCCTGAGAGCACGGCCCCCGGACACCCCTTCAGCTCAGTAATGAGGTCACTCCTAAGGTTCATCCTGCCACAGATTGAACAGGCCCATGGAACAAGAAGAAAGGGGTACACCAGCCCTGGGGAAGGGACTGGAAAGTAGGAGGAATCAGGAAAGGTTGAGAAGGGAGAGTGTTGACACGTCATGAGGTTGTTAACCAATGTCATAAAACAATGTGTGTACTATCTGATGAGTAACTAGTTTGTTCTGCAAATCTTCATCTAAAGTACTACTAAAAAAAAAAGAAAGAAAGAAAAACGCTACCAAACCCAGAAAAATGCTACAAGTACAATAATAATCTAGTTTGGGGATATTTTTCTAAGAAAGTAATTTTTTAACTAAGTTCTGAAGGATAAATAGACATTAACTAGAATAATTAAAAAAAAGGAGGAACAAGGGATGGCAAAGCATCTCAGAGACAACATCACGTGCCCTGAGGTCGAAGGGATAATGGCACAGTCTGGGAACTTTTAAAGCAGGCCAGTGGCTGGTAAGAGAAATAGAAGGCAGAGGAATGATTCCAGGTAAAGATGGCAGTCTGTCTTCTGAGGGGCCTCTGAAAGGTCACAGCCTTGGAAACCCTATGGAGCAGTTTTACTCTGCACACATGGAGTCACCATATGTTGGAATTGACTTGATGGCAACTAACAGCAGCAACAAAAATGGAGAGATATTTTGGGCTTAATAAAATTTGGGGCCTAATTTTAACCAAGAATGGACAATCAATGAATAGTTTGAACAGAGGAGTTACAGAGTCAGATTTGCCTTTTTGAAAAATCATCAGGTTGCGTGTGGAGAACTGACTAGGAAGAAAAAACCTGAAATATACGGGGCACTTTGTTTACAGTCTATTATGGAAATGCAGCCAAGAGGGATGGCAGATTGAGACCAGCAGGGTGGCAATGGAGATAAAAGAACATATTAGAGAAATACTCAAGTGGTAAAAAGGACAGGACAAGATGATCAACTGGATTTGGTGACAGAGAGGGAAAGCAAGGTGTAAAACGTCATCTCTCAATTTCTGGATTACCCAACTGGATGGGAGACTGTGATTCATAATGTTTCTTGGCATCTCATGTTTTCCAAACTATTACTATACGTATGTTGCCTTTTAATTCTTGTCTAAAGATTCCTCCTTGAGCTTTCAGGAACAAAACCTCTATTCTGATCTTAATGGTTAATGAACTATTTCATTCCTCTTTCTTCAGTAGCATTTTAGAGATCTGCAACTGAAGCAAAGAGACAGAGAAGGACTGATTACTAGTCCCAAAGCATCGCACCATCAGCACAAGAAGACTCTTCCCTTAAAAACAAAATAGAACTTATTTATTATCTTCTTGTCTTCATGGACCTAAAAACACTAAACTGCTCACATTTTATGTAAACATCAATGTTCATACTGCCATATCGCTAAGATTACATCTCCTATCCTAATACTTCCCTCCAAGTATAACTGAATAGCAAGAATCCGGGGTGAGTATACCATTTGAATGGAGCCCTGGTGGAGTAGTGGTTAAGAGCTGGGCTGCTAACCAAAAGGTAGGCAGTTTGAATCCAGCAGCTACTCCTCAGAAACCCTAAAGGGCAGTTCTACCTTGTCCTGTAGGGCTTCTATGAGTCGGAATCGACTGGATGGCAACAGGTTTTTTAATACTACTTGACTATCATAATTTATACTTGAAATTTTATTATTTCAATTTTACACTTATATGTCTGGAAACCCTGGTGGCACAGTGGCTAAGTACTATGGCTGCTAACCAAAAGGTCGGCAGTTTGAATCCACCAAGCACTCCTTGGAAACTCTAGGGGGCAGTTCTACTGTGTCCTACAGGGTTGCCACGAGTTGGAATCTACTCGGCGGCAACAGGTTTTTTAATTTTTGTATTCATATGTTTAGAATATATTTTTCCACATAAGTTCATTTTAAGATCTTGAATTTTTTCCATCTCCTCTGGGTTACTTTTGAAATAGCAATCATTTAGGCAAAATCATAGTCTCACATTATGGAGAAATTAGCAAAACAAAATGCCCCCCAACATAATTGTCACAGTTTATACAATTTTAGAAGTACTTTACACTCTTGAATATATAATAATTTTTCTCTATTAAAAAATTATAAATTAATGCTGATTTTGGTCCCAAATGAGATGAATTTGGAAAATTTGAAACCTTGATGTATGTGTCTTTTCTGATCTAGTGACTTTAGGAACTCACATAAAAACATTAGTCAAAATCTTATACAGATTCCATTTCAAGTACTCCCTTTACTTTGAGAGAAGGTATCTGTAACATTAATGATAATGAAAGAATAAAATAGTTATACTTTTATTTTTCCTAACAGGCTATAAGCATCTGAGGAAATGGACTGTCTTACTTGTTTATGTGCCATGCACATAGCAGCCAGTTGATCTATAACTATTGAATTGGACACTGCCACCCTGCTGGCCCAAATTCAATAATTACTGAATTAAAATACAGTTGTACAGGAGCAGGAAGAGAGGCTAAATGACCTTTCAAAGTACTTTCTGGATCGTATTTTATTGTTTTTATAATTAATCAACTATTTCTTGTCCTCCCTTTCATCTTTTTTCTTTTCACTAAAAAGATCTAAAGCTACATTTAATCAAAACTAAGTATAAAAATGAGGAATTATTACTCACTCATTAACCATAATTTATACACCCTGATTTTAAAATACATTTCTAGCGTAATGCAGCAACAAGGCTCTACATGTTTTTAAATAATGAAAACCCAAAAGAAAATGTACTAACAGAAGTATCAACACCCCCACATTACCCATGTTTAGTAACTGAATTACTAGTTAAGCTGATTTAAAAACTGTATACATGTTTAATGAGCAAGTTAATGTCAATACAAAAATGAATAAAGTTATAAGCTTATACAGCACCTTTCTCCCACAGATCTCAAAGCATTCTCTAAATTTTTCTTTACGATCTTCCATGAAGTGGGCAGATGGCAAGATTCTTCTAGTTTCTGATGGCTAGATTTAGATAGAAAAAGGTCAAGCAGTTTCCCAAGAAGTCCAAGTGAGTCAGGAGCAAAACAAAAACAGAATTCCAGATTCCTAACTCATAGTTTTAACCTATAGCTACCATACACCTCACTTAGCCCTTGCCTTTTCTGACCTTAGGATTTTACAAAATAAGAACAACAAAATAACAACAGCAAACACAGTACTTACTAAATGTCAGCAACAGTACTATGAGTTTTACAACCATAACCTTATTTAAGCCTCACAACATAGCTGTTAAGTACCTACTAAAAAAAAAATTTTTTTTTTATCATTACTGCCATACTACAGATGAAGAAAAGGAGGCCAAGAGAATTTTTTTTTTAATTTTTATTGTGTTTTAAGTGAAAGTTTACAAATCGAGTCAGTCTCTCACACAAAAACTTATGTACACCTTCCTACATATTCCCAATTGCTCTCCCCCTAATGAGACAACCCGCTCCCTCCCTCCACTCTCTTTTCACATCCATTTCGCCAGCTTCTAACCCCTCCTACCCTCTCATCTCCCGTCCAGGAAGGAGATACAACATAGTCTCAATTGTCCACCTGATCCAAGAAGCTCACTCCTCACCAGCATCCCTCTCCAACCCATTGTCCAGTCTAATCACTGCCTGAAGAGTTGGCTTTGGGAATGGTTCCTGTCCTGGGCCAACAAAAGGTTTGGGGGCCATAAAAACCTGGCTCCTTCTAGTCTCAGTCTGACCAATCTGGTCTTTTTACGAGAATTTGGGGTCTACAACCCACTGCTCTCCTGCTCCCTCAGGGGTTCTCTGTTGTGTTCCCTGTCACGGGAGGCATCAGTTGTAGCCGGGCACCATTTAGCTCTTCTGGTCTCAGGCTGATGTAGTCTCTGGTTTATGTGGCCCTTTCTGTCTCTTGGGCTCATAATTACCTTGTGTTCTTGGTGTTCTTCATTCTCCTTTGATCCAGGTGGGTTGAGACCAATTGATGCATCTTAGGTGGCCACTTGCTAGCATTTAAGACCCCAGACACTTCTCTCCAAGGTGGAATGCAGAATGTTTTCTTAATAGATTCTATTATTCCAACTGACTTCGATATCCTCCCCTGAAGCCTTGGTCCCCAAAACCCTGCAACTACTATGCTGGCCTTCAAAGCATTCAATTTATTCTGGAAACTTCTTTGCTTTTCGTTTAGTCCAGCTGTACTGACCTCACCTGTATTGTGTGTTATCTTCCCCATCACGAAAAGTACTTCTTATCTAATATCTACTTAGTGAATATTCCTCTCCCACTCTACCTCCCTCCATCCTCTAGTATCCGTCAAAGAATATTTTCTTCTCTGTTTAAACTCTTCCTTGAGTTCTTATAATAGTGGTCTTATACAATATTTGTCCTTTTGCAACTGACTGATTTCACTCAGTGTAATACCTCCCAGATTTCTCCATGATATGAAATGTTTCACAGATTCATCACTGTTCTTTATCTACCCGTAGTATTCCATTGTGTGAATATACCGTAATTTATTTATCCATTCATCCACTGAGGGACACCTTGGTTGCTTCCATCTCTTTGCTAACTGTAAACAATGCTGCAATGAACATGGGTATGCAGATATCTGTTTGTGTAAAGGCTCTTATTTCTCAAGGATATATTCCAAGGAGTGGGATTGCTGGATCGTATGGTAGTTCTATTTCTAGCTTTTTAAGGAAGCACCAAATCGATTTCCAAAGTGGTTGTACCATTTGACATTCCCCCCAGCAGTGTAGAAGTGTTCTAATCTCTACACAGCCTCTCCAACATTTATTATTTTGTGTTTTTTGGATTAACGCCAGCCACGTTGGAGTGAGATGAAATCTCACTGTAATTTTGATCTGCATTTCTCTAATGGCTAATGATTGTGAGCATTTCCTCATGTATCTGTTAGCTACCTGAATGTCTTCTTTAGTGAAGTGTCTATTCATATCTTTTCCCCATTTTTTAATTGGGTTATTTGTCTTTTTGCAGGTGAGTTTTTGCAGTATCATGTAGATTTTAGAGATCAGGCGCTGATCAGAAATGTCATAGCTAAAAACTTTTCCCCAGTCTGTAGGTAGTCTTTTTACTCTTTTGGTGAAGTCTTTGGATGAGCATAGGTGTTTGATTTTTAGGAGCTCCCAGTTATCTAGTTTTTCTTCTGCATCTTCTTTATGTTTTGTATATCGCTTATGCCATGTATTAGGGCTCCTAACGTTGTCCCTATTTTTTCTTCCATGATCTTTATCATTTTAGATTTTATATTTAGGTCTTTGATCCATTTTGAGTTAGTTTTTGTGAGCAGAGTGAGGTATGGGTCTCATTTCATTTTTTTACAGATGGACATCCAGTTATGCCAGCACCATTTGTTAAAAAGACTGTCTTTTCCCCCATTGAACTGTTTGGGGCCTTTGTCAAATATCAACTGCTCATATGTGGATGGATTTATGTCTGGATTCTCAATTCTGTTCCATTGGTCCATGTATCTGTTATTGTACCAGTATTAGGCTGTTTTGACTGCTGTGGTGGCATAATAGGTTCTAAAATCAGGTAAAGTAAGGCCTCCCACTTTGTTCTTCTTTTCCAGTAATGCCTTATTTATCCAGGGCCTCTTTCCCTTCCATATGAAGTTGGTGATTTGTTTCTCCAGCTCATTAAACAATGTCACTGGGATTTGGATCAGAATTGCCTTAAATGTATAGGTTGCTTTTGGTAGAATAGACATTTTCACAATGTTAAGTCTTCCTATCTACGAGCAAGGTATGTTCTTCCACTTATGTAAGTCTCTTCTGGTTTCTTGCAGAAGTGTACTGTAGTTTTCTTTGTATAAGTCTTTTACATCTCTGGTAAGATTTATTCCTAAGTATTTTATCTTCTTGGGGGCTACTGTAAATGGGCATTGATTTGGTAATTTCCTCCTCGATGTTGTTTTTGTTGATGTAGAGGAATCCAACTGATTTTTGTCTGTTTATCTTGTATCCCGATACTCTGCTGAACTCTTCTATTAGTTTCAGTAGTTTTCTGGAGGATTCCTTAGGGTTTTCTGTGTATAAGAGCATATTATCTGCAAATAGAGATACTTTGACTTCTTCCTTGCCAATCTGGATGCCCTTTATTTGTTTATCTAGCCTAATTGCTCTGGCTAGGACTTCTAGCACAATGTTGAATAAGAGTGGTGATAAAGGGCATCCTTGTCTGGTTCCCGATCTCAATGGGAATGCTTTCAGGCTCTCTCCAGTTAGGATGATGTTGGCTGTTGGCTGTTGGCTTTGTATAAATGCCCTTTGTTATGTTGAGGAAGTTTCGTTCTATTCCTCTTTTGTTGAGAGTTTTTATTATAAACAGGTGTTGCACTTTGGCAAATGCCTTTTCTGTGTCAATTGATAAAATCATATAGTTCTTGTCTTTTGTTTTATTTATGTGATGGATTACATTAACTGTTTTTCTAACGTTGAACCATCCCTGCATACCTCCTATAAATCCCACTAGGTCATGGTGAATTATTGTTTTGATATGTTGTTGAATTCTGTTGGCTAGAATTATGTTGAGGATTTTTGCATCTAAGTTCATGAGGGATATAGGTATGCAATTTTTTTTTGTGTGGTATCTTTACCTGGTTTTGGTATCAGGGACTTGGTGGCTTCATAGAATGGGTTTGGGAGTATTCCGTCCCTTTCTATGCTCTGAAACACCTTTCTTAGTAGTGATGTTAACTCTTCTCTAAAAGTTTCATAGAGCTCTGCAGTGAGGCCTTCCGGGCCAGGGCTTTTTTTACTTTACCTTTTGATTACCTTTTCAATTTCTTCTTTTGTTACGGGTCTATTTATTTGTTCTATCTCTGTGTTAGGTTAGGTGGGTAGTGTTTCTAGGCATTCATCCATTCCTTCTAGGTTTCCAAATTGTTAGAGTACAATTTTTCGTAGTAATCTGATATGATTCTTTTAATTTCAGTTGGGTCTGTTGTAATATCGCCCATCTCATTTCTTATTGGGGTTATTTGCTTCCTCAACTGTTTTTCGTTTGTCAGTTTGGCCAATGGTTTATCAATTTTGTTAAATTTTTCAAAAAACCAGCTTTTGGTCTTCTTAACACTTTCAATTGTTTTTCTGTTTTCCATTCCGTTTAATTCTGCTCTAATTTTTATTACGTACTTTCTTCTGCTGCCTGAGGGTTTCTTTTGCTGCTCTCTATTCGTTCACGTTGTAGGGATAATTCTTTGATTTTGGTCCTTTCTTCTTTCTGTATGTGTGCTTTTATTGATATAAATTGACCTCGGAGCACGGTTTTCGCTGTGTCCCAGAGGTTCTGATAGGAAGCATTTTCATTCTTGTTGGATTCTATGAATTTCTTTATTCCATCCTTAATGTCTTCTACAATTCAGTCTTTTTTGAGCAGGGCTGTTCAGTTTCCAAGTGCTTGATTTCTTTCCCCTGCTTTTTCTGTTACTGATTTCTACTTTTATGGCCTTATGGTCAGAGAAGATGCCTTGCAATATTTCAGTGTTTCAGATTCTGCTAAGGCTTGCTTTATGACCTAATATGTGGTCTATTCTAGAGAATGTTCCATGTGCACTAGAAAAGAAAGTATATTTGCTTGCTTTTGGGTGGAGTGTTCTGTACATGTCTACGAGGTCAAGTTGGTTGATTGTGGCATTTAAATCTTCCGTGTCTTTATTGAGCTTCTTTCTGGATGTCCTGTCCTTCACCGAAAGTGGTGTGTTGAAGTCTCCTACTATTATTGTGGAGCTGTCTATCTCACTTTTCAATGCTGATAGAGTTTGTTTTATGTATCTTGCAGCCCTGTCATTGGGTGCATAAATATTTAATACGGTTATATCTTCTTGGTGTATTGTCCCTTTAATCATTAGTGTCCTTCCTTATTCTTTCTGATGGATTTAACTTTGAAGTCTATTTTGTCAGAAATTAATATTGCCACTCCTGCTCTTTTTTGATTGTTGTTTGCTTGATATATTTTTTCCATCCTTTGAGTTTTAGTTTGTTTGTATCTGTAAGTCTAAGGTGTGACTCTTGTAGGCAGCATAAAGAAAGCACTTGTTTTTTAATCCATTCTGCCACTCTCTGTCTCTTTATTGGTCCATTTAGTCCATTTACATTCAGGGTAATTATGGATAGGTATGAATTTAGTGCTATCATTTTGATGTCTTTTCTTGTGTATTGTTGACAGTTTCTTTTTCCCACCTGATTTTATGTGCTGAGTAGATTTTCTTTATATATTGTCCTTTCCTCATATTTGTTGTAGTTGATTTTGTTTCTGCTGAGTCTGTACTTTTGCCCTGTATTTTATTTTGATGAGTAGGATAGTTTGTCTCCTTTGTGGTTACCTTATTATTTACCCCTATTTTTCTAAATTTAAACCTAACATTTATTTCTTTGTATTGCCGTATCTTCCTCTCCATATGGAAGATCTATAATTACATTTCTTACTCCCTCTTCATTGTTTTAATGTTGTCTTTTTTTATATAATAACATCATAACATCACTGTTATCCTGTTTTGAGCTCTTTTTTTTTTTTTAATATTGCTTTTTTTTCCCCCCTGTCTGGGTTGACTTCTGACTGCTCTGCTCAGTGTTCTAGTCTTGGGTTGATACCTGATATTATTGATTTTCTAACCAAAGAACTCCCTTTAGTATTTCTTGTAGTTTTGGTTTGGTTTTTACGAATTCCCTAAACTTCTATTTATCTGCAAGCGTCCTAATTTCAACTTCATATTTAACAGACAGTTTTGATAGATATATGATTTTTGGCTGGAAATTTTTTTCCTTCAATTTTTTAAATAAGTCATCCCATTGCCTTCTTGCCTCCGTGGTTTCTGCCGAGTAGTCCGAGCTTATTCTTATTGGCTCTCCCTTGTAGGTGACTTTTCACTTATCCCTAGCTTCTCTTAAAATTCTCTCTTTATCTTTGGTTTTGGCAACCTTGATTATAATATGTCTTGGTGACTTTCTTTTAACATCTACCTTATGTGGAGTTTGATAAGCATCTTGGATAGATATCTTCTCATCTTTCATGATATCAGGGAAGTTTTCTGCCAACAAATCTTCAACAATTCTCTCTGTATTTCCTCTTATCCCTCCCTGTTCTGGTACTCCAATCACTTGTAGGTTATTTCTCTTGATAGAGTCCCACATGATTCTTAAGGTTTCTTCATTTTTTAAAATTCTTTTATCTGATTTTTCTTCAAATATATTAGTGCCAAGTGATTTAGCTTCAAGTTCATAAATTCTAGCTTCTACTTGCTCAATTCTGCTCCTCTGACTTTCTATTGAGTTGTCTACTTCTGTCATTTTATTGTTAATCTTCGGAATTTCTGATTACTGTCTGTCTATGGATTTTCCCAGCTTATTAAATTTTTTATTATTTCCTGAATAATCTTTCTAATTTCTTCAACTGCTCTATCTGTGTGTTCCTTGACTCATTCTGTGTATTGCCTCATTTCTTTCCTGATGTCTTGAAGGGTTCTATATATTAATCTCTTGTACTGTGCCTTTGGTAATTCCAGGAATGCACTTTCATCTAGAAGATCCCTGGAGTCTTTGTTTTGAGAGCTTGTTGAGGTGATCATGGTTTGTTTCTTTATGTGACTTGATATTGACTGTTTTCTCCGAGCCATCTGTAAGTTATTGTATTCGTTTATGCTTGCTTACTGTGTCGTAGCTTCTTGCTTTGTTTTGTTTTGATATGCCCAAATGGGTTGCTTGAGTGTGCTAGCTTGAGAGTTTTCGCCTTTGGAGCTCTGACGTCCTGTCCCCAGATGGCTAGAGGTGTATCAGCCTAGGAGTCCATTCACTTTTCTTGTATGAATTCAGCTCAGGTGTCCAGGTAGCTGACCATCAAGCGTGTGGTACAGGCTCTGTCCTATAGTCTTAGAGAGGCAGGGGTGATTGGTGCATATAATGGTATCTGATTGCAGCAGAGGGTCATGCTCTGAACAAGGCAGGGGGCTGAGAACCGACCCCCGAGTGTCTCTGAGGAAAGCGCATCCCTGTTCCCCAGAGCGTGCAGGTGGGTGGGTTCTGTAGACGGACCATGAGTGCACAATGTTTTTTGGTTGTAAGGACTGGGAGGTAGCAGTTATCCTTGGACCCCTGTGGTGGGTGGCTGGGTGACCTGAGTGGAGCTACCAGTCCTTAGGCCCCTGATGTGGATAGGTGAGGACCCTGTTTAACAGGCAAAGCAATGTCACACATCAAACACCCACCTCTCCACCGGAGAGCTGAAACGGTTGGAGTCTGCCAACAAGGGCCTATTCTCCTGAAATACGTCCACACGTGTCCATGCAGAGGGGAAAGGTGCTCAAAGTCCACGGACCGTTTATGCCTGGACAGGAGCTGCTTCTGTCCTGAGCTCCCCTGGTTTGTGGAGCTGGCAAATTATCTTTTCCCCTAGTTGCAAATTTTTTCCTTCTCCAAGGCTGGGAGGATGGCTCTAGGCACTCAATAGTGCCTATCTCAGGCCCGGGGAATTGGGCCTCTGAAGCCAGCTTGGGGGTGGGGGTGGGGGGGGCCGGTAAAATATACCCAAGTACTTAGCTTTTGCCGAGACCACCGTTTTTCTCAGGTTCCGGAGGTGTGAGTAGGCTGTGTGGCTGGCTGCCTCTCCCTGAGGAAATTGTGGCCAAACGCTAGTACCAGCCTGCCAACCCCGACGCTCCAGGGATGGTGCCTGAGGGCACCCCATGATTCAGGTCTGATAACTCCTCTCCGGTTCTGAACCGTCTCTTCCTCCCTCTGCCCCTCTGTTCATTTTCTAAGCTTGACTTTGATGCTCAGAGCTCCTAGCTTGTCATAAATACACTCGTTTCACTTGCTTTTTCGGGTCTTTGTTGTAAAGTGGGCTTGCAGGAAGGGTCTGTCTATTCCACCATCTTGGCTCCGCCTCTAAAATTTGGCACAGATAATTTGAGAAAAGGGATCACAGCCACACTATTCAAAAAACCAGGAGATTCGGAGTCTCATCCTAGCTCCATACTTACCAGCAATGTGGTCTAGGTAGAATGACCATATGTTCCAGTTTACAATAACAAAAAACAAAAGGTTCACTAGAATGTCTCAACAGTAGAGTGGAGATGACAGTAGACAAAATCAGTAATGTTGAGGACAGTGCAACAGAATTTACCCAGAACAACAGACTGAAAAAAAAATTTAAAAACAGGATCAACAGAGACCTGTGGAACATATCAAAAGATCTAACATCGATATTATCAGAGTCTGAGATGGAGAGAAGAAACAGAGTAAGGTAAGAGTACTGGAAGAAATAATGGCTGAAAACCTCCCAAATTTGCCAAAAGATATAAACCTAGAGATTCAAGAAGCTGAGAGAACCCCAAACAGGCTAAATTCAAAGAAATCCACACCAAGGCACATCATAATTAAACTTCTGAAAACTAAAGACAAAGAAAAAATTCTTGAACGCAGTCAGAGAGAAATGAAATATTAACAATAGGGAAATACCAATTCAAATGACAGTAGACTTCTCATCTAAAATCATAACGGTCAGAAGAAAGTGGTTCAACAGTTTGCAAGTGCTGAACGAGCTGTCAAACCTGAAGTCTATATCCAGTGAAACTATCCTTCGCAAGTGCCTGGGAAATAAAGGCATTCTCAGATGAAGGAGAGCTAAAAATTAAAAGAAGGTCACTAGCAGACCTGTTCTTAAAGAATGGTTAAAGTTCTTCAAATAGAAGGAAAACGATAAAAGAAGGAATCTTGAAGCATCAAGGAGAAAGGAAAACCAACAGGAAGAGCAGAAATTAGGGTACTTTCTCCTTCTCCTCCAGAGAATGAATATGGAAGACCAAAGAATTGAAGCCTTTGAATTACAGTGTTGGCCAAAAATCCTGAATGTACCACAGATTGCCAGAAGAACAAACAAGTCTGTCTTGCAAAAAAGTACAGCAAAACCACACCTTGGAAGTGAGGATGGCAAGGATGGTGAAACATCTCACATAAATTGGAAATATTATCAGGAGGGACCAGTCTCTGGAGAAGGACATTATGCTCGGTAAGATAGAGGGTCAGTGAAAAAGAGGAAGACTGACCCTCAACAAGATGGACTGACATGGTGGCTGCCAACAACGGGCTCAAACATAGCAATGATTTTTGAGGATGGCACAGGACCAGGCGGTGTTTTATTTTGTTGTACATATGGTTGCTATGAGTTGGAACTGCCTTATAAAGGCACCTAACAACAACATTCTTCTCCTCATGAGTTTTATATATCATACTTAATGACTGAAGCAAAAATTATAACACCATATAATACTCAAGACAATGATATTTTAAGTTGAGGAAGGCAAACCCATTGCTGTCGAGTTGATTCCGACTCATAACGACCCACAGGACAGAGGAGAAGTGTCCCATAGGTTTTCCAAGGTGTGCCTGGTGGATTTGAACTGCCAACCTTTTGGTTAGCAGCTGTAGCTCTTAGCCACTACACCACTAGGGTGTCCGTGAAGAAGGGAGATGGACTAAACTGGACGTAAGTTTTCTACACTTCACACAAGGTGGAAAAACGCTGGTACCGGTAGACTGTGATGTCACATATGCATAGTGTAATACCTAGAGCTACCACTAAGAAAACTGTATGAAGATATACATTCAGAAATACCATAAATCAAGAGACAAATCTGTGGGTAAAATAACGCAGTTCCCCATCCTAATGCTCAGACTAGTACCCCCTAAGTAAGTGATTAATTGAACTGAGGAGAAAGCTAAAGGTAAACAACATCATGGCCAGAGATCATAAAATCTTCAGATTGAAAGAACTTTTCAGACTAAGCAATCCAGCTGTTGTGGACTCTGCATGTGCCTCACTGCATTTGTGTATGTGCTGGGGTGGGAGCAGGGCAGACAGAAACTCATCTATATAATTATTATCTGCATTTAACAGGCAGCCAAATAAAAAGTGACTTTGTCCAAGACATTGCCATGATAAATTGGTAGATCATCTGCCTCCCTTTGCTCACTACTCCCAGTGCGGTCCTTGGCCATTCACCTCTGGGACAGGAAAGGGGGGCGTTAAGTAAAGGTTACTGAACTTTAGCCATGATCATGACTGAATTTATTCTAGTTAAATTACTGCAAAGAAAGAAAAATAAAGATATCAGATTACTGGGGGATTTTACGCCTGACTGTCAGGGTCCCTGTCCCTCTATTTCCTAATCAATAAAAAAAAGAAAAAAAAAATCAATAGCTGCCTTAAAACAGGAGAAGAGATTCCTTCTGGAAATGTTATATTTTGTCTTAATATACAAAATGAACTTATTACTTTCTCCACAATGCACTTATTAACAAATAACATGTGAAAAGTCTTGAAAACTAAAAAGAATCACAAAAATATATAGTACTTTTGTTGCTTATTCATAACATAGTTTGGAGATCTGTACACAGAAAGACAGCACTTCTTTCTTTAATACAGTCACTCAGCACTCTGTATTTTATCCCAAATACAGGCACAAATTACATCAATACTTATTTATGATACACAGTGAAACCTATCAGAGCCAGAACTTGACGGGACTGCCTTGTTTTTCCAGGTCTCCCAAGTTTTATTAAGAACAGATGACAGGGTGCCATCTTACCACTTTTCTACCACTCGTTTTAATGGAAAGTATTTGCGTTTTCCTTCTCTGACGGGTTTCCGCCTCACACAGCACAGGTTTCAGCTTTCCAGGTTTTACTATGTAAGTTCTAATTATATAGCACTCCAGAAAGAATCAAGACTATCAAAACCTTAACAATCGGGCATATTTATAAATTCATCCTTTTTTTAAAAAATTTTTATAAACTATAAACTATTGATCCTTTCTCCAAAATTCCACCTCAGTGTTTTGTTTAAAAACCATATTGACAAATTAGAACATAGCAATAAAAATAAAAAAAAAAAGCAATAGAATATAATAAAAACCTGTTGCTGCTGAGTTGATTCTGACTCATAGGGACCCTACAGTACAGAGTAGAACTGCCCCACAGAGTTTCCAAGGAGCGCCTAGTGGATTCGAACTGCTGACCTTTTGGTTAGCAGCCGTAGCTCTTAACCACTACGTCACCAGGGTTTCCAGGACATAACAGAAGGGCTTATTTTTCCAGTAAATTAAAGCATGTATATATAAAAAATAAAAAGCCTTGGAAAAACTAAGAAAGTATTCCAATGATTTTACAAAAAACATTGTAATAAAATACCGATGCTGAGAAACTCAAATGTGAAGGCTGTCATAACTTGCAATCACACAACTTTCTTCAGAAAAAAATATTCCAAACAAAAGATGCTCTTTAATTCTTCATTTTTTCTCTTTGTTTATTTTAATAACAAGTGCATAACTGCAATTATAGGTTAAATTTTGTTTAAATTCTAAAAAGTTTGTTTTCATAAAAAATTTTTTTCCTCAAGATAAATTTCCAATCACATTATCTGGCCCTAACATACATGCATATATTATTTAGTATGAAATTCTGGTACCTGTTTTAAATTATTTAAGTGGCCTTTTCCCAACACCATTTATTCTTAGATAAAAGGCCCTTATGTATCCTAATATCAGAAATAAATTCTAATGCTGAAAAAAAACTAAGAAATTAGAAAAATGGTCTATTAATCATGCTTAAATGAACATTCCCAATTGGTAAAGAAATACAATAAACATGAGCTTCAGAAGAGATGGAATTCAAAAGAAGATACTAAGTTTCCTTTGACTAAAGAAAATGATACATCTAGAGCTCTATAAAGAAAAGCATTATTCAAAGGGAAACAGTCTCAACCAAGGGACTAATAGAAACATCTGAAGCATAACTATCAATGCGACGAACTGGAATAGGCTAGAGAGAATTAACAAACCTCTGCACCACGACTTCTACTAGCAACGAACCCCTGTTCATCATGGATAACAGGTGCTCGTAAAACTCTTGCTTATAAGTCAACGTCCTAGAATTAAGTTACAGGACAAAAAGCAACCAATCTATATTAAATATAAAATAACCAAAAACAGAAACTTGTATTAAGTAAAATGGTTATGTTTTATTATCAACTAGGGATAGTAAAGCAACAAAATTTTAAAAAATATTTATAAAAGAAGAAAATTTATTTAAAAAACACCATCTGTTCTCAATGAACTAGGAAGAGACCTTCATTATCTTATTTTAGGGGCAGAACATGTCCATCTAACTTAAGAGCTAGTAACGTTACAAGAGGGCTTATTTTTAAGAATCCCTGCTTTAGGATGCATCAAGAGAAGGGAATTAAATAAAACTCAAAGATTAGAAATCAGTGACTAGTCTCCACATGTGAGAATCATCGCACAATCTAAAAGCATCTTCCTTGCTCTGAGATTCTGGCATGTACTACTATGAAACGGATGAGTTCCATCAGGTAGAGTTTTCAAGAGTCCCTTGAACAGAGAATAATTTCTAAACACTGTGAATAGAAAATGTCATTATATGCTGCTTAAAATAATCACACTACTTGGAAAATTAATCACATCTTTCCCAAAGAAAGCTTAAAGAATGGACTCACTACGCATGGCAGCTATCATTCCAAATGTACTGTGAGTAATGTATTATTATTCTGCCAGTATTATAAAATATTCACTAGTTTATGCTAACAGAAAGGTTGGTGGTTTGAACCCACCCAGTGGCTCTGTGGAAGAAAGACCTAGTAATGTGCATCTGTAAAGATTACAGCCCAGAAGACCCTATGGGGCAGTTCTACTCTGTCACAGGGAGTTGTCTCTGAGTCAGAATCAACTCTGCAGCACCCAACAACAACTGCATGTAAAGCTGCACGAAACATATGCTAGGCATGGACCTGCCTCTCTTTAAAAAAAAAAAAAGCTTCAATCTGGGAATAAAACCCACAAATGCTGACAGCAACTTGTATGTTCTAACCACCAGATACCACTTTTCTCCAGAATAACACACCACCACATAACATAACAAAATACCCTTTACTTTGCTCAACGTTTGGTTACATATTGAGTTAAGTTATAATTCAATTGAGAAATTGAGATCCCTTAAATTTCAACCTATTTTGACATTCTGGTGACAATAGCTAAAAATATGGATAGAATACAGAATTCTATTTTGTGAAGACAAATGAACAAATAATCATCATCAAATTGAGAAATTACAGGGGAAAAAAGAAAAAGAAACCTTAAAGACATCTCAATGAGAATTCCACATAAGAATGATAGGAAAAATGCCTGTGGTTTATTGACTAAAGCTTAGTCACTAAGAACCTGTGTATTCATATGGATATGGTTTCATAATCATAGATTCAGAGTCCTTACTCATCTTACTCTTTGCCTTCTCACAAAGACATACAGGCCTAGAGCGTGAGAAACGGACAAAAACTGCCTCAGGCAGATAAAAATATGACAATCACCCCGGAAATGTGGGCAAATCATCATGTTCATTATAATCATGCTACCAAGAGGGAAATTCTAGATCACATTGAACTAACTACATATCTATGTTTGTATTTTCAGCACAGGTGTAGAAAATTGTTAACTACTGAACGTATTTGATTAAAACCTAATTTAATATATACCTATATACATTCCTTGAATAAATGGCTATATAGACACAAAACAAGAATGAAATAACAGGACTTACATATTTAGGTAACAAGTAGAACATTAAATGTGATTTAAAGTCTTAAAACACCAAATCATTACTTTGGGAGCAGAATACATTCATTGCAAAATATAAGGGTAAATAGCCAAGAGAAACAAAAACATATGATGATGCAAAAATCTGTGCATGAATGTTCATAGCAACATGACTCATAATAGCCAAAAAGTAAAAACAACCCAAATGTCTATCAACTGATCAATATATAAATAAAACATGCCATATCCATATAACAGAATATTAAAACCAAACCAAACCCACTGCTGTCGAGTCAATTCTGACTCATAGCAACCCTACAGGACACAGTAGAACTGCCCCATAGGATTTCCAAGGAGCAGCTGGTGGATTCAAACTGCTGACTTTTTTTGGTTAGCAAATGTAGCTCTTAACCACTGCACTACCAGGGCTCCGACCGAGTATTATTATTCCAGCATAAAAAGGAATGAAGTACTAATACATGCTACAAACATGGATGAACCTTGAAAATATTATGCTTGGCAAACTCGTACTAATCCAAATCTATTTCTAATCCCATTTTGTGAGAGACTTTCACTTGTTTACATATCTACCTCATCATTACATTATAAAGGAGCCCTGGTGGTACAGCTGTTAGCACTCAGCTACTAATAGACAAGCAGTTTGAACCCACCAGCAGCTCCATGAGAGAAAAGACCTGATGATTCCCTCCCATAAATGTTACCGCCTAGGAAGCCACCCATTTGTGGGTTTTTTTTTGCTACAGTAAAAAAAAAAAAAAACCCACAAATGGGTGGCTCTGAAAAACAGGAATTTATTGTTTCACAGTTTTGGAGGCCAGAAGTCCAAATTAGGGCACCACTTCTAGCGGAGGGTCCTTTCTTGTCAGTACCCCCAGAGTTTCTCACCACTCCTTGAGATCTGTCCTCCCCATGCACGTGTCTATTCTGCTCTTTCTATAAGACACCATTCAGAAGTGACTAGGTTTAAGATCCACCCTACTCTGGAACGGCCTCATTAGTATAACAAAAGAAAACCGCTATTTCCAAACAGGGTCATATATACAACTACAGAGGTTAGGATTTCAACATACACACACATATATATTTTGGGGGGAGTCGGGGAGGCACACAATTCAATCTATAACAGACACAGTCTAGAAAAACTACTATATGGTTGATATCACTGTCATGGATTGAATTGTGTTCCCCCAAAATATGTGCCAACTTGGCTAGGCTATGATTCCCCGTATTGTGCAGACTGCCCACCATTTTGTCATCTGATGTGATTTTCCTGTGTATTTTTTTATGGTAAATCCTACCTCTATGATGTTAATGAGGCTGGATTAGAGGCAGTTATGTTAATGAGGCAGGACTCAATCTACAAGATTAGGTTGCGTCTTAAATCCACCTCTTTTGAAATACAAAAAAGAGATGCAAGCATAGAGTCACCACCAAGAAACAAGAGCCAGGAAAATAGCGCATCCTTTGGACGCAGGGTCCCTGTGCTGAGAAGCTCCTCGAACGGGGAAGATTGATGACAAGGACCTTCCCCCAGAACTGACAGAGAAGGCCTTCCCCTGGAGCTGGCCTGAGTTTGGACTTCTAGCTTCCTAGACTCTGAGAGAATAAACTTCTCTTTTTTAAAGCCATCCACTTGTGGTATTTCTGCTATAGCAGCATTGGATAACTGAGACAGTTACCATTAGCTACCTTGACCCTACTGAGTCAGGTTCTTTGCCCCTTATATCTCAACATAGGGAATGTCTTCTGATTATCTGAGGATTTGGTAATCAATGGCTTTCCAACTCAAATATCTAGAAAATAAGCAGGAAAAAAGATACCAGCAACCAGGAGAAGGTGAGGTAATAGCTAAATAATCTTTTTAGGTAAATAGACTAAGATATTTCAGCAAATGAATTAATTGGCTAGGAAAACTTAATCCTTAGTTACTGGCTCTTGCCCACAGATTAATTTATTCATTTAATGATTCAACAAATTTAAGTTAAATTGCTTTGTCTTACTAAGAAAATCAAATAAGCTAGTTGATAAAAAAAAAAACTTTGAATATAAAGCACATCATTTTTTTTTCTTTCATTTTATATGTCAAATTGCTCAAAAATTACATAATCACATGGAAAGGGTGAAGTCTGATACTGAAATATGAGGGAAAAAAGACAAAAAACTTTCTTAGTTTGGCACAAATACGATAAGGAAAGTAAACTAAAATATTCAATAAAAATTTCAAGTGATTATACTTATAATTAGCTTGAAATTATTACTAATTTTATATTAATTGGATTTATATATTTTAAAAATAGGGAAAAATAATAGAAAAAAATTTTTTAATATTGGAGGAGGCGATTTTTCCTAGTCATATGCCAGGTGAAAAAATGAAATTTTTTTTTTTTTTTTTTAAATAAAACACCGAAATAAAGTTAACAAGAAGCAGAACATAAAGACCAATAATACCAAAAGCAAATTTTTAAATTCCAAAAAAAAAACCCACTAATAAAAGTACCATGAATGAATTTAGTAGACATAATTTCCAAAGTTTCAAACACTAAATAACGCCTATGTTATTTATATTAATTATTCCAGAATTCAGAACAGGATTACATTTTATTTAATCTTCTAGAAAGTAATATATAGTTTCGATTTGAAAATCAGTCAATAACAGGGTGCAAAAAAATTACTGGGTAATCTCCAAGGCAGGAACACAGATATGACATTAAAAAAAGAAAATCTTAACAAAAAATGTTAACATACCTCAGCAAAGAATACCTTAAAATAATTATCCATATCCGTATATATATAATACCAGGCATTTGATGCTAGTAATAAAAATAAGTGTGATAAAAAAATATATCCTAGATGACAACAGTGAGACATTAAATACAACTCGGCATTCAACTTTGATACTCTAAAATGTTAAATATAAAATTTCTTTCTTAATGTGATAAAAAGCATAATATTTAAATCTAGGGTCAAAATCCTATTTTCTGTAACAATACTGGTTAGTAACTCTGAAGATGAAAATAATAATAGGTATTATATCAATGGCGGCACTGGTGGCACAGTGGTTAAGAGCTACGTTTACGAACCAAAAGGTCGGCAGTTCAAATTCACCAGCGGCTCCTTGAAAACCCTATGGGGCAGTTCTACTCGGTCAGAGAGGGTCATTACGGGTCAGAATTGACTCAATGGCAATGAGTTGATTTTGGTTTATTATCAATGGCATGCTGGTAAAAGTTGAACAGTTGGCTCTCTTGAGGCAAAAAGAAAAAATGCTTTGATTTGTAGCATTTGCCCATTTCTGTAATGTGATATGAAGCTACCAAAATGTAACATCACTGAATGCAGCATTGGGAAGAGATGAACACAACCAGCTCAGATGCAAGCCACAGGGAACTAATGTCCATTGAGCTCTTACTACCTCACAGACACTGTGCTAATTCACTGTTTACATTCTATCTCATCTAATACTCACAACAACCTATTAGGAAGATAGTACTCATTTTACAAATGAGGAAATGGGCTCAGGGAGGTAAAGTAATTTGCCCAAGGTCACACTACTAATGAATGATAGACCACAATTTTTTTTTAATTTAATTATTTTTATTATAATTCTTCATTCATAACTAATTTTCATCAGTGGTCATGCATGGCCTGGTTTTTAAGTTAACTTATTCATCTACCCATTCAATTATTTATAATATAATAAATAGAAGTAAAATCATAATTCAACTCCTAATCTAGAACATTACCAGTAACTTTTATCAACCTGTGTACTCTTCCCCATTTGTCCCCTAGTTCACCTCAGCAAAGGCAAATCCTATCTTAAAATTGTTTCTTTCTTATTGTTTATTATTTCTAAAATAATTCTTACTCTTTAAAGATAGGATTAAATCCCAAATATCTCTGAAGGCAAACCCCAATCCTTAACATGTATATTATGTTGCTTTTTAATAATTCAATGTAAATATTATCTTTATTTTCAAGATGAGGAAGGAAAGGCTCAGAGAATGTAAATATAACTTATCAAGAATTATACAGCAAATAACTGACAAACAAAAAGTTTGAAAACAGATCTTTCTGCCTCCAAAGACTAATCCTCCATGCACTAAAATATTCTGCTTCTAAAATAAGGCATACTGGTTTTAAATATCAGATAAAAATAATCAGTAATAAACTTGGCACAAAAATCAGCATACTTCTTTATCTTCCTTAAAATTAACTGTAAAAATATGCAATAAAGACAGGGCCCACTCACAAGTATAATAAATCTGGGTGTTAATTTTTTTTCTTTTACTCAAAAACATTACAAAACCACAGAAAAAAATTACGGAAGTCATTAACAAATGAAAAAGTATATATATACACACACACACACACACACAGACATACAGAGCATTGTTGCTTTGTTGGGAAGAATACAAGTTGTAAAAACAGCAACAGTTCTTCTACCAATTAAGCAACAAATAAATGGGTAGGTAAGCTGGAGTCCCTGGGTGGTGCAAATGATTAATGCACTTGGCTGCTCTCTGAAAGGCTGGGAGTTTGGGTCCACTCAGAGGCACCTCTGAAGAAAGGCTTGGCAATCTACTTCTGAAAAAAATCAGCCACTGAAACCCCTACAGAGCATAGCTCTACCTTAACACACATGGGGTTGTCATGAGTCAGGACTGACACCACAGCAACTAGAAAGTGTTCCCAGAATTTATAAACATATTAAAAAAAAAAAAAAATCACTTAAAGGCAAAACTTTTAATCTTAAGAAGTTGCTTGTAAATGTATAATTTAAATTATTTACTAAGTCTAAGGTATATCCTCAGGAACCGATTTTTTTTTAAACTACCATTAAGTGAGCATTTACTGTGAGTTAGTATATGAATTGATGAATAGTATTTTAATTGACAAACCCATGAAATATGTGTTATTATGTCTATTTTATTATAAAGGAAATGGAGGCTCGGAAGGGCTCACATATTGGAAAAAAAAAAAACAGCCAGAATTTAACATCAGATCTAACTGCAACAAAATGACTAAGTAGCACAGTATCACTGTCATAAAACTATTAGCTAACCTATAACTTACCAGAAATTAAAATGGTATTCTTTAGCAACTAAGCAAAAAAATAAAGCACAGGAAGGAAAAAAAGACTGAGAAAAAAAATGAACACAGCCATGGTGATCTGTGAGGCAATATCAAGCCAACTAGCATGAGTCAATGAAGGAGGGACGAGAGGAAAAAAGATCTGAATAAAGTTTTCCAAATTTTATTTAAATTTTTTGAAGTTTATATAACTTTGTTTTATTTCAATTTTTTTGTAAACAAAGCTAAGAAAATCTTCAGCAGTAGAGCTTTACAATAAGAAATGCTAAAAAATGTTTTTCAGATAGAAAAAAATGATTCCAGATGGGCACTGGGATCTGCATAGAAAAATACTACCCCAAAATGGTATTTAGGTAATATTTTAGCACTTTCATATTTCTTTAAATTATAACTGATTAAAGAAAAAAATAACAAAAACGTATTGTGAGGTCTATAACATGTATAAGTAAAATACATGGAAAAATCAGCATAGAAGAAGGGACAGGAGAAACAAACACTTTTTAAATTCCAAAACTACACAAAACGTCTACAATGTTATGTGACAGTAGACTATAATAAGTTAATGATGCATACTATAAATCCTAGAGTACCCAATTCAAAAGTTACAAAGGTATAACTAATAAGCCAGTAGTGAAGAGAATATGGAATATTAAAACAAAATGATACAAACCAAGAGAAAAGAAGAAAGGAAAAATAAAAAAGAATAGATGGCACAAATTTTTAAAAAGCGCAAGAGAGTAGATCTTAACTGTATCAGTAAGTAACTAAATGTGTAAATGGTATACACTCCAATCAAAAGGCAAATTGTCAGATTAGATAAAAATATAAGATCTAAATCATATGCTCTCTGCAGGAGAGTCACTTTAAATGTAAAGAAACCAACATGTTAAAAGGAAATGAAAAAAATATATACCACAGAATCATAATTATAAGAAAGATGGACTGGCTACATTAGTATCAGAACAACAGACTTCAGAAAAAGGAATATTACTAGGGATAAAGAGGAATGTTTCAAAATGATAACCAAAACCAAACCCGTTTGTTGCTGTTGAGTTGATCTGACACACGGTGACCCCACGTGCTACAGGATAGAATGCGCTCCACAGTGTTTTCTTGGCTATAATCTTTATAGATGTAGATTGCTAAGACTTCTTCTGAAGGCACCACTAGGTGAGTTCAAACCTCCAACCTTTTGGTTAGTAGTCGAGCACAAACCATTTTTGTACTACCCAGGGACCTTTCATAATGATAAAGAAGTCATTTTACCAAGAAAAATGTGTATTGCCCAATAACAGAGCTTTCACATACATTAGGCAGAAAACTTACATGTGAGCTGACAGAGCTGCAAACATGAACAAGTTCTGTAAAGGAAGACTTAAACATATTCTTCCTAGCAACTGATAGAACAAGTAGGAAAAAATCAGTAAAAATAAATCAATTGAACTTAGTTGGCTTTTAGAGTACCTTCTGCTCAACAAATATAGAATACACATTTTTTTCAAGTACTCATGTGTCTTAGTTATCTCATGCTGCTGTAAAAGAAATACCGCAAGTGGATGGCTTTAACAAAGAGAAATTTATTCTTCCACAGTCCAGGAGGCTAGAAGTCCGAATTAAAGGCGGCAGCTCCCAAAGAAGGCTTTCACTCTCTGCCGGCTCTGGGGGAATGTCCTTGTCATCAGTCTTCCGCAGTCAAGTGGCTTCTCTGTGGAGGGACCGCAGGTTCAAAGGACACACTATTTTCCTGGCTCCCATTTCTTGGTGGTATGAGGTTCCCTTGTCTCTCTGCTCACTCCTTTTATATCTCAAAATAGACTGATTTAAGACACAGCCTAATCTTGTAGTTTGAGTCCTGTCTCGTTAACATAACTGCTTCTAATTCTGCCTCATTAACATCATAGAGGCAGGATTTACAACAGGTAGGAAAATCACATCAGAAGACAAAATGGTGGACAATCACACAATACTGGGAATCATGGCCCAGTAAAGCTGACATATATTTTGGGGGGACACAGTCTAATACATGACATTACGGAACATTCACTAAGAACAACCGTATGCTGAGCCATAAAATAAGTCTCAATAAATTCCAAGGGATAGAAGTCATACAAAGTATATATTCTGATCACAGTGAAATTAAACTACAGATGATTAACAAAAAGATTATTATGAAAATCCTTAAGTATGTAGAAATCAATCAATATCAGAAATCGCAAGGAAGATTAGAATGTACTTTTCAACTGAATGAAAATGAAAACACAACATATGAAAATTAGTGGATAGTGAGTAAACAACTGCTTTGAGGGAAATTTATAGCATCAAAATACTTAAAATAGAGAAGAAGGGTCTAAAAATCTACGACATAAGCCTTCATTGTAAAAATCTATATTAAAGAGAAATATTAGTCCCCAGTTAAAAGAAGAAAGGAAACAAGACCAAAAATCAATGAAACAGGCAATTGATAAACAATGGAGAAAACCAATAAAACCAAGATTTGGTTTGTTTACTTTTTAAAGCTCAATAAATTGACAAAACTCTAGCTAGATTGACCAGGGCCGGGGGGGGGGGGGCGGGGGAGGGGGAAGAGAAAAAAAACAAAAGTTCTTAAAAATAAAAAGGAAGATATGATTACACACCTTACGAGACATTAAAAGAACAGTTAGGGAATATTAGGAACAACTTTATACCAATAAATTTGAAAAAGATTAAAAAGAAAGACAAAATCTAAATAGCCCTACAACTAAAAACCAAATTAACACAAAGGAAACTCTATCCCAGATGGCTTCACTGGCAAATCTTATCAAAAATTTAAGAAAGACATAATACCAATTCTACTCCAACTCTTGCAGAAAGAAAACAAAAGAACATTTCCCAATTCATTTTATGAGGCCAGCAAAACCCAGATACCAAAAGCAGAAAATTACATCACAAAAAGACTCCAGACCAACATCTCTCATAAACAAAGATGCAAAAATTCTTTGAAAAATATTAGCAAATCAAGCCCAACAATATATTAAAAGACTAGCATACCAGGTGGAGGTACAAATGGTTAAGCACTGGACTACTAACTGAAAGGCTGGCAGTTGAAACCCACCCAGGAGAGGCTCAGAAGTAAGGTCTGGCAATGCACTTCTGAAAGGTTACGGCCTTGAAAACACTGTGGAGGAGTTCTACTCTGTACACTTGGGGTCATTATGAGTCGGAATCAACTCAATGGCAACAACAACAACAACCAGCCTATGAATGCAAGATTAAATTACCACTCGAAATAACTGACCAATGTAATTCATCATGTTAAAAAAATAAAGGGAAAATGTCAAATGATCTTCTCAAGAGTATACCATTTACAATAAAAATTCTTAGGAAATTATGAATAGCAGAAAATTCCCTCAATCTGGGAAACAGCATCTACAAAAAAAATTACAGATAACATCATGCTTAACAGTTAAAGAATAAATATTTCCCCCTAAGATAAACAGCAAGGCAAAATTACCTGCTCTTGTTATATTCGATATAATACTAGAAGTCCTAGCCAGTATAATAAGGGAAGAAAACAAATAAAAGTCATAAAGAATAAAAAGGAAGAGGTGAACACTGTTGTATGACAAAGAATTTAGCTTCATCTAAAGTGATTTGGTGTGGTCAGCTGAGATGTATCAATTGGTCCCAACCCACCTGGACCAAAGGAGAATAAAGAACACCAAAAACACAAGGAAAATATTAGCCCAAGAGACAGAAAGGGACACATAAAGCAGAGACTCCATCAGCCTGAGACCAGAAGAACTAGATGACTGCCCCGACAGGGAACACAACAGAGAATCCCCGACAGAGCAGGAGAAAAGTAGGGTGCAGAACTCAAATTCTAGTAAAAAGATCAGACTGAATGGTCTGACTCAGACTGGAGGGACCCTAGAAGACATGCCCTCTGGACTCTCTGTTGCCCAGAACTAAAATTATTCCCAAAGCCCACTTCAGATAAAGATTAGACTGGACTATGAGACATAAAATGATGCTTTTGAAAAGAGTGATTCTTAGCTCAAGTAGATATGTGAGACTAAATGGGCAGCTCCTGTCCAGAGGCAAGATGAGAAGGCAAAAAGGGACAAAAGGTGGTTGAATGGACATGTGAAATCCAGGGTGGAAAGGAGGAGTGTGCTGTCACATCATAGGGAGAGCAACTAGGGTCACATAACAATGTGTGTATAAATTTATGTATGAGAAACTAACTGCAACTGTAAACTTTCACTTAAAGCACAATAATAATAAAGTGATTTGGCCTTTGTCCTTGGTTCCTGAGAAGTGACCCTTGGAACCTTGGGATTTTGATAAGGACTCCAGACCTGACAGGCTGTGGAGAGAGGCCACTCAGGTGGTGGCTGGCCAGGTCCTGTGTTACCTACCTCATGATGATGACCTCTTGGTGGTCAAAGCAGGGAGCCTTACCCCGTGATCATCACATGATATCCATTAACCTCAGGGGAGAGGGGCTGGAGTTTGCATTACATAATGCAAAACCCCTGATAAAAAAACTCTGGACACAAAACTTCCATTAGCTTCCTGGTTGGCAAAAGCATCTGTTCTTACCAAATAATAATTTAGCTTAACTAGTAAAGAATGTCTGCCTTTAGCATTATGCTCTTTCAGATTTATCTATATGGATCAAACTGACCACAGCAACTAGAAAGATTAGATAGGAACCTTATGGGGCAATAAGTACATGTTAATGGGGGAGGAATAACTCAGAAAGGAGAGTGAGAATGTAATCGATGTCACTGAAATGTACATGTACAAACTTGAATTGGTACGTGTTTTTTGCTGTATATATTCTCGACAACAAAATAAAATTATTTTTTAAAAAATTGTTTTCACATGGGTGATGTGACTCCTTTGAGGCACAAAAGCTCTGCATTGGGAACACTCCTAGACCTTGCCCTAAGTGTCTCTTCTCTATGATGCTGATCCTGATTTACATCCTTTATAATGAAGTTGTAATTGTTAAGTATACTGTGGTACTTTCCGTGAGGTCTGTGAGTTGTTTCAGTGAATTATCGAACCTGAGCAAGTACTGGGAGCCAGTAGGTCAGAACTAAGGGGGCTAGGGACCCCTAAGCTTGCAGCTGGCATTCGGAAGAGGTACAAGGAAAACATGGAACCTATGGCCAGCAGACCAGAAGTGTGAAGAGCTCCTGGGGCCCCCAAACTTGCAGCCGGTGTGTACATATTTGGCAGCGAAAGGGCAGTGTCCTTTTAACTGGTGAGATCTGAGCTAGCTCCAGGTGGCTAGGGTCAGAGAGATGAGTGCTGCATGTTGCAGCTGGTGTCAGAGAAGTAAAAAAGTGAGGATTTGATTCATGCTCATTATTATCCTTGTAACTGCTTTTATTTGTGTACATGACTATTGATATAAAAGAATAAGGAATCTATTAAAAAGCTACAACTAATAAGTGAGTTTAGCAAGTTGCAGGATAGATGCTCAATACAAAAATCAATTTTAATTTTATATATTAGCAAAAAACAATTGGAAATTGAAATAAAAATACAATTTATAATAGCATCAAAACCACAAAACACGCAGGAATAAATTTAACAAAATACATGACCACTTGTACACTGAAAACTGTAAAATATTGCTGAGGGAAACTAAACCTAAGCCCAAACCAAACCCACTGTCATCAAGTCAATTTCGACTCATAGCGAGTGACCCTATAAAGATGGTCTAAATAGATAAAGAGATATACCATGTTCATTGATCGAAACACTCAACTTTATTAAGATGTCAATTCTCCTCAATCGATATAGATTTAATGCCATCCAAACAAAACGTCAGCAGGTTTTTGTAGAATTTGACAATCTGATTCTAAAATTTATACGAAATGCAAAGGACTTAAAATAGCCCCCCTCAAAAAAAAAAAAAAAAACCTCAAAAAACCAATTTGAAAAGTAACCAAATCTGAAGACTTTGAGTACTTGATTTCAAGATTTACTATAAAGCTGGATTAATCAAGGTAGTGTGATATTAATTAATGGAACAGAAGAGAGTGTCCAGAAATAGATTCACATCTATATGGTCAGCTGCTTTTTATCAAAGATGACAAGGTAATTCAACAGAGAAAAATAGTCTTTTTTTTTTTTTTAAATTATTCTTGTAAAACTAGATATTCATATGGAAAAAAAACTGAAGTTTGATCCTTAGCAAATACCATACATAAAAATGAATTTGACATGAATCAGAGTGTGAACATAAACTCAAACTTCTAGAAGAAAACATAGGAAAAAAATCTCTGTGATGTTGCAGTAAGCAAAGATTTCGAGGACACACAGAGTATGAACTATAAAAGAAAAATCCGACAAATTCATAAAAATTAGCCTTTGCTCTTCAAAGTCACTATTAAGAAAATGAAAAGTTAAGTTTCAAACTGGGAGAAAATATTCTCAATATGCATATCTGACAAAGGAGTCATATCCAGAATATATAACAAACTCTTATGGTTAGAGACAACCCCATAAAAATGGGCAAGCGATTTGAACAGACACTTCGAAAAAGAAGATATATGAAAGGCCAATTACCACCAAAAAGGATTCTTATCAACATTAGTCATCCAGGAAATACAAATTAAGCCACAATGACATACCCACTCACTAGAATAAGTTAAATTTAAAAGCTAACTATATCCAGTTTTGACAAGAATATGGAACTAGAGCTCTTATACATTTCTGATGGAAATGTGAATTATAACAACCACAGTTTGCAATCTCTTACAAAATTAAACATAAACGAAAAGCCAAATCCATTACCATCAAGTTGATTCCGATTCATAGCGCCCCTATACGACAGAGCAGAACTGTCCCATAGGGTTTCCAAGGAGTGCCTGGTGGATTTGAACTGCCACCCTTTTTGGTTAGCAGCCGTAGCTCTTAACCACTACGCCACCACGGTTTCCAAAATTAAACATAGGACCCTGCTATTCCACTACTAAGAGAAATGAAAGCATGTAACTATACAAAAGCTTGTACACAAGTGTTCATAGCAGCATTATTTATAACAACAAAAAACTGGCAACAGCCTAAATGTCCACCAACAGATAAAAAGATGAGTAAATTGCATTATATCTATACAATGAAATACTATTCCGCAATGAAAAGGAATAAACTACTATTATATGCAACAGTATGGATGAATCTCATAAGCATTACAGTGAGCAAAAGAAGCCATAAACAAATTCATCCATCTAATTTATCTGAAACTCTAAGACAAATATAATTTATGATATAGTATATAATTATAATTTATGATATAGTATTAGGAAGCAGAGCAGTAGTTGCTTGAGACCAGAGGTTCTGGAGTATGACTGGAAAGGGGCTTAACACAACTCTTTTGGAATAATGGAAATATTCCATATGTTAATTGTGGGTACACACGTGTATGCGTTTGTCAGATACATCCAACTGCACACTTAAAATGAGTGCTTTTTATTGTGTAAAAAAGTGTACATGTATGTAAATATTTTATATTTTAAGTTTTAAAATAAGTTCACCTTTTGACCCAAAGATTCTACTTCTAAGACTATCTCCTAGAAAACAAATTTGAAATTATTTCTGTACACAGTGATTTGTTCACATCACTATGGTTTTTTTTAAAAAAAAAAAAAGGGAAAATAATGATAATAGTGGTACAGGTTCAATAGATTATGGTTATCCAAATGATACAGGCAAACTAGTATTTAGCACATAACAGATACATGATTAATATTTGCTGAAAGACTGCTGAATAAGTGGAGCATCAAAATTATGTTTCTCAACAATACATGATAAAATGTTTAGCACACAAGCAGGATAAAGAATTCTGCATAGCGTAAAGAAGTATAATGCCTTGATTAAGAGCACAGAATGTGGGACTTGATCCCTGTTGTTCTAATCCCATTTCTACTACTTACTAACTTTGTGACCTTGAGTAAATTATTTAATCTCTGTATGCCTCTATTTTCCCTTTTGAAAAATGGGGATACAATAGTACTCACTGCATTAGGTTGTTGTAGGATTAATGAACACAAAGTGCTTAGAATACTCCCTGGTGCCAAATAAACACTATATAAAGTTTGCTATTATTATCATAGTTTTATTTTTAAATTACTCATGTGCGTGTGCACGTGAATGTGTGTGTATGTAAGGGAATATTATTAATGGTGGTTACTTTGGGTCTTAGGAGTGTGGCTAGTTTTAATGTTCCTTGTACTTATTTATGATAAATATTGCATCAATGACCTCATGATCGTTGAAAACTTTATTCCCTAAAATGTGTTTACTTAAAATGAAATTATATTAATATGGTGAATCATTTTAAATACAGAATTTTATGTAAATAAGTATGTAATAAGTAATTGTATTCATATTGTAATACGAATTGTAATAAGTATTTATGTGTAATAAATATTTATGTTCAATGCCAAAAATTTTTAAGTTTATTATTAATTTCAAAGTTGCTTAAACATCAGACAACATAAATACTGTAAGTATTAAAAATACTGAGGAAACAACTGCAGGACAGCTTAGATGAAACTGATGGGTGACAAAATACTAGCTGAGTAGCCATTATGCAATACGAAATGCAGGGATTCTTGGTAGAAACGTATCTGTATTTCTTTTTCACTGAGACATGTCTTTTTTTAACTGATTATACTTTAATGCAAATAGAAGAGCCACTTATAAAGAAGATGGAAGCACTATATAAGCTCTTACAATGACTAGACTTTACTACTATTTATTGTATGTGTAATGTCTTCTCAACTTAGGGTTATGTTTTTTTTCTGATATGGTTATTGACTCCCTAGGATACGTGAGGAAGCAGCTACTTCATAAAACATCATCTTCCCAGCACCTAAAATAGTGCCTCAGTAACTCTATAAACAGTTGTGGAATTGATATATAAGATCTTCTCCAATAATAAGATTTTTTATGAAAAAAGTGTTAAAAGGTTGAATGAGAACATTAAAAGAAAACTATCCACAAGACAGGTTTTTAAAAACAAAACCAAAACTGGGGAGAGTGAAGATTTTCTTATTACTATGATGTTATAGATAAAGAGGAAGTGTTAACTGTAGCCAGAAAGGAGAGTGAACCCAAAACCCATTGCCACTGAGCTGATTCCGACTCACAGTGACCATACAGGACACAGTAGAACTGCCCCACAGAGTTTCCAGGGCTATAAATCTTTACGGGAGCAGACTGCCACATCTTCCTCCCTGGGAACTGCACACTTTTTGATTAGCAGCTGAGCACTTATCACTGCTCCGCCAGGGCTCTGAAAGGAGGACTGCATAGGGTATATTTAACTTCCCTTCCTACTTTTATTTTTTAAGGCTTCCACTCCTATATCTGCCTACTGACAGAGGAGGAAAAATAATCTGTGAATAAAATGCTTCCCAATAATTTCCTACATCCTAAGTGTTATATACATATGTTTACAATTTTATACTTTCTCCTAAGTTTTGCACAGCTGTACTGAAAAGTGGCAACTATATAGACTATCTGGTATTTTGTTGATCTGATATGCCATAATCTGCTTAGTATCAGGAGCCCTGGTGGCACGGCAGTTAAAGTGCTTTACTGCTAACCAGAAGATCGGCAGTTGAAACCCACCAGCCACTCCATAAGGAGAAAGATGTGGCAGTCTGCTTCTGTAAACATTTACAGCCTTTGAACCCCTATGGGGAAGTTCTGCTCTGTCCTATGGGGTTGCTATGAGTCGGAACTGACTCAAAGGCAGTGGGTTTGGTTTTTGGTTTTTAGTTTAATCTGCTTAGTTATTCCTTTAGTACTAGGTGTTTCAATTGTTTCCACTATTGCAAGCATGATAATTACATACTTAAGAGATCTCTGGGTCCAAAACAGTTGGGATTACTTTTAGCTGGAAGAGATGATGCTTCATTTTTTATATTTTATCGCTGAACCTATGATGAAGTAATATACATACTATACAACACAGAACAGTAGTGAAGCCATTGACCTTTTCCCTCTTAAATTATTTAGGGATCCTGAGCACAGTGTAATTCATTTTTTGAAGCAGGGGGGAAATTGTGACCAGCAATGAGACAAGAAATATTATTGCTCATGTTCAGAACATGTACATACTCAGAACAAGTATGGATTCACACTGTTCTAGGCCATAACATTACATTCAATAATTACGTTAAGTAATTATAACAGACAACAATCAGGAATCCACTTTCTCCTTCAATTTGTTTTTTAAAAACTAAATTCATGTAAATAAACTAGTTCATTTTCTTAATAGAAACCCTATGTGATATATTTTGAGTAATTACTATGTTTTAGGTGCTTGAGAGACATGTTATATTATTTAGGGCCTCTCACATCTTACAGTTGATAATGAAGAATGAAATTAACAAATACTAGCGGCATTCACCTTGAAGACTAAGGTGCGCCTGACCCAAGCCGTGGTGTTTTCACAATCACCTCATATGCATGCAAAAGCTGGACAATGAATAAGACCGAAGTAGATGCCTCTGAATTATATAAACCTTTGATAATATACCAGGAACTGCCAAAAGATTGAACAAATCTGTCTTGGAAGAAGTACAGCCAGAATGCCCCTTAGAAGCAAGAATGGCCAAGACTTTATCTCACATACTTTGGACATGTTATCAGGAGGGATCAGTCTCTGGAGAAGGACATCATGCAGAGGGTCAGTGAAAAAGAGGAAGACCCTCAACAAGATGGACTGACAGTGGCTGCAACAATGGGCTCAAATATAACAATGCTTATGGGGATGGCACAGGACCAGAGAGTGTTTGTTCTGTTGTACACAGGGTTGCTATGAGTCGGAACCAACTCTACGGTACTTAACAACGAGTGGCTTTCAAATTCATAAAGAAATTCATTTTCTTAAAGAAGTCTTAAAAACATGTATGTTCTTCCCACTTTGGAGAGTGGCGTCTGGGGTCTTAAACGCTAGCTAGTGGCCATCTAAGATGCATCAATTGGTCTCAACCCACCTGGAGCAAAGGGGAATGAAGAACACCAAAGACACAAGGTAAATGAGTCCAAGAGACACAAAGGGCCACATAAACCAGAGACTACATTAGCCTGAGACCAGAAAAACTAGATGGTGCCTGGCTAACAGATGATTGCCCTGACAGGGAACACAACTGAGAACCGCTGAGGGAGTAAGGACAGCAGTGGGATGCAGACCCCGAATTCTCGTAAAAAGACCAGACAAACCCTGGTGGCATAGTGGTTAAGTGTTACGCTGCTAACCAGGAGGTCGGCAGTTCGAATCTGCCAGGTGCTCCTAGGTAACTCTATTGGATAGTTCTACTCTGTCCTATAGGGTCGCTATGAGTCGGAATCGACTCGATGGCAGTGGGTTTGGATTGGTTTTGGTTTAATGGTCTGACTGAGACTAGAAAGACCCCAGAGGTCACGGTCCCCAGACCTTCTGTTAGCCCAAGACAGGAATCATTCCCAAAGCCAACCCTTCAGACAGGGATTGGACTGGACTATGGGGTAGAAAATGATACTGGTGAAGAGTGAGCTTCTTGGATCAAGTAGACACATGAGACTATGTGGGCATCTCCTGTCTGGAAGGGAGATGAGAGGGCAGAGAGGGTCAGCAGCTGGCCAAATGGACACAAAAAGAGAGAGCGAAGGGAAGGAGTGTGCTGTCTCATTAGGGGGAAAGCAACTAGGAGTATATAGCAAGGTGTATATAAATTTTTATATGAGAGACTGACTTGATTTGTAAACTTTCACTTAAAGCACAGAAATTAAAAGTAAACAAAGCAAAACAAAAAATCTATGTTCTAATAATTTTAGACCTTGCCACATTACTATAATAGCAACTCTGATAATACTTTTTATTCACAAAATTGATTATTTACATAAACCAAACCAAACCCACTGACGTCGAGTTGATTCTGACTCATGGTGACCCTATAGGACAGAGTAGAACTGCCCCATAGAGTTTCCAAGGAGCGCCTGGTAGATTCGAACTGCCAACCTTCTAGTTAGCAGCCGTCACACTTAACCACTACACCACCTTTAGTTTACATACCAAAAAACAGCATTTTCAAATTTCAATTATCACCCTATGAGGAAGGAATTATCATTCCATATAAGTGTAAAAAGGGAAATACAAATGTTAACATTCACAACTGGTAGCTGGCAAAGCTGGAAGTCAAATTCAGATCTCCTAGGTCAGTGGTATTCCTTCCCTTGTGGGGAATGAGGAACGAAGAAGGGTTCACAACTATGGGATTGAAAACCACTGACAGGGACTCTGGGCCATATAGAAGCTACCGCCAAAAGTGGAAAGGAGACCTTTGCACAGGCACTTGCTCCAACCTTTGCAGTAAACGGTACATTTCGGTCTTAAGAGCTGTCTCCCTACTGGTGAATACTGAGGAGATATCATGGTAACTTTAATAAATACTTGCTGATGAGATCTGCAGAAACACTATGGACTATTGAAATTGAACTCCCTTACAATTGCACCGTAAACTTAAGTTCTATATATGCTTCCACATGCAAAATTACTCTATGACTGCAATGATTAAGACATTAGAAAGTAATAAATATAGAACATGTCTTATCTCCTTAATTAGACCATAAATGTTTAAAAAGCAGGGACACATTCTTACAGCATCTCACACACAGTAGGCAATCTAAATATAGGTTGGTATATTTGCTAAAGATTGAAAGTAAACTGTAAAAGTCTATGTTTACAAATACAAATATAAAAAAATTAAAAAACTAGTTTCTTTTTTTAAATCAAATACACACATGTTAACCACTGAGAGGCATTAGTTCTAAAAATATATTTTAAACTCTTTATGTTGATAACACCTTTACTTTGCACTGGGTTGGGTATGATCACCTGGTTAGGAAACAGACATACCAACAGCTAAGGAAATGCATCAGCCCAGTCTTTCAAAAATTTTAATAGGATATTAACAGATTTTCCTCTTAGCAATTATCTATAAGCCAAGGGTAAGGAGAAAATGAGCACATTTTATAGCATTATTAAAACTTACTGAGCAGAGAGACTCTAGGGAGGAAAGGGTTTAGAAGAAATACTGAATTGTTGGCACACATATATTTGGAAAATTAAGTTTTCACTGAAATGCCACTCTTTCACATTTTTAAACTTTATTTTAAAGTGAGTTAAATTATACTCCAATAATAACAAATTTTTGCCAAGTCCCACAAGTTTACAAAGAATTTAAGCCTCTGCTGATGTGGTCAAGCTCATAATAAGCTGAAATTTTCTTAATGGTAAGAACTTGTCCCAAAAATAATCTCAACTGGATGGAGATATTATCAGGGTTGCAGTGTTACGATTTTCAAAGTAAATAAAAATAGGCCCTAACTCATAAGTAAAATAGTTCATTAGATAAGGTCAGCCATTTCTAAAGCAATCAGGTAAAAAGTTTAAAAGTGGGTTTTTGTTTGTTTGTTTTGGCTTTAACAATGCCACCATCAGTATAAAACACAATTTAAACAATTTCTATGTGAGGTTAATTTTTTAATGATTCTGTTGTCTGAAATAAATCAAACACAAATTTCTATTTTGTCATCTAAACAAATGTTCAAGATTTGCATTCTTGGCTTCCACATTCAAATTGTGTTTTTATGACTTAGCAAATCAAAATTCCAACTTATTAAAAGTTATCAATATGATCTATTCTAAATGGTTATCTCTAATAATACTTAATTTGAAAATAATTTTTACTAAAAGACAACAGTAGAAATTGTTTTTAATTCTCAATTTTGTCATGTCAAATCATTTGATTACTTCTCTCCCTAAATTTCACTTAACATGTAAGAGTAGATCAGTGGGGATAAATGAGGGTAAAAATAACGCTTTGTACTAGCCCCAAAAGAGTCAAGAGTATAACATAATTTTTTAAAATCCTTAAACTAGCCAAAAATTCATTCATTTCTCACTACTATTTACTATGCCTTATCGAAAGGTTTCAGAAGAAGTGATTATCACTTTTTTTTTTTAAGTGCTAATTGATTACATCAGTTTTATAACAGGTAAACAGAATGGTTCAGCTTATTATAAAACACAAATAATTAAAACTTCAATAGCAATTAAATCTGAGCCACCCCTTCTATCCCCTTATTCATCACAATATACCTTCTCTTCCTGGCTCATTGGGTAATTCTCCTTTCAGACTCAGCATTCTGGAGAAGCCATTGGAAAGAGTAGAGAAAATACCACGGATGAAGAATCCCTGCTGCTCAGACTCCACCGATCCCACTGAAGTAGGCCAAGGTCTAGCAAATCTGATACTGCAGTGGGCTGCTGGTTCTGAAATGGATCTGGTGAATGGAACCCGAAATGACCGGGTATTGACCAGGTTCAGCTTCTCTGTTGATGTTCCAAGGACCTCATTAGCTGAGAAAGAAGCATCATTACCAACGATCTTTGGGAGGACCTTTTGCTGTGGTTCATCTAGGTCTCCTTTATGATTTTGTAATCTCTCCTTTTTGCCCACCTTCCACCTAAAGCTGGGATGTGTTTGCCACCGATAAGCACCCAGTGGCTTTCCTAGATTGGAAATAGCACATTCATTTTTCTTCTTCTTGCTTTTTGCTGTACCACACCATGAATACCTCTTTACATTTGTCTGTATCTCAGAATTTTCATAAGCAGGTTCAGACAAACATCTTCGATAGCTTGGAGGACAAGGCGATGTTTGTCTTTTAAAGATACTCATCTTCCACGATTCCATTTTTTAACTTCTCTCGACTTTAAATTTCTTCTACTTTGCAGTCTTTGCAGATGAACCACACTTGTCCGTGCAGTCCAAAACATTCGACTGCTTAAGCAGCTTTCTTTGTGTGGCTTTGAACCACAGCAGATGTTGCTGCTTAAGAGCTGGTGTCATATTATTACCCCGTTTTCCCAGATCTCCAAAATTTCAGCAGCACCCAAAAACCTCTTGTCCGAAGCAAATCCTCTTCAGGGTACAGAGTAAGTAAAGATTTCCAAAACACCATCTCACTTCTTGAAGCAGGTTACATTTCTGTACTAGGATTTCAGGAAATGATAAAAAAAAAAAAAGTGAAATGAAACAGACAAAAACCCACAAACACCTCCATGGACCAATAGTAGTTAAGTGTTGACCATGCAAATGATACTGAGTTAAAAACAGATTGTGAAAGTACTCAAGCTGACATCTATACTTTCTGGAAAAAAAAAACTTGCCAAAAGTCTGCTTGTTGAGTAACAGCGCCTCAGAATAGTTTTTGAAGTCTACATTTCAGAAATTTAATTTAAAGCAAATCATTGCCATTTACACCACAACCTCTCTCAAAGTTAATACTGTTTTTCAGCCGATAGGTAAAATCATGCACTCTTTTGTTCAAACTGGCACTGGAAAGAAGAGTGAAAAAGCCAAAACAAATCCAAAACTTAAAGCCACCATCAATGTAAATATACTAGAGAGAATTAAGAAAAATGTAAATGGGCAGAAAGCAGAGGAAAGATAGAGGACATTTGTTACAAACTACAGCAAAGGAGGGAAACCCTGGTGGCATAGTGGCTAAGTGCTACAACTGCTAACCAAAGGGTTGGCAGTTCAAATCCGCCAGGCGCTCCTTGGAAACTCTATGGGGCAGTTCTACTCTGGCCTGTAGGCTTGCTATGAGTCGGAATCAACTCGACGGTACTGAGTTTGGTTTTTTTTGGTGGCATCGTGGTTAAAAACTACGGCTACTAACCAAAAGATCGGCGTTTGAATCTACCAGGAGCTCCTTGGAAACTCTATGGGGCAGTTCAATTCTGTCCTGTAGGGCTGTTGAGTCGGAATCGACTCGACGGCAAAGGGTTTGGTTTTTTGGTTTGGATATAGCAAAGGAAGGAGCCCTAGTGGCACAATGGTTAGGTGCTATGGCTGCTAACCACACGGTCGGCAGTTCAAATCCACCAGCTGCTCCCTGGAAACCCTATGGGGCAGTTCTACTCTGTTGTATAGGGTGGCTATCAGTCAGAATTGACTCGATGGCAAAGGGTTTTTTTTTTTTTTAATAGCAAAGGAAAGGAAAGTCTTGAGGCAAGAGCTTGTGGCAACTGGAACATAGGAACACACATACTTAAAAGATTTCTAGAATGGGAAAGTTTGCTTTGTAAATCTAATTGGAATAAGTTGGCTGGAAAAATATTTCCTATCTGTTTAACCAAGAAATTCCTTTATTCCTCTTTATACCCTTACAACTTTAAAAAAGAGCTGACTATTTAAAATTTTGTTTAAAAAAGTACCTTATATTGAACCAAGATCATGAATGCCAAGTTTCTGGCTGGTTAATTTTTTTTTTTTAAACTGAAAATAGGGGTTTTGAATGGAAAGATTGACAGACTTTAGACCACCAATAAAACAAGACAATCACAGTCACTTTGCAAGTTATATAAATGATTATTTCATCTGGCAAACTAAAAAAAAAACTATTTCTTTGTAGAATGTGTACAGTGAAAAACTGTTCTCCCAATGTCTCTCTTATTACTGTAGAAATGGTAAAGAAATTTAATAATAGGCAATTCTTCTAAACATACTGTGTTCTAGTTATTTCTATTATCATAAAGCAATAATTATTTTAATTTGTTTATATATTCTCTAAATTTATACATTTGTATATTAAATAAATGTTGAAGTACTTGGCTTTCCCAGAGCATAATATAAATTAGAGGACCTTACAATTCTAAAATTTTCCTTTGTAAATTAAAAACAACAAACAAACCAAAAAAAAACCTCAGGAATGTAAATTTACACAAAGAAACAACATCAAGCCATAATCTCTATTTATGACGTATCACACCATCCACAAAAATTAATCTGCAATGGAAAATAGACTTAGATGTAAACTATAAAAGTAAAGGCTTATAAAAGAAAACATGAGAATATTTTTGTGGCCTGAGAGTAGGCAAAGATTTCCTGGGACACAGAAAGTAACAGCCATGGAAGAAAAGCATTAATAAACCTGACTTCATAAAAATTTAAAACTTCCACTCAATAGAAGAGATCATTAAGGAAATCAATAGGCAAGCCACAAAATGGTACATATTCACAATACAAATGTTTCACCATATATTCTAGAATAAAGAACTTCTACAACACATTAATAAAGACAACACAACTTTTAAAATAGACAAAAGATTTAAACAGAACCTTCATAAAGAATTATATGAATGGCCACGAAGGAATGAAAAAGTGCTTAACCTATTAGTCATAAAAAAAAAAAAAAAAGATCCATTGCCATTGAGTCAAATCCGACTCACAGCAACCCTACAGGGCAGAGGAGAACTGCCCCACACAGTTTCCAAGGAGCGCCCGATGGATTCGAACTGCCGACCTTTTGGTTAGCAGCCGTAGCTCTTAACCACTACACCATCAGGGTTTCCTATTAGTCATTAGAGAAATGTAAGTTATTACCACAATGAGCTACCACTCACACTCACTAGAATGGCTAACATTTAAAGGGCTAATGACAGCAGATGTTGGTGAGAATGTGGAGCAACCAGAACTCTCATAACTGGTAATGGGAGCATGAAATTTCACAAATATTATGGAACAAATTTGGCAGTTTTTTTTTTAATAAGGTTAAATACACACCTACCCAACCTAGCAACTCCACTCCTATTTACTTAAGAGAAATGAGAGCATATATACCTGTACTTGAATGTTCATAGCAGCTGTATTTATAATAGTCACAAACTGGGAACAACCCAAATGTTTATCATAGTTGAGTGGATAAACTGATATTTTCATGCAGTGGAATAATGCTAAGCTATACAAAGAACAAACTACTCATATGCAAACCAGTGTAGAGGAATCTTACAGACAGTGTGCAAACAAAAGAAACCAGACACACAAGAATACATATTGTATGATTCCGTTTATGTGGAGTCCTAGATCAGGCAAAACTAATCTGCAATAGAAAAATTATAAATCAGAAATACACTGAGGATAATGCGTGCCACATTTCTTACTACTGGAGAACTAGGAGGAGCCCTCATGGCACAGTGGTTGTGAGCTTGGCTACTAGGCAAAAGGTTGGCAGTTCGAATCCAGCAGCCGCTCCTTGGAAACCCTATAAGGCAGTTCTACTCTGTCCTATAGGGTCACTATGAGTTGGAAGAGACTCAATGGCAGTGGGTTTTTTTTGGGGGGGGGTGGGGGGCGGGTTGGCGGAGTTACAAATATGGAGGTAGTAAAAACTCAGAAGGTACTCTGACTCCAACTCTTGGTTTCTAAATACCATACTGCAGTAAGAAGAACCAGGGTTCCTTACAGAAAAAACTGACTCCAAGGATGAGACAGAGAAGGTACTAGAAGAGGCTAAAACATCTTCCTGTGCCAGAAAATAACGCAATGCTTAGGTATTCATGGAGACATATCAAAAAGATGCAGTAAACCAGGTTGGAGGGGCTGCCCACTAACCAAATCCAGGAACACTTGAGTATTCAAATAAATGATGATTTGAATAAAGCATCCATGAATTCCTACTGATATATAATAAATGAATAAGCAGGAAAGAAAAATTCTTCCTTATAGTAAAATGCTAACTATAAATATGGAAGGAATGATGGCGTTAGAAAATCATTAATGGACACTAAAATTAGTGGGTAAAAATTTGATGAGGAAGAAGATATTTACAGTCTCAAAGTATCACTCCACAAATTACCTATTAATTACAAGGGAGAAACAGCAAATTTAGAGTTCGAAAACCTGGCACATCCCATCTTAACCAAGCAATCAGTTTTCACCACCAATATTGGGACAAACTGGTATTATGTACCTCCTGATATAATAAACTCTGAAGTTCACAACATCACTTGTGTACTATTCTTGCCAAAAATGTATTACCTGAATCTAATCATGCACAACATCAGGCAACCCCAAACTCCCAAATTAAAGGACATTCTACAAAATAACCATCCTGCATGCTTCCAAAGTGTCATGGTCAAAAAAAAAAAAAAAGAACAACAAAAAACGGAAGGCTATGGAACTATTCCAATTTTAAAAAGAGTAAAGAAAGACAATTAAATGTAATGCATTATTCTGAAATGGATTCTGAACTGGGAAAAAAATAGCTGCAAAAGTTTCGGTTTTTTTGGTGGACAATTGACAAAATTTCAGTATGGGGTATGGACTAGATAATAGAATTACATCACTGTCAAATTTCTTGATTTTGAATCATTTTACTGTGGTCATGCAACAGAACGTCTTTGTTCTTACGAACTTATACACTGAAGAATTAGAGAAAAAGGAGTGTGATGTTTCCAACTTACTCTTAAATGACTCAGGAAAAAGCTGTATAGAGAAGTAGATAAAATCTGATATAAGCCTGGGTGGTGGCAAGCAATTTGCAATGGACTGCTAATCAAAAGGCTAGTGGTTCAAACCCAGGAAGCAGCTCTGCGAAGAAAAACCCTGGCAATCAGCTTCTTTATTGATTACAGCCAAGATAACCTATTGACACAGTTTGCAACTCTGTAACTCATGGGGGTCACCATGACTCTGGGCTGACTTGACAGCAGCTGGCAACAACAAAATATGATAAAACGAATGGGGCAACATGTATAATAATTATTGAATCTAGGTAAAAGGCATATGGAAGTCTCTTGCACTTTACAAATTTTCAGTCGGTCTGAAATTATATCAAAATAAAACACTACAAAACTGAATTTAAAAAATGCAAAACTACTTCCATTGCGTCTATAATACAGATATTTCTATCATTAATACTGTAACATTCTCTGAGAGTATATTTTGAATGTTACAAGGAAATATCTAGTTTCACAGTTTTTACGGAGGAGGGAACTTAAGATCAACCCATTAGGGGAGTCATTGTTTAGGAAGGATTTTGTTTCTGTTTGGTGATGAAAAATTTGGGAATGGTGATTATTACAAAATATGATTAATTTACTTGGTGTCACTAAATTGTACATATAAAAATACTAAATTGGCAAATGTTGTTATATGTATTTTTAAACAATTAAAAAAAAAAAAAGACCACTCTATTAAAATACTTCAGTGGGAGATTAAGGCTGTAATTTTGGGAAAAGTTGCACAGTAGGAGTAAAACTTGAGCCCTGTAACCAGTATTGAGAAATTCAAAGACTCAAAGTTAAATGAGAAAATATTCTTATACACCACACCCCCAATGATAAAAAAAAAAAAAAATACACTGAACAAACTCTAACAACACTGAAAAGAGAAATTGACAGTTTGACAATAATAGTAGGAGATTTCAACACACCAGTCTGAGTAAAGGACAGCACATCTAGAAAGAAACTCAACAAAAGACACAGAAGATCTAAAGGCCACAATCAGCCAACCTGAACTCATAGACATATACAGAACACTTCACCCAACAGCTGAAAATATACATTCTTTTCCAATGTACACGGAACGTTCTCCAGAATGGACCACATCTTAGGCTGCAAAGCAATGTTCAACAAAATCCAAATACTGAGATAATACAAAGCACCTTCTCTGGTCACACCACCGTCAAAGTAGAAATAATCAACACGAAGAGCAAGAAAAAAAAAATTAAGTACATGTAAACTGAATTACGCCCTACTTAAAAGCTCTGAGTAATAGAAGAAATCAAAGACAGAATGAAAAAAAAATTACTAGAATCAAGCAAATATGAAAATGCATCAAACCGGAACATCTAGAACACAGCAAAGGCAGTGCTCAGAACTCAATCAATAGCAATAGATGCACACATCAAAAAAGATGGGACAAAATCAAAACATTAGCTACAAGAACTCAAACAAATAGAGAACAACAAAAGAAGACCAGAGCCACCATAATAAAGAAATTAATAAAGTTCAGAGCAGAAATAAATGAAATAGAGAATAGAAAAACAATAGAAAGCATCAACAAAGCCAAAACTTGGTTCTTTGAAAGAAACAAAATTGACAAACCATGGGCGAAACTGACAAAAGAAAAACAGGAGAGGACACAAATAACCCAAATAAGAAATGAAACGTGGGACATTATAACAGACCCAATAAAAACAAAAAGGATCATAACAGAGCACTATGAATAACTATACTCCAACAAATTTGAAAACCTAGAAGAAACGGACAAATTTCTAGAAAAACACTATCTATCCAAACTAACAGAAAATGATGTTGAAAGACTGGACAGACCTATAAAAAAGCGAACAGACTGAAAAGGTAATTTAAAAACTTTCAACAAAAAAAAAACCCTGACCCAAATGGCTTCACTGAAGAATTCTACCAAACATTCAAAGAAGAGTATATACCAGTATTACTCAAATTACTTCAGAACATAAAAAGGAAGGGATACATGTGAATTAATTCTATGAAGCCAGCATAACCGATACCAAAACCAGACAAATACACCACAAAAAAAGAAAATTATAAACCAGTATCTCCTATTATAATAGATGTAAAAATACTCAACAAAATTCTGACCAATAGAATCCAGCATCCTATCAAAAAAATAATACACCACGACAAAGTGCGATTCCTACCAGGTATATAAAGATGGGTCACAATGAGTCAGAACTGACTTGATGGCAGTCCATTTCATTGGTAAGAAACCCTGGTGGTGTAGTGGTTAAGTGCTACAGCTGCTAACCAAAGGGTCGGTCGGCAGTTCAAATCCACAAGGCGCTCCTTGGAAACTCTATGGGCCAGTTCTACTCTGTTCTATAGGGTCGCTTTGAGTCAGAATCAACTCAAAGGCTCAGGATTCTAGGTTTATATAAAGATGGTTCAACATTAGAAAATGAATCAATGTAATCACCAAGTCCCCCATGCGTCTGTCAGTTTCTTGAACTGTCGGGGCTTGCAGGTTGCTGTGACGCTGGAAACTATGCCACCAGTATTCAGATACCAGCAGGGTCACCCATGGAGGACAGGTTTCAGCTGAGCTTCCAGACTAAGACAGGCTAGGAAGAAGGACCCGGCAGTCTACTTCTGAAAAGCATTAGCCAGTGAAAACGTTATGAATAGCAGCAGAACACTGTCTGATATTGTGCTGGAGGATGAGCCCCCCAGGTTGGAAGACACTCAAACGATGACTGGGGAAGAGCTGCCTCCTCAAAGTAGAGTCGACCTTAATGACGTGGATGGCCTAAAGCTCTCAGGACCTTCATCTGCTGATGTGGTATGACTCAAAATGAGAAGAAACAGCTGCAAACATCCATTAATAATTGGAATCTGTAATGTACGAAATATGAATCTAGGAAAATTGGAAATCGTCAAAAATGAAATGCAATGTATAAACATCGATATCCCAGGCATTAGTGAGCGGAAATGGACTGGTATTGGCCATTTTGAATCAGACAATCATAGTCTGCTATGCTGGGAATGACAGCTTGAAGAGGAATGGTGTTGCACTTATCGTCAAAAAGAACATTTCAAGATCTATTCTGAAGTACAACGCTGTCAGTGATAGGATACACCTACAAGGAAGACCAGTTAATATGACTATTATTCAAATCTGCACACCAACCACTAGGGCCAAAGATGAAGAAACAGAAGATTTTTATCAGCTGCTGCAGTCTGAAATTGATTGAACATGCAATCAAGATGCATTGATAATTGCTGGCGATTGGAATGCGCAAGCTGGAAACAAAGACAAAGGATCGGTAGTTGGAAAACAAGGCCTTGGTGATAGAAACAATGCTGGAGATCAAATGACAGAATTTTGCAAGGCCAACGACTTCTTCATTGCAAATACCATCTTTCACCAACATAAACAGTGACTATACACATGGACCTCGCCAGATGGAACACAGAGAAATCAAATTGACTACATCTGTGGAAAGAGACGATTGAAAAGCTTGATATCATCACTCAGAACAAGGCCAGGGGCCGACTGTGGAACAGACCATAAACTGCTCATATGCAAGTTCAAGCTGAAACTGAAGAAAATCAGAGCAAGTCCACGAGAGCCAAAATATGACCTTGAGTACATCCCACCTGAATTTAGAGACCATCTGAAGAATAGATTTGACACATTGAACACCAGTGACTGAAGACCGGACGAGTTGTGGAATGACATCAAGGACATTACACATGAAGAAAGCAAGAGGTCACTGAAAAGATAGGAAAGAAAGAAAAGACCTAGATGGATGTCAGAGGAGACTCTGAAACTTGCTCTCAAACGTCAAGCAGCTAAAGCAAAAGAAAGAATTCATGAAGTAAAAGAACTGAACAGAAGATTTCAAAGAGCGTCTTGAGAAGACAAAGTATTGTAATGATATGTGCAAAGAGCTGCAGATGGAAAACCAAAAGGGAAGAACAAGCTCGGCGTTTCTCAAGCTGAAAACTCTGAAGAAAAAAATGCAAGCATCGAGTTGCAATAGTGAAGGATTCAACGGCGGAAAATATTAAACTACACAGGAATCATCAAAAGAAGATGGAAGGAATACACAGAGTCATTACACCAAAAAGAATTAGTCTATGTTCAGCCATTTCAAGAGTGGCATATGATCAGGAACCGATGATAATGAAGGAAGATGTCCAAGCTGCTCTGAAGGCACTAGCGAAAAACAAGCCTCCAGGAATTGATGGACTATCAATGAAGGTATCTCAACAAACAGAAGCCGTGCTGGAGGTGATTACTTGTCTATGCCAAGAAATATGGAAGACAGCTTCCTGGCCAACTGATTGGAAGAGATCCATATTTATGCCTATTCCCAAAAAAGGTGATCCACAGGTGGACGTTTGAGACTATGTTGGCATCTACTGCCTGGAGGGGAGATGAGAGGGTGGAGGGGGTTAGAAGCTGGCAAGATGGACACAAAAAGAAGAGAGTGGAGGGAAAGAACGGGCTGTCTCATTAGGAGGAGAGTAATTGGGAGTGTGTAGCAAGGTGTATATGGGTTTTTGTGTGAGAGACTGGCTTGATTTGTAAACTTTCACTTAAAGCACAATAAAAATTATTTTTTTTTTTTAAAAAAAGGTGATCCAACCGAATGTGGAAATTATAGAACAATATCATTAATATCACATGCAAGCAAAATTCTGCTGAAGATCATTCAAAAACGGCTGCAGCAGTATATTAACAGGGAACTGTCAGAAACTCAGGCTGGTTTCAGAAGAGGACGTGGAACCAGGGATATCATTGCTGATGTCAGATGGATGCTGGCTGAAAGCAGAGAATACCAGAAGGATGTTTACCTGTGTTTTATTGACTATGCAGAGGCATTCGACTGTGTGGATCATAACAAACTATGGATAACATTGTGAAGAAAGGGAATTCCAGAACACTTAATTGTGCTCATGAGGAACCTTTACATAGATCAAGAGGCGCTTGTTCACACAGAACAAGCGGCTACTGATTGGTTTTAAGTCAGGAAAGGTGTGCGCCAGGGTTGTATTCTTTCACCATACCTATTTAATCTGTATGCTGAACAAATAATATGAGAAGCTGGAGTATACAAAGAAGAACAGGGCATCAGGATTGGAAGAAGACTCATTAACAACCTGTGTTATGCAGATGACACACCCTGCTTGCTGAAAGTGAAAAGGACTTGAAGCACTTACTCCAAAAATGAGGATCAAAACCACAGCCTTCAGTATGGATTGCACCTCAACATACAGAAAACAAAAATCCTCACAACTGGACCAATGAGCAACATCATGATAAATGGAGAAAAGATGGAAGTTGTCAAGGATTTCATTTTACTTGGATCCACAATCAACAGTCATGGAAGCAGCAGTCAAGAAATCCAAAAGACCCATTGCATTGGGTAAATCTGCTGCAAAGGACTTCTTTAAAGTGTTGAATACCAAAGATGTCACCCTGAAGAGGAAGGTGCACCTGACCCAAGCCATAGTATTTTCAATTGCATCATATGCATGTGAAAGCTGGACAATGAATAAGGAAGACTGAAGAAGAATTGACGCCTTTGAATTGTGGTGTTGGCAAAGAGTATTAAAATACCATGCACTGCCAAAAGAATGAACAGATCTGTCTCAGAAGAAGTTCAACCAGAACGCTCCTTAGAAGCAAGGATGGCAAGACTGCATCTTACATGCTTTGGACATGTTGTCAGGAGGGCTCAGTCCCTTGCAAAGGATATCATGCTTGGCAGAGTACAGGGTCAGCAGAAAAGAGGAAGACCCTCAACGAGGTGGACTTTCACAGTGGCTACAACAGTGAGCTCAAGCATTACAACGATTGTAAGGATGGCTCGTTCCGTTGGGCATAGGGTTGCTATGAGTCGGAACCGATTCTGCAGCACCTAACGACAACAGCAACAACAATCACCACATAAAGAAAATAATCAAATGATCATCTCAATCAATGCAGAAAAAGCATTAGACAAAGTCCCACACCCATTCTTGTTAAAAACTCTCAATAAAATAGGTAGAGAAGGGAAATTTCTCAACATAATAAACAGCACCTATACAAAACCAACAGTGAACATCATTCTTAATAGAGACACGCTGAAAACATTCCTCTTGAGAACAGAAACAAGGCAAGGATGCACTTTATCACTGCTCCTATTTAACAGTGTGCTGTTAAGTCCTAGCTAGAGCAATAAGGCAAGAAAAAGAAATAAAGGGCATCCAAACTGGTAATGAAGAAGTAAAACTGGTCCTATTTGTGGATGATATGATTAGAAAACCTAGTGGACTCCATGAGAAAACTACTGGAACTAATACAAAGATACAACAGAGTAGCAGAATACATGATAAACATACAAAAAGTAGCTGGATTCCTATACACCAGAAAAGAGAATGACAAAAAGGAAATCAGGAAAATAAGACCATTTATAATAGCCTCTAAAAAAATAAAATGTATAAGAACAAATCTAACCAGGAATGTAAAAGACCTATACAAAGAAAACTACAAAATGCTACTAAAAGAAACCAAAAAGAAAGCCACATAAAATGAAAAACATACCATGCTCACGGATAGGTAAACTCAACATTTATGAAAATGTCAATTCTACCCAAAGCAATCTACAAATACAATCCAATCTTGATCCAAATATCAACCAAAACCAAAAACCAAACCCAGTGCCGTCAAGTCGATTCCGACTCACAGCGACCCTATAAGACAGAGTAGAACTGCTCCATAGAGTTTCCAAGGAGCACCTGGTGGATTCGAACTGCCAACCCTTTGGTTAGCAGCCGTAGCACTTAACCACTACGCCACCAGGGTTTCCCCAGATATCAACAGCATTCTTTAAATAGATGGAAAAACTAATCATTGACTTTATATGGAAAGGGAAGAGGCCTCAGATAAAGAAAGGATGACTGAAGAAAAATAAAGTAGGACTCACCCTACCTGACCTCAGAACCTACTATACAGATACAGTGGTCAAAACAGCCTGGTACTGGCACAACAACAGATACATTGACCAATGGAGCAGAATTGAGAACACAGATGTAAATCCATCCACCTATGATCACCTGATCTTCAACAAGGGCCCAAAGTCCATCAAATGGGGAAAATATGGTCTTTTTAACCAATGGTGCTGGCAAAACTAGATATCCATCTACCAAAAAAATGAAACATGACCCACACCTCACACCATACACAAAAACTAATTTAAAATGGATCAAAGACCTAAATATAAAACCAAAAACTATAAAGATCATAGAAGAAAAAATAGGATCAATACTAGAGGCCCTGATACACAGCATTGACAGGATACAAAACATAATTAACGCAACACAAACTTCAGAAGATAAGCTAGATAACTTGAATTTTCTAAAAATTAAACACACTTATCAAAAGACTTCACAAAAATTGTAAAGAGAGACTGGGAAAAATTTTGGGGCTATGACAAATCAGACAAAGGTCTAATCTCTAAAATTTACCGGGAAATCCAACACCTCTACAACAAAAAGACAAAAAATCCTATTAAAAAATGGGCAAAGGAAATGAAAAGACACTTCACCAAAGAAGACATTCAAACAGCTAACAGACACATGAGGAAATGCTCATGATCGCTAGCCATTAAAGAAATACAAATCAAAACCACAATGAGATACCATCTCACCCCAACGTTACTGGCACGAATCAATAAAACAGGAAATAACAAATGTTGGAGAGGCTGTGGGGAGATCAGAACTCTCAAGCACTGCTGGTAGGAATGCAAAATGATACGACCATTTTTGAAAACGATATGGTGCTTCCTTAGAAAGCTTGGAATAGAAATACCACATGATCCAGCAATCCCATTCTTAAGAATGCATTCTGAAGAAATAAGAGCTGTCACGTGAATAGACATATGCACACCCATGTTCACTGCAGCATTGTTCACAAGAGCAAAAAGATGGAAACAACCTAGATGACCATCAACAAATGAGTGGTAAACAAACTATGGTACATACACACAATAGAGTACTATGCAATGATAAAGAAAAATGATGAATCTGTGAAGCATCTCACAACATGAATGAATCTGGAAGGCACTAACGCTGAGTGAAATAAGTCAATCACAAAAGGACAAATATTGTATGAGACCACTACTATAAAAACTCATGAAAAGGTTTACACACAAAAAGAAGCAATCCTTGATGGTTATAAGAGAGGGGAGGGATGGGAATGGAAAAACACTAAATAGACAAGTGGTAACTTTGGTGAAGGGTAAGACAGGACACAATACTGGGGAAATCAACATAACTTGTCGAAGGCAAGGTCATGGACATGCCCAAAGTCCCTGAGGGACCGACTTACTGGGCTGAGGGCTGTGGGGACCATGGTCTCAGGGAACATCTAGCTCAATTGGCATACTATAGCTTACAAAGAAAATGTTCTACATTCTACTTTGGTGAATAGAGCCTGAAGTCTTAAAAGCTTGTGAGTGGCCATCTAAGATACTCCACTGGTCTCACCCTGTCTGGAGCAAGAAAGAGCAAAGAAAACCAAAAACACAAGGGAAAGATTAGTCCAATGGACTAACGGACCACAACTACCACAGCCTCCACCAGACTGAGTCCAGCACAACTAGATGATGCCCAGCTACCACCACTGACTGCTCTGACAGGAAGCACAAGAGAGGGTCCCAGACAGAGCTAGAGAAAAATGTAGAACAAAATCCTAACTCACAAAAAAAGACCAGGCTTACTGGCTTGACAGAGATTGGAGAAACCCCGAAAGTATGGCCCCCAGACACCCTTTTAGCTCAGTAATGAAATCACTGCTGAGGTTCACCCTTCAGCCACAGATTAGACAGGTCCATAAAACAAAATGAGACTAAAGGGGTACACTATCCTAGGGGCAAGGACTAGAAGGCAGGCAGGGACAGGAAAGCTGGTAATGGGGATCATGAGGTCGAGAAGGGGGAGTGCTAACATGTCGTGAGGTTGGTAACCAATGTCAGAAAACAGTATGTTTGCTAATTGCTTAATGAGAAGCTAGTTTGTTCTGTAAACCTTAATCTAAAAGTACAATAATAAAAAAAGGTTTTTTAAAGAAAATTTTCTTATACACCAAACACGTGAGCTTATGGTTAAGAAGAACTGTGGTAGTTTCTAAACTCATCAACTCAATTCTTTTGAGAAACTACCACAATTCTTACCATAAGCTTCCCTATTTACTTTAGGAATGGGGAACTAGACAATATTAAATAACAATGAAAAAGGATCAAGCAAAATCAGAAAACAGAAAGAGCCACAGATTGAGGACATGACCATTTTTAAGTAGGAAGGAACAGCCAAAGAAATAAAGGCGAAGATTCAACTCCTCATAGCTGGCCAACGGTTGATTTGACAAATGCTCAAAATTATCTTCTATCATCATGAAAACCTGACTTCATTCAGTCATTTATTTCTCCAAACTTTATCTTTAATCTGAAATTAAGACAGTAACTTGGTACTCTTCATATTCTGCATTTTCCCAAAAGATATAAATTTTTAAGAAAAAATATTCATAGGACTTATAATTTCCTAAAATTTGAAACAACGACCTTAGTACCACTGAATTAGTATATTTACTAAGAATCCTACTGATTGAATCCAGCTGATTCAAATGTCAGCCCAAAAATGTTTCTGCAGCCTCAAGCAACAACTAATTATTTTTAAATTTTCTTTAATAAGCTGCAATGTTTAAAGCACAGCCTTAAGAACCATTCTGGTTGCTAAGTCAAAAGTAACAACTAAATTCTTTGGATAAATATGCAAGTACTTATATTCACACAGAGCCATTATTTGAAATTTTTATTGACCACTAACTGCATTAGGACTAGAAGGACAAAAAAGAACAGGACACTCTCTCTCTGCCCTCTTGGAACTTCGAGTTGACCAGGAAATGGAAAGTACAGGATGTTAGAAAGCATGCAGTAAAGTCATTTTTACCAAATCTAGGACATAAGGGATGGAACCAATTTCTTCTCAGATTCTCTTGGATCTATAGTCAGTTCTGGCATAATGTGATACAAGCTGTCTCTGGGTTACGAACAACTGACTTACAGACAACTCGTACTTAAGAACGGACTGCCATAAGCCTATTACGGTTCGTAATAACGAATGCACCTTTCTGGTATTCTCTGCTTTCAGCCATGATCCATCTGCGATCAGCAATGCTATCCCTCATTCCATGTCTTTTTCTGAATCCAGCCAGAATTTCTGGCAGTTCCCTGTAGATATACTGCTGTAACCGCTTTTGACTGATCTTCAGCAAAATTTCACTTGTGTGATATTAATATTGTTCAATAATTTCCACATTCTGTTGGATCACCTTTCTTTGAAATGGTACAAATATGGATCTATTCCAGTCGGTTGGCCAGGTAGCTGTCTTTCAAATTTCTTTGCATAGATGAGTGAGTGCTTCCAGCACTGCATCCATTTGTTGAAACATCTCAATTGGTATTCTGTCAATTCCTGGAGCCTTGTTTTTTGCCAATGCCTTCAGTGCAGCTTGAACCTCTTCCCCTAGTACCATCGGTTCTTGATCATATGCTACTTCCAGAAATGGCTGAACGTCGACCAAGTCTTTTTGAAACAGTGACTTTGTATATTCCTTCCATCTTCTTTTGATGCTTCCTGCGTAGAATCCTTCAATATTACAACTTCAGGCTTGAGTTTTTTCTTCAGCTCTTTCACCTTGAGACATGCCGAGCGCGTTCTTCCCTTTTGGTTTCCTATCTCCAGGTCTTTGCACATTTCATGATAACACTTTTCTTTGTCTTCTCAAGCCGCCCTTTGAAATCTTCTGTTCAGCTTTTATTTCATCATTTCTTCCTTTCCCTTACATTCAACAGCAAGTTTCAGAGTTTCTTCTGACATCCATTTTGGCCTTTTCTTTCTTTCCTGTCTTTTTAACAACTTCTTGTTCCTTCATGTATGATGTCCTTGATGTCATTCCACAACTCGTCTGGTCTTTGGTCATTAGTGTTCAATGCATCAAATCTATTCTTGAGATGGCCTCTACATTCAGGAGAGATATACTGAAGGCTATACTTTGGCTCCTGTGGACTTGTTCTCATTTTCTTCAACTTCAATTTGAACCTGCATAGGAACAACTGATGGTCTGTTCCACAGGTGGTCCCTGTCCTTGTTCTGACTGATGATATTGAGCTTTTCCAACACTTCTTTCCACAGACGAAGTTAATTTGATTCCTGTGTATTCCATCTGGCATGGTCCATGTATACATAGTCACAGTTTATGCTGGTAAAAAAGGGTATTTGCAGTGAAAAAGTCATCGGTCTTGTGAAATTCTATCATGTGATCTCCAGTGTTGTTTCTATCACCAAGGCTGTATTTTCCAACTACCAATCCTTCTTTGTTTCCATCTTTCACATTCCAATCATCAGTAATTATCAATGCATCCTATTGCATGTTTGATCAATTTCAGACTACCGGAGTTGGTAAACAATCTTCAATTTCTTCATCTTTGGGCTTAGTGGTTGGTGCATAAATTTGAATAATAGTCATATTAACTGGTCTTCCTTGTAGGCGTATGGATATTATCCTATCACTGACGGCATTGTACATAGAAAGGTAAGATATATACTACACAGTAAGACAAATATTTGATTGACAGTAAATAAGAACCATGTGCACCTGTTCCGACTTACTTACAAATTCAACTTAAGGACTGACTTTGGAACAGATCTTATTCATAACCCAGGGACTGCCTTTACATGCATTTCTAAAAATCTCCACATGGTGTAACACTGCATTTAAAAAAAAAAAAAAAATCACAGAGCTACTGGGAAAGTGGAGTTAAAGACACATCTTCAACAATGGCATTTAAAATGATAGAAAGCTAAGAAAAACTGGCACAGTTTTACACATGTTAAATGATTAAGAAGCACATAAACACTACAATATATATGGCACTTTAACTTGAAAGACACGAAGTTTGCTTGTGGAAATGGTAATCGGATGGATTGCAGCTTTTGAGTTACTGTGAAGCAGTGGAAGGAGGGTTATCTGAAATTGGATGGACAGCTGTAACACCAGATGTGGATGGGCATGTCTCATAACACATGCAGAGAGCTGAGGTAGGTAGTAGTTGTTTGAGGTGTGTGTTTTTAGTATTCCTATGAAGCTTGTTTCAGATAGGTAGAGCTTTATCCATTCGACTAATGTTTCTCACAGACGAATGGCATATAAGGAAACAGGAAATTCAGGTAATGCTCCAATTGTTTCCTAATATCGATTTTGTGGCACAAATCTTCATTTTCAAAACAAGCACTACAGCAGAACTATTTTCTATTCTCTTCTATATAGCTGGTAATGGTGAAAACCCGGCAAAAATCAGCAGGAGACCCTACTATCAGAAGCTACAATAAAAACAGGGGAAAGTGGCTCTTTAGTTTTTTTAATATTTTTCTTTCCTTCCTCCTCTCTTAATATGAACAATAAGAACCAGAGGAACAAGCCTTGATGTAGACACAAGTGGAAAAAACAAAGCAACAGATCTGCTTCCAGACCAGTGCTTCTCAAATTTGAATGTGCCATCCACCAGGGGATCTTATTAAAATGTAACTTTTGATTTAGTATATGTTTCGGTACAGTCAGGCATGGGACTGACAGCCTACATTTCTAACAAGCTCCTAGGTGATACCTATACTGCTGGTCCATAGATTTCATTGTGAATAACAAGCAATAGATAGATTTTTAAGCTAAAAGGACTAAAGAAGTCCTCAAGTTTCCAGTGAGATTCAGTCACATTCATCAAAATAGAAAACTGTATTGGGATTTGAGGAAAAAGGGAAAACATTTGAATGAAATGTTCTGTGAGATTTTATATATAATGTGGTACAATGGGTTTTCTCTTAAATGGCCTTTCTGGACCTGGGTTTTTAATCCTCCCAAAATGATTGGTCAGGCCACAATCTGGCAAGGAATTGGTTGGTTTACTATCTGCATAAGTGGCTTGCAAAGGATTGGTAAGTTTGCTATCAGCATAAGAGGCTTTCAAATCTACCCAACGGGACTGGTCAATTTACAATCTGCCTAAGGGATTGATCAGTTTAGGAAAGCTACTCCCAGAAACTGACAAGGAGAAACTCCTGGAAATTGACAAGGAGCTTGCCAATTTCACAGAGGTTTTGGGGGCTTCAATCGTGCCAGGAAGGGAGCATATTCTTTGGATACAGGGCCTTGCACTGAGAACCTTCTAGGAGGGGAGTAATGCAGGCTGTTACACTGAACTGGTAACACTGACTGAGCTGATAACACTGAACAGCAAAAGAAATGGTGGCAAGCACAGCAGAGCTGAGTGGCAGAGAAATGGTGGCAGTAGTGCCAGTGCCATGACAAAAGGAAACGGCAGCAGTGGGGGGCTGGCCCACAGAATGCAGCTGGGCACCTCCAAGCAGGTGGTCACCAACAGGGCTGGGCACTTTTGATCTGGAGGTCGCCAACACAGCAGAGGTTTGGACATGCATCGTATAGGGGATGTCCATAAAAATTTTGCCTCAAGAGTTGTCAGAACGCTGACCTAACACTGGCAGATCTGTCCTGAAGCTGCTGGTTGAAAGCTGGACCAAGAAGCACAGATGGCCAGAGTCTGCCAAGAAAAGCCAGAGAGAGAGAGAGAGAATGAACAAAGCCACGCTATATCTGACCAAATCTGACCTAATGACACACACCTGCTGAGAGAGAAACACCTGATGATACCTGGGTCCATGGCATGCCCACCCAGCAATGCAGAAATGAACATGGGTAATTTGGGTTCCTCCCCTATGATGATAAGAGGAGTACTCACAGGGGTGGAGGGAACTGGTTCACCTCAAATCTGTTCCTGTTGTTTACTGTTGCTTTCTCTAAGTAATCTGTTCTTGTTGTTTACTGTTTACCTTATATAAACAATAACAACTGTCAATTGCCAACACCGTGTAAGTGTCTTGTGTGTACAATCTAAATGGATCAGACTGCTGAGTTCTCATCCTAACAGTCTCTTGATTGCTTGGGATTTAGAGGTTCAACTGGTGTGTATGTACACATACGTGCACGTGCACACAGATCACACAGAGACCTAACAGTGATCATGGTAGTCTACTGAGAAGCAGATATATGGTAATCTTAGCCAAATATCTTCCATAGAGACAGAAAACCTCACCTACAGCATAGAAAAAAAGCACAATTAGAAATTCAACAATCTTCTGCGCTTACATTCATATGCCAATATACAGTGATATATATGGAAGTTAACTGCATTTTTTTTTTTAATGGAAGGAAGGAAGGTCCAAAACCAAAACCAAACCCACTGCTGTCGAGTCGATTCCGACTCATAGCAATCCTATAGGGCAGAGTAGAACTTCCCCATAGTTTCCAAGGAGCACCTGGTGACCTCTTGGGTAGCAGCTGTAATACTTAACCACTATACCACCAGAGTTTCTGGAAGGTCAGAACATGCTAAATACCATCAATAGGAGACTGAAAAAATAAGAGACTAAATAAATCACAGCACATATTCATACAAAAAGAAACACTTACATATTTACATGTACTACAAAGACAAACAAGAAACTTTTAAGAATGGTTACCTGTGGAGAGTACATCTGAGAAATTGCCTTGGATCTTTCTACATAGTTTCAATGTTTAACCATGAATATATACCACTTTTACAATAATAACGAGAAAAAACTTAAAGAGATAAATTTATATAGAAGTAGGTCCCAGATATAAGGGAGAAAAACATGATGCACTATAATAAGTGGAACATTATCCATAGTACGTCATTATATATATGGCAGGATATACATGGGGGAAAAATGTTATTTTCTTGAGGGGTAGAAGTATGAGAGATTTTTCTATATTAATAATTTCTATAATATGTGAAGTTTCACAGGGAGCATGTATACTTTTATTACTTTGAAAGCAGAAAATTTTAATATATAAATATTAAATATGTTTTTTTTTTTTTTTAATCCATCCACAGTAAAAATACAGGCCTTAACATTAACTTACAGAATAAGAATTAGAGAACAGGGAACTACACAGGTTATCAGGGATCAAATGAACCCAGTCTTTTATATCATAAACAATCCAACAAGGCCAGAGAGAAATGACTAGTCTATCAACTGCTTAGTTAAAAGAGACAAGAACACATGTCTATACTAATTCCCAGTTCAGGACTCCAAAACTGCTTAAACTCGCATTTTCCAACTATGATCCACAGAACACAATTGAGAAATTCAGGCTTCAAGAGTATAGCTGTGACATTAAGCCCCAGATATTCTAGTGTTACTTAGTTTAAATGCTAAAATACTTCCTTTGTTAAAGTTTAAAATATATCATTTCTCATTAAAATGTCTTTGTAAAGTTATTTCAACTAAAGGAAGCAGGTAGAAACGAAAAAGCAAAACTTAACTTCTCAGTGTACAAATAGTCTGCCACCGCTTCCTATTTTACGCCGTACCTTTTCTATACAGAAATTGTATCCTACACCACATGTCCTTTTTGTAATGGAAGACATGACATACGCTACAACTAACAAAAAGAGTTTTGGAACTCTGTTACTAGAATACCTCTTATAGTAACTTGTAAAAAGCTTTAAAAATGGGATTTCTATTAACCAGATGAAGACTTCTTTCAAAAATGCAAAGTCCTTGTTTACACAACACTAAGTAATTAATAGCAAAACATCCCCTTCCCATCCCCTATCACTGAAGCACATCTGCTTCCCGATGAAACACTTCCTGTGGCAAAAACTACCTCCCTTCTAAGTATTAGAACTGAAAGACGCACCTGACACATATACAACTGCTTCACATTTAAGAGACAAAGATATGCCTAGAAGTGCCAAATATTCTTTAAAAGACAACCGTTAGAACTAATGCTTCTTTTTTTTTTTTTTGCAAGTAAAAAAAAAAGTTCTTAAATAAAATAAACACAAAATTCAGATGATTCCTAATGCCATTATTAAAAAACTTTCTTTACTATAAAGCTACATTAATCAAATGTCTGGTACTGGCATAACGAGAGACATTCAGACCAATGGAACAGAGTGTCCAGAAATAAACTGACGTGTCTATGACCAATTAATTTTCGACAAGGGTGCTAAATCCATTCAGTAGGGAAAGAACAGTATCTTCAATATCTTCTATATCAGTGCTGGGACAACTGAATGGTCATGTGCAAAAGAATGAAGCTGGACTTATACCTCATAGCATATATGAAAATTAACTCAAAATGGATCAACAACCTAAATGTAAAAATTAAAACCATAAATCAAAACATAGGGGTAATGCTCAAGACCTGGATTCTTAAACACTAAAAACAAGAGCAACAAAAGACAAAATAGGTAAATTGGACTTCATAAAAAAAAAAAAAAACTCTCCCCCCGCCTCAATCCAAGGACTTTATTAACAAAGTGTGGAGACAACCTACAAAAGGGGGAGAAAATATTTGGTAACCATATATTTAATGAATGTTTAATGTCCAGAATATTTTTTTTTTTAAAAAAAAAAAAGCTCCAACAAATGAACAGCAAAAAGACAAATGACCCAATCAAAAAATAGCCAAAGGACTTGAATAGACATTTCACCAAAGAGTATACACAAATGGCCAGTAAGCACATAAAAAGATACTGAACATTATTAGTCATTAGGGAAATGTAGATCAAAATCACAATGAGATACCACTTCACCCCCACTAGGATGGCTATGATCAGTAAAATGGAAAACAACGAGTGTTGGCGAGGATGTGGAGAAAATGGAACCCTCTTCCTTTGCTGGTGGGAATGTAAAATGGTACAGCTGCTGTGGAAAACAGGCTACAGGTTACTCAAAAAGTTAAACACAAAATTACCATATGACCCAGCAATTCCACTCCTAGGTATATACCCAAAAGAACCTAGACCAGAGACTCAAACAGATACTAGTACATCAATGTTAACTGCTGCATTATTCACAATAGTCAAAAGTTGGACAACCAGTGCCCATCAACAAATGGATAGGTAAACAAAATGTGGTATACACATACAATGGAATATTATCCAGCCATAAATAGACAGGAAGTTCTGATATATGCCTCAATATGGATAGACCTTGAAAACACTATGCTGAGTTAAGTAAGCCAGACAAAAACGGCAAATATTGCATGGTTCTGCATAAATGAAATATCTAGGACAGGAAAATGCATAGAGACTAAAATTTATTAGCAGTTACCAGGGATGGGTAAGAGGCAGAAAGGGAAATAACTGCTTAAGGGGCATGGAGTTTTTGTTAAGGATAAATAAAAAAAAATTAGAAATGGACAGAGGTAATGGCTGTACCATATGGTGAATGTAATTAATGTCACTGAATTGTACATGTAAAAATGGTTGAAATGGTAAATGATTCATTATGTATTTTACCACAATAAAAAAATAAAGCAAAAGAAAAAACAAAAACATTATACTCAGTGAAATAAGTCAGACACAAAAGGCTACATATTATATGATTCCATTTATAAGAAATGTCTGAAACAGGGAAAGCTACGGAGACATAAAATGGATTAGAGGTTGCCAGAGGCTGGGAGAAGAGAGAATGTAGAGTGATTGCTCACTGGTACAGGTTTCTTTTTTGTAGTGATAAAATGCTCTGGAATTAGATAGTGGTGATAGTTGTTACACAACTCTGTGAATATACCAAAAAAAAAAAAAAAAGAAGAACTGTATACTTTCAATAAATAATGTGTATAGTAAGTGAGTTATATCTCAATTAAAACAAACAGAAAAGCCTTCTTTAAAAAAAAAAAAAAAACCCTACTTTTTGTCTAACCTGATTATACTTTCTCTGTCTCCTTTGACGTTCTTTCTTCTCTATCCAGTCTCTAAATAACCGGAGTTTTAAAAGGCTCAGTTCTTGCCCCCTCTCTCCATATTCTTACCAAGCACATCATCATTCACAATTATCACATCTACTTATACCTCCAGTTCAGACCTTTCCTTTGTGCAACATGCTCAATATTCAATCTGACATCTTCTGGCTATCTCAATGTCATCACTTAAAATGTATAAAGCCTAACCCATAATCTTCCTTTTAAAATCTAATCTTATTCCAGTGTTCCCTACTCTAATAAACAGCACCACATCCATCCACCTGTACAAGCCCCAAACCTTAGTCACCCACCTCTCTCACCACTCAATATCCAATCCACATGACCTGCTGATTTTATCTTCTAAGTATTATTTTGGAGCACTGGTGGCGCAGTGTTATTTTATGTATCTACTTCTTCACCATCTCCCCTAAATCAATCTATCATCATCTCTCATTTGGACTATAACAGTCTCCTAAATTCACTTACCCACATCTACTATGGCCCCCTGCAAACCCTTTTTATCTATTGTAATCAGAACAGTATTTTCAAAATATAAGTTTTCTGTGTCCTATTTATAACCTTGCAATGGCCCCCCATTGAACAAGATAATGGGGGGGCCATTATCTTATGATCAAGATAAAGTCCTTTAACATAGCCTTGTTCCCAGCTACCCCACCCTTTGAGCTTTCGTCTTACAGACACACTTGAAGCCTTCCAGTCCTTCACACTTGACATTCTCCAGGGCTCTTGTTCATATTGCTTACTCTACCTAGAAAGCTCTTCTTCAGCACCATTTTTTTATTTGTTCGCTTTTGGTTCGTATTTTTGTTTCCTTGGTTTTTTTTTTTTTTTTTTTTTTGGTTCTCTCTCTGCCCTTGCTTCTTCCCCCGTTCTTCTGCGTAGCTAGTCCCATGTGCCATCCCCTCCCCTCCTTGATGGGCTGTGATTTTTTGGTGTGTTTCCTTTGGGTTTTTTTTTTTGTTTGTTTGGCTTATTTGCTTTTTGATATATATATATATATAAGTATACTTATATTTTGGGAGGGGCTTTTTGTTGTTGTTGTTGCTTCTCTCTCTCTCTCTCCATTCCTTCCTTTTCTTTTTCCTTCTCAGCAAGCCCTGTATACCATCCTCTCCCCTTCTTGACAGGCTGAGATTGGTTTGTTTGCTTTGTTCCTTTGTTGTTATTTATTTAGGTGTGTTTTGTTTCTTTTGTTGTTGTTGTTGTTTTTCTCTCATCCTTCTTTCTCCCACCCAGAGAGCCCCATGTGCCATCCCATTTGCTTCTTGATGGGCTGTGATTTCTTGTTTTGTTTTTTTTAATATTGTTTTTTGGGCTTTTTTGTTACTTCTCTCTCTCCCCTCCTTCCTTTCCTTTCTCCTGTCCAGACAGCCTCATGTGCCATCCCCTCCCCTTCTTGATAGGCTGTGATTTTTGGTTATTTTTCTTTTTTTTTTTTTCTTTCTTTTTTCATATTTCTTCTCTTTCTTTCCTTTCCTTTCTCCCACCCACCCAGCTTCATATACCACGCCCGCCCCTTTTGGGGGGGGGCGTGCTACACAGCTCGCTTGGACAGTCACTGCATGCAGCCTCCCGAGGTTTGTGCCATTGTCACTGACCAACTCCCTCAAGCCATTTTATTTGTTTTTGTTTTTTTTTCTGTTGTTGTTTCTTCTCTCTCTCCCTCCCCCCTTCCTTCCTTTCCTTTCTGCCATCCACCCAGCCCTGTGCACCACCCCCGACTTCCTGGTAGGCTGCGCTGTACCACTTGCTGGCCCCCACAGGCCAGCTCCCTCAGCATCATATTTTTTATTTTTCTTTATCTTTCCACTTCTGCTCTTCCTTCTCCCTCCCACCTAGGCCCTGCGCTGCCTGTGCCCGTTCCTGATGGGCTGTGTTGTGCCACCCACTGAGAGAGACGTCAGCTCACCACCACCCCAATTCAACCCCACCCCCCAATGGTCAGTGGCCCCACCGTATTTTTTGTTGTTGTTATCATTTTTTTAAATTTCTTTGTCTGTTGGTTTCTTCTCCCTCACCTTTCCTTTCTCCCCCGCCCCCCCATCTAGCCCCATGTGCCAGCTACACTGCTTCTAAACAGACCAAACCACACCACGCAGCTAGAGAGCCACCAGCACGCAACCTTGCCAGGTCTGCACCATCCCCACCCACCAAATCCTACAGCACCGCCATTTTATTTACTTTTTTTCTACTTTATTTTTTGCTTTTTTGCCTTTGTTTCTCCTTTCTCTTCCTTCACCCATCCACTTAGCTCTGCACATCACAACCTCTCCTTTCCTTCCTGCCTATCTGCACTATGCACCAAGTGCCAGACCTCCAAGCAGTAGACACAGTCGCCTGGACCCCATCCTGCACTGTCCCAAACCCTGCTCCACTGCCCCTCAGTTCGTGCCACAAATTACCCATCCCTGCCCCTCCACCCCCACTGGACCCACCCTGCTACACCACAGCTGTATGACCAGCCCTGCCCACCTAGAGAAGGCAGTGGGAAATATCGCGCCCACAGGTGAGCAAGCAACAAAACACACCCAGCCCACCTGCCCAGACATAACCAAATAAAACAAAAAAGCAGGACGAAACAATCAAATGTAGAATCAATAAATGAAGAAAATAATTCCTGAATGTCCCAGAAACAGCATACAATACTAAAACATATTTTTTAAAAAGGAGAAGATGGCTCCAGAAAGCAACAAAATTAAAACACCAAGTGGCTTTCTACTAGAAGAAAATGTGCTGGAACTACCTGACAGGGAATTCAGAACATTAATATTCAGGGTTCTCCAACAGATGAAGGAAAATGTGGACAAAAATAAGGAAAAAGTAGGCAAAATCACAGAAAAGACAGACAAAACAATGGAAGAAGTCAGGAAAATAACACAGGAACAAAATGTGAAAATAAACAATGAGAAATCATAGAAAAATATCAACTAGAAATTTAAAAGATAAACAACAAGATTTCAGAAATGGACAGTCCAAAAGGTGTTAGGAGCAAATCTGAAACAACAGAAGACATGATCAGCGAAACTGAAGACAAATCCTTGGCTATCAATTTGTTTGAGGAAAAATCAGAGAGAAGAACAAAGAAAAATGAAGAAACCCTGAGAACGATGTGGGATACTATCAAAAGCAAAAATCTGCACGTGATTGGAGTTCCAGAACAGGAGAAAATGGAAAACACAAATAGGAACACTGAAGATTTGCTGGCAGAAAACAACCCTAATATTATGAAAGACAAAAAGCCGACTACCCAAGAAACTCAATGACCCTCATATAAGAGACCTCAAAAGAAAAACACCAAAACATATCAAAATCACACCTGCTAAAACCAAAGACAAAGAAAGAATCCTGAGAGTAGTTCAAGAAAAGCCAAAAGTCACATGCAAAGGGGAAACAATAAGACTACGCTCTGAAGAAAGAAAAAAACTGTCAACTAAGAATAATATATCCTGCAAAACTCTTGCTCAAATATGACGGTGAAATTAGGACATTTCCAGGTAAACAGAAATTAAAGGAATACACAAACACCAAATCAAACTTACAAGAATTATTAAAGGGAGTCCTTCGATTAGAGAACCAACACTATCAGACAACAACCTGAATCTAGCACATTAGACAGCATGAGACAGATACCAACCTAGATAATCAACTCTCAAGGATAAAACAAAACTAAAAAATTTACAACAGGGAACCAGAGGCTTCAATCTGTAAATGACAACAAAATCAGAACAATAAAAGAGGGAAAAAATGGTATAGGTATAGAACTTTCAAATGGAGAGGATGTCAAGGTGATACCAAGTAATAAAAGATTAGTTTAAACTTAGGAAGACTGGGGTAAATTTCAGGGTAACCACAAAGTTAAGCCTACTTAATGGCTTAAATGCACCCACAGGAGACAGACAGTGACAGAATGGATTAAAAAAAAAAAAAAAAAAACACAGGTCCCATCAATGTGCTGTCTACAAGAGACACACCTTAAAAACAAAGACATAAATTTATTAAAAATCAAAGGATGGAAGAATATGTATCAAGCAAACAGCTACCAAAAAGAGCAGGAACGGCAATACTAATCTCAGATAGACTTTAAAACAAAATTCACCATAAAAGACAAAGAAGGCATTACATAATGATTAAAGGGACAATCCACCATGAAGATATAACCATAATAAATATCTACACAACAAAAGATAGGGCTCCAAAATACATAAAATCTGAAGCTGTATCTTTCCTGAGGATTCCATATTAACCCAAACCTTTCCCCTCATTTCCAATCTCTAATATGATTATTAGAGCTAAAAGTCTCAAAAGCATTTTAATTCTCTGCTAAAGTATTTCCTTATGATTAGAGGTTGAGCTAATGGAAGATGTTCCATTGAATAGATTTAGTTATTTAAATATTGTACAAAAGAACAAATCTTTATCCTCTTGGATTTTTTTTCTCTAAGTAACGTTTCATGTTTTGAACTTTAGTTATGATTTTTAAAATGTTAGGGCTGGAAGAATGTTAAAGAGAGGTTATGGTCTAATTATTCCTACTCACTGATTCGTTGATAATCTTTTGTGTCATTAAAAAACCAAACCAAACCCTAAAGCTCATAGCGACCCTAAAGCTGCCTTAAATTTAAATAAAGTAAGCATTCATAATTTTTCTCCCCTTTTTTGAGCGAAGAAGTACATCTAGGGCAAAGAAACTATCTTATCCCCAACTCTTTAAGACCTAATGAGACTTTCTAATCCTCCTATTAGGAGAAAATTCCCTGGATGCTGAACACAAGTTTCAGAGTCAGGCAGACTTGGTGTATTAGTAAAGTAAGTAACACAAGCTCCTACAACAAACACCCAAACTTAATGTCTGAATACAACAGAAGTTTATTCCCTGCTCACGTAAGTTCCAATGGAGAATTCACGATCCAGGTGTTGCACTTGTAGTGACTCTGCCATCCCCTTATGCGTCAGAGTCCTCTACTGAATGCTCATCACCCAACAAGTAGACGAAGCAAGAGAAAGAGAATAGAGAGCCACTCATGCAAGATTGTTATATGCCAGCCTGGAAGTGCATACATCACTTCAAGCCACATTCACTAGTTAGAACCCAGTCACATGGCCACACCTAACAAGAGGCTTAAAAACAATCCTGGCCAAGAAGAGAACAGTGTGAGAAGATGTGAAGACATAAAACAGCATGGTGCATTTCAGGTGCTGATTAAAGTTCAGTGTATGTGGAGGGAAGCAACGGGAGAAAACAATGTAAAAGCGTACAAAGGGAGGAACAGTGAGTTCCTAGCTATGTGCCCAAAAGGAAAAGAAAACAAGTTCAAATGTAATCTATGTAATTGAATTACACATATAGGACCTGTTGAACTGGTATATGTTCTGCTATGTATATTCTCAAAAACAACAAAAAAAACAAATTATATATATATATATATAAAGAGAAAACAGGTGTAGTAAGTATTCAACCAGTCTCTGCCACATCTGAGTGCAAATACTGGCTCTATAAATACCAGCTGAGTGATTTAAATCAAGTTAGTTAATATTTGAATCTAAGTTTATTTATATGACAGGAATAATAGTGCCAGATGAAAGAGCGGGGCTAGTATACCTTTCCTTTGCTACAACCAGAAGTTTTACTTTTAGCTATGTTATATACTCTGCCTCTGCATGAGAAACATTTGAAGAAAAAGTTCCACAGTTAAAATGAAGGTTGAAAACATCTGGAGAAGACAGAGAGGAAAGTTGCCATTACAGAAAAGGCGAGATACCCATAAATCTCATGCCCCAAATGATTAATATGTCCTATTTAATGTGCTATCTGCTTGGAAGCCAGGTATGAGTGAAAACAAAACCAGAAGATGTCACTGGTTAAAATGTACGAGTTATTGCCTATGGCATCTACTCCGTGAAACATATATTGGTTGCTCAAAAGCTGTTTGTTTGTTTCTTTTGGCTTAGCTTTCAAATACTTCCCAAGACCTGGCTAAGTGAAGCTTCCAAACAGCTAAGTTCTAAATAAGTCATGTTTATTTAGATGGAAATACATTCTTTTCTAAAATTTTTGAGGTATAAGAAGCATACAGAGTAATTTCCACATATATAAAATAAACAGTTCAATGAGTTCTTATAAATATGTATTCACCACCTAGATCACAACACAGATTTCCAGCATTTCAAACACTCTTTCACGCTTTTTTCCAGTCTGTTACTACCCCTCCCAACCAGAGATTACCACTATTCTGACTTCTGTCATTAAGGATTAGTTTCTACCCTTCTTGAAACTAATATAAATAAAATTATACAGTATGTACTCTTTTGTTTCTTGCTTCTGTTGCTCATCATATGTCTGTAAGATTCATTTATGTTGCTATATATAACAATAGTTTATTCTCTTTGATCCTGTATAGTATTTCATTAAATGAATATACCACAATTTAACTATTCTACTGTTGATGGGCATTTGGTTGTTCTCAGTTTTTAAACAAATAAGGCTGTCATAACCATTTTTATACAGTCTTTTGATGAATATCTGTACTCCTTTATCATATGTATGTTCCCAGGCATGAAATCCCTGGGCAACACAGAGAGTAGGCATGTGCTTATTAACTTCAGTGAATACAACCAAAGAGTTTTCCAAAGTGATTGTACCTAGCTGTGAACATAATTAAACCATCTTGGAGATATGACTGGTTTCTTACTTTCAGAGGTCGAGAGAGTCCACACGCCCTTTCTCAGGAAACCATTTTATTGTGTAGTGATCATCGCTAAATACAATTCTTTATTACTTTGTAAATAATGAATAACAATGAGATGCAAATCAAATCATTCACTTATTTCCACAGGCTTTTTTAAAAAGCATTTATTGTATTCTCAGTGTTGTGGTAAATAGCAGCACATTCTATATTCCCTCAAGGATCTCACAGTTTAGTTAGGGGAGACAGACAAGGACACTAATAATTGCTAAGATAGATTGATTAGTATAAAAATGGAAGTACATACAGAATATAATGGGCAACAGATGGAAGGGATGGGAGAGTAAATGAAGGAATCTTTACAGAAAAAGGTAATAGACACGTTTATCAGGTTTCATGGTAATATGCAAAGATGTCAATTTGAGGGCTAAGGTGCACCTGATCCAAGCCATGCTATTTTCAACAGCCTCACATGCACGCAAAAGCTGAACAATGAAAGAGGAAGACCAATGAAGAACCAGTGCATTTAAATTACAGTACTGGCAAGGAATATTGAATACACCATGGACTGCTGGAAGAATGAACAAATCTGTCCTGGAGAAGTAGAGCCAGAATGCTCCTTAGAACAGAGGATGGCGAGATTTTGTCTTGCTTACTTTGGACATACTATCAGGAGGGTCCAATCCCTGGAAGAAGACATCACGGTTGGTAAAGTAGAAGGTCAACAAAATCCTCAACTAGACAGATTGACACAGTGGCTGCAACAATGGGCTCAAACATACCTACTATTGTGAGGATAAGGCAGGACCAAGCAATGTTTCATTCTGTTATTGACAGGGTCACTATCAGTCAAAGCCAACTCAATGGCACCTAATAACAACAATACAAAAATGAGTTTTCCAGGCCAAATGAACGGAGTTTGAGGTTAGAATAGAGGCATTCCTGGCTCAGAGAAGAATATGAGGAAAGATGTGAAAACATAAAACAGCATGGTGCATTTCAGGTGCTGATTAGAGTCCACAGTATGAGGAGGGAAGCAATGGGAGACAACACTGTAAAAGTAGACAAAGGGAGGAGCAGTCATTCTCTTCTCTGCTAAAGAATTTGGACTTTATTTGTTAGTAATGAGAAGCTATGAAAAAAGTTTAAGTAGGTTAGTAATGTGATCATGTTTGTGCTTCTTAGAAAGGTCTTTCTGGCAATAGTTAGTAAGTTAGCTTGGCAAAGAATAAGAATCAATGGAGGAAGATCAGCTAGGATACTGCTGGAATAAAATGATGAGAACCTGAACTAGGGCAGTAGAATCAGTAATCCACCGTTGGCTGCAAGATCAACCATTTCAAGCATCAAAGAACTAACCAGAGGGTAAGGAATTACATGGCTGAAATAAGAATCCAAAGAAGCAAGCCTGGCACAGGGGTAGTTCTTGTCTGGAGACTTTTCTTTACCCAGAAATGGTGCTTATGAAGTGAGCTAAGTCTTTAATATAGGGAATAAAGGGATAAAAGTCAAAGACTAGAGTCTCACAGAGTTAGAGACCCAGGTGTCCTAAATTCCTTCCCTTCACTCCACTCTGGGCTGGGACTCCAAAGAGCTACTCTCCAGGACTAAAGGTGAACCACAAGTCAACTAGCTTTGTAAGAAGCCTGGCTTTGAGTTTTCTATCAAGTCTTATTATTGGATTTTTTATATTCTAGATTTGATGTTGCCCCGGTGCTTCACAGAAATAAAAATATTCTTGAGCAAAACATAACATTATTCCAAGCCTCAAATTATTTCTAGAAATCAATTTTCAAATATAAGTCCACTATTCTTTATCCTAAGGAGCCCTGGTGGCACAGTGGTTAAAGCACTCAGCTGCTAATCGAAAGGCTGCCGATTCGAACCCACTAGCTACTCCAAGGGAGAAAATGCAGCAGTCTGTTTCCATAAAGATTTACAGCCTTGGAAACCATATGGGGTAGTTTTACCCTGTCCTATAGGGTCACTATGAATTGGAATTCACTTGATGGCAACAGGTTATTCTTTATCCAAATCTTCAAGCCAAATATGTTTCAGAATTCAGAAGATTTCAGATTTTAGACAGGTAATATGGTACCTATACTATGTATTATATTACACCATATATGGACATGGGACAGCACTCTGTTTCAATCTGGAGTAATACGTATGAACATTCATACTAGGCAGAAGACTAAATAGCTTTGAATCACTTCACAGCAGCTTTGCTATCAAATCAGTTGAGGTTAGGTCAAGTTTTGCAAAGAAATTAGTTACAAAAAAAACTTCAGTTGTCAGAATTTTTTAGATTTTGGAATTGTTGATAACGGACTGTGAAGCTCTGTAACGTCTAGCTGACAAAGATAACCAAGCACATGACATGAGAAATCATGAGCACAAACAAGTAAAAAACGAAAACATATCCATTAACAGAGACATTAACAAAAATACCACGTATTTGACTTAAAAGCCCAAGTCTCTAGAATTACATGGTTACAATATATAGGGCAATAAAAGCCAAGCTTGAAAATGTGGCAGGAAACTGCAAGTCATAAAAAGTATCAAAAAAAATTAGAAAGAGAACCAAATAAAAATCCGAGGACTAAGAAAAATATGTGACACAGCTGATGAGAAAATTAGGTCAGAGGAAATTATCCAGAATAAAGCATGGAGGGACAAAAACATGAAAAATATAAATATATACGAGAGAAAAAAAAATAGCAGTTGGAGTGAGAAAGTTTAATGTGTTAAAATGGAGTCCCAAAAGGAAAGGAGAGAAAGAATGAGGCAGAGGTATTATTTTAAAAGATAATGAATAAAAATTTTCTATATGTCATGAAATACATCAAACCACAGCTTCAAGCACAAGAGCTTCAAACAGAAGTACATAAATAGAAATCCAGGGCTGGGAGGCTGAAGAGCAGCGGGGGCAGGAGAGATGTAGTGTGACTCTCTGGGCTCAGTTTGTGGGTCTCTAAGTGGTTGCGTCCTCCTGAAAGCAGGGGTCCCAGTGATTGTAAAGTGTTGACCAGTTGCCACTGAACATAACAAACAGAAAATAGGCAAATGACTGCAAATGCTCCAGGACAAGCATTGCCCTCTCGAGACCCTCTCTGAATAAGGATTTCCGGGATCACGCTGAGCAGCAGCATATTGCAGCCCAGCAGAAGGCAGCTTTACAGCATACCCATGCGCATTCATCCAGATACTTCATAACTCAGGTCTCTGCATTTGGGAACCTTATTCTTCCGGTTTTACCTCGCCTTGACCCAGAATGAAGGGAATATTTGTAACGAAAGTGACTTTGTAATTTCAAATGCCAAAGCTACTCCCATTCAGTGCTTACAAACTGTGATTTTCAGAATTTTGGTGAACTTTTATTTATTTATTTAAGAGAAAGGTATATGCAAGCAAAAGCATAAACCCTGAATTGGATAGTCACATAAACTCACCCTCTGCCCCCTCATGTGGCCATGAGGATGTCATGTCCACAATGGACTGTCAAGAATCATGTATAGTACTTAACTTTAAAGAAGTGAGGGTACGTTCAAAAAATGTGAACCAATAAGCTTAAGTCACATTTATATTTGCTGTTTATGGATTAATGTCTGTGGACCTTTTGAATTTATAGTCAAACATATCATCCTGAAATCATCTTTGTGAACTCATAACTTGCTCCCCTATTCTCAATTTTAAAAGAAAACCCAAGATAAGACTAAATCACCAGTCTTAAACAGCTTTTGTAAATACATGCCACTATAAATGATGTGACTAAGTGTTATGAAAAACAATTGTAAGAAATGTGGTGGTTTTAAAATTTATCCATGCTCTTATTCAGTGTTTCTACGCCTACCTGGTCTTATTTAGTTTGGTTCTAATTAAAAACTTATGCACGTTGGAAAGAAAAAAAAAAAAAAGGAAACCCAGGTAACAGAGATGAAGTAGAAAAGAGAATTTAAAAACAAAAACTATTTTATTACTACTCTCAAGAAGCCCTGGTGGTACAGTGGGTAAGTGCGTGGCTGCTAACCAGAAGGTTGGCAGTTCGAACCCACCAGCCACTCTGCAGGAGAAAGATGTGGCAGTCTGCTTCCATGAAGATTTACAGCCTTGTAAGATTAAAAAAAAAAAAAAAAAAAAAACAGAAAATAACAAATATTGGTGAGAGTATGGGGTAACTGGAACCCTTACCCATTGCTGGTGGGAATGCAAATAGTACAGCCGTTGTGGAAAACAGTGTGGCAGATCCTCAAAAAACTAAAAATAAAACTACCATATGACCCACAAATTCTACTCCTGGGTATACACCCAAAAGACTTAAAAGCAGAGACTTGTACACCAATGTTCATTACTTCGCTATTCACAATAGCCAATCAAAATGCCCATCAACAGATGAATGGATAAACAAAATGTGGTATGTATGTATGTGTATATATACACACACACACAATGGAACACTACTCAGCCAGTAGGAGGAATGAAGTCTTCATACTTGCTACCATATGGTTGGAACTTGAAGACATTACGTTGAGCAAAATAAGCCAATCACAAAACGACAAATATTGTATGCCTTTGCTTATGTAACAAGACAAGAAAAGGCAAATGTATAGGGTACAAAGTTTATTAGTGGTTACCAGGGGTGGGAAGGAGGAGAAAAAGCAGAGTTAATGGTGATGGAAAAATTGCATTGATTAAGGGTTGCATGGTTGATTACTGTAATTGCTACACCTGTAAAAAGTTAAACTGGTAAAGGTTGTATGACAGATATATTTACAATGACCAAAAAAAAAAAAAGTAGCTATTGAGGCTGTTTATGTACAACCAAACATCTCATGGGATTTAATTCCATGGTTTGGAGGTTTAGGGTCAGAGTTACATGGGACATCACAGTTAATTGGCCTAATAATGTGTTTAGTGCTTCTGTTCTGCCTCCTAGTTTGCTGTGTAGTGCCTGGGGTATTAAAAGCTTGCAAACTGCCATCCAAGGAACAACAATTGATCTCTACTTACCTGGAGCAACACAGGAGGAAGGTCAGTAATAGGAGGAGGATATGAAATGTGTGGGTAATTGCTTCCAAGAACATCCTTTGCCATGAGACCAAAAGAAGTGGATGATTTCCAGCTACCATTACTGAACATTGTGATCAAAGATTCCACAGAAAAATCGTGATCGAAAAGCGGAAAATGCAGAACGGAATTTCAGATTCTCATGAACTCTAGACTTTCTGGAGCCATGAAGGGTGGATGAACCTCTGAAACTGTTGCCCTGAGATAATCTTTAAACCTTAAACCAAAAATACCCCCTAAAGTCATTTTAAAACCAAATAATAAGTTGGCTTAACTAGTAAGGAAAAAAAGTCTTCCGTGAGCATTATGCTCTTTTAAGAACTATCTATATGGTATCAAATTGACAACAGAAACTTGAAAGATTAGATAGGAATCTTAGCGAGCAGTGAGTTTATGTTAATGAGGGAGAAACAACTCAGAAAAGGAGCATGAGAATGGCTGCACAACTCAAAGAATGTAATCAATGTCACTAGACTGTACAAGTAGAACTGTTGAATCAGTACATGTATTTGTGTGTACATTCTCAATAACAACAACTAAATAAATGAAATTTGGAAAAAATAAAAAAGGACTTACAGCTTTGGAAACCCTATGTAGCAACTCTGCTTTGTCCTACTAGGTCACTGTGAGCCGGAATCAACTTGACAGCAGTGCATTTGGTTTGAGGGTTGGTTATTACTACTCTCACAGTGATTTAACCAGATGTTTGCCTCCATTAAAATAAACAGGATGCTATGGGGAAAAAAAGCAATTATAAGAGCTACTGTGAATTCAAAATAAAACAAAAAGATAAAGACAAAGGCCTCAAAAATGACTTGGAAAATAAACGTTGGGAAAATGTCCTAGAAAGGACAAAGAAATAAAACAAAATGCAGAAACAAAGAAACGAGAAAAGCAAAAGATACATGGCACATCAATCTAGGGATCTAGCATTCAATAAGAGGGCCAAAAAGAAAGAATGGAGCAAATGGATGGCAGCATATTGTTAGATATGAGAGAGGGAGGGAAAGTGATAGAGATTATGAATTTCCCAGAACTGAAATACTACTCTTTAGAAAAAAAGAGCCCACCAAGTGCCCAGAATATCAAATAAAAAGAATACCAACATACGGCACATCATCATGGTATCTCAGAACTTGGGGAATAAAGAGATAAGCTTAAAAACTTCAGAGGAGGTGGGTATAAAAAGGTTACCTACATCAGAAACCCTGGTGGCATAGTGGTTAAGAGCTATGGCTGATAACTAAAAGGTCAGTAGTTCAAATCCACCAGGCACTCCTTGGAAACCCGATGGGGCAGTTCTACTCTGTCTTACAGGGTTGCTGTGAATTGGAATTGACTCGACAGCAACAGATTTGGTTTGATTTGGGACACAGGAATGAAAAAAATGAGAAAACACTGGATTTCTTAGAAGTCACATTAAAAACCACCAAAAAAAAAAAAAATTTTTTTTTTCCACGAATGAAAATAAACCCTTATTGTGATAAACTATTATGATTTTGGAACTGTTTGTTACAGGGGCATGCATAAATAACCCTGTAATAGTACAGTAATATATTTTTTAAACTTTTAAGTGTGCTTGTAAATAAAAACATGATTGGTGAGATTAAAAAAAAAAATGATGGAATGGCTGATGAACATAGTGAAGACAGAATAAGTAAACTGTTGCTGGGTGCTGTCAAATCAGTTCTGACTCACAGCGACCTTATGTATAACAGCAAAACACTGCCTGGTCCTGTAGCATCTTCAGAATCATTGCTGTGTTTGAGCCCATTGTTGCAGCCACTGTGTTAATCCATCTTCCTCCTTTTCGCTGATCCTCCACTTTATCAAGCATGATGCCTATCTCAAGGGATTGGTCCTCCTGATAATATGTCCAAAGTAAGTGAGATGAAGTCTCGTCATCCTTGCTTCTAACTGAACTGAAGATAGCCAAAGAATTCTCTCAAAATATAATGCAACAGGACAAAGAGGTGAAAAGAATAAGATATAAGTTTAAATATAGAAGACTCAGGATTTCTGCCTCTGCCTAAAAATCACCAAAATTTTGAAAAGGTTATTAGACCAGAATTAAATACACCATTTCGTAGGAAGTTACTTCATATCTCAGTAAAATGAGAAGTAATTCAAGAAAGAGGAAACACGGGTTCCAGGTAACAGAATCCAATCAAGAATGTCAGGGCAGTCCCACAACTAGGTCATGTAGCAGATATAAAAAGCAATGGAGACTGGAGGTGGTAAAAAGAAAGTTCCAGAGGGAACACTTCCAGGAAAAAGAAAAAAAAAAAAAAATGTGTGTATAATGGGGACAGGCTTAATATAAAATCACTTGCTAGAACGGCACGTTTGAAAAATACAAGGATATGATAAAGACAATGCAAGAAGACAATCAGAAACTTAACGAAAAACAGAATAAGCTGTACAGAAAAGAAATATATAATGAAAACGTTTACAAACAGCTCTTTTTTCTGACTCGACTAAAAAAAGTGTACCATACCTATTTGGGGGATTCGGTAGTGAAAGTATGGGGGTATAAGAGTTCTAATGCTCACATCATGAGAGAAGGTAAAAAGATAACACCTAAAGTCAACAAATCAAGAAGCAGAAAATACTACCATATTACTCACGTATGTGGATGTAACTACTAAACAAAACCACTGAAAGGGTTTAAAGTTGCCCTGGAGGAGGGCAAGCATGAAGCAAGGAACTACTGTTTTCCGTTATAAGCTTTACAGTACAAGCTATTGTTGTGTGCCATGGAGTCAATCTCAACTCATAGCAACATTATACGACAGAGTAGAACTGCCCCCATAGGTTTCCTAGGCTGAAATCTTTACGGGAGCAGATCACCAGATCTTTTCTCCCACACCGCCGCTGGCAGATTCAAACCACTGCCCTTTTAGTTAACAGCATTATGCTTAACAATTACATCACCAGAGCTTTTTTTTTTTTTAATATTTTATTGAGTTTTTGATGTAAGTTTACACAGGAAATCAGGTTCTCATTTAACAATTTCTATACACGTTCGGTGACATTGGTTACATTCTTCACAATATATCAGCATCCTCATTATTTCCATTTTGGTTGCTCTGTTTCCATTAATCTAGCATCCCTGTCCCCCGAGCCTTCTAATCTTTGGTCTAGGGTAAATGTTAACCATTTTGTTTCATCTGGACCATTATTTTGAGGAACACAGTACTCATGGGTGACATTATTTATTTTACGGGTCAATCTGTCATTCGGCTGAAAAGTAACCTCTAGGAGTGGTTTGACTTCCAAGTTTAAAGAATATCTCAGGGTGATAGTCTCAGGGGTTCATCTAGTCTCTATTGGTCCAGTAAGTCTGACCTTTTATTAGGAATTTGACTTTTGTTCTACAATTCTCTTCCATTCTACTCAGGACTGTCTACTGGGTCCCTGGTCAGAAGGGTCAATAGTGGTAGCGAGGTACCAGGTAGTTCTGGTCTCAAGGTAGGTGATATCATTGATCGCGTAGATTACTGGTTCTACAGATCAGTTTCTCCTTTTAAAGTCTTCGGTTTCCTTCCTTCTCTTTAACTCCTGACAAATAGAGACCAATAATCGTATCCTAGATGGTCACTCCCAAGCTTTTAAGACCCCAGATATTACTCACCAAACCAGGATGTAGAACATTGTCTTTATGGACTGTATTATGCCAACTGAATGAGCTGCTCCACGAGACTATGGCTCTAAGCCCTCAAACCTAGTACACCAAACCCGTGAGGTGTTTGGTTGTATCAAAGAAGTATCCATAATTGTGCCCACTATGTGCTTTATACTTGAAAATATATGTGGTACACATAAACATACCCCTACAGTTATCCATATGTGCCTTCCTGTACATATTTATGCATACTTACATATTTATGTAACCAAACACGTTTTTCAGTTGTTATTACTATTGTTGCAAAATTGTATATCCTCCAAAGACTTTTTTTTTTACAAACTTAAAGATAAATTGTTCACTGACATTAGTTACACTTATCACAATTTGTCAGCATTTTCTTTGTGGCTATACCCTTCTATTTGTGCTCAAACACTCATCTTTACTATGGTTGTGCTGTACTCACTACTTCTACACTTGGAGCCACATTTCCCATCACCAAAGTAACAAGACTCTAAGTTCTAAAGCGTACTTATCACTCCTCTCCCTCTTCTCCCTGGTAAGCACCAACGAATTTGGTCTTTCTTCATTTATCTGTTCTCATCTTCTTATAAAACAGAGATCATACAATATTTGTAGTTATATACTTAACATATCATTTAGCATTATGACCTCCAGGTCCATTCATGTTATGTTTCATGGACTCACCATTGTTGTTTATGGTTCCATTGTGTGTATGTACCACAATTTGCTTATCCATTCATCTGAGGACTGGCACTTAGGTTGTTTCCATTGTTTTGCTATTGTGAATAAAGGTGCAATGAACATAAGAGTGCATATATCCGGTCGTGTCAGTAGTATTAGGTCTCTAGGGTATATTCCTAGGGGTGGGATTGCTGAATAGTAAGGTAGCTCTATTTCTAGTTTTTTGAGAAAGCGCTAAACCATTATTTATAGTGGTTTTACCATTTTACGGTCCCACCAGCAATGAATAAGGGTTCCAATCTTCCCACATCCTCGTCAACATTTGTTATTCTCTGTGTTTATCAGTGCCATTTTAGCAGTAGTGAAATGGCATCTCGTTTCAGTGTTGACTTCCACCTCTCATAAGTCGGAACTGACTCCATGGCAATGGGTTTGGTTTTTAATGGCTAATGATCATGAGCATCTTTTCATGTGTTTCTTGGCTGCTTGGATGTGTTCTTTAGTGAAGGTTATGTTGATGTCCTTCGCCTATATTACAATTGAGTTTTGTTTTGTTTTTTCTTGTTGAGTTGAAGTTTTCTATAAGTTTTGGAGATTAGACCCTTATTCTGTCTTTTCTGAAAAATTTTTCCCAGTCTGTAGGTTGTCTTTTTACTCTTTTGATAATGTCTTTTGATGAGCAAAAGTTTATAATTTTTATGGGATCCCATTTTATCTATTTTGTCGACTTCTACTCACGCATTTGTTGTAATGCTTGTTCTATGTTTACAGAACATTAGGTCCAGTAGTCTTCTCTCTAAACTTCCAGGAATTTTATGGTTTTACCAACAGGGCTTCTTACAAGCTATTAACCACATGTATATATTAGTCTAATAAAACATTTTTTTAAATGATAAAAAGAATCATCCAAAATTCCACCACTCGGTTATCATTTTAGTTTATTTCTTCTGGTGTTTATTCTTCCAACCTGTATGCATATATATGTTCCAAACTCACCGCTAATCTTACGACTAGCAGTCCAACACTTTAACTTCTGCATCACCAGAGCTCCTTACACGTGTTTTTTTTTTTTTTTTAAAAAAAAAAAAAAAAACCCACTGCTGTTTAGTCGATTCCAACTCACAGCGACCCTACAGGACAGAGTAGAACTGGCCCATATGGTTTCCAAGGACAGCTGGTAGATTCGAACTACCACCTTTTTGGTTAGCAGCCATAGCTCTTAACAACTATACCACCACGGCTCCATATATGTACGTTAGGTGGATATGTATATATGTCTTTACATTTGAGATCATCATATTCTTCTTTCTACATAACGTCAGTATTTCCAGTAGTCATTAAAATTCCTTGAGATCATTAATTTTTTACGTTATATTACATTGGATGGATGTACCATAATTTATTCAACTATTCTTTTACTGATGGACTTTAAGGTTGTTCTGGTTTTTTTTTTGTTTGCTTAAGTTTTTGTTGTTAGAAATAACACTGTGACAAACAACTTTTGTATATATCTTTTTCCAAATCTTTAGTTTTTGAGGGCAGATACTTAGAAATGGAATTACTCATTCGAAGGAATGGAAAAGTTTAAGGCTTTCACCAAAGAGGATTAACTAACATGGAGTCTTAAATTTAAAAAGAAGATAGCAGTGAATTGAAAAGGGCACAGACTTTGTAGCTAGATAGCATTGTCAGGTATTGGTTCTGTTCCTTATTTGCTTGAACTTGTCACTTAACCTGTTTCCTCATCTGTAAAATGGAAATAATACTTCTCTCACAGAGTTGTTGTACACTATGACTGAGATAGCATACCAAGTATCAAGTGTCCGTCACACGTATTGTTAATAACTCTTAGCTGAGAGTTTGGATCTAGTAGAAACGGAAAGGATGAATATTCAAGAGAAAAAAGGATCAATGTGGCAAGATCTGATAGGAGATGGGGAGGTAAAGGAAATACTAGAAGTAAAACATAGTTTAATCATTTAGTTTTTAGAAAGCTTAAAATTAAGATAGAATGCTACACTCACTCTTTCCTCCCTGGCCTTCTTCACCCCTATCTTTCCAAAAACCTTCATCTGAAGCTGGCTTATTTGGATAAACAGAAGCAGATCAGGCTGCAGAGAAAATAGAGTACATAGAGCAAGAGAAATACATTGTGGGAATTCTATATTTAAGGAAAGGGCAGAGGACAAGAGTTAAGGAACGAGGCTGGAAAGGGTCAGAAAAACAATAAAATCAGGACAGTGATGTCAAGGAAGCTGGGGAAGAAAGAATTTCAAGGAGTGGACGGTCCTTAGTGTCAAACAGGAATCAAAGGTGTTGAGGATTTAGAAGTTACCGTTAGATTCAAAAGAAAGTAGGAAATTTTAATTTCAGTAAAATGCCAAGTATGGATGTCAAGTTCCGATAGGTTTTAAAAAACAAGTGGATGGTGAGAAAGTATAAATTTAAAGTGCTTTAACGGTATGAACCTAAGAGTCCTTTTTTTAACAAGGTTGTTGATGCTGGAAAGAAAAAAAGAGGGCTGACTCATGAATCTGCTGTTGGCCTTTAATTAAAGAATTCAGGAAAGGTGCCACTTTTTAAAAAGTTCACTAATATCTGGCATGGCCTATTAATTCACACATTGCATCTATTTTTTCATAAACATAAAAAATTTTTGACAGTGCCTAAATGATGGAAGAGATATCCTAAATAACTGGCTTTATTAACTGCTTAACTAAGCAGCAGACGATATTTTCAAGTGGTAGTTCTAAAATTTCTTTTCCCTTTTTTATCACAATCATACAGTAGGCCCTAGCTATGGTCAAATAATGCACCTGGAAGCCTTTGCATATTCTCCAATTATGAAATACCACTAAATTCCATTTTTTGGAAGAAAGTACATGAAATTAAAGTGACAAATTATTCATCCGTTAGTTAATGGACATTTTTTTTTTTACAACAGTTGAAAAAAGCCACGAAATAATTTCATACCTTGTTCTTTTTGTATAGAATATACGGTTTTTAGTTGCTGCCAAGTCAATTCTGACTCATAGTGACCCCATGTGTTACAAAGTAAACAGCTCCACAGGGTTTTCTTGGTTGTAATCTTAGCAGAAGCAGGTCACCAGGTCTTTCCTTCTGAGGTACTTCTGGGTGGGTTCAAACCAACCTTTAGGCTAGCAGTTTCCTGGACCACTTAGGACCTTGTATAGAATATAGGATGGATTTATTCAAATCTTAAAGTCAAGATGCTTGGGAGTTCAATGTTCTGCTTTTTAATTGATGCAAAATTTCAATATTTGATTTAAGGACCATCTCTTACAATTCTTTACCTCCATCATCATCATTAGAACGAAGCTTTCTTTTGGGAATCACTGTTAAAATACAAAATCCTGTAGTGTGAATCACCCCTCAGATGCATACTGCATATTGCAAATGCTTTCAAGAACAGAGTCAAACATCAGAGGTGCATAGAGGGATAGAGCTGGTAGAAGGCTATACCCACTTAGTGCAGTATCTGGCTCTGTTATCAGCCTTCTCATGCCTACACCTAAAATTTTTGCCTCCAATAAATTAAAAAGGAGTGTATGCCATGAAATGTGTAAACCTTCATGTATTCGATGTTGTTGTAGGTAGTTATATTCACTTTCACTACTGTAAAATACATTCCATCATATGAATTTGTCACCGTTTAACCAATTCACTGATACCAACATTTGCATTATCTCCAATTTATGCTATCATGACCAATGTTTCTATCAGCTTTTTTAATACATGGCACTGGTGCACATATTCAAGAATTTCTCTAGGGTAAATATGCAGGAGTGGGATTGTTTGGTCATAGACTACAAGCACGTTCAACTTCACCAGGTAACGCCAAAGTACTTTCCAAAGTTCTTGTACCAAGTTACATTCCCATTAGATTTGAATAAAAGTCCCTATTGCTCTATATCTCCTTCAACACTGACCACCTTTTTTGTTTTTAATGTTTGCTAATCTGATGGTGTGTGATGGTACTTCTGTGGTTTTAAGCTGCATTTTCCTGGTTACCAATGAAGCTGAACATCTTTTGATGTGTTTACTAGTCATTTGTGTTTTCTCTTTCGCAGGTGCCTCTTTCAGTCATTTACTCATTGTTCTACTAAGTGGTTTGTCTTTCTCTTATTAATTCATAATATTTTTTATATTCTGAGTTTTAAAGGCTACGAATTTCTCTCACTTTAAGCTTGACTCTTCCCTCTCTTTAAAGTATTAGAATTTTTTAACTTATTTTCTAGTGAGTGTGAATGGACCCCAAATGTACACAGCAAGAGATTTTTAGGCTTACATGATATCGTTGAAGCCCTGGAGGCCCAGTGGTTAAGGGCTCAGCTGCTAACCAAAAAGTTGGCAGTTCGAATCCACCAGCCGCTCCTTGGAAACCTTATGAGGCAGTTCTACTCTGTTCCATTTGGTAGTTATGAGTCAGAATAGACTCAACGGCAAAGAGTCTGGGGCTTGGTCATGATATCATTGGAAGCTACTTACTTTTTTTTTTTTTTATTCAATGAAAAGAGGTAAAAAACTTGAAAATTTAAGATGCCTCCTTTCACTGAATTGTACAAGTAGAAACTGTTGAATCGGTATGTATTTTGCTGCATATATCCTCAACAACAAAATTGAAAAAAAAAAAAGATGTTACTTTATTTCTTAAGTTGAAAGCATATAATATTCTATATTCTTTCTTATTCCATTTATTTTCTATTTGATATGGTAATACTGACATCCTCAAATATTTATGCAATTTGGAATTTTCTCTTAAGTCTTTGGTTTGGACACAGTGGATTTATATCCTTAATATGATATAGAACCCGAACCTAAGATTTACAAAGGACCCTTGAACAGTAAGGATCTGAGAGAGGGAAAACTCTCAGTAACCTTTATTCTTTTATAATCACAGTAACAATCTTAGAATAACACATTCAGTATCTTTAATTCATAACCCATCTTAATTAGCTTTGTATTTTTTTTCCTGGATAATTAAGTGTCACACTTTCAAGAGTTCTATCTAGAAAGTAATGCGCAGTGTGATGAATAGTTTCCTTTAGTCCTGATACTGCAAAGAGTGATTCGTTTTCTGTAGCAGTATTCTTGAGATGGAAAACATCAAGTGTGTAAACAGATAATGTCATTGCTGATAGATGCTGCTGAGTCAAGTGCAACTCATAACAACTTCATGTGACACAGCAGAACTGCCCCATAGGGTTTTCTTGGCTGTAATCCTTTTGGAAGCAGATCATCACGTCTTCTTCCTGCAAAGCCGCTAGATGGGTTTTAACTGCCAACCTTTTGGTTAGCAGCCAAGAGCTTAACCTTTGCTCCACCAGGGCTTTTTGCAGTGGTTAAGAGCTTGGCTGCTAACCAAAAGGTCAGCAGTTTGAATCCAGCAGCCACTCCTTGGAAACCCTATGAGGCAGTTCTACTCTGTACTATAGAGTCGCTATGAGTCAGAATCGACTTGATGGCAACAGGTTTGGTTTGGTATGTGTTGAACATCTGAAATACATTAGCTTTTTGAATTCTCACAGCACTCTATGAAGTAGATATTATCCCCATTTTACAGGTGGAAAAAAATGAGGCTCACTGCCAAAACCACACAATAAGGACCAGAGCAACAGTTATTAACTGGTACAACCATACTTTGCAAGAGGAAGAGCAATAATTAAAACACAAGCCTGGTAACTCTTAATCCTTGTGCTAATTTATATTGCAAATTATTGAAAATGTCACCTATAATTAGTCACTCAAATGCAGTTAATTAAAGAATAAATATTTAATGACCTTCTACCATGAAGAAAGTACTATATTACTGCTGGCAAATTAGAAGCGGTCTGGATTGTAAGATAGAGCATTAACTTTAAAATCAGAAAAACATGACGTCTAGCTGGTCCCACTCCAAGCTGTCTAGCTGATTCCGCTTGAGCAAGTCACTTAATAGTCTGGGCTTTACTTTACTCAACTAAAAACAGGACTATTGTGGAGTGACACTGTTTACATGTATCTGTGTTGAATGAAAGGGGGCAGGGGTGGAGTAGGTTTTATAGTAAATGAGTAAAGCAATAATTAGGTATAGTCAAAATTACCCTCTTAAATCACTCAAACTACAGTATCAGGAGTTAACATCTCTTACAATGTCCTATACAGCTATCATTATTTTTGTATTTACTTTTCATCATCTGAACATGCCTGGTTAACGAACAACAACAAAAAAAAAAAAAACAGCTGGCAAACATTTAGGGGGCATGTTGACCAAAAATACCTATATTTAAACTTTAAAATCATTCATTGTGTCAAGTGCTTATAAATTTATTCAAGTGTCATGTATGTGCATGGGATTACTGAGTATAAAATGAAGCCACTGAGTGAAAAATAACTATAAAAAACTATACACAAGGAAACAGAAAGATTAAGTCCCTCCCTAAGAGGATATTTAAATCTAGGAAGGGAAGCAGTACAGGTACCATATTTTTACATAAATAACACACGCCTTCTACATCTGTTTGCCAACTGTGCCCTCCCCCGTGACCTATCTTCTTAAGCGTGCTATGCTAATTTTTTTTACAGCAACATGTAAAAAAAAATTGGCACATTGGAGCCTACAAAAATACTTCGGGGGGGTGGGGGTGGGGAGGTGCTTTTGGCAAACAAATGTAGAAGGTATGCGCTATTTGCGTAAAAATACGGTAATCTCCGATTTACGATGTATTCCAATCATGACAAACTACACTTAGGAATGTCAGTGTATCTGGAACATTGCATCTTCCTGGGAGGAAGTTACGGGAAAATGCATGCAGGGGATACAGAAAAAATTGCTTGAGTTATGTGAACAGGCTCTAAGCATTTGATCATATGGATAATATGATGGAAGAAATCGGTGGGAAAATCGTCCATACAGCAAGAACACTGAATTTAGAACTTGATATTGCTGACGTGGAATCCCTCGTAGATCACAAAGAAAGGGAACTGACAGATCAGGACTTAATGGATTTTGAAGAGGAAAGAAATGCTGAAGAAGAAAGAAACAGGAAAAGGATGGAGGGAAGTAACCAAAAAATTTTACAGTAAAAGGATTAGCTAGCATTTTTTCTAAACTATATCAGGCGTTTAGTTGCTTGAAAACATGGACTGAAACAATGATCACTTTGCTAAACTCGACAGGCAGATTCAAGAAGTAGTAAGAATATACCAGGAAATATATGAAGAAAAAAATAAAAGGACCACACAGACAACTCTCACTAATTTTCTAACTAGAAACATCATCCCTATTCCCAGGGATAATCCAGATGATCCAGGGCCTTCCACAAATGGAGTTATTACTGCCACTGACAAAATGCCAACGTCTAACACTTCATCATCAGAATAAATTTCTATGATTCATGTATTTTTTTATATATGTATGCGCGCATGTATTAAAACAGATCTGTATGTTTATATATAATGTTTCCAACCCCCAAAGACAAAGATTGGATTTATAAAGATACTGATACTGAAAATGCAATAATAATGAAGACAACAAAAAAAAAAATATGAGGCATTTGACTTACGTCACAACTGACCAACGACAGAGTTATCAGTACAGAACCCCACGGTAAGTTGGCGACTACCTGTGTATCAACTATCGGTGCTAGGTAGGGAGGTAGGTAGATAGGCAGGCAGGAAGAAAGGTTAAAGAACTGCCAATAAAATTAAATTTTATGAAGCATAATGTCATTAAACCATGTCCTCAATTTTCTCCAGACAGTGCTGTTTATTTAGTTTTAGTTTTTTCAACATAGGGAATTTATTAAATTATAAACAAAAGTAATTTATTTTGCTGTTACAAGATTTTATTATAAATAAACTTACCAATCACCAAAGGAAAGGAGCAGAAAAGAGGGTTTGTGGTATTTATTGCGGTCTTTAATATTCATTTAATAACACGGTCTTTGCTTATCCTATGAACCATACTCAAAGAGCACTGTACAGCTGCCAGTTGGGTTAAAATACAACAGAAGATTCTGAATCAGTGTTTGTGAAGGAGAATCAACAGAGATAATTGCCATGTAAGCCTACACTGATTTGTTTCCAATGGCAGAATAATTTGAAATTATTGAGATGGGTTCCCTCAAATGTGATCCAGATTTAAAGGGTTTTTTTCTTTATTACTTCCTGGTTAGCTACTTACTAAGGGCTCTTATTCCTTTAAAAATAATTTCTCTGATTCTCAAGATGTGACTCAGTCTAGTTGTGTCTATCTGCCTTCTGCCAGGGATCAGCTTCTCTGTGGGAACTGAAAATGTGCACATACCCAAGAAGTGATGCAAGATCTGAACTTTTCCCAAGGGTAGTGCCAGCATCCTAGCACTTCAGACTTTAGTACTTCCTCCCTCTCCTAAACCAGTCTCTTGCAGATGGAATGCAAAGGAAATAGTTCTGTAGCCTCAGAGGGGAAAGAACTGCATATATATTCATCGCCTTCTGAGACACACATTAAAGGCAGAAGACTCTAGGCCTCTAAATTCTTTACCATTTCTCATCTCTTTTAGCTTCATTTCTACCTTTGGAACCTAAATCGATCTGTTTAGTGATGGGTTGCATACGCTAGGTCAGTATCAGATAGATGACTGAGACACAGAGAGAGAGGTACTACAGACAGACAGACAGATAGATTAGATACATAAACAGCCTAGGGAAGTCAAGGAAAGCTTTGTAGAGAAAGTAGTATTTGAACTGAGTTAGGCAGGCGTTTGTACTTAGTGAAGCCTGAAATGCAAACATGTGAAAAAGGAAATTTTATTTCAAGTAATTTCTATTGAAATCACTACTACTCAAAGCCTGGTTCATACACTTCTGGCGCTAGACAAGTTGTTTACTACGAGGCTGTGTCAAGATTGAAAGAAAAAAAGAAAGAAGTGTTTAGAAACTCTTATAGCAATTTGACAGAGTAATTATATCTTTGACTAATCTAATAAAAAAAATTATGGCTTGTATTTTGTGTAGGTTTTTAAATATCATTTCTCTAGTTATTCACTTTTATTGTATTTTACAAAGGTTTTAGTTTGAAAATAAAAAAAGAAACAGAATAAGAAGCACTATTATTAAATGCATCTAATTCTGAATATAACTCTCAAGTTATTCCCAATTTTAAACTTCTTTTTGGAGCTAGATTATACTTGAAAGTCTTTTCCTCTGACTTCCGGAAGAATAATGTATATCATTTAGATGATGATCCATTTTAATTAAAGATTGTGCTAACAATTCAGCTATGCTGACCAAAATCCTTAAGCATCTCAGTGGAGTGAGCAGCTGCTGGTTCGCATTCTTTGGCACATGTGATCAAAAGCAGAAGCAACTAACATGGTGATAGGAACTCTAATTTTTCTAATACTTAAGCTATTAATCCTTACCACTCTTGTGAGACAGGCCTTGCACTTCTTTGGAATCATCTTTATTTTAAGGGTATAGAGAAATAAGACAGGTTTGATGCAGATATAAATTCAAATAAGGACAGGTCTTTACCATCTAAAAACTTACACTCTAAAATGGAAAATTCACAGTGAATGCTTATTCCTGGTTGAAATAGGGAGTTATTTTTTTAGACTGTGAAACCAAAACAAAGTTTAATACACATAGGATTATGTAGCAAAGGCACAGGAGACCCCAAAATAAAACCCTTGAGTCAGAATCTTTCTCTGAAATCATCATATACTACTCTTTGTTCTTTACTTTGCACAGTCTATTTTAGCTACAAGCTGATGATGAATCCTCTCTTGTCAACCTTACCAGCAGCTGCTTCCTTTTTAGGTTCTAATGAATCACGAAACCAATATAATTCATAAAACACAGAAAAGTCTGATAGGAATTAACAGGTACATAAAGTAGAGCTGAATTAACATACTTAGGTAACCCAAGAAGTATAAAACCACACACACACGTTTGTTACTACCTGTGTATAGGGCCTCACAAATTTTGCTACCTCGTTTCCTCCAAGTACTCACAATGTCCTTTTGGTTTTTAGACCATTGTGGTTATTTAAAAGTACCTTCAATACACTTAGTGCCTACTTTTTAGATATTAGGAAATACAGACATACCCACAGGAAAATCAAGTAGTTAGTCTATAGTTTAGCAGCATCCTTAGCCTCTACCCACTAGATGCCAGTAGTACATCCTCTCCCCCAAGCCATGACAATCAAAAATGTCTCTAGACACTACCCTTAGTTGAGAACCACTGGTCTACAGTATGGAACAGTACATCCAAACTTTTCCCCAAATATATACCATCAGTAAAAAAGTTTTGAGCATGCATCCCTATCTAGGTAAATTTATTTATAAATTGCATACATGAAGTGTTGTACTAAATAATATATTCATTATACCACACCAACTCTGTTGCTGTCGAGTTGATTCTGACACATAGTGACCCTACAGGACAGAGCAGAATCGCCACAGGATTTCCAAGGAGCAGCCGGTGGATTCAAACTGCCAACTTTAAACAGAATAAGATAAAAAGCACATAAAAAAGTACTACTGCTTTTATCCTGCACTCCAGTGGACTATTTGTGTACTTCCAGGGATATACAGCGCACACTTTCAAGACTACTGGTACAGTTTATAGTCACAGATTGGAGACTTGTTTCTTTAGACTAGGTTATTATTTACAGTGAGACTTTTAGACCACTGGGTTGTTTATGTCATACTAATGTCATTTATAAATTAAATATAATCACTCCCATCCACAATGTAAAAGAGAGATTATCAAACTGATATGCACTCAGCTGGTGACCACAGCTGATAAGCACTCAGCTGTGAACACACCCTGTGGCACTAACAGGTCTGGCGATCTGTAAAGAAAACCCAGTGGAGCAGTTCTACTCTGTAACACATGGGGTCTCCTAAGTCACAAATCAACCACAAAAACAAAATCAGCAATAATAAAACAGAGTTATGAACTTGATTAAAAAGTAAGAAGACTCTAAGGTTACCCAGGAAAACATATTAAACTCCTGCTAATGTTAAGAACTATGATGCTGAGACTAGTGACTCAGGATCAATTCTCTGGTTCACTTTGGTCTTTCCTTCTCTAATATCTGTTACTTGCACATATTCCCAAAAACCCAGTGCTGTCGAGTCAATTCTGACTCACAGCGACCCTATACGACAGAGTAGAACTGCCCCATAGAGCTTCCAAGGAGCGCCTGGTGGATTTGACTGCGAGGACGCCACCAGGGTTTCCTTGCACATATTAGTAATTCATAAAATGACACTTAGCTGTGTTTCTTCCAGTTCTACCACAAAGTCTCACAACCGTTATTTTCAAACCAATCCAAAGAATGGAGCAAAAAATTAGTTATTATATCCTCACATAACAATCATATTTTATTAAAAATATTTGTGGGATAAACCCACTGCCGTCCAGTTAATTTCGACTCATAGAGACCCTATAGGACAGAGTAGAACTGCCCCGTAGAGTTTCCAAGGAGAGCCTGGTGGATTCGAACTGCCGACCTTTTGGTTAGCATAGTGGGGATACATGCCTACAAACATAAGAACTATAATTATGGCTACTGCTGAAAGTCCCATATTTACACCATGATAAGGTATCCATGTAACAGTGGTTTTGGAGAATATTATGAGCTGTTGACTTGCAGTAACTCATGGCTGATAATGATCAGCTGATAGCTGCATAATCTTTCAGATTTTGTAAAAGTAACAAATCAACATTTGCAATGAACCACAATAATTAGTATGGCTACTTATCTTTATCTTGGCTACTCCTAATTACCATATGGGACTTTATTTTTATAACTGATGTCACTGAATGTGACTTCATATTAGGCAAACTCAGTAATTCCAACTCAATGTAAACTCAGTAAATAATTGAATCAAAAAAGAAGCATCAGAGGTATAACATTCAACAGCTTTTGACAAATAAAGTACTATTAATGATTCCTATAGTTCATAGTTCATAGGGGAAACCCCGGTGGCATAGTGGTTAAGTGCTACGGCTGCTAACCAAACGGTCGACAGTTCGAATCCGCCAGGTGCTCCTTGGAAACTCTATGGGGCGGTTCTACTCTGTCCTATAGGGTCACTATGAGTTGGAATCGACTCGATGGCAGTGCGGTTGTTTTTATAATTCATAGGAAACCCTGGTGGTGAAAGCAATTCCATTCACTTTACACTTAGGCTAATACATGATATTTTTAAATACTGAAAAGTGTAATTTACCTTGTGTATAATAAACCTTCCACCCCATAACTGCTTTTTTAATTAAACATGGAATCAGGACGTGTGTATTTTACTATTTCTAGGTTTTATTTGAAATACTGCTTGATAGAAAGTATTTTAAATAATATGCAAATTAAAGTTAATGGTAGATTTTAGATAATCAATATTGTGCTAAAAATAAAACTGTATTAATTCATATCATGCCATGACCAGCTGAATTTGCCCTCATGCTATAAACAGTGTAAAAACTAGGCAAATATATATATAAATGGCTTTTTTCAGATATTAGACAACACGGAAACACAAAACTGTAATCCCTAAGAGAAGGAAAACAAATTAGATAAACCTATAATCATCCCAGATTTTAAGCTAAAGGCATTTTCTGGACACTTGCACAAGGAGAAGGAATCCAGGCAGAGCACAATGATCTCACCAAATTTGAGGAGACAGAGTTCAAAGAGATGCAGAATGCTAAAATTTTCAGGGTAGAGTACCAGAAAAAAGGGAACTATACAGAAAAGGCAGATTTAGAAATATATATAGTTGGATATTAAGCTGCATGTGTATAGGATTAAACTCCATGACTACAGTAAAAAAAAATCTAGGGTGCTAAAAGCCGGAAACTTTGCAGAGCTAAGGGCTGGAAGACATTGGAGACATTTCAAGTCAGAGAGAAAGAGACTTGCTGAACACTCAGAGCATTCCTTAGAGAGCCCCCCAAAAGTTGCATCTTCGTCAGAGGAATAAATTAGCCCTAAAATGAATGTTACTTTAAACCTACCCTAATGAAGCTTAAATTCATGCTTTGAAAAAGAAAAGCTAATTCTCAAGCAAAATAAAACACAATCATAATTAAAAGACAACAAAAACCAATTAACAATGTAATATTCACAGCATTCGATACAAATTACTATTCATGTCAAGAAGTGCAAAATATGACCCATAACCAGCAGTAAAATCAGCCAGTAGGTACAGAACCAGAAATGACACAGATGATGAAAATAGCAGATAATAACTGGTAAACTAGTCAAAGATGTCCATTTTTCATTGAATAAAATAAGCCAAACACAAAAAGACAAGTATTGTATGAGCCTACTTATATAAAAAGACAAGAATAGGCAAATACGTAAACACCAAAGTTTATTACTGATTAACAGGGGCAAGAGGGAGGGTGAAAGGTGGAGTTATTGCTTATGCAGTACTATCAGTTTACAGTGATGGAAAAATCATATTGATTAAGGGTAAGCTTGCACAGCTGATTAATGTAATTGCTATATACAACTTGCACACAAAAGCTGACTTGGCAAAAGTTGTATGATGGAACATCCCAGTTAACTGGCCTAATGTCGTGCTTAGTCCCTCTTTTCTACTTCCTAGTTCACTGCATAGTGCCTGGGGTCTTAAAAGCTTAAAAGCGGTCATGCAAGGCACAACAATTGGTATCTATTTGGCTGTAGCAACAATGGAAGAAGGAGGGTCAGGAATAGGAGGAGAAAATGGAATGTGTAGGTAATTGCCTCCACAAACAACTGCCCCGTTGCCCTGAGACCAGAAAAACTGGATGGTGCCTGGCTACTACTACTAAACATTTTGATCAAAGAGTCCACAGAAGAATCCTGATCAAAAGAGGGGAAACGTGGGACAGAATTTCAAGTTCTCATGGAATCCAGATTTCTGGAGCCACGGACCGAGGCTGGATGAACCCCTGAAACTACTGCCCTGAAATAATCTTTAAACCTTAATCCAAAATGTTCCCTGACATCTTCTTAAAAGCAATCAATAGTTTACCTTAGCTAGTAAAGAATTCCTGTCTTGAGCACTGTCATGGATTGAACTGTGTCCTCCAAAAATACGTCACGACTTGGTTAGGCTATGATTCTCAGTATTGTGTGGTTGTCCTCCATTCTGTGATTGACATAATTTTCCTATATGTTATAAATCCTAATCTCTGCCTGTGGTCAACGAGGCAAGACTGGATTATGTTGAAGAGGATTAGGGTGGGATATAATACCCTTGCTCGGGTCACATTCCTGATCCAACAAAAAGTGAGTTTCCCTGGGGTGTGGCCTGCACCACCTTTTACTTTACAAGAGATAAAATGAAAGGGAAGCGGGGGGGCGGGGGGAGGGCAGGGGGGTGTACCTCATACCACCAAGAAAGCAACACCAGGAGCACAGAGTGTCCTTTGGACCTGAGGTTCCTGTGCAGAGAAGTTCCTCAACCAGGGTAAGACTGATGACAAGGACCTTCCTCCAGAGCCAACAGAGAAAGCCTTCCCCTGGAGATGACACCCTGAATTTGGACTTCTAACCTACCTGACTGTGAGAGAATAAACTGCTGTTTGTTGAAGCCATCCACTTCTGGTTTTTCTGTTATAGCAGCAGTAGACAACCAAGACAAGCATGATGCTCTTTCAAGATCTATCTATATGGTATCAAAGTAAATACAGCAACTCGAAAGATTACATAGGAAACTTAGGGGGTAGTGAGTTTATGTTAATGGGGGAGGAACAACTCAGAAAAGGACAGTGAGAATACTTGCACAACTGGAAGAATGCAATCATATCACTGAAATGTACATGTAGAAATTGTTGAATTATACTCTCAACAACAACAAAAATAAAATAAATTCTTTTTTAAAAAACTGATGCCCATTATAAAGAACCAGAAGAGCCATGTGGGACATACCAGCTAATTATCAATCCTGCTTATATGCCCATGAAAATTTTAAAATACAAAATCCCAGTAATGCTAAAAAAAAAAAAAAGTCAATTATTCCCAATTTCATCCACAGATTCAATTAATCCCAATGAAAACTCCAGTAAGTTATTTTGTGGATACTGACAAGCTAACTATAAAGTTTATATGAAAAGGTAGAAGACTTAAAATAACTAACACAATACTGAAGAAAAAGAACAAAGTTGTAGATCACACTACTAGATTTCAAGATTTACTATACCCACTGTCTTCCAAGTTGACTCTGACTCATGGTGATCCCATGTGCTACAGAGTAGAATTGCCCCACTAGATTTTCTTGGTTGTTTTAATTTTTACAGAAGCAGATCACCAGGCCTTTCTCCTGGAGTGCTGTTGGGTGGGTTCAAACCACCAACCTTTAGGTTAGTCATAGAGTGCAAACCATTTACATCACACCCAGACTTACTATAACCCAAGCCAAACCAGTTGCCATCAAGTGAATTCCAACTCATAGTGACCCTACAGGACAGAGCAGAACTGCCCCATAGGGTTTCCAAGGAGCACCTGGTAGATTTGAACTGCCTACCTTTTGGTTAGCAGCTGTAGCTCTTAAGCCACTGCACCACCAGGGCTCCAAACTTACTATAATGCCACAGTAATCACGATTTTGTGGTACTGGCAAAAGAACAGACACATTAATAGGATGAAACAGAAAGCCCAGGAATAGATCCACATAAATAGTCAGCTGATTTTTGACAAACGCAAAAAAGAAAACTCAGTGGAGAAAGGATAGTCTTGTCAAATATGGTGCGGGAAAATCGCAAGTCCATACGCGAAAAAAAAAAAAAAATGAACCTAGACACAGACCTAACATCTTTTACAAAAATTAACTCAAAATGGAATGTAGACCTAAAAGTAAAATGAAAAACTATAAAACTTCTACCAAAAAAAAAAGCTATTATTGGAGTTTGATGATAGATTTTTAGATACAACACCAAAAGCACTGTCTGTGAAAGAAAAAAGTTGATAAACAGGATTAAAATTAAAGATTGCACACAAAAGACAATGTTAAGAAAAAAAAAGACAAACCACAGACTGGAAGAAAAAAACTGCAAAACACCTATCTGATAAAGGACTTGTATCCAAAGTATACAATGAACCCTTAAAACTGAATATAATAAGAAACAAACACCCTATTTACGAAAGGGGCCAAAAGTCTAAACATTCACCTCACAAAAGAAGGCATAAATGGCAAATAAGCATATGAAGTGATGATCAACATCATTTGACAGTAGGGGAATGCAAATTAAAGAAATTAGATACCACTAGCTAAATCAAAAAAACTGACAATACCAATTGCTGGTGAAAATGTAGAGCAACACAAGCTTTCATCCATGTGGAACGCAAAATGGTATGGTAACTTTGTGGCAGTTTCTTACAAATCTAAACATAGTGTTACTATACAATCCAGTAATCAAGCTCCTAGGTGTTTCCTCAACTGATTTGAAAACTTATGTCTACACAACCCTGGTGGCGTAGTACTTAAGAGCTATGGCTGCTAACCAAAAGGTCAGCAGTTCAAATCCACCAGGTGTTCCTTGGAAACCCTATGGAGCAGTTCTACTCTGTCCTATAGCGTCGCTAGGAGTCAGAATTGACTCGACGGCAATGGGCTCTGGGTCAGTCAGAATTGACTCGACGGCAATGGGCTCTAGGTCTACACAAAAAAACATGCATACCAATATTTATATCAGCTTTATTCACAATCACCAAAAACTAGAAGCAACCAAGATGTCCTTCAATGGGTAAAGGGAATGAATTACACAAAGATATCTAAATGCAGTATCCAACATCTGCAAAGATATGGATGAATTTTAAATATATATTACTAAATGAAAGAAATATGTATGAAAAGTCTATGTACTCTGTGATTCCAATTATATGACATTCTGCAAAAAGCAAAACTACAGAGACGATAAACAGATCAGCAGTTGCAGGTGTTGAACAAGTGAAGCAATAGGGATTGTTTTTAGAAACTCTTCTTATGGTATCACATGGTGTATATATGGCACAGCATATAAACATTTGTCAAAACCTATAGAACCTTATGGTACAAAGAGTGAAACTTAAAATATGCAAATTAAAAAACAAATCATTTAGGAAGCTAGAGATTCTGGGATGGAATGCAGAATTTGATTTAAAAAAATCTAATAATATTAATAAATGTATGAAACAACCTCAGTGAGGGAGTGGGAGGAAAAGATGCTGACATAACTAACTTTGAAAATTAGTGACTTCTGTACAGCTAAATGCAAAAGAAACTGTAAATAAGCACTATGCTATAGTTGATAAAGGGGAGGCCAGAATAATCTATATAGTAATGGATTAGAGTTGGAAACATCAGTATGAACTCATTTAGTTTAATATAGAAATATTTACTGATATGCATATATACAGAGGTTAGCATATATACGCATTTCCTAGTTTTGTCAGCTGAGAGGGCCTAGAAGCAATGACACTCCAGTATAACCAAAAACATCTAGCACCCACATCTTGAATTCTAATATCATTCTCCAATAAAAGGAACCAAGGTCCCTAAGAGAAATGGCTGAACTAGGACTGGGACAAGAAATATACAAGATGAGCCAACTGAAAGCGCTCCCAATGGTCAAAGTTAGAACAATTTGAGCAATAAGATATACAAAGTAGTATTGGATTATAACCCAAAGATGACATGATATCCAAGACTCCATACTGATGTAAAATGGATGAAAAAGTAAATAAATGCAGAAGAATAGACAAATCCACTTTGCATAAGAATTCTAAATAATTTATGTAGATACTCCACCCTCAAGGAGGTGGAGCATAACTCTTCACTTCTTAAGGAACTCACAATAGATTCTACAGGCACTAATAAGATAAAGGAATATTATGATTAGTTATGTCAATAAGTGTGACAACTTAAAAGGAATGTATGTGTTTCTTATGTGATATAAAAACGGGGCAGAATTAAATTTCAGTGGCTTCTCTCTAATTTCAATTGATACTTTTGGTTGTGAACTATATTTTTTTTTTAATAAAGACACTTTTTCAGGGCTGTTTTAATATTTTCCTGCATGAACATTTTAGACACTACTACTTTGCAGAGCTAATTAAAAAGTGTGGTTAGCAGAAGAACTAGATGCTGCCCCGCTACAACCGATGACTGCCCTGACAGGGAACACAACACAAAACCCCTGAGGGAACAGGAGAGCAGTGGGATGCAGACCCCAAATTCTCAAAAGACCAGGCTTAATGGTCTGACTGAGACTAGACGAACCCCGGTAGTCATGGCCCCCAGACCTTCTGTTGGCCCAGGACAGGAACCATTCTCGAAGCCAACTCTTCAGACGTGGATTGGACTGGACAATGGGTTGGAGAGGGATGCTGGTGAGGAATGAGCTTTTCGGATCAGGCGGACACTTGAGACTATATTGGCATCTCCTCCCTGGAGGGGAGAGGAGAGGGTGGAAGGGGTAAGAAGCTGGCGAAATGGACATGAAAAAAGAAGGTGGAGGGAGAGAGCGGGCTAACTCATTAGGGAGAGAGTAACTGGCAGTGTGTAGCAAGGTGTATATGGGTTTTCATGTAAGAGACTGACTTGATTTGTAAACTTTCACTTAAAGCACTATAAAAATTATTTTTAAAAAAAGTGTGGTTAGGGTAGCAGTGGTGCCTTTTTCCTCTTCTTCCAATATCATTTTTTTGTTCCATATAATTTTGCAAGAGTGGGAAAGGGAAAGACTTTTTTCTAAAATGAATAATGTATTTTCTTGGGTGTATGTTCCTGCTACTTGGCTCAACTTTGACTTTATATGCCTAATGAAAGAAGCTACACACCACTAACACAACTCAAAACATTTTAGTAAAATACATGGCTTTGATGTGATTGGTTGTAAACATACAGAAAATCTTTTTATCTGGTACCTTATACATCTCAAACCATATATAATAGGATTTTACTGCAGATCAAACAGGTGAATATTTCATAATACAACTCTGAAAATTTCAGGGGAATGGTTCTGCATTCTAGATGTGCTCTAAAACTATGTTTCTCTTTCCTTGTCATTTATAAAAACAAACAGTTTTGTAAATGATGCCTGTTGGACAGCATATTTGGTTTTCCCATTACGCCCCAGAAAACTAGGGTTATTTTCTGTGTCATATGAATAAGAGATTGTTATTTCCTACTTACTGTGTTTTACGTATGAAATAAGTGACATTCTCTATTTTGCTGACTGTTTTTGTATGCAGTGATGTGGTCATTGGTTGAAATCGGAGTGAATAAGCCTTACAAGAATAGATAATGAGTTGCAGGAAGGCAGTCATCTGAACACAACTGCCCTTACTATGTAGTAGCTATTATTAGTATATGCCGTGTGTCCTCTTTACAGTGACAAAATACAATAGATTGTTGCCTATTTTGATAAAACTCGAGTTATCACTTCAATAGGACTTTTGTTTTTCTTCCCCTACCCCCAGCATTTTTTGAATCAATTGATCTCAATTTTCAATCTTAAAGCTCCTTCCTCCCTCCTTTCCCCACTTCCCCTCCTCTCCCTCTCCTTCTCTTCCCCTCTTCCCGTTCTTTAAACTATGATTAATATTATATGATTTGATATTATATGGTTACAGACTCTCATGAGTTGGTAATGACTGCCTGAAGCATATGTTAAGAAGGATCCTGAGGCTGCGTCTAAACTCAGGGGAAAAGAGAACTGAGAGATGAATGAGTGTCTGCCAAAGATGCAGAAGCTAAGGGAGTGGCGGCACCTATGTAATGTATATGACCACCTAGTTAAATGACATATATTTATTTTATTTATGAGAGAATTAAACACTTAAAAGTATTTTTGAACCACGTTAAAATTTGTTCATCCTAGTGTATAACTGGCCTAAATGCAAGTAGTGGAAAATGCACAGACAAGTGTTAAGAGGCTTTGGTAACCTATATTAATAGTTGTCTACACAGGGTAAAAAAAAATGGATTAGGCAAAGAGATCTCAGCTACACAACTAGCTCTGACAAAAGTTTTTTGACCCTGGCCACTTTTTAGACACTGAATATTTTATACCCTAAAAATACCACCTCACTTTTTATGCCATATGGTGATTGACAAGTTTTGACACAGCAAGTTTTTCAAACATTTGAACCAAGTAGAAACATTATAAAATATAAAAAGCTATCAGTGGTTAAGAGCTACTGTGAGCTACGGCTGCTAACCAAAAGGTCAGCACTTCGAATTTACCAACCACTCCTTGGAAACCCTATAGAACAGGTCTACTCTGTCCTACAGCATCACTATGAGCCAGAATCCATTTCAGTGGCAACAGGTTTGGGTTATCACTATTAATATTGTTGTTTGAAAATAAGTCCAGAAATGACAGCACATACCTTCTCCTCATCTAAGAAAAGCATTAACTGAGCCATAAATGACTTTCTAATAAAAATCAGATGGTGTAAAATAAGAAGAATGACCTAGCAAAATAAATAGCATTAGTATAAGTAAATAACTTAATTACCATTAAATAATTATAGCTATTTTTTAGTATTTATGCATAATATATTGCCAAGGAATACCAATGTTTAAAATAAATATAATTCACTGGTGAAAAAAGGGCATAATTATACACACACATTCACACACAAATGTGACTGTGTACAGACAGCATATTTCTAAATGAATACTGCAGAAATAGTAGTTGGCTCTGGGAGAGTGGCCTGGGAGACTGCGGGGAATAGGATGCGGTGGACTTCTCTTTCACCATAAAACCTTGTGGGTATTACAACATTCTCCATAAATAACTTTTCCCAAGAAAGTTAATATACAATTTTTCTAAATTAAATTAATGATTTAATGAGTGCCATAACTAAACCAGAAGGAGAAAATACATGGTAAAATCAAGGGAGTGAAAGGGACCTAAGATCAATCTCTCCCATTTTATTAATGAGAAAACTGAAGCAACAATTAAGACAATTTTGTTATCCCAAACTCATATCGGCCACATTAGCTCTAAAATCCAGAACCTTCTTATTCCCAAAAATGTGCCATGTACTATATGATTTTCACTATCTCATCTTAGTTATAGAAGTGTCAAAAGCAAAAGCTCCACAGAACACTAAACCTACTTTAAAAGCTTCTTGTGATTCTACATAAGCAATATAGAACAATCAGTATTTGACAATAATTTCTACTGATTGGAGAATACACAGCTCAGAAGCTGAAATCTGGCGAGGATGATTATTTTTTAAAGCAAGTTCAGGAAGGAGCTGGATTTAGCTCACGGAGGAACTAGCTACTGCCTGCAATTGTCCTTGGACTGTAAACGCCAAAGTCAAAGGGTTCATGCATGAACTCTTTACATTGTTTAAATCTAGAGACAGAAGCAGGAAATTAATCAGCCTCTCATTTATTATCTGTTTAGTTTAGGCTTTCTTGACAGGCCTAATTATAATTCATCTCCAACACAATCTAATCCTTTAGGGAATTTGGTCTAAAAACCATTTAACTTCATCGAACCGGTAGAACTCATTTTATCTTAGGTGTTACCCTGACAGAAAGCCCCTTACCTCTTCTTTTTCTTTCCTTGCTTTGAAGCATATGTTAGGGCATCATTTAGATTATATGTGTTAGAAAGGGCTCCCTTTAGTTTCAGTAAAACTTGAAGAAAGCTTTTAAGATTTCCGACTTAATTAATACAATGGTAATTAATCTTAGACAGAAAATAAAAGGGAAATATGAAGAACACCAAAAAAAGAACCCTGAAGCAGCTCCCAAAGAGGATACAGAAAGATATAGATAGATGAGGGATATAGATATTCTAAAAAGCCTATTATGACAAGATACCGTACGACCTAAATTAAGCATTTAGAGAGAGGTTAAGAATATTGCTGACATTTCCCAAGAGAAAAAATTATATGCTAATACTTTTTCATATCACACTAAATTATTAAAGAATAAAGATTCTTTTTGAAAACTTCTTGGACGGGAAGTGGGGCCAAGATGGTGGAGTAGTCAGATGCTTCCAGGGGTCCCTCTTACAAAACAGACCTGAAAAAAATAAGTGAATCGATTATATATATGACAAGCTAGGAACCCCAAGCATCAAAGACAAAGTTAAGAAATCGAACTGAGTGACAGGGGGAGGAAGAGACAGTGCAGAAGCAGTGAGGAGATGCCAACTCCACAGCAGCACCTCAGCCCCTATTCCCCTGCGCGGGGCTGGTAGTAGCATTCGGGGATGCAGCTGCTTCAGCGTAAGAAGGCAAGCGAAGTGGCGTGCCCCTGACCCCCTGGTGTGACTGCGGTGACACTGGCAGTGGCGTTTAGGACGTGGGTGCTTCCATGAAAGAAGGCAAGTGAGGTGCCGCAGCCCTGAACCCCTGGCGAGACCGCTGCAGGGACAAGTCAGTGCACACAACCTACATACAGCTCCAGAATCTGAGATAAAACAATGCTCTCGGCACAAGATAACTTTGTCGAATTTACCGAGCAGACCTAATAGCTCCTCCTTTTGAAAGAACTCTTACCTATCTATCTAATCCCTCCTCTCTCTGCCCCAACCAGCCTCATTAACAGTTGATTTCCCTGAGCCTGAGATAGGTCCTACTGCGCTCCCTGAGCAATTCTCCTGGCCTTGGAGAAGGAAGAAATTAACAAAAGGGGGAAAAAATTACTCTGTCGACTCCCCAAATCTGGAAACTCAGAGCAGAAGTAGCTACAGTCCAGACACAAGTGGTCCACAGACTTTGTCTTTTAACCATGCATAGATCCAGGTGACCCCATTACAGTAGACAAGATCTGGCTGTTATACTGCAAGGGCGAATCCGAGGTCTGACTGTAACTGTTTCAGCTGTGTGATTGAGAGGCAGGTTTCTGACATTTGATACCATTCTGCCAATTAAACAGAGCCCTCACCTACACACAGCAGGGGCCTGAGGACTAGAGGCTCCACCCACGATACCTAGCCAACCACGACAGCTGTCCAAGGATAAGTGAAGCCTACCGGTCCTTACAGTTAAAAGCACTGGATGCCTATGGTACGGCTGCAGAGCCCACACATGAGAGCACTCTAAAGAATAGGGACATGCCTTCCTCACAGACATTTGGGGGAAGGTTGTCAGCCCCCTGCCTTCTTCAGAGTGTGACACCCTGCTGCTGCCAGAAAGCTGTGCATAAGCCAATCACCACTGCTCCTCTAAGATCATAGGTGAGAGCCTGCACCACACACTAGGTGACCGACTACCAGGACACCTCATCTGAACCTATACAAGAATAGTGAATAGATTCCTAGGCTCATATACCTGGTAACAGCTCTAGCCCTCTGGTAACAGGACATCAGTGCTTCAAAGGCTTCAATAATCAGCTTACTCTAGCAGCCTACTTGGGTATATCAAAACAGAACAAAGCAAGAAGCTAGAACACGGTGAGTAAACATAAAATAAACTAATGCAATAACTTATAGATGGCTCAGAGAAAACAATGTCAAATCACATAAAGAAGCAGACCATGATTGCTTCAACAAACCCCCAGAACAAAGAATCAAGGATGGTCCCAGGTGAAGATGTATTTCTGGAATCACCAGATGTAGAATACAAAAGATAAATATACAGAAATCTTCAAGACACCAGGAAGGAGATCAGGCAAATTGCAGAACAAGCCAAGGAGCACAAAGATAAAGCAGTCAAGGGTATTAAGAAGATTATTCAAGAATAGAATGAAAAATTTAATAGGGTGCAAGAATCCATAGAGAGAAAGCAATCAGAAACTCACAAGATTAACGATAAAATTTCAGAATTAGACAACTCAGTAGAAAGTCAGAGGAGCAGAACTGAGGAGATGGAAGTCAGAATTAGCAAGATTGAAGACAAAACACTTGGCAACAATATAAAAAAATATATACTTGAGGAAAAATCAGATAAAAGAATGTTAAAAAATGAAGAAACTCTAAGAATCATGTGGGACTCTATCAAGAGAAATAACCTACAAGTGATTGGAGTACCAGAACAGAGAGGGAGAACAGAAAACACAGAGAGAATTGTTGAAGATTTTTTGGCAGAAAGCTTCCCTGACAACGTGAAAGATGAAAGGATATCTATGCAAGATGGTCACTGAACCCCATGCAAGGCATATCCCAAAAGAAAGTCACCAAGGCATATTATAATCACACTTGCCAAAACCAAAGACAAAAAATTTTAAAGAGCAGCCAGGAATAAGTGATATGTCACCTACAAAGGAGAATCATTAAGAATAAACTCAGAATACTCAGCAGAAACTATGCAGGCAAGAAGGCAATGGGATGACATAAAGCATTGAGGGAGAAAGACTGCCAGCCAAAAATCATATATCCAGCAAAACTGTCTCTCAAATACTAAGGCAAAATTAGGACATTTCCAGATAAACAGAAGCTTAGGGAATTTGCAAAAACTAAACCAAAACTACAAGAAATACTACAGAGAATTCTCTGGTTAGAAAATCAATAATTTCAGATATCAGTCCAACACTAGAACACAGGACACAGCAACCAGATATCAACCCAGATGGCAAAATCACAAAAATAATCAAGATAAAAAAACGCTCAAAACAGGGAATCGGCGATGTCATTATGTAAAAGATGATAACATTAAGTCAATAAAGAGGGACTAAATAAGGTAGTAATGGATCTTCAATATGGAGAGGAAATCAAGGCGATATAGGGAGATACAAGTTAGGTTTAACCTTAAAAGAACAGGGGTAAATATTAAGGTACCCACGAATAAGACTAACAATCCTATATATCAAAATAAAATACAAGAAAAACATAAACACTCAGAAGAAACAATATCAACAATAATGAAAAAGAGGAACACAATTTACTAAGAAAAACTACTCAGCACAGAAAAATAAGTGGAAAAATGAAATCATCAACAACATACACAAAAAAAAGACATCAAAATGATAGCACTAAACTCATACCTATCTATTATCACACTAAATGTAAACAGACTAAATCTACCAATAAAGAGACAGTTGCAGAATGGATTAAAAAAAACATGAACCATCTATATGCTGCCTGCAAGAGACGCACCTTAGAATTAAAGACACAAACAAAAACGCAAAACATGGAAAAAAACATATCAGGCAAACAACAAGCAAAAAAGAGGAGGTGTGGCTATACTCATTTCCGACAAAACAGACTTCAAAATTAAACCTACCACACAGGATAAGGAAGGACACTATATAATAACTAAAGGGACAATAAACCAGGAGGACATTACCATATTAAATCTTTATGCATCCAATGACAGGGCTTCAATATACATAAAATACGTACATATTGTGGGCAGCTCCACAATAATAGTAGAAGACTTCAACACACCACTTTCAGTGAAGGACAGAACATGCAGAAAGCAGCACAATAAAGACACAGAAGAGCTAATGCCACAATCAACCAACTTGACCTCATAAACATATACAGAACACTCCACCCAACAGCATCCAAGTATACTTTCTTTTCCAACACACAAGGAACACTCTCTAGGATAGACCACATATTAGGCCATAAAGCAAGCCTAAAAAGAATCCAAAACATTGAAATATTACAAAGCATCTTCTCTGACCACAAAACCATAAAACTAGAAGTCAGTAACAGAAAAATCAGTGAAAAGAAATCAAACACATGGGAACTGAACAACAATTTGCTCAGAAACAATTGGATTATAGAACAAATTAAGGACAGAATAAAGAAACTCAAAGAATCTAACGAGAATGAAAACACTTCCTTTTAGAACCTTTGAGACACAGCTAAAGCAGTGCTCACAGGTCGATTTATATGAAAAAATGCACACATACAAAAAGAAGAAAGGGCTGAAATCAAAGAATTATCCCTACAACTTGAACAAATACAGAGCAACAAAAGAAAACCCCAGGCACCAGAAGAAAGCAAATAATAAAAACTAGAGCAGAATTAAATGAAATAGAGAACAGAAAAACAATTGAGTTAACAAGACCAAAAGCTGATTCTTTGAAAAAAATTAACAAAATTGATAAACCACTGGCCAAACTGACAAAACGAAAACAGGAGATGGAGCAAATAACACAAATAAGAAATGAGATGGGCAAAATCACAACAGACCCAACTGAAATTAAAAGAATCATAACAGAAAATTATGAAAAACGGTACTCTAACAAATTTGAAAACCTTGAGGAAATGGACAAATTTCTAGAAACACATTACGTACCTAAACTAACACAAAGAGACAGAACAACTAAACAAATCCATAACAAAAGAAGAGATTGAAAAAGTAATTTAAAAAACTCCCAACGAAGAAGAGCTCTGGCCCTGATGGCTTCACTGGAGAATTCTACGAAACTTTCAGAGAAGAGTTAACACCACTACTACTAAAGGTATTTCAGAGCATAGAAAAGGATGGAATGCTCCCAAACTCATTCTATGAAGCCAGCATATCCCTGACACCAAAAGCAGGTAAAGACACCACAAAAAAAGAAAATTACAGACCAATATCCCTCATGAACTTAGATGCAAAAATCCTCAACAAAATTCTAGCCAATAGAATTCAACAACATATCAAAAAAATAATTCACCATGACCAAGTGGGATTCATACCAGGTATGCAGGGATGGTTCAACATTAGAAAAACAATCAACGTAATCCATCATATAAATAAAAGACAAGAAACACATGATCTTATCAATTGATGCAGAAAAGGCATTTGACAAAGTCCAACACCCATTCATCATAAAAAAAAAAAAAACTCCCAGCAAAATAGGAATAGAAGGAAAATTCCTAAACATTATAAAGGGCATTTATATAAAGCCAGCAGCCAACATCATCCTAAAAGGGGAGAATCTGAAAGCATTCCCCTTGAGAACAGGAATCAGACAAGCAAGCCCTTTATCACCACTCTTATTCAACATTGTGCTGTAGGTCCTAGCCACGGCAATTACGCTAGATAAAGAAATAAAGGGCAAACAAATTGGCAAAGAAGAAGTAAGAGTATCTCTGTTTGCAGATGACATGATCTTATACACAGAAAAACCTAAAGAATCCTCAAGAAAGCTGCAGAAACTAATAGAAGAGTTTAACAGGGAATCAGGATACAAGATAAACATACAGAAATCAGTTGGATTCCTCTACACCAACAAAGAGTATGTCCAAGAGGGAATCACTAAATCAATACCATTTATAATAGCCCCAAGAAGATAAAATACTTAAGAAAAAATCTAACCAGAGATGTAAAAGACCTATACAAAGAAAAAGAAAAGACACTAAGAAACCAAACAAGACCTACTTAAGTGGAAAAACATACCTTGCTCGTGGATAGGAAGACTCAACGTCATAAAAATCTCTATTCTACCCAAAGCAATCTATAGACACAATGCAATTCCAATCCAAATACCAGTGACATTTTTTAATGAGATGGAGAAACAAATCACCAACTTCATATGGAAGGGAAAGAGGCCCGGGACAAGTAAAGCATTACTGAAAATGAAGAACAAAGTGGGAGACCTCACTCTACCTGATTTTAGAACCTATTATACAGCCACAGTAGTCAAAACAGCCTGGTACTGGTACAATAACAGATATATTGACCAATGGAATAGAATTGAGAATCCAGACATAAATCCACCTACATATGGACAGCTGATATTTGACAAAGGCCCAAAGTCTGTTAAACGGGGAAAAGACAGCCTTTTTAACAAATGGTGCTGGCATAACTGGATGTCCATCTGCAAAAAAATGAAGCAAGACCCAAACCTCATGCCATGCACAAAAACCAACTCGAAATGGATCAAAGACCTAAATATAAAATCTAAAACAATAAAGATCATCAAAGAAAAAATAGGGATGTTAAAAGCCCTAATACATGGCATAAACATATACAAAACATTACTAACAATGTACAAACACCAGAAGAGAAATTACATAACTGGGAGCTCCTAAAAGTCAAACACCTATCCTCATCCAAAGACTTCACCAAAAGAGTAAAAAGATTACCTACAGACTGGGAAAAAGTTTTTAGCTATGACATTTCTGATCAGTGTCCGATCTCTAAAATCTACAAGATACTGTAAAAACTCAGCAACAAAAAGACAAATAACCCAATCAAAAAATGGGCAAAGGATATGAACAGGCACTTTACCAAAGAAGACATTCAGGCCACTAAAAGATACATGAGGAAATGCTCACTATCATTAGCTATTATAAAAAAAAATAAACGCTATCAAGAAACGCAAATCAAAACTACAATGAGATTCCATCTCACCCCAACAAGGCTGGCATTAATCCAAAAAACACAAAATAATAAATGCTGGAGGGGTTGTGGAGAGACTGTAATACTTATACACTGCTGGTGGGAATGTCAAATGGTACAGCCACTTTGGAAATCAATTTGGGGCTTCCTTAAAACGCTAGAAATAGAATTACCATATGACCAAGCAATTCCACTCCTTCGAATATACCCTAAAGAAATAAGAGCCTTTACACGAACAGATATATGCACACCCATGTTCACTGCTGCACTGTTTACAATAGCAAAAAGATGGAAGCAACCAAGGTGCCCATCAATGGATGAATGGATAAATTATGGTATATTCACACAATGGAATACTGTGCAACAAGAACAACGATGAATCTATGATACATTTCATAACATGGAGGAACCTGGAAGGCATTACACTAAGTGAAATTAGTCAACTGCAAAAGGACAAGTATTGTATGAGACTACTGTTATAAGAATTTTACATAAAGTTTAAATACAGAAGAAAGTATTCTTTGATGGTTATGAGGGTGGGGGGAGGGGGATATTCACTAACTAGCTAATGGACAAAAAATTTTTTTAGATGAAGGGAAGGGCAACACATAACACAGGGATAGTCAATACAACTGGACTAAACCAAAAGCAGTTTCCTGAATATAACCAAAAGCTTCGAAGGCCAAAGTAGCAGAGACTTGGGGTGTGGGGACCATGGTTTCAGGGGACATCTAGGTCAACTGGCATAATAAAATGTATTAAGAAAACAATCTGCATTCCAATTTGGTGAGAGGCATCTGGGGTTTTAAACACTAGCAAGCGGCCATCTAAGATGCATCAATTGGTCTCAACTCACCTGGAGCAAAGGAGAATAAAGAACACCAAAAACAAAAGGAAAATATGAGCCCAAGAGACAGAAATGGCCACATTAACCAGAGGCTCCATCAGCCTGAGACCAGGAGAACTGGATGATGCCTGGCTACCACCGATCACTGCCCTGATAGGCAACACAACAGAGAATCCCTGATTGAACAGGAGAACAGTGGGATACAAATCTTAAATTCTCATAAAAAGACAAAGCATAATGGTCTGACACCAGAGGGACCCTGATGGTCACGGTCCCCAGAACCTGTGATAGCCCAAGACTGGAACCATTCCTGAAACCAACTCTACTGACAGGGATTGGCCTGGAGTATAAAAGATAGACAAGGATGCTGGTGAGAAGTGAACTTCATGGCTCGAGTAGATACATGAGACTATGTGAGTGATTCCTGTCTGATGGTGAGATGAGAAGGAAGAGGAGGACAGGAGCTGTTTGAATGGACACAGGGAATACAGGGTGGAGAGGAGAAATGTGCTGTCTCATTAAGTGGAGAGTAGCTGGGAGTGCAGGGCAGGGTGTGTATGGCTTTTTGTATGAGAGACTGACTTGATTTGCAAACTTTCACCTAAAGCACAATAAATTATTTTTTAAAAATTCTTGGAATAAGTAATAAGCAAAAGGAAGAGCTACAACAACTAATTAAATATTTTAATATCACACATATGAGGCTAATTGGGGGTTATTAAAGACAAGTCTTTCATTCTTTTATAAAACATTACACTTGATTACAATTTAAAATACTTCATTTCTTTAAAACGCTTGTTTTTCATAACTGATATTCTGGAAAGCTTTTTTACCCAGTGATTAAAATTCTTCTCCTGGAATGTGTGGAATAAAGATTCAATAACAATATGTTAGGTTTTCTTCTCAGTTTTAATGCCATGGTTTCAAGAGTTCTAAATTTTCAAAAGTGAATTTTCTCATTTTCAGGGTTTTAAGCCCTACTGCTTCTGGTCAACAAGGGAAAATATACTGGTAAAGGTAAGACTCTTCTAATCTCAGTCAACCTCAAGGAGTGTCACTGTGCTCCAAGGTACACAGAAAGAGAAATGACTTTTTTCATACTTTTTAGACTTCCTCATGACCTCATGGACTTCTTTACAGCTCTAATGAAAACTATGAACCATATCTGCAAAGAAAACACACCTTAGAACTTTCACACAAAGTTGTGCAATTTCCAGGAGAACACAAATCCCAGATTAGGATCCTTGCTCTAAAAAAAAGAATGACGTATTTATATACTTCCTACCAAGGTAAATGCTATACTTAGATGTATGCTACACTGTGGCAGCCTTTTACGATTGACTTATTATATGTGTCCTACGGTAAAGACCGGAAACCCTGGTGGCGTAGCAGCTAAGTGCTATGGCTGCTAACCAAATGGTCGGCAGTTCAACTCCGCCAGGCGCTCCTCGGAAACCCTGTGGGGCGTTGCATAGAGTCGCTTATGAGTCGGAAACGACTCGATAGCACTATTTTTTTTTTACGGGAAAGACCATTACTTTGGAAACATGAATACTAAGAATGCTGTGCAAAGGCATTATTGAAGGTATAAGGGAACGTTAAAACTGTTTTCCCATTGGCCATTCCTCTAAGGCACTAGTTCCAAATGGGGCTGTGCACCCCTAGGAGGTACCTTTGGGATCCGTAGGGGTGTTTCTGGTTACCACTGTAACTGGAAGTTGCGACTTAGGTTTATGAGGAGCCCTGGTGGCACAGCGGTTAACTGCTGCACTGCTAACCCAAAGGTCAGCAGTTTGAATCCACAGCTGCTCCCTGGAAACCCTATGGAGCAGTTCTAGTCTGTCCTTTACGGTCATTGTTAGTAGGAATCGATGCGGTGAGTTGTGTGTGTGTGTGTGTGTGTGGTTTTTCTGGTGGCGCAGTAGTTAAGCGCTCGACTGCTAACCAAAAGGTCAGTGGTTCCAACTCACCAGCCACTTGGCAGGACAAAGATGCAGCAGTCTGCTTCCGTAAAGACTCACCGCTTTGGAAACCCTATGGGCCAGTTCTTTATGTCCTGCAGGGTTGCTATCAGTTGTAACCGATTAGGGGACAAACGGTTGGTATTGAGGTTTATTGTCTTCTCCTTCCCCCAGCCCCAGGAAGAAGAGAAAGAGACGCTGTTTGACATCTTGGATGCATGGATATCCTCACACAGTGAAGAAGGTACTACCAGACATTCACATAAGGGAAAACCTGCTTGTAATTATCAAAGTCCAAAACTTAAATCTGTACTACACATAAACATAAGGCGTTTTTGTATAATTTTAATATAAACTGAATTTTCTAGGGATGCGATTACTATGTAAAAAGATGAAGACTGTACTTTGTTTATATCTTTACCAAAGTTGTTCACTGGAAAATCATGTCACCAATAGCAACACTACTTATAGTCTTTGAGCTGCCAAAAAAAAGTACACCTTTATCAATCTGCATTTGGAAATGCTGCAGTTATGGTGATTTTATAGATAAGTACAAGTATCTGACTTCATTGTGTCTTCTAGTATAGTCATGCTTGAACACTTATATACTGAAATACATAATACTTTATTATAAATTACTCTCATTATTTCTCATTTATATTAGAGTATTATAATTATTTTAAATTTATGTTGAAGTAGTGTACTCTGTATATGAACTTCACTTCAGGATAGGGTGAAGACGGCATCACAAAATATTTGCTATAAAATGTGGGCAGTGAATCAGACTGGTTGAGAACCACTGCTCTAGGGATAACAATGTTAAATTTAACTGGAAAACCTGTCAAATTTCTTTACAAATACAATTCAATATTGTTAAATGGTAGTTTGTGAGGTTCATGTGTTGGGTGTTTTTATCTTCTCACGCCAGAGGTAGGTGTTATAGCCAGGTTCTCTCTACTCAGACCAACACCATTTCTACAAGTTATCTCAGCCACAGTCAGAAGAGGTCTTTTCCCTGACCTTAGAGCCCATGTGTAGGTATAAATGATTTTGTGAAACTGGATGGAGAAAAGTAGATAGATGGAGTAAAGGACTTCCACATTCATGAAAAAGACCTCTCTTTCATCTATCAATTTTTCATTGACAACCTTTCCAAATAGGAAAATTGTTTCTAATAATTGTTTCTAACTTAGGCCTTGCCCAGAGTTCAGGTTTGACAAGAACTGCCATGAATGAATAGAAAGAAGAAGGGAAGGAGGGAGAAAAGAAAAAAAAGGAAAGGGAAAAGAGAAAAGTCTTTCAGGCTGGTAAGGTAATATATGATATGGAAAATTAAAAAAAGCTATCCAGGAACATATCAAATTTACGTATCTATGAACGTCTTACAAACAGTAACAACAATCTGTTGCCGTTGAGTCAATTCCAACTCACAGCAACCTGAAAGGACAGAGTAGAACTGCCCCATAGGGTTTCAAAGGAGTGGCTGGTAGATTTGAACTACTTATCTTTTGGTTAGCAACCAAGCTCTTAACCACTGTACCACCAGGGTGCCCATAAACTTCTTAGTGGTTCAAAAAAAATTAGGCATAATAGTAATTTTAGAAAGCCTTGAACAGTAGAACCAAGTAAGAAGGCAAATTTAAGGACATCGTTACTCATGGTATGGCCCCCATAAAAGACTTAAAAACAGAGAGTAATTAACACTTTAACTTCAGTCTTATAACAAACCCAACCCATTGCCATCAAGTGGACTCTGACTCATAGCAAACTTATAGGGCAGGGCAGAACTGCCCCATACAGTTTCCAAGGCTATAATCTTTACAGAAGCAGACTGCAACATCTTTCTGCAGGCGAGCAGCTGGTGGGTTCAAACTGCTGACCTTTCGGTTAGCAGCCAAGCACTTTAACCACTGTGCCACCAGGGCGTCTTAGTCTTTTAACAACCTCCTCAAATTTCCCCCTTAGGCCTAAATTCATAAATCCTCTCCAAATGGATTATTTGACTAAAATAGCTTATGTTTTAAGTAAAACAGCTTATGTTTTCATTAAAATAGCTTATATTATCTACTGGGTGAAGAACTTTTGCTTTAAACTGTTCACATCCTATTATCTCTAGTAGGTTTTGATCCACACCACCCTGTTCACCCCAGCACCACAAGTACAGTATTGTCTGAAAGGACTCATAGTATGATTTACCCCGTTTCTAAAATGGCAATCCTTTTTTCCCCTCAAAACTACTAACTGTTGAGGCTACAAGTCTGAATTTCCCAAACCAGCATTTTAGGCAAGCTACTCAAGTGTCAATTATTATTTTCATTCTTCTGTAGAGAAAGCTGATCAAAATAACATGAGAGTTTGCAGGTTTTATTAACGTTTCCTTAGTCATCACTGTGTGGACAGGCTAAGCTGCCAGAGGTCCATAGCATGTCAATGCTTCTCAAAAGAAAACCAGTACCACTGTAAGAGTCAGAGTGAACAGAAACAATCTGCTGATAGATCAGACTATTTTAAGCAAGAATAACAATGTTATGCATTGTTATTTAGATGGTGACGCATACGTATATTATGTGAATAAAACATACTTCACGCTCTCAGAAACAATTTGCGATGGAGTGGTATATAAATTTACTGGCTACTGATTGATAATTTATTGATTATTAATTCAGTAAGGACATGCAGACATACAAATTTATGTTGAAAGAGAGTAAGTGTTGAGAAGTTTAGCCAAAAGGAATGTATTGCCCTTATTCAAACTGGTTGAGGCAAAGCTTCATAGAAAAAAAGAAATGAAGAAATAGAATGATGAACTGACAGCTCAAACCGACAAAACTAAAAAAGAACTGATATATTTAAACAAAAAAATACCCAGGCTATGTATACGCATGTGTGTATGTGTGTGCATATGTGTATGTGCTTAATTGTAAGCATATGCTAATGCATGAATGTTTAACATTTAAAACCCAGGGACTCGCAAAAGGGCCAAAGATAGATCAGAATTCCTGGATAAATAAGATATATAAATTACAACTAACGTCACAAAACAATTTGTATATAAAATCTTTCAGTGAAAAACTAATTTGTGCTGTAAACTTTCACCTAAAACACAATAAAAAATTTTTAAAAAGATATATGAAAACAGCATGAAATATGAATGAATAGTATGTCCTTCACAGAAAAAAAGCAAACAAAATCAGCTTAAGAAGAGACATAGAAAGACCAACTCTAAGAAAAAGAACCACCCAAGAACTTCCCTTTGAAAAGTATGTTGTAAAACGAGAGATATGTTTTAAATAGTTGCACATATGAATATTAAAAATATTTTAATCCTCCTTGAAACTGTGCTTCTAATTAGAGATTCTCTTTTCTGAATTATATATTTTATTACAATGGAAGAATTAACTATGACTTAATTCTTCCCACAATAGCAGCTGTTAGATTTAACTTAGGAGCTTCCTCTTTTATGCTCCTACCAAAGCATGTGTACACCGTGTCTTTACAAAGGGAAAGATCACAGAATTTCTCTCTCTCAATTTACTGTATCTTTTTCTGTGTTAAAATAGGGAAAGGAAATCCTTTAATGTACTTCATAAATGCTTAATACTCCAGTCAAATTTTATTTCCTCTAAACTGAAGATCAAAAACCCACTTTCAAATGTCTTGGAATCTTTCTTAGCAACCAAATAATACAGAGTATTGCCTATTTTCAATTTATACTACTCAGAAATGAGCAACATCTTAAAACAGAAAAAATAAGTCTGAAATAAATAGGGGTAGGGAGGATGGGAAAGGACACAGTCACAAAGTTAAGGATTTTCAGAGTAGAAATAAATGTATTCATAATCACTTGGCCAAACTGCTCATCTATTTTAAAACTTCCATTCTTCCATGACGTGCGTTTCTTTAAAATATAAAGTGGAATGTTAAGAAGGGAGCCCTCTGGCAAGCATATAAACACCCTAGTAATTTTTGTAAGTTCCTTTTGGTAATGCTCACCCATTTTAAAACTGTACTTTCCCATAATTAAATACTTTAGCTTTCATTTTAAAGGCTGTAAGTACTGCAACTGCTCTCTACATTCAGACCTCAGCATGGGGTGCATACTCTAAAGAGCTAATTTCAATGATAGTAGAATGGTTGGTAAACAATGGTCGGTAACAAACTTGAGAACTGTGGAGAAGACTCTTCAATTATAGGTGTGACACAAGCACAAACCATAAGACTTCTGCACACAACTTGACTTGTGCCTTCTATAAGAGTATAAAAAAAACACATATGCTCTCTTGGACTTACTTAATACTTAGCATCCTCACTATGTACCCAAAAAATGAGGCAGTTAACGTCGACTGTAATGATTAAAAAGAACATCTTTCAAAAAACGAATTCATTCAAATGCAGGAGCCCACTGAAGAGACAACCAAGCTCTTATCTAAAAGGCAGACAAAAATAAATGAACACCTCACCAAAATAAAATCTTCCAGTAAGAACTGTCACCAAGGATCCCTTGGGGTTTTTCTAAACTATGTGAATAAAACCTGTTAAAACCTGTCAATCACAGAGGAAAGAGAAAGCAACCATCATAGTTAAGTAAGAATTGGAGACAGTTAAACACAAAGAATATACATGGGATTTTTTTTTCTCTAACAATATGCTGGCTAAGGAAAAAAAAGAGAGTCATAGAAATAACAGAAAATTGACAAATGGTGCATTTTTTAAGGAGAAGCAGGTAACTGCCTATATCAATGCTAAAAATTTTATGTACAGCTATGGTGAGCTGGAATATAACCTAGATAGCCCAAATCAAGAACCTCGGTTTGTAACCATTATACTTTACTGCCACTTTCAATACACGAAACATTGCTAAGTATAATAACTGGCCCATAGTAAGTACTTGACTGATATTAGCTATTATTACACAGGCTAAAGTGAAATCAAAACAAAGAGCAAATACCTGAAAATAAACTCAATTCTAAAATTCTCTTATAAAATAAAATCTTTATGATAAAATATGAAAGCAATAAAGGCAATTTTTTTAGTAAGGTCTGACTGTTTAAAGGTAAATAGTAATGCCAATAAAATCAGTTGAATAATGTAAATTGATAATCTAAGCTGTAGCTTACCATCCACACTTCAATAATCCAAATGGACATTTCTAATCAAATATGTTTATTATAGTATATGTTACAGCAAATAATCAATAAAAATCTTATTTCTCACCAAAAAAAATAAGTAAAATAAAATAATGCTATTCCTTTTCCACACAATAATTACGGCTCCAGAAAAAGATAACAACGGGTAGCTTCATCAATCTCTTCAGGGTCTTGGGAATTTTAAATGTTAAATGAAAACTGCTTTGTAGTTTAAAGAATGAATGGAGATATAGAACCACAACTAACTTAAACATTACCATACATGTTCAAAAACATATTAATATTAGACTTTGGATTCCATACATGTGCTATAAAACACTTGGTGACAAACTTTAAAACTCCATCCAGTAAAGAGCAGCCATAAGAGTGACTATAAAGAATTCATTTTGTGTGACTGAGATTTTTACCTACCAGTTTATGTTTGACCTCAAGGCAGTCAGTGGGGCTATGTGCACAGTCACATGAAAGGTAGGTAAAAATCTCAGAAATACAGAGTCCAGTGTGCATTTCAACTAGCCTACAGAGCTAATGTTGAGGGCTACTGTTGAGACCTGCAGGCCCCATCAAAGACAGAACATACCACAATCCCAAATTTTAAAATGAGGCATGAAAGTGGGATAGAGAATATCATCTTCAAAATAGGAGTACACTCTTATAGATTACCAGTGAAAACTCCCGATTACAAACTTTAGGTCTTCAAAAAGTACTTTAAAGAAAATAAACCTCTAAAGCTGGAGCTAAAGGTATGAAAAGAAAACATTTCTGGTAATCTTTCTAATAAATTTTCTCCTCAAGGGTTACAGGCATACCTCATAGACATTGCGGGTTCAATTTCAGACCACTGCAATAAAGCAGTTCACAGGAATTTTTTGGTTTCCCAGTGCATACAAGAGTTATGTTTACACTATACTATACTCTGGAAAGTGTGCGATAGCATTATACCTTAAAAAAAAAAAATGTACATACCTTAATTTAAAAATACTTAATTGCTGGCAAGGTCTCGTAAGCGCCATTAAAAAGCCAAAACCAAACCGTTGCTGTCGAGTCGATTCTAACTCATGGTGACACTAAGGACAGAGTAGAACTGCCCCACAGAGTTTCCAAGGAGCACCTAGTGGATTCGAACTGCTGGCGTTTTGGTTAGCAGACATAGCACTTAACCACTATACCACCAGGGTTTCCAACAGACACATCTAAGCTCCCTGAGGGGCTGAATTGCTGGGCTAAGGGCTACTGGGACCATGGTCTCAGAGAACATCTAGCTCAACAGACAACACATGGTTTATAAAGAAAACGTTCTACATTCTACATGGGTGAGTAGCATCTGGGTCATAAAAGCTTGTGTGTGGCCCTCTAAGGTACTCTACTGGTCTCACGCCTTCGGGAGCAAGGGAGAATGAAGAAAACCGAAGACACAAGGCAAAGATTAGTCCAAAGGAGTAATGGACCATACCTACCATGGCATCCACCAGACTGAGTCCAGTACAATGAGATGGTGCCCAGCTACCACCACTGACTGTTCTGACAAGGATCACAATAGAGAGTCCCATACAGAGCTGGAGAAAAATGTAGCACAAAACTCTAACTCACACACACAAAAAAAACCCAGACTCACTGGTCTGACAGAGACTGGAGAAACCCCAAGAGTATGGCCCCCAGGCACTCTTTTAGCTCAGTAATGAAGTCACTCCCGAGGTTCACCCTTCAGCCAAAGATTAAACAGGCCCATAAAACAAAACAAGACTTAGGGGATATGCCAGCCCAGGGGAAAAGACTAGAAGGTAGGAGGGGACAGGAAAGCTGGTAATAGGGAATCCAAGGTTGAGAAGGGAGAGCGTTGACATGTTGTGGGGTTGTTAACCAATGTCATAAAACAGTATGTGTACTGTTTAATAAGAAAATAGTTTGTTCTCTAAACCTTCATCTAAAGTACAATTTTAAAAAAACGGAATAAAAAAATATTTAATTGCTAAAAAATGCTAACCATCATCTGAGCCTTCAACGAGCTGTAATCTTTTTGCTGATAGAGGGTATTGCCTCTATGTTGATGGCTCCTGACTGATCCAGATGATGGCTTCTGAAGGTTGGGGTGGCCACGGCAATTTCTTAAAATAAGACAATGAAGTTTGCAGCATCGATTGACTCTCCCTTTCATGAAAGATTTCTCTGTAGTGCTTGACAGCATCTTACCCACAGTAGAACTTCTTTCAAAGCTGGAGTCAATCCTCTCAAACCCTGCCAACTGATATCTCAACTAAGTTTAATGAAATACTATAAATCTTTTGTTGTCATTTCAACGATGTTCACAGCATCTTTACCAGGAGTAGCTTCCATCTCAAGAAATCACTTTCTTTGCTCATCCATAAGAAGCAACTCCTCAACCATTAAGGTTTTATCATGAGATTGCAGCAATTCAGTTACATCTTCAGGCTCTATTTCTAATTCTAGTTCTCTTGCCACTTCCACCACATATGTGTTACTTCCTCCACTGAAGTCTTAAACTCCTCAAAGTCACCCACGAAGGTTGGAATCAACTTCTTCCCAACTGTTAATGTTGATATTTTAACCTCCTCCCATGAATCATGAATGTTCATAATGGCATCTAGAATGTTGAATCCTTTCCAGAAGGTTTTCAATTTACTTTGCCCAGATCCATCAAAGCAATCACTATCTAGGGCAGCTAGAGCCTTACAAATGTATTTCTTACATAATAAGACTTGAAAGTTGAAATTCCTCCTTGGTCCATGGGCTGTAGAATGGATGTTAGCAGGCATGAAAACAGCATTAATCTCCTCGTACTTCTCTCCATCAGAGCTTCTGGGTGACCAGGTGCATTGTCAATGAGCAGTAATATTTAGAAAGGAATCTTTTTTCTGAGCAGTAGGTCTCAACAGTGGGCTTAAAATATTCAGTGAACCATGTTGTAAACAGACGTGCTGTCATCCAGGCTTTGTTGTTGTGTTTACAGAGCACAGGCAGAGCAGATTTAGTATATTGCTTAAAGGCCCTAGGGTTTTCAGAATCTTAAATGAGTACTGGTTTCAACTTAAATTCACCAGCTGCATTAGCCCCTAACCAGAGAGCCGGCCTGTCCTGGATGCTTTGAAGCCAGACATTGACTTCTCACTAGTTATAAAGGTCTCAGATGGCATCTTTTTCCAATATGAGGCTGTCTCATCTACACTGAAAATCTGTTCTTTCGTGTAGCCGCCCTCATCAACTATCCTAGCTACGTCTTCCGGAAAACCTGCTGCAGCTTCTACATCAGCACTGGCTGCTTCACTTCGCACTTCCTTGTTACGGAGACAGCCTCTTTCCTAACCTCATAAACCAGCCTCTGCTAATTACAAACTTTTCTTCTGCAGCTTCCTCACCTCACTCAGCCTTCAAAGAATCGAAGAGAGTTAGGGCCTTGCTTTGGATTAGGCTTTGGGAACGTTGTGGCTGGTCTGATTTTCTATCCAGACCACTAAAACTTTCTCCGGATCAGCAATAACGATGTTTCACTTTCTCATCATGCATGTGTTCACTGGAGTAGCACTTGTCACTTCCTTCAAGAAATTTTACTTTGCGTTCACAACCTGGCTATCTGTTTGGCACAGGAGTCCTAGCTTTCGGCCTATCTCAGCTCTCAACATGCCTTCCTCACCAGGCTTAATCACTTCTAGCTTTTGATTTAAAGTGAAAGATGTGCAACTCTTCCTTTCAGTTGAACACTTACAGGCTGCTGTAGGGTTATGAATTTCAATATTGTTGTGTCTCAGGGAGTAGGGGGCCTGAGGAGAGGAGAGAAATGGGGCAATGGCCAGTCAGTGCAGTTATCAGAACACATATAACATTTATTAAGTTCATCATCTTATATGCACGTGGTTCATGGCACCCCAAAACAATTATAATGGTAACATCAAAGATCACTGATCACAGATCACCAAAACAGATATAAAAATTATGAAACAGTTTGAAATATTCTGAGAATTGCCAAAATGTGACACAGAGCTGCAACCTGAGCACATGCTATTGGAAAAATGCCACCAACAGGCTTGCTCTCCACAGGGTTGCCACAAACCTTCACTTGGTAAAAACTGCAGTATCTGCGAGGCGCAATAAAGCAAAGTGCAATAAAACAAGGTATGCCTGTATATACTTTCCGGTCTGTGATTTTCTTTTTTTGTTGTTGTTTGTTGTAGGCTCTAAAATAAGACTAAGTCTTGGAAATTTGCAGGTTATCAATGATTTCATAAATGTGCTTGTTAAAACTGGAGAGAAGAACCACATGAACCACAGCCTCTACCAACCTTAGCCCAGAAGAACTAGATAGTGCTCTGCTACCACCACCAACTGCTCTGACAGGGATCACAGTAGAAGGCTCCGCACAGAGCAGGAGAAAAATGTAGAACAAAATCCAAATTCACAAAAAAGGTCAGATTTATTGGTCTGACAGAGACTATGGCCCCGGACACCCTAACTTTGAACTGCAGCCACTCCCAAAGTCCACCTTTCACCCAAAGATAAGGCAGGCCTATAACACAAACAATAACATACATGAAGAATATGTTTCTTAGTTCAATTAAGTATGTAAGACCAAATGGGCAACAACACTTGCCCAAAAGCAGAGATGAGACAGCAGGAAAGGACAGGAAAACTGGACAAATAGACACAGGGAACCCGAGGGTGGAAAGGGAAAGGGGGAGAGTGCTGACACATTGCAGGGATTGCAACCGATGCCAAAAACAATTTGTATTTTGAATGAGAAACTAATTTGTGCTGTAAACTTTCACCTAAAGCACAATTGAAAAAAAAACTGGAGAGTGTATTTAAGTTTAAAGGTGCATGGGATTTTAAGAAGACTAGAACATATGCAGGTGGGTGCATTAAGGAATTTTCTGCCCATTTTGCCAGAAGCAGGATGCCATCTGCTTGTGCCATGAATCAAGCTAAACCTTAGCAGTTTCCAAAGTTGACAGGAAAATCTGGTTGTTTAGCTCACACTGAAAACATACTCTATATCCAAGATGAACTGTTATTTTTTAAAATGCTCTTAGACATAGTTAAAAACTTGTTTTCCCCTCTAAAAGCAGCTGTCTGCTTTATATATCCTTTCCTCATACACCTACCTTAAAAAAGAAAACTCAAATTAATGCGAACCACCAATTCTAAATAGTACTCTCTATTAAGTAGCTGAAAATCTATTATTTTGATTCATTATGTAAAAAATAAGCTCATCTTTTATAATGGAAATTATTTCTATCTCATATAGTCCAGATATCAACAAATATGAAGGCAAGAAAAAAGTACAGTAAAATCATGCACTGTCCTAGGTTTCACAGTAGTTATCTGGAAAATATAAATGCTCGTGCTCTCATTATTGTTTTATCTGTCTCTCAAATTTAAACTTCAAGTTTTCTGGGCAGTGATAAAGTTCATCCCCACTTCCGCTGTGTCCAAATAACATAAAACACCAATGACTAGTAACTCGTGCATATTCTCACATACTGTAGGTAGGTAGGTAAAACAAAAAAGAAACCAAGCCCATTACCACTAAGTAGATTCCGACTCATAGCAACCCTACAGGACAGAGTAGAACTGTGTCATAGGGTTTCCAAGGCTGTAATCTTTAGAGAAGCAGACTGCCGCCATCTTTCTCCTGTGGAGCGGCTGGTGGGTTTAAACAGTCAACGTCTTGGTTAGCAGCCAAAGTCTTTAATCAGTGCACCACCAGGACTCCTTAGGTAGGTAAATGGCTAACATTAAGTCGACTCCAACTCATGGCAGCCTTATGCACACAGAACAAAACGCTGCCTGGTCATTCTCACAATCACCAGTATGTTCAAGGCCATTGCTGCAGCTATGGTGCCAATACATATCTTCAAGGGTCTCCCTCGGCAGTCCTCGAGTTCTTCAAACATGATGTCCTCCTCGAGATAGTGATCCCTCCTGATGGCATGTCCAAAGCAAGTAAGGTGGGCAATGTTCTATTGTGATTCACAAGGTTTTCACTGGCTAATTTTAGGAAGTAGATCACCAGGCCTTTCTTCGTAGTCTGTCTTTAGTCTAGATGCTCTGTTGAAACCCATCCATCTACTGGTATTTGAAATACTGGTAGGATACGTTTCAAGCTACCACTGTACAACAAACTGACAGGCATGTTACTAAAAGCCTAAAGAAAACTTTGAAGATGAAAAATATCTTGCTAGATCTTGGGGGCTGGGGGGGCACCATGGGATATATCAGTTAGGAAAAATTTTTGTTTGCTTGATTGTTTTTAGAAAGAGCCACTTTGTAACTCTGAAAACCCACATAAATGACTTTAAAAAGTCCTTTAATTGAAATTTTAAAATGAATCTCTCAATTTTTTTTTTTTTTTAAATTAATTCAGCAGTTTCCTTTTTGAATAAAGTGACTAATAAGGAGTTACCTAGCACGGTGCCTTTCAAAACTGTACCATGAGTTCTAGCCACATCCAAGTCATATTAGGCACCTATTAGATTTTAGTTAAGAGCCCAGGTGGCATGTGGTTAAAACACTTGGCTGCTAACTGAAAGTAAGCAGTTCGAACCCACCAGCCATTCCACGGGAGAAAGATGTGGCAGTCTTCTTCTTATAAGGATTACAGACTTAGAAACCCTATGGGGCAATTCTACTCTGTACTATAGGGTCACTAGGGGTCTGAATCTACTCAACGGCAATAGGTTTCGATTTTAGTTCCATGAAGATAGCTGACATTTCATAGGAAATTTCCACCTTAAAATAGTTGTATTTGAATAAGAAGCCTTGGGTTTTTAAAGTGTATTCATTTAAAACTCCATTAAGTGTTCGCACTGCTATCATGTCACATAGCTATTATTTTCACACTTTCCAACACTGAGATTAATCGTAAACACATGACCCCCATCAGTAAAGATTCCTCCTACCTCCCTTTTCAGTGGAAGGTCTTAAGAACAAAAACTGAGGTTTCCCAGGGAAGAAGAAGAAATTCTGCCTCAAGACTACAGCGTGCAGTCACGCCAGTTTCCAGCCTTACTACCTTTTACATTTCTAACTTTCCAGCCCCTCACAATAACATGAGCCAATTCCTTAGAATCAATCTCTATCTACCTATTTATGTATTTATATACATTAGGAGTCTTAGTGATGCAGTGGTTAAGTGTCCGGCTATTAACCAAAAGGTCAAGTGGTTCGAACCTACCAGCTACTCTGCAGGAGAAAGATATGACAGTCTGCTTCTGTAAAGATTACAACCTTTGAAACCCTATGGGGCAGTTCTACTCTGTCCTATGAGGTCGCTATGTGTCGGAATCAACTCAGCAGCAACAGGTTTGTTTGTTTTTTTAATATAGATATATACATATATATGTAGACATATATGTATACACACACATGCAAGCAATAGAAGATCCATATATACATTCACCACTGCCACCCCAGGTTAAAGGTCAAATTCTCAGTTGGATGCTTTGCCAATCTAATTGTTTTTGACCTGCAAAAAAAATGGAAATTTCAAATGTTTCACCGTAATAGCTAGGTAAAAAAAGAAAAAGGCGGAAGAAGGACATATCAGAGAGATAGAACAGCATGTACAAAACCAAAGTGGCAAAAGAGAAATTTACAAGCTTACTGAACTGCAAAGAGGTCAATATGATCTGAAATACAGTGATCACATGAAGGAAAGGTGAAAGAGGAAAATGGAGTATGCAAGGGTCAAACTATAATAAATCTTGCATGCCAAGGAAGGAGGTTTATACTTTAACCTGAAAAGATCAGGAAGAAACTAAAGGATCTTTTGAGTAGAGAACCTACATACTCAAATTTACATTTCAGAGTGATCGCCCAATCAGCAATGTGGAAGAAACAAGGGATTAAGACAGAAAGCAGAGAACCCAGACAGGAGATTACAGTAGCATTCTAGGTGAGAAATGGTGACCAACATGAAAAAGAGGGAGCAGATCTAGGAGATCCTAGAACATACAATCATCAGGGCCAGTGACCAAGTAGATTTGAATGCATACTGAAAGATTTCTAGAATGACCCTAATTTCAGATGTTGACACCTGAATTCCATTAATCAAAATTGGAAAGGGTGGAAGATGGAATGGAGATAAAGTTTTCATATACCGTTAAAATTAACTTTGTATTAATCCAAACCTGACTGTCAGAAATTAAGATGTTAACTGCAATTCCAAGCAAAAACAATAACTCAAAAAACATAGTGAAAGGAATAACAAGAGAATTAAATAATAAACTAGAAAACATCTATTTAACACAAAAGAAGACAGTAATGAAGTAAGAGGAAAAAAAAGGCACAGGACATACAGAAAACAAATAGCAAAGTGAACTCGTACCATTCACACATACATAAAAATTGGCTCAAAATAGATTAATGGCCTACATGTACAAGCTAAAACTGTAAAACCTTTAGAAGAAAACATAGTTGTAAATCTGTGTGACTTCAGAGTAGGCAATGGTTTCTTAGATATAACATTAAACCCACAAACAACAAAAGAAAAAAACAGATTAATTGGACTTCAAGATTAAAAACTTTTATGCTTTAAATGACACAGTTAAGAAAGTGAAAAGACAAAGTAAAGGATAGGAGACAGTATTTTCAAACCATATATCCGATAAGGATCTGGTATCCAGAAAATGCAAAGAATTCTTAAAACTTGACAATCAAAAAACAACCCAATTTTAAAAGGGGAAAAGGATCTAGAAGGAAGGATGCTTTTTCAAAGAAGGTATACAAATTGCTAATAAGCTCATGAAAAGATGTTCAACATCATTAGTCATTAGGAAAATACAAATGAAAACCAAAATAAGATACACCACTTCACACCTACTTCTTGTTGTTACTGTTAGTTGCCAGAGTCAGCTCTGAATATATTCCCTGGTCATGTGCCAGCATCACCACTAAAAACTAAGACGGCTATAATCAGAAAGATGGGCAATAACAGGTGTTCATGAGGATATGGAGAAATTGGAACTTTCATTTCACACGCTGGTAGGCATGTAAAATTGTACAGCCTTTATGGAAAGCATTTTGGCAGTTCCTTAAAAAGATAAAAATAGAATTACCATATGACTTAGAAACTTCACTTCTGCATATGTACCAAAAAAAATGAAAAACAGGTATTCAAAAAGCTGTATACAAATGTTCATAGCAGCACACTATCCACAACAGACAAAAGGTGGGAACAATTGAAATGTCTACCAACTGATGAACAGATAAAAAAAAAATGTATGGTATATTCTATTACTTTACCACTTTATTAAGTTATAGTGTTTGTTTTTCCTCTGCACTAATGCTATTACAGTTTTTAAAACCAAGGAACAATTTTCCCAGAGATTGACTAGAAAATTAAAAGTGCTGGACATTTTTATTTTTGCTTTGGGCACACTCATCCAAAGTGGTATTTTATGTAATATATACAGAAGAGCAAAAAAAATGGCTTTCCTGTTTTTCAACAATTGTCTAATAAGTGAGACAGCCTTTTAGAAAGGAACAGGTAGATGTGTAAGTCCGTTTGTTTTGGAGCACTTTCCCTGCATCACTTTGTTTTTATTTTATTTTCTAGGGCACCTGAAAACTATTAGGCTGTACGCAAACTGTCTGGTCAGCCAAGACAAAGTCTTGGCACTACTCTGAAATAAGATATGCCAAGTCTACCCTTTTGTATTATGTGACTGGCCTACTTAAAGGATGTATACACATGACAGTCAGAGAAGCATCATCAATATGGATGCTACAGTGATGACATTTCATGAGTAATGTTTCTTTTGGCATTGATCTGTACATTAAATAATAAAGATTAAAATGCGAAGGACAGAGAGTTCAAAAACAAAATTCAGGATACCTAGTATAATACTAATTTGCACAACTTAGTTTGAAATACCAAGTAGTACAAACCTTAGACTTTGGCTCTTTTAAAACCATATTTTATTTTCCAATTAAGTCTTCTGTTACTTACATGCCAAATTTCAAGTCATATTTTACCTGATTGGGAGCTTTTAAGACTATATTTTGACAATACAAAGTTCACAAAGCAAATGTTTTCCAGTAACCTGAATTTGGGCCTTATCTAGAAGTCATCGAGAAACATTTCTATTACAATACTTTAACACTTGCATGTTGTCACATGCCCTATGACCTCTGAAATGTCAGGATGAGATTGATGTCTACTAAAAGAGAGCTACAAGGCAAACATTTTTTCTTCTAAGATGGGGATGCATCAACTAAATTTTAAGGGAGAAATCTATTTACATATTTCCATGAAGAACAACTTGAGGATCTGAATTAAAAGGGAAAAGGTAGGGGGGATCAAAGTAACAGGTGCCTGCAATATTTTAAGAAAGTTGCCATGATAGTAGTGGTTGTTCATTAACTGTCTATAATATAAGAACCGCTATTTTCTAATAAGAATCACTACAATTTATAGGATACCTACTATGTGCTACACGCTACATATAAATTGTCTCATTTAATCCTCAAAAAATAATATTACTTTCCATATCTTACAAATGAGGTAAATAAGACTGTCAACTACTTTGTCCATGGACATACACAAGGCACAAGGAAGAGCAGAGTTTTGAAATCAAGTCTGTTTAATTCCAAAACTTATTCCTTCACTATACTATGTTGCCCATTCCTTTATTCTTCTAAAGAAAGGCTGCAAACTCAAAGGCCAACAGAGGCACTGCAATTAAAATGTATTCAGTGAGTTAGACAAATAAAGAATAAGTTGCTGGTTTTGCAATCAAGTACAGGACTACAGCCCTTCCACTGACCAGCTCCCCACTCCCACAAGAGCAAAAATTGGGTAGTAAAAATGGAAGAGGAGTGGCAGAAAAGGAAGGGCTGGATGTGGGGGAAACCCAGGGTATATGGACACCTCTGTAAGTAAACAAACTGCAAGTGCAGGCTATGCAGTGGTCCAGAGAAGCACCTGGCAATCTAGGACTTCTGGGAGGCTCCCTCTACAAGGCAGGTCACAGCAAAAATATTTATACCACGGCCAGCCCAAATGCTTATGCTGTAAAACATTGTCAGTGGTCTGAGGCAGGAAGTGCCACAATGCAATAGTTCAAAATTATCATAGTGGGCCAGGGAACAGAATATGGAAGATGAAATTCCACATGTAAAAAATAGCTCAGGAAATCAATACATAATGTTCAAAGATAGGATCTGTATAAAAGTCAAGCCCACCTGATACGTAATATTTGATACACACAAAGAAGGCTAGGCATAATGCCAGGCATTAAAAGAAGAGATGATAATATCAGTAGTTACTTAAAAAAAAAGTTACTTAGGCTACACAGAATTGCTGGTTTAAAGATGAAATATTACACTGATCTCAGCCTTCATGAAATTAAAACACTGAGGATCTTAGATATAATGACATTTGTTCAAGCCTGTTGTAACATATTTTTTTCTATTTTAGCCAGTATTATCTCGACGGCACTGGGGTTGGGATTATCTGCCTATAAATTGCTGTATCAGGTTTGTATCACTGAACCTTTTTCTGTGTGCTTTTTTAAAGAATAACATTTATTAGAAAGTAGGGTCGCTATGAGTCGGAATCGACTCGATGGCAGTGGGTTTTTTTTTTTTTTAATGATTGATGCCTTAGTTCATTTTCTCTCTACCTATTCAATAAGACCTGTTAAATGTCAACCATCTAAAAGTCCATCACACTCCTCTATACAAGAATTGCTTAGCAGCTCTAAAGATGTCTAATGTTTTAGCTGACATCTGCCACTCTAGTTTCATGTATATTTCTTTCAAATAAAGATATTCCGACAACAAAAATTAGGTTCAAAGTTCATTGTTTACAAGAAATCCACTAACACATTATTTGTATATACTCTACAACTACCTGACAAAACGAGAAATAGGACAATGTAAAATCAAACAATTAATGCTTAGTTAGAGATGAATAATTTTCATAAAGTACATAATGAAAATTAAAATCAGCTAAATGACAGGAAATTCTCAAAACGATAACTTAAATCACAACTCTTCCTAAAACAATAGCTTGATTTCTTTGCATTAAATTTGTCTTCAGTAGCAAATAGTGAATAATCTGGGAGTTCAATTCCAGTAATCTGCCTCAAACATAATCATTTTTAAACTTCCAGTTAAAAATTCTTCAGCTGTAAGTTTCTACTATAAGGCAGTTAATTACCAGGTCCCAACTGTGAAGTAAATATTACCTGAAGAGAACTTCTTAAAACACCCTTTGCAATTAAATACCTAGTAATCATCACACCACAATCATTAAACAAGGCAAAAATTCAAAGGTTTCCAGGGCGGAGGTAATAAAACACTATTTTACAACAGGTTTCTGGAAACTATGAACTCAAATGACAGATTACTAATTACTGGGAAGAAGGGACCTTGGTTCTGATTCAGATTCTCTACAACAACTTCATATTGATGTGATAGGGCCTAACTAAACTGTTCCCTGCACAGAACAGGTGTGCAACATTCTCAACAAAGTCCTTTGGAGCACACCCACAGCCTGATGAAAGACAGTCATCAGTGGTAAAGTCACTCATGGGGGCTTTAAGTAGAACTGAGAAAGAAAGTCCAACATATTCAGCATATTCTTTAATTAAAAGGAAAGAAATTAAAATTAGGCTGGCAAGATGACAGTGATCCAGCAAGATCTGTCTCCTACACTACAAAAGCCCGTGGGAGGCTGATTTAGCAGTGACTAAAAAGTCCCCTGCAAGACAGAAACAGATTTTTGAGAAGGTAACATGTAAATCATAACAGATAAGATGTCACCACCACACTTCAAACAAAAAAATTTTTTCTAGTATATAAAGTGCTGGGTGAGTTACATTCTTGTGGGGGGGGGTCCCTAAAAATGTCTTAAAATTAAAAAATAACAGCAAGTTTATCATGGGAAAAAAGCATAAATTATAACTATGAAATTTTGTCAGAAGACAAAGCAGGCAGCCTAATGACTATGGCTCAGGACTGAGTAGTCCACATCAGAATGGCATGTATGCTCTGAAATATTCTAATATGCCTGGGGCAACAGAAGACTATAGAATCAAAGTGGTTTACAGTAGTATTTCCTGGTATTAGATCTAGATTATCTGCCTAAACTCTTCTTTACAGAACTGGATTTTAGTGGAGAAACAGACTGAATCAATGACAGAGTCAAAATGAATTACTCTCTTTCTTTCAATAATATAATCAGTGATCAAGACTCAAAGTCTGGGAAAGTTCCCTTTCCTTTCTTTTATCCCCTATAATTAATTAGAATCATAACTATAGTAGGATGTAGGTATAAAAACCTAATAATAATTCTCTCAAAATGTGCATAGCTTCAAAGTATTTCGCAAAAAAATATTGATTAATTACAAGGTTGGTTTAACATAAATTCTCCTCCTACCAGAAAGCAGAGCTTAATTCTCCTCCCCTTGAATGTAGGCTGGACTTAGTGACTCACTTCTAACTAACAGAATATGACAAGGAAAAAAATACTAACTTCACAGTGGAGAAATCTGGCAGACACCACCTTATCAAACGATCAAAATTAACATCATCAGTGAATGGTAAGTCATGTTGGTATTATGTACCTCTTGCTATGACATGATGAGAAAGGCACCTCACCTCTGTGGTAGTCTCCCAAAAATTCATGAGCTCAGTCTAATTAGACAAACCAAACTGAGAGGCATTCTAAAAAATATCTAACCTACATTACTGAAAAGGATCAAGTGCCACTTCTTGATGAAAACCCTCAAAAAGACTGCAACAGTAGGAAAACTCCTCGATATGATTCAGGGCATACATGAAAGACAACAGCCAACATTCTACTTACTGGAAAATGTTTATTTTTAACAACAAATACACAGACCAATGGAATAGAACTGAGAGTCCAGAAATCAACCCAACGTATCTATCATCAAGCGATTTTTTATAAGAATGCTAGGTCTATTCAATGGAGAAAGAAGAGTATCTTTAATAAATAGTGCTGTGAAAATTGGATTTCCACATGCAGAAAAATGAGACAGGGCCATGCCTCACACCATACACAAAAAACAAATTCAAAATGGATTAAGGACCTAAACATGAAAACTAAAGCCATAAAACTCTTGGGAGAAAATTCAGGGGTAATGCTGGCAGGCCTAGCTTTTACCAACAGATTATCTATTACAAATAACAAAAGCACAAACAGCAAAAGATAAAATATATTATTGGGACCACATAAAAATTAAAAACATTTGTTAATCAAAAGCCTTTACCAAAAAAGTGAAAAGACAAGCTACTGACTGGGAGAATACCTTTGCAAGCCATATATGCAACAAGAATCTAATAAACAAAATATATCTAAAACTTCAACAGCTTAACAACAAAAAGACAACCCAATCATAAAATGGGCAAAGGACTTGAATAGACATTTCAACAAAGAGAACACTGAACGGCCACCAAACACATAAATAGATGCTCAGCGTCATTAACCATCAGGGAGATGCAAATTAAAACCACAACGAGATACCATTTCATACCCACAAGGATGGGTAAGATTAAAAAAAAAAAAAAAAAAGAACAGAAAATAGGGAATGTTGGTAAGGATGTGAGGAAATTGGAGCCTGGTGGGAATGCAAAATGGTATAGCATGTGTAGAAAACAGTGTGGCAAGTCCTCAAAAAAATGAAAAATAGAACTACCATAAGACCCAGCAATTCTACTTCTAGATACATATACTCAAAAGACATGAAAGCAGAGTCTCAAAAAGAGACTTGCACACCAATGTTCCTTGCAGCACTATTCCCAATAGCCAAAAAATGGAACCAACCTAGATACCCATCAACATAAAAAAGAACATACGAAGGGATAAACAAAATACATTACATGTATTGTGATACATACAAACAATGAAATACTACTCAGCCAGTAAGAGAAACGAAGTCTTGTTACACATCACACTACAGCTGGAGCTTGAAGACATTACGTTGAATAAAATAAGTCAATCACAAAAGGACAAATATCATATGAGAAAAGGCAAATGTATAGAAGCCAAAGTTTTGTGGTGGTTACCAAGGGCGGGAGAGAGGGGGAAAAGGGGAATCTTTGTTTATGGAATATTGAGGTTCAGATTACGGTGATGGAAAAACTGCATTGATTGAGGGTAGAGTTGCACAGCTGATTAATGTAATTGCTGTCGATAAGTTCTGCATATGCAAAAAGCTGATCTGGTAAAAGCTGTGGGATAGATGGAAATCCTGCTGGCACAGTGGTTAAGAACCACGGCTGCTAACAAAAGGTCAGCAGTTCGAATCCACCAGGTGCTCCTTGGAAACCCTATGGGGGGCAGTTCTACTCTGTCCTATAGCATCACCATGAGTCAGAATTGACTCCACAGCAACGGTTTGGGGTTTTTTTCGGTGGGATAGATACATTTATAACAACAACAAAAAAAAAAGAGCAGCAGCTTAGGCTACTTATGTACAACCAAACACCTCCTGCGATTTGGTTCCTTGGTTTGGAGGTTGAGGGTCATGGGTTTTATGGACATCCCAGCTAACTGGCCTAATAATTTGTTTAGTGTTTCTGTTCGACCTCCTAAGTGTCTAGGGTCTTAAAAGCTTGCACGTGGCCATCCAAGGCACAACAATAGTCTTTACTGAGCAACAAAGGAAGAAGGAGGTCTAATTGCCTGTGAACAACCTTCTCCATGAAACCAGAACAACAGGATGGTGCCCGGCTACCATTATTGAACATTTTAATCAAGGATTCTATAGAAGAATCTTGATCAAAAAAGAAAAAAATGTAGAACACAATTTCAAATTCTCATGGAATCCAGATTTCTGGAGCCACAGAAGTTGGATGAACCCCTGAAACTATTGCCCTGAGACAGTCTTTAAACCTTAAACCAAAAATATCCTGTGAAGTCTTCTTAAAACCAGACGATAGTTAAGCTTAGCTAGTAAGAATGTCTGCCTTCAGTATTGTGCTCTTTTAAGATCTATCTATATGAGATCAAATTGACAACAACAACTCTGAAGACTATATAGGAAACTTAAGGGGCAGTGAGTGTTTATTAATGGGGAGAAACAACTCAGAAAAGGAGGGTAGGAAGAGTTGCACAACTCAAGGAATATAATCAATGTCACTGAATTGTATATGTAGAAAACTGTTGAATTGGTATGTGTTCTGTTGTGTACACTCTCAACAACAACAAAAGATAAATTATTTTTTTAAAAAAAGCATCAAGTGTCACACTGTTTGGTAAAGGCTAAGGAGACATGTGGAAGAAAGGCCTCGCAATCTACTTCCAAAAGATTACAGCCATTCAAAACCCATGGAACTCAGTTTTATTAAAAAATACATGGTGGTGCCATGAGTCAGAATCAACTAAACAGCAGTTTTGTTTTGTTTTGCTTTTTAAAGGAGACATGACAATTAAATGCAGCATGGCATCTTGGAGTAGATCCTGGAACAGAATATGGCTTTAGTGGAAAATCTGGTGAAATCGAATAACGTCTTTAATTTGGTTAATAGTATTATACCATTGTTAATATCTTAGTTTTGAACATTGTACTATATGTACTATAAGATGTTAACATTAGGGGACGCTGAGTAAAAGGTATAGAAGAACTCAGTGTACTATTTTTGGAACTCTTCTGTAAATCTGAAACCATTTCAAAATTTTTTTTAAAAAGTTTCTTAACCGTATCTTCCTTGACTTTTAGAGAGCCACTACCTTAATTCATAGGCCTTATCACTATTACTGAAATTTCCAGATTCCCATGGCTTTAGGATCTGCCCTCTCTATCTGGCATGTATTAAAGAATTAATCTTAATTATCTCCCAATTAAAAAACTACAAACTTTTCTATTCAAAAACTTTAAATGAGTTCTCAGTGTCTCAGCTTATCACTAAAGAGCATCGGCAAAACAGACATACCCTACTGATCTAACCTTACCTCTCTACTGCAGATACTTATTTAATCATATACTGATGACAGCTTTTAAAAGATTTTAATTTCATAATAATACTGGGCATTCTGGGCAATAATGGGGGAATTATAAGAATTAAGTACGGCTTTTGATTTTTTTTTCTTTTTTTTTTTTGATTTTAGAAAACTCAACATCTTATTAGGTAGATGATGGTTATTTATTTCGTATTATCACACTTCCCATCACTTTACTCAACTTTTTTTTGTGTGTGTGCCAACTTTAAAAGATTTTTTCAATTGATTCTTTTGTTTTCTAAATACGTAATCATATCTTCTATGAAAAAAATTTAATAAGTGTTTTCACATTTACTTCTGACAATACTGCAGCCCTGGTGGTACAATGGTTAAGAGCCTGGCAGCTAATCAAAAAGGTCAGCAGTTCGAATTCACCAACCACTGCTTGGAAACGCTATGGGGCAGTTCTACTCTGTCCTATAGGGTCACTATGAGTTGGAATCGACGCAACAGCAACAGATTTTTCTGACAATATTTATGATTCTAAGTTTGTTTTATTTTCACTTGAAAGTATGGATTAAATTCTCAAGAATTACAAATGATGAAATTATAAAATAGCACAGTAAACACACAAGTGACCTGCAGTTGTGTCAGTTAACTGGAAATGTAATTCCCAAATCTTATCAACACACCCTATGAAGCTTCCCTGGAATTACTCTTCCCTTTCCCAGGAGGCATTTTTAATCCATCTTAATAGGCAAATAGTTTGCCAACTATCTACCTTAAAAATATTTTAATTATATTTATATACACATCATATTTTTAAATCTTGTATTCTGATTCTTTATAACTGTTTCTATTTGTTACTTTGTTTTCCTTCTCCTTTCCATTTGACCTTAAAAGACAATTAAGTCTCTTTGCCCAGCTATCCATTTTGCCTCTTTTTAAGTTATCTCACCTCCCTTTCCATTTCATACTTGGCCTCAGTGCTACAGATGTGGGAAAAGGCATTGACTAGAGTCAGGCAAACTGGGCCATAAACCTGATTCTGCTTGTAATCACACAGCTTCTTCAAGATTCAAATTCTTCACCTACAAAACAAAGAGTTTGAACTAAATGACCTCCCTGGTTCTTTCTAGCACTTTCTACAATTCTAAATTAGTAACTGTGTAATAAAGAACTTGGCTGGTCTTTTTCTCTGGTTCCTGGGAGGCAGTCTCTAAACCCTTGGAATTTACTGAGTGACTGAAATGTCTTTGTTATTCATGGAGAGCCCTCAGACCACACCTGAAAGTTTATGCTAATGAGGTGCCCTACTCAAAGAGATGACTGAGGATGGGAGATTGTCACACCAGAAAGACTGTGATTAGAAGGTTGGTGCTCTGGGTCAACAGAGTTCAACCTGAGCTCCCTGAAGGGAATGCGGGCTGAAGATTGAGTTCAATCACATAGCCAATTATTCGATCAATCATGCCTATAAAACGAAGCTCCAGTAAAAACGATGAATACCAAAGCTCAGGGAGTTTTCCTGGGTCACAATATTTTGCAAATTGTCACACATCAATATGCCAGAAGGGTGACGCATCCCTCAGGACAACAGACACTTTGCATTCAGAACCCTGCCAGATCTCATCCTATACATCTCTCCTTTTCGCTGGTTCTGATCTGTGCCCTTTGGCTATAATGAAGCTGTAATGGTAAGTATAGCACTTTCTTGAGTTCTCTAAGTTGTTCTAGTGAATTATTGAACCTAAGAGGGTCCAACCAAAAAACCAAACCCACTGTTGTCGAGTCGATTCCAACTCATAGCTACCCTACAGGACAGAGTAGAACTGCCCCATAGAGTTTCCAGGGAGCACCTGGTAGGTCTGAATTGCTAACCTTTTGGTTAGCAGTCATAGCACTTAACCACTGCACCAATAGCGTAGTGGGGACCCCAAAATTTGTTGCTGCATGGTCAGAAGTGAAGGTGATCCGGGGACTCCCAAACTCACAGCTGGTGTCTGAAGTGAAGGCAATCTTGTGGAGAACTGTGCCCTTAACCTGTGAAGTTTGGCCCCACTCCAGACAGATGCTATCTCATTGCAGTAATGAGTTCTGTTAAAATAAATACACAGAGATTCTGGGAATATACCAATGAAGGCAGCACACTTCTGAATCTCCTCAAATTCCTATATAAAAACAGAGCAACTAGGATGGCTAAGCCAATAATGTAGAGACAATATCTATAACAAAACTAGATAAGAAACCATTTCCTTGGACCTCAAAATATAACCTAGTAAAGAAAAACTACCAACAGCTACCAGGCAGGTAAAATATCAATGATTTTATATCAACCCAAACTGACTTTCAAATATACCGGCACACACTGTTATAAACATGTAAGAACCTAGAGCATACTGTTCCCTTGAACAGAGAAACACACTATAGAACAGTATTATCCAGTATAACTTTCTGAAACAATAGAAATGTTCTCTTTCTGTGCTGCCCAATATGGTAGCCACTCACCAAATGTGGCTATTGAGCACTTGAAATGTGGCTAGCATAACTGAGGAATCAAAGCTTTTATTTTAACTAATGTAAATTTAAACTTAATTAGCTATGTTGCTAGCGGCTAATGTTTTTGATAATGCAGTTACAGAACAAGCTTCAGACAACCAAAATGACTGGCACGCATAAATACAGGCATATAAAGAAGAAGGAATAATAGAATCAAGATGAACAATGAATTATATTTAAAAAAAAAAAAAACCCAAACCTGTTGCCATCAAGCAGATTTCGACTCATAGCGACCCTATAGGACTGCCCCATAGGGTTTCCAAGGAGCAGCTAGTGGATTCAAACTGCCGATCTTTTGATTAGCAGCCGAGCTCTTAACCACTGAGCCACCAGAGCTCCCTCACTAAAACAGCTCCTCCAAAAAGGGACCAATACAATCTAGGCACACCCTCAGTATCATAATCTAGACATAAACCAAAACAAAAAGCCAAACCCAGTGCCATCAAGTCGATTCCGACTCATAGCAACCCTATAAGACAGAGTAGAAATGCCCCATAGAGTTTCCAAGGAGTGCCTGGCAGATTCGAACTGCCCATCCTTTGGTTAGCAGCTGTAGCACTTAACCACTACGCCACCAGGGTTTCCTAATCTAGACATAGCTTTACACAAAAATTTCACACATTTTGAAACCTGGATACAACAACCCATGTTTTAAAAAAAAAAAAATTGGAAAGCTACAGGTCTTTAAAATGTTGAGCCCATTCAAAACAGCTTATTTACATTATTGTAGTGAGAACACTGGAATTATAGTCAAGAGATTTGAATTGCTGTATTTGCTCTTCTCATACCAGTTTTGGTGAAAATATTTATCTTCTCTGAGCCTCAATTTCCTTATAAAGATTGTCCTAAAATGAGGGTCCTTCCAAATCTACAAGCTCATGATTATTTCCTGTCACAGACTGAACTATGTACCCCACAAAATGTGTGTGCTTTTCCTATCTGTTGTAAATCCCGCCTCTACAATGTTAATGATGCGGGATGAGCAGCAGTTATGTTAGTGAGGCAAGACTCAGTCTATAAGATTGGATTGTGTCTTGAGGCAATCTCTTGATATGTAAAAGAAAAAAGCAAGCAGATGGATGGGGGACCTCATACCACCAAGAAAGCAGTTCCAGGAGCAGAGCACATCATTTGGACCCAGGGATCCTGTGCAGAGAAGCTCCTAGTTTAGGCGATGACTGATGAGAAGGCTGACAGACAGAGAAAGCTTAAAAAGGAAGTTTAAAAAAAAAATGATAATGATTATGGTGGTAGTGGTAGTGATCGTGGAATTTTGAGCTGCTATCTATTCCCTATAGAAGGAAGAAGTTTTAGAAGTACTCAGTATTTCTATATCACAGTATTTGAATTTAACCTCTAACTTTCTCACCAGTATAACAGCAGGTGATATGTTCTCTTTTATGATAAAAATAACCAGTGGGTTTTTATTTTGGTTTAAAAACCTCCAACAGTTAAATTCAACATGCTGTGATGTCTTAATCAGTCGACAAAACACGGCTTTCACTTTCTTAAGACATCTCAGAAAATCTATTAAACATGAAAAGTTTAAGGAACAAGCCTGTCTAAAGACCTGACAAGGGGCTAAATTACAATTTTAACTGTCTTAAAAAAGGCAGTACCTTTGAAATGAGAACAAGTTGAACCACCTAAAGTAGAAACCAACACTGATAGAACTCCCAATATTTATGTATCGGGGTTGAAGCAGTTCCTAAACCCAGGCCAGTAGTCGCCAGTCCTAGTCTAATTGCATCCATTAGCTAATGAAGGAGGACAACCAACGGTTAGACAACCACAGTGATCCTATTTTCATGTTAAATATAATTTATTTTAAATGCAACAGAAATGCCCTCTAGTCAGGAAAGTGGTGAAGGAAAGATGATGGGAAAAGTGTTTAAGTAGAATGTAGGACAGTTTTGATTTTGTACCAATAAGGAGGATCATTCCTTTTAAAGTGACTACTTTGTTCTAATCTGGCCCACAGAGGGAGGATCATTCCTTTTAAAGTGACTACTTTGTTCTAATCTGGCCCACAGAGAGGACATGGAACCTCTCTCCAACTGATACTCAAGAAGTTGTTCAAAAAAAAAAAAGAAAGGAAGATACAAAAACTGATGCATTTGAATTATGGTGCTGACAAAGAATACTGAATATATCGTGTACTGCCAGAAGAACGAACAAGTCAGTCTTAGAAGAGATACAACCAGAATGCTCCTTAGAAGTGAACACAGTTAAACTCTTCCTATATTTTTCTCTGTAAATTAGGAACCTTTGAAAAGCTTCTTAATTTTCATATCACTATCTACCCAGCCACTATCTAGCATCCTTTTTTTTTTTTTTAGTGATAACTGGCTACCCTGGTGGCGTAGTGGTTAAGTGCTATGGCTGCTAACCAAAGGGTCGGCAGTTCAAATCCGCCAGGTGCTCCTTGGAAACCTCTATGGGACAGTTCTACTCTGTCCTATACGGTCTGTATGAGTCGGTATCGACTCGACAGCACTGGGTTTGGTTTTTTGGTTTTTTTGTTTGTTTTTTTTTTTAGTGATAACTTATGTCCTAGAATAACCTAGCTCAACGAGGACTTTTTTACACTGATTTAGATCATTCATATGGGATAATCTTCCCTAATGAAATATTTTCAAAGTATTTAAATACTTATGAAATATTTTTAATACTTTTAAGGAAGAAAAGAAGAAGAGAGGGAAGGAGGGAAGATGTGGGGAAGAGAAAGCGAGAGCCGAATACAACAGTCACAATAAAATAAATAAATAAACCCGTTGACATCGAGTCTATTCCGACTAATAGCAACCCTATAAAAAAAAAAAGTAAAATCGCCCCATAGAGTTTCCAAGGAGCGCCTGGTGGATTCGAACTGCCAATCTTTTTGTTAGGAGCCGAACCTTTAACCATTACACCACCAGGGTTTCCAATAGTACTGTTTCTTTCTATACCACACGGAGAGAAAAAGAAGGTAAGTGAAAAACTATAGTAAAGAAAACATAATTTGCAAAATTACAAAGACAATCTCCAAGATAACATAAACAAACACATATTTACATATCTATATTCAACAGGTGTGGAGCAACAGCTATAAGTAGCCTGGAGCAACAATACAGATTTCTAAATTCTAACCCAGTTTATAGTAAAGAATTAAAATAGATAAACCAGCTAAGTTTGTTGATTGCACTTTGAAGATTGTTCTTCAATTCACCACTTAAGAGACAGTAACTAAATGGCTTTCCTCCAGATAATTTATGGTGAATACGGGAAACTTGCTCCTGAAGTCAAGATAAAAAGTCAAAATATTTTACCAAGATTTACCCTTTTGTACACTTTTCTCTAGTGCCTTATTTATAGTTTTATACCCTTAAAAATAAAATGAGAAGAAGAAAAAAAAGAACACCAGAGAAATGCTACTTACTCCAATATAGATGTTTATGGTAAACTAACGATCATTTTATAGTAAGGCTAAGATAAAGCTGTTCAGAAAGGCAAACTTTTCCCCATTGTATATATGTATATGACCTAGTTCCATTATTGCAGGCATTCTCAGACCTCCAGAGAAAGAACATCTTGCCTTATACAACCCCATTTATTTGACAAAGAAGCCTGTGTTCTCATATATATTTTAATGGTTTGTTCTATTCACGGGCCTCTTTTACTGCTCACAGAAACTAATTTAAGATAACAACAGTATAATGTGCAGTAGGGGTAAAGGCAACTGAAATATCCAACCTTCTGAATATAAAAGTTCAAAATAAAATTATCTGAGTTATTTGCCATAAGCGTCTATGTTGACTTAAGTAATTTAAAGGAAGACTTAATTACAGATGTAATCTGTAACTTCATAAAGTAGCCAAGTTGTATGAAATAAGTAAACCAACCTCAAGACAGCTGAAAATAGGCAAAGGCTACTGCTAAAAGTAAGCACGTTATGCTATTAAGTAACTTTGGCATTCATACCAAGCCTTTATATAGACGTCTCCACCTGCAGATCAGCCTGACATACACCATGCTGAGATTAGCTCTGTGTGGGAAAGGTTACTGCCATCCATCACTGTGCAAATTAATAGCTTTATAATAGTTGAAGACATAAAGGTATGGCACAGCAACCTTGTACCAAATATAATTTGCTACCAAATAAGCGTAGGCAAAGTCCATTCATAACATTCCCTTCCCATGGCCACCTACAAGTTAATTCATTATTCAAATGCCAAGGACAGCAGCAGGCACACATACTCAGCCAATAAGTCACCATTACAAAAGCTGCATAAACATTTCCAACTCAATCATCTAATAATAATAGAATGAGACAAGAACATGTTTTCCAAGTACCTTGGCAAAAATACTTGCAGCCACTTTGAAAATAACATAATTACAAAAATGGCCTCATGTTTTGAGAGAATGTTATGAATTGAATTATGTCCCCCAAAAATATGTGTTATAAATCATAACCTCTATGTCTGAGGTTATAATCCCATTTGGGAATGGGTTGTCTGTGTTAAGTTACTGAGGCAGAATTAGTGTAGGTTATCTTGAGTCAATCTCTTTTGAGATATAAAAGAAATTAAAACAAGCAAGCAGAGAAGCAGAAATGAGGAAGAGAGATGCCAAGCTACATGAAGACTGCCCAGGAATGGAAGCTCAAAGAGACAAGGCCCTTCCTCCAGAGCCGGCAGACAAAGAAAGCCTTCCCCTAGAGCCGGCACTCTGAATTCAGACTTCTAGCCTCCTAAACTTTGAGAAAATAAATTTCTGTTTGTTAAAGCCAACCACTTGTTACAGCGGCACTAAACAACTGAGTTAGAGTCTCATGAAATTATTTACATATCCCAATATTCTCTATTTCCTTCTTACACATCAGGAAGAAAAGAATGCAATCTGACTAGAATTAGTAAGCATTAAAAAGCTAATCAAAGCTTGCAGGGCTATATCACTTTGCAAAGGATAATGTCAAAACCCCATTAAAGACACCAGGAGCTTGAGTAGAGTATGAAGAGTAAAAGGAAAGATTATTCCTTTTTAAAGTATAAAATCAAACTATAATCTGTGTTATTACCCAGATGTACCTTTTAAAACCATCTAGATGACAATCTTTCCATTAAGGAATTTATAAGAGAAAGCTTGTTAGTAACTAATTAGAATTAATTTACTACAAATTTGCAATTACTAACAAAATATATAAAATTACCTATTGTATCCCAGTAGGAGCAAAAACCATTCTTGCCCTACCTAGGAATAGCTAGTTTGCTATTCAATACGTACTCTCCTTCTTCCTTAGTAAATGAAATTCCAATTTTATTTGGGGCACCAATGCACCTAGTTCAGTTTCCCAGCTTCTCTTATAGTTAGGTGTGGCCATATGTCTGATTTTGGCCATATGTCTGATTTTTCTGGCTAATGAGATTAAGTAGGAATGTTGTATGGAGCTTTCTCGGAAGGCAGATTACAGGGAGTTGGCGTAACTGAAAGGTGGAGCCTTTCTGCCCCCCCCCCCTTTGTTGCTACCTGGTATATAAACACAATGGCTGCAGCTCTGCAGGCACAGTGGTCCAAAAGGTCATCGTAAATACAGAAGCCATACACTAGGATGATAGAGAAGAAAGGAGACTGGTGCCTGAGAGCCACGCAGCCCTGCCTGTCACCCCACCTCTTTTATGAAACTTCTAACTTGTTTAAGGCACTGTTGTTTTTGAGTTTTCTTTTATGCAGTCAAACCCAAAACTAACTCTCTTCTGTAAAAATCATAATTTAGGTTCTAACATAATAATCATGCTCACAATTAAGAAACATTCACATTGAGATTTTTCAATTACCAGGAAGGACAATCTTTTCAAATATAACCCTCTCCACCAGCCAGCTCTGCAGCTAAAGGCTCTTTATAGTATTAAAAAGCAAAGATGTCACTTTGATGACTAAGATGTGCCTGACCCAAGCAATGGTCTTTTCCATCGACTCACATGCACGCAAAAGCTGGGGAAATGAAAACAGAAAACGGAGGAATTGACGCATACAAGTTGTGGTGCTGGCAAAGAATACTGAATATACACCACGGACTACCAGAAAAACGAATAAATCTATCCTGGAGGAAGTACAGCAACAATGCCCCTTAGAAGCAAGGATGACAAGATCTCATCTAGCTTACTTTGGACATGTCATCAGGAAAGACCAATTACTGGAGTAAGACATCACGTTTGGCAAAACAGAGGATCACCAAAAAAGAGGAAGACCTTCAGTGAGATGGACTGACACAGTGGCTGCAACAATGGACTCAAACAACAAGAACTGGGCAATGTTTCGTTCTGTTTTACATAAGGTTGCTATAAGCCGACTTGCCAACACCTAGCAACAAAGGACCACGGGACATAAACGAATACACAATATGGTATTAAGATTTCATGGTGGGGGGTAAGGAGATTAGGGGGAAAAATGTCTAAGGAAAAGCTTCTTAGAGAGGTGATAATAAAAAAAAAGTTGAGAAGCAATGCTCTAGTCTGCAAAAAGAGGCGTCGTTTAAGTTTTAAATTTTCAAACAGCTTTCATAAGGTTTGGGAAAATGTAGAACTGGGTTCAAATCTTGGTGACAAGTTCTTGAAACTCTTCAAACTCTGTATGTATTTGAAAACGGAGGTGAGAATACCAACTTTACATAGGACATCTGGAAAAAGAATATTATTTTTGCCAAGTAAACATAAGTGCGTATATGAAGCACTCAGGCTTAAACACAGAAGAGCTCAGTAAAAGGTAGAGTCCCTTCTGATTTTTGAAAAAGCAAGATGAGTATATTTCATTCCCATAAAAAGCAGTAGGGCATTTAGACTATTATATCACTAGTTTACTACAAAGCAAATCAACCTGGAAAAAACTACATTTAAAAAAAGAAAATTGTAGCAATTGACAATTTTTATATGGCAATTAAAATATGACATACAGTTCATGTGATTTAATGAACAATTCAGTACCATACCAACAGAAATAACTTTCCTGCAGCTTCTAACACTATCGTAGGTAACTTTCCTACTTGATAAAAACTGAAAATTATCTTATGTATAACTCTGTATCATATTGGGGAATCAGAATAATGAATAGAATAATGGTAAGAGGTTACCTGAAAAAATTCAAAAGCTCTATTTTCACTCTGGAATTTTCTACTTTTAATTAGGAAGATACACATCAATCAGGAAAGAGGTCAATTAAAAAACTGACAGAGATAATCAGATAATATGACCAGTTGTAATACTAATCTGTTAGATTTAGGCTGGATCCCCTAAAAATCACAAATAAGACAAAAATTTAAGTGATCAATTTTTCACAAACACGGATTTCTAAGAAAAAATTTCCTTGCTCCTATCAGAAAGAGGAAGTTTGTACCAGCAGACTGACCATCTTCAAAAAAGTAAGCATCCACTAGATATTTTCTTAAAATCTATTCCCAAACACCAAAATCAGAAACAAATATAGCAGAAACTTAAATTTCATGTAGTAAGTATAAATCGTATAGGATTCTACTTGTTTTTACCACCTCTACCACCCTCATTTACCTCTCCTACCCAATGAGTCGGAATCAACTAGACGGCACTGGGTGGTTTGTTGGGTACCCAATAATCACATCTCCTCCCTTGTATTTATTATATATCTATAACATGAAGTAATTAGTTTCCTTTTTTAAAATGGTCAATGGAAAATGCTTCACATTACACAGAGAAAAGGTACTATATCATCTTAAATTTTTAAATGAACCAACCAACCAGTGTTTTATATTTCTAATCTACTTAATAATAGCTAACACTTACGTTACATTTACTAGGTGGCAGGTATATTACCTAATTTGATCCTCACAAGAATCCTTTGACAGATGTATGTTCTACCATCAAATCTTTAAGGCTGAGGTTGGCTAGATGCTTTGATCTTACCAGAAAGTATCAATGAAAGATTTTCATGTAATATCATTCCCATTGTCATCTGGCTGACAGACATATCAATCGTAAAAATGCACCCTGATTTCAGAAAACTTAAAATGTGAAAAAACGTTTACAGCTCAGAATCAAATGATATAGGGTATTATCATCCCATTCTAGGGATGAGGAAACTGAGAAATAAAAAATTTAAGTAATTTGCTCAAGGTTATATGACCGTGAGGTATAGTATTACCACCACTCTCTATTCTGAAATGATGTCTATGACGCATTACAGAGAGAGCATGCATGACAAAATCAGTTCTAACTCATAAACCCACTCATAAGTACAATTTAGAATTTAGTAACCATTGTGTAAAAACTTTTAATTTGAAGTGTATCTATGAGGCATAAAAGAACCACCAATATGACAGCAATTCATAAATATATACAATATCTGACAATTTCTGGGAACTTGAAGGAATTAACTCTTGGCTTTGGAATGGCTATCAATTATTATCTTCCCCTTTTCATAAAGGTACCTAAATGATCTTCAGATTTTAAACTGAGTCCCTGTGCAGTCAAATGCATATGTAAATCACCATTTTTCTACGCCTGCAATAATCTGCAGACCTAACCGAAGTATCTAAAATACTTACCTTAATTTTAAGTTAATCATTTACATGCAAAATTTGTGAAAAATATGAGTCACGGGAAATTTAGATTAATCAGGTTTAGGAGCTAATATGTAAATTTCCTCTCAACTGACTCTTGCCAATGACTTTCTTCTCTAGAACTGTATTTGAGATTTTATTTCCATTCCAGGACCATTCACTGCCGTATTTTTATAAGATCATCTCCAGTACGGCTCAAGCTTCCCTGTTCTCAGTCAGCCCACTCAGGGAAAACATGAGCTTTTCACCTAATAAATATAGACTGAACAACAGAACTAGGAAAACATTACTTCACATACTCTACTGAAATTATTCATTTGGGCAAAGATAATCAATTTGGTGTTGAAGCAATGAGGATAGTTGATGGGGATCTGGGCATTTTTACTGTGCCAAAGTAACATTATATAAATGAATTCCTAGTAACAAGGTCTAAAATGTATGCAGAGAGCAAATGCAGTGGACAATTGCGGCATCACTAATTGTCAATTAGCTAGATATTGTATGTCATCTAATGCGCTGCAATATGAGGCATAGATATGCCCTGTATTCAGAAAATACAAGAAACAGAATAAGAAGTCACCACCATGCTGAATCAAACAGACAAAAGCAGAAATAGAGATGCTATTCTACAAAATAATCAGCCTGGTCTCTTGTACAAAACAGTGTCATTAAAAAAACAAAAGGAATAGGATTAGATTGGTACTAGATTAGAAGACATTTAAGGGACATGACGAGCAGATTCAATGTATGTTTCTTTCTAGACTGAATACTGGTTTGGACAAACCAGCTATGAAGCAAACTTTGGGGTTAAGTGACTCATTAGATAAAATGAAAATTTATTAACATGGAAAGACAAACACAGCTGAGGAAAAAAAGCAATTAACACTTAAGTGTTCACAAAGGTAAGCACTAAATGGTGGGAATCTTAACTTTTTTTTTTTTTTTTTTTGACTTACCTATATTTTGCAATTTTCAACAATGTACCTGGGCTGCTTCAGAATTAATAAGGGTTTTCTGTTTTTGTTTAAGGAGGAGAATGGAAGGAAGGGGAACAGAAGAAAACAGAAGGGAGAAGAAAGGAAGGAAAATAAAGGAAGGGTGGTGGAGAGGAGGGAAGAAAAGGAAGAGGAAGGAAGGCAAGTGAAGGGAGGAGAAGAAAAAATAGGAAAGAGAAGAAAGGATAGATATGGCTTCAGAATGAGGCAGACCTGGATTCAAACCATGACCTACGTTATTTAAGAGATGTGTTACCACCGGCAAATTACTTAATCCCTTTAAATCTCAGTTTCTAGAGAACCTGTATTATAAATATGTTTATAACAATTAAATAGTTAAGTAAAGTACCTAATATATACTAACACGCTAAGGTTTTATTAAATATTAGCAGTCTTCTTCTTCCTTCTCCATAGGAAAACACACCCAGCTCCTGAGTGCTTCTGGGAAGTGCACAGTGGAAGAAAACCGACAGCATCTCTGTTACAACACCTTTGGCAACACAGAGCACCTTCTCTCTAGTCACCCTCCCTGAACTGATGAAGAAAATTCTGATACAGTATGGAACAGATACAGTGAGCAAAAACAGTACCTACTCTAGACACATTATATTTTTTTACCTAGTTAAAAAAAAGTATTTGGCATACATTTAACCAAATCATCCAAGCCATGACCATGATTTTTGGCCACAAACAAATCATTTCACAATATCCTTAACTTACGCTTTTTCTTAGACTACCTGAAAAGGTCAGTCAGCATCTGAGGCTGACTCTCTTCCTATAAGCACCAACAAGATTTTTCATTTTGTGAAATGAAATTCCCAAACTTTCAAAAAATCATTTGAAAGATAACATGAGTTAATAAATTAACCTCAATATTTTTTATTATGCCCTATTTTTTTTTTTAGTATATACCCTACGGAGCCTATGGGGAGCTAAGGCTGCTAAACAGAAAGGTCCAAAGTTCAAACCTACCAGCAGCTCCTTGGAAACCTTACCAGGCAGTTCTACTCCATCCTACAGGGTCTCTATGAGTAGAAATTAACTCAACAGCAACGGGTTTTTGCTTGGTATATACCACAGATGACAGATGCACAGGCAATAGAATCCTGAGAGCACAAAGAGAAACAAGGGGATGGCAGTGTATGTGCCTTAGAAATCTTCAAAAAAATCTGCTTAGCTAACAGTAAAAACTGTGCATCACTCCACAGAAAAACAACAGAGGGAAACAGCAGAGCTCACTTCAAATGCTCAATTCCTAACTTTCCAAAAATGCAGCAACTGTACAGAAGAAAAACAACTTCAACTCTGGGAGCAGAAGGGAGGGTAGGTTTCAGTTTCAGCCCCTGCAGTTATTTTAAAGGTTATTAGTGAGAAAGGATCACGTATCTACATGGACCTCCTCTATAAAGGTTTATTCTCTGGTTTTTGGAAAAAAGAAAAAAAAAATCTTGAAAACAAGTAACAAGCATTAGATTCTAAAATTCTGAATAATGAAAGAAATCCTCTGGGGTTAATTGCCGCCTACTGTCACAAATTTGGGGGAATCAGAGTTACAGCCCTTGTGGATTTAAACTCCCAATGGCTTCCCACTGCACTTGGCACTTAACACAAATAAATGCTTGTCACAAACTCAAAGGGCTTTATGATCTGGCTCCTACCTACCTCCCCAATCCTATCTCCATGTTCCAGGCACAAAGGCCTTCAATTAGTCCTTAAAACTTCCAAGTTCATCTTCACATGTAATTTTACACATATTATTCCCACTGCCTGGACAGGGTAGACCTTTAGATCTCCATTTAAATATAACTCCTCAGAGAACCTTTCCTGACTGACTATCTTTTCATTCTTTAAAGGGGAGGAGCAAAATGAAGGAAACTGAGGTTTACTGAGTACCTAAAATACAATGGGCAATGATTTCATTTACTCTTCACAATTCCTGCACATGAGGAAACAGTCTTAGAGATTTAAATAGCTGCTCTAAGGCTTTTTTTTTTTTTCCCCCTAAGGTTACCTAAGGAGCCCTGGTGGTGCAGTGGTTAAAGCGCCTGGCTGCTAACCAAAAGGTTGGCAGTTCAAACCCACCAGCTGGCCACAGGGAAAAGATGTAGCAGTCTGCTTCAGTAAAGATTTATAGCCTTGGAAACCCTACAGGTTCGCTATGAGTTAGAACCAACTCGATGGCAGTGGGTTTGGCTTTTTTTAAGGTCACATAGGTAGTATATAATGAAGCAAAGATTCAAACCCAAATTTGTCTAATTGCAAGCACACAATCTTTCTTCTACACTACATTACCTCTCTCTTTAAAGGGAAGCTGCAATACTAGAAGGAAATACCTAATTAAATACAGAGTTACAAAAAGTATTGTGGCTTACACAAAGATCTATAAACTGACAGTCTGGATAATTAACTCTATTCAAAACTACCATTTGATATCAGTATTTCTTTTTTTACTAGCAATTAGCCAACTGGGGTTATGCTATATTAAAGGAACAACACGTATTTCTCCTATCCCCTCAAAGAGTTCATAAGGTATATTTAAAATGCTACTATTTCTCTTTTATACTTTATACATTTGCTATAATAGGTAAATCAAGTATAGAATTTCTGAGTTTACCTTAGGGAATTCTGCTAATGAATGGCAGCTGTTTTTTTGTTGTTGTTGTCTTGGTTTTTCTTTAATGAAGAGACAGATTTTTAACATTCTCTAATTAAGGCTAATAAGTTAGAAGAGTAATTAGGCAAAGTAATTTGAAAACGAATTTACAGGTTTTCTAGAAATATATCATGCTTTACCTTGTGTTCATATTATTTACACACATGCCTAACTAAACCCTAAATTTACCTTCTTCTGAAGGTAAATTTCTAGAGGGAAGTCTTTAACCTATACATATCCATAATACCTTGCATATGGTAGGTATTCAAATGTTTTAATACATTACTTAGAGCAGTTTTACGTTTACAGAAAAACTGCAGGAGATGTACAGTTATTAGCTACTATCATATTGGCCCCAAATGATGACAACCCCATGCCCAACAGGACAAAATGCTGCCAGGTCCTGAGCCATCCTCGTGGTTGGTTGTGGATCAAGCCTTTACGATACATAGCATTTTCACTGGCTGATTTTTTTTTTTTTTTTAAGATTTTATTGTGCTTCAGGCGAAAAGTTTACACATCAAATTAGTTCCCCATTCAATACTTTATACACAACTTGTTATTCACCAGCTGATTTTTGTAGATTGCCAGGACTTTCTTCTTAGTCCCTCTAAGTCTAGAAGCTCCACTGAAACCTGTTCAGCATCACAGCAACACACACACAAAAAAGCCACCAGTTAAAGGCAGGTCATGGCTGCACATGAAGTACAATGTCTGGGAATGTAACCCAGGTCTCCCACATGGAAGACAAGAATTCTACCGCTGTACTGCGAGAGTTCCCACATACTCATCTCCCTACTGCAGACGTTTCTCCTATTACTAACATCTTGCATTAGAAAGGTACATTTCTTACGACTGATGAACCAATATTGATACATTATTAATAAAGTCCACAGTTTACATTAGGGTTCACTCTTTGTGTCCTACAGTTCTATGGGTTCTGACAAATGCATAATGTCATACATAAACCATAATAGTATCACAAAGGATAGTTTTGGTGCCCTTAAAATGTCCTGTGCTTCACCCATCCCTTCTTCCCTCCACCTAAACTCCCAGTAACCACTGCTCCTTTTACTGTCTCAATAGTTTTGCCTAAGGGGCTCTGGTGGCACAGTGGTTAAATGGGCAGCTGCTAACTGAAAGGCTGGCAGTTCAAACACACCAGGTATTCCATGGGAGAAAGATGTGGCAGTCTGCTTCAGTAAAGATTTACAGCCTTGGAGCCCTATGAGGCAGTTCTACTCTGTCCTACAGGTTCACTATGAGTCAGAATTGACCTGACAGCAACAAGTTTATAGTCTCCCCTTTTCCACTGGAATCATATGGTATGTAGCTTTTAGACTAGCTTCTCAAATTTTTTTTTTTTAATATTAGAAAAAAGGAACCAATTTTCTCTTATACCCGTTGTGTTGGTTTTAAAATATGTCCATAAATTCTTTGACATTCCTCCCATTAAAATGTGGAGCCTAATTCCTCTCCCTTTGAGAATGGGCTGGCCTTAGTGATGTTCTTCTAAAGAAAAGAATAATGCAGAAGTGACAGTACATAGTTTCTAAGACAAGATCATAAAAGGCATTGCAAATCCTCCTTGCTCTGTCTTCTGGATCTCTCTGGGAGAAGCTAGCAGTTGTGACTCAAACAGCTCTATGGAAGTCCATGAGGCTAGGAATGAAGGCCTCTTGCCAAAAGCCAAAGGGAAGTGAGGTCTCCTGACAGTAGTCATAGGGGTGAGCCATCCTCCCACCCCAGACAAGCCTTCAGATGACTACAGCCTGGTCAACATCTTGAGTACAACATTATGAAAGACCCTGAGCCAGAATGACGTTGCTAACTGGCACATGAATCTAACCTACAAAATTCTGTGAGATAATAAATGCTCACTGCAGTTTTAAGCCACTAAGTTTTGGGGTGGTTTGTTATATAGCAATAGATATGGAACTAAGGAAGCTTTCAATTATTAAATTTCTTACATTGTTTCCTATGAACATCTGCCTTAGCCTTTTTCCTTTCCCATGCTCAACAGAATCTTCAGGAGCAAGGCAGCTTTTTATTAAGGTCCCCCCAGGTAATCCTGTCACACTCCCTCCATGGCTAACAATCACTGATAAGCAATATGATTATCTAAAAATAAATGAGGCACCCTACAGATGTTGGGTATAGTAAGAAAGGTAAGAGGCTCTGACAGATTTATACAGCAGACCAGGCTCTGCTAGGACCTACTAACTGGTACGACTTCTTCAAACCTCAGAGGGATTCCCCTGCTCTTTCACATGAGTCCTATGAACAGGCTTTTATTAACACAGGAGGGAATAGAGGCAAGAGCCCTATCCAAAATTTTTATGCAATTTCTCATACACTACAGTGCCTGTAAGACATATAAGGCAAATTTTCAAAGTTTCGTTAGTTATAAAGCAAATTAAATTACCAGCTTAAAAAAAACAGTATCAAAAGACAAAAACAAAAAGCCAGCAACAGGGTGGTGAATGTTTTCTGGTAGCACTTTTTAAGATTAAAAAAAAGTTAACAACTTCCTCTGCACACGTGCCACATTCAAGTCTGTCCTGCTGTTCACTGAATTGCCACGTTTACTTGCGGCTGATACAATGTGACCAAAGTGATGGAAAGGCAGATGGCAGGCTTTCTGATAACAGTCATGGTAACAGCCAAAAATGGAAGGATGGAAGGAAAGGAAACACATGAGTGAAGCTAATTCCTCAGGCAAGTTTACTAAGGGGTTGGAAGCAGAGGACTAAGAGAAGGATGCAGCAGAAAGACAACAGGATTCAAAGTCTGAAGCCCAAGGAGATACCAAACTGTTTCTAGTTCATGAATTTCACTTCCCTGCCCCAATAAAAACTATCTAAAACTATCATTTAAATTTCTGAACCGCGAAGATGAATGAAAGCAAGAAAAAAAAAAAGTCAAATTATAATAGCACTCATCCTCCAGACCTCAAGAAAAATCCATCCTGCTTTTCAAATTCTATCTCCAAGTTAAAAGCCCAAAGAGATTTCGCCCTCGCTTTAAACAAGTATCACTCATCAATTCATCACTTATTTCTCTAGGGCATTGTTTCTACTGTTGTATGGAACTGTTACTTAATGTAACTGTTATTTACATTCTCTTTTTTAAGCATGTCTTTGTATTGTGAAAATAAAACATGCCCATAGTAAAAATTTCAAAGTACAAAAAGTTATACTCTCCCACATCAGATCTTAGTTCTATTCACCAGAGCTAATGGTCATCAACAGATTCTTGTGTATCCATTCAATCAGAAATCATTTACTTTTTATATGTTTGTATTCTGTTTTCTTCTGAAGGTAACAGCCATGCCTTATATTCATTTGGATCTTATCCAGCACCTTACATATTACAGGAAGTATACATGGATTTGTTTTAATGGTGACTATTACACAGTGGTTCAAAATTTTGGCTGCTAACCAAGGGGTGGGCAGTTCGAATTCAGCAGCCGCTCCTTGGAAACCCTATGGGGTAGTTCTACTCTGTCCTATAGGGTTGCTATGAGTCAGAATCAACTCGATGGCAACAGGTTTGGTTTTGTTTTCTGGGTTTTTTTAATTGTACTTGCTGTTCATTTACTCCCTGGATTAACAAATCCAACAAACAAAGTTTGTTTATTTACACATACTTCATGTAAACTGAAACAAATAAATCCACAAAAAATCATGCTATCCTGACAAGAAACTAGAATTTAAAAAAAAAAAAACAATTTGTTTAAATATAATACGCAAAATATTTAATCCTTCTTGAAAAAAAATCTTTAGCATCTTATGTGATATCTTATTATAGTAACAACCTGCATATCTAGAGCTATATTATCTGCTCACTTATTTTGTCCTCACTCATGACCTATTCACTCTTACATCAGAAGCTACACTAACAAGTTTTCTTATCTGATTTTCAAGCCCACAGAAGATTAGAAACAAATAAGAAGAGGGACAAAAACAGGTATGCTACATTGACAATACTTTTTTTTTTTTAAGTCTGCCAATGAGGAAAGAAATACAAATTATAAAATGGAGATATAAAAACTCAGAAAAGTCAAACGGGATTTAAGTATAGGGATGAAGTCTTAACATGTCAAAAACATTCTGTTGCTGTGTGCCATTGAGTCGATTCTGACTCATAGCTACCCTCAAGGACAGACTAGAACTGCCCCATAGGGTTTCCAAAGCTGTACAAGGCTGCGGTCTTTACCGGAGCAGATCGCCAGGTCTTTTCCCTGTGGATTCAAACCACCAACCTTTCAGTTAGCAGCAGAGCACTTATCCATTGTGCCACCAGGGCTCCTTGAAGGCCTTCTAGTACCACGTAATTACTGATTTTTATCAACATGTACAGGTAATATATCTTTGGACATATTAAAGTTATTTGGCCTCTCTGTGGATAAATCAACTAATCTTTAGTCTAAAAATACTAATATCTAGCTTGTTAGCTTATAAGGAAATAAGATAATTTATACAAAATGTTCACCTTAGTGCCAGATTTCCAGAAAAACCATCCTCACCACCACCACCATCCAAAAAATACTATCCAGTGAATGTTAAATTAAGTTTTAGGATATACTTTCCAAGAGGGTAAGAAAATAAATTTAAATATTTCCATCCAAAAGGTTTGTTATTGAATGGGTCTTGGCACTTAATGCATTAAACTCCAGTTATCTGGAAATTTAATTAAAACCCATTGCCATCAAGTCTATTCTGACTCATAACAACCCCATAAGACAGTAGATCTGCCACCACAGAGTTTCCGAGGCTGTAAATCTTTACTGGAACAGACTGCCACATCTTTCTCCAGAGCAGTGGGTGGTGTGTGAGAACCATGAACCTTTCAGTTAGCAGCCAAGCACTTAACCACTGCACCAACAGGGCTCCTATACACATCTTTATAAAGGACTTGAATTCAAAATAAAGAATTCCTACACTTCAATAAGGAGACAAACAACCAAATTTTAAAATAGGCAAAAGTCATGAACTGACATTTGTCTTAGTTATTTAGTGCTGCTATAACAGAAATACCACCAGTGGATGGATTTAACAAACAGAAATTTATTCTCTCACAGTTTAGGAGGCTTGAAGTCCAAATTCAGGACACCAGCTGCAGGGAAGGCTTTCTCTCTGTGTCAGCTCCAGGGGAAGGTCCTTGTCATCATATTTTCCCTGGTCTAGGAGCTTCTCCTTGCAGGGACCATGGGTCCAAAGGATGCACTCTGCTCCTGGCTCTTCTTTCTTATTTGGAGGAGGTCCCTATCCTGCTCGCTTCTCTCTTTTATATCTCAAAAGAGATTGATGCAAATTACAAGATAATCCTATATATTGTGTCCTGCCTCATTAATACAATTGATTTTTGCGTCCTGCCTCATTAATACAATTGCCTCTAATCCTGCCTCATTAACATAACAGAGGTAAGGATTTACAGCACATAGGATAATCAGATCACAAAATAGAGGACACCACAATACTGGGAATTATAGCCTAGCCAAACTGACACACATTTCGGAGGGACACAATTCAATCTGGAACAACACTTCACTGAAGAAAATATAAAAATGTCTAATAAACACATAAAAAGGTACAAAACATCATTAGCCATTAGGAAAACATAAATCAAAGCCACAAGAAGATAACACTTCACACACATTCTGATGGCAACAATAATAATAATCAGAAAATAACAAATATTGGCAAGGATATGGAGAAACTGGAAACCCCATCTACTGTTGGTAGAAATGTAGAATGATACAGTCACTGGAAAAGATTTTGGCAGTTTTTCAAGAAGTTTAATATAATTACCAGATGACCCAGCAATTCCACTCATAGGCATATACCCAAAAGAATTTAAAACATATGTTAACCTGTGTGCAGGGGTGGATTATCCAAAAGGCAATGTTAGCATGGTGTTGACCTTGCATACCAGATCATCTGTAGTGAACAATTTCATATTTTTTCACCACATCAAAGATTCTGCTTCCAGGTATGACTGTCATCTGTCTCTGTCAGCCCACAGCATCTTTCTACACAAACAAAGCCTTTTTTCAAATTTACAATCCCTGATAGGGGTGGATGACCCAGTAAGTAAGGTAAGCACGGGCTTACTTGTGCTTACTTAGTATGTGAATGTTCGTGGCAGCATTATAGCCCAAAAGTGGAAACAACCCAAGTGTCTATGAACTGATGAATGAATAAACAGAATGTGGCATATCCATACAATGGAATACTATCCAGTCATAAAAAAGGAATGAAGTACTGGTACACACTACAACATGGGTGAACCCTGAAAATACTACCGTAAGTAAAAACACCCAGTCACAAAAGACTACACATTGTATCATTCCATTGATACGAAATGTCCAGAAAAGGCACACTCACAGAGACAGAAAGCAGATCAGTAATTGCCTCGGGCTGGGAGTAGAGATTAAGTGCCACAGGGAAATTTAAGGGGGGAGCGGGGTGAGAGAATAATAATGAAAATGTTAAAAACTGGATTTTGGAGATGGTCACACAACTCTATGAATTTACTTAAGATCACTGAATTGTACAATTACACCTCAGTAAAACTGTTTAACAAAAAGGTGTCCAGATCATTATGTTCCAAGTCACATAAAATGCTTCTCTTTTTTCTGTTACCAGTTGTGCCACCCAGGGGCTCCTAAACACCTAGGTAGTGTGGTACAAACAGATTAAGCACTCGATTACTAACTGAAAGGTTGGCTGTTCAAATGCACCCAGAGGCACCTGAGATGACAGGCCTGGAGATATGCTTCTGAAATGTCACAGCCTGGAAAACCCTATGCAGCAGTTCTATTCTGCACAGATGGGGTCGCCATGGGTCAGAATTAACTGGATGGCCACTACCAACAACAAAAACGATGTTAGACAAAGACCATTTCTTCAAAGTCAGAAAACATGAGTTGATATGCCTTATGTAAAAATGAGGGAACTGAACTAGACAACCTCTAAAGCCCCATTCAATTTCGTTACACAAAAGGGAATATTTTCCACAGAAAATCAAGACATCTTTCGCCACTGGTTTCCTATAGCTTCAGTATTGCCACTAGAGCCATCATTTCCTCCCTCCTCATTTTCTGAAGAGTAAAGACATCACATTGAGGACTAAGCTGCACCTGACCCAAGCCATGGTGTTTTCGATCGCCTCATATACACTCGAAAACTGGACAATGAATTGGGAAGACCAAAGAAGAATTGATGCCTTTGAGTTATAGTTCTGGTGAAAAATACTGAATATACCATGGACTGCCAGAAGAACAAACAAATCTGTCTTGGAAGAAGTACAGCCAGAACGTTTCTTAGAACCAAGGGTAGCAAGACTTCAACTCATATACTTTGGACATGTTATCAGGAGGGACCAGTTCCTGGAGAAGGGCATTATGCTTGGTAAAGTAGAGGGTCAGCGAAATTGAGGAAGACCCTTCGTGAGATGGATTGACACAGGTGCTCCAACAATGGGCTTAAAGATAGCAACAACTCTGAGGCTGGCACAGGACCAGGCAGCATTTCGTTCTGTCTCTACGCAGCGTCTCTACGAGTAAGAACCAACTTGTCAGCACCTAACAATTTTTTATGTGCTTAGGTAAGTAGGTCAGAGCCAAGGCTCTTCATTTGCCTTCTTTTTTCACAAGTCATTCACAGTAAAAACAAGTAGCAATGACAGAATCTAATTGAAGTTACATACAATTTTCTTATCAGAGAAGGAAAAGGAAATGTATCCATGGATGGTATATATACGAAAAATCTATATTCTAGAATAAGAATGAAGAAACAAAATATACTAAAAATCATCTATACAATTGGAGATGTTCTTATTGGAATATATCTCCATCCTAAAAGTAACAAAGTTATAAAATGTAATGCTCATATCATTTCCTCTGTGAGCCTTAAATTTCATTTATATCATAATTCTCCCAAAAGAAGTTCCCAAAAAATGTGTTTTTCACAAATAATTTATCCCTGAAATTTTAAGAATCAGAGAAAGCAAAGGAATATTCTAACATGATTACATATTATTTGGGAACAAAAAGAGTTAATGCTGGTTTTGTCATTCAGGAGAAAAGGGGATTACCACTTCTTTGTGCATTTAAATGCTTTCATTTCAAAACAGAAAACATTTTCTTTCCTGCTGCCTCATTTTTAAGAGGCTGTGTATCTTAACTATGCTCATGAGGAACCTGTACACAGAGCAAGGAGAAGTTGTTCACCGAACAAGGGGATACTGCGCACTTTAATATCAGGAAAGGTATATGTCAGAGTCGTATCCTTTCACCCTACTTACTCAATCTGTACACTGAGCAAATAATCTCAGAAGCTAGACTATATGAAGAATTGGATTGGAAGAAGACTCATTAACAACCTGTATTATGCAGATGACACAACCTTGCTTGCTGAAAGCAGGCAGGACTTGAAGCACTTACGGGTGAAGATCAAAGACCACAGCCTTCTATATGGATTACACGTCAACATAAAGAAAACAAAAATCCTCACAACTAGACCAATAAGCAACATTATGATAAACGGAGAAAAGACAGATGTTGTCAAGGATTTCATTTTACTTGGATCCACAATCAACACCCATAGACGCAGCAGTCAAGAAATCAAACGAGAGGCGGACCCAAGATGGCGGAATAGACAGTCGCTTCCAGCGAGCCCTCTTTAGAACAAAGACACAGACACAAAAAAACAAGTGGAATGTGTGTATTTATGACAAGCTAGGAGCCCTGAGCATCAAAGGCAAGCTTAGAAAACGAACAGAGGAGCAGGGGGAGGAAGAGACAGTTCAGAAGCAGAGAGGAGTCACCAGACCTGAATCACCGGAAGCCCTCAGGAACCATTCCCGGGAGCAGTGGTGCCGGGCTGGTAATAGCATTCGGCCGCAGTTTCCTCAGGAAGAAGCAGCCAGCCACACAGCCTACTCACACCTGCGGAACCAGAGAAGAGCCGCACTCTCGGCAAAAGCTAAATACTTTGGTATATTTTACTGCACCCCCCCACCCCCAAGCCGGATTCAGAGAATGAAGAACACCAAGGACAGAAGGTAATTACAAGCCCAAGAGACAGAAAGGGCCACATAAACCAGAGAGTACACCAGCTTGAGACCAGAAGAGCTAGATGGTGCCCGGCTATAACCGATGACTGCCCTGACAAGGAACACAACAGAGAACCCCTGAGGGAGCAGGAGAGCAGTGGGATGCAGACCCCAAATTCTTATAAAAAGACCAGGCTTAATGGTCTGACTGAGACTAGAAGGACCCCGGTGGTCATGGCCCCCAGACCTTCTGTTGGCCCAGGACAGGAACCATTCCCAAAGTCAACTCTTCAGACAGGGATTGAACTGGACAATGTGTTGGAGAGGGATGCTGGTGAGGAGTGAGCTTCTTGGATCATGTGGACACTTGAGACTATGTTGGCATCTCCTCCCTGGAGGGGAGATGAGAAGGTAGAGGGGGTTAGAAGCCGGCGAAATGGACACGAAAACAGAGAGTGGAAGGAGGGAGCAGGCTGTCTCATTGGGGGAGAGCAATTGGGAGTATGTAGCAAGGTGTATATAAGTTTTTGTGTGAGAAACTGACTTGATTTGTAAACTTTCACTTTAAAGCACAATAAAAATTAAAAAAGAAATCAAACGATGTGTTGCATTGTGCAATTTTGCTGCAAAAGACCTCTCTTTAAAGTGTTTAAAAGCAAAGCTGTACCTTTGAAGACTAAGTTACACCTGACCCCAAGCCATGGTATTTTCAAATGTCTTATACACGGACAGGAAGACAGAAGAATTGGTGCCTTTGAATTGTGGTGTTGGCAAAGAATACTGAATACACCATGGACTGCCAGAAGAATGAACAAATTTGTCTTGGAAGAAGTACAGCCAGAATGCTCCTTAAAATCGAGGATGATAAGACTTTGTCTCTCATACTTTGGACCTGTCATCAGAAGGAACCAGTCCCTGGAGAAGAACTTCATGCTTGGTAAACTGGAGGGTCAGCAAAAAAGAGGAAGATTCCAACGAGATGGACTGACACAGTGGCTACCACAATGGGCTCAAACATACCAATGATTGTAAGGATGGCACAGGACTGGGCATGGTCGCTATGAGCCAGAACCGACTTGACGGAACCTACCAACAACACCAGTACTGGACAACAAGCAGTTGTTAGATGGAAAGTTAATTTAAAAGGATGAATAACCTTTGAAAGGTCCCTATCTTCAAACTAATTTACTCTCCTATCTGTGGCACATTCTGGAAATATTAAAATTATTCAAAGAAGAGCAGGATCAACCTATAATTTGTGGGTCACAGTATGACTGAGGTAAAAGAAGCTATAAAGGACCAAAGAATTAGACTATGACCCTACCTAAGTATCTCAGAGAGAAAGATTATCTTAAGCAGAAGTTTGCTTCCCTTAAACTGGAAGGCCGGCCCTCAATCAAACCACTGAGTCATTTGTACTCAGAGAAGTCTTTGAGGAGGCCCACTGGACATGTCAGCATGATGTGCAATGAATGACACATCCTGAGCACAGACCTGAAGCATTAAAACAATGTTAATAAAAGTCATTTATGGGAAATTAATGAATGCAGCTGTTGCCTTCTTCTGTATCCCCTCTCCATCATCTCCCTTTGATTACAAAGAAAAAAGAACGACTTTCAAAAGGCAGTGCAAGTAGAAATCCCTTAAAAAGGAAGCTAAATTGTAAAACCGTATACTCACTCTTAAGGCTTTCTCACATTTTTAGCTAAATAGGTTTCAAAAACAAGTAAGAGAATTTTAATAAACTATTCAACAAAACTACAAGCACATGGCTAAAAAACAAAAAAAGTACTGACTAAAAGAATGGTGTTCTTTAAATCTTGCACATATATATTTATAGTGTATAGCCCAGTCCAGCTGCTCAATATTATGCAACAATGTACAGGAGTCTAGTATCCTGATTCTGCCTTTTTATGCCAATCTAGTCAAATAATTGGACCTAACTTTCCATTTATTGCAATTATTTAGCATCTACAATCTTTAAAAAACATACATTGCATATGTGTGCATGTGTTTGAGACTTGTCACCTCAACGAGACTATTTGAGGGCAAGAACCATGTCTTACACTTTTAGCACAGAGTAAAAAACAACACACAAAAAAATTAATTCGTTGCCGATGAGATGATTCCAACTCATACGGATCGTATAAGACAGAGTAGAACTCCACCATAGGGCTTCCAAGGTGCAGCTGGTGAATTAGAACTGCCGACCTTTTGGTTAGCAGCCTTAGCCCTTTACCACTATGCCACTTGGGCTCAGCATACAGTAACAGTAGTACAAGTTAAAAACACAAGCTCTATTTATCAACAGGAAACCCTAGTGGTGTAGTGGTGTAGTGGTTAATTGCTATGGCTGCTAACGAAAATGTCGGCAGTTCAAACTCTTTGGGGCAGTTCTACTCTGTCCAATAGGGTCGCTATGAGTAGGAATCGACTCGACAGCAGTGGGTTTGGGTTTTTTTTTTTGGTTTATTTATCAACAAAGTGAATATCCTCAGCTTTCACCTTACAAAACCAGTAAAAGAAGAACAAATGAAGTTCTGGTGCATGCTACAACAGGATGAACCTTGCTGTATGATCCCACTTGTATAAAACAGGCAAATCGTGCATAGAGACCAAAGTTTATTAGTGGTCACCACGGGTGGGAGGGAGGGAGGGAGAAAGCGGGAGTCATTGCTTTGAAGGCAATGAATTTCTGTTAAATGTAGCAGAATAATCTGAAAAAAAAAATAGTGATGTACAATATGATTATAATCAATATCACTAGGTTGTACATGTAAAAATTGTTGAATTGGGAAATGTTTTCTTTTATATATACGTAATTTTTTTTTAAAACACTAAAAAATTAAAAAACAAAAAGACACAGGCTCTGTAACCATATCATTTGGGTTCAAATCTAAGCTCCACCACCAGCTTGGCCTTCCTGTGCCTCAGTTTACAAGTGTGCAAAATGGGGATAACAGCATACAGCTATTGTAATTATAGCATGAGTAATAAATTCTGAGTGCCTAGAAAAGTATCTGGCACACAGTAAGCACTATAAATATTAATTATAATGATCTGTATTCCCTGTGGAAACCCAGTTGGCTAGTGGTTAAGTGCTACAGCTGCTAACCAAAAGGCCGGCAGTTTGAATCCACCAGACGCTCCTTGGAAACTTTATGGGGCAGTTCTACCCTGTCCTATAGGGTCGCTATGAGTCGGAATCGACTCGATGGCAGTGCGTTTGGTTTTGGTTTGGTATTCCCTGTGGAAACCCTGGTGGCACAGTGGTCAAGTGCTACGGTTGCTAACCAAAAAAGGTCTGCAGTTTGAATCCACCAGGTGCTCCTTGGAAATTCAATGGGGCAGTTCTACTCTGTCCTATAGGGTCACTATGAGTTGGAATCAAATCGACAGCAACCGGGTTTTTTTTTCTTTTTCTTTTTTTTATTCCCTACAGTAACTAGCACCAAACCTTGCTTCTTTAGTAGACGCTCAAGTATTTGCCATTTGGTTAAAAACTGTACAACTGTATCAGCGTTAGAATTTCGCTCATCACTACCATATAATTTATAAACAATGAACACTCTACAGTTTAAGAATGCCTTCTTTATATAATTCTGAAAGATGTTCTCCATTACTCTAAACTAAAACATCATATACCCCTACTTTTCAATCTCGGTTAGAGTACCCCTCATACATAGTTTTTAATAGCAAACTACTACGATAAAGAAAATTTAAAATAGGTTATTATATTCTTTACCCTAGTGGGGAGACTACGTTGTTGTTAGTTGCCATCAAGTTGAGAGCTGCTCCGTAGGGTTTTCAAGTCTGTGACCTTCAGAAGCAGACCACCAGGACTGTCTTCCGAGGCACCTCTGGGTGGGTTCCAATGGCCAACCTTCGGCTATCAGTTGAGTGCTTAACTGTTCTCACCACCCAGGAGCTCCTAGGGAGATTACACTTCGCCCAATCCAGTATCTTTGTGTCTCCAACTCACAAGACAATATAGTTCCTAAGAACTGAAACTTAAACTGTTTGCCTAGAATGACTGGTCAGAGCAAAACTTTGCACTAGGGGTGGGGGAAATGTGAGAAATCATTTCTTTGGTAATAAAACTAGAATCAGTTTTTTGGAACTGGTGACTAAAAAGATACCACCAGGAAGAGGATGCAGATGTGTATGTTGGGAGAGTTGGAGGAGAAGGAGGAATTGGAAAATAATTACTAAACCACAGGACAAATTCTTCATTTGTTTGTTCTGCATCTGCACTACAGTTCCAGCTACTAAGTATGAGAAAGCAGGAAACCTCGTCCAGTCCATTTTAGGATAGTTAGAATATCACACTAATTATCAAAACATAGGAAAGCTTATTGTTATTCTTTGGAAGAATAATTTAAATTAATTTCAAAAGTAAAAAATAAGATACTTCAGAGATTTTTTTATAATGTAAAAATCTTAAATTACTACGGTCAACTTAAACATTTCGTATTCAATATGTAAGACAGTTGACCATATGATTTTGTATCATATTTTAAGTTATTACTTTGCTACAAATGGAACAGAGGTGAAAACTGCATTTCTGGTATTATACCTAAATTTGCATTTTATCTCCAAGGAAAAGGAACTGAGTTCAAAACGGCAATATATTTGAATGAACCATAGTAAATATCAAGTAACAAATTGAGAAACAGTTATAAAAAGAATAGCTCTTTGAAAATTGTGATGGTATTACGTAGGCTATAAAAAATAAAAAACAAAAACCATTGCCATCAAATCGATTCTGACTCATGGAGGCTCCACGTGTTACAAGTAGAACTGATCCATAGGGTTTTCTTGACGGTAATCTTTATAGAAGCAGATCGTCAGGCCTTTCTTCCACACTGCAGCTGCGTTGGTCCAAACTTCCAAACTTTATGTTAGTCCAACGCAAACCATTTGTGCCACTCAGGGACCTGATCTAGGCTATGTTGCTAGGCTGATGTTGGTAGGTACTGTGAAGTCAGTTCAGATTTACAGTGACCCTATGAACACTGCCCAGTCCTCCACCATCCTCACAATATTTGCTATGTTTGAGCCCACTGCTGCAGCCCCTGTGTCAATCCATCTCATAGAGGTTCTTCCTCTTTTTTGCTAACCCTCTACTTTACCAAGCATGATGTCCTTCTCCAGGGACTGGTGCCTTCTGATAACATGTCCAAAGTAGGAGAGACAAAGTCTCATCATTCTCACTTCTAAGGACCATTCTCACAGTACTTCTTCCAAGACAAATTTGTTCATTCTTCTGGCAGTCAATGGTACGTTCAGTATTTTTCCCTAACACCACAATTCAAAGGCATCAATTCTTCTTTGGTCTTCCTTATCCACTGTCCAGCTTTCACATTTATATGAGACAACTGAAAATACCATGGCTTGGATCAGGCGCCCCTCAGTCCTCAAAGTGACATATTTGCTTTCCAATGTTTTAAAGAGGGCTTTTGCTGCAGAGAAAACCCTAGTGGCTAGTGGTTAAATGCTACACTGCTAACCAAAAAGTCAGCAATTGGAATGCACCAGGCACTCCTTGGAAACTCTGTGGGGCAGCTCTACGCTATCCTATAGGGTCCCTATGAGTTGGAATCAACTTGATGTCAACAGGTTTTTTTTGCAGCAGATGTGCCCAATGCAATACGTCGTTTGATTTCTTGACTGCTGCTGCCATTGGGTTGCTGCCATGAGCATTGATTATGGATCCAAGTAAATGAAATCCTTGACAACTTCAATATTTTCTCCACTTATCATGATGTTGCTTACTGATCCAGTTGCGAGGATTTTTGTTTTCTTTATGTTGAGGCGTAATCCAAACTGAAGGCTGTGGTCCTTGAACTTCATCAGTAAGTGGTTCAAACCCTCTTTGCTTTCAGCAAGCAAACTAGTGTCATCTGCATAATGTAGGTTGTTCATGAGTCTTCCTCCAATCCTGATGCCGCTTTCTTCTTCATATAGTCCAGCTTCTTGGATTATCTCCTCAGCATACAGATTAAATAAGTATGGTAAAAGGATACAACCCTGACTTACATCTTTCCTGATTTTAAATCATGCAGTATCTCTTTGTTCTGTTCAAACGACTGCCTCTTAGTCTAAGTACAGGTTCTGCATGAGCACAATTAAGTGTTCCAGAATTCTCATTCTTCCAATGTTATCCATAATTTGTTGTGATCCACGAAGTTGAATGCCTTGCATAGTCAATATAACAGGTAAACAGCTTTCTGGTACCCTCTGCTTTCAGCCAAGATCCATCTAACATCAGCAATGATATCCCTTGTTCCACATCCTCTTCTGAATCTGGTCTGAATTTCTGGCAGTTCCCTGTTGGTGTACTGCTGCAACCATTTTTGAATTCAGCAAAATTTTATCTGTGTATGATATTAATGATACTGTTCAATAATTTCCACATTCTGTTGGATCATCTCCCTTTGGAATGGGCACAAATATGGATCTCTTCCAGTTGGTTGGCCAGGTACCTGTCTTCTAAATTTCTTGGCATACACAAGTGAGCACGACCAGCGTTGCATCCATTTGTTGAAACATCTCAATTGGTATTCCATCAATTTCTGAAACCTTGTTTTTCGCCAATGCCTTCAATGGATTTAGGCTATGGTACCCAGTTATTTAATTAAACACTAGGTATTGCTGTGATGATGTGGTTACCATCTACAATCAATCAGCTGGTTTTATGTAAAGATTACTCCCAATGCAGGTGGGCCTTAAGAGCAAGTCCCTTAAGAGCAAAAAATGAGGTTTCCAGGAGAAGAAAATCTGTCTCAAGATTCAAATCTTGCCTGAGTTTCAAGCCTGCTAGCCTGCCCCACAAACTTCAGACTAATGACTGCAGCATCCACTTCTGCCTGAGTTTCCAGCCTGACCTACAGATTTTAGACTTGCCAGCCACCCACAATCATGTAAGCCATTTCTCTGAACCAAACAAAAAAACCAACACAGGCTCTGGAGCCATACCACCTAAGTTCAAATCCAAGCTTCGTGACCTTGGCCTCCCTTATTTACCAGCCCCCCCATGCCTCAGTTTACTAACTGATACAGAAACTTACCTTATAAATCACAGTAACAGGACACAGGTAGCGGTTTCCACCTAGTATGAACCCAAAGTAGTTCTTCTCAATATGCTTAGCTGGCAAATATCAGACAAAATAAAACCAGATAATAATGCATTCTACTACATATAAAATTACAGTTTTCAAATGCCTTCTGTTCCATTTAATAAAATTGTTTTCTACCATTTCAATGTTAAAATCAATCAATAAACATTAGGTAAAACCTGTGTTAAGCGCTGCGACTGACCATAACACTGGGTGAAATTATAGTAGTTAGCTATTGTTTTATACATCTACAGAAAGCTTTGAGGTGACAAATTTTCTACAAGATTTAAGAGAAAACCTAAAGGAAAACTTTGCCTTGTTCTTAGATTCCCAAATGACCTAGGTTAATAAACATACATGCTATGTTGCATATGAAGAGATACCACCTTAATGCCTTAGAGAAAAAAACCTAGTGAAAGAAATTTTAGATAAAATAGTAAGAATATATTTTCAACGACCTCCACCCATCAAATACTTAACTTTCCTCTCAAATATTAAAAAAAATATATAGGCAATGTAGCATACTTATTAAATACATAATGCCAGGGGAACTGGCTAAAATGTCATATATTCACTAAAGAGGAAATAAGGCTGAAGGAAGTATTTTGCGTGACCAGAACTTCCTTAACACACCTTCTCTAATTAACGTCTGGGTTCTTCGTCAGGTATTTCTATGACTGGCAATTATTAAAGGCCTAATAGGAGATAATTTCTCAAAGACTGAGACAGAATATTCTCTAACACAAGCTTTTGACCTCAATTCCTAGGAACCCCAGTGGCGCAGTGACTAAGCACTCACCTGCTAACCAAAAAGGCAGCAGTTCAAACCTACTAGCCGCTCCATGGGAGTAAGATGTGGCAGTCTGCTCCCGAAAATACTACAGCCTTGGGAAACCCTATGGGGCAGTACTACTCTGTCCTACAGGGCCTCTATGAGTTGGATTGACTCAACAGCAACGAGTTTGGTTTAGTTTTTGTGAGCACTTCCTTAATGCTGAAATAACATGATGCTGAATTAATAGAAAGAAGCTTATGGAGAAAGGAGATTCTAAACTAGAAATATTTTCACTTAAAAAAAAAACATTCTACCCTCTTGAATAAAGCTGATTAAAAACTTTAGAAAAAAGTCAAATCCGCTGATAGAAGCTGGTCATAAAATAACAGAGAATCTCTTCAAAAGACAGGAACTCAGAGATTTTCTCACACTGTGCTAATAGGTTATCATACATAAAGCATATATAACATGTATTCTTATTAAATATCTTGCTAAAACTGTTGAAACAAACCTTACATTTAATCAAAATATCTTTATAAAATAAACACCCTAATGAAAGATAACCTAACAGTAACATCACATTTACCTAACCACTCACAAAAGCAAGTGCCTCTTTTCCACTGAGCCAGTTCTTTTCACAAACTCTTATTTATAGATCCTTATTTACTTGGTCCATAAACCAAGTTTTATTTTAGAAAACTTGTTTCTCTAAGGCGGGGTTTCTCAACCTAGGCACTACTAACATTTGGGGCTAAATAATTCTTTGTTGTAGAGGGCTGTCCTATGCACTGTAGGTTGTTTGGTAGTATCTATGGCCTCTATCTATTAAATACCAGTAAGACCCCCACCCCTGCCCCAGTTGTGACATTAAAAATGTCTCCAAACATCGCCAAATGTCCCTTGGGGGTGAAATCAACCCTGATTGAAAACCACTGCTGTAAGGATTGAACATCTTTGACAGGATTTCAGACTCTTACCTCTTCCCTCTACTCATAATTTAATAAATATTGGCTACCTCTCCTTCCAGTGGTTTTCAAATTTTATACCCAATGCCCTACAGTTTCCAGAAAATGCCTCAGGAGCACCCATGGGGATGACAGGGAGGCTAAGTAGAGTTGGTTACTCCCTTTAACCAGAGCAGGTCTACTCTCATTTCTTGGCTAATACTTCCTTTGGAGGGGAGGATAAAAGTTTGAAAATCCTGACCTAGATAGACATTTCATAATACCAAACTGCATACCACATTAAATAAAAAACTTCAAAATTTTTCTTTTCCTTTTTTTAATGAAAGCCAATTTTGGAAAAACTGACATCTGGAAGAACACTAAAGAGACAAAAAAGACAGTGAAGTGAAGGTCAGAAGGCAAGCTGAATGTGTAGTTCATCTGTAGTTCTTTAACCCAATAAAAACTGCAATTAGTTTTGGGAAACATTACACTACTTTCTACTCTGCTTAAATAAACCTTAGATGCTCAAAGCCCTGAATTATAAAATCCTGTGTCCAAGTTTCATCATCAGGAGAAGCTAATAAATGAAATTAACCCTGTACATTAAGTTTTGTTTTAAACCCCTAGGATTAATTTGATTCTTAAATTGAAAATAGATGATACCCTTGCTCTGCCTGCCTTCAAAGATCTCCTAATTAACCATCTTCAACAAGAGGGTAATATGTGTAACAAGTTGAATCTTCTGTATCAGGAGATCTCAAATTTTAATGTGAATCCAAATTACCGCCCCCCCAAAAATTACCAAATTACCCAGGTGCTTGTTAAAATGCAATTCCCGAGATTTTGATTGTTGGGGGGCGGGAGGGAAAAAGGGTCTAGGATTCTGCATTTTTAACATATGCTCCAGGTGATTCTTATTAACATGGCTGAAGTACTCATTTTGAAAACCGGTGGTCAACATGCTGGATTTGGCACCCAAGCTGCTGTTGTTGGCTGCCAGTGAGTGAGCCTCATGGCAACCCCATACATGATGGAACAAAATGTTGCCCAAACCTGTGCCATCCCCATGATCGATTACAGATCAGACCATTGTGGTCCACAGGGTTTTCACTGGCTGATTTTCAGAAGTACATCGCCAGGCCTTTCTTCCTAGTCCATCTCGGTCTGGTAGCTCTACTGAAATCTGTTCAGCATCATAGCAACACACAAGCCTCAACTGACACACATAGCTGTGCATTACATACAATGTTATAAGCAAGTTCTAGCACACTCTTATCTATCCACACTCTGGTGGTTAAGAGCTACGGCTGCTAACCAAAAGGTCAGCAGTTCGAATTCACCAACTGCTCCTTGCAAACTCTATGGAGCAGTGCTTCTCTGTCTTATAGGGTCACTATAACTCAAAATCGACTTGATGGCAATGAATTATACTATACTCAGTACTATCACTAGCCTCTGGTCAACTTATCTAAGATCTAAAAATAAATTCTAAATACAATTAAAATGGTCTACGGTAGTGTGTGAGCGAAGAAAAGGAAAGTAAAATGACAGATTCATTTTACAATGAAGAGCTAGAATATAAAATCTGACAAATCCATATTAATCTTTCCTTTATGTAAAAACTACACTTATCCTAGCTATAATTTTATACGTAAGAAACAATAAAGAGGAAAAAATGTTTTTCTGGATGTAAAAATCCTGACTCTTTTATAAAGATTTTTCATGCACCACAAAAAATAGTTGCCTCTAACAATAGTACAGTAAGTTCATAAATCAGTCTTTTTGATGCATTTTCTTCCTGGACACACATTAAGAAGACGTGCTAGGATGCAAGAGATAAATGAGTTCTCATGTCATTTTTGACATCCAATCATTCCTACTACAGTCTTCTGAAGACCTGAAAATATTATTTAAGCAAACAGAAATGACAACTTCATCTCCTTTTTTACTTAAGCAAAGCTGAAGCAGACAGCATCATTTTCTTTTTGACTTAATGTGCATCACAAAATACTCAATTTTTCAACTCCGATCCTGGCTTTATAAGACAGATGAGCAATTGCATATTTGTCTATTATTTCTTATACCATACAAGAACAGGATTGTTGATAAAGCTCACTAATGTTTACACACTTCACCTAACATTCCAAACCCATTCTGCTGAACATTTCATAAGTCTCAGGCTAGGGGACACATTCAGCCACTGATTTTCTGCCCCCCTCCCCCCAGCTGCAGCAACAGGAGTCAGCTCCATGGCTTCCAAGCTCCTTAGAGAAGACTCAAGGTGTCTTTGTCTTTAAGGTACAGAATACCATAAATAAAAACAAGCAGTCCAAAAGTGACTTAGTCCTAGAGCCACGCTTAGCTCTTAAATAAAGAGCATCTATCTCCAAAAGCTTCCAAAGAAACCCAAAACTGAAAAAAACAGTATCAGAGAAATTAAAAAAACAGAGGGTGGGTCTTTGTTCTTGCTCTTATTTTTGTTTTCAGCTATATACAAAGTAAATGAAAAAAGCAGGGCAAGGTCTAGGGCTTGGAGAAAAGACTGTAAGGACAATAAATGACAAAAAGAAAACAGAACTACTCAATTTCTATTAGTAGAGAGTAGGTCAAACACCAGATTTGGAGTCTATAACTCTAAGCCAATCACAACCTATTTTAGCCTTAGTTTCTTCACCTATAACCCTATTTCACAAAGCTGCTACCAGGAACAGAAAGGAAAACGTTATGTCATGCCTGTCCAAGAGCTACAAAACTGTAAATTTTTAATCCCTTAAGGAACAAAATTCAAATTGGATTTTTTTTTTTTTTTTTAAGAATATTAAGAGGAAACTAGAACATGGTGAATGTAATTAATGTCACTGAATTGTACTTTCCGAAAAGGTTGAAATGGCAAACTTTTTGTTATATATTTCTCGCACAATAAAAAATGAAAAGAAAGCAATCCGAAACAAGAGATAATTTACTCACAACACCTCTGAAAGTGGTCTCATAAAACAAAGATACTGTACTGGTTTTCACAAAGAAGTCTGGGGTAGACTTAAGAAACTGGCTAACCAGTTAAGTGTGATGAGACTCACCTGGAAAAATTCAAAAACACTTTATGAAACAGTTGATTTGGGAAAAAGGATATTATTGTGATTCTGCCCTGATTCTCTAAAACAAATTAAAAGAAAATTAAAGAGCCATATTATCACATTCCAAATCCTAATTGAGCTTTATGTGTAAGGTCTTGCCATTTCCTTCACTCAAGGTATATTTTGTTTTTTAAAATAAATCTATTACAAAATGCAATTTTACCAGTTACTTGGAAGCCAAATTTTAGGCTTTTTTAAATCTAAAATACTAAAAGATCATAAAATGCTTAAACAGAATGAGTTAGAGTCCAGGTCATCTCTGAAACTGAATCTGATTGAGATGCTAGCCTAAACTGCTATTCAGGTCAAATAATCAAAAAGACTACTATTTACAACAGTACCAATTACTTTACTACTCTATTAGAGAAAGCAAGAGGGAATATTTTGATCTTTATAAAGACAAAATAGTCTCATTCCAAGAACTTCAAAAGTATCCTTCAATATATGACATGTTGTTATATGCCCTCAAGTCAATTCCAACTCATAGTGACCCTACAGGACAGAACAGAACTGCCCCACAGGGTTATCCAGGCTATAATCTCTATGGGAGCAAGTAGATCATCAGGTCTTTTCTACCCCACCCCACCCCCACCCCCCCGCCCCACCCCCACCCCCACCCCCGCCCGCAGTGACTAGTGGATTCAAACCTCCAGCCTGCTGATTAGCCCCTGGGCACTTAACCACTGGACCACCAGGGCTCCTCATACTAAATGGCATAAAAAACCAAACCCGTTGCCATCGGGTTGATTCCAACTCATAGCGACTCTACAGGACAGTGGAGAACTGCCTCGTAGAGTTTCCAAGGAGCGCGTGGTGGATTCAAACTGCCAACCTTTTGGTTAGCACCCTTAGCTCTTTACCACTATGCCACCAGGGTTTCCAGTATATGGCACAGACCTGTAAAAATGAGAATACCTAACTTACCTATCTTAAAAGAACTATTTGAAGATAGAATGTGAGACATACAGTGTGAATACGATTTGAACAGTCAGGCCCTTTACAAATATTAGACATTACATAAACCTATGTTTAAGTTCAAGGATCCCTGGTAGCACATTGGTTAGGCACTTAGCTGCTAATCAAAAAGTTGGCAGTGTGAACCCACTCAGCAGTTCCACAGAAGAAAGACCTGACAATCTAATCCTGTAAAGATTACAGCCTAGAAAACCCTATGAGGCAGTTCTACTCTGTCATATGGAGTTGCTATGAGTTGAAATCGACTCAATGGCACCTAACAATAACAACAATGCTTAGCTCACCAATTTCAGATTGATATATTAAATCAGTAATCATAAAAAGTAACAACTTATTTTGTTAAGAAACTTTAAGCAAAAGTATTCACATTTAACTGAAGTAGTTCATTTTTTAAAAAAGGAATGCTTGATAACATTAATGATCTAAATAATGCAGTCAAGAAACATTTCTACTACTACATTACCCGAGAGAATCCTTCTTGTATGTGGATACCTTAACGTACATAGGAGTTTTAATTAACTAAATGATATACCCCGCCATGGAAGCCACACCTCCATTAAGGCCAGAGTATGTTTTCATTAAAAAACAGTTGCTGTTTAGTTGTGAAAATATCAAGATGAAGAAAATGTCCCTTTAAGCAGTTTTCAATACGTGTACAAATAAATAGAATATGACAAGTTAGGTGATAAAAAGTTCCGTTACAGAAATATAAACAAAGTTCAGCAGAAGTTCAGAGAAGAGAGAGGTTATTTCTAGCCATGAGGAAAAGCAGGCAAAGAGATGGCAAGGAAGACTTCAAGAAGTCATATTTGTGCTGGGTTCTAAAGGATGAATAGAATTTTGAAACATCCCTAAATAAAATACACATTTCCCAAGAAGAAAAGTGCTTCCAGATCACTGGGAAAGAACTCCATCTCAGTAAATGATACTAAAACCCCTCCAGTATCATTTACCATTCAGTTAGGAGTCACCCTCAACACATCTCCCTCAATGCCCCCATATCTAATCCCTCACCAAATCTTATCTATTTTCCCTCTTCAATATCTCTCAAATCTGTCCACTTCTCTCTTCTCCACCACCATCTCCCTAGCCCAAATTACCATCATCTTTTGCCCAAACTACAATAGCCTTTCTGGTTAGTCTCGCTGCTCCATGCCACTCTACCTTCCACATTGTAGTCAGAGTGGTCTTTTCTAAAACAAAGATACATCACCTCCCAGACCCAAATCCTTGACGTGGCTACCTCTCTGGCCTCATCTTACACCATGTGCCCTCTCACTATCTGTGCTCCAGCCACTCTGGCTTTTATTCAGAGTTCTTCAAACTTGCCATGCCTGCTAACACCAGTATAACTGCAATATGCTACTCTCTCCATCTGGAATGCTCATCCATTCCTAACCTCCTTCGCCTAGTTAACACCAACTCACCCTTTAGAGCTTAGTACCAATGTCACTTCCTCAAGAGAGTCTTCCCCTTAGCCAACATGTTTTCTCTCCTGTCAAAATATCTGTGGTAAACCAACAAATATAGCCGGCATCACTGCCCTGCATGAACTACCATGTGCAGCCTATGGGCCAAATGCAGCCCCTTGATCAGCTCCCCCCATACCTTCACTTCCCTCTGTGTATTTAGCAAAATAACTTTTTTTTTTTTTTAACATATAGTTAGCATGACTTACTAGGTTAGTAGCTTAATTACCTTCTAGTAAGGAACCGGAAAATTTTGATCTAAATCTTGTAAAACTAACCTTGTAAAACTGACCTTGTTTGCAGCACCTTCAAAAAGGTAAAAAAAGGTTTCAATGGTTTATTGAGATCAAATGTATTTCCAGCTTCCATTACACCATGTATAGGAAGGGATGTGCTATGAAATTTGTCGTCAGGGCTTATGAACAAATAAACAATTGTAGAATATCCATTCAATGAAATACTACTCAGCAACACAAAGGAATTAACTACTGGTACATACTTTCACATGCAACTGCAAGGTCATAGTGGTTCTGTGGTAAAATTCTCTCCTACTATTTCCAACCAATGCACCTTATGCACAGCCACCACCCATGTGTCAATGGAGGTTTGCCTGTGGCTAGGGTGAGTCGGAATCTACTGGACAGCAACAGGTTTGGTTTTTTTTTAGTTTATGATGCTCAACAGGCTTCAGCACAGCTTCCAGACTAAGACTAAGAAGAAAAGCCTGGTGATCTACTTCCAAAATTAGCCAGTGAAAACCCTGTGGATCACAACAGTCTGATCCCATTGTACTTGGGGTCACCGTGAGATGGGGGAGCAACTTGACAGCAGTTAACAGCAACATATGCAACAGCATGGATGGATCCCAAAATAATTATCTTGAATAGAAGAAGCCAGGTCAAAAAAAAAAGAGTATACATTGTATGATTCCACTTACATAAAATTCTTAAAAATGCAAACTAATCTATAAAGACAAAAAGCAGCTTAGTGGCTGGCTGGTGATGGGGGAGGGAGGAGAGGTGGGATGGAAGTATTACAAAGAGACACAGGAAAACTTTTCAGAGGAAACAGATACATTCATTTTCTCAATTGTGGTAATGGTTTCATGGTTGTTTACATATTTCAAAACAAATCAAATTATACTTTAAAAGTGTAGTTTCTTATAATACAGGGCAATTATACAAAGCCAACAGCCAACATCATCCTAAATGGAGAGAGCCTAAAAGCATTTATTTCCCTTGAGATCGGGAACCAATAAGGATGCCCTTTATGACCGCTCTTATTCAACATTGTGCTGGAGGTCCTAGCCAGAGCAATTAGGCTAGATAAAGAAATAAAGGGCATCCAGATTGGCAAGGAAGAAGTAAAAGTATCTCTATTTGCAGATAACATGATCTTATACACAGAAAACCCTAAGGAATCCTCAAGAAAACTACTGAAACTAATTGAAGAGTTCAGCAGAGTAACAGGACACAAGATAAACATACAAAAATCAATTGGATTCCTCTACACCAACAAAAAGAACATCAAGAGGAAATCACCAAATCACTACCATTTACAATAGCCCCCAAGAAGATAAAATACTTAGGAATAAATCTTACCAGAGATGTAAAAGACTTATACAATGGAAAATACAATACACTTCCGCAAGAAACCAAAAGAGACCTACGTAAGTGGAAAAACATACCTTGCTCACTGATACGAAGAGTTAACATTATATACATGTCTATTCTGCCAAAAGCGATCTATACATTTAATGCAATTCCGATCCAAATTCCAACAACATTCTTTAATGAGATGGAGAAACAAATCACCAACATCACATGGAAGGCAAAGAGGCCCCAGATAAGTAAAGCATTACTGAAAAAGAAGAACAAAGTAGGAGGCCTTACTCTACCTGATTTTAGAACCTATTATACCACCACAGTAGTCAAAACAGCCTGGTACTGGTACAACAATAGATATATAGACCAATGGAACAGAATTGAGAATCCAGGCATAAATCCATCCACATATGGGCAGTTGATACATGACAAAGGCCCCAAAATAGTTCAATGGGGAAAAGACAGTCTTTCTAACAAATGGTGCTGGCATAACTGGATATCCATCTGCAAAAAAATGATACAAGACCCATACCTCACTTCATGCACAAAAACGAGCTCAAAATGGATCAAAGACCTAAATATAATATCTTAAACAATAAATATCATAGAAGAAAAAATAGGAACAACATTAGGAGCCCTAATACATGACATAAACAGTATACGAAACATTACTAAACAATGCAGAAGAAAAACTAGATAACTGGGAGCTCCTAAAAATCAAACACTTATGTTCATCCAAAGACTTCACCAAAAGAGTAAAAAGACTACCTACAGACTGGGAAAAAGTTTTTAGCTATGATATTTCTGATCAGCGCCTGATCTCTAAAATCTACGTGATACTGCAAACACTCAACTGCAAAAAGACAAATAACCCAATTAAAAAATGGGGAAAAGATATGAATAGACACTTCACTAAAGAAGACATTCAGGTAGGTAACAGATACATGAGGAAATGTTCAGAATCATTACCCATTAGAGAAATGCAGATCAAAACTACAATGAGATTTCATCTCACTCCAACAAGGCTGGCATTAATCCCAAAAACACAAATTAATAAATGTTGGAGAGGCTGTGGAGAGATGAACACTTATATACTGCTGGTGGGAATGTAAAATGGTACAACCGCTTTGGAAATCAATTTGGTGCTTCCTTAAAAAGTTAGAAATAGAACTACCATACGATCCAGCAATCCCACTCCTTGGAATGTACCCCAGAGAAATAAGAGCCTTTACACAAACAGATATACGCACACCCATGTTTACTGCACCACTGTTTACAATAGCAAAAAGATGGAAGCAACCAGGATGCCCATCGACGGATGAATGGATAAATAAATTATGGTATATTCACACAATGGAATACTACGCATCGATAAAGAACAGTGAGGAATCTGTGAAACATTTCATAACATGCAGGAACCTGGAAGACATTATGCTGAGTGAAATTAATTAGTTGCAAAAGGACAAATATTATATAAGACCACTATTATAAGAACTTGAGATACAGTTTACACTAAGAAGAAAACATTCTTTTGTGGTTACGAGAGGTGAGAGGGAGGGAAGCTGGGAGCGGGTATTCACTAACTAGATAGTAGATAAGAACTACTTTAGGTGAAGGGAAAGACAGCACACAATACAGGGCAGGTCAGCACCATTGGACTAAATCAAAAGCAAAGAAGCTTCCTGAATAAACTGAATGCTTCAAAGGCCAGAGTGGTAGGGGCAGGGGTCTGGGGACCATGGTTTCAGGGGACATCTAAGTCAATTGGCATAATAAAAACCAGCAACAAAACATTCTGCATCCCACTTTGAAGAGTGGAGTCTGGGGTCTTAAATGCTAGCAAGCAGCCATCTAAGATGCATCAATTGGTCTCAACCCACCTGGATCAAAGGAGAATGAAGAACACTAAGGACACAAGGTGATTATGAGCCCAAGAGACAGAAAGGGCCACATGAACCAGCGACTACATCATCCTGAGACCAGAACAACTAGATGGTGCCCAGCTACAACCTGTGACTGCCCTGACAGGGAACACAACAGAGAACCCCTGAGGGAGCAGGAGAGCAGTGGGATAAAAAAAAAAACCCAAATTCTCATAAGACCAGACTTAATGGTCTGACTGAGACTAGAACAACCCCAATGGTCATGGCCCCCAGACCTTCTGTTGGCCCAGGACAGGAAACATTCCCACAGCCAACTCTTCAGACATGGATTGGATTGGACAATGTGTTGGAGAGGGATGCTGGTGAGGAGTGAGCTTCTTGGATCAGGTGGACTCTCAGACTATGTTGGCATCTCCTGCCTGGTGGGGAGATGAAAGGGTGGAGGGGGTTAGAAGCTGGTGAAAAGAACACGAAAAGAGAGAGTGGAGGGAGAGAGCAGACTGTCTCATTAGGGGGAGAGTAATTGGGAGTGTGTAGCAAGGTGTATATGGGTTTCTGTGTGAGAGACTGACTTGATTTATAAACTTGCACTTAAAGCACAAAAAAAATTATTTTTTTTAAAAAAAGTGTAGTTTCTTGTATGTCAATTATATCTCATTAAATCTGTTTTTAAGAAAAGATACAGGAATTGATCAGAATGTAATAGACTACACCTCACTTCCTATTGCTAAAGTGCCCAAAACTCAACAGAATCACGTATTTTTAAAAACCTTTAGGCCCATTAGTAGGAAATGAAGTTAAATTTCCAAACTGATTCACACAGAAAAACATCCATGAATCATGCCTTAAGTTTCTGAGTTCTTGAAATATAAACCTTGGGCTATGTCTAAACTATAAAACATATATGCACCATAAATACAGTCATGTTCAAGAGGAACTAAGATGAAAGCGAACAAGGCCCACCAAAAGGCTTCACTGCCCCTGGGCATTTAGAAAAGAACATATGAATTCTATAAATATCCTAAAATGTCTGCTATATGACCAAGCTCTGATCAATGTTTGGGTTGACTTAGCTCTGTGAAAGTGGATTCTCTTTCCTGGAATTATTGATATTAAACTGGGGAATGTAAATTCTGGAGTAAATAAAGCTATGCTCCAGATGAATATAACTCATGGTTAAGACTGTGAGGTCTCTTAAATACCACTATTCTCACTGACTCGATCAAAGAAAAATAAAGGGTTGGAAAGGCACACTTTCACAAAAAAACTATTTCATATTTTGTATAACTGCTAAAAATACAAGAATTTTTAACAGGTAACAGACTATATTCAACCTTTTTTTATTACAGAAATATTCACAACACTTACCCACATACACTTTTCTCATATTGCATGCAATTAAAACTTGGGACAACTCTATGAAGATGTTCTACAGCCTCGTGGCATTAAAGAAGAAGAAATGACATTATTTTGTAGTTACAGTACTATATAGAACACACAGGTAAACTACAGGGCCAAGGTTCAAATTAACGAACATCATGCTGCATATAGTAACCGTTTGAATTTTTTATCTGTGTGAAGCCAAAGTATACAATGGTTAAAAGCGTGGATTCAAGAGCAGACTCCATGGATTCAAATCCCACGTCAGCCGTTTACTAGTTGTGTAACCTTGGACAAGCTCCTTTATACCTTTATGCCTCCAATTTCTCATCTATAAAATAAGGATAGTAACAGTATCTCCCTTATAAGGTAATGTCTTATTTATCTAGTGCTGCTGTAACAGAAAAACAAGTGGATGGCTTTAACAGTTTAGGAGGCTTGAAGTCCATATTCAGGGCATAGGGTATATGGAAAGGCTCTCTCTGCCAGTTCTGGAGGAAGAGCCTCATCTCAGCTTCTGCAGCCCTGGCTTTTCTGGGGTTCTTCACGATCTTCACTTGGCATTTATCTTTCCATTTGCGCTTGCCTGTCTGTGTCTAGGCTGCTCCTTGTAACTCAGCAGCGATTAGGTTTAGACTGCACCATACACTGATATGGTCCCATTAACATAACAAAAAAACCCTGTTACCAAATAGAATTATAGCCACAGGTATAGGTATTAAAAAAAAAAAAAAACCTGTTGCCGTCAAGTGGATTCTGACTCATAGCGACCCTACAGGACAGAGCAGAACTGCCCCATACAGTTTCCAAGCAGCACCTGGTGGATTTGAACTCTTAACTGCTACGCCACCAGGGTTTCTAGGTATAGGTACAGAAGTTAGTTTTCTAAAACATATTTTGGGGGGACACAATTGAATCCCTAACAGGTAGTTATAGGATTAAATAAGTTAGCAGACATAAAGCACCTAAGAGTTGTGTCTAGCTCATGGTAAACACCGAGAAAGTTTTGCTTGTCATTTTGTTATTATCCTGCTAGTAAGTTAAGATTTATATATCTGACAATCAACACTATGAGTAACAATGGGACAAATACCAATATGCTAAGAATAATGCAAAAGAATATATTGTTTACTCAGCATCCTCAGTTTAATTCTGGAAGCTCACCAATGAAAAACTCAGAATCAGTTTTTACCTACCCGACACCGACAGACTAGGAAGCCAGGGTGAGGCACGCTGCTAACTGCTGAGACAACTTCTGGTTGTTGTTGTCATTGTTGGCTGTCATCAGGTCGGCCACCCGTTCATGCGACTACATGCGCAGCAGAACTGGATCACTGTGATTACTGAGTTTTCCCTGGTTTTTTTGGAAGTAGACCACCAGGCCTTTCTTCCTAGTCTGTTGCCTGTTCAGCATCAGAGCAACATGCAAGACTCCAATGACAGACGGGTAGTGGCTGCGCATGAGGCATACTGTCCAGAAACCAAATCTGGGTCTCCCGCATGCAAGGGGAAAATACTACCACGGAACTACCATTGTCCCCCAAAAAGCATGGAAGTGCTACTTTAAACAGCCTGTGATTTATTTTAACACAAATGTTTTCAACTGGAAGCAGTAACTGTGAACTTAGGAGCGAGGGTAATCCTTTCCCAAAAAGTACTGGATTGGGAATCAGGTAGTGATAATCTCATTTCACTAAAAATTTTTAGTAGACAGGAACTTTTTCATGATTAATTTCTTCCCTGACAGAGAGGAAAAAAGGCTTACCATATTTCATAAGTTTGTTCAAAGGAAAAATAATCCAAGATATTTTGAGATTTTAGGGGAAAAAAGCAATGTCAGAAAAATATTTTTTAATATAATATGCTCACAGATAAATAGATTAACATCATTGCTTCTATAGAAGTTAATATTGTTAGCTAAGCAACAGGAAAAGGAAGATGATCTCCCAGTAGGCGTTACAAAGTAGAACCTCTCTCCAGCTGATACTCTCACATATGAACATCTAGGTGTAGACCAAAAACATAACCTAAAGTGCAAATAACTAAAAATTTCCTCTTAAACTGATTTAGTCTGAACTTGCAAAGGAATGACTGAAGGCTTCTTACCTGAACCAAACAGCAAGAAATCTAGCCATATTCAAATCACCTGGTGTATCTTTTTGTTTCACTGGGAATCACAACGTATGATGCTGTTCTTTCTTATTAACCACGTTATCAGGTTAGATTCAAAAACAAGCTTATAAATTTTAATTTCTATACAAAAGGAAAACTGTTATGATGTCTTTATGAAACTAGAAAATACTAAAGCCAGAGTCATTTTTTTTAGTTGTTGAAATATGTCTTTTGCTAGTAGGCCTGTACTGGCCATCTTTTTCAAGGTCCACTGATACAAACTAACTACTGACCACTTGAACAAAATTGGCCCATTTCAAAATAGGACCATGCATTACTAATACAAAGAAAATTGTACATAGTCAAGCTTAAGGGAAACATGGGGGGAAGTCTGAAACTGTGGCTGTGCTCTACTTCAGCACAAACTGGAACGCACAAAAACAGGCTGCAGCCAGGCAAGGGGATGTTTCATGCTGTCAGTTACTGCCTTGAATATAGTGCAAATTCTGTCCTTTTTTGGACAGTTATTACATAAAATACATCAGTGAAAAAATGTTGTTACAAGAACAAAATGAAAAACTCCTATTCTGAAATCAAGTTAAACTACTTAGTTCCTTCTAAATGTGCTCCTTTCTGACTTACCAAGGCAAGCTTATTATGTATTGCATGATAAACAAAACATAAGCAACACGGCTAACTGATAAAAAAAATTCTTGGTTAGTTGATGATCTATACAAGATAAAATTTTTCAGAGTCTAATTCCTATTCTGACATTTTTTTCCTGAAGACTTTATATCACTTTAGTCATTAACATTCTTGTTGCCATTGACATTATAATAAACTGCCCTCAGAAAATACTTAGATTAATCCCATACTATAATTTATAAAACAGTACTAGGTAAGGTAAGGTATACATGTCAATGGCTCATCCAGCTAAAGCAAAATGAACCTATATTCATGTTCAAAAGAATCTTCATAAATGTCAATTCCTTTGTAATACTCCAAGAAACAAAGAGTAGATGGAAGACTGGAATAGCTGAGATGAAAACCACTAACCATGTATTTTATGAAGTACCTAAAACATTATGTGTTTGTGTCAGGTTATTTCAGCTAGAGAGGTCTGGATAGGTGAGACAGGTCATAGTCATGGATTGGACCTTTAGCAGACCAACTGTTTTGACTCTATACTCCTAGTTTTCCCTCAATCACCTGGAAATGTGTCATTAATCAAAAGGAGTACCACTGGAAAAAACAACTAAGCCTGTAAAGAACAGTCTTATAAGTATCAGGACTCTGAGGGCATTTAATATGTGCTAAATAATATTTAAAAAAAAAAAAATTTTTTTTTTTTTAAATAATATTTACGGTACTACATGAAATCTAGGAGCCCTAGTGGCACAATGATTAAGTGCTTGGCTGCTAACCGAAAGGTCAGTGGTTTGAACCCACCAGCCGCTCTGCATGGTGGTCTGTTCCCATAAAGATTTAAAGCCTAGAAAACCCTATGGGACACTTCTACCCTGTCCTACAGGGTCGCCATGAGTCGGAATCACCTCAGTGACACACAACTACACAAGAAATCTATATAAAAAGATATTATGTTGAAAGCAGCAATGAAGCAATTGGACTTCAAATTATGAGCTATACTTTCATGTACAAGTAGCAGAAATTGCTTTCCAAGAAGTTTGCACCAATTTGGTACTAATTCTTAGGCCTTTAAATACACTTCATACTCTTCTAGGAATTCAGCCTAAGGAAAGAGAAGTTTGGTTCAAAGTCTTGTGCACAAAGATGATTAGTAGATGCACAAGAATTTAAAACATTTATTGATTCTGTGGAAGGGGCAATGACTGCCTGCCAGATGGCCAAACCGGTTGCCACTGAGGCTCATGACAGCTCCATGTGTCAGAGCTGAGCTATGCTCAGTGAGGTTTCCAATGGCTGATTTTCTGGAAGGAGATCACCAGGTCCTGCTTCTGAGGTGCCTCTGGGTACATTCAAACCTCCAGTCTTTCAGTTAGCAGCCGAGCACATCAACCATATGTACCACCTGGGGACTCCTGCCAGATGGCAGGCAGAGGGATTACCTTCATGGAATATCATTTTATACTTTTTGAATTTTGAAGCACAGGAATGTATTACCTATTCAAAAAATGTTTCAATTAAAAAATAAGATTAAATATATTTGAAAAAATTTTATACCAAATATGTACAAAAAAAATAAATTGCACACAGAAAAAACTGGAATAAAATACAACAAAATATTAAAAATAGTTATCTCTCAAAGGTACAATTACAGGTGATTTTAATTACCTTTGGATTTCTCTATAATTCAAATTCTTTACATTAAGCAGAAAGGTATTTAATGATATGAAACATAGAGGTTAGAAATTAAAGGGGAAGGTGGAAAGTTATTAGATACTATCTAGGGTTCTAAGCATCATATAGGAAACATTCAAATGTCCTTAAAATATCACCTGAAATTGCAGCACACATCTGACAGAGATGAAAGATACCTAATCTTTCCTCTAGTCTACCCTCTTAAGGGTCACTATGAGTTATTCTCACCCCTGTACTTTCTGGATGTTTTGTCCATTTTTGTTTTCTGTTACCTAGGTAATAGTGCTTCCAGCATTTCCCTTAAAGACTGTGAATCAAACAATCTGGTATTTCTCACTGTCGAATTTTCCTGACCTTAAGCTTTAGTAGGCCATCTCCCTACGGGAAAGCAGTAAGATTTAGAGGCTAAATAAGGAGGCAGAGGAATCTAAGGTTAAGGGTTCCAATTCTGACAAGTTGTGGAATTTGCCTCTAGTTTTGAGAATAGGCTACACTTCCTGAGCCAGTTTCCTTAATGAGGAAACATAAAGGATTGTTTTGAAAAATATTGAGGACTATGAACTTTAAAGTTTCTTTTTAAGTTTTCAAATTATCTTTTGAATTTTGTTTTCTTGCCTTATGTTAAATATTTTCCTCTCTATATTTTCACTCTTCCCAAACAGTTTATCTACACGTATTGTTTTCAAGGATCGGGAAAAGGGTGTAATTTTAGAAATCCTACTGAAAACACAAGGTGAACAGAACTTAAGCAAATGTTGAAGACAACTTATTACAGGAATACAAATGCCAACAGTATCTAAACTGGACAGTTATGGACAACGAAGACACAGACAACTAATTAGTGTAACTAACACTCGGTTAGGGAAGGTAAGACCCAGACTCCTAACATCTGAAATGAAACCAGAGGGTCATTTACTTAATTTTCCCTTCAGAGTAAATTAACTGAGAACCCTGCTGTAAAGATAAAGAAGGTGAAAGTTTCTGTATCATAATCTAAGCAAATGAAGTTTTGTTATGCCCTCAAGTGTTCAATTTTTATTTCTTTTGCTAACACCACCACTTGGCTGAAGTTTCAAGAGTCTGTTTTCCCTTCTATTTGCATGTCATGTACTTCTTGATGACTGCCTTCTCACTAGAAAATAAGCTACATTACATTTGTAAAGGGTTTTCTACCTACTCATCTTGAGAAGTTCTTGAAAGCCTTTGAGAAGAAAGATGTTTTTACCAGGGCTTTGAATCTGTCTGCCCCAGTTTGAACCCCTGCTGAGAATTTTAATTTCTTGCAAGTTCCCAGGAAGTTATACATAAGAATCACCTGGGCATCTTGTTAAAATGTAGATTCTGATTCAGTATATCTTGGGTGGAAACACAAATTCTCAGAAGGAAACTGGTTAGAAATGCAAATTCTCAACAGGGGTTCAAACCAGATCGAACCTGTTTGAAGCCCGGGTTTTTCCAAACATCAGAGAGCAATTATCCCTCTGCAGAGGCAGGGTGAAGCAATCTCAGCAGTGCCCTCAGCACTTCAAGCTCCTCCTCATGGTTAACAAGACCAAACACCTCTCCAGTTACTTAAAAATCATTCCAATAGGGAGGGACAAGGAAACAGATGGCTGAATTTTTTCTGGATTAACTCAGTCATTAGTTGAATGCTTTTTTGTGGTTCACCTACTTAAAAGGTGATCAAATCAGTTTGTGTTACTGAAGAGAGCAACTGCAAAGAATAATTACATAAACCTTCAGCTTCAACTTACCTCACCCTTCTTTTTAATGAAACAAAGCATTAGAAACCACTGCCTTGACACCATTTCCTTAGTAATCTCCATACAGCCTGCTTTCTTTGTCATGTGAATCCCTTTTCTTTTCCTTAGCAAATCACAGAAATGTATTTCATTCAATATAATAGGAGACAAATGTACATCATTTTTTTAAATGTATGCACTAAATTTTATTCTTAAAAAAGACTAATGCCATTCCTTATTAACAAACCATTCTCAAATAAATGGTCATTCTAGAACTTTGTATTATTTATGTCAGAAAATTCGTACAGATCCTTAAGCCCACATCTGCAAATCCTAAATCTAAAAAGCTCTCTAAAATGCAAGGCTTTTTTCATAACTCCTTTGGCAGTAAAATCTGACCTGTACTGACATAAGGCTATTTATAGACTTTTTATACCACTTAGTGTGAATACTCATTGTTTCATTGCAGAAATATTAACATGACTGATTACTAGACATTGCTCCCACTTGGAGGTTTTTATTACTGTATATGTACCATATTCATTTTTGAGATTTAAAGAATTCTGAATTCTGAAACACTCTAACCCAGTTTTGGAAAAGATATTGTGGATAGGTAGTTCATTCTTCAAAAATATTTGCACTCTTTGAAAACAAAATAGCAATAAACCAACAAGACGGACAGTAGAAAAATGCTAAGATGTTATAAAGGGAACTGCCCATCATATACGAACATTAACAGAACAGTTTCAATGAGGAAAAAAGGGGGCTATTTGATCAATATAATGCTTTAAATAAACACTACATGCCTAGGCATTCTCAGAAGCTCTCTCTTATTTCAGTGAATAACTGTCAACTGCTAATGTTATCAAATTTATTTGGAAATCATGGGAAATGAATGTATCAATGTCACATCCTAAGTACTGAACTCAAGCTCAAGAATCCCCAAAATTTTCTAAAATGTTAAAACTCATTTCTAAAGGTTAAATTAATAGTGTCTGAGGAAATTAAAACACTTAAATAGTATGAACACGTTTAGGATGCATTTTGTACACATTGAATTTCTTCTAGCAGTCAACTAGAATGCACATAAAACTTTTTATCTTGGTTGAACAATTTAATTCATCTACATGTTAATACAAAATAGGAGTCATGGGTGGATACTTAGACATGTAAAAATCAGTGATTTGCTAAGAAGATTCAAAGTAAATTACCTAACAACATTCTGTATAAGGCCACTGAGTTAGTCACACTGAATTCATACTGGGGGCAAAAATCAAACAACTTCCTGGACTTGTTATTGGTTGCAACATTTTAATAGAGACACTCTCCAAAAACACAATAAATTTCATCTTTTGTGCTAATTCCTAAAGCATAAGCAATAATACATACAACCAAAAGATATAACTTCCATCCCAAGGACTCATATCCAGTCCCTGAGAATTTCTTACCATTTCTGGAATTACATGGAATTTTAATTCCATGTTAAATTAATTTTAATTCCCTTCTTCTTATGCTTGCTGAAACAGTACCAGCCTTTTAGAAATTTTCCAGCAGCCTCCTATCAGTCACCAATAAAAAATGAGCTGTAGGGGTTCCTCAGGCAGAAGGAAAATCACCTGAATGAAAATGAGAAGATGAAGACAGAATAAAATGCAATGGGAAGAGTATCTATTTCGAATATGGCCTAATAAACTCTTATCAGACCCAACCCTCTCACAGATAACAACTATGAACTCTGGGGAAAAAATACTATAAATAAAGTTGAATACATACATATATAAACAAACAAACTCAATGGCCTGAAGGCTCTGAATAGTGAACAAAAGTAGGAAGATTCTAGAGAGTTGAAACATGGGAGATGAGACCAATATGGGACTCACAGAAACCCAGCTAAAAATAAAAGAACAAACTGAGATCTGAGCTACCAAAAATAAACAATGAACTGTATACTAGCTTGTTGTTGTGTGCCACTGAGTCAATTCCAACTCAGAGTGACCTTATATGACAGAACAGGACTGCCTCACAGGGTTTCCAGGGTTTTTAATCTTTTACAGGATCAGATGGCCAGGTCTTTTCTCCCTCAGAGCCACTTAATGGTAAGCAATAACATTGACACTATTCATTTCATTACCTGCATATTTTAGTTAAGACCTACTGATGTATTGTGGGTATTAAAATTAGAAAGTATATAATTTCTTGTTGACCCCTTTAGTGGGGTACCTATATTCCCCTCAAGCCATCCAAGAGCACATCTGTGCATAATACACTTGCAGACCTGTTGTACTGATGGGTACAGAGCTCCTCAGCAGGCAGTCCTAGGGACTGGTACTTCTACCAAAGAGTGTTCAACACTCACCATCCATTCATGGTAAAGTAGTTAATTTTAATGTTCTCATTGTTTACCAGAAAGCACAGACAGTGAGGCTGGCTTTGCCGCTCCCGTTTCCTTTTGCTAGGCTGCTGAGCTTTTTCAGCCAATTGACTTTGCTTTGAGGCTATAAATATCTGAAAAATGTTCTGCATTTGATGCTCTTGGATTCTGCATCCATATTTAGCTGTTTGTAGCATGCCTTTGTTTAAGCTACTCTACCACCCATAGGGTCTGTCAGGTTGAGATCTAGATGGTCTAAGTACATAGCAACATTCAACAGACACTGAACCATATGAGAAAGGTACCCATCTGTTAGACACAGTGACAGTGAGTGAGGGGGAAAGACAAGGATACAAAGATAAACAAGACAGACTCGTTGACCTCGTTGTCAAGTATAATCTTGACAGGGCATAAATACAACTTAATACTAAAATGAAATGTTTTACAGCTAAAAGAAGATGAAGACCATGACAGCATAAATATTTTCTCTTAGCAGTGGCTCAACGATGTGCATTTGTGTTCTAAATATAGATTCACCTATTATAAAGTTCTGAATATATTCCAGAAAAGTTTTCCAAATCATGCCAAGACACAAAACTTTAGATACATGTATTATCAACCAGAGACCCAGCCCTGTCAACTGCAAACTCAGAACAGGGCCCACTCTTGAAATTACATGAGGCAAACTAATAAAACACTGCTTCTAAAAGTTTCTGTTAAGATTTTTTTTTTTTGAGGGCGGGGTCTTGTTGTTTGTTTCCATACTTATTTTAAACAGAAGTATATCACAGAGGCTGTGAACCACAGCATCAGCCAGCAGTGCTTGACACAGCTCCTTATTTTGTACCTTATCTTTAAAACTCATGCGGCTATTTTAGGTTAGGTCTCAAAACTGCATGAGCTAGACCTGAGCAAGATCCCCATCCCCACCTTCCTATCTTATGAAAACATTCCAAACAAATATACAACTGCCCTCAACATTCCTTCTTTCAAAACTTAGTTCACTGACCTTTCGATAAAAATGCTCCCCCAAATCCCCTGACAATCATGATATTTAAATTTAAGCATTAACTTAAGCCTTCCTTGATGACTGGCCCCAAGAGTCAGGCCGGAATTTGAAGGCAAAGCTGTAGCCACAGAATCAAACAGCTTTAAAGTTAAAAGGGATTCACAGATATCACCTACTCCAGATTTCACATTTTATGTAGAAACCTAGTCCCAAGGAGCTAAAATTACTTACCCAAAATTAGGCAGCCAATTTGTGGCAAAGCCAGAATGAAAACCCAGGTTCTCCATTTCTAGTTATATACTCCTAGACTAGGTTCCCAATCTGGGGGTTTCTTTAAAACATATCAGACTATACTCATCAAAGGCTCTTACACTTGAGTAGAAGAACCTACACGTTCCAAGATAATCAAGGTTTTGAGCATGCAAAACAAACAAGAGGAAAAAAAACGGTATCTTCCAAATTCATTCTGTACATTTTATTATTTTTACTTCAGAGTTTTTCAAATAGGTAACTTAAAAACTAGCTAAGGATATACAAAAGACTAGAGTCATACCAGAGAGTTTGGGAATACAAAGACTCCTCGGATTATGAGCAAGTTCCATTCCTAAATCTGTCTTTAAGTCGAATTTGTATATACAGTTAAGTACATTAGACAAGTCTGTGTCTTAGTATACAGTATAAAGTGCACCTTTCTATGCATAAAAAAATTAAAGAAACACTTTCAAATAGATTAAAACATCTTTAACATAATAATACGGTATTAATAATGTTTTGATTCATGTCAAAAAGAAGTACCCCTTTGTTATTATGAACCATTGTATGTACCTCGAATTTTTAATATAATAGGCTTTACGGTGGGGCGGGGGTTGGTTCCTAACTTTGGGTTGTACATAAGTCAGACATTCTTACCTGGGGATTGCCTGTATTTACATAAAACTAAAGACAACAAAGTAGTATCCAGGATGAGCCACCTCAGAGGAAGGAAAGCAGCAGTACTGAACAGTAAATAAAAACAACTTCTTGTTAATTGATAGGGAAGACCAAAAAAAAAGTTACAAAGCAGTAGAAAGTCTGAAACCTGGCACAGAAATACACAGTGTACATGTGTATTTTTCTTAAACGCAAACCAAGTCATAGGAATAGACTACAAAAACAGGCAAACGCAAAGAACCATAGTTAACATGAGGTCTAGAAAACCATGATAAAGTTTTGGACACTGAAATTCTGAACGATCATATATATATCTCCTTGCCATAGCATGGCCTAATCTCTAATTTCATATAAAAAACAGTATACCAAACAAGTATGTAAGAACAGGAAGTAGGATAGAATAGGAAAATGTTATAACCACAATACATTCATTCATACTCATTTTCAGATTCTCACCATCCTTGGTTAGAAACAATCAACTAAATGGGATTAGTAGGCCAACAGAAAATCAGGCACTAAAATTCTTAATCTCATCCGCTGAGAACAAACTGGGTGACCTTGCATCATCTCCCACTTATTTGCTTTATTTCTCTCAACTCCATCAAATAACATCAAGAAACAATTATAACCACCCATAAAAATACATAAATCCTTAAGAAGAAATGGTTATGAGGATTGCTGGGTATAGAGATTATTTATTCCAATCCACTCATTTTAAAGAATCAGAGGACAAAAAGTGATCCGATCTGCCCTAAACCACACAGCAGTGGCCTAACTGAAGCAAGCAGCCAGATTTATCAACTCTTAGTTCTGTGCTCTTCCTGAAAGCGATGGACATGGATTCATGAAACCAACTGAACTATCCAGAAAGGCAACTTGAAGTCCTGGTTAGTCTTGAATGGTAGACATACACCCTGCTGAGAGGGATGACAAAAAAACGTAGTGTACTTTATCACTAAGGGCTCAGACACACATGACTGCAGGATGACGTCTTAATATTGTGTTTGATCCTAGGTGCTTTAAATTTGCTGTCTTATACTCAGCCACACTACTAATGTCTTTTGTGTTCATGTGAGCTAAGTGATAAACATCTTGATGTTTCAATATTTTGGAAAGCCACAGCTCAATCCTGAATGCCAGACTATAAATGCTTGGGCTATGAGTTTTCAAAACCAGCATGGTTTTAACGCTGCCACTAGGCTCACCCTAATAGAATCTCGTCATTCAGTTTTAATTAAAGAGGCGGTTGCTAGGAATGCAGAAAGGGAAAGTTTTAGTGTGTTCATCACTTTTAGCCTGCTGAGTGGCAACTCAGTCACTTTACAATGAGAAGCAGAAACAACAGCGCTACCTGAAACAATCCACCCCACTCCCTCCCACCCCCCATCTCCCCACTCCCGCCCTTGGAAAGTAAAGGTCAGGAAGAGGTTATAGTTTAGTCTGCTATCATCAGTTAAATAAATATGTTTGGATTTGTTTTTTGATTTTTGTTTGGCTTTTTTGTTTGTCTTCCATTTGGTCGTTAGCTTATCCTCTACTAAGCTTGTTCAGTGTGTCTTGTTTCCAGCCTTCCTTCACTCAACAAGAGGAAAAGATGAGGCTCCATTCACTTGGTTTCACGGTGTGTCCCGTCACAACCTTCCTGAAGATGGGCTGACAGCCTGGACAGCCCAACTCCCCCTAAACTTACTGCAAGTACCTGAAGAGGTCCAAAGACCACACTGAGGCACACCTCTCTACCCAGGTGAGTCTGGTGACACTTGTCCTAAACGCACCCTGGAACAAAAAGGGATGTGGGAAAGTGACCGAGAATGAAGAAGGACTGAGAACACTGAATGAATTTCATCCCGAGCAAAGATAAGAAATGAAGACGCCTCGAAGACGCCAGGCGGTCCTTACCGTACACCCGGACCCAGCTCTGTTGCTGACACACGGACTCCAGAAGGATCCGATCCAACATGCCACCGGTCACGGCCCCACTGACTGGAACAACCGCGTCTAGCTCCTCCGGGGGCAGCGGCGAGTCGGACTCCAGCCCTGGGAACATCTCCGGCCAGGACAGCGCCTCCGCGGCTCCTCGGGACGACGGCGAGAGCTCCATGGTGCCCCGGAGGGACGAAGTGGCGGCGGCGGGGCGGGCACGCGGCTCCCCGCCCTGCCCGAGGGAAAGCGAGGAGGAGGGCGCAGCGGCCGGGGCAGGGACCCGAGTGGCGGTCAGCGCCGACACCGCTCACCTCCTTCCCTGCCGCCCACCGCCCGAGACTCGGGCGCTGCAGCCCACCTGCAGCCGGCGGGCGGGACCCAGGCGAGGAGGCGGATCCAGCGTGGTCCCGGCCGGGGGTGGGTCCGGGCTCAGGTGTGGGTCCCTCTCGGGAGCGGACGTGGAAGGACCGTGGAAAGGGGCGGCTCGCCTCCCGCCCCCTCGGAGCCGCCTTCCTCAGCCCCCGCCGGCGTCTCTAGCGGCCAGATCGCGTTCAGGCTGGGGATGCAGCGGGTCCGGCTAGGGCTGACTGAGCCGGGGGCGTCGCCGCCAGGGGCCGCCCCCTCAGACCGGCTCCCGCCGCCACAGCCTCAGGAGCTCGGAGTGCCCGCTCCCTCAGACTGAGGAGCCGTTGTCTCCAGGCTCTCACCCCCCTGTTCTCAACCCTCGCCCCTGAAATGAGCCGACCCGCCCCCCTAACTCTCAGGCCGTAGCTCCTGCCGCGGCCCCGGCTCCGGCTCCGGCTCCGCCGCGGATCCCACAAGCCCGGCAACCGCGGCGGTCGCGGCGGCAGGCGGAATCCCAGGGTGATAGGCCGGAGCAATCGAGGGCCGAGAACGCGGCCGCGTGTGCAAATGAGTAACGAAGCGGAGGAGGAACAGCCGCCGAAGGCAGGAAGAATCGGACACCGAATTATTCATCTGGCCAGTCCCGCCTACTTTCCTAAAACCCTCTCCCCGACCGCCCAGCAGTACCTGATCCCGTTCTCCCTAGCTGCTGCTTAAAGTGGAAAGACGCTGTAGGGAGGCGGGGAGGAAAAGGGGTGCGGGAAATTTAAAAGGAAAGGCGCTTCTCTTTCCCCTTTTCCCACCTCTTTCCTTTGTTGGGGGAAGGGGGAAAGGACGAATATTTATTTTTTATTGGACGAAGAGATTGGAGAGGCTGCTTTATTTTACAGTCACCCGAGGGGGAAACGCCTCCTTCCTTCCCAGAGAAGAGAGTTGGCAGCGGTTCTGGGATTGTGGGATATATATAGGATCCGCGCTCTGTGCCTTGTCCGCGCTGAAGCTGGACTTGCCATTGGGTTAGAATAGCATGGTTAAGAAGTGTGGTGTGGATGGATGGACCGGCAGCGCAAGCACATGAAATGCTCAAAAGCCCCGTATTAACCAAACATGCTTCTTCTTCTTTTTTTTTTTTTTTTTTTTTTGCCTTTGATCTTTGTGCAACATGTTGGCTTTTTTTTCTCTAATGATGTCACTTGCGTTTTATTTTTGGTCTATTTGTAAACTCTGTCTCCCATCTTGACCTTGGATTTACTTGTGTGCCCACCCACGGCGGGCCGACCAGTTCAGGTATAACAGACTCCTGTCAAAATAATAACTTTTTAAAATTGAAAACTAAAAACTTAAATACTGCCTTGCACACAGTAGGTCTTCAATACTCTCTTGAACATGGCTTTTTAAAATACAGCTGGAGTTTCAAGAAAAAAACCGTTGCTTTTTTTTAAACACCTTTTTGTGAGGGTTTTGTTTAGTCTTTTTGTTGGGTTTTTTGTTTGTTTTGTTTTGTTTTTCATTTTTTCCTTCTTTGCGCAAAGATGCTGGTCTACCAGGACATGTTTTAGTTTTCTGATTTTGTGGTGTCCTGGTCCATTGTTTGGCTTATGCTATGAGAATATATTTTGTAATTTCCTCCAAACTCTTATTTAGAGCAATATTATTTAAAAGAACGAAGATAATCTCATCTGGCCTCTTGTTCAACAGGTGAGGAAACTGGAAGAGCCATGACCTGGCAAATCAACCACCAGTATAGATATGTCTGTAAGGTCCTGATGGCATTGCAACTTTGTTCCCTCAAGAACTTCTTGTGATTATGCTTGTTGATACTCTTGGCAACTTACTGGAGTGATCACTTCCAATACTTAGAACCCCAGTTCTTACTATTTGATGCATAGTCTTCCAAGTCTAACTACTGTATTTTTCAGCATTTGAATGGACAAGGGAAGATCTTAAAGCTTAACACCAAGCAGGGCTAGAGTATTTTTATTTATATTAAATTACTGTTGAAGTCATAGTAACGTAAGTCAGGGAGCACGTGAATAATGGGCATCAGATGTACAGATGTGAGCATCTCTGTTAGTCAATATGTAAGGAATTTATATACCCAAGCAATTATCTCAAAACAGCATTAGGAGTGGTGTATGAAATATGCACTGAAGTGTTTTTCAAACTTTTTCAAACTTCAGTCATCTGTTGTTGAGCTGAAGAAAAAGCCTCTGCCAACTCCTAGTAATCCTCCTACTTTTTTCATGCAGACTCTCCAAATACCAGTTCCTACCCATACTGTCCGCAGACTAGCTGCAGGTGGTTATCTAGTTGCCTAAGTAATAGTATGTCTGGAATTTATCTAGTGTTCATAACTTAAAAAACACTTTCGCAACCTGCACAATAATTCTTTGAGATAAGCAGAACCAGTATTTTTTTTTTATCATAATCGAGCCAATGGGAAAAAAATGGAAGCTTGAAATTCTATTAAGCAGCCTATCTGAATTAACATACCTAGTTAGTAGACTGAGATTGGAAACCTAGTGTCCTGATTTTGTAATTCACTAAAGACCTGGATTTCTTAAAAGCTTTTTTTTTCCTGGAGGGGGTGGGGGTTGTTCTGACATTTGTGGAACCAAAAGTAAATATTTCGTAGTGGCTTCAAATTATTATCATTTAAGTAAAACAAAACAAAACAAAGCGATAAACCAGTTTGCCTTGCTGGGAAGTGGTTAATCCTACTTCGATTTATACCCTTAGTACCTCCCTGGTACAATCCCAGATTTTAATGTGAAGATAAATCCTGGCCTGATAAAGTCTCTGTTTACAAAAGCTAGCTTGCAAACAGGCCTTTGTATGTGAATCACAATAGAGCTAAAGTCTCATTTCCCTGCTTCGTCCTTCCCTCAGTGTCCCTCTCCCCTCCCACTGACCCACCCTCTAGGGCTGCTGACTCTAAGCTCTCAGAGGTGATCCACATTTTCATTGTGTTGGAACTCCTAACTCCAAGAATAAAATCCAAGACCAGTGGGAACTAAAAATTGGGGAACTGTGATGGAGAAAAAATAAATTCCCTAGGTAATAGTCTGAAAAACAGGGTTGGGAATAATCAGAGACTTCCAAAAGAAAGAAAAAGGCCTTCAGTTCTGAACATACATTGCCAATATTAAGGGGAGATGAGGGTCTGAGTTCTTGGCTGTCACAACCCGAGGGCCAGGTATACATCCAAGTTTCTTCTCTGTTTACTTCTCAGAAAACACATACACACGTACAAGGTTCCTTCATCAAAAACACTGTTAATTATTTTGTCATTGCCAGTCTCTTCTAGAATATGTAGGCACTAGCTCGCTCTAAACAGCTAGTCCCCAAAAAGGTAATAAAATTTTTAAACTGTTGCTCACTAGCCCCTCCTTTTCATTATTACCCTTGAACATCATGATGTAGCACTCTTCCAATTATATTCACTAGCACTGACCATGCCCCTTCTACCATCAGGAAGAATCTGGACATTCGCCTAGAGGCTGTTGTCTTCTTCCCGCCTCACTCTCTAATTCTCTGGTGAACAATCCACTTCTGTGATTTAAACTCTCACTTTGATAATGTTGGCTTTGAGATACCCATCTTCAGCCCCATTCATAGTACCAAGGTCCAGTCAAGAGTTTGTAAATGTTGAACACCTCCACAAGATGTGCTTTCTGCACTTCAGATCTACCCGATGCGTGGAAAGTGACGTCACTCTGTTCCTGCCCAAACATCACTCTCTTCCTGAATTTCCTTTTTATGTTTGTGAAACTAGTAGGTTCTATCTCAGGCTCACTTAAACATGAAGTTACCTTTGAGCCCTTCCACTCGCCATAATTTATGTAGATCCAACCCCTCCTTTCCATTCCTACTGCCACCACTCTAGCTCAGGTCTCTTAACTTTCACCAGGATTCTTGCATTAGTTTTTTTAGCTATCTGCCTTCCCCTGAGACCTTTCCACCTACAGTTCATCCTACACTCTATTGTAAGTCAATTATCTTAATCCACAATTCAGACCTGGTCAAATATAAGCTCAAAAAATATCTCCTATGGTCTACTGAGGGAATGCTGGTGGTGTAATGGTTAAGTGCTATGGCTGCTAACCAAAAGGTTGGCAGTTTGAATCCACCAGGAGCTCCTTGGAAACTCTATGGGGCAGTTCTACTATGTTCTATAGGGTCACTATGAGTCGGAATCTACTGGACAGCAGTAAGTTTGGGTTTTTTGTGTGCATGTGTGACCTACTGAGTAAAAGGCAGCTCTACCAAGCTCTGGAGTCTCTGGGTGGTAGAAATGGTTAACGCACTTGGTTAGAGTTTCAAGTCTACCCAGGGGGTCCGCAGAAGAAAGCCCTGGCAATCTACTTCTAAAAAATCAGCCATTGAAAATCTACTCGGACACACATGGGGTATCCATGAGTCAGAATCGACTCATCGCAACTGGTTGGTTGGTTACCAAGCTTTGGAGGATCTCACAAATGTCCCAGACTACCACTGCTACCCGACTCGTTGCCTGTACTCAACCAACCCAAATGGCTCACTGTTCTTTAAATATATCCAACACTTTACTTGCCCTTTGCTTCTGTTTAATTGTTTCTTCCACTTGGTATATCCTTTACTCCATGTTTGGCTGCTAAAAACCTACCAACCTCAAGTCCCTCAAATCAGCATCCTCCTTCACCAAGTCTTTCCCTATCCTCAGCCTCCTCTGAGTTCCCAGGGCATTTGTTCCTGTCTGTCTTCTGGAGCTTGATCACAGTATAGCCCTTGGTGTAAATCTTAATATCTGCTATTAGGTTATAACCATCTTGAGGACAGAGACCACGTTGTTCATGTTTATCCCCACAATGTCTTTCATATATCAACCCCTCAATGAAACCAGAAGCCAGGAAACAAGAAATCAGACAGAAGACAAGAATAAAATCTGGTTTGGTTAACATATTTGTGGTTGCAAAAGACTAAAAATCAATTAAATGAACCTAGTCTTATAACCACCTCTCCTCTCCTCTCCCCATTCAAAAAACAAACAAACCTAGACCCAAGAAAATAACATGATTCACCCAAGGTCACACACAAGTACAGAGGAGGGATTAGAATTCAGATCTCCTGAATCTCAATTCACCCCCATCAGAAGACTGATTTCTTCCTATGGCTTCCTGTCCTTCTCTAAATGGATATTTTTCTTGTTGATAAAGGTTTCCACAGTAAAGTAATTTTATTCTTTTACATATTATTAAGCCTAAAGCATTTGCGCCACATTCCTGGTCCCACATATAATTTTAGCAAAGTTATCCTTTTTTTTTTAAACCAAAGGACCAAACAGAGACATCAGAGAAACATCTGGTCTGATTCATCAGGGTAGCAGCAACATTTCTATTTATACATGAACACAGCCCTATCTTTGTAGCTCTCAGCTGTTCCTCACTGCTCAGTATGTTCCCCTTTTCAACCTTGTCTGTCCCTTATCAAGATAGCATCCTGCACCCAGAGTCTTAAGCAGAATCTAATGCAATAAAAGAAAATACATTCCCTACTTTCTAGAAAGGATATGAATTTAAAAGAAACTATTTCTCTACTTTCTCAGTCTCTTTGTTCAAGAGAGTAGGACAGCAAACCTCAAGTGCTTGGGCATCTGCCATTCATTCCCCTGCCTTCTGGATAGAAAGAAGCTGAATAAAAATCAAAACTGTGCCATGGTCTCCAGGGACATCCAGCTCAATTGGCATAACATAGTTTTTAAAGAAAATGTTCTACATCCTACTGCGATAAGTAGTCTGGGGTCTTAAAAACCTACGAGCAGCCATCTAAGATACATCTACTGGTCCCATCCTGGCTGGAGCCTCTACCAGACTGAGCCTAGAACAACTATATGGTGTCCAGCTACCACCACCGACTACTCTGACAGGGATCATAATAGAGGGTCCCAGACAGAGCAGGAGAAAAATGTAGGACAAAATTCAAATTCACAAAATAACACCAGTCTTGCTGGTCCGACAGCGACTGGAGAAACCCCAAGAGTATAGCCCCTGGATACCCCTTTAACTCAGTAATGAAGTCACTCCTGAGGTTCACCCTTCAGCGAACGATTAGACAGGTCTATAAGGCAAGCAATAACACATGTAAGGAACATGCTTCGTAGTTCAATCATGTGTACGAGACTAAATGAACACACCGTCTCAAAAGCAAAAATAAGAGGCAGGAAGTGCCAGGAAAACTGGATGAATGGAAACAGGGTACCTGGTGTGGAACAGGAGAGAGTGTTGACACTTCATGGGGTTGGCAACCAATGTCACAAAACAATTTATGTACTAATTGTTTAATGAGAAACCAATTTGTTCGGTAAACTTTCACCTAAAGCACAAAACAAAACAACAACAAAAAGCTGTGGCATGAGTCAGGTTTGGAAGCAGGTCAGATAGAAAGGACTTAAGTATTCTAAACAGGGAAACTGGGGTTGAAGTAAAAAACTGAAGAACACTGACTCTCTTCAGAGCAACATTCGATAGTGATTATAAAATGGAAACTGCATGATTTCAGCCAGTCATTGGTATCAAAGAAAGGCTTAGTTTTCGTCTTTGGTTTTGTAAGTACCCTCTTATACCTGGCCTGTGTCCCCTAAGAGAAAGCCACTGTTGCGCCAGCCAATGACAATATTGTTTGGGAAAGCAGTGGAAGAGGTCAGAGACAAACAGACCTCCTCCAGTCATTTCTTCTTGGCAAAACCTCCTCCAAAATAATGACCTCACTTCAGCATTCAACTACAGGAATGCAAAAAGAATAAAAACATTCAGATGGAAACATGGTGGCCCATGACAACATGGTCTAATAAAAACTTTTAGGGGTCCTAAGCACTGAAAATAATAAGGTGCCATACCCCACCACATGTAATTCAAAATAAAAGCAAAACCAAAATGAAAAGTGTTAGGGAGAGCAACAAAGTTCCAATTTTTTTTTTTTTCCAGTGATGACTGCAACAAGGCTTCTTTTAGAAATAGCAAATATTAAAAAAAAATTTTAAACAGATTTTTAGGTGTTTACTTGTACTCCTGCTTTGCCAGTGCCCTGAGCCCCATATCTTTTGAATAATCAAGCCTTGTCTGGAATACACGGCACCAAACATCTACTAACTAACGCAATTTTTGAAGGGGGTAAGCTCTAGCTTTAAATTCTGTGTTCTTCTAGTAAATATAGAAATATAGAAACACCAACTAACTTCACCCTAGGCAAAGAAAATGATCACTTCCTTAGCTTGGATGTTCTCATGAGCCCTCAGAAGATGTAGTCAAAAAATCAGAGCCAAATGATTCTAGAAGAGAGATTTTTAAAACAAGTCCACTGTCCTCACCTTGGTCTTGAGAGCAATATTGTTAAAACTGATCAATATGTAGAGGCTACACCAGCCCAGGATACTTTTTCCTCTTGTATAATAAAGATGTCAAGATATCAGTTGTAATAACCAGAGCCTATTTCAGACTCTTGTGAGGCAGGAAATATTTAAACTATCTCCCTTGTAAACTGATATCCAAATGTAGAAGAAGATGGTCATAGCAACTCGTTACTAATCGGGGTTGATTGCTAGTATTGAGAATACAAAATATGAAAAGTTTTTATTTATTTATTTTTTTTTTGGTCATTTTCCCATCAGTTTATAACAAGACATCCATAGCAGGACAAGCAAGGAGGAGCTGGGAGATTAGAAGCTGATAATCTGGAAGTGGGGATACTGGAATTTAAGATTGCTAAAATTTAATATCTGAGTGATAACAAGGTACAAAATGTGGTCCTGGAAAATAGATAGCTAAAATAGAGTGGAGGGGAAGGTCATTAAAGTTAAGGAAGTACACAAATTAGGAAGCTGAGTTATTGAACAAGTTGATAACACCTACACCAACTGGCAGGAGTTGAGCTAAAGAAAACAACTATGAGTTAAGTTCCAGGCTTTGGGAAATAAGGGAAAGAGACCAGGTAGTTGGTTAGTGGCAATGAGGAGAGGATAGACAAAATCCCACAAGAGAAAGATGAGATTTTACATGAGAGTTAAAGAATGATGACCTGGAAGTAGCAATAAGGAGCTAGCTGGTCAAATGCCAATCCCTGCATCCAACTCCCTCTACAGCATAACAGAGCAAAGGATAAGAGTGAGCAGCCTCAACTAGAGAAATTTGCAGGGTAAATCCTGATGTTGAGGGAAAGCACCTAAATTGAAGGCAAGGAAGTGGATACACTTACACGGAATAATATTAAGACTGTCTTATTTATAATGGAATAATGGCTCCAGAGGGCATAGCAGAAAGCACGACTAGTGGGGTCTGTAGTGATAAACACAAGAAGTGAGAAAGTGCTGAACCATTAAGGAGATGAGGATAAAACAGAGGATAGGTGATTGGAAGTATTTGCCTTTCAACCAATGATTGCTAAGACAGAGACAGACTTCAAATATTATAACTTCAAATATTCTGGTATACATTTTGTAGTGTCACAATTGGAAAATGGTTCTCTCAAAATGCAGAGATGTGGTGAAGGCTACCCCCAAATTTTTGGAGAACCCATAAGGACTTTGTTTTTAGCTGAGCTGCCTCTCTGTTTGGAGTAGTAGCAAGGACCCTAGCTTTACCGACCTATAGAGATGAAGATTGTGATTGAGGAAAGGGTTATTCTTCCATTTTATTGAGAACTCAGATCTGTTGATTCCTTCATTTTATTTCAATTTATAAGCCACTTCCAGAGTCTCTTCATTCCATGCCCTGCCTGGGACCAGTGGTTGATAATGTGAAACACTCTTACACCCATCCCTCCCATTCCCCTTCGCTTCGACCTCCTACATCAACCCTGAATCATTTTCACCATCTGCTTTTTCTGCCCCTCCTCTTAAATGACTAAGAACTGAGAAAAATCACATAATCTAGGAATACACAGACTCATTACCAAAAAGAATTGTTTGACATTCAACCATTTCAGGAGATAGCGTATGATCAAGAACTGATGCTACTGAAGGAAGAAGTCTAAGCTGCACTGAAGACATTGGGAAAAAACAAGGCTCCGGGAATTGAGGAATTACCAATTGAAGTGGCTCAACAAATGGATGCAACACTAGAAGCACTCATTCATCTATGCCAAGAAATTTGGAAGACAGCTACCTGGTCAACTGACTGGAAGAGATCCATGTTTGTGCCTATTCCAAAGAAAGGTGAGTCAACAGGATGTGGAAATTATTGAATAATATCATTAATACCATGCACAAGTAAAATTTTGCTGAAGATAATTCAAAAAGGAGTGCAGCAGTACATGGACAGGGAACTACCAGAAATTCAAGCCAGATTCAGAAGAGGATGTGGAAAGAGGGATATCATTGCTGATGTCAGATGGATCTTGGCTGAAAGTAGAGAATACCAGAAAGATGTTTACCTCTGTTTTATTGACTATGCAAGGGCATTCGACAGTGTGGATCATAAATTATGGATAACATTGCAAGGAATGGGAATTTCAGAACACTTAATTTTGCTCATCTAGAACCTGTACATAGACCAAGAGGCAGTCATTCAAACAGAACAAGGGGATACTACCTGGTTTAAAATTAGGAAAGGTGTGTGTCAGGATTGTAGCCTTTTACTAGCCTTTTACCATACTTATCCAATATGTATGCTGCACAAATAATCTGAGAAGCTGGACTATATGAAGAAGAACGTGGCATCAGGATTGGAGGAAGACTCATTAACAACCTGTGATATGCAAGTGACACAACTTTGCTTGCTGAAAGCAAAGAGGACTTCAAGCACTTATTGATGAAGATAAAAGACAGCAGCCTTCAGTATAGATTACACCCCAACATAAAGAAAACAAAATCTTCACAGCTGGACCAATAGGCAACATCATGATAAATGGAGAAAATATTGAAGTTGTCAGGGATTTCATTTGACTTGGATCCATAACTAATGGCCATGGAAACAGCAGTCAAGAAATCAAAGGACGTATTGCATCAGGCAAAATTGCTGCAAAAGACCTCTTTAAAACGTTGAAAAGCAGAGATGTCACTTTGAGGACTAAGGACTACATTTCTTTATGACAGCCTCAACAAATGATTTTGCCATGTTTGAGGTCACCAAGTAAGATTGCCATCAACATCCCCACCCCACCTCCTTTTTTTCAAAGGCCAGGCCCTTCTTCCTCCTTCAGGGCTTGGATGATTATTTTCTCTCTTCTTTCAATCATTCCTGCAACATTGGCTCCTTCTCTCAATTTATGTGTTCATCTTTCCCATCTAATCAAAAAGCTCCCAACCCATGAAGTGCGTGGATATTGGCAACTTACTCTGAAACGCATACCAAAAAAATATAATATGAATTCATGGATAGATAGATGGATAAATATGTGGTAAACCGAATATAGCAAAATGTCATTTGTAAAATCTAGGTGGCGGGTACGTGTGTTCACTGTACAACTCCTCAAACTTTCTGTACATTTAAAAATTGTCCTAATGAAAATGTTGGGGAAAGAGGGACTCAGCACCCTCTGCAAGTCACCATCCAGTCTCTCATCTCCCGTTCTCCATCTGCACTTCTTCAAAGAACAGACTATACTCACCGTCTCTACTATCCCCTTGGCGCCCCCGTGTCACAATTTTTCTTCAGATGTTCAAAAGAGAGATAAAAATGTGCTAAATACAGTCGAGATCTCCTTTGTACTCTATTTAATCCCCTTTCACTCTCAGCTACCAAGATGTAACCACCATTCTAAAGTTGGTGTATACTGTCAAAAAAAAAAAAATATATATATATATATGGTTTTTATATGCTACGTAGATATACAATCTATATAGCTTTTTCCTATTGAATTTTTGTTTTGTGTCTTTTAAAATGTACATATACATATTATATCCTGGAATTTACCTTTTGCATTCCATATTATATTTTCCAGATTTATCAATATTGATACTTATGGACCTAGTCCGTTCCTTTTAACTGTTGTGTAGTATTGTATTGTACAAATCGCCCACTATTTATTTATATGTAAATATTAATTCACATATTCCACTAATGATGGTTGTTTCTAATTTTTTGCTATTGCAAACAATGAAGCAATGACCATTTTTAAGAGAAGTTTCCTTGTGCATATGTATAAGCGTTTCTCTAAATATAGGTCCAGAAATTGAATTGCTATGTATTAGAGAATGTACTTTTGTTGTTGAGAATATAAGTAGCCCTAGTGCAGTAGTGGTTAAGTGCTCAGCTACTAACTGAAAGGTCAGAGGCTTGAACCCACCAGCTGTTTCTGGGAAGAAAGATGTGGCAATCTGCTTCCATAAAGATTACAGCCTAGGAAACCCTACGGGGCAGTTCTACTCTGTCCTATAGAGCCTCTATGAGTCGGAATCTACTTGACCACAATGGGTAAACGGGTTGAGAATATACACAGCAGAACATTCGCCAATTCAACAATTTCTACATGTACGATTCAGTTACATTTATTATATTCTTCGAATTGTGCAACCATCTCATCCTCGTTTTCCAAATTTTCCTCCCTTTTTAACATAAATTCACTGCATCCTAAGTTTTCTATCTAGCCTTTCGCATTGCTGTTGTTAGTTTGATCCTATATAGATAGATCTTAAAAGAACACAATGCCCAAGGCAGATATTCTTCATTTGTAAGCTAAGCTATTACTTTGTTTTAAGAAGACTTCAGGGAATATTTTTGGTTTAAGTTTTAAAGATTATCTCAGGGCAATAGTTTCAGGGGTTCATCCAGCCTCACAGCACTAGAAATTCTGGATTCCAGGAGAATTTGAAAATCTGCTCTGCATTTCCCCCCCTTTATCAGGATTCTGCTATAGAATCTTTGATCAAGATGTTCTGTAATGGTGGGGTATACATTTATTCAACACTATAAAATATTGGCAAATTGTTCTCCAAAGTAGTTGCTCCAATTTACTTTCCCAGAAGCAGAATATAAGAGTTTCATATTTTTATATCTTTGCCAATGTTTAGCATTATTAGACTTTTTTAATTTTGCCATTCTCATAGATATAAAAAGCTATCCAATGTTTTAAAATTTATATTTCTGTGTTTACCAGAGAGGTTAAGCATCTTTTTAATATGCTATGGGCAATTGGGTTTCACTTCTTTGAACTGCCTGTTCATATCCTTTCGTGATTTTTTTCTATTGAATTTTTATCTTTTTCATATTGAATTCTTAGTCATCTAGCGCTGCCACAATAGAAATACCACAAGTGGATGGCTTTAACAAAGAGAAATTTATTTTCTCACAGTCTAGTAGGTTATAAATCCAAATTCAGTGTGTTGGCTCTAGGGGAAGGCTTTCTCTCTGTTGGCTCTGGAGGAAGGTCCTTGTTCTCAATCTTTCCCTGGTTGAGAAGCTTCTCAGGCACAGGGACCCCGTGTCCAAAGGACGTGCTCTGCTCCTGGTGCTATTTTCTTGGTGGTATGAGGTCCTCGACTCTCTGCTCCCTTCCCTTTCCTTTTATCTCTTGAGAGATAAAAAATGGTACAGGCCACACCCAGGGAAACTCCCTTTACCTTGGATCAGGGAGGTGACCTAAGTGAAGGTGGTGTTACAATTCTACCCTAATCCTCTCAACATAAAATTACAATTACAAAATGGAAGACAACCATAAAGTACTGGGAATCATGGCCCAACCAATCGATACACACATTTTTGGGGGGACATAATTCAATCTATGACAATTTATAAAAGTTCTCTGTCCATAGAATCTTCATCCTAATCTTCTGTCAGTTATTTGAATTGCAGATATCTTCTCCTAATCTGGGTCTTGTCTTTTAACATATTTTGGTATCTTTTTTCACACAGAATTTTTAATTTTAATTCACCATCCTTTTTGTTTATGGTTTAAATTTTTCATACTTTAAAAAAGCCTTCTCTACTCCAAAGTCATGAATATATTTTTCTCTATTATCTTCTGAAAGTTTTATTATTTTGCCTTTCACATTGAAGTCTTTAATCCAACTGGTACTTATCTATACATACAGTGGGAAGTAAGGATCTAATTTTCCCCATATGGATAGCTAAATGACCTTCTACTAAATAGTCCAGCTTTCCCCTACTGCTTGGTACTTTCACTTCTATCATATACTAAGTTCTCATATGTGTTGCTCTGTTTCTTGGCTCTCCTCTTCCACCGACCCATTTCTCTCCTTATGCTCAACACTACACTGTGTTAACTCCTCCCATTTTGTGTGCGTGTGTGTGTGTGTGTATATGTGTTCTTAAAATTATCTTGCCTATTTCTTGGTCCTGAACTCTTCCATAGGCTATTTGAACTCAGCTGGTCAAATTCCACAAAGCACGCTATTGGGATTCCTATTGTAATGTGTTAAATTTATATATTACTTGAAGAGAATTGCCATCTTTGTAATATTGAATTTTCCCTTCCTTAACATGGTATATCTCTCCAGTAATTTAGATTCTATTTTATACCCGTCAATATAGTTTTATAATTTTTTTTCTTGGAGATCTTAGACATTTTTTAAATTTATTTATGGGAGCATTATAGCTTTTGCTGCTGTTGTTTAGGTATTATAATTATCTTTATTATATTTTCCAACTAGTTATATTGCTAATGTATAGACACATTGTTGATTTTTGAACATTAAATTTCTGTCTATCAGCCTTGATGAACTCTGTAATAAATACCATAGCATATCAAAATATTGTCTTGCTAATAATGATTATTTTGTTTCTTCCTTTGCAGTTCCTATCCTTTTCTTTCCCTTGTCTTATTACATTGGCTAGAACTTGAAGGATAATACAGAATAGATACAATAACAGACATCCATATCTTGTTCCTGACTTTAAAGGGAATGTTTCCAATATTTTACCATTAATTATGATGTTTGCTGGACGTTTTTGGTATTAAGTTAAGCCTTCTCTATTTGTAGTTTTTATAAAGGATATTTTAAAAATCATGAAATGGATATTAAATTTTATTATATATTTTTTTCTGTATTTATTGGAGGGATCATTTTATGTTTCCCCCTTAATTGGATATGATAGTAAATTCATTAAATAATTCTAAAAATAAATTATTCCATTTCTGGGATTAAACTCTCCTTGATTATATTGTGTTTTCAATGAACTACAAATATTTTACTTAGTTTTTGTGTGTATCTATACTTATAAATGAGACTGTTCAATAATTTTCCTGTCTAATATTGCCCTTATCCAGTTTGAATATCAAGCTTATACTAGCCTAATAAAGGGAGTTGCCTCCCTATTCACTCTTTAACCCTCTATTATTCTATAAAAATGGTTCTTGAAATGATATCTCAATTGACACATTAAAAGTATTTTCCCCCATCCTGGGGTTTACCCTTCAACCAAAGATTAGACAGGCCTATAAAACAAACAATAACACAAGTAGTTCAATCATGTATGCAAGACTAAATGGGTACATCAGCCCAGGGGCAAGGACAAGACAGTAGAAGGGGACAGAAAAGCTGAATGAATGGAAATGGGGAACCCAAGGTGAGAAGGGGAGACTGTAGACACGTCACAGGGTTGGCAACCCATGTCACAGAACAATATGTGTATTAATTGTTTAATGAGAAACTAATTTGCTCTGTGAAGCTTCACCTAAAGTGCAATAAAAAAGAAAGAAAAAAAAAGAATTTTCCCCTAAACCCTATATTACAATATTTTTATTACATTTAAAACTGTCGATCACTTCCTTCTTAAAATTACTCTCTGTTTTAATGACACCACATTTTCCTCATTCTCTCATAAATCTCTGATCATGCCTTCTTTGCTTCTTGTGGGTTTATCTCTCCTGGAGAATCTTCCTTGACCATTGTTCTTCTCACTCTACAGATGTTCTGTAAGTGATCTGATGCACCCTCAGTGTTTCACCTACCGCTTGTATGGAAATTAATTCCAGTGCTGCACCTTCAGCCCAAATCTCTCCCCTCAGCTCTAGCTTACTGTAGCTCATTCTGGCTGTCCCAAAGGCACCTGAACTAATCATTTAGGACTGAACTCATCATTTTCTCCACTAAACTAGTTCTTTCTCCTGTAGTCATAATGTTAGCTCATGACTTCATTATTCATAACTGGTATCCGAGACAGAATCCTTCAATAGTGTCTTCCCTTCATCTCTCAAATCCAATCTGTTACCATATCCTACAGTTCAACTTCCTAAACATTGCTTGGATTTATCTTCATCTTTTTATCTTCACTATCCATACCTTGAATAGGGTTTGCTTCATCTTTTACCTAGACTAGAACAACAATTTACTAACAGATCTCCTTTGCTTTGTCCACATCAAATATAGGTGCAACCTCAGGTGCTTCCCAACGGTTCTGTCTTTACAGTTACCAAAGTAATCTGTTTAAAACTCTAGTCTCACCACATCACTTCCTTGCTTTAAAACCTTTCAGTGGTTCTTCATTGCAGACAGGATGGTCTACACTCCTTAATACAGCATTCAGAACCACCATTATCTACCTTTATCTCTAGCCTCATCTAGCACCTTACTCTTATCCAGCAATTCAAAACTGCTTGTAGTTCCCTATGCAACATATGCTGCTTTCTTTCTTCCGAGCCTTTACCTATTCTGTCCCTTCTGCCTAGAATGTACTCCTCTGCTTCCACTCTCCTCTGCTACCTCTAACCTTTCTCCAATTTCCCTCTTCATCTCTGCCTTGCTAACTCTTCACAGCCTTTAAGACCCAACTCAGCTGTGAGCTCATTCAAAAGCCATCCCTAACTCTGACCTCTTTCATGGCCTTTGCTGTTTGCCTCTCTTCAGTGATCCTATAAATGTTTATGCTTATTGCTATATTTTGCATTTACTACATTGTATCATAATGATTTGTTTATGCATCCCCACAGGACTGTGAGTTCATCAAGAGCAGCACTTGGGTTTTATGCATATTTGTAGTTCCAGGGCCCAGCAGAGTATCTGGCACATAAATATTTGTTGAGGTCAATGAACAAAAGATGTAATTCAGTTGAATATGCTCTTTGCAGAAAACTTTTGGGTTTTGTAGTACTGTTTAAAATTTAGTTTACACTAGTCTTCCATAGTCTTCCATAGACTTCATAAATTTAATTCGGATTGTTCTGGCTAACTGGATGTAATAATAATAATAAAAAAAATGACCTATCAGTGTGGCTATCATAATTTTAGTAGGAGCATGGAACCACAGGGGAAACAGAAACAAATAAAGAAGGATAGAATGATGAAAGGAGAGGGTCCAGATTGAAACATACACTACTTATCATCACTAACTGGTATTTCCACTAATACTGTGGTTGGCTGTGGTTAATAGTCATCAGCCGAATTACGCTGTGACTATTTGTGAAGTCAGACATCGCCTTGAGATTTACATAAGCTCAGCTGGAAATCCCATCCCAGGTACTTTGGGAAATTCAATGCTCTCCCTCAACTCACTGCAATTCTCCCTGGGCTCCCTATTCTACTGGTTGCTTCAGGGGTTGATTTCTGGCTTTTGCTGAATTCCTATTCTTCACTCTGCATCTTGCAGCTGTTTCTTTATCTTCATTTGGCACTAACCCAAGGGTAGGTTACAGCCCCTCCTCTTTGATTTCCCGCCCCAAATTCATGAGAGGCAGCTGTGTATGATAGACTCTTGCCGAAGATTCAAAGATAATGTTTGCTATGTAGGGGCCTATATTATAGCACTTTTCAGCAGTCAATTCAAAACTGAAAACTTGACTTCCTGGTTTTATTTACACCAATTCAGGCGTAAGCCTACTGATATTTTGCTCAACCTTCTTTCCCATTCTTTATCCTCACTTCCCTTTTCTCTTCTTCCATAACTCCCAATAATTTCATATGCAAACGATTTTGTGATCTTTTTGTTGCTTCTTTCCAACCCATGTAGAGCCTCACCTTGGAGCCTCAAGAATCTCTCAAGATATTCTAAACAAAGGCAGTTCCTTACTTAAAAAGAACCTTTATTATTTCAAAATAATAATTTTGTATTCCTCCTCTACATTTTTAATTATAATGGGTATATATATTTATGAATAAGTCATTGCTCTCGCAAAATTCTATCATGTAGTCTTCTGCAATGTTTCCATCACCAAGGCCATATTTTCCAACTTCCAATCCTTCTTTGTTTCCAACTTTTGCATTTTAATCGCTAGTAATTATCAATGCATCTTTATTGCATGTTTGATCAATTTCAGACTGTAGACGTTGGTAAAAATCTTCAATTTCTTCAACTTTTTTCAACAACATAAATGGTACCTATATATGTGGATCTCGCCAGACGGAGTACCCAGGAATCAAATTGACTACATCTGTGGAAAGAGATGATGGAAAAGCTCAATATCATCAGCCAGAACAAGGCCAAGGACCGAATGTGAAACAGACTACCAATTGCTTATATGCAAGTGCAAGTTGAAGCTGAAGAAAATTAAAACAAGACCGCAAGAGCCAAAGTATGACCTTAAGTATAGCCTACCTGAATGTAGAGACCATCTCAAGAACAGATTTGATGTACTGAACACTAATGAAGTACATCATACATGAAGAAAGCAAAAGGTCATGAGAAATAGCAAAGAAAGAAAAGACCTAAATGGATATCAGAAGAGACTCTGAAACTTGCCCTTGAACGTAGAGTAGCTAAAGTAAACAGAAGACATGATGAAGTAAAAGAGCTGAACAGATTTCAAAGGGTGGCTTGAAAAGACAAAGTAAATATTATAATGAAATGTGCAAAGAGCTGGAGTTAGAAATCCAAAAGGGAAGAACACACTTGGCATTTCTCAAACTGAAAGAACTGAAGGAAAAACTCAAACCTCAAGTTGCAATATTGAAGGATTCTATGAGCAAAATGTTGAATGATACAGAAAGTAACAAAAGAAGATGGAAGGAATACAGAGTCACTGTACCAAAAAGAATTATTTGACATTCAACCATTTCAGGAGGAAGCAAATGATCAGGAACCAATGGTACTGAAGGAAGAAGTCCAAGCTGCACTGAAGGCATTGCTGAAAAACAAAGCTCCAATACCAACTGAGATGTTTCAACAAACAGATGCAACACTGGAAGTACTCACTTGTTTATGCCAAGAAATTTGGAAGACAGCTACTTGGCCAACTGACTGGAAGAGTCCATGTTTGTGAGCATTTCAAAGAAAGGTGATCCAACAGAATACAGAAATTATCAAACAATATCATTAATATCACGTGTAAGTAAAATTTTGCTGAAGATAATTCAAAAATGAGTGTAGCAGTACATGGACGGGAAACTGCCAGAAATTCAAGCTGGATTCAGGAGAGGACGTGGGATGAGGGATATCATCGTTTCATCAGATAGATCTTGGCTGAAAGCAGAAAATACCAGAAAGATATTTACCTGTGCTTTATTGACTATGCAAGGGCATTCAACTCTCTGAATCATGACAAATTATGGATAACATTGAGAAGAATGGGAATTCCGGAACTCTTAACTGTGCTCATGAGGAAGCTGTACATAGACCAAGAAGCAATGGTTCAAACAGAACAAGGGGATACTGCATGGTTTAAAATTAGTAAAGGTGTATATCAGGGTTGTATTGTTTCACCATACTTATTCAGTCTGTATGCTGAGCAAATAATCTGAGAAACTGGACTGTTTGAAGAAGAACATGGCATCAGAATTGGAGGAAGACTCGTTAACAACCCGTGAAATGCAGATGACACAACCTTGCTAGCTGAAAGTGAAGAGGACTTGAAGCACTTATTGATGAAGATAAAAGACTACAGCCTTCGGTATGAATTACACCTTAACGTAAAGAAAAAAAAAATTCTCACAACTGGACTGATAAGCACCATCATGATTAATGGAGAAAATATTGAAGTTGTCAAGAATTTCATTTTACTTGGATCCACAATCAGCACCCATAGAAGCGGCAGTCAAGAAATCAAACAATGTATTGAATTGGGCAAATCTGCTGCAAAAGACCTCTATAAAGTATTAAAAAGCAAAGATGTCACTTTAAGGGCTAAGGTGCACCTGACCCAAGCCATGGGATTTTCAATAGCTTCATATGCATGGGAAAGCTGGAAGATGAATAAGGAAGACCGAAGAAGATGCCTTTGAATTGTGGTATTGGTGTAGAATATTGAATACACTGTAAACTGCCCAAGAGTGAACAAATCTTTATGGAAAGAAGTACAGCCAGAATGCTCCTTGAAGTGAGGTTGGTGATACTTTGTCTCATGCACTTTGGACATGTTATCAGGGGGGACCAGTCCCTGAAGAAGGACACCATGCTTGATAAAGTAGAGGATCAGGGTCAAGTTGATAGGTAAGAGGAAGGGACACACAAAAGGACTGAGAAGGAGCAGCCAGTGAGGCAGGATGAAAGCCAAGGGAGTGTGGAACCTCAGAAGTCAAGGAAGAAGTGTTCAGCAATTAAGTTAGGGACAGAACTGCGTCCACTGTATAGTCCACATCCTCTGTAAGACCTTGACCAACCTATAAGCTTTCTCAGCCTGAAGGTACAGACTTCCCAGGAAAGGTTTTGCAACCTAATTGGGTTTCCGCAAAGACTGCAGATCAGGGGATCAGCATTTGCTGTGTTTCTTCCAGGCCCCTGATGGAACGCAGAGTGGTAGATCCTGAACAAGTGGCTCCAGGCCCCCTCCATGTTGATATAAATTTGTTGGCTGATCTATAATAGATTAATTCCAAAAGATCTTTGTGATTAAAACAAAGCATAAAGGCATGACTATAAAATTAGTATAGAAGTTTTATGATTTCCGTAATAAAAATAGGATCATCTTTGTTAATACATATCTAATTCTTTTTTGCAGAAGGCATTGATCTCTAGGAATAACGAATAACTCCTCTTTGTCATTAGTTCCTTGTGGGTGAGGCCAGCTCCAAACTGAAAGTTGAAGCATTGATGAAAAGAAACACATCTTTATTTTCATCTTACTGTAAATGGGACTGACGTTCTAGAAATCATTCCCTTGATGTCAAGTCCTGTGCTAACGTAGGACACAGGCCATTTTGTCATAGTCCGTTTGCTGACACACAGTTTTGACCTAATCATTTTGATGTCAGGAACATCTTGATGTGGCTGCCTTGATATGGCTCTTTTGATATGGGTACATTCTGACTCTGCCTGAAAACAAACGAATAAACTTTTCACTTAAAATATTATGACCAAGTAATGTGTGTGGCAGACCTCCTCATGCACTCCCTGAGCTTCATGCCATTCTCCATCTCATCCTCTACCCCCCAAAATAAAAGCCAGACTACAGAAGTGTACAGTGGGACCCTCCAGACAAAAAAAATCACCATAAGGGAGAGAGTAGGCTAAAGCAGTGGAGCTGACTCACCAACAGGACCTGAAGGAAGTTAAAGGAGATACTCCCACTAGAGTCTGATTCCGTTCTTGAACCCATCTTGACTCAGCCCCTTGAAAAAGCCAGTGCATCCATTCAACACTGAAAAGGGAGCTCTGCTACAGAGAAGTCCCTGCCCACTCCCTCCCAAGAGCTGTGCCTGACCAGAAGTCTCTCTACAGGCCTGGGAGAGAGTCCCAAATCTCAATGGAAGACCATATCATTGAGCAGGGGAATTAAAAAGAGAACCACGGCACTGCACATCCAAAAAGGAGGCAGCAATCCAAGGATGCCAAGTGACTGGTCCAAACAGATGTGGGCAAGGAGAAATTAGATGATTGAGTTGGTACAGGTTTGACATTTGTCATGCAGATGTGACTAGACAATGGGGTTGTTGTTAGGTGCCTTAGAGTCAGCTCTGACTCGTAGTGACCTTATGTATAACAGAACAAAGCTTTGCCATCCTCACAAGTTTTGCTATCTTTGAGCCTGTTGTTGCAGCCACTGTCAATGTATCTTGTTAAGAGACTTCGTCTTTTTCACTGACCCTTCACTTTAACCAAGCATAAGGTCCTTTTGCAGGGATTGGTCCCTCCTGATAGCACGTTCAAAGTACGTGAGACAAAGTCTCGCCATCCTTGCTTCTAAAGACCATTCTGGCTATACTTCCTTCAATAACGATTTATTCATTCTTCTGTCAGTCCATAGAAATTTGCCAGCACCATAATTCAAATGCATCAATCCTTCTTTAGTTTTTCTTTTTCAACGTCCAGCTTTCGCATGTGTATGACTCAATTGAAAATATCATGGTTTGAGTCAGGCACACCTTAGTCATCAAAGTCACATCTTGCCTTTTTAAGATTTTAAAGAGGTCTTTTGCAGCAGATTTGCCCAATGCAACGCGTCGTTTGATTTCTTGACTACTGCTTCCACGGGCATTGATTGTTGATCCAAGTAAAATGAAATCCTTGACAGCTTCAATATTTTCTCTGTTTATCATGATGTTGCTTATTGGTCCACTTATGAAGATTTTTATGTTCTTTGTGTTTATGCCACCAGTATTTCAAATACCAGCAGGGTTATCCATGGTGGACAGGTTTCAGTGGAGCTTGCAGACTAAAAGAGAGTAGGAAGAAGGACCTGACAATCTACTTCCAAATAATAATAATAATTAGCCTGTAAAAACCTTATGAGACTAGACCATGGCGGGGGGGAACCATTGCCATTGAGTCAATTCCAACTCATAGCAGCCCTATAGGACAGAGTAGAACTGCCCCACAGGGTTTCCAAGGAACAGCTCTTGGATTCAAAGTGCTGACCTTTTGGTTAGCAGCCAAATGCTTAAGACAACAGAGCAAGGAAAAGAAAATGTCTTCTACTCATTGTTCCATTCATATTATCAAAGTTTTAAATGTGCTGTCTTGTTGCCCCCAATAGTTGAATGGAAACTATAAATTGACTTCCTCTAAAATAAATCCTTTTTCTAAGAATTCTCTCTTTAAGTAACAATAGAACTGAAATACTCTGGGAAACCATTTAAATCATTAATATGGTTAATGGTATAATTTTTCCAGTAACAGGTGTTCATATCATTTAAGCTCAGGAAATAAAATATTAAATATTTTCAAAAAGATGAACCTCTATTTCTGTCACTATTATCTCTTTGAAGATTTGAAATGTTATGTAATTGAATTTGAAAATGCATGTGGAAGGTACTGAATAATGTATAATATGAAACTCTATACAAGGCACATAACTGGCTTCCTGAAAATACGAATTTCCCCTCTCCTAAAACTCATTCACGCCACTTTTTATTTCAAACATTTTCTATTTTGTTATAGTTTAAATCATTTCCAAATACTCTGATTTCAGTTTAGGTCATCAAATATGTATTAAACATCACTACATGCCGGGGGCTTTGTTGGGCACTATGCCAAATCATCCAGTCAAGTTGATTCTGACTCACGGCAACCCTGTGGGTTTCAGAGTAGAACTATGCTTCATAGGTTTCCAAGGCTGTGACTTGTCAGAAGCAGATTGCCAGGTCTTTCTACTGAGGAGCCTCTGGGTGAGTTCAAACCACCAATCTTTAGGTTAGTAGTAACCATTTGCACTGCCTAGGGACTCTTGATAGGCACCATAAAAAAAAAAAAAGACATTGCTGTCAATTTGATTACAACTCGTATGCACCCTAATAAACCAAATCAAAACCAAACTCATTGCCTTCCAGTCAACCCAACTCATGAGCAACCCTACAGTGATCAAAAATATGAATATGAATAAGAAATAGCCCCTGCCCTCAGGGAATACACTGGGGGAAGAAAGAGGTGACTCTAAACAAAATGAAAAACAAATGGAGATGTTAGGCTCACTTTTCTTATGCAATGAGCATTTAAATATCTTCTAATAAATTTCAGGTGTCAAAAAGCTGATTTGGGACCACAATGGCTGGAGCAATTAAACTTTACTTGGGGGAGGGAAAATGACATTTTGAGAGGCTACCCTGTGATAAGCACTGTGCTTGGTGTTTTATATATCTTAACTCATTTAATCCTCGCACATGAGGAAATAGCAGCTCAGCAGCATTAAGTAAGCTGCTTGAAGTCACACAGCTAAGATTTGGTATCCAGGCTAAACTGAAACCTAGTAGAGTCCATTCCGTTTTCAGGTACCTCAAGGAAGGTGTCAATGTAGCTTACAGCTGAGGTAAGGGAAGAATTGATGGCTCCTGATTTAGATGAGATACTAACGTTTGAAAGAATGGCTTTTGGCTTATTAAAACTATATAAACAGAAGCTAAAACAAATGGTGTTTATTTATCAGATGTTATAAAGTGCTAAAGTGCCTAGCCCATCTAGATACACCAAAAAGCAATTTGGTGAGCAAATAAATCAAAATGACTACATTTAGTAAGTATAATTTTTTATAAAGTTCATTGAACTTTTATTGAGAGTAACCAAAAAGGGTATAAAAACCTAATAATGTTTATCTTTCAAAATTACTTCACCAATTCTTAAGCTTCTTGCACCTAGGAAAAGTACTTTTTGCCCCCATGAGGAAAATTAATGATAGTACCAAAACCAAGCCCATTGTTGTCGAATCAATTCCAACTCACAACACTTACTAACACTGGGCTCTGTGCTAAGTGCTTTACATACATGTAGGGTAGAGGCTGAGATCATGAATTTGGAATCCTTGGGAGAAATGACCTAGCGATCTGCTCCTGTAAAGATTACAACATAGGAAACCCTATGAAGCAGTTCTACTCTTTCTTATAGAATCAATATGAGTCAGAATCCACTTGGCACATAATAACAACAAATGTTAGCTACATATATGCACTCAGAATATTTAACTAATATCCCAGATTGGAAGGGAGCTCCTGAGTACACCAACCCATGGATAAGTCCAGGCCTCATTATTTGAGGCTCATTGCAAGGTGGGGCATCTTGTATGCAGGGTAAGCAGCACCAAGCAAAGTCCCAGTGCATAGTGGCCATCACTTCTGCTGGAAGAGCCCTGTGTGTCAAGGGGATGTCTTCTGTAGAAGGCAAGTTCACAACTAATGCCAAATGGAAGTTCAGCTGGCACGGCCACAGATGCTGACAAAAATTCCAGAGAAGATGGGCAGTCTCTTTCCATTCATGCTTGGCTGCTCCAACAATGTCCTTCATGGTATCTGTGGCAGCCAGCCTCCAAAATAATCCCCAATGATCCCTGTGTCTTGGTCTTTACATCTTTACATTCTTGTGTCCCTTCCTACAGTAGATTAGGGCTGGTCTGTGTAACCAAGGGAATATGGTAGAAGCGATGGTATGACACATTCAAGATTAGGGATAAAAGACACTGTAGTTTCTCTCTCAGTGTCTCTCTCTCTCTCTCTCCTCCTCTTTCCCTCAGATCGCTTGCTATGGGGGAAGCCAGCTGTCATGTAGTGAAGAAATGAGGCTGGTGAAAGGAACAGCTGGTGGATTCGAACTGCTGACCTTTTGGTTAGCAGCCGTAGCTCACTGTAGCTCTTAACCACTGCACCAACAGCCATGTGAGTGAGCCATCTTAGAAACAGATCCTCCAGCCCCAGTTGAGCCTTCAGAGGACAGCAGACCCAGCCAATGGCTTGACTGCAACTTCATGAGAGACCCTGAGCCAGAATCACACTGTTAAGCTACCTCCAGGTTCCCAACCTTCAGAAAATGTGTGAAATAATACATATTTTATTTCTTCGGCTGCTAGGTTTTGGGGTAAAATGTTTCATAGTGATAGATAATTAATTCAGTGTCTCTTTGCTAAGCTGTTCCTCATTTCTGTGGGTTTGGCTCTGACAAGTCTGGGCCTCTCTGCCGTGACCTCTTGCATCACTGCCTACACACACACATACTCCTGTCTCTCAGCTTCTTTTTGTTCTTTTCAGGAAGGAAAAGTCCTTTTCTACTCTCCAGGAAAAATCAATTGCCTCAGACATAATCCTTCTCTTGCTATTATTGGCCTCAGATGTATTGCCTGGCAAAATCTCCTTAATGGGTTTAAACCCATTGCTGTCAAGTCGATTCCCACTCATAGTGACCCTAGAGGACAGAGTAGAACTGCTCCATAGGGTTTCCAAGGAGCTCCTGGTGAATTCCAACTGCTGACCTTTTGGTTAGCAGCCAAACTCTTAACTACTACTCTACCAGGGTTTCCTTAATGGATTTAGGGGTTCCCAAATTAGAAAACGCTTTTTTCTTCTTCTTCTTCTTCTTTTTTTTTTAACTTGACCCCATCTCCTGCAATCCTTTAAGGAAGAGACCACAAGAAAACGGTTCCAGGAAGGGTACTAGTTAATAACTTAAAACAGACATCAAAAATATTATTCCACCAAATACATTATCTCCTTTAACAACTCTATGAGGTAACTGTTCTTAAGATCCCCGTTTTATAGATGGTATTTTAATAGGTTATCTTGCTTAGGTCATGCATCTGCACTGTAGCCTGACCAGGACTGAATCCCAAGTTTCACTAACTCCAGAGTCCATGCTCTTAATCATCAGGCAATACCACATCTTTGTACCAGTTATACCAATGTCTTAATATTAGAATCTAATGAAAACTTGAGATTTGTGGAGTCTGCAAATCTGCGGAAAACACAGTACTTACAATGAAGAGTCAATGAATATGAATTCAAGGAAGTATTTATTTGTTCTGTGTCCAGCCAGGTAATTGCAAGGGCCTATCTACAGAAAATAGTGCCCATGGCAATGAGTTTTAAATTGTTGAATGATCTCTCACAGCTGGCAATGGAAACTGTGACAGTCAATAGAAGAAACTGCTCATTAGTGCCCCTCCTGAAGCAGCATCCAGGTCACACACCCTACCTGCCGTACCTTAGGTACACCTCTGAATTAACTGACATGTCTATATGTGTTTCAAACTTATTTGTGGACTAGGTTAATGTACTTCCCCAGGCAGGCTCCTGGATCTCATATAAAGCAGAGACTTTGGCTAAACATGTATGTCACAGTGGGGAAAGTTCTCCAGTTTTACTCAGACCCAGCTGGGACCCTTGTTACATGTCCCCTACCCTTCCCCAAAGCAGCTTTCTCACACGTTTTCTACTCTCTGGAAGTCTTCAACACACCCACACATGTCACTACCTCATCCGATGGTAACTACATCAACTTCCCACCACCATTCCTTAAAGTTTGGCCTCCCCCTGTACACATCTCATCTTTCTCTGTGGTTACAATGGAAGCGTCCCTCCTCCCCTCTGCAGCTAAAGCCTCTGCCTGTCCTTTGGATCCAAAACCCTCTCACTTCCTCAGGAAACTTTCTCTATTGAGTGTTCCTTCTCTCTTCATTCTCCACCTCTCTCTCTCCTATTAAATCTTATTATCATTTTTTAAAAATACTTAAATATACATTTTAATATGCTTTAGAATGCTTAACAACAAAAAATCCCTCCAATAGCCCCCACCCTTTCTCTCTTCCCTTTCTCAACCACATTTCTCAAGAAGTTGTCTACACTGGTACTTCTTCCTTACCTCCCAATCATTTCTCAGCCCACCATGTCCCAGTTTACACCACCAACACCTCCCTCAATCTGCTATTACCCAGGACACCAATGACCTCGGCATTACAAAATCTTAGTGACACTGCTCACTCAATTAATTTCTTCACCTCTCGGCATCTGACACTCTCGTTCATTATTTCTGTCTTAAACTGCTCTCTTTGTTTTGCTTGGTTTCCTCTCTACCTCCCTGATTGTGCTTTCTTCTTTTTTAACTCTTCTTCTACTAGTCATCTCTTTCCCTTGGGGTTCTGTATTATGGTCTTTTCACTTCTCAATGTATACACTTTCCCTAGATGGCTCCATCTACTGTCTTGGTTTTGTTGTTGTTGGTTGCCATCGAGTTGGCTCCAACTCATGGCGACCTTATGTATAACAGAATGAAATGCTTCCTAGTCCTGTGCCATTTTCATGATCATTGGTATGAGTCCATCGCTGCAGCTATTAGCCTTGGCTTTAGTTACCACCTGTCTGACTATGACTTCCAAATCTGTAATTCTGGCCTAGATCTCTCTTCTGAGCTTAATACTTAAATATACATCAATCTGTCTTCTGAACATTTTCAGTTAGATATGCTACCCAAAACCAAAAAAAGAATCAAACCCATTGCCATCTAGTTGATTCTGATTCATAGCGACCCTATAGGACAGAGGGTTTCTAAGGCTATAAACCTTTAAGGAAGCAGACTGCCACACCTTTTTCCCAGGGGAACTGCTGGTGGTTTCAAACCACTGACCTTTTGGTTAGCAGTCTATTGCTTTAACCACTATGCCACTAGGGCTTCTTCGATGTCCTATAGACACTTCTAATTCAACTTTTCCAAACTTACCTGCTTTCCCATCACCATCCCCCTCCAAACCTACTCTTCCGGTGAATGGCTCTACCATTCAACCAGTTAGTTGCCTAAGAAAAATTTGGGTGCCATTCTCAATTTATTCTCCCTCATCTATGCCCCATTTCCAGTCAAGTCTGACAATTATACCTCTTACATATCTCTGAAACTCACTAACTTATTTCCATTTCTACTACTACTGCCTAGGACCAAACCCTCACCAAGCCCATCTCCTCTACCCAGGATTACCGTAAACATCCTCTGACTGGTCTGCCTGACTCCAATATTGTTCTTCACTAATCCATTCTCCATCCTGCAGCCAGAGTGAGCTTTCTAAAGTACAAGTCCTTCAAGATAAAGCCCTAACTTCTTGGCATGGCATGTGCGGCCTCTTGTAATCTGGCAACCTCTCACCAAGCTCTCCTTTGCCCACTCGTTCCCCACACACCCCTTATATCTAACCTTGCTGAACGGATACTGGGTTCTTTGCTAGAAAGCTGTCCTTAATCTCAAGCTAGCTAATTCCTTCTCTGTGATAACTTCTCTTCTCTGTCAAACTATACATCCAAATATGTTTCTACATATTATGGACTAGGTTAAATTATTTTCCAAGGCATGTTCCTGAGTCTCATACGAAGCAGGGAATCTGCCTAAAAGTATATGTCACAGTGGTAGGTGGCTTGGGTCAGTATACCTCTTAAATGAGTTATTATTTCCTGTACTTCCTTGTATCATTGTGCCTTTTGTATCTTCTCTCTTTAGACCCAAGGAACTCGAGGCCATGATAATTGAGTACAATGGTTAAGAATTCAGGCTCTGGAGCAAGATTGCCTGGATTTGAATCCAAGCTCAGCAACATCCTAGTTTTGTGATGTTGGACAAGTCGCTTTCTTGTGCCTCAATTTTCTCATCTGTCAAATGGATATCATTTGGTTGTTGTGAGGATTAAATGAGAAAAACCAAGTAAAGCATTTAGAATCTGGCCTAGCACATAGCAAGTGCTCAGTGAGACTTAGCTATTTTTACTTTTGAAGGCAGGAAATGTATCATTCATCTCCTTATAGCTACTCGCTAAATATTCATGAAATGAATAAATGAATGTCTCTAAACATGTCACCAAAACTCTTACCATTAACCCAAAAGTAAATATTAAATACATTAAACTATGTACCATGCATTAGGAAAAAAACACCAAAATGGTTGCTGGTCAGTTGGAGCTTTTTGGAATTGAGCTCATTCTATTTCTACCCCAAGCACTCAGGGAGTTATACTCCCTTGAGTTCTGAATCAAACAGGGCATCTCAAGGTTCCTGAAGGCGTCATGACGGAGTCTGAGGTAACGTCTTCTTTATGTAAATGTGACCCTTAGAAACAAGTGAACATTAAGGTAACTGTTTTAACTTGTTTTTCTGTAATTTAAGACTACTGGGCCCTCTCTTTTAGTGTCACAGACGTCTGTAATCTTAGTCATGCTTGCTCAAAGAGAGCTTGCGCTCTACAGGTGACTGCACTGTCCAGAGCCACAGAGGCCAGGCCTTAGTTCAAGCTTCACAAGCTTGTATGATTTAAAAGTCAGATTTTAATAAAGTGATGCCACCAGACACTTAGTTTGGTCAGAGGAGAGACAGAAGCAGAATAAAATTAACAGAGGTAGGTTTGTTTCAAAGAAACAATTTAAGAGGGAATTAAGGTAATCTAAGAGAAGTTTTTTTAAGAGAAGTTTAGATGATTCAGAGTAGAAAGAAAAGGCTGCGCCAGACGTATTTATAGCACCAAGCTGCTAAAAACACACACATATATATATATATTTTTATATATGTACGTGTGTGTATGGGAGCCCTGGTGGCACAGTGGTTAAAAGATAGGGCTGCTAACCAAAAGGTCAAGTTCAAATCACCCAGCCACTCCTTGGAAACCCTATAGGGCAGTTCTACTCTACCCTATAAGGTTGCTATGAGTCAGAATTGACTTGATGGCAAACATATATATATTTGCCTCCTGCCTCTTCTAGGGATAGACAGACACTGACACAGTATTTTTGTCTTCATAAAGGAAGGCTGGCATCAAGGGAAATGAGCCTGATAGACTGAACTATAAATACGATATTAATCAGAGCAATTTGCTCTTGAATTGTGCCCCCTTTCCCAATATCCCAAAGCAACCCTAGGAGAGAGGCAAAAAAGCACAATCACTCGCCATTTAACGAGCACGCAAGTAAAGGTCAAATATTCCAACACAGTTGGGAAATAACCCAAGTCCTGACTCCAAAGAAAGTTATTTCTAGAGACGGGCTAAATCCAAACAGATCCCACAGGTAGTGCCTCTATGCCAAATGGGCTCTGTCCTGGTGTCATAGAACAAGGTGGTAAGGAAGACAAGGTCAGGGGTTTAATCCACATATAACTAGTCAACCTTTGCTCTCTGCAGGAGTGTACACTACTGTTACTCCGGGGCCAGCCCTCTTGCAAAGGTTTGTCCTCTAGAGCACAGCGTCTGGGAAAGATGAAGAAGAATGAGTCCCAGCCTATTACCGCTAATGAAAAAAAAAAGTAGCAGCTTGCAATCCCAGCCTGTTGGCAATAAGAATAGAACATTATTCAATTGGTTTTACACTCTCATCGACTGTGAGCAGTATTTTTCAGGTCAAATGAAAGCTAGGTTTCAAAAAGACAAGTACACAAATGCCCCTCAAATAAATGTCCTCAGACAGACATTCCACCCAGTGAAAATAGTATTCTCAGCTGCAAAGGTTGAACACAAAAAGGGGAGCCACTTGTTCCTCCCTGCCTATGAGCCTCCGTGGCCAATTTAGCTGCTGTTTTACAAGTCAAAAGATGGCCTTTCAACTGCCAGCACCAGTCCCTCAACGTGAGCCTGGAGAATTGAGCTGCTCTCCCTCTGCCTCTGGTGACCTGCTGGGTAATAAAGGTTTGTGGTGTTGCTTTGTTTCTTTCTCTTTTTGTTTTTAAATCAGAACTAAACTGACAGTCTTCATGATGATGGGGAGGGCAAGGGCAAGTTAAAATCCACCTCCAGCTCCACAGGAAATGAAGAAGCCAAGGCTCATTCCTGTCAGCAGGTGTGAGTCAGACACACAGGGAGCAGCAAAATTGAGTAAGAAGGTGCCATTTTGGCGTCAATTTTCCAACCACCGCTGCATAGAAATAAATGGTTTGAGAAAATGGTCCACGATAAAAGAATGATCTGGTTGGTAGTCAGCCTGAATAAAACATTCTCATTGAATGCTGCTTCATTATGCAACCTTTCCTTTCACTGAGGGAATCCAACCCTTGGTGGAACCGATTGTGACAAAGAAAGGCTGACAGCCCTGGGAACTAGCAAAGCTGGGCTTTGATTCATAGCTTTGAAGCCCAGTCCTAACACTAATTGTTAGTTGAGTGTATGCAAGCATACTTCGCCTCCTTGAGCCTCAGCTTTTTAAATCTGAAAACTGGGATCAGTAACCTTCACATCAGATGAATGTTTATAAACGGTGCTTGAGTTGGAGACATTGTCAGGCCACTTCTTAACCATCCCCAGAATCTTCCTGGAGCTAACTAATCTTCTTGTCTTCCTCTTTAACCTGAAGTTTGCCTTTCTTTTGCCCACCTTCTGGTCACTGCTGTGGGGCTGGTGATTGGCTTGATGTTCATATAATCGATACTAAGAGAGGATGAAATAAATCTAAATATATTTAGGACAGACGGTCCTATAACTGGCTAAGAGATTGGAAGTTAACCTCACAAAGTCATTCTATATTATTTGGCATTTTTGTATGCTTAAGCATTCATCAGATATTTAGTAGGAGATATATAAAAAAAACTTTTTTTTCTATATATAGTTTATTCTGTGTATATTTTGAAAGTAGAGTCTATGGTATATAGTTCATTTCAGTGAGTGGGAGAATTATCTACAAACCCTTCTACTTATTTCATTATAAAGTCCAGAGTTTTAAACACAAAACTTTGCCAAATATTATTTTAGAATTCTGTAGTTCTCAAACTGAAGCACACATCAAATACATATTTTTGGATTCCACTTCAGACTTACCAAATCAGAATCTGTGGGGTTCTTGGGTAAATATAGCTGGCAAAGGTGCCTCATGTGATTCTGACGTACATACTTAGATAAGAACTACAGATGAAGTTACTCAGAGCAAATAGATCCCAGATGACCCTGGTGCAGTCTTCCCATTCTCAATTGATGCTCATTCCTTCCCTTCAATTGCTCAAGCCAAGAACCTTGGAGTCACCCTTCACTTAACTCTTTTTTTTTTTTTTTTTAATAATTTGTTGTTGTTGAGAATATACACAGCAGAATATACACCAATTCAACAATTCCTACATGTACACTTCAGTGACATTGATCACATCATCAAGTTGTGCAATCATTCTCATTCTGAGGCTCATTCCTATCAGCAGATGTGAGTCAGACACAGGAGAATAGCAAAATTGAATTGTTCCTCACTCATTAACATAAATTTACTGCCCCTAAGGTTCCTATCTAATCCTTCCAGTTGCTGTTGTCAACTTGATTCCATATAGGTAGATCTTACAAGAGTACAATGCTCAAGGCAGACACTCTTTACTAGTTAAGCTCAACTATCATTTGTTCATAAGAAGAATTTGGGGGATTTTTTTGGTTTAAGGTTTAAAGACTATCTCAGGGCAATAGCAGCACAGGTGGCATAGTGGTTAAGAGCTTGGCTGCAAATGAAAGGGTCAGCAATTCAAATCCCCCAGCAGTTCCTTGGAAACCCAACGGGACAATTCTACTCTGCCCTATGGGGTCAATATGAGTTGGAATCGACTTTAGGGCAAAGGGTTTGGTTTGTTTTTTCAGGGCAATAGTTTCAAGGGTTCATCTAGCCTTCATGGCTCCAGAAATTCTGAATTCCATGTGAATTTGAAATTATATTCTGCATTTTCCCCCTTTTGATCATGGTTTTTCTATAAAATCTTTGACCAAAATGCTCAGTAACAGTAGCTGAGCACCACCCAGTTCTTCCGGTTTCCTGGCAGAGGACACAGTTGTGTGTGGTGGGAATTAGCCACACGTTCCATTTCCTCCTCTTATTTCTAACTTTCCTTTTTCCTCTTGCTCCAGGTGGATAGAGACCAGTTGTTGTGCCTTGGATGGCAGCTTGTAATCCCCTTGATTCATCTTTTATTCTCATACCCCACATCCAATCAGCAAATCTTATTGGCTCAAGTTTCACAAAATATCAAAAAATAAAAAATTCATATATCTAGGATTCATCACTTCTGCTGCTATCTTACCCGACAGCCAGGATAAGTCTGTTAAAACTTAAGTCAGATAATTTCATTCTTTTGGTCAAAACCTCCCGTGGCTCCCTGTCTCACTGAGAGTAAAGGGCAAAGCACTTAAAACGGCAGCATACAGGACTCTAATGGCATATGGAGCCTTGTTATCTCTCTGCCCTCTCTTTGGATACTCTCTACAGTTCCAGCAACTGTGGCCTCCTTGTTGTTCTAGCATATTCACATCACTGATCCTTTGCATTGACTCTTTCGTCCTTCTGAAAAATTCATTCCCACAGATATCTACATGGCTAACTCTGTCACCTCATTCAAATCTTTGTTCAACTGTCATCTTCTCAATGAGCCTACCTGACCACCAGTTTAGTTGCAGCCAACCTCCTTCATCCCAATTGCCCTTATCCTGAGCTACATTTTTTTCCACAAAGCACTTATCTTTTAACATATCATATAATCTATTTACATGTTGTTTCATTGTTTGTCATCCCATCGATAATATTAAATAGCTTCACAAAAACAGGAATCTCTGTTTGTTTTACTTCTTAATGTATCCCAAGCACCCAGAACACTACCTAAGATGTAGTAGGTGCTCAATAAATATTTTCAGCATTTAATGAATGAAGATTCTTGAACCCAGAGAGAACAAACCAGGTACATAACACAGCTCGCAGAATTTTGCCGCAACGAAGTTGGCTCCTAATTGGGTTTGCCATTATGGGGACAACCACAGCTTGTATGATATTTTAAAACTTTTGCCATACAATATGCTACTGCATATTTTTTGATTCAAGAACTAAGAGTTGTTAAACTACGACTGTGCTGACAACCAAAAGTTAAATAAAAAGAGTTGCTATAAATGTCATGTTAGCTGCACATCTACATGTAATTATGTATGAAATGGAGGATAAACAAAAACAGCATTAGTCCTGTGCCTTCCAGCCTCTACCTGGTCAGTAGGAACCAAAAGCCAAATGATTGGAGGGTCCTTCTTTTAAATGAGTTATTAATAGAAAGCCAATTCATCACAGAGAAAAATGTTAAAAAAAAGAGAGATTTCACTTTAGATATCTATTTTTATTTTTTGGGCTTCATCACTATCTGCCCCTCAAAGTGGTTAGCTCAGCAGGGCAGAGAGATCAATAACATAGCAACAGTGAGTAGCAGCAGCTGCATTCACCCCTGGTGAAAACAACTGGCCCCTAAACCCACCCGTTCTACCCCTCCCTCACAGGACAATGCGCTTAATTAGCTGGCACCGTATTTCCCAGAAAACAAAAGCTCCCCACCCCTCACAGGAAAAGCTTTTATAGGAGATATCTCACTGGGGAAGCGCCAGGCACACAACAGGAGAAGGAGAACATACAGGCTGTTCTGAGCTCTGCAAAGAGACACAAACTCCGGATTCTCTAGGGAGTCTCAGAGGTTAGCTTGGCACATTTTTTCTCCACGTGACAAGCATGTGCTTCACATACCCTGAGTTGGCCAACCTCAGGGCCGCCCTTCCTCCTTCCTCTCCCTCAACCACTAGCTAGGATTAGGAACCTTGGGGGTGGCAAAATAAGCTTGAATAATCTTTAGAATTGAGCATCTGGGGAACAGTAGGGAAGGAACTGGGGGTTTATTCCGGGCGACAGACAGAGCAGGCCCCTGTTTTTTTTTTTTTTTTTTTTCCTGAGCCTATATTAATGTTTCTGGAATGGGGATGCTTGAATCATGTCTCTTTGAACCACTGTGTGGGAAGTCTCAGTTATGAGCCCAACAAAAGAGGCGGTGTTTTTAGAACTTAATCGGGGCTGTGCAAGAAGTCTGAAAAGAGGCTGGCAGAAGTGGGGAGGTGCAAGTAAAAAAGGCGATGAAGGGGAAAAGGACCTCCTTACCTGAGCCTGTCTGGGGAACAAGGAGGATGGGGCTGAAAAGACTTCTTTTCAACAACAGTTTTGTTCCTTGCCTTTAAATATGTTTTTTGAAAAACACAGGGGAAAAAAAAATCTTGTTTGAGTGCCTCTTCCTGAGTAAATCCACTGTCAGGAAAGGAAAATCCAAATACTCAAATATTCTATTTTTGGACCCAGAGGCTCCAGGCCTCTGTGCACAGCCTCTTCCTTACTCGGAAGGAAAGGAAACTGGAGCATGAGACCTCCCTGTCACAGAGGCCGGAATTGAGGAACTTGTGTTACTCGAAGGCCTGTATTCCACATGCCTCCATTTTACCAATGAGGCCGCTTTGGGACAGGCCTGAGGGTGGAGTTCTTTTTTTTTTTTTTTTAGGTGCTCTTAAGATTACTCCCTAGGCAAGTGAATTAGTTTCCTAGCCCTGGAGTAACAAATTACCACAAACTGGGTGACTTACAAGGACAGAAGTTTATTGTCTCACAGTTCTGGAGGCTAGAAGTCCAAAATCAAGGTGTTGGTAGGGCCATGTTCCGAAGGCTTTAGAGGAGGATTCATTTCTGCCTCCTCCTATCTTCTGGTGGTTGCTGTCAACACTTGGCTTGTAGATACATCACTGCAATCTCTGCCTCCATCATGACATGGCATTCTTCCCGTTGTGTCTAAATTTCCATCATAAGGATACTGGTCATTGGAGTTAGGGCCCACCTTAATCCAGTATGGAACCCTGGTGGCATAGTAGTTAAGAACTCGGCTGTCTGAATCCACCAGTGGCTCCTTGGAAATCCTATGGGGCAGTTCTACTCTGTCCTATAGGGTTTCTGTGAGTCAGAATCTACTCGACAACAATGGATTTGGTTTGTTTGGTTTGGTTTGACAGGTACTGGAGGTTAGGAATCTAATATATCTTTTTGGAGCATACAACTCAACCCACAACAGCAAGCAAGCATGGGAAGGAAACAGACTTCAATTAAATTGGAAAGCTTAAATACCTGCATTAGTATTATGCTTCTCCTGGTCATAAAGGTTTATTGCCATCACCTGCCTCTTGGCTACCATGTAGATTAAGGATGGTAGGCCTGATTAAGAGTTGTAAGTTTTGATGTGTGGGCCAAGGGAAAGTAATAAGTCTGTAATAAAAATAATAGAACAATAGTTACGTAGGTAGATAAGGCCTCTCTTGGAAATTTTGCATAATTTTTGGACACCAACTCACAAGTTTGTTTTTTTCCTCTTTGCAATTGCCTTTAAACAGTTCAGTGGCAGTGCTAAAAGTGTCCAACCTAGGACATGTGGTTTGGAATGGATCTTCTTTCTCTCAGTCCAGGGTGGCTCTGCCTCCCTCTCCATGTTGCCAGAGATCACCTTTTGCCAGGACCACAGGGCATGCCAAAAAGGGCATTCCAGCCATATTTTTTAGGGTGTTCTTTCTGCCTCAGATATCAGGCATGTGAATAAGACCTTAACAAATACCTCAGTTTTTAAAGAGTTTCCTGGGAAGGTGGTGATTGTGAAGGGAGGAAAGAAACCGGAAATGTCCAATGAAAGGGACAGACTGCTTTCTTTGGCTTTGCTTGTTTATTATAGCTTGCTTGGTTATTAACATGCCAAGGTAGCACTGACTTGACCCAGGCAGGTCCTCCTAAATGCAAATGTGATCCCACCATCCCCCTGCTCATAACCCTTCAATGGCTGCTCAGCACCCTTAGGATAATGTCCAGACACCCCTATTAGGATTTACGAGGCTCTTCTTGAGCTGGCTCTGGCTCACCCTATACCCCCCTCACTGTTTGGTACAACCTTCACCACCACATGGACAGCTTGACTGCATTTCTTTCAGTTCCTCAAATATGCTCTTCTTTCCTTCTTCCCCAATCTTCAAACACGCTTATTTTCTCTCAGTCTGGAATACTTTGCTTCTAACTCCTTTAAATTCTTCTGTTGGACATTTCTACCCCAGAGAAGCCTTCCTTCACCACCTTGGTTCTGGGTTTGGTTTCCTCCTACTAGCCCCTACAAACTTTTTGCTTAACATATGACCTAATGCACTGCCTTGTAATTACTTGTCTGTCTTCCCTATTGGACTGTAAGCACCTGAGACCAGTCTAGGATGCTTGTCCCATTCATTGTTGTATCCCCAGTACTCGGCCAGTGCCTGGCACACAGCCGTACTCAGTGAGTATTTATTAATAAAATGGGCACTGTGCCAATATGATAATAAAAATTTCAACGGCGCTTCCCAGGTTTGCAGTTGCCATATTTATTTTAACCAAGTGTCTCCGAGACATAAGGAAGAGTCCTGAATTAGAAAGACAGGTGTTGTAGATGGGCTGCCCTGAACTTCCTATCTCATTTTCACTTTATTTCAAGCCCCTCCTTCCCACCTTTTCCATGATGCCTTCCCAGGAATCCAGACCTGCAGTTACCCCAGATAACTCAGGGGCCACCCCTCAGCCTACATGTTTGTGCATATACTGGCACTTTGTCTGTCAGATTTAGTAATTTATTCTCTTCTATCTAAATAATTTTTTAATGATTTGCTATTTCTGTCTTATCTTTCCTACATTTTTCTTTAAAGAGGGAAGGACATCTTTTAATCAATCCTTTTAATACTTCATGCTGTGGTACACAATTTCTAAGTGTTTAATGATTAAACATAAGATGATTTAAAGCCCAATTTTTCTTTAGACTTTGAATTTATCACAATGCTGTTGTGGAAATGCATGCTAGATGTATTTGGTGATGTGGCAAATTGCACTAAGTTTCTTAAAGGAAATTGTGGTTGCAGGATGGGCTTGGAAGCTACAGCCCAGAGCTATGTGGGAGCCACAGCCCTGGTCAGCAGGCATGAGCAGGAAGCACGAAGCCTGGGAAAAATGTTGTTCCAGGGTGCCCTCTAGTGATCTGAGGCACCACTAGGTCAGAAGCCAGGGCCAATGGCTGTTGAACTTGAGCACGATGTTGACCCTTCTAGGGAGCCTGACAAAAATATAGGCGCCAGTGCCCTCCCCCAGAAACTTCAACTCAGGCCTGCGTCTGATGGAGGTGGGGGATAAATGCTTTTAATAAGCATCTCTAGAGATCTGATGTGCACAGTTTTCCAATCACTCTTTGTGAAATACTGACTAGATGATGCTCATCAGAAAAAAAAAAAAAATTCCAGAATTCTGAGAACACCCAAAACTCATCTGCTCATAATGATGGGTCACTTACTCCTTACTGACTACTCAAGTAATGGGCTTGTGGGTTTCTGAGTGAGAAAGAGAGTGACAGAGACAGAGAAACAGAGAAAGCCTAGACCTCTGGTACGAAATACAGTCCTGGACACAGAAGAAAATTCTGCAGCATAAGCATTCTGGACCCTTGAGCAAACATTTCAGGAAGGACTGTGTCACCCTCCTCAATGTCCACCTCTACAGATCTCCAATGGAGCCCAGCCCCTTTCCTTTTCTTGTGTCCTTCCTGGCAATGGTGGAGGGGAGGCACCTAACTTCTACTGAACACACACTCCAAGGCCAACACTGTGCCAGAGACATCATGTATATCATCTCTGCAAGTTTCTGGAATATAGCAAGTGAGGCATTTTTTTTTTTTATATAATTTTTATTGTGCTTTAAGTGAAAGTTTACAAATCAAGTCAGTCTCTCACACAAAAATTTATATACACCTTGCTACACACTCCCAATTACTCTCCCCCTAATAAGACAGCCCGCTGTCTCCCTCCACTCTCTCTTTTCGTGTCCATTTCGCCAGCTTCTAACCCCCTCTACCCTCTCATCTCCCCTCCAAGCAGAAGATGCCAACATAGTCTCAAGTGTCCACCTGATCCAAGAAGCTCACTCCTCACCAGCATCCCTCTCCAACACATTGTCCAGTCCAATCCATGTCTGAAGAGTTGGCTTCAGGAATGGTTCCTGTCCTGGGGCAACAGGTCTGGGGGCCATGTCCACCGGGGTCCTTCCAGTCTCAGTCAGACCATTAAGTCTGGTCTTATGAGAATTTGGGGTCTGCATCCCACTGCTCTCCTGCTCCCTCAGGGGTTCTCTGTTGTGTTCCCTTGTCAGGGCAGTCATCGGTTGTAGCCAGGCACCATCTAGTTCTTCTGGTCTCAGGATGATGTAGTTGCTGGTTCATGTGGCCCTTTCTGTCTCTTGGGCTCATAATCATCTTGTATCCTTGGTGTTCTTCATTGTCCTTTGATCCAGGTGGGTTGAGACCAATTGATGCCTCTTAGATGGCTGCTAGTTAGCATTTAAGACCCCAGGCGCCACTCTTCAAAGTGGGATGCAGAATGTTTTGTTAATAGATTATGCCAGTTGACTTAGATGCATGGTCCCCAAACTCCTGCCTCTACTACACTGGCCTTCGAAGCATTCAGTTTATTCAGGAAACTTCTTTGCTTTTGGTTTAGTCCAATTGTGCCGACCTCGCCTGTATTGTGTGCTGTCTTTCCCTTCACCTAAAGTAGTTCTTATCTACTATCTAATTAGTGATGCCCTTTATTTCTTTATCTAGCCTAATTGCTCTGGCTAGGATTTCCAGCACGATGCTGAATAAGAGTGGTGATACAGGGCATCCTTGTCTGGTTCCCGATCTTAATGGGAATGTTTTCAGGCTCTCTCCATTTAGGGTGATTTTGGCTGAGAGGCATTCTTGATATCATGCAAGCATAGGGAAGGATTGCTGCACAATTTGTTAAGGCAAAGGCAACAGCTAGAGTTTGCTTTCGTGTGTTGTACTTTGTACTTATGTTCTGTTAAGCACACTCATTAAAAATACAAAAAAAAAAAGTCAACAATCCCATCCTTTTCTATATCATAAAAAGGGCTAAGTCATGTTCAGAAACCCAATTCAAAATGCCCATCAGTGACAAAGAACTTGCATCCCTCGATCTTGCCCAGTTGTTTTCTTTCTCCCTTTTGATAACTTTAACAGAAGGCTGCTGCTTTAATTAGGGCCAACTCATAGCAACCCTATAGGACAGAGTAGAACTGCCCCATAGGGTTTCCAAGGAGCACCTGGTGGATTCAAACTGCTGACCTTTTGGCTAGCAGCCATACCTCTTCACCACTACACCACCAGGGTTTCCAAGGGGGTGCTGTTAGCACATTAAAATGTTTGGTGAACATTGCAAGGTGATAAATTACTCTGATGCGTAGTTTAGTGTTCAAGTCTAATTCTTGTAATGTACTTTTTCATGTACTAATAGCACTTAACGAATTCAGCTGAAAGGTAAAATAAAACATTTATTGTCTAGACCTGAGAAGACAAAGGAGGAATAGGGAAGGCTGAGTACCTACCTCAAGGGGGTCAGAGTCTGGAGGGGACATTATTTCTCATGTAGTGTGGTGACACCCCTACTAGAAATATGAACCAAGGGCTAGGATACATAGTATAGTTACCTTTGTGGGAAATGGTTGAATAGAGCAAGGTTACCACAGATGCCTCTAATATACTAATAATTGATGAACATTAGTATTTTCATGGGGATTGGCTAAAACCACATCATTAATTTTCAAATTTTCTTAGACAAAAGACTTACCAAATCTCTCTTCTCACAAATAACAATGTTTTCTTTCACACCCGCTCCCCAGATTACTATATCTTTAAAACAAAACATGAGGGGCTGGCCTGATGCCATCTGATTTCAGTCCTGCTCATTTGCTTGTCCGGAAAACTTTAAGCACAGACTCATAGAGTCCTTAATGAGAAAGCTCGTTAAAAAGCCGTCTGAAATTGGGAAACAAATTACACGTACAACACAGCCCACTCTTTCCTCTTCATTTCCTCCTTCCCCTCCCAGACTGCAGCATTATAAATGACAAGGCTAAGTGAATCATCAGGTTGAAAAAGGCACTGCTGAACAGATCTGTCTTTACCTCGCCACACTGATGACATTTATTTTGCTTCACTGCAGGACTAAAATATTACCCAAACAGCAGGGGGTCCCAGTACATGTAATGATGGCCTTGTGTGTATTTGGGTGGAACTTGAGCTTGTAATTGGTGAGTTCACACACTGATTTCAGAGCCTCTCCCTAGAAAGCTTGTTTATTCCTTGTGAAGGGTGAATTTTCCTTCCTTCAAGATGTACCGTTGGCCACCCTGGGAACGTTTCCTCAGGAGTCTTACTTCAGGATGGTAGAGATCATATTCAGAGCTGACCCAGCTACGAAGCTTCTTATTAAGTCACTCCCTACCCCTCTCCTCTGTGAGGAAACCTGAGGCAAATCAGGAGTTTCATGAGCTAGGATAGGCTTCCTGCCTCCTGGCTTGAAAGGAAGTGATGGTGGTGATTGTCCGCTGGAAGGAAGAGATGGGAGGTGTTTTTCTTTTTCTGTTGCTGCTGTTATCCTGCGGTGTAGAAAGGAAGGCTACAAATACCAAACAATCCTTCCACACCTGGCAGCCAGGGCAATGTTTGTGGGGAAAAGGAAATCCTTCCCGCCACCTTGTCCCTTGATTTATATAATTGTCTGGGGTTGAGGCACTTATAATTAGATATGGGCAACATCACTCTTTTCTGTGCTGAGGTAGGGAAAATATGTCTTCCAAGTTAGAAGATTAGGGCTTAGGCCCTAACTAGATTTGATTCTTCAGCATTTGTGAAACACCTTGAAATCTCAGTTTCTACCATGTTCCAGGCACTGTACCAGGCACTCAGAATGCAAAAACAGAGGTCACTTTCTTCATCCTGAAGTTTTCCGTATTCTGCTGGAGAAGACAGGCACAGTCACCTCACAACACGTGCTTAACCGAAGGTATGAAAGAGTTGCTATGGGAGCAAGGAAGAGGACTGTGTTGCTTTTGAAATGGGGGAGAAAAGTAAGAGAGTCAGGGGATGGGGGCGAGAGGCGGTGAGACTATTGTTACAGAAGGTTTCACAAATCAGAAGCCTGAGCAAGATTTTGAAGAAAAAGAGCAACCACTTAGAGAGAAAGTTAGTACAGTGGTAGAAGGACCCTTGGTTGACAACACTAAAGGCACGGCAGAGGAAAAGAATCTGAGGAGAAGACCGAAAAGGAATGGGCTGAGGAGTAGGAGGAGAACCAGTAGGGAATGTCTTTACATGCTAGGAGAGGCCAATTACGATGCGGGTGGACAAGCACCCGTTAACTGGGCAGATGGGAGTTACCTGGTGATGTTAGCAAGAACAATTCAGCGGTATTTGGGGGAAGATCAGAGTGGGGTGATAGAATGAAAGGAGAGCATCAGAGCTAATCAGTATATCTTAATGTTTAGTGGACTTGGTTGTGAGGAGATTAATAGGGTGTTGGCTAGGGAGGGGCGAGGGGTGAAGCAAGGTTTTCCTTGTTTTTGTTTATGATTAAAACTTGGGCATAGTTATGTGCCACAGAGAAGAAGGCAGTGGAGGAGAGGAGTTAACTTTGAGGAGACAGATGGGATTACACGGAATTAATTACTACCTCACGGAGTCCTTCTGAGGATTAAACGAGATCCCCTGGTGAACCCTTTTTGTACAGAGATATGCACATGTGAAGTATGATTATCCTGCTGTGGAAATAAAACCTCCACGCAGCACGACATTTGAGCTCACTTATCACTTGGCTGCTGAGATAGGCAAAGCCCCTCTCCATAGCCTTTTTGTGTGTGCTGCTTTCCTATTTCCTCTGGCCACCACTTTAGACGCTAGAGTCCAAGAATGAACTGAGCCCTCCTTGACATTTCTTCCTGCCAAACACAACTCATCAGTTCCCTTGGATCACAACAGGAAGCTGAGGGTTGATAAGTGAGACATGATCAAGGGAAGGGGCAAACGTCTTCTCATTGTTAGGAAGTGGGACTAACATTCAGACTCCACGTGAACTTCTCTTGGTCAGTTTATTACCTTTTTGTTGGAGAACCCTGGAGCCACCTCAGCTATGAAGTGGGCTGTTCCTTCATGGACACCAGTGGCTCCTTTATTTTGATTCATGAACTTCTAGTCCCACTGGGTAGGAATTTTTGTCTGTTGTGTTTATTGCTGCATCCCTAGTGCCTAGAAGAGTATCTAGCACATAAACAAACAAAAAACCAAAAAAACAAAATCTGTTGCCTTTGAGTCGATTTCAGCTCATAGTGACCCTACAGAACAGAGTAGAACTGCCCCATAAGGTTTCCAAGGAGTGGCTGGTGGGTTTAAACTACCAACCTTTCGGTTAGCAGCTGAACGCTTATCCAGTGTGCCACTGGGGGTCCTATCTAGCACATAGAAGGAGTTTAACGAATTTGTGCTAAGTGAATGAATTCACTTATTCATTCATCCTTGCACTAAATCAAAATGAGTGGATACTCACGGGCCAGCTACCAAGCATATCCTAGATAAATAGAGATAAATAGCATTTGCTATTATTTAAAAAATGTATGTTCTACACCAGGCACAAATAGGAAAACTGACTCAGAGAAAAGTTACTTGGTTGAGGATAATATGGCTGGAAAGTGGGGGAAGTTGGAATTCCTTCTGCCTGACTCTAAAACCTATGCTCTTTCTACACTGCCTAACTCTGACCTCGTTCCTCGTCATTCTCCAACTCAAATCTTACTCTTCAGCCATAATTAACCACTTGAACATGTTATGTTTTCTGTTAGGTGTTTACTTTGCCTGGGACACACTCAGCTGCTCTCTATAATTCTTCCTCAACCTCCTCCTGGGGGGCTTTCCCGAAATGATGTTCTTTGGCTAGGATAGGTTGCCCTTCCTCTCTGCTGTGCCAGGATCCCTTTGCAGTCTTTTGTCATAGAATGCATCAGACACGTTGTTGTTGTTAGCTGTCATTGGTTTGGCCCCTGATTCATGATGACCCCATGCACAATGGAATGAAATGCTTCCTGGTTCTGTGCTATCTCCATAATTGATTGCGGATTGGACCATTGTGATCTATAAAGTTTTTACTGGCTAATTTTTGGAAGTAGATTACCATGCATTTCTTTCTAGTCTGTCTCAGTCTGGAAGCTCTGCTGAAACCTGTTCAACAACACAGCAACATGTAAGCCTCCACTGATAGATGATGGCTGTGCCTGAGATGTATTGCTGGAATCGAACCTGGGTCTCCCACACATAAAAAAAATAAAATATAGAAGATGATAATTCTGCTACTGAACTGCCAATGCTCCCTATACAAATTATAAATGCCTATTTATGTGTGCCTCTCCCCACTAGATGATGAGAGGCTCCAGGGCAGGTACTATGTCTTCATAATAAGAGCTGCTATTTATATATACGGAAACCCTGGTAGCGTAGTGGTTAGGTGCTACGGCTGCTAACCAAAGGCTTGGCAGTTCAAATCTGCCAGGTGCTCCTTGGAAACTCTACGGGGCAGTTCTACTCTGTCCTATAGGGTCACTATGAGTCGGAATCGACTTGGCGGCACTGGGTTTGGTTTTTGGTATTTATATATACAGTTAAATAGGGTGGACGTGTACTCACTCACCTTTTTTAAATCTCAATACAATTACTTGAGGTGGATATTTTTATGCCTGTTTTAAAGATGAGGAAACTGAGACTCAGAGAAGCTAAATAACTTTCCCAAGGTCACAATGAGTAGCTAAGCCAGGAATTAAACCTAGGTACATCTAATTCCAAGGCCCAAATTCTTTTCACTTCACTATGTTATCATCAGAGCCATTCAAAGATACCCACAGCTTAGCTGGGGGTATAGATAAACAGATACATACCACTCAAATAATGAGTTTGGTGAGCTAATACAGGTTTGTGCAAAGTTCTTTGAGGGAACATATGCAAGGGAAGAATTTGTTCTCTCTGGGGGAGGTGGGGACTGGAAAGGCTTCCTAAGGTTGCCAGAATGCTTGGAATTTGTAGACTGGTTCCATAATGATGGTTTGCAGCAGAGAAAGGTTCCCTGCATTGAATACTGGTGGTTAGTTTCAGGAGCCACAGCAGCCTTTGCCCAGGTCACTACTGCTTTCAGATTGGTCCATTTGGGTGACAGGAATTTAGCTCAAAAGCCTGCTGGTACCTGCTTAAGGGACAACTGGTTACCAGGCAACCCAGTCAACACATTGTTTCATTAAAATCATAGGCCTGTGTGTGCATGTATATGTGAAAACTCCTACTTTACATAAGCATAGTTTTAATCTTCCACAATATATGTTAAATTTAAACGAAATCAGCACATTTTCAAGTTTATGGCTATATGGAATAGGGATTAAAAAAAAAACCCAAAAAAAAGGGATAGTAACTCCTAATTAGTATTGGCTCCTCTTTCTGCTCTTGTTTCATAACTGCAAGGCATCCCTGGAGGCTGCTTTCTCTAGATTTTCTCCTTCAGGGAATTCATCTATATTCTAGGCTTGAACTACCAGAAAGTTTCTATAGAATTAAGCTTATAACTACAAGCAAAGCATGGCTTTAAAACATATGGTACAATACTTTCTTTGTCTGCTCTGAAGGGTATTTGTGAGGGAGGGCACAGTGGGTGGCCAGATACCTTTGTGGGGCTCTGGCACCAGGCCATTAGGATGATTCTAACCTGCTCCACTTCCTAGCTGTGTGGCCTTGGGCAAGTTACTTAACCTTAAGCCTAAATTCCTGAACTCTAAAAGAGTGATAATAATAGTATGTATGCTATTGGGAGGATTAATGAACTAATGGCAAAAGCGCTTAGTGACTCTGGTTCTTTAAAACTCACCAATAAGTGCTAGCTGTAATATTAATTATTCTTATTCTTATCATTAACAAGATGAGGCAATTTGGGAGAATGTGATTTGAGACCTATGAAGCGCTATGACCCGTAAAATATTATTATTGTGTACACTGTTGAGGAGTGAACTCTAAAAAGCATGGTAGAAAGAGCAGAGAAAAGGAAATCAGGAAAGCCAGATCCTAACGCTACCCTGCCACTAACCAGCAGTGTAACCCTGGGCAAGTTTGTCTCTGAGATTCCTTTTTTCTCACTGGAAAATGAAGCCATTTGATTAGCTTATCTTGAAGATCCATCAAACTCTGGAATTCTATGATTCCATGGGCAAATAACTTACACAGCAAATCTTACACAGTTCCTGGACTAGAGGAGAAGGTCATTATGAGTTATATGTATCAATGTTTGAAGCATCTCTCTGAGGTTGATAAAAGTTAATCCCAACTGCAACAACCAGGACAGTAATCTAGGGAAATCCTACACACCTCAGGAATCCTGAAGGATATCATTGTAGCAGAAGATAACAACTTGTAACTATAATGGCAATACTGAGCTAGTCAGAAAAAAGACCAGATTATGCCTAGTACCTGCATACTAAGACAGGAAAGTGGGTACAAGAACCCCTCATATTTTTTGGATTTGTGGTTTTGAAAAGTTGTGGTGTACTGGCAGTTCTCCCCATACAGTTTGTTGGGCTCTTTGCTTTCTATTTCCCTAATACTGCAAGGAGCCCTAGTGGTACAGTGGTTAAGTGCTCGGCTGCTGGCCACAAGGTCCATGGTTCAAACCTATCATCTGCTCCACAGGAGAAGGATGGGAAAGTCTGCTTCCATAGAGATTACAGCCTTGGAAACCCTGTGGAGCGGTTCTACTCTACTATAGGGTCACTGAGTCAGAATCAACTTGACGGTAACAGGTTTGGTTTTGGTTTTAACACTTATTGCTGAAGGAGCACTGGTGGCACAATGGTTAAGTGCTTGGCTGCTAACTGAAAAGTTAGTGGTTCAAACCCACCAGTGGCTCTGTAAGAGAAAAGACCAGGTGATCTGCTCCTGTAAAGATTACAGCTTGGGAAACCCTATGGGGCAGTTCTACTTTGTCCTATAGGGTCATTATGACTTGGAATTGACTCAAGATGGTACAAAACAACAAAGTTTTTGCTACACTGTCTGTCAGTTTGTCATACTGTGGTGGCTTGTGTGTTGGTATGATGCTGGAAATTATGCCACCCATATTTCACATTCCAGCAGCGTCATCCATGGTGGACAGATTTCACTAGAGCTTCCAGACTAAGACAGACTAGGAGAAATGCTCTGGTGATCTACTTCCAAAAATTAGCCAATGTGATCTTATGGGTCAAAAGAGGATATTGGCTGATACAGAGCTGGAAGGTGATCCCACTAGGTTGGTTGTTATTGTTAGTGACCTTCAACTCAATTCTGATTCATGGTGGCCCCATGTTTGTCAGAGTAGAACTGTGCTCTGTAGAGTTTTCAAGGCTGTGACCTCTCAGAAGCAGATTACCAGGTCTGTCTTCTGAGGTGCCTCTGGGTGGGTTCAAACTGCCAACCTTTCAGCTAGTAGTAGAGCGGTTAATTGTTTGCATCACCCAGGGACTCCCCCATGTTGGAAGGCACTGAAAATACAGAGTGGCTACGATGAATTTGAACATACCAACAATCATGAAGATGGCATAGGATTGGGCATCATTTTGTTCTGTTGTATGGGGCCGCCTGCCATATGTCAGAGATAACTTGATGGTAACAACAGCAAAAATGCTTACTGAGTACCTGTTATGTGTTAGATGCTGTGGTGAACACTCTGGGGATACAGTGGCTACTGAGATATAGTTTCTATTCTGAAAGGGCTGACAATCTATTGGATAAAGCATTTTAACTGTGGGAGATACTTTTACCTGCATACTAAGACAGGAAAGTAGGTACAAGAACATCTTCTGTATAGTCCTGTATGGTGCTTATATTGTCTATATATTGTTTGTTATTCTGTGAAAACATAGCTGTTTGTGTATTTAACTTTGACTTGTTTCTCCACTCTCAACCCTCTAGCAGCTTCTGGATATTAAATATTATCTGTTCATGTGAGTTGTACCAGAAGGAAGAGTCATCTATTTTTTTTTTTTTTTACTTCCTAATGAGCCTTCAAGCTGATTTGCAGGGCAACTATTCTTTCCTTTTCTCCCTAGAGGACCGATCAGTTCAGAATTCACTGCTTGGTCTTAGTCTCCACCAGTACTCAAATTGTATTCTTTCTGTCCCCTCTTCCTTCCCCAGTCCCATATAAAACCAAATAATGGGGGGGCGGGGAGCGGGGGGGGGGCCGGGGGCCGAGAACAAACTAGAAAGTGAGGTGTGGTGGCAGTAACTTTGATGGATAGGCTAAATATTTTTTTGCTACTATAGCAACTACTATTAAATAGCTCTTCACTTTAAAACTGTTTGGTAATGTGAAAGTTATTTTGCAAGTAAGTGCTTAAAATCACCTATAATTACCTAAGATACTTTTAGCTCCCTCCAAGATTCTTCTTAAAGAGACTTCTATTTTTTTCTTTATTGTTATAAATGTGGAATGCAGTATTGATAGATTTCCCCAAACTCACAGATTTTCACATTCCTTGAGAATGACAACACTATTATGACAACCACAATAGAAAGGATTTCCATAAAAATACTTAATTAAAAATAAAAGATTTGATGCATAAAGATATTTTGAATTATCTGGAAAATTGATGCTGGATAACTGAATGCTCATTCAACAATTCATTAGGTAAACCTGTATTAAATGCCTAAAAGTGTCAGGCATTGTGCAAGGTATTACAAACATAAAGGAGAGTAAGATGTGTACTGCTTTCGAGGAGCGGAATTAAAAATTGCTTGCCTTATATATTGTACAAATGCTTAACATTTTACAAAATGCTTTCCCACGCAACAATTCATTTCATCCTCAGAGCAATCAATACTGGCTCCACGCTTCATAACTTTGAGATTTCTTGTTGCTCACTGTTATTTGGCAAACAGAATGCTCATTTTGTTGATGCTAATATTAATATTTTTCCTTTATCCCTGGTTTGATTTTATGTGCCTAATGTCTAACAGCTTACAAAGTGCTTTCATGTTTCATTGGAAAGACTTGAAGTTTTCTTACCTTCTCTCCTTCTAGGCCTCTTTTCTCCTTAGCCTGAGTTTCCCCTAGAGGTGGCCTAAAATGACTTCTCAATTCCCGGTGAGTTCTATTAAAATCACTTTGACCTCTACTACATATCCATGGTGGAGACTTGGTTCTTGGATCCCTTGCCCATCAAACCCTTTAGGCTATAATCTCAGAACTTCATTCTTACTTCATTTTCTCTCTCCATTTTTCCTTTATTCCATCCCTGACCATGTCTTCCAAGTCATTTGCTATCTTTGGAATATTTTTTCATTAAAAAATAGAAACACAGGATTGAGGATCATCCCAATGCTTTTACTTTACAGAGAAGGAAACTGAAGCCCAGAGCCATCAAGTTTCAATGCCAAGGCCACACAATTAGGTGGTAGAGCTGGGGCTTGAACCTGAGATCTAGTACTTTGACCAGAGGGCTTTCTACATCATTCGGTCTTTAAAAGCTACTAGCCAAATGAAACTTCCTTCCCAGGACACCAAGTGTTTCTCTTATATTGCAAATATATAGCTATTTGATTACTGTTGCAACAGAGCTTCTACTCAGTTTTAGAATAATTCACAGATTATATTATATTCTTCTAGAGTATGGCAGTTCACATAGGAATTATGTGGTCATGCAATCAACAAACATTTATCGATCACCTACTATGTGCCAAGCGTCTAGTACTGGGGAACAAAAAGACTTCAAGGTTTCGGCCTGACTTCAATTGGAAATATTCTTTGGATTCGCTAATGCAGTGTAGACTCATTCAGTATTGAATTATTAGTGGTTACCGATAACGTTAGTGTAAATGGTCCTGTGTTAAGAAAGTTAGTAACTAAGTGAACCCTAGCAAAGTAAATACACAGACATTAAAGCCTTTACTTACATGCATTTAAGATTTCACACGTGCAGAGGACCCAAGAATTGTTATTTAAATGTCTCCAAGTGTGGTTTTAAAAGTCTCCCAAATCTTTTCTTGCTAAACAAAAACAAAACAAAACGCCAACAAAGGTTAAATCTCCATAATCTATTTCCTTGTACTAGTTTTCCCTCCAGCAGACTCCATCTCCAGAGAGGCCTGGAACTAGGGGACTCGCAGAGCCCGGGACGGGTCCTTTCCGCCCGCCCCCCGCTGGGGTAACAACGCCCGCTGCGAGGGGAGCCGCTGCCACCGGGCTACCCTTCCGGCCGCCGTCGCCCCGCCTGGCTTGGAGCTCGGCAATCGCGCGGAGCGGCCGGCCGGGGGCGCAGATGCCCGGCCCCTCCCGGGACTCTTCCGCTCTCCCCGAGTGCAGCGGCGCTGAGGTCTGCGCTGTCTGGCTCTTCCTGCCGCGCTCCTACTCCCCTCTCCTGACTTACTTGGCGAGCCCATGGCGGTGGTGGCAAGGGGACGGCGCTTCCCTCGGGCATGGCTCCGCAGGTGCAACTCTGACTCTTTTCTGAACTGCAAAAGGCAGCCCCGGGTTGCGCGGGGGGCGGCCCGAGTAACCCGGGCCTTGTTTCTTGTTGCAGGAGGGCCTGGCAGGGCTGCGGCCGGGAGTACCGCGTCGCGCTTTGCACGGAGTTGAAGCAGCCCCTGGCCATTGAGGAAGTCAGTCCCCGCTCTGTCCGTCCTCATGAGGTAGGGTGACTGGCCTACCCCCAGGAACCCTTGGCGCCCCGTTTACCACCCTTCTGAACTTCGACCTCGCAGGCTTCCATCCTGAATCAAGTTACCCTCAGCTAGGGGGCGAACTGGAAATTGGAGCTCAACTTTAGTCTTGGGCAAGTAGGACCCTTTCAGAGTTCACAAAAAGGCGGGAAGTGCTAATGGAGGATTGTTCCCCAATACACAAATACAGGCCTCTCTCCGAATGCCCAAGAGCTGTTGCCTTAGAAACAGAATTCTGATTTGCACATTACTTTGAATAACTACCTGCAAGCTATTAATTTAACACAGGTAAATGGACCCCATCATCTGCTTTGTTCCTCTCCAGTGTCATCTTCTAATTATCTGCCTCCCCCCTACATTTACGCTAATATTATTAGTAACCACTAATAATTCGGTGTTGAATGATTCTACACTGCATTAGCAAATCCAAAGAATGTTTCCAACTGAAGTTAGGCCAAAACCTTAAAATCTTTTTGTTCCCCAGTATGATGTGCTTGGCACATAGTACATGATCAATAAATGTTGATTGAATGACCACATCGTTCAATCTAATTATCATACACCCTGCATTTCCATGTGAATTTGTGCCTTGTGCCCTCCTGTAGTATACTGTAGTGGTTTGGGGTGGGGTTAGTTTAGGGTTGTGGGCAATTTCACTAACTATTGGAAGTTACATTGGCTTCCATGTCTGTTGACCACTCTGGGGACATGGTGTTATCTGGTATGGAGAATGAGAACCTCTGAAAAGGTGAAGCAGGCAATGAGCCTCAGCGTTGGAGACCACTGGTGAGCAGGAAGACATGTGGCTGCAGCCCTGAAGTGTCACTAACATGGACCTGTGTCTAAAATGAATTATTTGGGTGAGCCCATGATGGCAGACAGTCTGCTTCCTGGGATTCACCTGCTGACAGACTTCCATCCTTCTTGACTCAAGGTAGAGTGACTTGGGAACGTGTGTGTTCTGTGCACTTGTCAACAACTGATGTCACACAGAATGTGTGCAGGCTGAGTGAGGGCTGGGCTTCTTTGTTCTGTGATATGTCCCAACATTACATTGTAAGCTCGTGAGAGTTGGGACTATGTTAGCATTACTCATCATCGAATCTCCACAGTCTGGAATGGCGTCAGGCACATAGCAGATATTTAATTATTAATTGTTGAACGAATGAATGAATTTTGTAGATAAAAATGCCTTCTTACCAATATGACTGCCTCTGTACAATACTAGACACACAAACAAATAAATAAATGCCGTCAATTCTGCCTCTAATGCTTCATTTCCTCCTGGAATTCCAGCTCCTGATGGGATGGGGTGGTCTACTACGGTTGGTTCTCTAGCATGCATCAGAATCACCTGGGCTTTGTTAAAACAAGTTGGATTTGTAAAACAATCAGATTGTTAAGACAGATTGCTGGGCTCCATCTCCAGAGTTTCTGATTCAGTAGGCCTGGGATGGGGGCCTGAGAATTATGCGTTTCTAACAAGTTCTCAGGTGATTCTTTTGCTGGTGGTCTGGGGCCCACAGTTTGAGAACCACTGGCCTACAGAGTTTAGAAAACTGCTGACTGCATTGCTGAGGACCTGCCTCAGATCTGGTACTATAGAAAAACATAGAAGCCAGGGATTTAGGACTAGCCTCCAGGATTCCTGATTCCCCAAACAGATCAGTGCTCTTTAATGGCTTCTTACTGTTCCTAGTATGAAGTCTAAGATCCTCAATAAGGCCTACAAGTACCTGTATGATGTGGTTCCTGTCTCTCCCTCTAGCCTCATCCCCCTCCTCTTTGTGCTCTAGGCTCACTGGTTTTTCTTTAGTCTTTACCATAGGGCCTTTGCACATGCCACTGCTTCAGTCTGGGATGCTTTCCCCTTCCTATCTTTGAATGGTTAACTCTTGCTATCCTTAGTTCAAGTGTTATTTTCCCAGAGATGATTTTCTTGACCTCTCTAAAAGATCTGATCTCCTCATTATGTGTTTTCATAGCACCATATATTTCTGTCTTTAACACTTTATGTTGGATTTGTAATTTAACACATATATTTTCACAATTATTTGATTAATATCTGTCTTCCCTACTATACTTTTAGCTCCATGAAGGCCAGAATCTTGTCTATTTTGCCTCATGTTTGTCCACTGGGAAGTAGTTGGCATTTAATATATACCATAGTTTGGTAAAACTGAATGAAGTTCATCTCCGTGAATGCGTACTGCTCTACTTTGTTGCTCTATTTTCTTTATAGGTCAGAGTTGATGTCCACTTCTGTGGGGTTAACTTTGCTGATATACTAATCTGCCGTGGTCAGTATCAGGAAAAGCCCCCTCTTCCCTTCACACCTGGTGAGTACGAGGGGATCAAGTGATTGCTTCAGGGAAGGTGGATACAGAGAGTTTCTAGAACCATGCCCTCCATCCCAGGCTCTGCCATCAGTGCTGATCAGTGAGCTACTTTAGCCTCTCTGATAATTAGAATCCCTAGATTATGAGCCCATGAGGGTGGGTTCTATGTCTGTCTTGCTGAGCATTATATCTCTCTGGCTTAGCTCATGGTAGATATTCAAAATAAATACTTTAAAAATTAATAACTGAATGAATTTTCACATGCCAATATGTTCTCTAGAATTCTGCTCATCAAAATCTTCAGTGACCCCAGTCATTCCCTTTTCTTCCTTGATGGCGCCTGCGACTTTGTTTTATTTACTGAAGGATCACAAACATCTGTTTGCAGCTAAAACTCTAGTCTTCACAAACAACATTTCCAAAGAAACCTAATGCCAAGTGATTAGAAAGAAGAAAAACAGTTTCTTTTCCATTTCTTAGGAGCTCAGTGCCTGATTTTCATTAGGCCAAATCTTATTCCTTTTAGATTATGAATATGTGCACAAATGACTGATTTTTTTTTTGTTATTGTTGTTAATATTTACTTAAAGAACTGTAGGTATAGTTTAGCATGTGTACAGTGTGGGTATATTCAATATACATATGTGGTGTTAAGGATACAGTGATTGCATAATAGCTGCTGTGTTTCGGTCTTTTGGTGTTTGGTTGTACCTCAACAGTTGGACCCATTTCCCTCTATATTTGCCGATGTGCTGGGTAGGGTGAAAGATGTCAGACTCAGTCAAGTTATTCCCCTGGCAGCTTATGTGGGAAATGCGTAATCATTAAATTCAGAAATTTCGGAGGTAGAAGAGGAAAGGACAGGCAATACCAGTTCATCCAAATTAACCAGGTACTATATGAATAAAAATAGTTCTTGTCCTCAAGGACCTCATAGTCCAAAAGGCGACACAGGGAAACACATAAACACAATGTGATGAACATTGTAATTGGGGTGCTGGGCGAGCCAAAGACCCCAGTGATCAGGGTTAAAAGAACATGTGCAATAAACCAGAGACTCCATCAGCCTGAGACCAGAGGAACTAGTTGGTGCCCGGCTACCACCAATGACTGCCTTGACAGGAAACACAACAGAGAATCCCTGATGGAGCAGGAGAAAAGTGGGATGCAGACCTCAAATTCTAGTAAAAAGACCAGACTTAATCGTCTGACTGAGACTGGAGGGACCCCAGAGGTCATGGCCCCCAGACTCTCTGTTAGCCCAAAACTAAAACCATTCTCAAAGCCAACTCTTCAGACAAAGATTAGACTGGACTATAAAAAAAAAAAAAAAACCAAACCCAGTGCCGTTGAGTCGATTCCGACTTAGAGTGACTCTATAGGACAGAGTAGAACTGCCCCATAGAGTTTCCAAGGAGCGCCTGGTGAATTTGAACTGCTGACCCTTTGGTTAGCAGCTGTAGCACTTAACCACTATGCCACCAGGGTTTAAAATTATACTGGTTAGGAGTATACTTCTTAGCTCAAGTAGACACTTGAGACTATGTGGGCAGCTCCTGTCTGGAGGCAAAATGAGAAGGCAGAGGGGGACAGGAGCTGGTTGAGTGAACATGGGAAGCACTGGGGGAGAGAGGGAGTGTGCTGTCACATCGTAGGGAGAGCAACTAGGGTCACATAACAATGTGTGTATATATACATGTGCACCTGCTAACCTCTGTGCTTTTGCACATTCTTGAAATTTCCGTTGTATCACAACAAGAATGGGATCATAAAATCGTTCACATTCCTGGGCTTTGGGAACAATATGCTGACCCCTTTGCCCTGGGGGTAGGGTGGGGTGTCCACTCACCTACTCTCTTGGCTCCAGAAAGTTAATAGCATGGCCTGTTGATAAGGATTGTCTCATCTTCATGTGCTGGGCTTTACAGATGACCTAATGTTTAAACAATTTGTTTTAGGGATGGAGTTTTCTGGGATAGTATTGGAGACAGGCGCAGATGTCAGCACAGTGAAACAGGTAAATTAGTTGAAATCTAGGGCATCAATGTGTGTATAGCTGTGAGAAATGTGCTCAGCAGAAGTGTACTAAGTGTCAGAATCAGGGTCTTGCTTCTCCTGGTCTTTGCCAGCAGACAGCAAAGGGAAACCAAGAGGGAGGGGAAATAAACTCATTTTGAATTGGGGGAAGGAAGCCATGAAAGTTCCTGGCTTCGTTAAATTTTTTATTATGAGTAAAGGGCAGCACCTCCATCTTTAGTTACTGAGAGGATTGGGAATTTGCAAGTTTCAACCTCTTGTGAAAGAAATGAGCCCTGGGTTTCTACTTCATATTGCAGCCTTTTCCTTCATCTATCCCATCTTTGTTCCAAGATGAGCTAAATTGCCTTGGCAATCTGGTGGGGTATTGCGAGAATGGCTGGTTTATTTACTAAGCATTAACTCTGAACAGATAATTAAGGTGAACCTTCAGGAATCAGAGGTGTGAGTTTTGTCATTGTTTGTTTACTTTACTAATTCAGAGAGAGGTGAATGACTTAACAAACCCTTAATGCTGTTTTCCCTTCAGGGAGATTCGGTTATTGGCTGGAGTGTCCTTAATTGTCTGGCTGAAGAATGCGTCATTGACGAGAAGGTATCCTTACCTCGCATTATCAATGTTTGGAGATTATTTTCTCCTTTCTTTTCTTTCTTGATTTTCTACCTATCCCTCCCCTTACCCCTTCTTTTCTTTCTATTAATTTCGTCATATCTTATTTCTCAGCCAAGCACTTCTTTCTTTCAAATGCTAAAATCCTTCTGTATATAGGTGTGACAACCATTGCACAGAGCTTTGTTTCTGTGGAGTGGCTTAATGAAGAAGGCATTTTGTTTTCTGAGTCCTGGAGCAACTGGCTGTTTTCCAAATTGGACCATAGTTAGGTAGTTTTGGTAGAAAAACTGGTTTGGGGCATTGAACTGAATGTAATAGTCTTCTCCTCCACATGAAGCTTGTGAAAGAGAGAGCCCTGGGAAGAGAGCCAGCCTGGGCGGCCCAGTAGTGTTGTGTGGGGTATGAATGGTGTCCCCTAGTGGTGTGCAGTACACAATTTTTTTTTCAAAGCTTTATTGAGACACTGGTTTTGTTCCATTCTCCACTGCTCTTGGAGAATTTTCCACTGGGCTTGGTTACTTGGATGTGTTTCCCTTTGCAAATCAGTCACTCAGTCAAGTCATACTGTTTACTGAGCAACCTTTATGACCAGGTATATGCGCAAAATCCCTGAGTCACTATTATTTCTTTTTTGTAGACACTGTGGAAGATTCCAGAAGGGGTCACCCTCAGAGAAGCTGCTGCCCTGCCTATAACTTATGGCACTGCTATTTTGGCCCTGGAGCATCGGGCTTGTACCCAGCCGGGGTAAGGGTTGTGTAGACAATAAAGGGCTAGCCGGTATCCTTCTCTGATACCAGAAGTGCTGGCCAGGACCTTGCTCCTTCTCTTTTCTGTCCTTCAGGCCACGTTCAGTTTGGCTAAGGAAAGGCCAAAGAGGGATATTGACCCAGGTTTGGGGTCTGGTCATCATGGGGCCATCTTTTTGTCTGGGAGACAGTGGTAGGTTGTGAACTTTGCCAACATGAATTTGGAAAATTATCTCTCTCAAACCTGACCATTCTGGGGATCAACTCATAGAAAATCTTAAAGTTTAGAGAATTGCTTTGATGAAAGTCACTTGGCCCCAGTTTTAATGGGAGGCCTATGGTATTTGTTTCTCTGTGAGGCTTAGTTGGATATGCCCAGCTTGAGTATTTCATGCTCAGAGGGGCCAGAGTTTTCCATTTTTCCTGGACCATACATATTGCCTCTTATTCTTCTTGGTGAGCCTCTGGATTGCTCCAGATAGGTGGGTTTAGTTGAGCAGTGGCCACCGTCTTCTAAAATCCGGCAGTGTTTACTGTGAGAATGGTTTTAGGACAGAATTTCTGAGGCAGAAGTTGGAGTGGTAGTTCAAAGGAAGGGTTGCACTAATGCAGGGAAGAGGCTACCTGGAGAGCTTAAGAAATCACTTTCCTGGGAGGTCTTCAAGCCAGACCAAATTAGCACATACATAACTCAGCCGTAAAGTCAGAGAACAGATGTACATGAAGGGTTGAATGAAACGACTTCGGAGTTCTTGCTTTAGAGTGTTCTAACTCTAAAATGTTCACGAAATCACATTACAGGATGATTTGTGAAGGCTTTTGAAATAACACTTATCTTTCTCTGGCACAGAGAAACCGTCTTAGTGACAGCAGCAGCTGGAGCCACAGGCCTTGCAGTGATAGACGTGGCAACAAATGTTCTTCAGGCCAAGGTATTTGCATGCTAAATTCTCTATTTAACCCCCCCCCGCCCCATTTTCAAACATGGGATGTAGTCATTCATTTATTCAAAAACATGTGCAGGCACTAGGGACATAATGTAACCTGGAGTAGGGTCTTGCCATCTACAGTAAAACCTCCTAAAGCCAGAACCCGTGTAAGGCAGAACCCTGTCAGAGAGGGAAAACTCAAATATTTTCCATTAAAATGAGGGATAGAAAAGTGGTAAGACTGTACCCTGTCAAAGGTGGAAAGCTTGTGAGACCTGGAAAAACAAGGCAGCCCCATTGCGTTCTGGCTTTCACAGGTTTCACTGTATTTGTTTATAGACTAGTGAGGGGGATCTAGAAGTAAATCATTTGTCCTTCCAGTTACTGGAATCTGGCAAGACCCAACTCACTTTATGGCCTTTGCAGATGCTATTCCCTGTAGTATTCTGAACTGTCTCTCCCTGTGCTTCATATTTAAACTCCATCTCATAGTACCTTACACTTCTTTTTCATAGTATACGTCTCGGTCTGTGCTTACTCCTTTACTTGTGTCATTGTCTTCCACCTCCTAGACTGTAATCCCATGAAGTCAGAGGAAGTGCCTTTTTTGGCTCAATGTTACAGTCCTGGCACCTAGTAAGGCACCTCCAAGTAGTAGGCAAACTATTTTTTTTTTCTTTTTATTGTGCTTTAAGTGAAAGTTTACAAATCAAGTCAGTCTCTTACACAAAAACTACATACTCCCAGTTGCTCTCCCCCTAATGAGACAGCCCATTCCCTCCCACTACTCTCTCTTTTCGTGTCCATTTTGCCAGCTTTAACCCCCTCTACCCTCTCATCTCCCCTCCAGGGAGGAGATGCCAACATAGTCTAAAGTGTCCACCTGATCCAAGAAGCTCACTCCTCACCAGCATCCCTCTCCAACACATTGTCCGGTCCAATCCCTGTCTGAAGAGTTGGCTTTGGGAATGGTTCCTATCCTGGGCCAGCAGAAGATCTGGGGGCCATGACCACCAGGGTCCTTCTAGTCTCAGTCAGACCATTAAGTCTGGTCTTTTTATGAGAATTTGGGGTCTGCATCCCACTGCTCTCCTGCTCCCTCAGGGGTTCTCTGTTGTGTTCCCTTGTCAGGGCAGTCATCGGTTGTAGCCAGGCACCATTTATTTAGTTCTTTTGGTGTCAGGCTGATATAGTCTCTGGTTTATGTGGCCCTTTCTGTCTCTTGGGCTCATAATTACCTTGTACCCTTGCTGTTCTTCATTCTCCTTTGATCCAGGTGGGTTGAGACCAATTGATGTGTCTCAGATGGCCGCTTGCTAGTGTCAAACTATTTCTTGAATGAATGAAAGAAAGACCCAAGTCTCTGCAGGAGTGGGCTGTGGATGTTAAAGAAAGGACTTCTTGGAGAAGGTAGACATTTAAGCTGACTTTGGAAGGATTGGTAGCAGTAAAACAGGAAGAATGGAGATAAAGGTCATTTTTAGGGGTGGGAAAACACATGACAAGACAGAGAAATGTGAACTAGCATGATGCATTCAGAGAATTGCATATAGCATATCTGCAGCAAAGGACTTGGGGAGGGAATGGTGGACAGTGACTCCAGAGAGGTGTTGAAGGGCCTTGTGTGGACCTGAAGAATTTGAACATTTATTGGAAGCAATAGGGAGTGATTGAAGATTTTAAGTAGGGAAGTGCCATGATCATCTGCATTTTGCACACTTCACTTTGCAGTGGGGATGAGGAATAGGGACAAAGTTGTAGTAGTCTGGAGACAGTAGGGCAGATTCTTGGAGCAGGCCTAGTCAGAGATGATGATACCTGAAACAAGGCTATGGAGGTGATGGATTGAGTGAAGTGGAAGAAAATACAGAATCTGGTGCTTGGAGAACATCCTAATATACTTAAAGGAACTAGGACTTTGAAGTTAGCCTAGGTTCAGATTCTAGCTCTGAATAGCATCATTGTTCTTATTGTAAAGTAACACTTTCCTCATAGGGTTGTTGTGGGCATGTTGAGATTACATGTGTAGCGTGCCTATGTTGTTAAGAATCTCTTGATAAAAAAATTCTATTATTTGTGCAAACAGTTTGTGCTCGGCTACTACCCAAAAAGTTGGCAGTTTGAATTCATCCAGTGGTGCTGTGGAACTACTTCTGTAAGATCACAGACCTTGAAAACCCTATGGAGCAGTTTTATTCTGACACACATGAGGTCGTTGTGAGTTGGAACCAACTCGATGGCGATGGGTTATTATTATTATTAGGCACTGAGTGTGAAGGAGCAATCTAGGTTAACTGGTGGGTTTGCCAGTTCTCCTGTGGTTAAGAACACGGGAGGCAATGTTGAGTTTAGTTTTGGATGTGTTGAGCATGAGGTTCCTGTGGAATATTCTATTGGGATATCCATAAGGCAACTAGGTATATAAGTTTGGAGATAATTAGATCGGTCTGGAATTTCTTCAGGTGGCATTTCTCCTTTCTCAGATTAAGTTCCTTTTGGGAAAGACATGTGAATTCTGAAGGCAGCTCCTCAAGGAATATTAACACATTTCATGTTAAAAGCCCCTCTCTTACGGGGAAGACCATAATTAGTCTCATTGTCTAGAACCATCGACTTAACATTTCAGGAAGATATAAATTGGTTTTTTTTGGTTTTTTTGTTTTAAATAGTTATGAGAGGCTAAGGAGAGATAAAATTCAGATTTTAAAATTAATCCACACTGTATTTCTCTAGCAACATGATGGTTTAAAAAAAAAAAAAAAAAGTAACGCATGCTGCCTACTTGGTCATTTTGATAACACCTTCCATCTACAGATTTCATATTGCTTTCAAAGTGCTTCCACAGTAGTTGTCTTACGCTTGATTCTTACAACAGTCCTGAGAGGCAGGTAATGTAAGTGTTTATTATCCCTATTTCACAGATAAAGGTGAGGCACTGAGAGAGAAAATGGTTCATCTCAGATCTCCTTGAGTCCTAGTGGGAATCCTGGGATTGAGATGAGGAGCCTGACCCTACTGTGGCATCTGCCAACTGTGGCACTGTGTGCTAATAGCCTCTTCAGTGAACCTCAGCTCTTTGAGAATTCCACCAGGGAATTATTTCAGGGCAGCTTTCAGTTTCCAATAGTTATGGATGAGTGTGGAATCTTTTAAGGGCACTGATGTTCTTGGGAGCCCTGGTGGTGCAGTGGTTAGTGCATTTGGCTGGTAACGGAAAGGTTGGTGGTTCGAACCTGCCAGCTGCTCCTTTAAAACCCTACGAGGCAATTCTACTCTGTCACATGGGGTTGCTATGAGTCCAAAATCTACTTGATGGCACAACAACAACAGTGCTTTAGGCTGCCTAGTTGGCACAAACGATTAAGCGCTCGGCTACTAACGGAAAGGTTGGCATTTGGAGTCCACCCAAAGGTACCTCGGAAGAAAGGCCTAGCAGTCTACTTCCAAAAGGTCACAGCCATTGAAAACGCTTCTCTGACTCACATGGGGCACTATGAGTCGGAATTCACTTGGTGGCAACTGGTTTGGTTTTTTGGTTTTAGGCAGTGTGGTAGTATTTGGAATTTCTCTGGAGAATTTCAAGCCCCAGGCTGCCCTACAGTATAGCCCACAGCCAGCTATGCCATCTGTACCAAGCCTTAGATATGGCTTTCCCCCAAGGTGATAGAGTGAAAAAGCATGGGTTTTGGAGTCAGGCGGCACTGGGTTTGAGCTGATGTTCTACCACATACCACCTGGATGAGCCTGGGTTGATTACTTAACCTCTTTTGAGTCTGTGTCTCCATCTATAGGATGGGAGTAATTATACCTCCCCCATAATGCTGTCATGAGGGTTAAATAAAATAAGTAGTTCTGTATGTATAATAATTGCTTCAATTTAGCTAACACTTTGTTTTCTAAACGCTTTACGTACAGTATTCCATTTAACTCTTAAGATAAGTCTTATCTTACAGATCAGGGAACTGAAGCCTAGGGAAGCTGAGAGGCAGTATAGAGGTTAAAAACATGGCCTCTGGAGTTGGATTACCTGGCTTTGGATCCCAGCTCTGCCTCTCATTAGCTGTTTGACCTTGGGCAAGTTACTTAACTTCTGTTGCCTTACTTTCTTTATCTATAAAATAGGGATAATAATAAAGGCTCTTTCATTGGGTTGTTATGATCAAATGAGTTATTAATATATGTAAAGCACTTAGTATAGTGCCCAGCATATAGTAAGCACTATATACATGCCAGTTATCATATTGGTTTTCTAGGATGGTTGTAACAAAGTACCACAAACTAGGCGGCTTAAAACAACAGAAATTTCTTGTTTCACAGTTCTGGGGGCTAGTAGTATGAAATTGAGGTGTCTGCCAAGCCATGTTCTTTCTGAAGGCTCTAGGGGAAATTCTTCCCTTACCTCTTCAGCTTCTGGTGGTTGCTGGCAACCACTGGCATTCTTTTGCTAATAGATGCACCATTGCCAGTCTCTGCCTCTGTATTCACATGGTCATCTTCTTTCTGTGTCTGCATCTCTATGTCTCTTCTCTTTCATAAAGACATCGGCCATACTGGAAATCCTACCCTACTCTAGTATGACCTCATGTTAATTAATTACATCTACAAACCCTCTTTTATGACACAAGGTCATGTTCACAGGTACTGGGAGTTAGGACTTCAACATATCTTTTTGGGGGCACAATTCAATCCAGAACGATTATTATTAAGTAATTTGCTTAAGGTAACACAGCTAATAAGTGTCAGAGCCAGGATTTGAACTCACAGCTGTCCTACTTCAATATCTTTCCATTGTATCCTGTTTTACCATCTGGGAAGCCTTTCTTGATCTTTCCTGTCCTAAATCTTGTTTACGCTTCTGGAGCCCTCTGTACTTCCCCTGCCACACTACTGTATCTTGCCTTTTTTAAAAAAATTTTATTAATTTTGTTGTTGTTGGAAATATACACAGCAAAACATACACCAATTCAACAGTTTCTACATGTACATTTCACTTACATTGATTACATTCTTCAAGTTGTGCAACCATCCTCACCCTCCTTTTCTGAGTTGTTCCTCCTCCATTAACATAAACTCACTGCCCCCTGAGGTTCCCATATAATCTTTCAAGTTGTTGTTTATTTGAACCCATATAGATAGTTCTTAAAAGAGCATAATGCTCAAGGCAGACATTTTTTACTAGTTAAGCTAAATATGTCTGTCAGTTTGTCGTACTGTGGGGGCTTGTGTGTTGCTGTGATGCTGGAAGCTATGCCACCGGTATTCAGATACCAGCAGGGTCACCCATGGAGAACAGGTTTCAGCTGAGCTTCCAGACTAAGACAGACTAGGAAGAAGGACCCGGCAGTCTACTTCTGAAAAGCATTAGCCAGTGAAAACCTTATGAATAGCAGCGGAACATTGTCTGATATAGTGCTAGAAGATGAGCCCCCCAGGTTGGAAGGCACTCAAAAGATGACTGGGGAAGAGCTGCCTCCTCAAAGTAGAGTCGACCTTAATGACGTGGATGGAGTAAAGCTTTTGGTACCTTCATTTGCTGATGTGGTACGACTCAAAATGAGAAGAAACAGCTGCAAACATCCATTAATAATTGGAACCTGGAATGTATGAAGTATGAATCTAGGAAAATTGGAAATCTTCAAAAATGAAATGGAACACATAAGCATCGATATCCTAGGCATTAGTGAGCTGAAATGGACTGGTATTGGCCATTCTGAATCAGACAATCATATAGTCTACTATGCTGGGAATGACAACTTGAAGAGGAATGGTGTTGCATTCATCGTCAACAAGAACTTTTCAAGATCTATCCTGAAGTACAACGCTGTCAGTGATAGGATAATATCCATACGCCTACAAGGAAGACCAGTTAATATGACTATTATTCAAATTTACGTACCAACCACTAGGGCCAAAGATGAAGAAATAGAAGATTTTTATCAGCTGCTGCAGTCTGAAATTGATAGACCATGCAATCAAGATGCATTGATAATTACTGGTGATTGGAATGTAAAAGTTGGAAACAAAGAAGAAGGATCAGTAGTTGGAAAATATGGCCTTGGTAATAGAAACAACGCCGTAGATCAAATGATACAATTTTGCAAGACCAATGACTTCTTCATTGCAAATACCTTCTTTCACCAACATAAACGGCAACTATACACATGGACCTCGCCAGATGGAACACACAGAAATCAAATTGACTACATCTGTGGAAAGAGACCATGGAAAAGTTCAATATCATCAGTCAGAACAAGGCCAGGGGCCGACTGTGGAACAGACCATCAATTGCTTATATGCAAGTTCAAGCTGAAACTGAAGAAAATCAGAGCAAGTCCAAGTCCACCAGAGCCAAAATATGACCTTGAGTATGTCCTGCCTGAATTTAGAGACCATTTGAAGAATAGATTTGATGCATTGAACACTAGTGACTGAAGACCAGATGAGTTGTGGAGTGACATCAAGGATAGCATCCCTGAAGAAAGCAAGAGGTCATTGAAAAGACAGGAAAGAAAGAAAAGACCAGGATGGATGTCAGAGGAGACTCTGAAGCTTGCTCTTGAGTGTCGAGCAGCTAAAGAAAAGGAAGAATCAATGAAGTAAAACAACTGAACAGAAGATTTCAAAGGGGCTCTCGAGAAGAGAAGGTGAAGTATTATAATGACATGTGCAGAGAGCTGGAGATGGAAAACCAAAAGGGAAGAACACGCTTGGCGTTTCTCAAGCTGAAAGAACTGAAGGAAAAATTCAAGCCTTGAGTTGCAATAGAGAAGGATTCCGTGGGGAAAATATTAAATGACGTGGGAAGCATCAAAAGAAGATGGAAGAAATACAGAGTCATTATACCAAAAAGAATTAGTCGATATTCAGCCATTTCAAGAGGTGGCAAATGATCAGGAACCAATGGTATTGAAGGAAGAAGTCCAAGCTGCTCTGACAGCATTGGCAAAAAACAAGGCTTCAGGAATTGATGGAATATCGATTGAGATGTTTCAACAAACAGATGCGGCACTGGAGGTGCTCACTCGTCTATGCTTAGAAATACGGAAGACAGCTTCCTGGGCAACTGACTGGAAGAGATCCATATTTATGCCTATTCCCAAGAAAGGTGATCCAACGGAATGTGGACATTATAGAACAATATCATTAATATTGCATGCAAGCAAAATTTTGCTGAAGATCATTCAAAAATGGCTGCAGTAGTATATTGACAGGGAACTGCCAGAAATTCAGGCCGGTTTCAGAAGAGGGTGTGGAACCAGGGATATCACTGTTGATGTCAGATGGATCCTGGCTGAAAGCAGAGAATACCAGAAGGATGTTTACCTGTGTTTTATTGATTATGCAAAGGCATTCGACTGTGTGGATCATAACAAACTATGGATAACACTGCAAAGAATGGGAATTCCAGAACAGTTAATTGTGCTTATGAGGAACCTTTACATAGATCAAGAGGCAGTTGTTTGGACAGAACAAGGGGATACTGATTGGCTTAAAGTTAGGAAAGGTGTGCGTCAGGGTTGTATTCTTTCCCCATACCTATTGAATCTGTATGCTGAACAAATAATACGAGAAGGTGGACTGTATGAAGAAGAACGGGGCATCAGGATTGGAGGAAGACTCATTAACAACCTGCGTTATGCAGATGACACAACCTTGCTTGCTGAAAGTGAAGAGGACTTGAAGCACTTACTAATGAAGATCAAAGACCACAGCCTTCAGTATGGACTGCACTTCAACATAAAGAAAACAAAAATCCTCACAACTGGACCAATGAGCAACAACATGATAAACGGAGAAAAGATTGAAGCTGTCAAGGATTTCATTTTACTTGGATCCACAATCAACAGCCATGGAAGCAGCAGTCAAGAAATCAAAAGACGCATTGCATTGGGTAAATCTGCTGCTAAGGACCTCTTCAAAGTGTTGAAGAGCAAAGATGTCACCCTGAAGACTAAGATGCATCTGACCCAGGCCATGGTATTTTCAATCACATCCTACGCGTGTAAAAGCTGGACTATGAATAAGGAAGGCTGAAGAAGAATTGACACCTTTGAATTGTGGTGTTGGCGAAGAATATTGAATATACCATGTACTGCCAAAAGAACGAACAAATCTGTCTTGGACGAAGTGTGGCCAGAATGCTCCTTAGAGGCAAGGATGGCGAGACTGCATCTTACATACTTTGGACGTGTTGTCAGGAGGGATCAGTCCCTGGAGGATATCATGCTTGGCAGAGTACAGGGTCAGCAGAAAAGAGGAAGACCCTCAACAAGGTGAATTGACACAGTGTCTGCAAGAATGGGCTCAAGCGTAACAATGATTGTAAGGATGGTGCAGGACTGGGCAGTGTTTCGTTGTGTTGTGCATAGGGTCACTATGAGTCGGAACTGACTCCAGGGCACCTAACAACAACTAACAAGCTAAACTTGTTTGGTTTTAAGAAGGCTTCTGGGGATATTTTTGGTTTAAGGTTTAAAGATTATCTCAGAACAGTAGTTTCAGGTGGTCTTCGAACTTTCCTGGCTGCAGAATGTCTTCAGTCCATGAGTATTTGAAATTCTGTTTTGCATTTCCCCCCTTTTGATCCAGATTTCTTCCACAGAGTTCTGGTCTCATGGCAAAGGAAGCAATTGCTCATGGAGGTAATTAGCCACTTGATCCATATCTTTCTTCTGTTCACGATGCTCCTTCTTCTGTTGCAGCAGGTCAGTAGAGACCAATTGTGTGCCTTGGATGGCCACTGGCAAGCTTTTAAGACCCCAGGTACTATGCAATGAACTAGGAGGTAGAATGGAAGCACTAAACAAGTTATCAAGACAGTTAACTGGGATGTCCCATGATACCATGGCCCTAAGCCTCCAAACCAAGAAACCAAATGCCATGAGGACTTTGGTTGTACAAAAGCAGCTTCAGTAGCTACTCTCTCTGTCTTTTGTTGTTGTAAATATGTCTATCACACAACTTTTGCCATTTCAACTTTTTACAGGTATACATACATATACAGCTTGTTGACAACAGTTGTAACATCTTAATGTGATGTCTTCATCACTGTTACCTCCCTTTTTCCTGCTTCCCCACCCTGGTAACCACTAATAACTTGTTCTCTAAGCATTTGCTTTTTCTCGTCTTTTTATATAAGTGAGGTTATACAATATTTCATTGGCTTATTTCATGCAACATAATGTCTTCCAGCTCCATCTACATCGTAGCATGTTTCCAGACTCCATTTTGCCTACTGGCTGAGTAGTATTCCATTGTATGTATGGTATCTTGCTTTCTTGACTCTCAGCTTGGTATCTAGCTTGTATTCTTACTTAACTCATAGCAGGTGCTCAACAAATGGTGGTTTTAATTTGTATTCGTAGAAGAGTTTGTGAGCATCTCCTGAACCATCTACTAGCTTGACTTACTGGGGTACCAGGATTCCTAGGAATGTGGACACCATGGCCAGTTGGGCATGGAAGAGTTGATAAGGTGATGCTGTGTGTGGGGCCTGATGTGTGGAATCAAGGCTGACACCAGGGCAGCCTGGTCACATTGGTTTCCTTGAGTAGCATTCCTTGACTGGAGGCTGGGTTGGGTCACATGAGCCCTCTTGGTACATGTCCTGGACCATCAGAAGCCTTGTGTTCTTTATCTAGGTAATAGCTGCAGCCGGAAGTGAGCAGAAGTGCAGGCTGGCGATGCAGAGAGGTGCGCATTCCAGCGTGAACTATAGTCAGGGCAGCCTGAAGGAGGCAGTGAGGAAGCTGGTGGGCAATGGCGGGGTGAACGTGGTCATCGACACCGTGGGAGGAGATGTCTTCCTGGAGGCCCTCCGCAGGTACATGAAAGGGTTTGTTCAGAGTGGCTGGGGCTGGGGCTCCACCAAAACCTGTCCGAAGCTCTGTTCTCCTCCTGGCTTTGCTTCTGTTCTTGCCTTTGCTGCTTCTCCTGTAGACATTGGCATCCGTGAGAACAGCTGAGTGGGTGAGTGAAAAGGAATAGAAGCAGAGGGAAAATCAGGAAAAGCTTCATTTAAATAAAGCGAAAACAAGATACCCAACTGGAAAATATCCAAAAAACGACTGCAGATATTCAAATACTTAGAAATTATGCGTTTGCTAAATTTAGCTATGGTAGCCAGCACTAACTATACATAAAAAAAAAAAATGGATGTGGAGAATTCTGGAGATCACTGTTCAGATGTTAGAATTACTGGGGTGGTCATTCCTCATTCCCCAGTTCACTGTGCACCATGGTACAGGCTCTGCTGATCTTACTGGTTTCTGAAACAATCAGCAGTGTAGGTGTTTCCTTGATTGGTTTTATTTAAAAAAAAAAAAAAAAAATCACTAGAGACTTAGTGGAACTGTTGCATCACACCAATTCTCATTTCTGTTTTCAACTCTGGACTCTGGAATGCTCCGGTAATATTAGTTTAATTCTCAGGGTACCCTGGCAGGCATCATTTTGATTGTGGTTTATCTCAGTTTGAAGTTGAAGAAACAGAAGCAGAGAGAGCAGCTTACCCACAGAAGGGATCCAGTTGGCTCTGTAGCCCCTTTGCCAAGAGGCAGGCAGTATACACGCTTGATGACCATCGCACTGTGCCGACACCGTGCTTGACTGAAGATACAAAGGAAGGAGAATATAGACTAAAGGGGGAGCCGGGACAGAGAGCTGGGGAAACTCACCCTTCTCTTGCCTTCCTTTTGGGTTTCTGGATAATCTTGTTTTGACAACAGCTTCTTATTTCCCTTCTAAAGAAAAAGAGCAAAAGGCAAACAAACAAATGTTTTATATCAAAGATGTCTATTAAGTTTATTTTCACAACTCATTGCTTAAGAAACCAAAAACCGAACTGATGGCTGTGGAGTTTACTCTGACTCACTGTTACCCCGTATGTGTCGGAACAGAACTGTGCCCCATAGGGTTGTCAATGTCTGTGGTCGTTCAGAAGACAATCAGCAGGACTTTGTTCTGAGGCCTCTGCTTAGCATGCACCGTATGGTACTTTTCCTAATGAGATCCAGAAAGGTTATGAATTTTTTAGATTATCCAAAATACTCTAGAGAAACACATAACTTAAAGGAGTCCTAAAGTCTTTTTGTAAAGCAAATGATCCTTCATTAAAGTGTTTAATTATCTTCTTACTCCTGCTTCCTATGTTCAAAATCTTCAGGCTGAGTTGTCCTGCAGTGTGGCAAATGGAGTGACAATTGTTTACACCCGTTTTCCTTCCACATAGTATTTTAGATGGTTAAATAGCCTTGACTGTTAAGTGGCTCCCCCTGTAAAACTGGCTGGTTGCTCTGGCCCCCAGTGCTTTGCTCATGGCTTATTTTTATATTTTCCTACTCATGGACCCAAAGTGCAAAATGGTTCACACATGCCAGTTTGTAAGGTCAAGGGAAGTTTATAGCTGTGACATTAATGTACATTGCTTTTTTAAAATTTTGGTTGTGGTAAATATATATGTAACAAAACATTTGCCATTTCAACATCTTTTGCTTGTACAATTCAGCGACATTAATCATGTTTATCTTATTGTTTAACCGTCACCATTATCCATTTCCAAATGTTTCTATTAAACCGAAGCTGAGTGTCCCCTAAGCAATAAATCCGCTTTTCACTCTTCCTTCCAGCCCTCCTTGGTGACCACTAATAAACATAGGTCTCTATACACTTGCCTATTGTTATTTCATATAGATGGAATCATACAGTATTTGTTCCTTTGTGAGTGACTTTATTTCCCTCAGAATAACGTTCTCAAGGTTCATCATGTTGTAGCTCGTATTTGGACTTCATTTCTCTTCATGGCTGAGTAATACTCCATTATATGTGTGTACCATATTTTGTTTACCTAGTCATCTCTTGTACATTGTTTTCTATAATTTCTTTTACGTTTCCCCTTTCTCCTCAGCCTGGCATGGGAGGGCAGGATCGTGGTGGTGGGGTTTGCTGGAGGAACCATTGCTTCTGTGCCAGCCAACCTCCTACTCCTGAGGAATATCTCTGCCATGGGGATGTCCTGGGGCCAGTATCGACACAAGAACTTCCCCCTCTTCTCCAGTATCCTGTCCTCGGCGCTTCAGTACTGCCAGCAAGGGCGCATCCGGCCTCACATTGGAGCGGAGTTTAAGCTGGAGGAGGTAAGATGCTCTTTAAGAGTTGTGGATGTAGATAAGGAGCAAAAAGCAAAGGCCAGGAAGTAATCCGTATCAAGCTACTGGGTAGTTTATCTCTGAGTATTAGAAATTCTCCTTTTATAGACCAAAAAGGTGAAAATGCAACCCAGAATAATGGAGCTTCACAGGCTACAGGGCCATGTGGGTGTATGTCCAGGCCGAGTTAGCCACCTCTGAAACTCAATCAGCAAAGGCCATGAAGGAGTGAATTTTGAGGACACTATCTACATCACTGCGCCTCAGACAGAACGAATTTATGATACTTTAGAAAATAATTTACACGTGTTGATGTGAACCCTGAACTCTGCCTGAGAAGGAAACACTTAACTTGACCTTTGATTTGTAAACACAGACACGTTAAAGCACAAGCAGATGATCTAAACTGAGGTTCTGTGAACAGAATACGAAATCTTGCCCAGCATCATAAGACTGTAATTCATCAGTTAGTCACTGTAGTTAATTTTGTTGGCTGTTCACGCCCTCTTTTCATCCCCCGCAGTCCCATTAATGTGGCTTAAACTTCCTTCCAAGTGTAATTCTGTGCATGCATAAGCAATGTCGTCGTTAATGTCGTCGTCAGTGCGAATCTGTTGGGCGTTCACTCTGGGGCCTTCTTTTTCTGGCTTAATTTACTTTAATGTTTCAAAACTGTTTGGGTAACTCCAGTCAGCCATAGATGGAAGAGACGCTTTGTTCACATGCAACATTAGTAGAGTCCAAGCTGTCAGTGCCAGACTTCATTGCTTCCCAGCCTTCCGTTTTTATGGTTTGTTTTTTTCCTGGGATAAGGCACATTCTTTTCAAACATAGTTTACTTTCTTCTAATCTTTTTAACATGTCAGCGAGGAAGGAAGTGTTCCATGGTACCTCAGTTAGTTAGTTAGCTGGTGCTGCCGTAACAGAAATATCACAAGTGGGTGGTTTTTTTTTTTTTTTTATTGACTTTTATTGAGCTTCAAGTGAACGTTTACAAATCAAGTCAGACTGTCACATATAAGTTTATATACACCTTACTCCGTACTCCCACTTGTTCTCCCCCTAGTGAGTCAGCCCTTCCAGTTTCTCCTTTCATGACAATTTTGCCAGCTTCCAACTCTCTCTATCCTCCCATCCCCCCTCCAGACAGGAGATGCCAACACAGTCTCAAGTGACCACTTGATATAATTAGCTCACTCTTCATCAACATCTCTCACCTACCCACTGTCCAGTCCCTTTCATGTCTGATGAGTTGTCTTCGGGGATGGTTCCTGTCCTGTGCCAACAGAAGGTTTGGGGACCATGACCGCCGGGATTCCTCTAGTCTCAGTCAGACCATTAAGTATGGTCTTTTTATGCGAATTTGGGGTCTGCATCCCACTGATCTCCTGCTCCCTCAGGTGTTCTCTGTTGCGCTCCCTGTCAGGGCAGTCGTCGATTGTGGCCGGGCACCAACTAGTTCTTCTGGTCTCAGGATGATGTAGGTCTCTGGTGCATGTGGCCCTTTCTGTCTCTTGGGCTCTTAGTTGTCGTGTGGCCTTGGTGTTCTTCATTTTCCTTTGCTCCAGGTGGGTTGAGACCAATTGATGCATCTCAGATGGCCGCTTGTTAGCATTTAAGACCCCAGATGCCCACAAGTGGGTGGTTTTAAAGAACAGAAATTTATTTTCTCACAGTTTAGGTGGCTAGAAGTCTTAATTCAGGGCAGCAGCTCAAGGCGAAGGCCCTCTGTCTGCTCTGGGGTAAAATCCTTGTCAAGTTCTGTTCCTCAGTTCCTTGGTGGTATCCATGTGGCATCTGCCTTTCCCCCATTTGTATTTAGGTCTCTCTGGGTCTAACCTGCTCTTTTTATATCTCAAAAGTCATTAGGTTTAAGACACATCCTACACTGATTAGGCCTCATTAACATAACAAAAACTGTTCCCAAATGGGATTACATCCACAGGTATAGGGGTTAGGATTCCAACACATATTTTGGGGGACATAGTTCAATCCATAACACATGGTGAGTGGGAAGCTTGACGGGCCAAAAGACAACAGGTTGGATTCTAGTTCCAGCTTTGTCCCTCTAGTCCTGTGACTGTGTGATAGCCCCTCACTGTTTCTGACCCTCAGTTGCCACATCTCTAAAAGCAAGGGGCAGGACTAGATCAGTGGTTTTCAGACTGTGCATCAGGAGCCACGGCAGGGATGTGGGGTGTGCAGGTGTAGGCTCGAACTGCCTGGGCTCTGGGACCCCATCTCTGCTTGGGCCTGAGTAGCTGTACATTTTTACTTTTTTGTTCATATTTTTAGGATTTCTGTTCAGAGTGGGTTTTGTGGCTTAAAAATTGGAAAACCATCAGTCTGTGTAATCTCAGAGTCCTTCTATTTTGTGGCTTTTATCAAGTGGCTTCGAGACTGATGTTTACCTTATCTGAGGCTCTTGTCTACCTGTTGACAGAGAATAAGAACAATTAGGTAGTACCGGAATGGAAACAAGTGTTAATTTCTGCTGTTTCCTCTCTCCATTGACATGTTCTAGGTATTGCTTAGGCATGAAACAAAGCCAGAGGTGGCTTATTGTTTTAATTACTCACACTGAAGTTCCCTCTCCTCTTAAACATGAATTAAATATATAATCACTGTAAACTCCCTGTCAGCTTCCATTCACTCTTCTCCTTTCCAATGAGGGCTCTTCACCAGGATTTTTATAGTTCTTCCTGCTCTGCTGACCTGGTGTTATCAGGGGGCTCTCTGAGGCCATGCTCCTTAAGACATTTCAGGCATCTCATTCACACAGCGTCTCATTTACTTTTTCTTCTCTGTTTCTGTCACTGTGTAAACTGTTAGGGGAATAATAACAATAATGGCCTCTCACATACATTAGGTGCTTATTATGGGTCAAGAACTTTGCTAAACACTTCATATGCATTTTTTTCATTTAATGGTCACAACAACCCTTTGAGGTAGGAACTACTTTTATCACATTTTACAGACAAAATCAAGACTGGTAGAGGCTAAGAAAGGTTGGCACTTTGAACCCACCCAGTGGTTCTGCGGGAGAAAGACCTGGCAATTTGCTTCCGTAAATATTACAGCCTAGGAAATCCCATAGGGCAGTTCTGTTCTGTCACGTGGCGTCACTATGAGTGGGGCTGACTCAGCGACACCCAACAACACCAGAGGCTAAGAAACCTGCCCAGTAATATGTAGACAGTGACAGACCTGGGGTCTAGTCCATGTCGGCCTGACCTCAGAATCTGGGCTCCTTATGACTACACCAGACTCTCTCTTCAAACATACAAGGAAGATGCTTCTTAGAAACCTTATTCTATAGTATGAAATTTATCAATCTATGGTAGAATTATCTAGGTGAAAGAACTATCTTAGAGTTAAAATGAGCGGGAATCTTGTATTCCCTAAGCAGTACCAGAATTTATATATTTTGTTCTTTCAAAATGAAGATGGCTAAAGGAGTGTATAATTAATTTCACTTTACTTTAAAGTCTTTGTAATATTTTCTATGTAAATTAGTTGACATATTTGAAAAATCTTTATCAGAGCCTGTTTGGGTTTGGAAAATGACTACTATACTTTATATATAGTACTAGAGATAGGGATTACCCAGCTTGTATTTTCTCCTGAAAGCATGAACCCAGGTAAAGACAAATTTTCTTATAGACTTTACCTTGAGTGTTGATATTAATGTGACCAGAAACTTTACATCATAGCATTTTTAGTAGGCGTAGGATGTGAGCTTCCATAGCAGTCTGTGCTTGGGCGGTGCAAACGGTTAACACACTTGGCTGCTAACTGAAGTTGGAGATTCGAGCCTACCCAGAGGTATGGTGATCCCCCTCTGAAAAATCAGCCGTTGAAAATCCTGTGGAGCATAGTTCCAGTCTGGCATACATGGGGTCGGCCGTGAGTCAGAGTGGACTCCATGGCAACTGTTTTAAAAATTTTTTTATTTTTACTTTTAATAACTTTAATGCCTGTGTTTCCCATAGACCATAAGCTCCATGATCTGTCCAGAGTATGGCATTTTTCATCTCTGCGGAGTCTGTTGTCTGTGTGGAGCCACCCACATACATCTCGACCCGATGCAGTACTTAAACCTCACAGATCTGAACTTCTTTATTGTAAAAGATCAGGCGAGATCACAAAATGAAGACATCTAATGGATAGAAATTGTTTGTTTGCGTTTTCCTGACTGTATCTGTGGCCTATTCTTAGGAATTAAACTTCTCTTTTCGTTTAGAAGGTAAGTTAATTTTAGCCCATTGTTCCACATGTGGCTTATGGGTCTCCCCCTGTCCGCTGTCCCTACCTGCCCTAAGCCTTGGCCACTTGTCGTGCTTCTCTAGTGATGGCGCGTGTCCTGTAGTCACAGAGCAGTGTTGCTGTGGCACATCTAATGCTGTGGGTGGTCTCATGCATTCCTAGGGGTGAGGGCTGAGCTTAGGCAAAGCCTCCACTGTGCTCAGTGAGGACCTGTTGGAGCCTCTGGCTTGCTGAGAACTGCCTGGAGGGGCTGAGTACCGCAGTCCTGAAGTGTGGGGAGTTCACCCCATGGGGAAGGCTTTAACAAATGAAAGATGAGATAAATACACCACGATTTATTTATTCACTCACCAGTGGGTGGACATTTGATTGTTTTCAGTTTTTGCTTTGAATGAATCCTTTATAAGGATTCATGTACTGGTTTTTGTTTGGACTTATGTTTTTAATTATCTTAGGACTGATATATTGGGACATATACCAAGTTTTTTTTTTTTTTTTATACTAAGTATATGTTTAACTTTCAAGAAACTGCCTAACTAATTTTCCAGAATGGTTGTACCAGGTTGCGTTCCCACTGACAATGCATGAGAGTTCCAGTGGCCAAGGATCTGCCAGCATTTAGTGTTGATCAGTTGTTTTCTTTAATTTCAGCCATTCTGATAGGCATGTAGTAAGTAGTGTCTGATTGTGGGTTTAATTTGTATTTCCTTAGTGACTAATGATCTTGAGTATCTTTCATTGTGCTCATTTGCCATCTGTACGTCCTCTTTGGTGAAATGCATTGACTGACTTTTAAAAGAAGATTCAGATCAACTTGCATCACAGCAATGATACGATGAATAAAATTCAGCTACAGCAATATATCACAAATTAAAAGTTTTTACTTTCTAGAAACAGTCTCACTCCATCCCAGATATATTTATTAATTCATGAAATTTCTTTTATTCACCGAGTACCTTCTTATGCCAGTCAATAAGCAAAGCATGACCTAGTTCTGCCCTTGTTAGTGGAGAAGGTCTCAGGGCAATGTTAGCATAGGGAGAGGGGCTGTTTCTAATGGGAAGCATGAATCAGCATGACATATTTAGGGAACTGTAAGTTACTCTGATTATTCCTGCTTGATGAGCTAATTACAAAATTTCAACAGTAGAACCTTCACATCTGAAAACAAAAGCAATATTCTCACCCTGCTCCAAACTCCAGGTTGCATATCTCCAGAGACAAATTTAATTACAACTTCATCCCCGTAGAGAACCCCAAGGCAGAGAACAAAGATGTTGGGAACAGCCTGTGGGTCTATCTAGGTGTTAGTATTGAGCAGCCTCATTCTCATAACGCAGCCTTTAAAATACAGAAGGAGGGAAGTGTTCGTAAGTATCAGAATTAGCTATCAAAAGGCCCTGGTCTTGAAAAAGAAGACACTGGTTTAAAAAATAGTCCCTGGATTAAAGCCGTACACTTCTCTTCTCAGTCTCTCATTCAGAGCCTTAAGATTCTTATTACGTATTCACTGGTTGTCCAGTTTCCAAGCCCAGATAGAAGCTACAAGATAGAAAGGAGCAGAGGTGGGATATTTTTAGAAGCAGTTAACAATGATAACAGAAGCGGCAACTGAACATGGAGAGAAGTGACAGAACATCTGAAAAAACAGAAGGGAAGGAGCAAGGTAAAATAATGGGTGGTCAAAATGGTGAGATTCCCAAGTCATGGATTAAAAAGGTTATGTTTTTCCCCAATATTATCTTTTAAAGAAGTCAGGGAAATAATGTGATATATTTTAATAAAAATTTATATCCAGAAAGGTTAAAAAATAAAATCTAGCATTTGGAGGGGCAACTTTTTTTTTTTTTGCCAACATTGACTTGCAGGAGATAATGATGCTGAGCAAAAAAGGTGTCACTATCCCAGATGATACTTATTTTCCCAAGTCTTTCACATTGTGGAGCTGTGACTTTTCTCTGGGAATAAGTGACTTCTGACTGCCAGGGAGAGGGATGCAGCTGTGAGTCACCTGGAGAGGTACCTGCACCGTGGAGTGACTGACAGGGGGGATGAGTGCTTCAAGCAACTGTCTTGAACTTCTTGGGTCTCCTCTGGGTGAGCCTAAGTTTGCTTAGATTGGAAAGGTCTCTGTAAGGCACAAAGCCCTGAAAGATGTTTTTGGAACCAGGGATTTCATACTGCAGAGAGACTGCCATGCTTGGTTTGTTTCTCCGCTTACCCCTCTGTGTGTATTTTTCTTATGGTTCCTTGGGGGGCTCTCAGATGGAGAGGGTTGGTTAATCATCATCCTCACTTCAAAGCACATATTCTTCGTTGGGCCACACAAGGCCCACCTTTTTCTTTTATGTCTGTATGAATGTCTGTATTTACTTATTCCCTTTATCATTATTTCCCATTGCCGTTCTCCACTCCCGTTCTTTTTCCTCTCCTCAGAGTCAGTCACTGTAATGTGACTGCAATATTCTGGGGATTGTATTTCCTTATAAAACAGTTATTTTGTATACTAACGTATGTATATATAAATTTATTTATTATTTGTTGCTGTTGAGTGTATATTCTCATCATATCATATATCATCCAGCTATACTAATATATTTTTAAGTTGATAGATGGATATTGTGCAGTAGGCCTTATTGTGTTTCTTTAGTTTTCACCCAGCGCTGTCTTTTTAAGATTCATCTGTCTTGTGCGTAAGGAGCCCTTGTGGCACAGTGGTTAAGCGCTTGGCTGCTAACTGAAAAGTCAGCAGTTCTAACCATCAGCAGAAAGATGTGGCAGTCTGCTTTCGTAAAGATTACAGCATTGGAAACCCTGTTGGGCAGTTCTCCTCTGTCCTATAGGATTGTTATGAGTTGGAATTGACTCAGTGGCAATAGGTTTGGTTTTTGGTTTGATGTTGTGTGTGTATCTAGTTCATTGCTTTTCATTGCTACATCATGGTCCATCATGTCCACTTGCCATAGTTTACAAATCTACCTCTTAGTGATAAACTTTGGAGGTTGACACAGATTCCCTGACACCATAATTTGTACTGCAGTAAACAGTTTTATATATGTGACTTAAAAAAAAAAAAAAACAAACCTGTTGCCATTGGGTTGATTCCGACTCACAGTGACCCTATACGACTGAGTAGAACTACCCCATAGGGTTTCCAAGGAGTGGCTGGTGGATTCGAACTGCAAACCTTTTGGTTAGCAGCCAAGCTCTTAATCACTGCACCACCAGGGCCCCATATGTAATTTTAGGGACTTGTATTTTTGTATTGGGGTACTTTTATCAGGAGTAGGATTACTGGGTCAAAGGCTATATACATCCTTAATTTGAGTGCCAATTGCTCTCCGAAATGATTTGACTAGTTTATCCCCTCACTACATTGGGCAAATCTTCTGCAGAAGACCTCTTCAAAGTTTTAAAAACCAAAGGTATCACTTTGATGACTAAGATGCACCTGACCCAAGTCATGGTCTTTTCAATCCCCTTATATGCATTCAAAAGCTGGACAGTGAAAAAGGAAGACAGAAGCAGAATGGATGCATTCAAACTGTGCTGTTGGTGAAGAATATACCGTGGACTTCCAGAAGAACAAACAAATCAGTCTTAGAAGAAATACAACCAAAATGCTCCTTAGAAGCGAGGATGGTGAGACTTTGGCTTGCTTATGTTGGACACATCATTAGAAGAGACCAGTCACTAGAAAAGGATATCATTTTTGGTAGAGAGTCAGCGAAAAAGAGAGAAACTCTCAATGAGAGCCACAACAATGGACTCAAGTATACCAATGATCATGAAGATGGTGCAGGACTGTGCAGTGTTTCTTTCTGTTATAATAAGGTCTTCATGAATCAGAGCCAACTGGACAACTAACAACAACAAAGCAGTGTGTGAGAATTCCTGTTTATTTGCCTGCCAGTATGTAGCATTGTCCAACTTCCGAGTTTTTGCCAAACTTATAGATGTAAAGTGGCATGTCATTGTTTTAATTTACATTTCCCTGATTTCTGATGAATTTGAGCATCTCTTTATAGATTTTCCAGCCATTCAGTTTTCCAATTTTTTTGAAGTGCCCAGTTTCCTATGGGTCTTTCTGTCTTACTAATTTGCAAGAGCTCCTTGTGTAATCTGTACTTCCCAAACTTTAATATGCATCTAAAATACCTGGAAGTCTGGCTAAAATGCAGATTCTGATTGAGTAGGGGTGAAATGAGGCTTGAGATTGTCCATTTCTAATAAACTCCCACATGATGCAGAAGCTGATACTCTTGAGCCACCCTTTCAGTAGCAAGGCTCTAGGTGTAGTTTTAGATTTTGCAAAAGTTTCCTTCTGAGCCTATCATGTTTTTTGTCATCTTTTCTAGATCTAATGTAATCAAATACATGAATATTTTGTCTTATAGTTAGTGCTATTTGGAGCTTTTTTAAGAAGTTCTCCATCCTGGGTCACAATGATCTTTTCCGTTTTCCTTTATTTGCTTTATAACTTTATTTCACACTTAGGGATTTCACCAATTTGAAGTCACCTTTGTGTTGGATGTACATTAGGTAACCAATTTTTATTTTTCTCCTTATACTCAGCCAATTTTCTCAGCACCAAACAGTCTATTGTTTCTCCATTAATTTGTGGTGCCACCTTCCTCTTATTTCAAGCTCCAGTATGTACGTGAGGCTGCTCTCTTTTCAATTTCATTGGTTCACAAATCTGTTTTTTTTTTTTTATAGCTTTGAAGTGTGTTTTAATCTCTGTAAGGGTAATTACTCCACCTTTGCTCTTCTTTTTCAAGCTTAACTATTTGTGAATCTTTAGCCTTTTAGATAAAATTTAGAATAAATTCGTTTGGTTCCTCAGAAAATCTGGATGCAATTTTCTTTGGAATTAAATTGAATTTATAGATTAATTTAGAGGGAGAATTGATATTTTTATAATGTTAAGTTGTATCACCTGTGAACAGGGATTTGCACCACTTATCCAGCTCTTTCATATATTCTTTTTTTTTTTATAATTTTTATTATGCTTTAAGTGAAAGTTTACAAATCAAGTCAGTCTCTCACACAAATACATACACCTTGCTACGTACTCCCAATTACTCTCCCCCTAATGAGACAGCCTGCTCTCTCCCTCCACTCTCTCTTTTCGTGTCCATTTTGCCAGCTTCTAACCCCCCTCTACCCTCTCATCTTCCCTCCAGGCAGAAGATGACAACATTTCTTATCTTCTTAATAGAATTTACATTTTTTCTCCATAAAGTCTTCTGGATTATTTTTGCTTATGTTAATTATAAGTACTTTATGGTTTCTATTGGCTTTGAGAATAATGTTTTGTTTTTGTTATATTCCTAACCCATTGCCATCGAGTCAATTCTGACTCATAGCCACCCTGTAGGACAGAATAGAACTGCCCCATACAGTTTCCAAGGAGTGCCTGGTAGATTCGAACTGCCAACCTTTTGGTTAGCAGCTGTAACTCTTAACTAGTACACCACCAGGGTTTCCATTATATCCCTAGTTGATTATTTTAGATGTAGAGAAACACCAGTGATTTTTGCTGATCTTGTATCTCAGTCTTCTACCTTTCTTCTTATTTGTTTGCCTGTTGCTTTGATTGGTTTGTTTTGTGCGTATGTGTGGATTATTATGTTGTCTACAAATAATGGCACTTTTATGTACTTACTTCCATTCTTCTTTGCCTTATTATTTATGTTTTGTAACCTCGTACTTCTATAAAAAGATTTGAGATGGATTACAATTTCAGTTACATAGGAAACAGGAACATTTTAATAAAAAGATACAAAAAATTTGAGTATTAATTCTCTAGCAGAGACTACATTCTTTCAAAATCTATAGCACATAGAACAATGACAATATAGACAGGCCGCAGTGGGGAGGACTCTCTATCTGTTGGCAATTTGTCTGACAAAATTGAAAGTTATAAGTTTAAGGTGAGAGAAAAACTGAGGCAAGGTGATTCTTTATCATTGTTTTCCTTTGAGTTTGTGGTGGTTAATTGCTTAGAATTGCATAGTTAGCTATGTACAGTTCATTGTAAACACATCTTAATACCTTAGCTATTTTAATAATTAGCCAATGGCAGGCATTTGTGGAAATATGCATATATATATGTAAGTCTGGCTACAGCTTTTGTTTGTTTGTTTGTTTTTGTTTTTTTTAATTAGGTCAACGATGCCTTCCTTCATGTGATACAGCGAGAATCCACCGGCAAGGTGCTTCTCTCTCTCAAATAACTCCTCGCCTCAGCAACAAACTCAGCTTATTCAAATCCAAACTCATCCCCTTTCCAAGGAACCTGATTACCCTCCTGAGTTCCTAAAGGTGCCACCACCTTCCTTACTTATCCAGATTTAAAATCTTAGAGTCACCTTTGATTCTGTTTCTTTTTTTATTGCTCATAATTAGTGTGATCATAGTTTAAATGTACAAACTTGAAACCTTTCGAGAGACAGAGTGATGTTAAGAATTACACCAGGAAAATAGGTGTCCCAGGCAAACCAAGGCTGTATGGTCACCCTCTTCATAACGTATCAATTGCCAATTTCTTTCAGTCCTACCTCTAAGGTATCTCTCACTTCCATATCTTAGTTATCTCTCATTTGCTGTTTCCAGTGATCTCCTAACTGGCCTTCCTACCTTCAAGCCACCCACACCCTCTCCACCCATGTTACACATTATTGCCGTGGTGACCTTCCTGAAGCATAACTACGTCTATGTCTTGTCTCAGAAAACCCACAAGTGGCTCAACGTTGGCTACATGGTGGAATTCAGACTCCTTGAGGTAGCGTTTAATTATGACCATGACCTTGCCCTTCTCCACTTTCCACCCTTACATTCTACCGCTTCACTGGTCCCTAAGCATACACTGTACTTACCTGCTATCTCCCTTTGCCCATGCCATTCTCTGGACACCCTCATCTCTGTCAAACATAAGCCTTCCTGAACTTAGGACCTGGCCTCTGAGCCTTCAATTTCTCAACTGTAAAGTCAATATTACAATATCTACTTTACAAGGTTGTTGAGAACAATACATGCAATGATTGTGTAAAACACATGGTAAGTGATTAGCAAATGCTAGGTACTTTCCCTTCTTTCTCCTCTCCTTTCCCAATGTATTACTCAATTGTAAATACTCAATAAAGTGAATTGAATTTGAATTACTTGCAAGTCTTGAGTTGTAGAATTATGTTCAGACTTTGTTACCCTCACATCTATGTGAATCCATTCAGGGAAGAGAGGAGAGAGTGTGTGCAGAGTACCTAGCTTAGGTGGAAGGAAGCTCAAGTCTCTGCCCATGTCTTGGTTTGTGAGGAGAAATCCTAACACATCTGCTAGGAGCTAAGAATTGTATGGTGTCCCCAGGTGGTACAAATGGCTGATGTACTTGCCTGCTAGCACAAAGGTTGACGGTTTGAGTCTACCCAGAGGCACCTTGGAAGAAAGGCTTAGTGATCTACTTCCAAAAATTCAGCCATTGAAACCCCTATGGATTGCAGCTCTACTCTGACACACAGGGGGTTGCCATGAGCCAGAATCAACTTGACAGCAAGTGGTTGGTTAAGCCTTATGCTCCACTGCTCCTACTGCTTGAAAAAGGGTGGGAGAGGTAAAAACAGACACCTGACAGAATAGGGGTGTGGGTATGTCGGCTTACTTCTGATGAAGCCCTGTTGCAATAAATGTGGTAAGAGGCTTTGCTCTGATAAGTACCTCAGGCCATTTAAAGATACCTATCTTCTCAGGGGAAATCCTGGTAGTGTAGTGGTTAAGTGCTACAGCTGCTAACCAAGAGGTTGGCAGTTTGAATCCACCAGGCACTTGGAAACTCGATGGGGCAGTTCTACTCTGTCCTATAAGGTCGCTATGAGTTGGAATCAACTCGATGGCAGTGGGTTTGGTTTTGGTTATCTTCTCAGGGACTTTTCACCAAGATTCTTTTAAAGAATAGAATTGTAAAATAGGGATTGAACATGTGGGGAATGAATTTGAAACTAATTCACAGAAGGCAGGGAAGGGAAAGATGGTGGGGAAATCACCCACGTGTCTGTTGTGAGCCCTAGTGGTGCCTCCATGATGGCCCAAGCACTTACTGCTGCCTCTTCTGTGCCTTGGTTGGCAGGACCCAGCCTTTGGGAGCTCTATATCTTCTGGTTCCATTTAATGACACGCCTCCTCTCATCTGCCTTCTTAATTCCAGCCATTTAAGCCCCACTTCTTAATTCGAGTCATTTTTGTATTTAAATGAAAGTTGGTTTTCGAAAATACCAAGAAACTCAACTTTGAGACTAATTTTAGAATTTCCCAACATCCTTTGTGATAATTGGAGACATGCTGGATAGATCCCGGGAGAGATGGAAGACAAACTCAGGATTGGGAAGAGTGCAGAAGCCCAGCCCAGAGCTACCTTTCCCACCATTCAGAGCTGATCAGTAGGTGTCACAAGTAATAAAGATCGATTGCCCCCCAGCTCACTAACATCAAAATGACTTTGATTGAAGGAGGCAGTCATTAAGGAGAGTGAGTTTTTTCAAGTTTAACAAGAATTGATTAGAGCCCCTAATGACCTGCTCTCCGCTTGTCTGTGTTTCTGCTCCATTGGAATGATTTGATTTGAAAGCATTTGGCTCATATTTTAGTCCTTGTTTGGTTGTTCTACCCTCTGAGCCATTAGTCTGGAAAAAAAAAAAAAAAACCAGTGCAGCTCTGAGTGACAGCATTTATTCTATATTCACAGACTTTCCCAGCTCCCCCTTGTAGGCTGGCTGCTGGAGAAATCACTCCCACATACCTATATCTTCTTTTTCAGTAACTGTGGGTCTGTCCACCTGCACATACTTCTCTCAACAATCAAAGTGAGGTTTTGAGTTATTAGCCATGGAACAATCCTGTCTACATATCATCACTATATTTGTCCCTGCTACTGCCTCTGTAATCTCTGTGGATTTAGAAAACTCTGTTTTCTCTTTGAGCTGTGGTAAAGACAACCAATAAAAGCCTTGCTATTTGACAAGTGAAAGAAAATAGAGGTGCCTTCCTGGAATCATTATTTTTTTTTTTTAGTTTTTATTGTGTTTTAAGTGAAAGTTTACAAATCAAGTCAGTTTCTCATACAAAAATGTATATACACCTTGCTATTTTTTGATGTACTCCTAGTTGCTCTCCCCCTAATGAGACGGCGCATTTGTGTTCTCCACCTTGTACTCCTATGTCCATTCAGCCAGCTTCTGTCCCCCTTGGCCTTCTCATCTCCCCTCCAGGTAGGAGCTGCCCACATAGTCTCGTGTCTACTTGATCCAAGCAGCTCAATTCTCACCAGTATCATTTTCTTTTTTTTTTCTTTTTTATGATTTTTATTGTGCTTTAAAGGTTACAAATCAAGTCAGTTTCTCACACAAAAGCTTGTATACACCTTGCTAAAAAAATATACCTTGCTACATACTTCCAATTACTCTCCCCCTAGTGAGACAGCCTGTTCTCTCCCTCTACTCTCTCTTTTCGTGTCCATTTTGCCAGCTTCTAACCCCCTCTACCCTCTCATCTCCCTTCCAGGCAGGAGATGCTAACATAGTCTCAAGTGTCCACCTGACCCAAGAAGCTCACGCCTCACCAGCATCCCTCTCCAACCCATTGTCCAGCCCAATCCATATCTGAAGAGTTGGCTCTGGGAAGAGTTGTCGTGGGCCAACAGAGGGTCTGGGAGCCATGACCATCAGGGTCCTTCCAGTCTCAGTCAGACCATTAAGGCTGGTCTTTTTATAAGAATTTGGGAACTGCATCCCACTGCTCTCCTGCTCCCTTAGGGGTTCCCTGTTGTGTTCCCTGTCAGGGCAGTCTTTGGTTATAGCCAGGCACCATCTAGTTCTTCTGGTCTCAGGATAATGTAGTCTCTGGTTCATGTGGGCCTTTCTGTCTCCTGGGCTTGTAATTACCTTGTGTCCTTGGTGTTCTTTATTATCCTTTGATCCAGGTGGGTTGAGACCAATTGATGCATCTTAGATGGCTGTTTCCTAGCGTTTAGGACCCCAGACGCCACTCTTCAAAGTGGGATGCAGAAAGTTTTCTTAATAGATTTTATTATGCCAATTGACTTAGATGTCCCCTGAAACCATGGTCCCCAAACTCCTGCTGCTGCTACACTGGCCTTCGAAGCATTCAGTTTATTCAGGAAACTTCTTTGCTTTTGGTTTAGTCCAATTGTGCTCACCTCCCTTGTATTGTGTGTTGTCTTTCCCTTCACCTAAAGTAGTTTCTTTTTTTTATCTACTATCTAATTAGTGAATACTCCTCTTCTCCCACCCCCCCTTGTAACCACAAAAGAATGTTTTCTTCTCAGTTTAAACTATTTCTCAAGTTCTTATAATAGTGGTCTTATACAGTATTTGTCCTTTTGCAACTAATTTCACTCAGCATAATGCCTTCCAGGTTCCTCCATATTATGAAATGTTTCACAGATTCCTCACTGTTCTTTATAGATGCATAGTATTCCATTGTGTGAATATACCATAATTTATTTATCCATTCATCCGTTGATGGGCACCTTGGTTGCTTCCATCGTTTTGCTATTGTAAACAGTGCAGCAATAAACATGGGTGTGCATATATCTGTTCGTGTAAAGGCTCTTATTTCTCTAGGATATATTCCAAGGAGTGGGATTGCTGGATTGTATGGTAGTTCTATTTCTAGCTTTTTAAGGAAGTACCAAATCGATTTCCAAAGTGGTTGTACCATTTTACATTCCCACTAGCAGTGTATAAGTGTTCCAATCTCTCCACAGCCTCTCCAACATTTATTATTTTGTGTGTTTTGGATTAATGCCAGCCTTGTTGGAGTGAGATGAAATCTCATTGTAGTTTTGATCTGCATTTCTCTAATGACTAATGATCATGAACACTTCCTCATATATCTGTTAGCTACCTGAATGTCTTCTTTAGTGAAGTGTCTGTTCATATCTTTTGCCCATTTTTTGATAGGGTTATTTGTCTTTTTGCAGTATCAGACACTGATTGAAATGTCATAGCTAAAAACTTTTCCCCAGTCTGTAGGTAGTCTTTTTACTCTTTTGGTGAAGTCTTTGGATGAGCATAGGTATTTGATTTTTAGGAGCTCCCAGTTATCCAGTTTTTCTTCTGCATTGTTAGTAATGTTTTATATACTGTTTATGCCATGTATTAGGGCTGCTAACATTGTCGCTATTTTTTCTTCCATGATCTTTATTGTTTTAGATTTTATATTTAGGTCGTTGATCCATTTTGAGCTCATTTTTGTGCATGGAGTGAGGTATGGGTCTTGTTTCATTTTTTTTGCAGATGGATATCCAGTTATGCCGGCACCATTTATTAAAAAGACTGTCTTCAGTATCATCTTCTAATCATTTTTTTAATTAGAAAAATCCATGTAAACTAAGAAATAATTCATTTTCTTTCTCTTATTTTTATCCCTAAGATCATATAAGTGAATCAAAGAGCAGTGATTTTTCAAAATCTTTATTGTTTATAAAAGTCATGTGAGGGGAAGACCTACTTAAACATCCAATCAAACAAACAAACAAACAAACAAACAAACTCTGGCATGTTGGACTGTCCCATTTTGCTCTTCATCACAGCTTATTGATAGATGGAAGATCTGAATTAGAAATGCTGGTTCCTAGAACTTTTTCATTGTCTGGGAAGATTTCATTTCTTCTGTACAGTGGCTGGGAATGGCCAGTTTTCTAAACCTTAGTGAATTGCCTCATTATTTTAAAGATAGTAGTGTTAAAGTGGAAACCCTGGTGGCGTAGCGGTTAAGTGCTATGGCTGCTAACCAAAAGGTCGGCAGTTCAAATCCACCAGGCGCTCCTTGGAAACTCTATTGGGCAGTTCTACTCTGATCTGTGGGATCGCTATGAGTCGGAATCAATTTGATGGCAATGGGTTTGGTTTTTTGGTTTTGGTATTGTTAAAGTAAGGAGCCCTGGTGGTGCAATGGTGAAGCAGTCAGCTGCTAACTGAAAGGTCAACAGTTTGAACCTACTAGTGGCTCTGTGGGAGAAGAGACCTGGTGATCTACTCCTGTAAAGACTACAGCCTAGGAAACCCCATGGGGCAGTTCTGCTCTATTCTGTAGCGTCGCTATGAGTTGGAACTGACTTGATGGCACACCTCAACAACAACAAAAACAACAAATTGTTAAAATAATCATACAAATACCACGTAGTCACTGAAAAAAAAAATTCAGGCCACCCAGAAGTTTTTATGAGTATAAATTGTTATTCTACTTTTTCCCTATTCCTGTCTCATTCCCATTCTTTAGGTAATAAACCACTGCAAGCAGTCTGGTGTTAGTCTTGCAGACCTTTTTAATAGGACACACACATATATAACACATACAGGGTTTTTTTTGAAATTTTTTATGCATTTTAAAAATAACTGATCATAGTATACATACTCTTCTGTAATGTACTGTTTTTAATCAATAGTGTATCATGGGCATCATTCTGTTTTAGTAAATACAGTTACCTCATTCTTTTTAACAGTTGCATAGTATACCACAGTGAGGATGTGTATCGTATTTCCTTATTGGTGGGCTTATCCATTTCTTTAGTAAATATTTTTGATGTTCCTCTACATACCAAGCACAGCATAGAGGATATAGTGTTGAGCAAAGGTAAGTATGTCCCTTAGCCCCTTGGAGCTTATAAATCTAATGGAGAGATAGACATTAATCAAATACACACAGCCGTGCCAAACCAGCGGCGTAGAAGACATAGTAGAATTTGACTCAAGGGAGTCGGGAAAGGTTTCCCCGAGGAAAGACCCTTGAGCCTCTATCTGAAGATGGACTAGGAATTTAAATAGGCAGAGAAGAAAGGGGAGCATGTTCTAGGGTCGTGTGGGGAGTAAAAGGGGCTGAAAGGAAGGCTAGCGGGGCTGGAACTCTGGAAATGGAGGTGAGTGTTGGGAGGTGAGTCTGAGAATGGGGGTAGATTAGGCTGGAACTTGTGGGTCAGTTACAGAGCTTTGCCTTTAAAGAGTATTTACACCATTTAAATGCTGTAAGCAGGATAGGGAGGGACATCACAATTATAATGACATTTTGGAAAAGTCCCAGCTATAGTGGGAGAAGGAACCCTGTTGGCGCAGTGGTTAAAACACTTGGCTGCTAACTGAAAGGTTGGTGGTTTGGACCCAGCAGCCGCTTTGTGGCAGAAAGATGTGGCAGTCTGCTTCTGTAAAGATTTCAGCCTTGGAAACCCTATGGGGCAGCACTATGCTGTCCTATAGGGTCGCTGTGGGTCAGAATTGACTCGATGGCAATGGTTTGGGTTTTTTTTGGTTTATAGCGGGAGAAGTGATTGGAGACAAGCTTGATTAGTGTGGGCAGACCAGTGAGGAGTCCACTGAAGTCCAAATGAGAGGAAATGGTATCTTGTATTAAGGTGGAGATGATGGAGAAAGAGAGAAATGGACAGAATAGAGGGTTATGCAGGAGATAAAAAGTAAAAGGATTTGGTGTTAGGTTGGATATGGGAGCCAGGGGATGGAGAGGGAAATGTCAGAATTATTCGTAGGTTTCTGGGTAGATGATTGAGAAGAGAAACAACAGAAGATAATTGGGTTTTAGCAGTGGAGTATGGGGACGAGGGAGGCAGAAGATTAAGTTTTATACGTGTTGAGATATTTAAAAGATGTCAAGTATGCAGTTTGTATACCTGTTTGGGGCTCAGAAGAGAGATACGGGCAGAGATACAAATTTGGGGGTCATTTGCATGAAGGTGATATTGATACCTGTGGTACGGCCGAGATTATCCAGGAAGAATTGTAGGGTAAGAAAGGAAGAGAAGCTAGACTAGCCTTGGACCTCTTTCCTTTTAATAGAACTGTAGACTGTTTTGTGACTGTGCTGTAGACTGCTGAAAGAGATGTAGAGAGGGGTAGTTTGGTGATTTAAAATAAATGACAAGTGGTTATAAGGAAGGCTGTATTGCATAGTGGATACAACACCATCCTCTCAATGGAGGGCAAGAGACTGGGGTTCTAATTCCAGCTATTTGACCTTGGGCTAGACTCATCTTTTACTTTCCTCATCTGAAAAATGAAGATAAGAGTATGTTTTGTTTCTGCCTTGCATGGTTCCTGTGAGGGTTAAATGAGATAGTGCAGGGGAAAGTGCTTTGCAAATTGTCATTGTTATAATAGATTACAAGATTGCCTAGTACCAGTGTGTTCAAGTTCATTTCAGAGTTAAAGCAAAAATGTGTATATATTTTTTCAGCATATGCTTTGCTGACTTGAAGCAAGAGAATTGTTTGATTTTTGAAAATCTCTCAAATATTTTTATATTTTATTTTAGCTGAGGTCATTGTGCTCTTTCATACAGAACAATAGGCAAAGTAATAGGGGCCTGATGGTCTGATGTACCTCAAAGACATACCAGAGGCAGGCAAGGTCTAGAGAAGGACACCTAAATTGATCAAGAGGGGAGAGAGAGTTCTTTGTGAGGAATGATGAAAGAATTAGGGCTTTCCATTCTGGAAAGGCAGGCCAAGAGTGGGGTGTGATTGAAATTTATAAAATAATGAAAATCATAGACAGGATGAAAATATGAACTTGTTAAGTCCCAGAGCACAGAAACTAGGGATAACTTTTTTCCTTTATTAAAAAAAAAAAAAGACACTTTCGGGCAAAGTAAAAATAGCACTTCTTTTACATAGGCATAGTAACCATATTACCCAGTTTACTGGGTACTGGGTAGTAACCATATAGAACTTAATACTCTCAGGGTTTGCTAGGATCAAAAACAAATATTATAAGAGAAAGATTATGTTATTGGAGGATAGACTTATAGGGGATTGTAAAATGAAATTAAAATTACTCGAGTAGAGGTTGACACCATAGGGAGTGACTGCTAAGCTTTCCTTCCTATGTGGCATCCTTGTTCCGTCAGGATTCCTGGGTGGATGTGCAGGAGAGGAGAGAGTATAGAATTTGGGCTCAGAGGAGGAGCTTGCTGCTAGTCTTACCTGTCTGACCTTAGGGGGTCACTTCCCTCCTGTGTACTTTAGTTTCCTCATCTGTTAAAAAAAGAAAAGGTTACGCAACATTAAAACCTGCCTAAACTCACAGGGGAAAACCCTGGTGGCGTAGTGGTTAAGAGTTCGGCTGCTAACGAAAAGGTCGGCAGTTCAAATCCACCAGGTGCTCTTTGGAAACCCTATGGGGGGCAGTTCTACTCTGTCCTGTACGGTCGCTATGAGTTGGAATTGACTAGATGGCAATGGGTAACCTCATAGGCCACCATCTGTCGGTTGTACTGTGTTGGCTTGTGTGTTGCTGTGATGCTGGAAACTATGCCACTCATTTTTCAAATACCAGAAGGTTCACCCATAGTGGACAAGTTTCAACTGAGCTTCTAGACCAAGGAAGACTAGGAAGAAAGGCCTGGTGATCTGAAAATTAGCCATTAAGGACCTTATGGATCACAACAGAATGTTGTCTGACTTCCTTGCTTTGAACCCATCATCAGGGGGGATCAGTTGCTGGAGGAAATCATGATGTTTGGTGAAATAGAGGGCCAGTGAGGGTGAGGGAGACAGTTGGTGAGATGAATTGGCACAATAGCCACAGCAATGGACTGGAACTTACTGTTGATTGTGAGAATGATGCAGGACCAGGCAACATTTTGTTCTGTTGTATATAAGGTCACTATGAGTAGGAATTGATTTTATGGCAACTATTTTTTTTTTCTTTATTTATCTATCTGTCTGTCTTTGTGTCTATCCATCCATCCATCCATCCCCCCAGCCACCCATCCACCCATCCACCCCCCCACCCACCTCCCTACCCACCTTCCCCACCCCCCCATCTACCTACCTGCCTATCTATCTGCCTACCAATCTACCTTAACAGGGCTATTCTGAAAGATTCAAATGAAGCAAGACTTTTGGAAGTGTTTTGTAGTTGGTAAATAATTTCTACTTTCATTTAGCATTTCCAGTTCTGTGCCCTTCAGCTGGATTAACCTTCATCTTGCCCTTCCTTACCCTGGCCTTCTTAGGGATCAGTACTTTTCAACTTCAAAATGAAGGAGAGGACAGGGATCAATCCCTCATCCTCTAGGGAGGTGGAGAGAATGCAAACACCTCTTCTCTCATCCCTGTTCTCATTCCTGGGGAAGATCTGGTAGGAGAACTAAAGGAATTGTAAAAAGTTGTCGGGAGAATTTTGTAAGCATCTCTCTTCTCCTTTGGATGCCTTATGTGGTACAATGCCAACTAAAAGGGTGGCATGTTTTTGGTCCTTAGGACTTTGAGGGTTTCTGTAGATCTTAGGGAAACTAAAAAGGGCCAGTACAGGGTTTAGAAGAGAAAAACCATGGAGACTGTTTCTTATGGCTTCTCATAGGTTTAGGCTTTAAGGGAGAGAGAAAGAATAGGACCATGACTTTTCCTTTGAAGATGGCCATTGCAGTTCACGGTGGCAGGAAAGCTGATGAAGATCTACAGGGAGAGAATATGTCTTGCCTGGAGGTTGGCTGAATTCCATGTGCATCTCTTGGGCACCTGACTTTGGCAGATGGGGCGCAGCAACAGCAGGAAGAGAGAACCAGTAAGAAAAAACTTTCTATTTCCTCTGTAGCAAGTATAAACTGTTTACCTGGCTTTCAAGCACTCTACATTATGACCTCATCTGATCTAATTTCCCATGTCATGTAGTGGACAGAGAATGGCCGGTGAGCCAAGCAGCCCTGGTTTTGAATCTTGGCTATACTGCAGATTAGCAGTGTGGGCTCAGTTTCAGAACCATAAAGCGGTGTCAATGGTTAACATCTCATTACAGAGTTGCAGTGAGGATGAAATGAGGTTATATTTGTGACACACTTAGCATTGTGTCTTGCACATTGTAGGCCCTAAACAAATGTCAGCTTTTGTATGACCCACCAATATCCTGTTCTCTAGGGAGATTGACTGCTGGACTGACTACAAGCTCTGCAAAAGCAGGGACTGGGATGTGCTTTGCTCACTGCTGTCTGTGGTGCACGCACAGCTGAAGGAACAAACCTCTCTGCACCAGGAAACTCTCATTTCTTTCTGAGCAAGTCGTATCTGAATCAGGTCCCAACTGAAGGCTTATTTCCTCAGTGAAACTGGCTTGTGTTGATCCTGCTTTCCCATGGCGCTCAGTTCCACCCTCAGACAGCCATGAATTTACATAGTTGTCTTGTTGCATTGCATATGTTAGTCTTATCCTTCGATGTTGTTCAACATTTAGTGAGCACTTCTTATGACCTAGGCCCTGGGTTAGAGATGCAACCAAGTAGGAAATTCCTTAGATGGGGGTCCCACATCTGATACTTTTTCTTCTTTATAGAACCCAGTGCAGGAAAGTGCTGGCCTTAGCTGAGACTTGAGGGAAAACCTATGTGCTGCTTTTGACATGTGACACAGTGGGGTACATTGCAGGAACCTCTCACTTTGAGATCCCAGGAGACCTATGTTCTGGCTCTTAGAGCTTCCTCATCCCTGGTAGTCTTTGAGTTGATAGGGAGTTGTGCAAGGGGTTTGTGTTATTTGTATCGCTAATTTGTCTCAAAAAATATAAAGCAGTACTCAATATCTTTCTCATAAGAACAGCACTCATGGGCCAATTGGTACCACTTTCATATAGCATGGGGCAATTGCTTAAAAGATTCCCCTTCCTTTCCTTTTGTTCTGAAAATTGCAAAAGCCAGAGGTATAAGCTGAATCAGGTCCAGTGAATTTCTTTCTCCGTTTTTTTTTTCTCTGAAGAAAGATCAAGGGCAGCCTCTTTCTGAAGGCAGGTATGGGACCAGTCTCAGCATGTCTCCTGCCTCATGTTTCTGCTCATTTCTCAGGTCCACTTTCTGATGTGTGATTCCAGGCCACCTGTCTCAGTTCCCATGGAGCCAGGAACCACTGTGACCCAACTAGGGACCTGTCCCTGCAGCTTCCAAGTCAGGTCAGTAGTCGAGCTGTTCCCATTGAACAGTTTAGTTCTCTTTTGACTTCAGCTTGTAAAATTTCTGATTTATTTTTTTCATTTTTATCCTCTTCTATGCTTTAAAAGTTATATATTTTTTTAAGTTAAATATAACCACAAGGAGAACTTGTGATCCTCTTCTCACTGACCCAGATATTTTAAAAGCTGGAGGATTGACAGCAGCTTCTCATCTGGGGATACAGGCTGGCTCTCAGGAGCTGATCATGTAAATGTAATAATGAAGTATTAATCCTGTTTCCCACACATAAATCATTCTCCTTGTTTTCCTTTACCTATTTAAACCTTACTCATTCTTCGGTGCATTGTAGACAAAGCCATGGACTTGGAGATAAAAGATGTAGTCTCAAATCCCGACTAGGAAGCTTACAAGCTATCTGTCCATGGGCAAGTTGCTTCATGTCTGTGAACTTGGTTTCTTAATCTGTAGAACAGGGATGCTGATAATTTCATGGAGTGAAGGTTGAGGGTTAAGGATCTAGCCGACTACCTGGAATACACAGAATAGGCCCCCCAAGAAATACTTAGCAAACTCCAAAAAGCTCAATTTGAGTAATTCTAGTATCATCAATTTGTCCTATTTTTAGATTTCTGTATCATTGAGTCTATCAACACCAAACAGTTTAACAATTAACCATATCTTGTCTTTAATAGTGAATCTCTGGGCAGTTCAAGTGGCTAATGTACTCACCTGCTAACTCAAAGGCTGGAGGCTCGAGTCCACCCAGAAGTGCCTTAGAAGAAAGACCTGGCAATCTACTTCCAAAAATCAGCCATTGAAAACCCTGTGGAGCACAGTTCTATCCTGACACACGTGGGGTCTTCATGAGTCAAGGTGGACTTGACAGCAGCTGTTTTTGGTCTGTAGTAGTTTTTCCACATCCCCATTAGTTGGGTAAGTTCTTTGCAGGATGGTGCTGTGTATTTATTTCTCTTGTGTCAGTGTTACAGCAATAGGCACTTAATCCTCGAGAATGGATTGATGGAGCACATTATTCCATTTAACTAAATTTGGGTTCTGTAGCACAACATAGGTTATTTTCTTTGTCTTTATCTCTCCAGTTTCCCTGCTTGTCATGGTGAAGTAGCAGGAAATCTTTTTGGCTTTCATTATGTTGTCAATGCGTGGCTTCTCAACAAACATGTGCTATGCTTGTGTTCAAAGATACTGATGACCTGCCATGAACAGTTTGTTTGACTTGTTTATCTACCTGTGCAGACGGGTTGTCCTTGAATCAGCTTTGTTTTCTCACTCAGGCAGGGCTGAGGAAGGCACACAGAGCTGTGTGTGTGCCTGGTGAGAGCACCTTTCTGCTGCCAGGACACACAGCTCCGTGAAGGAAGCCCAGAGCTGCCCTCTTCTGGCCATGCCAGGCACTCAGTGGATTTAACTGTGACCCAAAGAGCCTGTGTTGCTTGGATAAGAACGTCATTTGTGGCTGGCACATCACCTCCAGCCTCACCTCCACAAACTGCCTAGGAGTCTAAATAAATACTAAAGGGAGGTATGGTTTGTTTTTTTTTTTTTCCTCTGTACTTTAGATGAAGGTTTACAGAACAAACTAGTTTCTCATTAAACAATTACTACACATATTGTTTTATGACATTGGTTAACAACCCCATGACATGTCAACACTCTCCCTTCTTGACCTTGGGTTCCCTATTACCAGCTTTCCTGTCCCCTCTGCCTTCTAGTCCTTGCCCCTGGGCTGGTGTGCCCCTTTAGTCTCATTTTGTTTTATGGGCCTGTCCAATCTTTGGCTAAAGGTTGAACCCTGGGGGCGACTTCATTACTGAGCTAAAAGGGCCATACTCTCAGGGTTTTTCCAGTCTCTGTCAGGCCAGTAAGTCTGGTCTTTTTTTGTGTGTGAGTTAGAATTTTGTTCTACATTTTTCTCCAGCTCTGTCCAGGACCTTCTATTGTGATCCCTGTCAGAGCAGCAAGTGGTGATAGCCAGGTATAATCTAGCCGTACTGGACTCAGTCTGGTGGAGGTCTTGATAGTTGTGGTCCATTAGTCCTTTGGAATAATTTTACCCTTGTATCTTTAGTTTTTTCATTCCCCCTTGCTCCTGAAAGGGTGAGACCAGTGGAGTATCTTAGATGGCTGCTCACAGGCTGTTAAGACCCCAGATGCTACTCACTGAAGTAGAATATAGAACATTTTCTTTATAAACTATATTATGCCAGTTGAGCTAGGTGGTCCCCACAGCCCTCAGCCCAGCATTTTGGTCCCTCAGGGAGTTTGGATGTATCTATGGAGCTTCCATGACCTTGCCTTGGACAAGTTGTGCTGGCTTCCCCAGTAAAGGGATATTTTAATTAGAATTGATGAACCGTCTTTCCCTGAAAGACCTTGGTACCAATTCCATCACACTTTATTGTCTTAGTTACCTAGTGCTGCTGTAACAGAAGTACCACAAGTGGGTGGCTTTAAAGAACAGAGATTTATTTTCTCACAGTTTAGGAGGCTGTTGTTGTATTTCCTCAAGTTGATTCCAACTCATGGCGATGCTATATGACAGACTAAAACTGCCCCATGGGGTTTTCTAGGCTGAAATCTTTATGGGGGCAGATCAGTAGGTTTTTCTGCTGTGGTGGGTTTGAACTGCAGACCTTTCAGTTAACAGTTAACCACTGTACCACCAGGGCTCCGTTTAGGAGGCTAGAAGTTCAAATTCTGACTGTGGCTCTAGGAGGAGATACTTCTTTATCTATTTCAGCTTCTAGTAGCCAGCAGTCCTTGGAGTTCTTGGGCTTGTAGACTCATCTGTCTGTCATCTTCAGATAGCGTCTGTATTCTGCCATTCCTGGGAGTTCCTGGGCTTGTAGGCTCATCTGTCTCTGTCATCTTCAGATAGCGTCTGTATTCCGCCATTCCTGGGAGTTCCTGGGCTTGTAGGCTCATCTGTCTCTGTCATCTTCAGATAGCGTCTGTATTCCGCCATTCCTGGGAGTTCCTGGGCTTGTAGGCTCATCTGTCTCTGTCATCTTCAGATAGTGTCTGTATTCTGCCATTCGTGCTTCATATGTCTCTGTGTCTCTGCTGCTCCTTGTAACTTGGAAGTAATTGGATTTAGCACACACCCTACACTGATAGGGCCTCATTAACACAAAACCCCAAAAAACTCATTGCCGTGGAGTTGATTCCAACTCATAGTGACCCAAAAGGACAGAGTAGAACTGCTCCATAGGGTTTCCAAGGAGCAGCTGGTGGATTTGAACTGCCAACCTTTTGGTCAGCAGCCAAGCTCTTAACCACTGTACCACCAGGGCTGTCATAGGTTAACATAAAGAAAACCTTATTTCCAGATAGGATTATTCCACAGGTATAGAGGTTAGGATTGCAACACATATTTTGGGGGGGCACAATTCAATCCATAACACTTACTTATGATTACTTAAGTACTAGACGCCCAAGCCCTCCCAACCTCCACATCTTGGCATATCTTCCTTTTTGACCTCACCCCTAAGCCCTTCCCTTATACCCTCAACCTCTTCTCTCAGTGTGCCTCTCACCTTTTGCTCTGGCTGATACCTGACTTCTTCTGGGGAGATGGAGATATCCCGTAAGTATACAGGGCCTCGTGGTAGGGTAGGTGTCTTCTTTGGTCCTCATGGCCGTTCCTAGACCATTGTTTCTCTCTTCTTCCTCTCCCCTTTCAAGTTTTGAAGCACAGGACCTCAGAATATCCATGAACCCCCACCAATGCTCCTTACTGTAGTTACCTACCAGCCTGGCCTTTCACTGCGCCTCCTTACTCAGTGAAGACCTGAGCCCCTGCCGGCTCACCGTCACCCTTCAACACAGCTCCTGTCCTCACTCTTGGGGGTTGCATTGTCCACTTAAATCAGCCAGTCTCAGCCTTGGCTACACTTTAAACTCACTCGGGAAATGTTAAAAGGCCCGGGTATCACTCCCCCCACCCCAAACAATTGAACCAGGATCTTTGGGAGTGGGCTACAGGCATCTGTACAATTTAAAAACTCCCCAGGTCATTCTAGCACATGGCCAGGTTTGAGAACCACTGGTGTAGGTGGTCCACGTAGTATCTGGCCTCTTGGATCCTTAACTTCCTTATGTCAACAGTCCTTTCCCCACCTTAGCACTCACTTTCATAGTCACACACTTGTGTTTGTCATGATTAGTACATGTCCCACTTGAAGAATTATGATTTCTGGCATCTCACTCTAACAGTTACCTCATTTCTGGCTCACTCCTTCTGGAACCCCAGCTCCAATCATTCTTCGAGCTCCCCAGGTCTACCAGTCCACATAGCCCCTATTCCTTTTCACTGTCTATTATGACCCCCAGGCCTCACCTTCCACTTTACCTAACCTAGAGTCTAGGGTCCGTGCTCAACACTCTTGCCCCTCTCTCTCCCTCTGTTGCCTTCACATGGCAAACCCCTGGCCTGATAAAACTCTACTCACCTATTCCATGTCTGTCTCCAAGCACCAGATCTCAGAATATGACTGAAAACAATACACAGCTGATTTACTGGTCTTAATTTTATGTACACAAAGCTCAAGGGATGCTTCCTGGCAGCACTGCCCCATTACCCCAATTAATTCGTTTTCACCTTCTCTGAGAGGTGATTTCTTTTCTCTCCAAACCTCCAGAACTCCCCCTGGTATCTTTGGTGTTCTCACGCCTCCAATGGACCAAGACTCTTTCTGCCCCAGGGCATTTGCACCTACAGTTCACTCTGACTAACATGATTTTCTCACAGATCTTGCCATGGGACACCCCCTTACTGGATTCTTCTCACCTTCTAGGAGAAGCATTCCCTGACTCCTCTGCCTAAAATAGCTTCCCACACTGTCCCGACACTCTCTGTCCTAACTCTTACTTTCTTTATAGTGCTTACCACCATTTGACATTACATGATGGATTTATTTTTGTTTGCTTATCTGTCTTCCTAACTAGTATGTGGGCTCCATGAAGCTAGTTTCCTTTTAGTCTGTCTACTTCGAGTTCATCTCTAGGTCCCCAAAAGCAAGTACAGTGCGTGGCACAGAAGACACTCTCAGGGAGTAAATGAATGAGTGAATAAAGGAATGGATCTATGTTGTGATCTATGTTGTGAATTTGTTGACTTGGGAGGCACTATAAACAGTGACTAAAATGAAAGGTCTTGGTTCATGTTAGACCTGGATTCAAAGTCCTGTTCTATCCTTGCTAGCTATGGGACTTTGAGCAAGTTATTTACCCTATCTGAGCTTCTCGTTTTTTAAAAAAGGGGATAGATACCAGGAGCTACTCCATGGGGCTGCTGAGTGGATTACATAAAATTATATATAAAAAGCACTTAGCACAATGTGTGGCACATTGTATGCACTCAACACATTTTAAATAATAATAATAATAGTAGATTAGTATTAGATTAGTGGCCCGAACCATAGCCTGTAACACTTTTTTAAGTGCTTTATCTGTAATGATACAATTACTCTTCATAACAGCCCTTGTAGTAGTTACTATGGACCCCGTTTTACATATCAGGCAACTGAGGCCCAGAGAGATCCGGTAATTTACCCAATATCCTGGAACTACAAAGTGGCGGAGCCAGGACCCGAGCCCGGCAGTGTGACTTCAGAGCCCATGTATGTAACCACTGCGATATAGTGCCTCTACTCAGAAATGGGCTTTCTGCTTTCACGTAGCAACTCCTGAGGAGTTCAAGATGTTTTCTTATCACTGGACCTGGGTTAGCATGGTGGGTTAATGTGAGATCCCTGGTCAGCTGTAAATAAGTCATTTAGGTTAAGGAGTGGAGCTTAACATTCTTTCAAGAAGAAACATTTATACTTATTATTTTCTGCCATAGGTTTTGGTTCAGCAAAGTCTGAGCTGATACTTCCAGTCTGCTGATGATATTGGTAAGGATGTGCAGTTGGGATGCAAAAAGTTTGTGTTTGGAAGCCTGCCAGCCATTGCATTGTCTACTTTTTATTTGATTGTTTAGTTACATGAGGACAAGTCCAGTAACTTCCCCAATTTGTCTAAGATGTCTGAGCCAAAGAAAATGCAGACTTATGAATATGTGGATATAGGCTTTCTGCACATTTTCCAAGTGTGTCTTTTTTAAAACACTTTATTGTGGTAAGCCATATACAGTATAACAAAAAACTTGCCAACTTAACCACTTTTAAGTGTACAATTAAGTGACATTACATTCACCACGTTCTGCAACCATCATCACTATCTATTTCTAGAAGCTTTTCATCACCCCAAACAGAAACTCAGTCCTCCTCCCCTCAACACCTGGTAACCACAAATAAACTTTTGTCTCTATGCATTTGTCTATTCTAGAGATTTCATGTAAGTGAGATCATAGAATATTTTCCTTTTGTGTCTGACGTATTTCACTTAGCATAACGTTCTCAAGGTTCATCCATGTTGTAGCATGTATCAACTTTATTTCTCTTTATGGCTGAATAACATTCCATTGCTATATATATACCACATTTTGTTTATCCATTCATTTACTGATGGACACTTTGGTCGTTTCCACCTTTTGGCTGTTCTGAATAAGGCTGCAACGAATATTAGTGTACAAGTATCTGTTTGAGTACCTGCTTTCAGGTCTCTTGGATATGTACTTCGGAGTGGAATTGCTGGGTTATATGGTGATTCTGTGTATAACTTTTTGAGGCCAAATGTGTCTCTTTTAAAGTAAAAGAAATGTGTAGAAAATGAAACTGCTTTATTTTTTTAGGATGAGGGTTATAAGCCCCATGTAAACTAACACCTAATACGGTTAGTCATAGCCTCAACAGCAGAGTGTTCTCAGAACATGTGCAATGTTCACAGATAACAATCTTCATCTTTTTAATATTCCTTCCTATCCCTTTGTTTCATTGGCTTTTTCTCCCTGTGGCCCCATATAATTACTGAAATCAATTTGGATTCATCTCCTTCTCCTGACCTCTCACATCAGGCACTTAATTTCATTCGTCTTTTGTGGATGTCTGTTTGTATCCTTCATTTCATCTAAGGAGCCCTGCTGGTGCAACAGTTAAGAGCTTGCCTGCTCACCGAAAGATTGGAGGTTCGAACCCACTCAGTGGTTCTGAGGGAGAAAGGCCTGGCTGCCTGCTCCTGCAAAGATTACAGCCTAGGAAATCTTAAGGGGTAGTTCTGCTCTGTCACATGGGGTCACTATAACTTGAAGTCTACTCGAGGGCACCTAACAACAACAGCATTTCATCTAGTTGAGTGATTATCAGCAAGCTCAGGAGAGTAAACTAATTGTCGGACAAGCTGGCAAAAGCAGACCATATTTGACTGTTCTTTGCGTGTCTAAGAAGGTACTCTGTATACAAAACAAAAATATGGCAACTGTGAATGTCTTCTCTAGTTATGAAAAGCTGGGTTCAGCACGAGCTGTTCTTAATATTTCTAGCACTATGTTGTGGGATGATCTCTGAGAGCCAGCAGCCCTGAGGTCTGCTGTGTGCCCCGGGCAAGTTATTTAACCTCTCTGGATCTTCAGTGGAAACCCTGGTGGCGTGGTGGTTAAGTACTACAGCTGCTAACCAAAAGGTCAGCAGTTCGAATGTGCCAGGTGCTCCTTGGAAACTCTATGGGGCGTTCTACTCTGTCTATAATGTTGCTATGATTTGGAATCAACTTGACGGCAGTGGGTGGGTGGGATCTTCAGTTATTTCTGTCTAAAATCATAGGTTGAATTAGAGATCCTAAGCGCTCGGCTGCTAACCGAGCAGTCACTCCGCAGGACAAAGATGTGGCAGTCTGCTCCCATAAAGATTATAGCTTTGGAAACCCTATGGGGCACTTTTACTCTATTCTGTAGGATAACTATAAATAGGAATTGACTCCAGGGCAATTGGTTTTTTTTTATTTATATAGTTGGGAGTAAAAGAGCAATGTTTCTTTTTTAAAAGCTATTTTTAAAACAGTTCTGTAAATCAGAGATTTTACCTAAATCAGGCCTTTGCCCCATTTAATTTAAAATTGAGAGCTCCCCCTATTCCTTCTGGATAATGAATAAATACATACAAGATTTGTCTTCTGATTCATACATGTATTTACTTGATACTCGCCCCTTATAGTGACTGGACATTTTGAATTTTCTGTGATTGCCTCAATTTTAAAAGCTCTATCCTGTTGTCCATATAATTAAGATAATTTAACATCCAAGTATATTCGTATACCTGACTTCACTTTTATTTCAGAAAATGTGGGCAGTAAATACATAGCGACCTCTCCTGTGTTCTAATTACATAAGATTTGTTGGTTGTTTGGTAACTGATCAGTAAGAACTTATTTCACAATTTCTGGCCCTGTTGCTGAATGGAGGGATAGGTTGGTGAATTCCAACCCCTTCTTCTTTCCTTCAATCAGAAAATTCCCCAGGGATTTCTGAATCACCCCTAGAGACATTATCTAGGGCAGTATGGATTGAACAGCGCAGTCAGTAACTCCTCTGTGTGTGTATGTGCTGTGGGCCCCCCCGTAGCGCACATCACCGAATGGAACGGCGTAAAGATGTGCCCACCTCTGATATCAATCTCAAAGGAGAGGAGGGTCAAGGGAGGTCAGGGCTGGAAGAGTGTTTTACATTTCTCTCTGTGATGGCTTGTCATGTTTCTGATAAGAATGAGAACATCTTTAGAATTATTGAGTGTTTTTAGAACAGAGAGAGGAAAAAACCCAAATACATTTAAGATTCTGCAGAAGAGCTCAGAAACGTAAGAGTTCAGACAAGCAACCACTTGTCCATGTTTTTTATATAATAAAAACAGGCTTATTATCTCTTCTAATTACTTAAATAAAAATTTTCTTTGAAAAAAATGAAACTATACGTAAAAATATAGAAAGAATAAATCCCTTGGAGTCCCACCACCTTAGGATAACTAATTAAGATTTCTATAACCTTATACATGCTATTCTTTAAATACACACCCCACTCCCATACACACAATTTTGCAGGAATGGGATGTAATAAATGTGACTTTATTGTGAAGCCCTTAAAAAAAGTTACTTCCCGTGTGAGTGGCCATCGAAGATACTCCACTGGTCTCACCCCTTCAGGAGCAAGGAAGAATGAAGAAAAGTAAAGACACAAGGGAAAAATTAGTCCAAAGGGCTAATGGACTACATCTACCACGGCCTCCACCAGACTGAGTACAGTACAACTAGATGGTGCCTGGCTACCACCACTGACTGCTCTGACAGGGATCAGAATAGAGGGTCTTGCACAGAGCTGGAGAAAAATGTAGAACAAAATTTTAACTCAAAAAGAAAGGCCAGACTTGCTGGCCTGACAGAGACTGGAGAAACCCTGGGAGTACTGCCCTGGACACCTTTTCAGCTCAGTAATGAGGCCACTCCTGAGGTTCACCCTTTAGCCAAAGTTTGAACAGGCCCATGGAAGAAAACAAGACTAAAGGGGCGTACCAGCCCTGGGGCAAGAACTAGAAGGTAGGAGGGAACAGGAAAGCTGGTAATAGGAAACCCGGGGCTGAGAAGGAAGAGTGTTGACATGTTGTGGGGTTGTTAACCAATGACATACAACAATGTGTGTACCGTTTGATGAGAAACCAGTTTGTTATGTAAACCTTCATCTAAAAATAAATAGTTACTTCTACCCCTACCCATTGCCCCTGCATACCTCTCTCTTAAGCAAAAAGTATTATTGACAGCCAGTTATATATCATCTTTTTTATACTTTTATTCATATAGATACATAAATACTCATATTTAATTAAACAATTATGTATGTACATGTATAGAAGCATATATGTATATTCTTTTTAAAAATGGGATATTATCCTTTTTTTTCATTCGATAATGTGTCATTGAAATCCCTCTAGGCCAACTGGTATAGTTCTAACTTATTTATTACCCAATGCTGTCTAGTTAATTAGATATCCTAATATTACCCCCCCCCCCGCTGGCAGCGGGTAACGGGTTAATATTCCATGACATAAATGTCTCATTCAACTATTTATTCACAAGTATTTATTTTTTTTTAATCATTACCCTATTCATGAGCATTTACTTTTTCAGTTTTTTGCCACTCCAAACTTATAATTTTAAAATGAACTAAATAATCTGTAATGGTGCCTATGAGCCCCTAAATTTTACTTTTTCAATTTCTAATCTGGATTTTTTTCTGTCAGTTATTAACCTGCTGTTATGTTTGTTTAGAAAGCCAATGTGATTTTTAGGTCCTTCTTGGTATTCTCACTTAGGCACACAGAGAGGTGTGTGTGGTTTGTTCCTGTAATCTCAGCTGGTGGCTTTTTTATTTAGACCTTCTCAATATGGTGGTCAGATCATGTTTCCAGCCTCAGGATCTATACGCCAAATCATTCCGTGGGGAAACTGTTGCTAAAGCAGAAAGGTTCTGGACAGCTGACGTGGCATCACAGTTTCCAGTGTCTGCCAGCTGTGAGTAACTGCAGGCGTCATGATGGAATATAGCAGGAGCAGCAGCACCAGCACCTCCTGATTTAGGGGCAAAAGATGTAAGTACTTATTTTCACCCCTAACCAGTTAACCCAAACCAAATTGAAGAATGCTAAGAGGGAATAGAATTTCTGCTAGAGACCCTTCTAGCAGATTCATTTAAGGAGCATTTGGTATCAACCCAAGAAGAACGACATTAAACCAGCACATGGTTTTCAGCAACACGAAGAACCTCAGAGGGTCTTGAAAAAAAATCGTAACTTCAACTGTGAGCGATGCCACTTTTGAACCCTAACTCCTTGAAGTGCTCGCCTACCCTGGCAGGGGTTGTCCCCTGTGAAATGGAATGCATTGCTAATGTGCCAAAGAAAATGTGATTTCAACTTACATAGAAATCTTAGGCAGGTTTGACTGTGGGAAGATGAAGGGAGGCTTAGTAGTTACAGTGTTTGGGAGAGAGGAGAGAGCCTGTTAAATGTTTTAGGGAGGATTCAAGTCGGTTAAAGCTGACTTAGAGGCAATGTGGAAACTTCTGCTCTCAAGTTATAGAGATGACAAGGCGCATGACGCCTGCCAACTTCATGACAAACGAAACTCTGGCATGGATCCCTTTAACAAGAGGTGGCCCTGAGGCTGCTGTGCCCAAGGCTTCCACCCTGAAAGTCATTTCCAGAGTTTCTGGTGTTTTCAGAGTCCATAAACCACTTGTTTATGGGTTGGTGATTTTTTTTTTAAGTTTCTGTTGAGACTTTTACGCTGATCGGCTCTGTGTGAAACCTCACAATGACCAACACCAATCCACCCAGAGTGTGATCAACTTATTGACTAACAGATGTTTTTGATTTTCACCTCTATGCTGGGGAGACATAAGTGAACAAGATGCAAGGGGCCCTGCCTCTGTGTAATTTGCTTCCCAGCAGGAAAAGCCGATGTTATGAGAGGAGGAAGGAGCACAGGGCTGGGAGTTAGGAGACCTGGATTCAGGTACTGGCATTGATCCCGATTACCCACACGGCACTCTGAGCTTCAGCTTATGTGCTATAAAATAAATGCGTTGGAATGGGTCACCTCTTCAGTCATATTTGATTCCTCACCTAGTGTGAGTTTTCCCCTTGCTGAGCAGCTTCGTACTCAGCCTGGAATTTGCTCCACATTCAATTTGGGAAGGGGTGCTTTATTCGTGAAATGGATCTGACTTGTCACCATCCAGACCCCATCAGATTGTGACCTTTTGTAATAAAAACTCGAAGGATCATTCTAGATGGGCCCATCTACAATATGGTATTGGTAGGAGGAAAGGTTGCTTCCAAGAAACGCATTTTAAAGGTGGCGATTCCACCCATACTCAACCTAAATATCCAGCCTTCTATTTTCAAATGGTTATTGACTGGAACAAGTTCCTTTCCAGCTGCTGCCGCCCCTTATGGGGCAAAGACACAAAAGCCTGACACTGAGGAAAATGACGTTGTTTGAAATAGGTGTGCCCCATAGGCCAAAAGCTTGAAGAAATTAAACCAAGTAAAAAATAAACGAGGCCGTGGTTTCGAACAAAATAGAAAATACCCACCATTGGTAACTGTGCTGTGATCCTCAGTTTCCTGAAACTCGTCATCATCAGCTTAGGCATTTTTGACTTTGCAAATTGTGGGAGTCTCATTAATGTGTTTTAATACACTGATGGATAAAATCAATTTCTTCAGTGTAATTAGTATGTATATTTCTTTCATTGGCCTTGTCTAGCCTGGTTCAAGAATTTATCTGCATGGGCATTCATGTATTCCTTCCTGCCTCACTGCCTTCTCAGTAGCAGAGGTCTACTTCCTTACCCCTGACTAATCCCTTCTCTTGGGCTATGAACTCTATCCCTATCAGCTTCCTCACGGACCATGTCCATCACTCATTTCCTCTATTCCCCCTGTATCAATTTCTTCCTACAGAAGCGTTCCCTATAGCTTGAAAACATGTTCAAGTCTCTCCCACTTTATACTAACCAACCAGCCAATGAACAAATACTCATGAGCCCTCCTTACTGTCATATCCCTTTCCTGACCACCCTATTAACTCTGTGGGATCCAGTGGACGTTTTCAAGTTCATACATAACTTGGCCTCTTTGTGCTCTTTTTCTCTTCCCCTTTCTCCTCCCTCAGTTTCCTTGACACCGTTCTGGCTCTGCCTTCTCAGCCTTCATGGGCCTCTCTTTCTGTCTTTTAAACCATTATCCTCTCATTTTGAAGTCTATGCGTTTCTTTGACAATCCCATTCATACCCATGATTCTAATTATGACTCGAATACTAATAACACAGAAGTCAAATACATAGAAGCTTAAGGAAAGAAGCAGTGTATAAACAAATGAACCACAAAACTGTGTCTCCTCAGACTTAGGAGCTCCTGATTCATATTCACTGTTTGACAGGGCTTCAGTATGTCATCCTGCAGGTGACTCAAGTTACTGTGGCCCAACCTGAACTGAAATGCATTTCAGTCTTCCTCAGGGGCATTGCTATCTACAGTGACCAGTCTAGAGCCATGTGAATTCAATTAGCCTTTACACTCTGTTTATTTTGCCTCCTTGCTGTCTCTTGAATCCAACACCCATGCCCGTTCACTTTTCCCTCCACCAATGCTTTGGTTAAGGAGCCCTGGTGGTGTAATGGTTAAGTGCTTGGCTGCTAACTGAAAGGTTGGAGGTTTGAATCCACTAGTGGCTCTGTGGGAGAAAGGACTTGACGATTTGCTTCCGTAAAGATTAAAAACCCAAAAATCTCATTGCCATTGAGTAAATGCTGATTCCTAGCAATGCTGTGGACACGACAAACTGTGCCATAGATAGGGTTTCCAAGGCTGTAAATCTTTACAGAAGCAGACTGCTTCTCTGTGGAGAAGTTCTGCTCTGTCACACAGGGTCGCTATGAGTCAGCACTGACTCCATGGCACATAAAAACAGCAACAGTGCTTTGGGTTAGCTTTCGTTGACTTTAAGGAGGATTATGGCAACCACTTCCTAAAACTCATCCTGTCTGCAGTTTGGAACTTTCCAAACCATTCTTTATATTGTAACTTGTGTGATTTCCTAAAATGCTGACTTGATACTGTCACTCACCTGCTTTGAATCTTTCAGTAGCCCCTCAGAGTCTTCAGCATACATCCACGGCCTCTATGGTGCAGTCCTTGCTTGGCTGTCTGGACTCCCCTCTCCCACTTTCCTGACTTGGCATTACTCTCTGGCCTGATTGAATGTGGTGGCTCACCGGAACTCATCTAGCTGATCCTCCTCTCCATGCCTTTGTACATAGTGATACTGGTTCTTCATCTGGAGGCAACTCCTTTTCCCAGTTCACACAATGAAGTCCTAATTATCCAGCAAGGTTCAATGAGGGTTTTCTCTTCCAGTAAGCCTTCCCTGAGTTTGCTGCACTTCCCTGTATATATAATAATCTATGTAATTTGTGTCCTAACACTTATCATATGTATTAAATTGATTAATTTACTTTGTTTGCCTCTCTACTTCATGGTCAACACCTAAGAAACAGAATTATGTCTTTTATTTCTGCATCGTCAATGTCTGTAACAGCATTGGCACATGATAGTTATTTAATAAATGTTTGTTGAATGAATGAATGGGGAACAGATGGCCACCTGCAGCTCAGGCTGACTTTTACCATCTCAGTCAACTCAGTGGGAAACGTGCTTCTTTCCCAGTAGTTCAAGCATCAGTTCTGGGTGCACGCTCTTTGGACTTTCCTGGACACATGCTCATCCCTGAGCTTATTACTGTGGCCAGAGAGATGGGAGACTCTTATCGTCCAGGTATGAATCTTGTGCATACCCTTGAAGCAAGGGAAGGGTCAGGCCCACACATCCTACAAAAATTGAGAGGAGTCAGGGAAGTTCGTTAAGGGAAAATTGATGCTATATTACCAGAAGCCAGAAGAGAGGATGCTGGGTAGGGGGAAAATAGTAGATATCTACCATAAGTGTGTGCAAACAACCTAGGTATTGCGGAGTGCTAGGGCCACATTTTGCTCTTTTTGGCTGGATGAGGCATCAAGGACAGTATCTTTAGTCTCAACTCTCACCACTTCTCTTTGCATTCTAGGCTCAAACCACGTTGAACATCAAACCCACTATAGTTGTGCTGAATGCACCACCTTCCCTTGACTCAGAGCCTTTACTCATAGTCTTCCTTCTTCCAGGAACACATTCTCTCCTGTTCTCCTTCTCCTGTTGCCAGGTGAACACACCCTAGTCCTTCAGATCTCACTTGAGACATCTCTTCTGCTGGGAAGCCTTCTCTGACTAGGTTTGGTGCCCTTGCTGTGTGTTCCATCTTCTTCCTACTATCACCCTGGCCTAGCACTCGTCATTGGAATCACCTGTTATCTGGTCTTTGTTCCCCAATGGACTGTAAAGTCTGTAACGATAAGGGACAAGTTCATCTTGATCACTTAGTGTGGTCTGCACTTAATACCTAACATGATGCTTGGCACACAGCAGGCACTTAATAAGTACATGATGAGTGAAGCACTCAGTTTCCCACCAATGTCTTGTTTATTAAGTAGGAACAGGGTCTCTTTTGAATTACTTCTTCTTAGCCTTGGGGCTTAGCAGCTGCATTAGAGGAGCCTTGGAAAGTCAGCTTATGCAGTAGAACAACCTTTTTACTACAATGAATAAATTAGTATTTATCTAAAATGTTATTTGTTGAATGAATAAAGTAAAAAAAAATTTTTCATTCTCCCAGGCATGAGGTGATTCCCCAGTCAGATTCATTGAGTGAATGACATCTGGACCATCACTAGAACATGGTGTCATAGTGTCATACTGCCATGGTCATACACAGTATTGCGTTCTTAGTGTAAAAAAAAAATATTAGCCGGCTTGTAGAGTAACTACATCAGAGAAGCAGTCAGGAAAGGCAGTAAGTATTTACTCAGCATGAAGAGAATCTGTAACATTCACTTATTGGATAGCCCCAGAAAACAATGAACTTTGGCCGTCTCCCTTGTGATGGCTGCAGGTATTTATGCTTAGAAAAGAAACCTCTCCATCATCTTGTCATGTCCTTCAATATCCTCCAGAAACTGAAGTCTGAGCTTTGTTTTTTTGACATCATAAGTGGCTCCTATGGAAATTGTTCTGATGTGCTGGGGAGCTGCAGTCTTATTCCAGACTGAGGGAACAAGGGACGTGAGTGCCATTAAAACACATGCATGCCTTCACACTGTGCACACATGTGGGCTATGCCTGTACATGGAAGAGTGGGAAGAGGAGTAGAACCAGCCAAGTGGTACAGACTTTGATTGGCTGACAAGTGGGACAAGGAGAAAATACAGAAATTGATCTTTGAGTTCTTGTTTTCACGATTATGTATTTGTAACAGATTGAGCGAACCTATTTATATTGACTGATAACTTTGAAGTTTGTAATCATTGTATTCACATGGAATGGATTTTTAAATACTTGCATTAAAAAAATATTTTATTGTGTTTTAAGTGAAGGTTTACACATTGGTTTAGGTTCCCATTCAACTATTTCTGTGTAAGTTGTTCAGTGACATTGATTACGTTCTTCACAATGCACGAACATTCTCTTTATTTCCATTCCCGTTGTTCCATTTCCATTAATCCTCATCTTTGCTTTAGATTAATTGTTAATTGTTTGGTGCCATATAAGTGATTCTTTAAAGGAGCACAGTAGTTAGATGTGGAATTCTGCTTCTGTAAAGATTTGCAGCCTTGGAAACCCTATGGGGCAGTTCTGCTCTGTCCTATAGGGTCGCTGTGAGTCAGAATCGACTCTTTGTCAGTGGGTTTGGATTTGGATCTAGCAGTAGAGTGTCACTGGGTGGGGAAAATGTTTAATGCACTTGGCTGCAAACTGACAGGTTGGAAGTTTAAGTCCATCTGCAGGCATCCTGGAAGAAAGGCCTGCTGATCTACTTCCAAAAAATCAGCCACTGAAAACCCTATGGAGCACAGTTCTACTCTGACACACATGCCTTGTCACTCTTGAGTTGGAATCAACTCTGTGGCAACTGGGACTAGTTTTATCCAGCAGCAGAGAGAGCTTGACTTGCTGTGGTTCGTAAACGAAAGAGCTGTATGTGAGCAAGGGCCTTGGCCTGGGTCTCGCTGGCTTAGTCGCTGCTTTGCCTGCAGGGGTGGACATGTTCCAGAGGTTCTTTCTAGTTCAGTGGCTCTGTGTATCTGAATGTCTGCTCTTGTTCAAAATGTGTCTCTTCAACTTTCCAGCAAATGGCAGAGAGCTACTCCCGTGGGTGCAGGGAATGTGTGTGTGTGTGTATCTGTCCCATTGCAAGTATAACATTTTTTTTTATTGTGGTAAAATATGTATAATATACAATTTACCATCTGTCATGGATTAAATTGTATCCCCCTAAAGTGTGTCAACTTGGCTGGGCCATGATTCTTAGTGTTATGTGATTGTCCACCATTTTGTCATCTGATGTGATTTTCCTATGTGTTATAAATCCTACCTCTATGATGTTAATGAGGATGGAATTAGTGGCAGTTAATTAGGCAGGGCTCAGTCTGCACAATTAGGTTGTGTTTAAGTCAATCTCTTTTGAGATATAAAAGAGAAAGCGAGCAGAGAGAAATGGGGGGCCTCATACCACCAAGAAAGAAGCACCGGGAACATAGCATGTCCTTTAGAGTAGGGGTCCTTGTACTGAGAAGCTCCTCGACTGGGGAAGATTGATGACAAGGACCTTCCCCCAGAGCCAACAGAGAGAGAAAGCCTTCCGCTGAAGCTAACACCCTGAATCAGATTTCTAGCCTCCTAAACTGTGTGCGAATAAATTTCTCTTTGTTAAAGCCATTCACTTGCGGTATTTCTGTTATAGCAGCACTAGATGACTGACACTATCCTAACCATTTTTAAGTATATAATTCAGTGGCATTACTTACATTCACCATATTGTACTACCTCCACCACTATTTCCAAAACTCTTCCCTCAACTCAAGCAGAGACTGCATCCGTAACTATTAATTCCTCTCAATCCCCAGCCCCTGGTAACCTCTGGTCTACTTTCTGTCTCTATGAATTTGCCTATTCTAAATACCAGAGAACTTTTTTTTTTGGTGGACGTTCACACAGCCAAAGATACAACATTTCAACTATTTCTACATGTACAATTCAGTGACATTGGCTACATTCTTCAAGTTGTGCTACCATTTTCGCTATTCTTTTCCAAATTATTCTACTGCCATAATCTAAACCCATTGCCCCCTAAGCGTCTCATCCAACCTTTTGAGTTGACATTGTCAATTTGATCTCACATAGGTAATTCTTTTTTTTTTTTTTGCCATCCTCACTTTTTTTTTTAATTGTGCTTTAGGTGAAAGTTTGCAACTCAAGTTAATTTCTCATACAAAAATTTATACACATATTGTTATGTGACACTAGTTGCAATCCCTATAATGTGACAGCACACTCCCCTTTCCACCCCAGGTTTCTCATGTCCTGTCCCTTCCTGCCGTCTCATCCTGCCTCCTCATCCTGCCTCTGGACAGGAGCCACCAATTTGGTCTCGTGTATCTGCTTGAACTAAGAAGCATACTCTTCAGAGTATTATTTTATAGTCCGGTCTAATCTTTGTCTGAAGAGTGAGCTTCAGGAATAGTTTTGGTTCCTGGTTAACAGAGCGTCTGAGGGCCATGGCTTCGGGGCTCCTTAAGTCTCAATCCGACCATAAAGTCTGGTCTTTTTACGTGAATTTGAGTTCTGCTCTACATTTTTCTCCTGATCTGTCAGGGACTCTCTGTTGTGTTCCCTGTCAGGGTGGTCATTGGTGGTAGCCGGGTTCCAACTAGTTCTTCTGGTCTCAGGCTGATGGAGTCTCTGATTTATGTGGCCCTTTTGTCTCTTGGGCTAGTATTTTCCTTGTGTCTTTGGTGTTCTTCATTCACCTTTGCTCCAAGTGGGTTAGGACCAATTGATGCATCTTAAATGGCCTTTTTTTTTTAAATGGCCCCTTGGTAGCTTTTAAGACGCCAGATGCCACTCACCGATGTGGAATGCAGAACATTTTCTTAATAAACTTTGTTATGCCAATTGACCTAGATGTCCCCCAAAACCATGGTCCCCAGACCCCAGCCCCAGCTACTCTGTCCCTCGAAGTGTTTGATTGTGTTCAGGAAACTTCTTAGCTTTTGGTTTAGTCCAGTTGTTCTGACTTCCCCTGTATTGTGTCTTGTTCTTCCCTTTACCTAAGATGGTTCTTGTCTACTGTCCAGTTTAGTGAATTCCCCTTTCCCTCCCTCCCCACCCTTGTAACCACCAAAGAATGTTTTCTTCTGTGTTTAAACCTTTACTTGAGTTCTTATAATAGTGGTCTCATACAATATTTGTCCTTTCGTAACTGAGTGATTTCATTGAGCATAACGCCTTCCAGATTCATCCATGTTGTGAGATGTTTCGCGGATTCATCATTGTTTTTCATCATTGCATACTATTCCATTGTGTGTGTGTACCATAATTTGTTCATCCATTCGACTGTTGATGGGCATCTACATAGTTTCCATCTTTTTGCTATTTACACAGATAATTCTTTAAAAGAGCACAATGCTGAAAGCAGGGGTACTTTACTAATTAAGGTAAGCTATTAAAAAAATTTATTTATTTATTCTTTATTATTGCGTTTTTAAAAATTTTTTAAAACATTTTATTGTGTTCTAGGTAAAAATTTACACAGCGAATTAACTTCCCATTCAGCAATTCATATACTAATTGTTTTGTGACAGTGGTTGCTATCCCTGCAATGTGTCAGTACTCTCCCTGTTTCTACCCCGCCTTCCTCGTTTCCATCCCTCCAGTTTTTCCTGCCCCTCCTTGCCTTCTCATCTTTGCTTCTAAGCAAATGTTGCCCGCTTGGTCTCCTACAGTTGATTGTTTGAAGGACGTATTCTCCATGGGTGTTATTGTTAATTTTGTAGGCCGATCTTTTACTTGGCTGAAAGGTGACCTCTGGTAGTGGCTTCAGTTCCAGGTTAAAAGGGCATCTTAGGGTGATAGTCTTGGGGGTGCCTCCAGTCTCTATCAGTCCGGTAAGTCTGGTCTTTTTTATGAATTTGAATTTTGTTCTACATTTTTCTCCCCTTCTAACCGGGACCTTCTATTGAGTCCCTGGTCAGAGTGGTTGGTACTCCTAGTTGGGCACCATCTAGTTCTTTTGGTTCTCAAGCTAGAGGAGGCTGTGGTTCCTGTAGGCCATTAGTCCTGTGGACTAATTGCTTCCTTGAGTCTTTGGTTTCCTTCACTCTCCTTTACTGCAGGCAAGAAGAGATCAATAGTTGTATCCTAAATGACTGCTTGCAAGCTTTTAAGACCACAGACGCTACTTACCAAACTAGGATGTAGAACATTACCTTTATGAACTGTGTTAAGCCAATTGACTAGATGTTTCCTGAGACTATGGTCCTTAGCCTTGAAGCCCAGTAACTCAGACTCATGAGATATTTGGATATGTCTAAGAAGTTTCCATAACTGTGCCCTTACATCCTCTATTATATATATGAATTTATATGCAGCACATACAAATATGTATATACAAATGCCCTCAACTATTCTTATATATGCATGCACATATACTCCCATATGTCCTCCCTTACCTATATAGGATACATACCTACCTATGTAACCACTCACAAATTTTTGGTGGTTATTACCATTGTTGCAGAATTGTATATGTTATAGCATTTACCATAAAAAAAAGTTGTTCTTTATTCTTACCTACCTCTCAGTGTCTTCATTTACCTTGGTCACATTGTGCTGACTTCCCCCATATTGTATACTGCCTTTCCTTTTTCCAGAATTAATATGTGTCTACTATCTAGTGAAAGATTCTCCCTCCCTTTCCCTTCCATCCCTGATAACCATCAAAGAATATGGCTTTCTGTGTGTAAACCTATTCTTGACTTTTTATAAATCATACAATATTTTATAAAAATTATAAATATTTTATAAAAAAAGGACAATGTTTGTCCTGTTGTGATTGACCTATTTCTCTCAGCATAATGTCCTCCAGATTCATCCATGTTATGAGGTGTTTCACAGACTCATCATTATTCTTTATGGTTGCGTAGTATCCATTGTATGTATGTGCCACATTTTGTTTATCCATTCATCCACAGATGGACATTTAGGTTGTTTCCATCTTTTTGCTATTGGAATAATGCTGCAGTGAACATGGATGTGCATATGTCTATTCGTGTCACTGTTCTTATTTCTCTAGGATACATACCTAGGAGTGGGATTGCTGGATCATATGATATTTCTATTTCTAGCCTTTTGAGGACGCACCATACCATTTTCCATAATGGTTGTACCATGTAACAACCCCACCAGCAGTGTATAAAAGTTCCAGTTTCCTCACAACTTCACCAGCGTCTGTTGTTTTCTGTTTTTTTTTTTGGATCATTGTTATTTTTGTAGGGCTGAGATGGTATCTCATAGTTTTGATTTGCAACTCTCTAATGGCTAATGATTGTACGGATCTCTTCATGTGTTTGTTAGCCACCTGAGTGTCCTCTTTGGTGAAGTGTCTGTTCATGTTCTTTGCCCATTTTTTGATTGTTTGTCTTTTTGTTGTTAAGGTGTTCAATGAAGTTTTCTATGTATTTTAGAGATTAGACCCTTGTCAGGTATGTCATTACCAAAATTTTTTTTCCCAGTCTATAGGCTTTCTTTTTACTCTTTTGGTAAAGTCATTTGATGAGCATAAGTATTTAATTCTTAGGAGCTGCTACTTATCTAGTTTATCTTCTGTTGCTTGTGGATTTTTAGTTATGTTTGATAGTGTATTTATGCCATAAATTAGGACCCCCCAGCTTTGTCCCTGTGCTATCTTATGGGTAGTTTTAGGTTTAACATTTAGGTCTTTGATCCATTTTGAATTGATTTTTGTATATGATGTGAGGTATGGATCCTGTTTCATTTTTCTGCAAGTGGATATCTAGTTTTGCCAGCACTATTTGTTAAAGAGACTATCTGTTCCCCATTGAATAGACTTCGGCCCTTTGTCAAAGATCAGCTGTCCATAGCTGGATGGGTTTACTTCTGGGTTCTCAATTCTGTTCCATCAGTCTATGTCTTTGTCATTGTACCAGTACCAGGCTGTTTTGATTACTGTGGCTGGATAGTAAGTTTTGAGATCAAGAAGCATGCGGCCTCCTACTTTGTTCTTCTTCAATAATCCTTTATTTGGGGACTCTTTCCTTCTTATGTAAAGTTGGAGATTAGTTTTTCCATTTTGTTAAAGAATGTCATTGGGATTTGGATTGGGATTGCATTACATCAGTAGATTGCCTTGGGTAGCAATGACATTTTCATAATATTAAGTTGTCCAGTTCACGAACATGGTATGTTTTTCCGTTTATGTAGGTCTCTTTTGGTTTCTTGCAGTGGTATTTTGTAGTTTTCTTTGTATAAGTCTTTTACATTCCTGGTTGGATTTATTCCTAGGTATTCTATCCTTTTGGGGGGCAAGTATGTATTTTTTTTTGACATCTCATACTTCATCTCTTAAATTAATGCAAATTTGAATTTCATCTCATAATATTTGTGTTTGTTTTAAGTTAAAATGGTATTTTAAATTACTTATAAATAAAATGAATGTTTATCCTGTGGCATCCTGCATTGTCTCTGGGACTATAAGTAAATCCAGTGTATGAAGCACTGGGCTTAGGCAGCATATTCTCAAAGTTTCTAATTCTGGTGTTCTCACCCTAGCTCATTCTTTTTCTTCCTACGTAGTTGAGTGACACAGTTTCTCCATTTTTCCCTGGTCTCATGGCTCAGTGAGGACACTGGATAAGTGTCAAGGAGGAGATGTGGGTTTTGCAGCATTAATGCAGAGTCAATTAATTCTTTACTGATGTCTTGTGCAGAATACCTCCTAGGTGCTGTACAATATTTCCAGGAAAGTGGTAATAACGTTTACTGAGCATTTACTGCATGCCAAGTACCTTGTAGGTTTTTAATGTAATTCATGCTTATAATAACTCTGTGAGGTAGATATTGTTACTCCAGTTTACAGATGAATAAAAGGTTCTGCTATCCACATTTTACAGAAAAACTTGCCCAAGTTCATACAACTAACAAATAGTGGAGCTGAGATTCAAACCAAGGCAACCTTATTCCAGTGCCACCACGTTTTACTGCTCCTATAGGAAATTTATATCCTATAGGAAATTTATATCCTGTTGGCCTTGAGGGCTTGCTGAACACTCCGAGAATATTACTGTCTTGGTCATCTAGTGCTGTTATAACAGAAATACCCCAAGTGGATGGCTTTAACAAAGACCAATTTGTTTTTTCACAGCCTAGTAGGCTGGAAGTCCAAATTCAGGGTGTCAGCTCAAGGGGAAGGCATTCTCTGTCGGCTCTGGAGGAAGGTCTTTCTTGTCAATCTTCCCCTGGACTGGGAGCTTCTCTGTCCAAGAACCGCAGGTCCAAAGGACATGCTCTGCTCCTGGTACTCCTTTCTTAGTGGTATGAGGTCCCCAACTCTCTGCTTGCTTCCCTTTCCTTTTATCTTTTGTAAGATAAAAGGTAGTGCAGGCCAAACACCCTGGGGAAACTCCCTTTACATTGGATCAGGAATGTGACCTGAGAAAGGGTGTTATATCCTACCCTAAACCTCTTTAACCACAGGCAGAGATTATGATTTATAACACATAGGAAAATCACAAAATGAAGGACAACCACACATGGCCTAACTTGGTTGACACATATTTTTTGGGGATACAATTCAGTCTGTTACAATTAGCCTTTATTTCATGTAGTCATTTCACTCAATTTTGTGGGTGTGTGAGTCATCCACGCCTAATGGAGCTTGACGTGGGGTCGGAAGTCACAGCATCATCCATCTGCCGTCTCACTCATTCTGATCCAGGGTGCATCAATAAAATGGGAAGGTGAAGAGAAGAGAAGGTGGGGGCCCCTGCCAGCCCAGGGCTGATAAGGAAGAATGGAGTTATTCTTCTTCTTGAGTGACACACTGCTTTTCTAGCTCTTGGCAGCAGAGGTGGACGCAGGGAGGACAGTGTAGACAGCCAGGTAGGTGGCACTTAAAGGATTTCTTTTGCCAGGGCTTGTACACAAGGTTCCTTGGTCTAGTAGCAAGCCCACATTGTGCCCAAACTTTCACTTCTAAGCCTGTGGTAAAAGTAGGAGTCCCTGGTAGCTTACAGTGCCTGCACCAGGCTAATTGTCTTGGGCCCTCAGGCCAGTTATTCCTGACACACCTTCCTGATAACTGGAACTGCTGATTGGCACATGCTGCTCTGCATCTTGCCTGCAGACCCAGCTCACCTGAGGGAAGGGGTCAAAGTCTTGGTAGCCAGTCCCTGGCTAAGGCCATAAATTCCGTGTCTCCAAGGCCAGCTCCATGTGGTGGCTTTGTCTGCTAGAGTCTAGAGGCTAATCCACACAAAATCTTTACCCCTTGACTCATTCCTGGAGTCTGAAATATGAGATGCTTATTTACTGAAAAGAGCCGTGATGTTCCAGATGTATTGAAATGGAGTTGTAGACATTATCTAGTCATTCCAGATTTTTAAAATTGTGATTTAAGGTTTTTATCCACTGTCTTGTTGAAGTGGGTTTCTTAGGAATCTCAGTTTAACAAACTATGCAGATAATTTCTCTCTGCTTCTGTCTAGTTTATGTTCTGTGTGGCATCCCTTCAACCACTCTCTGGTCAGCCCATTGACTCACTGCCTCATCTCTCTCTTCTCTGGAAACTCCCTATCAAAGTTAAATTCTATACCCAGGCTGTGAAAACTACTGGATAAAAACATATAGTATGGGCTGTTGCTGCTATAAATTTAAGGCATCTATTTATTTTTTATTTATTTATAAACAAAATATTGAGCTCTTGTCAAATGCTGGGCACTATGTGCGGGCACTGTTGATAAAGCACAGAACACGACATAGATGTTTAACGTGCCCATGGAGCTTAAAGCCAGTCTAGATATCCAATAGCAGCTGCATTTCCAGACCGTTTGTCACTCTGAGGACATCTTCCTAGTTCAAGCCCACTCTCGTTTTCTACACTGGTCATTCCAAACCTTCACAGTTTTCCTCAAATCTCTTATCAAATGCTCATTTTGATCTTTAAGCAGTCGAGATTTTTTGTGGCCATGGGGCATAGAGTCACCATTTCCAATCCCCTTATGTACAAACTTACTTGCATTGTCTCCTTTCTCCTTTTCTCAAAGAAAGAGGTGTCCTTCCTCCCAGATAGGGTTAATTTTTGCTCCCATACTCTGGGTCTCACATGACCAGCCTCTTCTGAGATTTATTCCTTTTCTTTTCTGTGTCTCCAGTCTTTCCATATGAATCATCTTGTCCACCGTAAACTAATTCTTCAAACCTGAGGGCCTCATGGTAGCTCCAGCAATCGTCCACTATTCTTCACATCCAGGCTCTTAGAAAAAGTAATTTATACTTGCGTCTCCCTTTCCTTACTTCCCACCTGTTGCTTAACTGGCTTCTGTATCTACTCTCTCACTCCTTTGACCATACCAAAAAAACCCAAACCAAACCCATTACCTTCAATCGATTCCGACTCATAGCAACCCTACAGGACAGAGTAGAACTGCCCCATAGGGTTTCCAAGGAGCGGCTGGTAGATTCAAACTGCTGACCTTTTCTGGTTAGCAGCTGACCTCTTGGTTAGCAGCCGTAACTCTTAACCACTGTGCCCCAGGGCTCCATAGTTGGACTGAAATTGTTCATATTAAATCATCAAGCCTCCTAATTGTCAAATCCTGTGATCCAGAGAACAGTTTTGCTTGTTACTTTTCTTGGTATTTCTCCTAAATTTGGCATTGCTGACCACTCTCTCATTTTTTAAGCCATCACCTTGGCTGGTTTTCATGACACCACCCTCTGCTGGTTATCTTCCTACCTTTCTGGCATTTCCTTGGTATTTTTTATAGGCTCCTCTTTCTGTGTTCAGTTTTCAAATGTTTGTGTTATTCAGAGTTCTTTTCTTAGACTTGTCTTCTTATTCTAAGCTTTTCATAGATAATACTAATCCGTTCCAGTGGCTTCAAGCATCACATCTCTCTCTCCTCCTCAGACTTGTCCCTTGAGTTCTAGACCTTTACAGCCAATTACTTACTCACCATACTTACCTCTGTGTCTCACAGGCCCCTCACAATTAGCATGTCCAAAACTGAACTTGTCACCTTCCTTGCCAAATTGGCTCCTCTTCTAAGATTATTTATTTAAAGAAAAAAAAAGACATGATCCCCTCTACAAGGTACCCCGTTCTTGGCTTCTCCTTCTTCCTTATCTTCTACAGTCGACAGAGTACCTGTTCATGATTCTGTTTTACAGACGTGTATATATTCTATCTGCCCCCTTTCCTCCAACTTATCTTCAGCTGCTCTAGTTTAGGCATTTATCTGCCTTGCTTGATTGTACCCTATAGTCTTGAATAGAACATCTCCTCATTTCTAGTCATGTATCTTCCCTAGTACTTACACTAGAAAATCAGTGGTATATCCATTAGAATAATGACCTCATTGAATTGTGATTGCATATTTGACTGTCTACTGCTTCACTGGATTAGGAGCTTCTTTAGGGCAGTGACTATATGTTATTCATCTTTGTATCGCCAGTACATATGACAGTGCTGGGGATGTAATAAACCAAAACACCAAACCCATTGCTGTTAAGTCCATTCTGACTCATAGCCACCCTACAGAATAGAGTAGAACTGCCCCATAGGGTTTCTAAGGCAGTAAATCTTTGTGGAATCAGACTGCCACATCTATCTTCTATCGAGTGGCGGATAGGTTCGAACCACTGACTTTTGTTCCACAGCCGAGTGCTTTAACTGCTGTGCCACCAGGGCCCCTCAGGTATATAGTAGGTGTTCATGAACATTTGTTTAGTGAATAAACAATTCAACCTCTGTCTGGAAGAGTAGACAGTGTACAGTTATTCAATCTTGGAAACTTTGGGGAGTCACTGTCCATTTTAGTAATTTGGGGGTCTTAACTAGTTACTGATATGACAGCAGCACGTTTGGACAGTGGTGATTAAAAAATTATGTTAGTTGATTTTATCTTTTAATACATACTTACTGTAAAAAAGTTAAAAATATGGAGAAGCAAGAAGAAGAAAAGTCACCTATAATTCCATTACTCAGAAAAAGAGGACTACTGTTAACATATTGACAGAGAGTCTCCCAGTCTGTTTTCTAACTTTTTACTTTCAGTAAAGGAATGGGCTCAGGCCAAGGGATGTCTCAGCTGCTGAGCTGTCCCTTGCGAGAGTAATTACTTATTAAATCGCAGTGCTCCAGGATTCATGGCAAACCTGACTTGGATCTGGGTAGGTGTTTATATCCATTAGCCCTAATCTGGTGGGTAGAGATTACAGCATCAGTCTTTGGGAAGTGGTGCTCTTTTTGTTAGATGCCAAATTGGGGCAGTTACTCCAGTTTGAAGCAAGATTCTAGTTAGTGGTTGAGGATTTAGAAAGGAGGACAGGGACCGAGAAAGGAAATTCACATAAATTAGCATGTTTCCAGCACTCTAATCCCCAAGGATGAGCCCTGGTGGTGCAGTGGTTAAAGTGCTTGGGTGTTAACCCACAGGTCGGTGGTTCTAACCTTCCAGCTGCTCCACAGAAAAAAGATGTGACAGTCTGCTTCCATAACGATTTACAGTCTTGGAAACCTGATGGGGCAGTTCTACTCTGTCCTATAGGGTCACTGTGAGTCAGAATCCACTCAATGACAATCGGTTGGGTTAACCCCTGTGGAGCACTAGAATGCAGAGGAGGAATCAGTCATGAGGACAGGACACCAGTGGCTGGGAGAATGGGAAAACTGCAGCTGTTTGGGCATGAGGGACATAGGGGATCATGCACAGGCACTTTGACTTGGACTTGGGGTGACAAGACTAATTCTAGCCTACCTTCTGGTAGGGATTGAGCTGTTAATGTATTGTTAGGCCTGAGTAAGTGTGGTTTAGAAACTGGGAGGGTTTGAGTTGCCAGGCTGAAAGACTTAAGTAATTGACACAAATGGGGCTGGGGAATGCGGGAACTGGTAAGTCCTAAACCCGTTGGAGTGGTCAGATCCCACCATAATTTATTTCATTCCATGACCCACATAAGTATGGTATTCCATATGTCTTTAAAAAATAATTAAAGCTAATTGAAATTAATTTTGCTTGGTGAGTGAAGAGTTTCATAATAATTCTTAAGATAATTAGAGATGCTTTGGGATGTCACAAAAGGAGCATTTGGAGTAACTGGGCTAGATGTTTGAGCCAGAGATATGCAACAAAGAGTAGTAACAGAATGAATGGTAGTTCTGCTGTGGAAAGAACACTGAGTTAGCAACTAGGAGTTCAGGGGTGTAATCAGTGGTGTGCTGGTAAACTGGCTCTCTGAAGGAATAAACCATTCTGTCTTGTAGCACTTGCTGATTCCGTGGTATAAATACTCCTTCTATGGTGGATTTCACACTTCCAGTGGTTTAACAACTGGCTCAGCAAATTCCTGAATATTTAACAACAGCTCTTGCAAGCCTGTGTGAAACAGCTCCAGGACACCAATATAATACCGCCTGAGCTTCTAGTTTGCTTTGCGATCCTGGGCACATCACTTCACTTCTCAGGATCTGAGTTTTATCATTGATGAAGTGAAGCTGCTAAAATAACCTCTACAGTCTCTTCCAAAGTTAACATTCCAGTAAAGTAGCTAGAGGAGCCCTGGTGGTACAGTGGTTAAAGCACTCAGCTGCTGAGTGAAAGGTTGGCAGTTTGAACCCATCAGCTGCTCCATGGGAGGAAGATGTGGCGGTCTGCTTCTGTAAAGATTTACAGCTTTGGAAACCCTAAGGGGGTGTTCTACTCTGTCCTATAGGGTTGCTATGAATCAGAATCACCTCGATAAAACCAAAACCAAATGATAGCAATGAGTTAATGTAGCTAGTGTTACAGGGGTGGGGCTACCATCATGTTACAAAGGAGTTAACTACCAAAAGAGTTACATCAGACTTTCATGAGTGTTATTGTGGTCTATCGGAACACATAATTTGATATCTGAGTCTGTGTTATAATCAACTGTGTTATGATTCCTGCTGTCAACGTGTGTGACCTCCAGTACCTCTTTCCAGAAGGATTAAAAAGGCAGTGCAGCTACTAGTGAGTCAAACTTCACGGCCCACCAGTGAGGTAAGAAACTATCACCCACAGTCAGAGAATTCTGTGTTCACTTGCCAGGTCCTAGAAATCAGTTGAAGGGCTAGAGACAAAATCCTGCAGCTCAGGTACACATTTTCCTACCTGAACTTGAGACACAACAGTGGTAGTTTCCCCTGGACTAGTAACAACTTGAGATAGTCATTTATTCTAAGCTTTTTGAAGGCAAGGATTGTGTCTTTCATATATATGTGTACCAAATCCTGGCACATAATAGGAACTCAATAAATGTTTGTTGAAAGAAAGAATAATCTCTATTGGGCCTTTCTAAAGCAAATTCTGTATTTTGGAATATTAATTCAAAGGTAGACGTGAGCTTTTCTGTGTTTATGTTGAAAATGTTGAAGAAATGTATTTTTCAAATGTGAGAAATTGCATTCTTATTAAAATAGAAAACTTTCTAGTGCCCTCAGTTCAATATTGGGTGTTTAAATCTGCTGTCCAACTAGATAAAAGAATGGGTCACACAGCCTGAACTCAATGGGGGAAAAAAATGAATGAGAAAATTCCAAACCAGCTATTTACTACGCACCAGTAAGTATTCTCCCTGGCCTGAGCAGTGGAATTAGCCCATCTCTTTGAAAAGAAAAAATGCTATTTATTTATAGAGCACCTATCACGTACCACTTCACCAATATCTAACCCTCATAATAACCCTCATAAACCAAGTATTGTTATTCCCATTTTAGAGAAAAAGAAGCAGACACAGAGAGGTTGAGTAAGTTGCCCTTTGTCACAGAGGCAGTAAGTGGTAGAACTATAAGTCAACACCCTCACGGTGGTGCTCTTCTCACCAAACCAGGCTGCCTCAGGGCTTTCTGATTTCCTCTCCCCATCGTCTCTCTTCCTGATTTGCTGTGGGGGGATTGGATTCTCTCACAAATGGATGAACCTGCCTCAGTCCACAAGCAGGCAAGCTGAAGCATGAGCCTCTGACAGGGTGCTAAGCAAATATGCCAAGTCAGATCTGTTCTTGACTGAGGTAACTGGGCTGTACTTTGCCCTAATGAATCAGCTCCATGGAGGCCAGGCAATCGCAAAGGTAACTCACTGGCTGTGGATCTGAGGGCCAGGTAAGTCTCAGTAGATGTGGCACCCGGACTTTGACAGTTTCCAAGAGGAAAGGAGACTCTTTTGGGCTGGGTCCCTGGAGCTGCGCTGGAGGAAGGTAAGAAGTGGTCAGAACAGATATGTGGAAATAATAGGTCCGTTGTTCTCTTTCTTTTAGCTGTACTTGCTTTGCTGTCAGATTAGAAAAGACAACAATGCTCTTATTGGGAATAAGAGAAGGTCATGTATATGAATGTATCAGTGTGACTTGTCACTGTAGATGAAATTCCTTCATTTTGAGAATCTTAAGTGCTTTTCCTTTGGTGTGATTTTGGCCAAGAGATTGGATCGGGTATTGCGCCGCGGCAGGCAGGAAAGGGCTGTCTAGTAAAATATCCGGGGACGAGGTGAATGTGGCTTTCCTCTTGTTGCTCTTAAACCAAAAGCAAACCCATTACTGTGGAGTTGATTCCAACTCATGTGAACCCCATGTGTTAACAGAGTAGAACTGCCTCATAAGTTTTTCTTGGCCGTAGTCTGTTTTTTTTAGTCTTTACAGAAGCAGTTTGCCTGAATTTTCTTCTGCAGAGCAGCTGGGTGGGTTCAAACCACCAATCTTCAGGTTAGCAGCTGATTGCAAACCATTTGCATCACCCAGGCTCTTTGTTGCTCTTAAAAAAACAAAAAACCCAACTTAACCACCACGCCACTAGGGTTTGCCCTTGTGTCCAAGTGGCATTGAGTTCCATGGGACTTCAGGAAGACTCACACACCCTTTTACTATTTCTGGCACCTTGAGCCTTTCTGCTGTTTTGTTGGACATCACTTTCATTGCACCTGGCTTTTTCAAGGAAGTAGGCTGACATGGGAAGCTCCTCTGTGCCTAGCTCTACTTGTATGTTCTGAACCGAACTGCTCTCTCACTGCCCTTGGCTCATGACTGTGGACCCTGACTCCATGACGTTAGAGCAGAGTGACACCTTGGTTTCAACACACACCCTTTTGACCTTTTGTCCTGATATGAATTTTTATATTGAGCTGAGAGTTTCAGTAGGGGAGCAAGTGAACTGGATCAATCAGGATCTTAATCCTGCAACCAAAAACAGCTCCCAAAGGAGACAAGAGGTGGGGCAGAGTGAGGTGGTGTACGGTCCTGACACAAGAGAATCCCTAGGCAGGAGGAAGGCCTGATAGGAGCTTTCCCTTTAGAGGCAGCTGGGTGCAGGCGCTCTGTTGTGATACTGAGGTGGACAAAGGAACTTGGAAGGCAGTTAGCCACCTGGAGCTATTTTTTATTTTGAGGAGTAAGTGGGGAAAATTAGCTTGATGTGGGGGGAGACTTTCTGGGTTTTAAAATCTCCAGTCAGGAAGTAGTACTGAGTAAACAATTCCAAAGTTGCATCTCATTGGTTCCCTTGGAGGAGGGACAGAGTGTGGTCATATTTTGGGAGTTCTTCCAAGAGCTTAATGTAAGGATTCAGAAAAGACTTCTTTTGGAGAGGTTATTTCATCTTCTTTTTGTTTGAGAGATGTCTTCAGCCACTCACACTACCCTAATCTTTCTCTCTGACTCTTTTACAGTGCTTTGCACATACTGATGATACTAAGTACGATTTATTGAACAACCACTATATGCCAGGCAGTGTGTTAGACATTTTTCATACATTATCTCTAGTTCTGAGAATAAACCTGAAAGATAGTCCCCATTTTACAGGTAAGGAAATTGAGGCTGGAAAAAGATTAGCTTCTCTGATCACATAGGTAGCAAATAGCAGACCTAGGATTTGAACCCTGGTCAAGCTCCCTCCAAGGGCCACTCTATTTCTATATACCACAGGGCCTCAAAAATAAGTCTTGAGTAAATATTTGCTAGTAGAATAAATGAAGAAGCATGTATTGAATCGGGTTACCTTGATAAAGCATTTTTAAATTGCATCTGTGCTGTTACCTGTTTCATGCCTTCCACATCTAATATTTCTCAAAATATACTTTTAATTTTTTAAGCAACATTGATATAATTGTCAAGTCTGTTATTTATTTCATGTAGCAGATCAAAGTTGTTTTTCAGATTTCTCTATCAGTACCCATGTGGTTCGTTTTAGAGAGACTATTTCAGAGGACCATAGCTGTGACTGCTAAGCCTCTTTTCACAAAACCTAATCAAGCACCATGGGTAGATACAGGCTTAAAATGATGATAATTTATTTTGGTTTTTGTCCTCAGGAAGATAAAATAACTACACAACTTACTCAACACCCAAAAGAAATTCAGAGGGTCAGGGATGGAACCTTGGGTTCCCCAGTGGCCGCCTGAGCCACAGGGGAGGACCAGAACACCGTCAAAGGATTCGGACCGAGGGATTCGGAGAGATGGATATCACAGGCCTATTCCTCACTCTTGGCACAATGGAGAGAGGTTCCACCAGTGGCAAGACCTCCGAAGAAGCCCCCAGCCACAGCAGGACCCCCGGGCAGACCACCAGCAGCCTCAGCATCCATACAGGCCTGGGGAGTGGCATCAACCTGTGTCTGTTGACTATTATGAAGGTGGTTATCCCATATATTCCAGGTATGGTTGTAGGGCTTGGAATGGACCCAACTCTCCTAAATACTTATGAACAAATTGTCCTTTTCCATCTTCCTTTTCCTTTTATCATTTCTCTTTTTCTTCCTTATTCACTGTTACGGGTTGAACTGTGTCCCCCCAAAATATGTGTTGTAACTTCTAACCTCTATGCCAATGGTTTGAAGATCAAAGGCCACAGCCTTCAGTATGGAAGAACATAAAGAAAACAAAAGTCCTCACAACTGGACCAATGAGCAACATCATGATAAATGGAGAAAAGATTGAAATTGTCAATGATTTCATTTTACTTGAATCCACAATCAACACCCGTGGAAGCAGCAGTCAAGAAATCAAAAGATGCGTTGCATTAGGCAAATCTGGTGCAAAGGACTTCTTTAAAGTGTTGAAAAGCAAAGACGTCACCTTGAAGACTAAGGTACACCTGACCCAGGCCGTGGTATCTTCAGTCGCATGATGTGCACATGAAAGCTGGACAATGAATAAGGAAGACCGAAGAAGAATTGATGCCCTTGAATTGTGGTGCTGGTACAGAATATTGAATATACTATGGACTGCCAAAAGATCTAACAGATCTGTCTTGATAGAAGTACAACCAGAATGCTCCTTAGAAGCAAGGATGGTGAGACTACGTCTCACATACTTTGGACATGTTGTCAGGAGGGATCAGTCCCTGGAGAAGGACATCATGCTTGGTTAAGTACAGGGTCAGTGAAAAAGAGGAAGACCCTCAACGAGATGGATTGACACAGTGGCTGCAACAATGGGCTCAAGCATAGCAACAATTGTGGGCATGGCGCAGGACTGGGCAGTGTTTCATTCTGTGGTACATGGGGTCCTTATGAGTCAGAGACGACTTGATGGCACCTAACAACAACATACCTATGGTTATAATCCCATTTGGGAATGGGTTGTGTTTGTTATGTTAATGAGATGGGATTAGTGTAGAGTGTGTCTTTAGTCAGTCTCTTTTGAGATATAAAAGAGATTAAATGCAAGCTAACAAGCAGAGATGGATGAAGAGAGATGCCAAGCTACATGAAGATCCTTCAGGAGGAGAAGCTCAAAGAGATGAGGCCCTTCCTTCAGAGCAGAGAGAGAAAGCCTTCCCCTAGAGCTGGCACATTGAATTCAGATTTCTAGCTTTCTAAACTGTGAGAAAATAAATTTGTTTGTTAAAGCCCTCCACTTGTGATATTTCTGTTATAACAGTACTAGATAACTAAGACATTCACCCTACTACATTGCCTTAGCTAAACGCTTTTCTCTCCCAAATTGTTTCTGGGAGACTGAAGACAATTTTCTACCCAGTAGAGCTTCGTAAAGAAGTCACCATTGAATGGATTAGAAAGAATGATGACATTTGAGACAGCAGATGGGACCCTGTATTGAATGAACTTTTTTTTTAAATCAACCTCAGGGAAAGTAGATACAAACTTGCAGGTTCCAAGTTCGTAAGGAAGAGGTCTCAGTGACCTAATTCCTCATGTTGGAGAATCTGGAATTGCTGCTCCTGAGTTCTAGTGATTACACTGGAGTGGATATTTCATGGGATGTTGGAAGCCATCAATGTTTACTTTAGCTTTTCCAGGTGGGGTGATATTTACCTGTCTGCAAATTTAAGGTAGAAGTTAGGACAATTATTGCAAGGCATTTTGCCCCTAGAAAATGCTAAAGAATTATTAGTTGATAATAGTACTAAGTACATCACTTTCCTTTTCCCAATCGTTTTAGATTGTTGAATTCTCAAAGAGAGTTTTGTTAAGGAAGGCAGCAGTAAAAGTACTTAATTGCTTAAATCAGATTTAAGATAGTCCAACTTGATTTTTTAAAATCTCATTTCCATCTGTAATATGCGTTGAAATTGTAATGATAAGTTGGGTACTTGCAAATCATCTCATGAAGGTGTTTTGTAAGATAACATCAAGGCAGGGTTTTCTCACTATTGTTGGATGTGTGTATTCTGGGAGCAAGAAGGAAACAGAGAGAATAAGGTATTTGGTTATGGTTTTAACATAAAAGTACAGGCCCTTGTTTTTTAACAAAGACTTTCCTCCTGGTCTGATTCTGGATTTTCTGTTTATGTGATTTAGAATTAATTTTGGCTTTCCAGCTGATTCTATTTTGGGGTCACAATTCTGAGCTCTGCGCTTGCTTAGTTTGTCAAGTCTTCGATTGGCTTCTCTTTTTACCAAGCTTGTCTTCGAATGACTGGCAGTCTTTGTGATGTTTTAGGACAGGCTATGAGAATCCATATCAGAGCGATCATTCTCCGACCCTCAGGGAAGAATATGTTTACAGAAGTTATTACCGTCGTGGACATCCTCAGAGGCTACTGGAAGAAAGAGGTATGAATAGTCTCCAAGAAGCCTTTGGGATTTGGGGGTGGTGAAGCTGATCTAATAGACAGGGCAGAGACCAAAGGAGCCATGCTCAGAGCCTCAACTTGGGCAACCAACTGGGTTAGAGTAGAGGCCCTCCTTTTCTTCTTTCTTGACCAGATGAGCCCAAAGTAAAGTCACTATTCCTAGATGTCTTGAGGAGAAGTGATAAGAAGGAATCATCTTTTGCCCAGAGATAATGGTACTGAAACGATTCTCATTATCTTACTAGTAGTATGGATAGTTTGTACCTCACCTGCATTTTTTTCCATACTCATTCTTATAGCTGAGATTGTAGTCTCTGATCAATAGTGAAGTCAGTTCTCAAGGGCATCAGCTGTTTCAGTGGGCTCTAACCATCTGAGGTATGAATCTGACTGTCACTCCACCCTGAGCATAGACCTCAGGCTCTGACCCATTTGTGCAGAGGGCTGGGCAACAGATATGCCTGAATAGGAGTTTTCAAACCGTACACTAGTATCGGTTAAGAGCTGGGCTGCTAACCAAAAGGTCAGTAATTCAAATCCACCAGCTGCTCCTTGGAAACCCTGTGGGGCAGTTCTGCTCTGTCCTATAGGGTTGCGATGAGTTGAAACCTAACAACAACAACAACATTAATATTAAGGTGGTGTATGTGAAAGACAGCTTCTGACCTGCTAGCAAAGAGAGAAGTCTGTTTCAAGACTGGACACACGCACACACACACCCTCACACACACCCCCACACACCCACCACACCATGATTCCCACCATTATACAATTGTATACCAGTACCCATTGCCATCTCATGGCGACCCCATGTAAGTCAGAGTAGAACTATTTTCAATGGCTGATTTTTTTGGAAGTCAATCATCAGGCCTTTCTTTTGAGGTACCTCTGGGTGGACGTGAACTTCCAATCTTCCATTTCAGTTAGCAGCCAAACATGTTAGCCATTTGCACCATCCAGGGACTCCATACTATTGTATAGAAGCATGCTAATTGGTTCGGAGAGGACTGAGGGGTATATTATGAACTTTCATCTTAGGTCTCACCCATCAATTTAATTCAATTTAGTCAACATGTTTTTTTATACCACCTGTGTTCCAGTAACTCAGCATTACAACTTGCTAGTGTCTTTCTGAACTTTGAGAAAGTGACCGGTCTTTATTTTGTTTTCTCTGAGGGTGCAGTTCCAAGGCAAGGGAGTCCTTATGCCTGGCATGAAGATTACCAAGACCAAAAGTACCTCAAAGAACATCATTATGAAACTAAGAATAGTTCGTTTGGAACAAATAATGAGACCCAATTCCAGTAAGTGTAAAAGGAGGGACTAGTTCAACATAATTCAGCCAAACTTAGACTACTTTATGCAAATCTTACAGCATCCGGTGCTTGGTCCCTCGTCAAACAGCTGGTCTGGTTTTGTTCCAGGATATAGGCTAAGCCAAGATGGCCTGTGCTAGCTGTTAGCGCAGACCCTGGGAGGAGATATTTGTATCTCTGAGAGGCAGTTCTAGGACCTGGACTAGTCTGGGTTCTGTGAGGCCACTACCCTAAAAAAAAAAAAAAAATTTTTTTTTTTTTTTAAAGAAGGGCCTTAATCCCATGTTGGCCTGAGAACAGATCTGGCCTGGGAAAAGCTCTCATGATTGGGTCCTGCCTGGGGCTGGGGTGCTTCTCTTCTGCCCACTCCTGTGCTCTGAGACTGGGGTATCCCCCTGGAATAAGGCAGAGCAGAAAGGAGACTTTTGCTCCAGCGTCTGCCTAAGTGACCTTACTCCTGGTGCCTTTACCCTGCAGCTCATTGATCTCCGTGCTCTGATTTAAGCCATTCCAGAGTGTCAGGCTACAGATACCAACCCTTCTCTGCAGGGTCTGAGGCTACTTCAGTAACTGCACTATGGCACACAAGTGTTCCTGTTTTTCTGCTATTAATAGATCGAAATGGGGAACGGGAGGGAAATGCATTTCCCTGTGGTACACAGGCCGACCCGACACCTGCTCACACTTTTAATAAGCACAGCAGCCTGCAGCAGAGAGCAGCTCAGCCTTGGACCCCCTCTCACCAGCTCCTGTCATTTTGCTGCAGAACTAAGAATCGGAACTCCTATAGAGACAGTCCTGCTTCCAACTCTGGACAGGAGAGGCCTGGGGAGGCGTTTCCAGACAGTCTGCTGCCTGGGACCCAGAAGAGTAAGGTAACCTGAAGTGACTTGGGGGTACTGGCCTGTGACAGCACATCACAACTGCTGTTGTCAGCAGTGGCAGGGAGAGCCCTTGGGGCTGGGGGTCTCCAGTGGCCAGCAGTCTGAGGGGTGCCATTCCTCCCCTTTTGGCAGAGCCTCTGCTCACACCTCCTCCGTTTCCCTACCTTCTTGCTTCCATCTTATGAGTCTGGCGCTCTAATCTGGCCCTTCTGTATTTTTGTCAAAGCGTCTTGGTCAGAAAATATCACCAAGTCACTCTGAGGTTCTAGGAAAGAGGAGAAGAGGCTGCAGCCAGGTGTTAGGGTTTAATTCTTTGTCTGGAACCCTAATGGGCTAGCAATTTGTTTTATGCAGAAAGTTGGAAGTTCTTAAGAGTCTTTTAATTCAGGTCAGAAAGCAGGACTTGAAGTCATTCCTAACTCTTCTGTCTCTTTCCTCTAAATTTTTAACTGTGTGTACCAGCTGAGCCACAAAGTGAAGCTTTTAATGAATATATTATTTTGGAATAATTTTAAATTTATGGAAAAGTGTCAAAGATTCTACAGAGAAGAGCTCTTAATCTTTAACAGTTGTATTAATTTTGTCCCCATGATTAGATTATATGATTTTTTGAGGGCAGTTTCTTCTGTATATCCAGTGCTTACCAGGGCAGGGCACATATTGTAATGATTAATGGTAACAACAACACAATAACAGAAAACACAGCACATGTGTACAGGACTTTACAGTGTGCAAAGAGCACTCGCATGCACTGTTTTACTTGTATGTTCCTAGAATGTAAGTTCCATGAGGGCAGGGACCTTATTTTCTTACATACCACTGTATCCCAATGGTAAGGCACAGTGCCTGCAGCATAACAGATGCTCAGTCAATAGTTGCTGAATGAATGCATGAGTAAACACTTGAGGCATACAGGGTATGTGCAGGGGGCTTTGGTAGTTCAGTGGTAGAATTCTCACCTTCCATGAGGAAGACTTAGGTTCAATTCCTGGCAAGTGTACCTTATACACAGCTACCACCTATCTGTCAGTGGAGGCTTGAGTGTTGCTATGATTCAGTGGAGCTTCCAGACTAGGATGAACTAGGAAGAAAAGCCTGGTGATCTACTTCCAAAAATCAGCGAATGAGAACCCTATGGATCCCAGTGGTCTGATTTGCAGTTGATCATGGAGATTGCACAAGACGAGGCAGCATTTTGATCTGTTGTGCATGGAGTCACCAGGAGTTGGGGGCTGACTCAATGGAAGTTAACAGCAACATAGGGCAGGTTTGAGCATATATATTACAGATGAAGGTATTGAGCTCAGAGAGGCTAAGTCCTGTGCCTGAGATCACAGTAGCTAGGTATTAACAAAGCTGAGATTTGAATTCAAGCCTCCTGACCCTAAGAACTGTACTCTTGCCACTAGGCCATAATGTGTCCCTCAGTAAATTCCTGTCGATTGAATTATTCCTTCTTCTCCTTTTAGCAGATCCATTGTCACTGCATTTATTTGAAAATTAGAACTTTGTGTCTTTGAAGGACCACGCGTGAGGACCAGCTCCCTGAAACTGCTTCTGATTGTTCCTGTGTGTTTTGATTGTTTTTACGTTTCAGCCATCCTTGACCAGTGAGTCCAACCTTCTCCAGCAGCACGAGTCTGGCCTCAGCTCCAGCAGCTATGAGCTCAGTCAGTACATGGTGGAAGCTTCTGAGCAGTATGATCCTACGGCTTCAGCAGTTTGGAATCCCATTCAGGGTGGTGGGTACAAAGTGATCAAAGGATTTGGTTAAGTCTGATGAGGAAAGAGCTAGGTGGCAGGTCTCTTGGGAAATCACCCTTAGGCTGTGTTTCCAAGAAGAGACCATTGTCTACTTTGTTTGCTTCTGTGGTCTCCTTGGCCGAGAGGCCAGCTGGTTGGCTCCATTTTCAACATTTCCCTTGTACTGGTGATGGTACCATAGCTGATTCTTGGAAGGGAACACTGCCTCTAACCATCATCAGGCTGCAGAAGAGGCACTCAGAAGTGTTTTAAGTAATGGGTGAGGAAAATGAAGACCAGAGAGAATTAGGTAAAGCAAGGGCAAGGACACAAGACACAATTACTTTGTCTGGTGTAGAAAATTCTTCTCACGTTTAGAGAGACTATGAAAGCCAGGGAGTCTACCAGAGCCAGAGACCCCTGGGCCTCTCACCATCATTGGGAGACTGGGCCGGGGTGGGGGGGGGCGGTGGTATCATTTGGACAAAATAATCAAACCCTTGCATTATATTCTGATGTATTTTCAGAGCCTTAAATCTGACTTGGAGCATGAGCTTTCTGTAGCTATGTCCCCACCCAGAATCTTGTCTAGGGGGAATTTGGACAGAAACATGTTTGTGGCATGTTTGTAAACTAAAGAAACGGTGGCAGGAATGCTAACAGTGTTCATCTGTGTCTGTTGGTCAGAGGATGTCTCAGCTGGTCCGAAGGCCCCCATGAAGTTCTATGTCCCCCATGTGCCTGTGAGTTTTGGACCAGGAGGTCAGCTGGTGTGTGTGGGTCCCAGGTCTCCCATTGATGGGCAGACGGCCCTTGTTGAGCTGCACAGCATGGAGGTAAACAAGATTCTGTGCCCTTGGAATGCCAGCATGCTACTCACCCAGCTACTCTTAACATACTTCCTTTCCCAGGCATCTACAAGAATGGTGCACTTTGGTGGGGAACTGGGCCATGCATTCCCTGGGTTGGGGGGGGGGTGCAGAAAGTGGGGGTGACTCTTTTCTGGAAGCAATGATGCTAGAATTCTGTTTTTTTTCCTAAGATGGTATTGGCTCATCTTCAGCAACAGGATAACTCCCTTTGGTCTGTCTGCTTTGGCACTGACAATATCCTGGGCTTAGCTGAAAGGGGAATTGGGTGGATATAGTCTTAAAGGCCAAATCTGCTTTTTTTGTTCCAGGTTATTCTTAGTGACTCTGAGGAACAAGAGGAGATGAGAACTTTCTCAGGACCCCTGATCAGGTGCACATCTGCAAGAGCGGCTGAGGAAGGACTCTGGAAAGTTAGAAAACCTTTCTGCCCAGATCAGCATTTGAAGGATTTGTTCTTAGCTTTCTTGGAAGAAAATGTTAACCCTGTTGGAGTAGAATTCTCTGCTACAAGATAGAGTCTCCTGTGGCCTGAGCCATTTTGACAAGAGGTTCTGTAGTTGAAGGGCACAAAGAAAAATCAACATAATGAAAAAATCTAAAATCAGTTCCATTTTGCAGAGGTTATGTAGTAGGAAGTTTTAGCATTCAGTGTGATTAATAGATAATAGTTGAAAAGTAGAGCACAGCCTGGAAAATCATAAACAAGGGGATCACAATGAAAAAATTCTTGCAACAGTGGTCTTTTTTTAGAGAGATAACATTGTCAGTATAAACGTTGGAGTTACTGAACAGTGTCCAAGTCTGCCCTCTGCAGGAATGAGCTAGGACTGCTAGAAAATTTCTTGTCATGCTTTTGATAAATACATTCAAGATGCCCTAGTGTGCAGTGGTTAAGCACTTGGCTGCTAATTGAAAGGTTGGCAGTTTGAACCCACCAGCTGCTCTGGCAGTTCTACTCTGTCCTGCAGGATCGCTATGCGTCAGAATTGACTCGATGGCAATGGGTTTTTGGGTTTTTTGTTGTGGAGAGAGTCCTGCCTGGATGTCTGAGGACGTGAGTCCCAAGCCCAGGTATCCTACTAACTAGTGGGTCCATGGTAGACAGGGTCAGTTAGCTTTCTCTGAGCCTTAGAGTTTTTCTCTGAGAAATGATGTAATGTGTACTCTGCCTACTCCAAGTGGTGGCTGTGAGACTCAAGTGAGATAAAACTCTTTCTATGTCAACCCTACTCTGTAAATCCAATGTTATTCTGAAGTTCCCCCTCTAAGAATATCCTCAGATATTCAAAATACAACCCTTTCAATGAAAAATGATTGCTGTCTCTATTTCTTTGGGGGATACAGATGTGGGGTAGACCACCAAGGCGGGTACTAGAACAGTAGGATACTGGTCCCAACTTGGCCTTGATTTTATTGAATGAGTGTGAGGAAATTTTTATTTATTTATTTATTGAGCACTTAATATTTGCCTTACTATTTTCTAATTGTTCTTTGTATGGAGGTAGGTTTTTTGTTATCCCTATTTTAGGGGAAAATAAATTGAGACTTCGAGGAAGTAAGTAACTTGTCTAAGGTGAAAAGTGGTAGAACCACATTTAAACCCAGGATCTATGTGACACTAAAGTCTGTTCATTTACCTCCACCTTATGGAGTCACTTCAGGGCCTCAGTGTCCTCATCTTCAGAATGGAGAGGATGTAATCTCTGAAGTCCTTTCCTGTTGTAGAGACTCGTCACCCCAGCCTGGGGTTGTCAGGCTTCTATCTAAATCTCAGCCCAAACAGTGGCTCTCATACTGGGGTCCTGTACAGGGAAGTGTCTGCCCACTCACTCTTTGCTCCCTGAAATCTCCTATAGGGAAGATGTACACAAAGTGGATATCATGACGTTTTGCCAACAGAAAGCAGGTCAGAGCTGCAAATTGGAGACACCGAGGAGCAGAGACTCGGCTCTACTGTGGCAGCTGCTGGTTCTCCTTTGTCGACAGAATGGGGTAAGTATTACCACTCTGATAGGGTACGCAGCTGTAGACTGGACTGAAATTTTAAGTCTTTTTGGGATGGATAAGGAGTAGGCCTATGGAATGATTGTGAATACAATTTTTAAGATGTGAACAACTGCCCCAGGGAAAAATTGCTCAAATATCAGCACCAGTTTGCAAACGCTAACTTTTCCTCTGTTGCTTCTTTCCCCTGTCTGGGGATTATCGTCCAGCTCCTGGGTTATTACACCGGCCAAGTAACACACCTGTGAAACTGTGAATATTTCTGGTCCTTTGTGGCTTCTGACAGGGTGAAAATAACCATGATATTGAAGCTGAATTTTGATATACAGAAACCCAAGAAAGGACTGCCTTGTGTTTGTGTTTGCATGACTGGCCTCCTTATGAAGATGCCTGATACTCTGGTGCCTTCCTTCCTCGGCCTGGGATGCCAGCAAGCCTGAGAGGGTTGTGCCTCTAGGATGACCCTCTTTGCCTTGCAGTCCACGGTGGGGTCTGACGTAGCTGAGCTGCTGATGCAAGACTGCAAGAAGCTGGAGAAGTACAAGAGGCAACCCCCTGTGGCCAACCTCATCAACCTGACGGACGAGGACTGGCCAGTGCCAAGCTCAAGGACCCGGAACCTGCTCACCGGGGAGATCCCCCCGAGTGTGGAGACACCTGCCCAGACCTTGGGGAAATTCACGAAACTGCTCTACTATGGAAGAAAGAAGGCAAGTGCGCCCCGCCTCATGCTTGTTTTACGCTTTTAGGGAAGTGACCACCATTTCTCCCCATCACTCAGCTCTCCCCCAAATATGTGAATATTATAGTCATTCTGGAGCTTTTGGGAAATTCAGAAAGGTACAGAGAAGAAAATAAAGACACCAATAACCCTACCATTAAAAGATAGCCACTGTTAACATTAAAATTTTTTTATTTGTTGTTGAGAATATACACAGCAAAGCATACACAAAGTCAAGTTTCTACATGTACAATTCAGTGACACTGATTATATTCTCCGAGTCTTGCAACCATTCTCACACTCTTTTTTTGAGTTGTTCCGCCGTTAACATAAACTCACTGCCCCCTAAGTTTCCTGTCTAATAACTTCGAGCTGGTGTTGTCGATTTGATCCCATATAGATAGTTCTTAAAAGAGCATAATGCTCAAGACAGATATTGTTTACTAGTTAAGCTAAACTATTATTTGGTTTTAAGACTCCAGGGAATATTTTTGGTTTAAGGTTTAAAGATTATCTCAGGGCAATCGTTTCAGGGTACTGTTAATGTTTTGATACCTCTACTCATAGCATTTTTCTATGCACACATATATACATTTCTATGTACATTTTCTATGCACATTAAATTACATATACAATTTTTTTTTCACTTAACATTATATGGTGAAATACCCCCATGGCATTAAGTATGCTTTAAAACACCATTTAAAAACAGTGATTGAACAATATTCCATTATGCGAATGTATCATATTTTATTTAACAAATTTACTGTTGTTGAATATTTAGGCTGTCTACAATTTTCTCACCTGTTATAAATGATGCCATTTGAACATCCTGTTATATGCCTTTGGCTAATCTTTTTATTAGTTCTTTAGGATAGATTACTAAAAGGGGATTTAGTGGAGAAACGTGGTAACAAAATTTACCATTTTAAAGTATACAATTTCATGGCATTAAATACATTCACAATGTTGTGCACCCTTCACCACTAGTTTCAGACCTTTCTGTTACTCCAAACCAAAACCCTATGGCCATCTTCCCAGACCCTGGCAACCACTAATCTTTCTGTCTCTATGGATTTGCCTGTTTTGGATAGTTCAAATAATGGAATCATACAAACCATGGTACAATGAATTGCCATTGTTATTTTGCCCAGTGTGAGAGAATATATATAAGATAAATACCTAGTAGTGGAAATGTTGGGTCAAAGGGTATATGGTTTTTAATATTGATAGATATTGCAAATTGCCTTTTTAGAGACTGTACCAATTTACCCTACCAGCAATGTATGGGGGTGCATGTGTCCCCACATCCTCACCGTCCCAGTGTGTTTTGAAGCTTTTCAATATGTGCCAATCTGAGAGGGACAAAAATCTTTTCTACCACCTTAGTGGGGAATACAAAGATAAATCAGTTATGATCTCTCCCTGTAAGAAAAATAAATGATGACTATAACAACAGTGGAGCCCTGGTGGTGCAGTGGTTAAGAGCTTGGCTGCTAACCAAAAGGTCGGCAGTTCGAATTCACCAGCTGCTCCTTGGAAACCCTATGGGACAGCTCTATTCTGTCCTATAGGGTCGCTATGAGCCAGAATTGACTCTTTGGCAACGGGTTTGATTTTTTTAATAACAAAAGCAAATATTTCTTAAGTACTTTCTACCTGCCAGACACTTGCTTAAGGCTTTACATGCATCATCTCATTTAATCTTTATACAGACCCTGTAAGTTACATTTCTATTCTTGCTTTACTTATTCAAAGATGAGCTAAGTTAGTAAGGGATAGAGACAGGGTTTATATCTAGGAAGCCTGAGGCCTGAGCCTGTGCTTCTAACCACTCCACCACACCGCTTTTCTGAACTTGACCCAAAGGCAAGCAAGGAATAGATAGAGCACTGCAGAGTTCAGAGGGTTTCATGAAGGAGTGGGATATAAAAACACCTTTAAAAATATGTTAATACTTGACTGGGTCTTATTTCTGGTACCGTGTGAGATTCATAGACCTTGATAAAAATTCTCAAATTTCTTCACTTAGTCTTAAATTATATTTTTGGAGAGGCAGATTTTTTTTGTGTGTGTGTGTCTACTTTTTAAAAAATTTAATTAATTAATTTATTGTGCTTTAAGTGAAAGTTTACAAATCAAATCAGTCTCTCATACAGAAAGTTATTTACATGTTGCTATTTTTATGTACTCTTAGCTGCTGTCCTCCTAACGAGACAGCGCATTCCTCCTCTCCACCCTGTATTCCCTGCGTCCATTCAACCAGCTCTTGTCCCCCTCTTTCTTCTCATCTCCCTTCCAGACAGGAGTTGCCCACATAGTCTCATGTGTCTTATTGAGCCAAGAAGCTCACTTTTCACCAGTATCATTATCTATCTTATAGTCCAGTCCAATCCCTGTCTGGAGAGTTGGTTTCGGGAATGGTTCCAATCTTGGGCTAACAAAGGATCCCGGACCGTGACCTCCACGATCCCTCAAGTCTCAGTCAGACCATTAAGCCTGGTCTTTTTATGAGAATTTGAGATCTGCATCCCACTGTTCTGCTCTATCAGGGATTCTTTGTTGTGTTTCCTGTCAGGGGAGTGATCGATGGTAGCAGGGCACCATCTAGTTCTTCCGGTCTCAGGCTGATGGAGTCTCTGGTTTATGTGGCGTTTTCTGTCTCTTGGGCTCATCTTTACCTTATGTCCTTGGTGTTCTTCATTCTCCTTTGCTCTAGGTGGGTTGAGACCAATTGATGCATCTTAGATGTCTGCTTGCTAGCATTTAAGACCCCAGATGTGGAGAGGGAGATTTTTGAGTAAACTGATGATTCTCAACCAAGCACTAGTAACTCTTTTTTTTTTTTTAATAGTTATTATGAGATGGTTTGAGCATACAAAATAGTAACTCTTAATGTCATATTTTACTTGTACTGGATGTGAGGCTGAATTCCCTAACTGTGGCTTGTTTAAATTTATTCTCTTTTTAAAATTAATTTTCATTCATTTATTGATTATCACTTTCTTTCTCTCCAGTGAAGATACATTCGGAGGTGGAATCACTTCATTAGTGACTTCCTATCCAAAAATCACATTATTTTTTGGCACCAAGGAAATTACCAACACTACCTCAAAACTTCACATATGAAATAGGTCCTTAGTGAATACTCCTGAAAATCAAATGAATAGGAGAATGTTTGTTTTTCTTTAATATGCTATTCTAACCTAACTCACCCAGTTAATGGTGTCATTAATTTGGTGTATGAAGGCATTTGATAGCTAACCTGTAATTAGTTGTAGTAATAAGTGGATTGCGTTGCCACTGGCTAGTATGTGAACTAGCTTAGTGAGGACGTTAGTGGTTCAGTGATAGAATTAGAGTTTGTACCAATTTACCCTCCCATGTGGGAGACCTAGGTTTGATTCCTGCCAATGCACCTCATGTCCAGCTACCACCTGTCAGTGAAGCCTTGCATGTTGCTATGATGCTAAATAGGTTTCAGTAGAGCCTCCAGACTAAGATAGACTAGGAAGAAAAGCCTGAAAATCTACTTCCGGAAGTAATCTAATGAAAATCCTATGAATCACAGTGGTCTGATCTGCAGCCAATCATTTCGTTCCATTGTGAATGGGATTGCCATGATTTGGGGGCAAACTCAATGGCAGCTTACTACAGCAACAAATACTAGATTAAATGTAATTGTAGTTTTTTTTTTTTCTATTCAGGTGAGAGTACTGTATTGGACAGGTCTCCTCCATGTAGTCATTCAGGCACTCCGGATGTTGGAGGCTCTTCCATCTTCACCATGTAGTCATCTCCATTTTACACAGCTAGTTGGAGAAAAGGACATGGAGGATTGCATGTGGGTGGTTTTAAGGGCCAAACCTGAAAGTGGCACATCTCACTTCCATTCCATTACATTGCCTAGAACTCAGCCATATCTGGGTGCAAGGCAGGTGGGAAAATGTAGTCTAGCTCTTGGCCCAAGAAGAAGAACATGGATTTTGGTGAGCAACTAGTAGTCTCTGCCACAGTTGTTAAAAAAGACACTGTTCTTTTAAGATACCCCTATGAATAAAATTTTGCTACTTGTGTTTTGATATTCAGTCCTTGGATTGAGGTGCTTTCCTCAGTTTGGGTTCCTCAGCTTAGATTCATAAAAGTATTTTCTGAGTTTTGCTATAGAGATAAGGTTAACTGCAACTATATTTGATGGGAAGCTAATGAAATAACATAATAGATTTTGATAAGGTGAAGGTTGTAAAAGGGTACAACCTAGAGGGAAATACTATACCTGTTATTTCCCCTTTATTCCTTCTTCATATATGAGGCTCTAAAAGAGTTTTCCTGGAAGTCCAGACTCTGCTGCTTGGGGTGCCACCATATGTAAACTTAGTAGGTTATTTATTGATTAATTGATTCTTATCATTGTTGTTACAGGAAGGTGAGTAAGCCAATATTGACTGTGATATGTTTGGTTTTTAGGAAGCCTTAGAATGGGCCATGAAGAACCACTTGTGGGGCCACGCCTTGTTCCTGTCCAGCAAGATGGACCCAAGGACCTACAGCTGGGTCATGAGTGGGTGAGTCAGGGCCTATGCAAAGGAGGCCAGTAGAGCAGAGGGGTCTTCCCAGCAGTGGTGGGGTTGAGGGTGGGAAGGAATGAAAGTAGCACTCAGAAACTCCACACTCCAAGCATCTTCTCAATTGCTTTTCTCTGAGATGAATGTAGCCTTTCTCTTCTCCAGATTCTTATAACCTAGATACAGCTACATTTCTACCTGCTAAATTGAACCAAACATTTTAGTAATATTTTCCAGGGTTGGAGTTAAAAAAAAAAAATTAAATAGGTCTGTACATTGCTGTAGTCTTCTTTCTGAGTGGCTATTGTAGCTCATTCCATCAGTGAGGGAGGAAGTGATCACTTAAGCATAATTGACAGAGCCTTAGGATTGAGGATTTTTGATGTATGTAATTGTCTACTGCATAGTCTTGCAGAGAAACCCTGGTGGCATAGTGGTTAAGTGCTTCGGCTGTTAACCAAAGGGCTGGCAGTTCAAATCCACCAGGCACTCCTTGGAAACTCTATGGGGCAGTTCTACTCTGTTCTATAGGGTTGCTATGAGTCAGAATCGACTCGATGGCACTGGGTTTGGTTTGGTTTTTGGTAGTCTTGCAGTGTGGATCTGGATACTGAGAAACAGGTTGCTATGGGTTGGAATTGACTCTATGGCAATGGGTTTGGTTTGGGTTTTTTGGTATGGTGTAACAGGACAGTGAACTGTGGTAGGAAAAGGAGATTGTAAGACTGGGAATTAGAGGCAGAAGTCTTCATGAAGGTGAGTGGGAGATACTGAGACTGAAGGAATGTGCTTAGTTAGAAATTATGGTGACACACCAAGATCTGGATGCTGAGATGGAGTCATGAAGATAGAAGAAGGCATACAGTGCCCAGACCAGGAGCAAATAGGGACTGAGGTGAGGTTACAGAGCCAGGAGTGTGAAATTGGGGAAATGAAGCAGAGCAAAAGAAAATCAAGATAAAATGGAAGTGGTAGGTGTAGAGAGTACTGGAGAAGGGTTTCTCAGTTAAATCTTTCAGGCTTCAGGTACCATTTGAGACTTGGCCATAAATCCTCTTGGGCAAACAGTTGGATAAAAAGACAGACACCTCCACTTTAAGTTCAGTCTGTGGGCCTGATGGTTGTCACACTACCAAGCAGCTCATTCTTCATGATGGCCTCGGCTGAGTCTCTTTATTACTCAAAACCTCGGTCTTCCCAGACTAGGAAGTAACACCACTGCACACTTCATTATATTCAGAATCTGAGATGTGAGGAACACTGAAGTTTTATTATGATAAGAGCTCTGAGCTCCTGAGGCAAGGGTGCTATTAAATAAAAGATGGTGTTCAGAGGGATGATTTTCCTTTGGGTTTTGGAAATGAACATCCCACAACCCCACATTGTAGCATCTATCTCCACTACACATTTTTGCCTTGGGCCATTGATTTTTGATGGGTCCCAGTGAATTGTGAAAAATCTCTCTTACTGAGTCTGCTTAAATCTCATACCAGCTGTAGAGCTTATGATATCCTTGTTAAGCATATCCCATGGTTTGTCATCAGCAGGATAATTTCTGGTCCCTGTTCCACGCCTCTTTGGTTATGGAAAATGGCTGTTTAGTACTCGTGAGTAAAAACACTACGGACCCAGGCCTGTGATGAGCTAGAAAAATGACACTGAGAGCTGTGGGCTTGGAAAGGAGGAGGAATGCTGTGGAATAGGAGTAGAGGGGTGGCTGGGAAGCAGAGGTCCACAGAGAAGAACTTCCAGGTTAACTGTTGGGGCTCTCCAAGGGCCTTTCAGATGATGGCAAGTCATCTCCTTGACAGAAGAAAGCATACAGAGATTGTTAACCAAGAGTTAGGGCATCAGTGCCAAAGTACAGGAATATCCTCCAGGAATGACATCTTCCTAGGGTGTGCAGGGGAATGAAGGTCCTGCTGATCCTCACCAAATGGAGGATGTAACAAAGGTGTAGTAGAAAGCAAAGAGAAGCTCATGTCCAAACAAAGCTGCTGAAATCAAATGGAAATATGGAAAGGCTTTTCCCTCGCTGGAAATGGGTAAAGAGGCTCTCCTGGCACAGTCCCCACTGACGGTCACCTCTCTTTGCAGCTTTACCAGCACGCTGGCGCTCAACGACCCATTGCAGACCCTCTTCCAGCTCATGTCGGGGAGGATTCCACAAGCAGCCACGGTACCTGTCTTAGTTTCTAGTCAGTGGCATCACCGGCATCACTGGGGTTGGTGTAACCCAGTGTGGTAACTCATGGTGTCAACCCTCCATGGGTGGGCAGCTGGTGAACTTCCCCACCCTCCACCCCTGTGGGTGAGTGGTCTGGCCCCTCCCCACCACCACGCACTACTCAGTGCCACGTGCCCATGCTGCCCTATCCCCCTCCTCCTGGCCCTATCCCCTGCTGCTCCCCATAGTTCCTCCCCTCTCCCATTGGCCAAGGTGGACAACCTTCTTTGCACCCAAGGGTAGGTGCTGTGATTGGCCAGCACCCAAACTGGTGGGTGACTGAGACAGGGGGGAGAAGAGAAGGGGGAGGGGGACGGGGGTTATGACTAGTTACCATACTGGGTGACACCAACCCTAATGACGCTACTATTCCTAGTGCTGGTGTAACAGAAATACCACAAGTATTATTCCTGAGCCCTGATAGCTTTAATTAAAAATAAATATTGTTTATTAGTCATCTACCATGTGTCTGGCCTTGTGGTAAGCACTTTGATGCATATTATTTCATTTAACCCATGAAGGTAGGAGTTATTTTGCAGATGAGGAAACTGAGGTGCAAAGGTGTAGAGTAACCCAAGATAACACAGATAGTAGTAGAGTGAGGATCAGCCTAGTGTGTTTGATGATCAAGACCTTGCCCTTTCCACAGTGCCACAGCTGCCTCTACACCACAGCGGTCTGCTTCCTTGTGAATAGCAAAAGACCCCATGACTGTTCTCCAGGCTTCCCACAGCAAAGCTGTCCTTTTCCCTTGAAGAAAGCATTTCCACCTCTGTGCATGATCCTTCAAAGCTGGATATATTAGATTTTGTATGTGTTGCTCCACTGCCTTCTAGAGTTGAATATGGCTGAGGAGAAGTCTGAGGCCAATTTGATCATTTTCCCATTATAAAAGGCTTGGTCTTTTTGCCCCCAGAGTATTACTTCCTTATCTTTGAAGTCTAATAACTGTACTAGGATATATTTTGGTGTTTACAGTATAGATTAGTATTTTCTCGGGACAGAGCATCCCCTTTTAACATGAGTATTCATATCTTATAATTGAAGAAATTTTTCTTGAATTATGTCCTTAAATATTTGTTTTCTCCCATTATTTTGGTTTTCTTTTCAGGAATTCTGCGTATACATATTTCATATATATATATGTATATGTTTCATATGGATGTATGTACATATTTCTCATATACATGTGTATATATGAGAAATATGTACATACATATATACATACACACACACATACACACCCATTGCCATCGAGTCAATTCTGACTCATAGCGACCCTATAGGACAGAGTAGAACTAACCCAAAGAGTTTCCAAGGAGCGCCTGATGGATTTGAACTGCTGACCTTTTGGTTAGCAAGCATATATATATATAGCAAGCATATATATATAGGAATTATAGATATATAATTTTCTCTTTCATTAAAAAATTTTTTTTGTGTGTGTTCATTTTTTTTAAAATAATTTTTATTGTGCTTTAAGTGAAAGTTTACAAATCAAGTCAGTCTCTCACACAAAAACCCATACACACCCTGCTAAAAACACACTCCTAATTACTCTCCCCCTGATGAGACAGCCCACTGTCTCTCTCCACTTTCCCTTTTCGTGTCCATTTCGCCAGCTTCTAACCCCCTCCACCCTCTCATCTCCCCTCCAGGCAGGAGATGCCAACATAGTCTCAAGTGTCTACCTGATCCAAGGAGCTCACTCCTCACCAGCATCCCTCTCCAACTCATTGTCCAGTCCGATCCCTATCTGAAGAGTTGACTTCGGGAATGCTTCCTTTCCTGGGCCAACAGAAGGTCTGGGGACCACGACCACTGGGGTCCTTCCAGTCTCAGTCCGACCATTAAGTCAGGTCTTATGAGAATTTGGGGTCTGCACGCCACTGCTCTCCTGTTCTTCATTTTTTTATTTTGCCTTTCTCGTTTCTGTCCTCCCTGTCCCTTCCTGTGTTTTCATTAGTGTCTCTTCTCTTCACTTTTGTGCTCTTTCCATTTGCGCCTTTATTTCTTTGATTTTTCTCCCACTTCTTTCCTGAGCACTGCAGGTCATATTTATCTCCTCCTGTTGCCCACCGTCTCTTTCCTGAACTCTTGTAACTCAGCTTTATGCTCTTGCTTCATAGAAACAATTGTTTCACTACTTTTCATTTTATTTAAATTCATGATGAAATGTTTGGTGACCATTGTTCCTTTGTTCTGTGGTAACATTTTTCTGGTGAATATTCTCTCTACCTTCTAGTTGTTTTCATGTGACTTTCCTTCTTTGATCTTACAGTACATTTGAACAGATTCTGTGCATACTCCTTTATATTAGGTACCTTTGAAGGAGTTGAGTCTTCCCTGGACTGATTATTTATAGGAGGTTTGTATAGGGCAGGGGTCAGGGCTATGTTCCAGGCTGTGTGGTAGTTTTTCCTCATGACCCAGCGTTTTCTGTGTGAGTCCACCTAGCCTTTACTTTCCCCAGTCAGTGGAGATAGCGGGGCTCCTCTCTCTCGGGTGTCCCCTCTCTGTTTCCTTCTGAGTGCACTTCTGTTCAGTCTCCACTGCTTTTGGCAGCCCTTGCTTGTGTATTGAGGCTTGGCTTTTAGCTGAAGCCTAGTTTTAATGAAAATAAACTTTACATTTTGCTTTTGCATTCTTACTGCTTGTGGATAAGTCCGAGAAAAGAAAACAAAATTGGTAACTTTAATGCCCCATCATAAAACTGACTGTCTATATTGGAACACAGAGTGCGCCTCACACGTCAGCTGAATGCCTGTGCGCTCCATTGAAATGGCATTGTGTCACGAAGCACTAAAGGCACGAAATGATTTAATCAACTTACGGTCCGTTGGATCTCACTGCAAAAGTAAAGTTAGCTGGATTTTCCGTACATGTGGGTAAGAAGACTGAGGAGCCAGAGGGGATGTGCCAATGTAGTATATGAGCTTAGAGCTTGGGAATTTCTTGTTGTTGTTGTTGTCAAGTCGGCTCCCATGTACAGCAGAATGAAACATTGCTTGGTCCTGCACCATCTTCACAATTGTTGGCATGCTTATGTCCATTGTTGTGGTCACTGTGTGTTTTGAGCGTCCTTCAAACTAAGGGGCTCATCTTTTATCACTATACCAGACAATATTTTGTTGTGATCTGTAGAGTTTTCACTGGCTAATTTTCAGAAGTAGATTGCCAGGCCTTTCTTCCTAGTCCTTCTTAGCCTGGAAGTTCTGCTAAAACCTATCTACCATGGGTGACCCTGCTGGTATTTGAAATACCGGTGGCACAGTAGCATCTCAGTAACAAGGCTAGGTTTTGTTACATGTACTGTGTGGTGTAGTGGAAAGAGCATGGCAACTGGAATCACACAAAAACCAAAACCAAACCTGTTGTTGTCGAGTTGATTCTGACTCATAGAGACCCTATAGGACAGAGTAGATCCTGCAGGTCAGACTGCCTCATAAGGTTTCCAAGGCTGTAAATCTTTACAGAAGCAGACAACCACATCTTTCTCCTGTGGAGCTGCTCGTGGGTTCCAAATGCCAACCTTTTGGTTAGCAGCTGAGAGCTTAATCGCTGTATCACTGGGGCTCCTGGAATCGCAGACATGGATTTACTCACAGGTTTTATCTAGACCCTGCTCCTTATTGCCGCATGAACTTGCCTTGCTAGTTAATCTCACAGAGCCTCAGTTCTTCATCTGTGTGGGAATTTTGGTACCTAGCTGTGTTAGTTATCTAGTGCTGCTATAACAGAAATATCACAAGTGGATGGCTTTAACAAAGAGAAGTTTGTTCTCTCACAGTCCAGTAGGCTAGAAGTCCAAATTCAGGGCATCAGCTCCAGGGGAAGCCTTTCTCTTTCCGTCAGCACTGAAGGAAGGTCCTTCTCATTGATCTTCCCCTGGACTAGGAGCTTCTCTGTCAGGAACCCCGGGTCCAAAGGATGTGCTCTGCTCCTGGTGCTTCTTTCTTGGTGGTATGAGGTCCCCAACTCTCTGCTTGCTTCCCTTTCCTTTTGCTTCTTGTAAGATAAAAGGTGGCACAGGCCACACCCCAGGGAAACTCCCTTTATATTTGATCAGGGATGTGACATGAGCAAGGGTGTTCCATCCCACCCTAGTCCTCTTTAACCACAGGCAGAGAGGATTTATAACACACAGGAAAATCACAAAATGAAGGACAACCATACAATACTGGGAATCATGGCCTAACCGGGTTGGCACATATTTTTGGGGGACACAACTCAATCCATGACACTAGCCAATAAAGTTATTGTGGAAATCCAAGGAAAGAGAATATGTGAACGTACCTACCACCATGCTTGGTTCATTGAAGCTACTTAGTAAATGTTGCTCTGTCTCTCTCTCTCCCTGTAGGTCTGCTTTACAGTGATTTTTAAAAAAATCACCTGGGAGGAGACAGAGGAATGACTTCCAAGTTTTTTTCCTCTTTATCAAAGTCTTTTCTTCTTTTGTGGCTTATATGTTAAAATGGGGATAATAATAGTACCTAGAACATGTGGTTGTTGGTTGGAGATGCTTAGCAGAGGGTATGGTTTATGGCCAGTGCTACATAAATGAGAACTTCTATCATCATTGTAATGTATTAACATCTTCCTCCTCATCAACACTGCATCACCCTGATTAACAAGGAGGAAGTGTAAAATAGAGCTGGATAAACATCTTTTGTTCCCCGGGGTATTTACAAAGACCAAATAATTGTCAATAGTTTTGACCTCCAGATCTAGCTATTACTGTCAATGTCCTGCTCTACCCATTCTGTGTAACAAATTGGAAGATAAACTGGTTTGCACATCACATCTTTTCTCTGCTGGGCTTCCCACTGTGTGTGTGTGTGTATGTATTTACACCTACGGGTAATTTGCCAAGTGCAAACCAAATCCAAACACTCAAACAGTGTGCTATGTGCTTTACGTAATTATCTCACATTATTCTCAACAATACCTTGTTAGGTAGAAATCATGGTCACCATTTTAGAGATGAGGAAATAAAGGTTTGAAGACGCTAAGAGATTTACTCAAGGTCACACAGGTAGCTATATTTCCTGCCCTGAAATTCCCTTTCATTCAGGAGAAGGATGCCCCCCGGGCCAGCTTGTAGGGAAAGCACCTCTTGTGTGGGGCTCTTTGCCATTTCCACGGCTCTGTCTGTACTCTGCTGCCCTCTGGTGGAGTTCTACTGCCTCTGCAGTGCCACCAGGAGGAAGATGAATGGGATTGAGTCTTGGCTGGACTACTTAGCATGGTTTTCTCATTCCTAAAGCAAAGATAGGAATTAAACTTCATTAGGTTGTTGTAAAGATTAATTAAGATGATGTGTGTGAAAGGGCTTTGTAAAACCAAAACATATTAACCATTTGGTAAGGTATTGAGGAACCCAGTGCTCCTCTGACTTCTGTGACAGGCTAATATAATCTCTTCTGCTCATGAGCCAAGGATGTTTGATCATCTGTCTCCTACTGAAACACCAGTTTTTTTCCCCCTAGCTTCTTAGCACCAGGAAGAGATTTGAAAATTAGTAAGTGACCAATAATGTCATTTTATTTATCTATCTTCCTAAATCTGTCTGTCCCTCTATCCATCTGTCCGTCTGCCCATCCGTCTGTCTGTCCACCTGCCCACCCACTTACGCATTCATCCTTCCTTCCTTCTAGGAGTTTTGCCTTTTTAAAAGAGAACCCTAAATCAGTGAAGGGCAGCGTTACAGGTAGCATAATGGGCATTCCTTGAACTCCTCCAAACCAGGAAATAGACAACAATATCCTTTGCCTACATTCTGGTTGTTGTTGTTGTTAGTTGCCATTGAGTTGATTCTGACTTATCGCGACCCCATGTGTGCAGAGTAGAACTGCACCACGGGGTTTTCAGTAACAGTGATGGTTTGGAAGCAGATCACCAAACCAAACAAAAAAACACCCCTTTGCCGTCGAGTCAATTCCAACTCATAGGGACTCTAAAGGACAGAGTAAAACTGCCCCATAGCGTTTCCAAGAAGCGCCTGGTGGATTTGAACTGCCAACCTTTTGGTTAGCAGCTGTAGCTCTTAACCACTACACCACCAGGGTTTCTGAGGCATCCACCAAAAACCAAAACCAAACCCAGTGCCGTCGAGTTGATTCTGACTCATAGCGATCCTACAGGACAGAGTAAAACTGCCCCACAGAGTTTCCAAGGAGCGCCTGGCGGATTCGAACTGCCGACGCTTTGGTTAGCAGAGGCATCCACAGGTAGGTTTAAATCACCAATCGTTCGGCTAGTAGTCAAGTGCTTAACTGTTTGCACATCCAGGGATTCCACATTCTGGTTACCCTACGTTATTCAGTAAATCTTTACTTTTCTGCTGCTTTTCAGTGTTGTGGGGACAAGCAGTGGGGAGACTGGAGGCCTCACTTGGCTGTGATTCTGTCGAATCAGGCTGGGGACCCAGAGCTGCATCAGCGTGCCATTATCACCATGGGCGACACCCTGGGTAAGCAGAAACCAAGTCCTACTCTCCTTCTCCAGCTCCTTCCTCTCTTGCAGGGCATTTCCAGGTAGGCTTTAAACGTGCTTTCCTAGATTCTTAGATTCTGCGTGGGGCCAGAGTCTATGCCTCAGGCCTTCCCTTGACTCTGGAGTCTCAGTGTTTTGGGGAAAGAATCCCAGAAAAAGGAGTATCTGTCTTGCCTCTTTCCTTCCCAGAATTTCTGCTGTGAGCCAATGCAGGCCAGGCCCCTGGGACTCTGGTGTTCTTCTCGGGGAGGCTTCTCAGCAGTTATTTTCTACCCTGGGTGAGATTTCCCTGTCGATGGAGTTAACACATGGGCCACCTTGCCTACTGTTGCTGTTAGTCCAGCAGTGACCCAGCTCAATCAGACAGGAAATTCTATTTTTGCCTGAACTACCCTGGGTCATTGTGTCATCTTTTCTCTTTATCATATCTCTGTGAACGTGGCCTTATAGACATTGAGGGGCTATTGAATGTTCCACATCAATAGTTCTCACATTTGTTCAAGGGGCAGAACATCTAGAAATCATGGTGCTGTCTGTGGAACTTTGTGAAATACTGTCCTGTTAAAGTATCTACATGTGAGATAGCTGGTTAGTCAGCACACTGGTGGAAAGGGAACTTAAATTTTTTCAGCTCTTTTTGAGTGCCAGGCGCCATGCTTGGTACGTTACATACTTGAATTAATTCAATTTCAAGGTAATGGAAAATATTGGTGAAAGCATTTTTAAATTGGGAAAAATTTGGTATTTGATGTGATTTTTATGAGCACTAGGAAAAGTCTCCTATTGTTTGCTTTTAGCAGGGAGAGCATTAGCACCCCCAGATACCTAGTTTAAGAGCTGCCACTCCAACTGCCCCTTCCATTTCTCAGGTGTAAGTATCTCTCCATCATGTCTTATCCTCAGGAAGGACTAAAATGCTAGAAAATTTCTAATCAAAGGATGCAGGACAGAATTTCAGATTCTCATGGAGTCCAGACTTTCTGGAGCCATGGAGGCTGGACGAACTCCTGAAACTATTGCCCTGGGATAACCTTTAAACCTTAAACCACAAAATATCCCCTGAAGTCTTCTTAAAATCAAATGCTAGTTTAGCTTAACTAGTAAAAAGTGTCTGCCTTGAGCATTAGGCTCTTTTTAAGGGCTATTTACATGGAATCAAAGTAACACAGCAACTCGAAAGATTAAATAGCAACCTTAGAGGACAGTGAATTTGTGTTCATGGGGAACAACTCAAAGAGGATGAGAATGAGAATGGTTGTACAACTCAAACAATGTATCATTATCAGTGAATTGCACACGTAGAAACTGTTGAATTGGTATATGCGTTGCTGTGCATATTCCCAACAACAAAAATAAAATATTAAAAAAAATTCATCAAGGGGAACATGAAATAGTGCCTTGTTCTGGCTAGAGTGAATTGAAATGTAACGTATGAGGCCAGAAATGCTGGTGGGAGGGAGTGGAGGCATGTGTGTGTGTCTGTGAGCTGTGTTATAAGAAGTTCATTTCTTCTCATGAGGCTTCTCCCCTCTGGATCCACTTTTCTACCCCTTTCCCCTCCGGCACGATAGGATGTGGTCTGTGACTGGGTCTTACTTTTCTCCTCTGGCAGCTGGGAAGGGACTCGTGGAGGCTGCTCACTTCTGCTACCTCATGGCTCACGTGCCCTTTGGCTACTACACCGTAAAGACAGACCATCTGGCCTTGCTGGGCAGCAGCCACAGGTTTGTGATCTTCTGGGAAGCGGGAAGGACGTTTTCTAGGGGATTGTTTTAGCCCTTGCTGGCTTCATGGCTTCATTTTTCACGTTATTGTATGAATTTCAGCTAGTGCTGGTCCTTTCATCTAGGACTGTTTTCTGCACAGGTCTGGCAAGGAGGTACTTGGTGGAAGCCGCATGACACCACCAGGGGGCCTCAGGCCACAGGCCCGGCTTGGGAAGCTTAGAGCTGGTGTCTTTGGGTTGTAGTGTGCCACCCTAGCCACTGTGTGGTGCCCTGGCTCCATGACCAGAGACTGCTATTAAACAAAATGCGAGCGTGCTCATGGAGTCTTAGGCAGCCCTGGGCCTGTTCAGGGCCTATCCTGCAAAACTGGGAAGTGGAAGAAGGTTCTGTATAGCCTCTCTCTGGGGCCCCAGCATGCCCACAATGACTTGGTACACAAGCTACTCAGAGTCCCACCAGTCACATATTCTCTGTTGGCCATAGCATTAGGCTTTTCACGCAGAAGGACCTTAATAAGCCTTGACCAGTACCGTCGAGTCGATTCCGACTCATAGCGACCCTATAGGACAGAGTAGAACTGCCCCATGGAGTTCCCAAAGAGCGCCTGGTGGATTCGAACTGCCAACCCTTTGGTTAGCAGCTGCAGCACTCAACCACTACGCCACCACGGTTTCCAATAAGCCTTGAAGGAATGAATAAATGGATGAACAGACCACTTTGCTCCCTAGCAAACCTCCATGTTTTGAGTCTCTCTCCGGGACTCACTGTAATAGTTTAGGTGTACTAAGCTCTTATGTTATGCCAGGAGCCTTGGTAGCACAGCGGTTAAGAGCTCGGCTGCTAATCAAATGGTTGGCAGTTCGAATCTACCAGCCATTCATTGGAAACCCTGTGGAGCAGTTCTACTCTGTCCCACAGGGTTGCTATGAGTTGGAATTGACTTATAGCAATGGGTTTGGTTTTGATTTGGTTTATGTTATGCCAGGAGCCCTGGTGGCAGAGTGGTTAAGCGCGTGGCTACTAACCAAAAGGTCGATGGTTCAAATTTACCAGCCACTCTGAGAGAGAAAGAAAAGATTTAGAGCCTTGGAAACCCTATGGGGCAGTTCTACTCTGTCTTATAGGGTCTGTATGAGTCAGACTTGATAGCAGTGGGTTTGATTTCGGCTTGGTATGTCATGCTAATCGCTGGATGGCACAAATGGTGAAGCTCTTAACTACTAACCCAGAGGTCCCTCAGAAGAAAGGCCTGATGGTCTGCTTCTGGAAGGTGACAGCCTTGAAAACCCTATGGAGCATAGTTCTACTTTGCACACATGGATTCGCCATGAGTTGTAATTGACAGCAGCTGTTTTTTTTTTTTTTTGGTTTTGTTATGCCAGTCATTTTATTTGTAGTATTTTCTTTAAATATTCAAAATTTGTCATGTGAAGAAGGTATATTCTTAATTTTTATTTCATACAGGAGGGCAGCTAAAGCACAGAGAGGTTCAATAAGGTGTCTAAGCGAGTACAGCCAGGCAGTCAGGCTGCAAACTCTTACGCTGACCAGTTGTACCAAACTGCCTGCCACCGTAGGACCGTACCTGCCTCACAGCCTGTTCTCTCCAGGCCACACTCTCTGGTAGTGCGTCGTGTGCTTGTCAAAGAAGTCTCTCTACGCCAGTATGGCAGTTAATGTGTATGGGTTAATATGTCTTCACTGCTATGTTGTGCTTCAAGAGGAAATTTCTGGAGGTAAAGTTTTAACCCAGAAATTACCCTGGTGACCGTGATTTCAAATATCACGATAAGCCGTTGAGGGGAGAGATTTGGAGAACCCTTTTGTGGGGACTCTTGTTGCTCCCTCTGATGACATTCACCCAGTCCCCTTCCTGCTTGGCTGAATGAATACCCAACATAAGAATTGTGATTTGATTTCTGGCTCAGCAGGTCTCCCCATTATCTGCCTTGCCTTCCTTTTTCAGCATTCCTGGAGCCTCAAATCACTCCCTCTTTTTTGTGGTTTTGTATAAAGGGTAGCTTTCCCCGGGTTCCAGGCTTTAGGGGCACTAAGGTTTCAGGAGCCCTTGTTTCACAATGGTTAAGCACTCGGCTGCTAACTGAAAGGTCAGCAGTTTGAACCCACCAGCAGCTTTGTGAGAGAAAAGACCTGGTGATCTGCTCCCATAAAGATTACAGCCTAGGAAACCCTGTGGGGTAGTTTTACTCTATCCTACAGGCTGCTATGAGTTGGAATCAACTTGATGGCACATAACAACAACAAGGCAAGTTCTCAGTGTGTTTAAAAGGAGGACCCAGTGCCCACCAAGCTGGGTTTTGCTCAGGTTAGGGGTGGCTTTTCATAAGTGCATGTTCTGGGCTTCAGGGCACTAAGGTTAACTCTCAAGGTACTTAAGAGGAGGACCCAGTGCCCACTGAGCTGGCATGGAGAGCAGGCTGGGCTGCTCAGGCCCAGCTTATGTTACCCTCTAACTGAGAAAACAGAGACCCCCCACCCTGCAAGTGCCTTTGGTGCAGTGTTTTGTTGAGTTCCTTCTCCAGCCTCAGGAAGGCAGGGGGAGAGGAGGCAGAACACTCCCACTGGATGCCCAGAGTCTCCTTCTTCTCCTGGGGCAGCCCAGGGATCAGCCCAGGACAGAAACTCTACCATGAACTCATGCAGTGTGTCTTTGGCCATCTTCTAGGGTTTTTAATTTTTCTCCCCAGACCTCACTCTCTTTTATTGTTGTCTCTCTGGTTTTAGCCAAGAGTTCTTGAAATTTGCAACGACTGAGGCTATCCAGAGGACAGAGATCTTCGAATACTGCCAGATGCTGGGCCGCCCCAAGTCCTTCATCCCTTCTTTTCAGGTAAGTGAACCCAGATGAGGCCGCCATCTTAGCTGTGCCTGGCTGGTGAGCTGCCAGGCAGCTGAATTCTCAGCTTTGCTGTTGTCCACATCGTGCTGGGATAAATCGCCTACTGAACTTTTCCTCATCAGCTCAAGCATGGGGAGGTTTAGAAGTTCTTTTTATGTCCCTGAAAGGTCTACATTTTAAGATATGAAAGCAAAATCTTGCAGAGGCTTCTCTGCTGGTGGCCTCCTGCCTCTTTGTGACACATAAAAATTGTGCTGCAGTCCTGGGGTCCAGCTCCTTACTCCTGCTCTGCTGCTCTTTCTGTTCTTCTCTCTCCAAACAGCCCTGCCCTTTCCTCAGCCTCCATAGCTATCCTGCCCAAGAGTATGAACACCAGTGGCCAACACAGTGGGCCTCTCACCCTGTTCCTCACTCTCTCCTCCAAGTTCTTGTGGACTCCTTCTAACTCTGGAAATTCTTCTGTGTCCTGTCCTTGGGCCTCATACTTCTTTCTTCTTCTCAGGGCCTCCTCTGTGCAGGTAATGTCTGCATTGCAGGTTCTAACCTCCTTCTCAACTTCTCAACTTGATGCCTTATGGTTGAGCAGAGAACAAGTCTAATACCAGCGTCATGTCATCCTAATGTCCAGATCCTGTGCGTATTCCCCTTCACCCTCTCTTCCATGAAGTCTTCTGTAGCCACTCTTGATGGTGTGACTGTAATAGTACCCCTCAGTGGCCTCATCTGTGACATGGGGTTATAGTAGTTCTTGTGTAATGGAACTGGCACGAGGACTGAATTAGTTAATTTTTGTAACACAGTAGAACAGTGGCTGGCATACAAATTATTCTACCCCACGATAAGGGACTCCCACAGCTGGGCTTCCAGGACGCTCTTGAACTAGACCCCCATTAAGCATTTAACTCATATTGCTCTTTATTATTATTATTTTCATGTCCAGGTACCTTCCTATCTGAATGATCTTCTTTGGGTCAGAGACCTGTTCTAATGAATATTTTTATCTCCCTTAGTGCCTGGTGTATATGTTCAGCAAAACAACAACACACACATAAAAACATAATGCAAAACATAAAATGAAAACTTTAATATGAAGGAACTACTGTATATAGGGAAATAACTCAAATAGTAGTATCTCTTTTTTAAGAGTTTACCAAAGACCCACCTTCTCCAGCAAAGCTATGGCTCCTGAGCTTCTCTTGAGCGCAGGCACTTTGGTCTCTAGGGCCAACATCTTTCTTCATTCATCCCACCTCCCCTTTATTTTGGTTCTGTTTTGGGCTGGCAGTAGGAATATTAGCTGGTTTTGTTGAACGTGTACTACATGTCTGGCATTGTGCTATCATGCTTTCTGTGTATTATTTCTAATCATGTGAGGTAGGCATTATTACCCCTATTACGAATGAGGAAACTGAGGCTTAGAAGGGTTACGTGATAATGGCTCAGTCTCATGTACACTGTTTATTATAAATACATGAATTATCTCATTTAATATTCACAATGGCCAAGTAGACAGGCAGTATTATTATCACCATATTATAATGAGGAAACTGAGCCACAGCGTGGAACTGGGATTTGAACTTGGGCCTGTCTGACTCCACAGACCTCATCCTTGATCCCACCCTGTCCCTCTTGCTCTGTGAAAGTTTACCTGAGTTTGCCTGTACTCTGGATTCCATTGGGTTTCCAGCCTCTTGCACCAGGAGCTATCTTTTACTCCTTTCTCTGGTCCTGGTGCCCAGTCCCACGCCACACATCCATCAGGCGCTCCAGAGATGGAATGCATTTCCGTGGTGGCCAGGCTCTAGGAAGGCTGAGCCGATGTGTTTCCATCCCTTTCTCTATTCAACTGCAGGCTGAATTTGAAATTGTGCCCATGCACGTATAAAATGCCCCCAGTGGCATAGGCCCTCGTTGATACTTGGATGTCAGAGTGGCGGAAGCTGGCAGTCAGCTGACTTCCAAGAAGTCTTATCTACATTTTTCTCTCTCTCTCTTTCCCTGCCTGGATGGACCAGTCATTGGCCCTGTTCCTCTTCACAGGTATATAAACTCCTTTATGCTTCCCGTCTGGCAGATTACGGCCTCACGTCCCAGGCCTTGCATTACTGTGAAGCCATTGGTGTGGCCCTCCTTAGCCAGGAAGAGTACAGTCACCCTGTGTTATTAGCGGAACTCATCAAGGTGAGCTTCTCAAAGGGTTCTCTGCAGGTGTTTTATCTTCCATGTTCAGAGAAAGCCACTGTAAAGCAGCGTAGACTCTGCATTTCCTCTTCTTTGAACGTGTTGTAAAATTGGCGCCCACGGCTGTCTTTGACCACATATGCATGCCCAGATGTGATAAGCAGAAGCCCCGCACATTGAACAAAGAAGGATACTGAGGGGAGGGGGTGCAGGAGGGGGAGATTGGGGAACTGGAGACCAAGCATGTGCTATGTGAGAAATTCATTCTTGCGCCTGCCTGTAAAACCGCATGCTGCTGTGAACGGCTCTAATTGCAAAAGCTGTGCTCAGAAAATATATATTGATGATTAAAACAGGAAATGATCCATATTAAAATGTTTTTAGGTCTGTCGAATATTTTATTACATGTGGGACACATTGGAAAAAAAAAATTAACCTGTAGTTTCTGGGGAAGAAAACAACAATCAGACCAAGAGCTGTTCCAGTTAATTTAAGAAAAATCCATTCATTAGCTGGAAAGCATAGAAAGCAGCCTACTCTCAATATTTGTTTTGTTTTTAGACGAGACCCAGGTGTTGGATTCCGTAACCAATAAAATCTGTGGCTCGAAGCCTCTGTACTTTGGAGGATGGTTGCATGGAGCTCGGGGACCCAGAATGGAGGAGGAGGAAAGTTTGGGGACTTAATGCCAATTAACTACGTTACTACTTAATGTAGTTCCTGGACCAGCAGCATCGGCATGACCTGGGTGCTTGTTACAAATGCAAAGCCTCAGGCCGCCCCCCCAGAACTACTGAACTAGCGTGCACAGTTAACCAGACCCAAGGTGATTCCCGTGCACCCTGAAGTTTGAGCAGTGTGGCTGTAGAGCAGATAGCTTTGCAGAGAAAGACCAGCCCAGTAAGAGTTTCTCCTCTTTGGTTTAGTATCTGACACCAAGATGGGTTAATTGTTTATTTATGTTACAGTTTTATGAGGCAATCTCCTGAGTTTGCTGTTTCTCAATTGTTCTTTAAAATTTTCATTTATATGTGAGTTAAAGCTCTCTTTTTTCCTTTGCCCTTACTTCTTCTTTCCCCATTGTTTTTCCATGTTTGTCTCTCTCTCTTCCTTTTCTTTTCTGCCTTTCTGTCCCTACCCTGTTTGGAAACCTGGCACAGCTAGCAGAAAAACTGAAGCTGTCGGATCCTCTGGTGTTGGAAAGTCGCTGTGGAGACAGAGACCTAGAGCCAGATTGGCTGGTGCAACTTCGGAGGCAGCACAAGGAGCTGGGAGTGAATGAGGTGGGGGCCAGAGGTTGGTGGGGTGGGCCCTTTGTGTCCCTCCTCTTTCCTCCCCTAGTCACAGAGTAGGCATTGACAACAGCAAGCCCCCTTCCTGCACACATATGCTCCATAGTCAGGCTGTGGTATCTCCCATCGCCCACCAAGTGCAGTCTGTCCTGGGAAAGGGTGGGGGTCAGAGCTCCTGGCTGTGCCTCTTGCCTGTGCAGTGCTATCTGCTCATGCGACAGTAGGTTTTCCCCCAAATCTCCCACCCGCCATCCTTCTCTGAGGCCCCAGAAAATATGTTTCATGACCATCAAAGCCTCCACATCTCTGTTAGGAACAGTGGATCACAGTGAACCTGTGTCACTTTCATGTAATGTAGGGCAATTGCTTCAAAGATTTCCGGGCCTTTCCTTTTTGTTCTGACAATTGCAGGAGCTGCTGGTAGTAATTGGAACAGTAATTGGGATGGGGCCCCCTCCATTTTTGTTCTCCCACTCTGTTCTGAAGAAAGGACAAGGTGGATTTTTGAAAGTATGCAAGGTCCTTCCTCCCCTCATCTCCTGCATGCTCTGAAGCCCACAGTTCAGTTCCTCTCACTGCCCCTTCCTTCGGGGGAGGACAGATGTCGTGGTCTCCAGGCTGCCTCTGTCTCCACCAAGCACAGCTGGGAGACAAGATGGTGGAGACCTTGCTCCCTGCCCATGTGACCCACAAGGCCCCTGAGCTTTCAGTTGAGGCTTGATTAGCTTGATATTTCCCCTGGAAGTATCCTTTTGACCTAATTTTAAACTACCTTGTTTTCCGTTCTTGTTTTACTCTGTGGTACTTAAAAGGATTTTACTTAATTTTTGAACAGCAGAAGGTAGCAGAGGACATTGGTGATCCGCATTCTGCTCACTCAGATATTCCGAGAGCCAGAGGAACAACAGGTACCCACGCTGATGAAGAGAACAAATAAATAGCTGACTTCCAGGATCTGATCATACAAGATACAACTGTTAAATGACAGATTCGGGAGTCGAGTTCTACAAATTTAACACAGATTTTATTTAAGAGTAAACCAAATTGCTACAGCAAGGGAGCCTGGCACTCAAGAGGAGGTACAAGGACTTCAATTTGAGAGAGATAGCTGTTTTCTTTTATAATTGGCTTTGAGGAAAAAGGGAGAGGTTCTGGAAAGTTGTGATTTCAGCAAAGGTGGGTCCTCTTGAGGTGGGGCAAGTTTGATTGGGCCCCGTGTCCTTTCTTTCATTTGTAATAGGTGCAAGTGTTCTTGGTTTTACTCTGATGAAATCTCAAGAGCATGTGGGTTTGGAAAATACTAGTTAAGTGAGGTTTGTAGGTGGAAGCCCCTGGGGCTGATCTAAACTGATTATGGTCATTTCTGGTTGACAAAATAATTTCCAAAAACACTTTGCCCCACATTCCCAGAGTACGTTCCTTGCTCTTCCGTATGCCTGTGGAAATCTGACCCTTCTTCCAGGCAAGGCCGAGACCCACCTCCTCCACAGAGCGCAGTCCACATGTCTGGATGGTTCTAAGTTTCCACATTATTATAGTTTTTGCTTCACCATTTAGGTTTTAAATACTGTATGGTATTGTTATCTAATTGCTTCACCCATATTAGTAGCTTCTCCCCAACTAGATAAGTTTCTTGTCAGGGATGTGAATTATCTGTATTTTATGTGAGTGTTGGGGACGTAATTGTTGTTGTTCGCTGTTGTGGAGTCGGCCCTTGACTCACAGTGACCCCGTGCACAATGGAACTAAACACTGCCTGGTCCCGCGCCATCCTCATGATTGGTTGGGGATTGGACTGTTGTGATCCATAGGGGTTTCATTGGCTAACTTTCAGGAGTAGATCTCCAGGCCTTTCATCCTAGTTTGTTTTAGTCTGGAAGCTCCACTGAAACTGCTGAAACCATCATAGCAATATGCAACCCCCCACTGACAGATGGGTGGTGGCTGCTCGTGGAGTACATTCGCTGGGACTCCAACCTGGGTCTTCCGCCTGGAAGGCAGAACCACCACTGGCCCCACTGGGGATATAGGAAGCTCTTAAGATTTTTGAGCTGCCACTTGTAACATACGTGTGAAGTAAATGTGGTTTAAAAGTATCTTCATTACACTTCTACTTTCCCCTCAGTATGCCTCTGACTGGTGGATCTGTCTGGTAGTATTATCCCCAATTAACTCCATACACTTTCCCCAAGTCACACTCATGGTCAAATTGGGTACAGGTCCTCATCTCTTCCCTTCCAAACGTTTTCTGGCCTTTTGGACTTTCCTCAGGGATGAGCATGGGGACAGGAAGGAAGGGCATGCCCTGGGTCCTGTTTCTCAGCTTTGTCGCTGTGTCTCAGGATCTGCAAAGATTAGGGAGTGGAGGATGGCAGGCTGGGCTGTCTCCAGATGGCTGTTTCCTAACAGACGTGTCTCCTACTACCCGACTGAGTAGGTGGGACAGCTGCCGCACAAGCCCTACGACCTTGGGCTAATCTTCCACCTTGTGAGTCGACTCCAACTCATGGTGACCCTATGTATGTCAGAGTAGAACTATGCTCCATAGGGTTTTCAGTGGTTGATTTTTTGGAAGTAGATCTCCAGGCTTTTCTTCCAAGGTACCTGTGGATGGACTCGAACCTCCAGCCTTTTTGCTAGCAGGCCAGTGTGTTAACCGTTTGCACTACCAAAGGCCTTCCTACCTTCGTATATCTTATCAACAAAATGGCGGAGCCAGAATTAATGACCACCAAAAAGAAAAAAAAAAAATTTTTTTTTGTTTAAGGTCCCTTCCAGGGCAAACACACTCTGATTCTTTGAAAGCAGAGCTGTCATTTCTGTAGTCTGACTTGGATTTGTAACTGGAAACTTTATAAGTTTCAAATACCCAAGTCACTTTGGAAATCCTTAGAAGAGACAGAGTTTATTGAAAATAGGTGTGGTGTTAGATGGGTTTGTAATTTCTGTATTCCCAGCCCGCTGGTTTAAGGCTCAGGAATCACAGAAGGCAGTGAGGGAGATGTTTTGTAAATAGTAAGTGACGAACAGTGAGAAGTTCTGTGATCACTGCTGTGATTTACTTGTCATCACGTTAGTGGAAGCCACATCACCTGGCCCATCCTTATGACTGCTTTGCAAAATGGACATGGGCAGGAATGTTCTTTGTGTCTATGCAGATGCCACATTTCAGGTCTCCATTCTTCCTCTTCATCCTTTGTCTTTAGAAAATCCTTTCTACCAGGATCTTTCAGGACATCAAGGCTACTCAGAGCTCCTTGGGTACTGCTCAGCCCCATGGCCAATGCCTGAGCAGACAGGCCCAAGTCAGCCCAGCTCGCAACAGCCCTTTCCCCTGCAGCTGGGCTCCCACCCAGTGGGAGGAGGTGCAGGGCAGACAGGGCCACCAGTGCCTCTGTGCTCGGTTCCTGAGACCCATCTACCAGGGACTGGCAGCAGCATGGCAGTGACAGCAGCTCCTGGAGCAAGGGCCCGAGAGGAAGCCCTGCAGGCACACCCACTCTTTGGTAAGACATGCTGGGTGGGCTGGAAGCCTCGAGTGATGGAGGTACAGGGACCATTCAGAGGATGTAGGGTTGGAGCTGGTCAAGACATGAATGGTGGTGGGGGGAGGGTGTGCACATTATTGAGGACCTGCTATACATCAGCCACTGTGCTGGTACTTTGTGGACATTAGAAGATTGCTCTCTTAAAGTCTAGTCTATGGGAGTGGCCAGTCTCTACTGGGATGAGCATGGCAAACAAACAGCAGCCACTGCTGCCCTTCCCGTCAAATGACAGAGTTTCTAGGAGAGGCTGGAGGGTGGGGAAAATGCCACCTGTGCCTTGCATGCATAGTGTTGTTTTTAGTTGCTGACCAATCAGCTCCCACTCATGGGGGCCTTATATATAACAAAACACTGCCTTGTTCTGCGCCATCCTCACAATTGTTGCTATGTTTGAGTCCATTTTGCATCTTATGGAGACTTTCCCATGGTTTCACTGACCCTCTGCTTTGTCAAACATGATGTCCTTTTTAAGCAATTAGTCTTTCCTGAAAATTTTCAGGAAATGCACTGTAGTGTAGGAAAGTTCTTTTTTCAAAGTCATCCTGCATCCAAGAGGTTACTGTCATGGATTGTTGTCAGAGGCTGGGATTCTGTCCTAGTTCTGAGTTTCCCCAGGCCTATCAGCCATGAGACCACAGGGCTGAGAGATGCCTGGGAAGTACTGGAAACCAAACAGAAGGGTTAGATCAGAGACCTTCTAAGGTGAGGCCCCGTCCAGTTGGGGTGAGGAGTGTCTTGGGAGTGGCTAGAACTGAGAGGAACCATGCAAGCTGAATTCTCACTCACTGGGAGCCCCTTGGGAACCCTGGTGGCATGGTGCTTAAGTGCTACAGCTGCTAACCAAAGGGTCACCAGTTCAAATCCACCAGGTGCTCCTTGGAAACTCTATGGGGCAGTTCTACCCTGTCTTATAAGACTATGAGTCGAAATCAACTCGACGGCAATGGGTTTTGTTTTGCTTTGTTTGTCATCCCCTTCAGGTCATGAGCTTTGAACTCCAGCTATGGTTAGGAAATCCTACTAGGTCCCCATCACCCTTCTTCAAGGTGAGTGGAAGAAGCACAACTTCAAATTGCTGTGTTTGGTTTTGTTTTGTGCACAGGAGAGAACTACGTGTGTCATGAACCCTTTCAGGACTCCGATGGTCAAAAGGACACTTCCAAACCACAGGTGAAAGACAAAGCATTACAAGATGCTGATGCCACCCCAATGCTTCTGGCTTTTACCATCACCTGAGTTTCTTAGCCACATGCAAACCCCTTGCTCAGCATTGCACCAGCTCTCTTTCCACCTCGTGGTTCTGCTCGTTTCTCTCCGTGCACATCCTGGGTGTCGGGGGAGGGGGCTGTGTGCTTGTTAACGCTTAGTCCCACCACCCTGTGTCAGTGGGGGAAGGGGCAGCAGAGCTGTTCTTGGTTTGCTTTGCTCTCAGATCTCTGTTCCTTCTGACGTCCTTCCCTTCCTTCTGCAGCACCAAATGCTCACTGTCCTCTTCCTGTCATGGGAAGACTGCGGAGATTTATTTCATTTTAATTTTTACCTTCCTTTATTTTCAAGAAGGATCTGTGGCATCTGTGATAGCTCCTCAGTTAGGCTGTAAGGTTCTGGGGGTGACCAGGTCTAGTGATATCATTCTGTCTAGTTGTTGCATCAATGCACTTCTCCCCGCAGTGGTGGGCAGCAGCTTCTGTTCTCCAGCTTTTCCTGGTTGGAAGGCTGCAGCATGCAATTTTCTCAGGTAGTCACGGGGCTACGCTACAGGCCTTGTAAAACTTTTATTCCTTTACTTTTTTTTTTTTTCTCCAACAAAAAATGTAGTACATTACTGCTATAAAAAACTTGGAAAATAAAGAGAAGTGTTATATAAAGAATCAAACAAATATCACTGTTAATCCCAGTCAAGTATTTTGATTCCTTTCTTCCAGTATTTTTTCCATATGTACATATTCGTGTGTATATATAGTTAAGTGATTAGGATCATTGTGTATAAACTTTATTTCCTATTTGGTTCTTAACCTTATATGATGAAATTTTCTATGTTATTCATAAATAAGATTTTTAATATTGGTTTGACACAATCCATTGAATCAAACTAACATCATTCATTCACAAATATTTATTGAGTTCTAGACACTGCTGGAGCCCTGGTGTGCAGCGGTTAAGAGGTCAGCTGTTAACCAAAAGGTTGGCAGTTTGAATCCACCAGCTGCTCCTTGGAAACCCTACGGGGCAGTTCTACTCAGTCCTACAGGGTCGCTATGAGTCGGAATCGGCTCGGCGGCAACAGGTTTGGTTTTTGGTTTAGACACTGTTACAGCGGACGGGGAACATGTCAATGAGCCAGACAAAGCATCCCCTCATGGTGCTTACATCTGGTGGAGGTGACAGAAAATAAACAAATATACACACAGGGGATTTTACTTTAGATAGGCTGGTCAGGGAAGGTCTCTCAGAGAAGGTCTTTGAGCAGAGATCAGAACAAGCATGGAGGTGATCCTTGGAAGTATCTGGGAAACAAGTGTTCTGGGCAGAGGGAGGAGCAAGAAAAAAGGCCCTGAAATAGGAATTTGTAACCAAGGATGAGCAAGGGAATCCATTTATTGAGAAAGTGGGGAGCAATCGGAGAGAGTGCTAAGGAACAAGGTCAGCCAGAGAGTAGCAAAGAGGCCAGATTATGGAGGGCCTTGTAGGCCATGGTAAGGACCTACCTTGTCAGAGATTAGAGTACGTCACTTCCCTTTTCCTTGTCTTTCTTCCTCTTTCCTTCTTTCTTTTTCTTCTTCCTTCCTTCTTTCTTCCCCTATCTTCTTCCTTCCTTTTTCTTGTTTCTTCTTTCCTTCTCCCTCCCTCCCCACTTCCTTCCTTTCTCTCTTTCCTTCTTTCACTAATGTATAAAACACAGCAATGGGCATCCTAGTATATTAACCATTGCCTGTGTCTTGAATTACTTAATTAGAATAAATTCCTAGAAGGAAAGCCAGACTGCCTAGGTTTGAATCCTAGCTCTGCCGTTTACTAGCTGTGTGATCTTAGACAGGGTGCTTAACCTTTCTGTGACTTAAGTGTTCTCATATGTAAAATGAGATGATAATAAAACCAAACCCAAACCTTTTGCTGTCGAGTCAGATCCGACTCAGGTGACTTCATGTATTACAGAGAAGAACTGCTCGATAGGATTTTCTTGCTGGCCTTGCTTGCGCAGTGCCACTGGATGAGTTGGAACCTCCAACCTTTAGACTTGTAGCTGAGCGCTAATGTTTCCATCACCCTTGATGATAAAAATAGCACTTAGATTATAGGACTGTTATGAGGATTAAATGAATTACCGTATATAAACTACTTAGAACGGTGCCTCCAAAAATAAACCAAGCCCATTGCCTTCAAATCGGTTCTGACTCATAGTGACCCTGTAGGACAGAGCAGAACTGCCCCATAGGGTTTCCAAGGCTGTAAGTATTTACAGAAGCAGACTGCCATGTCTTTCTTCCATGGAGCAGCTGGTAGGTTAGAACTGTCAACCTTTTGGTTGGCAGCTAAGCACTTTTACCACAGTGCCACCAGGGCTCCTAGAACGGTGGCCGGCACATAGTAAATACTATACTAATTAGAATTTTTTAAAAAAGCCTTCTTCTGTATATTACTGAAGTATTTTCCAAAAGTTGTACAAATTGTGCTTTCCTTGACTATAAATATAAAGAGGATCAGCATGTTTTACACTCCCTGATGCACACACTCACAGTTGATCTTGAGCAAGTCTATTCAGTCTTGAGCTCTAAGATGAAGTTGATCCACTAGTTCGTACATTGTCTGTCTATATTGGGTTTTTAGGTCCCTGTGGGGGTGTTCCCTGACCCTTTTAATCTGTAGCAGTAGTGTTCCATTCCTGCTGCTCCAGGCTCAGCATAATTCTGGAAACTTTATGTCTTCTGGAGACGTAGCACAGCAGACAAAGCTCCAGAGGATTAGGGATAGTATGAGAACTGGGTTTGGGCTCTGGCTTTGTCTTGAGACCTTCAGCAAATCATTTTTCACGTCTGAGCCTTACTTCCTCTTCGGTAAGATGTAATCTCATCAGACTATCTTACCTATTGATTGAGCGGGTCACATGAGCGAGTGTATGTCAATGTGCTTTTGTAACCTGTCAGGGGCTGTACCAGTGTTAGCTCTTTTCTTCAATCCCAGGCTCCACTGGTTCCCAGAGCACGAACTACTTCTGAAAGCTCCACTGTTCCCATCAAGGAGGATGAGAAGGAGTCCTCTGACGCGGCAGATAAAAAATCTCTCCAAAAGAACACACAGCGAGAAAAGCTAGATGTGAAAGAGAATGCAAAGGTGGAGGGAATGGTTCCTCCCATCTCCTTATTCACTTCCCTTCCCTTTTCCCATTGTTTCTTTCCTTCCCTTCTCATCCCCTTTTTCCCTTCCCATCTTCCCCTCCCCAGCCTTCCCCTCTCCTTCCCTTCCCCAGTGGAGCAGAGACAGGAATTTGGCCTTTGGTTGTGTCCCCTCCCTTTCTCACCACTGTCACCTTGGGGGGGTGGGTTAATCTCTTGTTCATCAGAGAGGGGCAAACCTAGAGGAATGAAAATTCTCCTTCCCCTTCTAGAGCTCAGGATTCCGATGGTTCAGCTGGTTTCGATCAAAGCCCACCACCACAGTGTCCTCCTCTGGAGACGAAGACTCGTCGGACAGTCCAGACTCTGAGGTAACCTCTGGGGGCTCTGGGGGCAGGAAGCTCCCCCTTCTGTGGGCCTTTCTTTCAGAAGAAATTTCCTCAGCACCTTGGAGGCCCCCAACCCTGCCCCAGTCTGAAGGAAACAGAAGTTTTGCCATGGGAGCTTTTGGGAAATAAATTGGTCCAGCAAGGGCAGAGACAGATTATGAGAGGCTTTGTAAGTTAGGATGGAGAATTTTAACTTTAGAGGGCCGGTAGCAGGGAGCTAATCTGGATGACTGAGCAAATAAGCAGCACAAGGAAAGTGGTAGTTTGGGGGAGAGCAGCAGGTTTAGGCACTATGGTGGGGGCCACAGAAATGCAAGCAGGCCGGCCTAAGTTCTTAGCCACCAATGCTTCTTTCTTTTTCCACGAAGCGTTCTAAATCCAAACTCTTCCCTTTGCAGGAGACCCCCAGAGCATCTTCTCCCACCCAGGGTGGCCCCAGCCTCTCCCTGACTCCACCCCTTGGACCCCAGCCTCCGCCGGGCACCAGCACCTTCTCCCAGAGCACAGGTACTGCCCACCTCCTGTCCTCCTGGGCTGCCTGTGGGCCTCTCAGCACTCCAGGGAGGGTGGCGGTGCCTTCTGGGCATGGGGACCTCTCAGTCCCCAGCAAGGGAAACAGCTACATTGCTTTCTAGGTCGTGGTGAAGCCCAAGGATCCACGTCCAGCAGGGGAAATGCTGAGGGCACCGGGATTGGAGGTGTGCAGGGACCTCAGGTGAGCAGCCCACGGGCTCAAGCCTACAACCCCACCAGGTGCCTGGTGTGTATGAGGACTGAACTTTCAGCATGGGCTGGAGGTGCTACCTGTGAAGGACTGATTCATGGGAAATACGTCCTTAGGGGAATCCTGGAGAACCACCTCTTTCTCTTTCCCAGTAGAAGCAAGAATTCACCCATGTATTTTCCAAAACAAAACAAAAACCCAAACCCATTGCTGCTGAGTGGATTCCAACTCATGTGTTACAGAGTAGAGCTGCTCCATAGGATTTTCTTGGCTGTAGTCTTTATGGAACTAGGTTGCCAGACCTTTCTTCTGTGGCACAACTGGGTGGATTCAGATTGCCAACCTCTAGATTAACAGTCAAGCACAAACTGTGCCACCCAGGGACCTTCATCCTTAGTAAAGGCTGTAAGAAATTCTTGATGGGCTGTGTACACTCATACGGATTTTATGCCTATTGCCAAGAAAACGTTTTTATTTCTCGTGGTCTGGTTAGAGAACTTGTGTGGTGTTTTAGGCCTTTCAAAAAATGTGTTACTACTTTTTATGATGATATCAGTATGATGCTTTATGTTTTTTTTATTTGTACTCACTCCATGTTGGTAGCATGTGAGACTCTGCATTGCCACTTCAGCCCCAGGCGTTGGTTGCACCCACTTTAACCATGTTTGTTTGCTTGAGATTCCCTGAGTTCTGTCAAGAAACCCTCCCTATCTGTTTCTCATGAGCAAAGTGGTTGCTCAGGGAAGGCCTCAGCATTCTGGAATCTGGGAAGCTGATTTTATTGATGGATGTAATTTTCTGTTATTTTTTTCATCATAGGGTGTTTCCTCTGAGCTCTGCTTCAACCCTGGTGGTCTGCTCCCTCCTCCCTCCTTGAAAGGGGCTGTTCCTCTCTACAATCCATCTCAGGTTCCTCAGGTAAGAAACTTGAGGTGGAGGGGTTAGGAGCACAGGCTTTGGATGAGGAGACCTGAGTTTATAATCCTGGGTTACCACTTACTATATATGAGTTATTGAGCAATTACTTGACCTCTCTCAGTCTGAGTTTCTTCATCTGCAAAATAGGGTTAGTGGTAGTGACCTCAGAGGGTAGTTGTAAGGATCAAATGACATAATGTCCATGAAGGGCCTGGCACGAAGAAAATGCTCAATAAACGTAGGTATTCTTAATATTGCTCTTGACCTTTCATAGGTCTTGAGACTCTTGAGAGACACAGTTGGTGCTGGTATCAGTGGTGTGCGTGCACCACCACTCCCTCCTGGAGGTGACGGTATCATTGTGAACCCTGAGAGAAGCTAAGTTCCTTGCTCACTCAGTAACCTGGAACAGACTTATCTCTTTCAATGTGTCATTTGGCCTCTTCCATTTTTTTTTTATTTATAAAACCTGGTTCCTTTTCACCATATTTGAGAGGTGAAGGTGTAGGGTGAAGGTGGATAATTAGAACACAACCATTGTAAGCCAACTGCAGAGGAAGTGTTCTAGGCTCTTTGGGTGCACTAGCTCAGTTTAACTAGTCAGCCCATAATCTCGTGGGATGTTTGTGCCTTCTCTTTCAGCTCTCCGTGGCTACTAGCCTGAATCAGCCAAATCGCCTAGCTCAGCGCCGCTATCCAATCCAGCCATGATGAGAATACCCGCTTGTTCCAGGCTTGTCTCCTCGTCAACTTTCAAGTTGCTCTCATTTTCTCAGTCTCCCAGTCTCCCTGCCATATGCTGGCCCATAAGAGGGCTGTGCTAGCCTGTGCCTCCACCGAGCACTTAGAAGGCAAGGAGACAGGGTCTTCCGAGACAGAGTTCAGCCCCATCTCTTAAGATGAGCTTCAGAACTATGGGCATTTTGCCAAACGGAAAAGCTGGATATAATAGCAGACTGGAAGTGTGCAGAACGCCATGGACACAGCACTTAGGATGATGGCTTGATATCCTCAGGAAAGTTACAAAACCAAAAGAACCAAACCCAGTGCCGTCGAGTCGATTCCGACTCATAGCGACCGTATAGGACAGAGTAGAACTGCCCCGTAGAGTTTCCAAGGAGTGCCTGGTGGATTCAAACTGCCGACCCTTTGGTTAGCAGCCATAGCACTTAACCACTATGCCACCAGGGTTTTCTCAGGAAAGTTGTTGTTGTTGTTGTTAGGTGCCGTCGAGTTAGTTCTGACTCATAGTGACCCTGTGCACAACAGAACGAAACACTGCCCGGTCCTGCGCCATCCTTACAATCGTTGTTATGCTTGAGCTCATTGTTGCAGCCACTGTGTCAATCCACCTTGTTGAGGGTCTTCCTCTTTCCCGCTGACCCTGTACTCTGCCAAGCATAATGCCCTTCTCCAGGGACTGATCCCTCCTGACAACATGTCCAAAGTATGTAAGACACAGTCTTGCCATCCTTGCTTCTAAGGAGCATTCTGGAAAGTGCCCCCCCACCTTAAAAAAAATACCACTACTGGAATCAACAATGACACCACTGGGCTGTGCAGCCGGAAATGATTGGGAGTTAGGGAGAGGCTCGGAGTGATCGTCTATATTAACATTGGCATCCACTCCAGTCTTCGTAATAGACCAATACGTAGCTCTAGTTAGCAAAGTTTTTATACTGAAGCTGGATTATTCCTTCCCTTCATAATTCCCTCTTCAGTGACATTTCAGCAGTTTCACTCTTGGTCCTAGTTTTGTGCACATTTTCTATGAGTTTCAGATTAATTATATTTCTCCCACTTTCTTAGCTGGTCCTATTTTTTCACATTCTGGCATCTGGCTATCAAGTTAGATTGCTGTAGGCATCATATTGTCATGGTAACTTACTGAACCTAATGATGCAGATGGATGGAACATCAGTATAATAAATGATGGGAAATGTTTCCTAAAAATTCATCTCTGTAGGAGGGGAGGAAGGAGTGCCTGGTATTATTAACAGCCCCCTTCCTACCTCAGGCCTTTGCCAATTGATGTTCTGAGGGTCCCTGCAGCCAGAGGGAGGAGGAGGGTATCTTGGAAATTTCCATTTCTCCTTTCAAACCCCAAATAGGAATGGCTCTTGCTGTTTGTCAGATTTGCTGAAAATTGCTCCTCACAAAGAACATTTTTGTATGTGTAATTGTACGTATAGGTTTTGTACTTTAATGTACTATGGTTCTGATGTGGATAGCGATTAAACTCAGATAATTTTATAGCAAATGCTGTCTCTGACTGATTTTTGCAGAGGGAGAAAGTACATTTAGTGGTCTCTTCCCTGTTTTTTTTTCCCTGAAGTCTTTCTGATAATGGCTTTATAGTGTGATCAGGTGTGAATAGCTGGGAAGAGCTCTTTGTTAACAAGAATCTAGAAGTTGATCCTCTTAACTTCCAAGTCTACTGTAATGTTATTATTTTTTCAATTTAAAAAGTATGGAGAAAACTTCTCCAATACAAGTTAGTCACTTCATTAACTAGATGTTGCATATTTTGTTCCCTAGAAAGTTTATTCAGAGATATTTAGCACATAGAAATCCCTCAATAAATGCCATTCCCCATTCTTCTTTCAAAAGGCTGTTGCTCCTTCAGTTCGGTATGCTGACGCCCAGTGGCCGTACTGTGGCAGTAGTGTGTGAGTTTCACAGGAGCCAAACTGCCTAGACTGGAGTCCTGGCTCACCCACTGTTCGCCTTGTAACCTTGGACAAGGTTACCTACCTGTCCTGTGCTTCAGCTTCCTCATCTATAACATGAGGATGTAATAACAATAGTCCTTACCTCATAGGGACATTGCAAGAATTAAATTAAATGAGTCATGCTCTTAGAAAAGAACCTGGTACATGCTAAGCACTATGTAATGTTTTCATTATTAGTATGCCCTCTACTAAGTAAAATTGTATCTCTCTTTGTTGTCTATCAGAATAACTGTGGAGTTTTCATTCTTGATATAGGTATATAAGGGGAATGTTACTTTTTAAAAATCTTATTGTGGGAAATGTATATAGCAAAACATTTGCCATTTCAGGCAATTTTATATGTACAATTCAGTGAATTCAGTGACATTACTTGTTGTGTAACCATCAGGGAGCCAGTGATATGCGTTTCCAAATTTGTCCGTCACCCTTAACAGAAAGTCACTTGCCTTAAGCAATACCTACCTCTCCATTCCCCAGTGCTCCCCACCCCTGGTAACCACTAATAAATTTTAGTCTCTATGCATTTTCCTATTCTAGATATTTCATATAAGTGGGAATCATACAATATTTGTTCTTTTGTGTCTGAATTATTACACCCATCATAATGTTTTCCAGGTTCATCCATGTTGTAGCGTGTATCAGAACTTCATTTCTCTTTATGGCTGAATCATATTCCCTTGTATGCCCATGCCACATTTTCTTTATCCATTCTTCTGTTGATAGACACTTGGGGTGTTTCCACCTTTTGGCTATTGTGAATAATGCTGGAACGGACATTGCTGTACCGGTATCTGTTTGAGTCCCTGATTTTAATTATTTTGGGTTTATACCTAGGAGTGGAATTGCTGGGTCATATGATAATTCTATGTTTAACGTTTTGAAGTTAACCACCATACTGTTTTCCACAGCAGCTGCACCATTTTAAAATCCCAACAGCAATGGATAACAGTTCCAATTTGTACAAATCTTGGCCAACATTTGTTACTTTCTGTTTTTCTAGTAATAGCCACCTTCCCAACCCATTGCCATTAAGTTGATTCTGACTCATAGTGACCGTATAGGATGGAATAGAACTGCCCCATAGGGCTTCCGAGACTGTAATCTTTGTGGAAGCAGACTGCTGCATCTTTCTCCAGTGGAGCAGCTGGTGGGTTCAAACTGCTGACCCTTCAGTTATCAGCTAAGCACTTAACCACTGTGCCACCAGGGCTCCTTAATAGCAATTCTGTTGAGGGTGAAGTGGTATCATACTGTGGTTTTTTTTTTTTTAATTAACTTTTATTAAGCTTCAAGTGAACGTTTACAAATCCAATCAGTCTGTCACATATAAGTTTACATACATCTTACTCCGTACTCCCACCTGCTCTTCCCCTATTGAGTCAGCCCTTTCAGTCTCTCCTTTCGTGACAATTTTGCCAGCTTCCCTCTCTCTCTTCATACTGTGGTTTTGATTTGCATTTCACTAATGACTAATGACCTTGAACATCTTTTCACGTGCATATTGACCATTTGTATATCTTATTTAGTGAAACGTCTATTCAAGCCCTTTGTCCATTTTGTGATTGGGTTGTTTGTCTTTTTGTTGTTGAGTAGTAGGTGTTCTTTGTACATTCTGGATATTAAATCCTTGTCAGATATATAGTTCCCAAATGTTTTCTCCCATTCTGTAGGTCATCTGTTCACTTTGTTGATAAAGTCCTTGGATGCACAAAAGTTTTTAATTTTGATGGAGTCCAATTTATCTATTTTATTTTTTGCTCTCTGCTTTTGGTATTTAAGAATCCATTTTTGAAAACTAGGTCCCAAAACATTACTTCTATGTTTTGTTCTAAGATTTTTATGGTTTGAGTTCTTACATTTAGGTCTGTGATCCGTTTTGAGCTAATTTTCGTGTATGTCACGAGATATGGGTCTGACTTCAGTCTTTTGCATGTGGAGATCCAGATGTCCCATTACCATTATTGAAGAGGCTATTCTTTCCCTATTGCATGGACTTAACACCTTTGTCAAAAGATCAGTTTGCTGTAGATGTATGGCTTTATTTCTGGAATCTCAATTCTATTCTATTGGTCTGTATGCCTATCCTGGTACCAGAACCAGGCTGTTTTGATTACTGTACAGAGGGAGAATGAACAGTGTCCTCCGTCTCTTTAAAAAAAAAAAAAATTACGAGAAGTCTTTTGAGTTGTGTGTTCCCAAAATATATGTTAAATTCCTGGCCCTTATATCTGTGAATGTGATCCTGTTTAAAAACAGGGTTTTTCCATTGTTATGTTAATGAGGTCATAACAGTTTAGGGTGAATCCTAAACCTAATCACTTCTGAGTCATTAAAAGACCAGATAGACACAGAGACACACATGGGGGAAGACATATACCATATGTCTTAGTTATCTAGTGCTGCTGTAACAGAAATACTAAAAGTGGATGGCTTTAACAAAAAGAAATTTATTTTCTCACAGTCAGGGCATCAGCTGCAGGGGAAGGCTTTCCCTCTTTGTCGGCTCTGGGGAAGGTCCTTGTAATCAATCTTCCCTTGGTCTAGGAGATTTTCCATGCAGGAACCCTGGATGCAAAGGATGTGCTTTGCTCCCAGTGCTGGTTTCTTGGTGGTATAAGGTCCCCCACTCTCTGCTCCCTTCCCTTTCCTTTTATCTCTTGTGGTACAGACCATACCCCAGGGAAACTCCCTTTACATTGGATCAGGAATGTGATGTGGGTGTGAGTGTTATATCCTACTCCAATCATCTTTAGCATAATCTAATCTTACCTCATTAACCACAGGCAGAGATTAGGATTTACAACACATAGGAAAATCACATCAGATGACAAAATGGTAGACTATCATACAATACTGGGAATCATGACCTAGCCAAGCTGACAGATATTTTTGGGGGACACAGTTCAATCCATGATACCACGTAAGGATTGTGTGCAAACCAAGGAACTGAGGAATGCCAGGGCCTACTGACAAGGAAGGGATCTACGTGTCAGAGACCCCGATTTGGATTTTTAGCTACCAGAACTGTGAGAAAATAAATTTCTGTTCTTTAAAGCCACCAGTTGTGGTAGTTCTGTTATAGCAGCACTGGGTAACTAAAACATCTCTATTTAAAAGGGAAGAACCTCAAATATTAGTTGACAAGTTTCTTTTCCCCCCTGCTCCTCAATAGAGTGGCGAGCATGGAAGAACAGGTCAGTTACAGGAAACAAAGAAGCTACATTTAGCTTAACGTTTATATAAAAATGTTTAAACTTAATATTCAATAACCTGAAAGAGAACAAACCTTTAAATTCCATTTAAGTGTGTAACACAATTCACCATTCCAGCCTTCTGACTAATCAGTCCCCTTATATGGCTATAAAAAATGAGAGGAAGCCTTGATTTCTCAGTCACCTGCATGTACTCACTTCCAGTCCTAACTCAAGCTTCAGGTTGCTTGTCATCAAAACCCCTGCTACTCTCTGCTCCCCCGCTTTAGAAATCTTCTTTCCCTTTGGTCTCTTCCTTTGAGCAATCAAGAAGATGAGAAAGAGACTGTATCTCCCTCTTTACTAAAATCGGAATATTTTCTACTCAAGAGGAATTCTGCAAAACATTCTTCTGCTTGGGAAGAATAATAAACCCAAACCCAAACCCATTGCCATTGATTCCAACTCATGGTGACACTATGTGTGTAGAGTAGAACTGCTCCATAGGGTTTTCAAGGTTGTGATCTTTTGGAAACAGAGCACCCCTTTCTTCCAAGGTACCACTGGGTGGATTCAAGCCACCAAACTTTACAGTTAGTAGTTGAGCGCCTAATCATTTGTGCCACCCAGGGACCCCTGAAAGAATAAAAAAAAAAAAAATTTTTTTTTTTTTTTTTTAATAGGCGTGTAATTTGGGACTCTCCACTTACAGGAGGTTCTCTGACACCTTTTCCCCCAGAGAGAGAAGTGGAAGCACCTTTTCCCTTTTTCTATTTGCTGTCTTCAGCGGGAAATCACATATAGCATGATCTACACGCAATAGAATGTTAGGTACTTAGCTGAGGTGCCCCTAAACATAGCCTCCAATGACTGTTCTCATGAAGTGCTCCTACCAGGGCATCATTCATTCAGGTCCTTTAAAATGGTTTCTTAATGATATTTAAAGTTATGTTGAACAAGAATTAACAACACATTAAAAAGTGTTCATTACAATCTCACTGACAAAGTGGAGGAATCTGCTTTCCATACTTTCTTCCTTTTTGTATCTTGATGTCTCCAGGTAATAGTACTTCTCTAGAACTAGGTCAATAAAAGCGTAACTCAAATTGACTGACCTGTCCAGACTGTTATTTTAATGTAAGGTGCTTTCCTGGCCCCTCTCCAGCTTAGAGAGAGCCACTTCACTAACCAATTTTTTTTTTTTTTTCATTTTATAGTCTTTATTAATAATGGTTTACAAACATCTTAATTGTGGAACTTTGTCAAATAAGAAGCAAATTCTAATGCTTTCATGGTATTCTGCTCTATGGATATTTAACAAAGAAATTAACCAACAGAATATCAAGGATATTTAAGCTGTATCTATTTTTTTTTAATAACTTTTATTAAGCTTCAAGTGAACGTTTACAAATCCAATCAGTCTGTCACATATAAGTTTACATACATCTCACTCCCTACTCCCACTTGCTCTCCCCCTCTTGAGTCAGCCCTTTCAGTCTCTTCTTTCTTGACAATTTTGCCGGCTTCCCTCTCTCTCTATCCTCCCATCCCCCCTCCAGACAAGAGTTGCCAACACAATCTCAAGCGTCCACCTGATATAATTAGCTCACTCTTCATCAGCGTCTCTCTCCCACCCGCTGACCAGTCCCTTTCATGTCTGATGAGTTGTCTTCGGGGATGGTTCCTGTCCTGTGCCGACAGAAGGTCTGGGGAGCATGGCCGCCGGGATTCCTCTAGTCTCAGTCAGACCATTAAGTTTGGTCTTTTTATGAGAACTTGGGGTCTGTATCCCACTGATCTCCTGCTCCCTCAGGGGTCCTCTGCTGTGCTCCCTGTCAGGGCAGTCATCGATTGTGGCCGGGCACCAACTAGTTCTTCTGGTCTCTGGATGATGTAGGTCTCTGGTTCATGTGGCCCTTTCTGTCTCTTGGGCTCTTAGTTGTCGTGTGACCTTGGTGTTCTTCATTTTCCTTTGCTCCAGGTGGGTTGAGACCAATTGATGCATCTTAGATGGCCGCTTGTTAGCATTTAAGACCCCAGATGCCATATTTCAAAGTGGGATGCAGAATGATTTCATAATAGAATTATTTTGCCAATTGACTTAGAAGTCCCCGCAAACCATGTTCCGCAGACCCCCGCACTTGCTCCGCTGACCTTTGAAGCATTCATTTTATCCCGGAAACTTCTCTGCTTTTGGTCCAGTCCAATTGAGCTGACCTTCCATGTATTGAGTGTTGTCTTTCCCTTCACCTAAAGCAGTTCTTATCTACTGATTAATCAATAAAAAAACCCTCTCCCACCCTCCCTCCCTCCCCCCCTCGTAACCACAAAAGTATGTGTTCTTCTCAGGTTTACTATTTCTCAAGATCTTATAATAGTGGTCTTATACAATATTTGTCCTTTTGCCTCTGACTAATTTCGCTCAGCATAATGCCTTCCAGGTTCCTCCATGTTATGAAATGTTTCAGAGATTCGTCACTGTTCTTTATCGATGCGTAGTATTCCATTGTGTGAATATACCACAATTTATTTACCCATTCATCCGTTGATGGACACCTTGGTTGCTTCCAACTTTTTGCTATTGTAAACAGAGCTGCAATAAACATGGGTGTGCATATATCTGTTTGTATGAAGGCTCTTGTATCTCTAGGGTATATTCCGAGGAGTGGGATTTCTGGGTTGTATGGTAGTTCTATTTCTAACTGTTTAAGATAACGCCAGATAGATTTCTAAAGTGGTTGTACCATTTTACATTCCCACCAGCAGTGTATGAGAGTTCCAATCTCTCCGCAGCCTCTCCAACATTTATTATTTTGTGTTTTTTGGATTAATGCAAGCCTTGCTGGTGTGAGATGGAATCTCATCGTAGTTTTAATTTGCATTTCTCTAATGGCTAATGATCGAGAGCATTTTCTCATGTATCTGTTGGCTGCCTGAATATCTTCTTTAGTGAAATGTGTGTTCATATCCTTTGCCCACTTCTTGATTGGGTTGTTTGTCTTTTTGTGGTTGAGTTTTGACAGAATCATGTAGATTTTAGAGATCAGGCGCTGGTCGGAGATGTCATAGCTGAAAATTCTTTCCCAGTCTGTAGGTGGTCTTTTTACTCTTTTGGTGAAGTCTTTAGATGAGCATAGGTGTTTTATTTTTAGGAGCTCCCAGTTATCGGGTTTCTCTTCATCATTTTTGGTAATATTTTGTATTCTGTTTATACCTTGTATTAGGGCTCCTAGGGTTGTCCCAATTTTTTCTTCCATGATCTTCTTCGTTTTAGTCTTTATGTTTAGGTCTTTGATCCACTTGGAGTTAGTTTTTGTGCATGGTGTGAGGTATGGGTCCTGTTTCATTTTTTTGCAAATGCATATCCAGTTATGCCAGCACCATTTGTTAAAAAGGCTATCTTTTCCCCAATTAATTGACACTGGTCCTTTGTCAAATATCAGCTGCTCATACGTGGATGGATCTATATCTGGGTTCTCAATTCTGTTCCATTGGTCTATGTGCCTGTTGTTGTACCAGTACCAGGCTGTTTTGACTACTGTGGCTGTGTAATAGGTTCTGAAGTCAGGTAAAGTGAGGCCTCCCACTTTCTTCTTCTTTTTCAGTAGTGCTTTGCTTATCCGGGGCTTCTTTCCCTTCCATATGAAATTGGTGATTTGTTTCTCTATCCCCTTAAAATATGACATTGGAATTTGGATCGGAAGTGCGTTAAATGTATAGATGGCTTTTGGTAGAATAGACATTTTTACTATGTTAAGTCTTCCTATCCATGAGCAAGGTATGTTTTTCCACTTAAGTATGTCCTTTTGAATTTCTTGTAGTAGAGCTTTGTAGTTTTCTTTGTATAGGTCTTTTACATCCTTGGTAAGATTTATTCCTAAGTATTTTATCTTCTTGGGGGCTACTGTGAATGGTATTGATTTGGTTATTTCCTCTTCGGTGTTCTTTTTGTTGATGTAGAGGAATCCAAGTGATTTTTGTATGCACTAACCAATTTTTAAAGAATCTCAAGAGAGGGAGATTCCGTGGCTTTCCTTGATGTTTTCGTACAAGGTTTCATACCCTTCAACATTTGGAAGCTGTTGCTAATACTTTATACCCAAATCACTATGTGGCTCTTTAAGGCTCTCAGCTGGTCCTCAGTGGAGCTGGAAAACAGCTGCTCACCAACACCTGTGCCCAGAACCCTTTTACATTCTGGAAGGCCCTTAAAACATGCCTCAGCTTAAGAAATAAAGGCTTACAAAATGGCTTTTCTTGGCTTGAGTTGGGAATTAAACCAGCTAAAATGTCTGTCTTTTGGTAGCTACAGTAGCCAGAGAATCTGAATTTCAATAATAACAGTAATAAAATTTATCGAGTGCTTATTTTGTGTCAGACACTGTGCTGTGCATTCTACCTCCAGTTGCCTTTGAGTCATTCCGACTAATGGCGGCCCCATGTGTGTCAGAGTAGAACTGTGCTCAATAAGGTTTTCAGTGGCTGATTTTCCAGGCGTAGGATCACCAGGCATTCCTTCTGAGGTGCTGCGGGCGGACTTGAACCATCATCCTTTTGGTTAGCAGCTCAGCGTGTTACCAATTTGCATCATCCAGGGACTTAAAGCATTCTATAAAGTATGTATTATTATTAATTTTAACATATTACAGATTGGAAATCTGAAAACTCAAGAGAGGTCAAATAACTTGTCCATTGTCACACAGCTAGTAGGGATGAAGCTGGAATTAGAATCCAGATAGTTTGACTTCAGAATCTGGGCTTTTAGCCACAGTGTTCCTGAATATGCACATATTTGTTCGTTTATCCATCAGATCTTTACTGGATGGTGTATCGGGTGTTATACTGGTTTCCCAACAAAGATGGTTTGACATTAAAAATGCAGTCTAGTGGGGGAGACAGATATGTAAACATGTAAACTACAGCATAACGTGAGAACTGTTATACTACAGATATGTACAAAGAACTTTGCCCCTTGGTATCTCTTAATAATATAGAGATTTCATATAATTGTATAATTTGGGGGGAAAATATTTAACATGTTCAAATTGTACCACCTCTTGCAGGTTAAGGTCAAGGTCAAATTCACTGTTTGCTGTGTAGAACAGAGTATCTGTTGGCCAAATTTTAAAGTGGCATCAAAATGCATGGATGCCCATGAAGCCTGACGAACAAAAGCAACAGAGCACTGTGATCACAAATACCATCCATGTTATCCATGGAGAAATGGCATCTGAAAGGGGGACAGTCTGATTTAAACTTGTCAAACTGCCATCAGAGGATCCCTTCTTTCCCCTCCTTGCTCTTTACAAGATATGGAGGCAGAAAATAACCATGAATATTGCAATGGAAATCCTCTGAAGGGAAGGGTCCAAGATGAGGAATGTGAAGGGTTTTGTGTGTATGCCCATATGTGGGCACCATAGCCTGAGGATCCATTTGGAATTTTTCTCTTGTTCTCCAAATCTCCAACTCTAGCCTTTTTTATTTCTCCTCTTTACTCCCAAGAGAGGCTTATCCAGAGGACAGCATCTTCACTAAGCACCTCCCAAGCTGCTGGTATTATGAAGACATCCATGGAGTCCCACATGCCAGAATAGGATATAACAGGTCTCAGGCAGGCAATACCAAACTTTTGGCTAGAAAAATTTTGCTAATTTTTTCATGTTCCTCAAAACTGGATTTTTGAAAACCAAAGGTCTTGACTTTTAAAACTTGTCTCTGGGTTTTAAGAGCCCATTTTGGAATGTAAAAGATGACCACTGGCTTCATGCTCTACTTTCCTGGCTGGGGATCATAAGGACACCTCATTATCCTGCAGTAGAAAGAATTTGAGTTTTTGGGCTTCAAGATTTTATTACCACTTCTTTTGGTATTTGATTTCAAGTCAGATCGTGAATTAAGAACAAACCAGAATCTAACAGTCATGACTTAAAAAAGAAAATAATCATTGGGGCAAATACATATATAACACAAAACTTGCTATTGTAAGTGTATGATTCAGTGACATTAATTACATGAATTACTCCCACTATGTTGTACAACCATCACCACTCTCTCTTTCTAAAAGTTTTTCACCACCCCAAACAGAAACTCTGTACCCCTTCCCCCCAGCCCCTGGTAACTACTGACTACCTTTTGTCTCTATTCGAGACATCTCATATAAGTGGGATCATATAACATTCGTCTTTTTGTGTCTGACATTTCACTTAGCATAATGTTCTCAAGGTTCATCCATGTCATAGCATGTATCAGAGCTTTATTTGTCTTTATGGCTTAATAATATTCCGTTATATGTATACACCACATTTTGTTCATCCATTTATCTGTTGATGGACACTTGGGTTGTTGCTACATTTTGGCTATTGTGCATAATGTTGCAATAAACATTGTTGCACAAGTACCTGTTTGAGTCCCTACTTTGAAGTCTTTGGGGCATATACCTAGGAATGGAATTGCTGGGTCATATGGTAGTTCTATGTTTAATTTTTAAGGAATCGCCCTTTACACAGTGGCTGCACCATTTCTACCATGCTTGAAGGTTCCAATCTCTCCTCATCCTCATCAACACTTGTTATTTTCCACTTTTCCAATAATGGCCATCCTAGTGGGTATGAAGTGGTATCTCACTGTAATCACGACTTCTCTGTAATTTTCAGCTTCTTCTCATTGCAAATCATCATCACCACCTCCAAGTCCACAGATGGTGTTAATCATACTGATGATGTACATCAATTAATTAATGCCTTGAGTCAGTATCCAAACACATTTGCATTGTGCAATGGTTATATTACTGAAAAGTTGCAGATACATTGACGTGTGCTGAATCAAATCTGTTTTTAAATGCTCTGGAGTAGCTTGCAATGTAAAGGTTATTGTATGTTAAACCTCCAAAGTAATGAATTATTTGCAAAGAAAACAATTGCTCTCAATTTATGATTTTTTTAGAGGCAGATTTTGTAGTCCTGGGAAAGACACTATAATAAGAATGAGACAACTGAGCTCTGGGCTCACGTCTCCCACTAGCTAAATTGGTGACTTTAAGTTAATTAAACCTCCTAGTGCTCCAAACTTCTCAGCTAAAAACCTGAGATTCAGTCGTTCAATAAACATTTATTTATGACCTCGATAGGTGAGAGCAAAGTACTTTCAAAGAGCTCACAAATAATTTGGGAGACTAATATGTGACCAAGCACAACTCAGGGTACTTGGTTCTCCTGGTGCTGTGGGCATGTCATGCCTGCCTACCCAGGGAAAGATGTTATTGGAGAAGGTTCTGGAGGAGGTAATTTATTGATTAAAAAACAATGGCCCTGAGAGATTAATCAATTTTCCTAAATTCCTTTCATTAAAGTTCTACTGATTTCCAAGCTGATGGTCTTTTCCTTTGAATATGAGAACATAATTTAAAATGTAAGGCTCTTTTTATTATTCCATTGAGGGTGTGTTTGTAGTAATAAAAACATCAATAATTATAGCTCAGGTTTTATGCCAGTCATTGTTTTAAGGTTTTACATGTGCTTATTCATTAAATTCTCTTAACAGCCCAACGAAGTAAGTATTTTGAGGAATTTGAGGCACAGAGTTTAAATTACTTGCCCAACATTACACAGCTAATGATGGAGCCGGGAAAGCACCATGGCAGATTCATTCCGTATGTTGTCTTCTTTAATTCCTGAAACAACTGAAAAAGGTGGCCTTATAAGCCTCACTTTATAAACGAGGAACCAGAGGCATAAAGCCAATAAGTGGAGGAACCAGGGTTTGAACCTATGCAGTCTGGCCCCAGAGCCTGTGCTCTTACTTACATGTTCACTTAAGGTAGATGTATCTGTACTATAAGCTCTTCCAAGCAGGACCCCTGAACCTTATTCTCAGACTTGTATGGTCTCAGGGTGATTCTCTGTGCCTGTTTCCCATCTACAAGAAGGAATATCATGTACTCATTACTTAAGTGTTTATATTTTTTCATTAGACTTGTGACTCCGTGGGGATAGGGATGATACAATAAACTTATTCATCTTTATGTTTCCAGCACCTAGCATAGTGCCTATGCCTAATAAGTGCTCAGTATCCAGAATAGAGCTGAATGAATGTATTTCCCATCCTGAGAACACCATGACTGCTAACCAGAGAAGGCCCAGAAATCATTTCTGGTCTACCAGTTGTCCTGGGTGGCCACTCTGTGGTTAGAATTTGATCCACCTCTGCATCTTAAGAGGCTGATACAGGTCTTAGTATAGTAAATGCTCCAAAAATATCTGGGAATGAATGGATGGATTGGTAAGGGAGGAAAGGGGTACAAATGGGAGCCTCATCACAGCTTCTGAGAACTGCCCAGGAGAGAGACGGTAGAGATCATCAGAGGAGGGAGACCGCTGCTCCTTGCAGGATCCCCAGGCTGGCAGCCTTCGTGGCAGGTGCTGCACTTGAGGTCAAGGCAAGTGAGGCCCTGCATTTACAACTCCTCATTTGACCCCCAGGGGCACTTATTTCTGGCAGAAGCATTTCTTGGTTTTAAAAGACACTTCACCCCTTTACAACCTGCATAATTGCTATTGGAATGCTTTGCCCCGGTAGCGCCTTAATTAGGTCAAATTTTATACCAAGGGCTTTAACTTAATGCTGCATTTGCAATTCTAAGGCCCCCAACTCTCTACACTGCCAGGAAATAGTCACATTTTCCAGAGGTGGGGACACCCTGACCCAGAGTAGGTTTGTTCACTCCTCTCGGGCGCATGGCTGGGAAAGGGGTCCAGGGGAGCTAGGGAAAATGTGTGTGCTAGGAGAATCATCTAAATGCTTCTAGAAAGAAACTCCTGTCTCTGAGTTACCATGTTCCATGCATTTCTTGGATAATTGTAGGATTCAAGGCACTTCGCGTTTGGTTAAATTATATAGCTTTGCTCTCCGTGTGTTAAAAAAATAACCCTTTTTATTATCTGCCTTTTAACAAGCAGAACACGCCCCTAAAGTTACACCCTTCCTCTCCCCACCATGCCACCCCAATAATGAGAAGTCAGCCATCTGCCAAGAAAACAAACACAATGTAAAAATTACACAAATACATAATCCCCAACCCAGAAGGAAGGGAGCAGCTGCCACCTGGTACCAAATAGAACACAGTTTAATATTTACCCAGAAGACAAGGCCCCCCAGCAGGCTGTAATTCCTTTGTGGGGTGGGGGAGGCAGAAGGAGGCCAGATGAGAAACATCTCCACAGGCCCTGCCTGTCGAAATAGGGACCTGGAGGGAATCAATTTAGCGAGCTCGATGTTGCTGTCCCCTGTCACAGGGCGCACTCAGAAGGCAACTAAGGAGACCATCAATCTGTCACGGAAAATGGGAGAGGTAGGGGAGAGAGGTGGTAAATGAATTGAGCTTCACTGGGGACTTTTCCTTCCTCCGGAAGCAGAAGCGTAGTGAGAGAATACGAGCAGGGCCATGCCTAAAGTAAGGTAAACTGGCAATTTTGCACCTGGCTTTGGGGAGCTGTGCCTGTAAGATTTGAAAATCTGCTCTGCCTGTAACATTTCAGGCTAACCTCTTTTCTAACTCTTGATCTGTTCCCAGATTGGGGTGAAATTTTACTCTCCTGGCCTGAGAAATGCACTTTCCATTGCCTCAGTCAATTCAGAACTCGTACTGATTTATACCTCTAATTTCTTAGCAAATGCTTTCTGAGTGAGTGGAAATCCAGTGATTAGAAACTGTGCGAGACACGGAAGCTAGTCAATCTTCCGTTTTATTGATAAATTGGAATGTTAAAACAACGATGACAATCTACATGAGAGTTCTTTCTAAGAAAGAGGCCATTTACAAGGCTGTGTAAATCAGGAGTGTCTTTAAACTGTGGTTGGGGAGACATGATATGGCAAAATGTCTACCAATAAAGTGGAGCATTACAGCAAATTACCCAGTTTATACATGCAGGCGAAGCTTCACTTCTCATGCCACGCATGAGAGCCAGTAAAGCTTGCAAATGTGAGGGGAGCCTCTATTTCTGCCTCTGTGCAGCTGTTTATCAGCAGCTTTTTAGCACGTTTTCACATATTAATGAAGTGGTATAGCAGTTCCAGAATTAGAACAGTGGGATGTATCATTGTCTGCCTTATCTGAAGATATGCCTGCTGTCAGCATGGTTACCAGGGCGTGTACAATGGAAGATGAGCATGTTGGTGGGTGTGACACATGCACGCTCCACCTCTTTCCCCGTGCCCCAAACCTCTATCTTCCAACCATACCTGGACAGACCCTGGCACTGCTATTTGCAGATCTTGTTGCATTTTGCAACTTTATCTCTTTGTTTCATCATTTGTGTGTTCGTAGGGCTTGCAAATTCTTTGTTTCCTTATTTCCTAACACAGTCCCTGGCATTCAGTAGGTGCTCAGCAGATGAATGAGTGAATGAACTAGTAGATAGGTGAATGGATGAAAGTGTTTGTCCCCTTGGAGACTGCTCTCTGCAGGCACAGTCCACCTGTCACTGTGGCTTAAGGAACAAAATGGGTAAGTGACATGGCTTTCCTTGAATTTGCCTGCAAATGGTCAAAAGGCAGAAAGGGTCTCAGGAACTAAGAGTCTCAGAGACCTTAAGAAACATTTAACCCAACAGTTTCCAAATGCAGGTCTGCAATTGGTGCCAAAACATCTTCAATGATATTCGAAAAATAAGGACACGATAATGAGTTTTCTGACATCAGGTGCTTTTACTTTATTTGGTGCTGAAGTACCCATTTTATAAGGAGTTCCTGGGTGGTGCAAATGGTTAACACGCTAGGCTGCTAACCAAAAGGTTGGAGGTTTGAGTCCACCCAGACTTGCCTTAGAAGAAAGGCCTGGTAATCTACTTGAAAATATCAGCCATTGCAAATCTTATGGAGCACAGTTCTACTCTGACACACCTAGGGTCGCCATGAGTCAGAATTGACTTGATGACAACAGGTACTTGTACTGCTTCTTTTATAAAACGATGATAACTGTGGATGACAAGAGTTTAAAAAATATGCCTTTAGGCAGAGTAGCAGGGACGGGATTTTGGGAACCATGGTTTCAGGAGGCATCTAGGTCAATCGGCATAACAAAATGTATTAAGAAAATGTTCTGCATCCCACTTTGGTGAGTGGTGTCTGGGATCTTAAACGCTAGAAATTGGCCATTTAAGATGCATCAGTTGGGCTCAACCCACTTGGAGCAAAGGAAAATGAAGAACACCAAAGACATATGGTAAAGATGTGCCCAAGAGACAGAAAGGGCCATATAAACCAGAGAATATACCAGCCTGAGACTGGAAGAACTAGATGGTGCCCAGCTACCACTGATGACTGCCCTGACAAGGAACACAACAGAGAATCCCTGATGCAGCAGGAGAACAGTGGTATGCAGATATCAAATTATCATAAAAAGACCAGACTTAATGGTCTGACTGAGACTAGAGGGACCCTGGAGGTCATAGCCCCTGGACCCTTTGTTAGCTTAGCTCAAGGCTGAAACCATTCCTGAAGCCAACTCTTCAGACAGGGATTGGACTGGACTATAAGACAGAAAATGATACTGGTGAGGAGTGAGTTTCTCGGCTCAAGTAGACACATGAGACTATGTGGGCAACTCCTGTGTGGAGGTGAGATAAGAAGGCAGAGAGGGACAGAAGCTGGCTGAATGGACATGGGGAATACAGTGGAGAGGAGGAGTGTACCGTCTCATTAGGGGGAGAGCAGCTAGGAGTTCATAGCAAAGTGTGTATAAATTCTTGTATGAGAGACAGACTTGATTTGTAAACTTTCACTTAAAGCACAATAAATTAAAAAAAAATACACCTTTGGCAAAACAAAAGTCTGTAACTTTTTATTCATTTCTCAGTCTTCTACAATTTTTCTAGGTAGGAAGTTCTTATTCGTCTGTGAAATTCCAAAGTCGGAAACCACTGATTTAACTCATCTCTTTTTGAAAAAAAATCACTAAAATCACTTGTTGGCCTTAAGTGAGACACTTGGCTGTGTAATTAGTTCAGTTTAGTAAATGATAAGGTGCTTCAGGTTTGACAAGTACTTTTCTGTCTTGTCTTTTCAGACCAGGGATACAGGCTGGTCACACACTTGTAGAAATGCCCTACCTAAGATAGAGGATATGTCTTAAATCCAGGTCAGCCACAGGAACAGAAGAGCACAGAAGCCTGATTCACTAACGTTTGTTGTGTTCTCCTCTGCTGGACATGTAGCTGCTGTTTTGACTTTAGTTAGAACATGTATGTTCTCTGATTGCCGGGGCAGATTACCCAATGAGCAAGGTACACAGGGCTGATTTACTAATCTCTAGTGCACAAATTCACCTGTTTTTCACCACGTTAAAGATGTGGTGAAACCCATGTGAAATTGTGCACTACAAATTAGTAAGTAAACACGGTTAAGCCCACACCTATCTTGCTTACTGCGTAACCTGCCCCTGAATGACTGTGTGATGCCAAGTGCCTTTCTGAGCTCTGGGAATTCTAGTTGAAGTGAAGCATGTCTACAGCACATAGAGTAGCCCTTGGTTTTTACACTGTTTTCTGTTTTGGAAACCCTGGTGGCATACTGGTTAAGAGCTACGGCTGCTAACCAAGAGGTCAGCAGCTGGAATCCACCAGGCGCTCCTTGGAAACCCTATGGGGCAGTTCTACTCTGTCCTACAGGGTTGCTACAAGTTGGAATCGACTTGATGGCCATGAGTTGTTTTTTTTTTTTTAATTTGGTTTTGGTTTCTAATTCACAATTCTTATCTCCCCTAAATAATAGAAATACTTCATTTTAATCCTGTTATTAAGTGATCAACTTTTTTTTTTTTAACTCAATCTTTTTCCGGGGCCATTGGTTGCTGTTGGAGTCTTTATATGTTGAGAAGATCTGAGACTCCATCAACCTGGTTTCCAGCCCTGGCTTTGTGACTGATGGGTGACACGTTTATGAGCTAGTGCTGACTCTTGCTGTACCCAGGTCCCTGTTGCCAAGAGAGAATAACTGTACTGGCCCCCCTCCCTGACAGAAGTGTCTTCTGCATTAACTGCCTGCCTAATGACGCTGATGCTCTTTGAGAATATAAACTTGCCGCATTATCATTATGGGTAATACTAGTCTTAAGTTTAAAACATTTTTTTTTCCAAAAAGGTGAGACAGAAAGCTTATTTGAAGACACAACGAATAGAAGGCTGTGGTTTGTTTTTAATTCATGACTGACTTTGATTAGAATGGCATAAGCAGTGGGGATGCTGTCCTGAAGGTAATTATTTCTACTTCAGGGCATGAAGTCTTTTTCTCCTCCTCCCATAAGGGAAAAAAGAAAGAGCTAGGAAAGCTAATGCTCTTAAAAAAAAAAAAAAAAGGATGATTTCTATTCACTGGGCCTGGAAATACTGTTTCCTAAAGGTACCGTTACAAAAGAGGCCAACCTGACTCGAAGGGGACCTGGACTGGGCTTGTGTCTGCCTCCAGCATCTTCCCATCGAAGGAGTCAGCAGAAGGAGGGGCTGCAATCATTTTTTTTTTTTAAAATCCATTGTTTTAGTTATCTAGTGCTGCTATAACAGAAATACCACAAGTGGATGGCATTAACAAAGAGAAATGTATTCTCTCACAGTTTAGTAGGCTAGAAGTCCAAATTCAGGACATCAGCTCCAAGGTAGGCTTTCTCTCTCTGTTGGCTCTGGAGCAAGGTCCTTGTCATCAATCTTCCCTTGGTCTGGGAGCATCTCAGTGCAGGAACCTCAGGGCCAAAGGATGCGCTCTGCTCCTGGTGCTGCTTTCTTGGTGGTATGAGATCCCCCAACTCTCTGCTTACTTCCATTTCCTTTTATCTTTTGAGAGAGAAAAGGTGGTGAGTCCACACCCCAGGGAAACTCCCTTTATATTGGATCAGGGATGTGACCTGGTAAGGGTGTTACAATCCCACCCTAATCGTCTTAACATAAAATTACGTGACAAAATGGAGGAAAACCACAGAATACTGGGAATCATGGCCTAACCAAGTTAATACACACATTTCTCGGGGGACATAATTCAATCCATGACACTCATTAAACAAACAAACCGGTTGCCATCAAGTTGATTCCGACTCGTGCCCCATGTGTGTGAGAGTAGAACTGTGCTCCAAGTTTTTTTTTTTTTTTAATATTATTTATTTTGTTGTTGTTGAGACTATACAGAGCAAAACATACACCGATTCAACAGTTTCTACATGTACAATTCGGTGACATTGATTACATTCTTCAAGTTGTACAACCATTCTTACTCTCCTTCTTGAGTTGTTCTTCCCCACTAACATAAACTCACTGCCCGTTAAGTTTCCTATTTAATTTTTTGAGTTGCTGTTGTCAATTTGATTCCATATAGGTAGATCTTAAAAGAGCATAATGCTCAAGGCAGACATTTTTTACTAGTTATGCTAAACTATTGTTTTTTTTTTTAAACTTTAATTGAGCTTCAAGTGAACGTTTACAAATCAAGTCAGTCTGTCACATATAAGCTTATATACATCTTACTCCTTACTCCCACTTGCTCTCTCCCAATGAGTCAGCCCTTCCAGTCTCTCCTTTCGTGACAATTTTGCCAGCTTCCAACTCTCTCTATCCTCCCATCCCCCCTCCAGACAGGAGATGCCAACACAGTCTCAAGTGTCCACCTGATATAATTAGCTCACTCTTCTTCAGCATCTCTCTCCTACCCACTGTCCAGTCCCTTTCATGTCTGATGAGTTGTCTTCGGGAATGGTTCCTGTCCTGTGCCAACAGAAGGTTTGGGGACCATGCCCGCCAGGATTCCTCTAGTCACAGTTAGATCATTAAGTATGGTATTTTTATGAGAATTTGGGGTCTGCATCCCACTGATCTCCTGCTCCCTCCGGGGTTCTCTATTGTGCTCCCTGTCAGGGCAGTCATCGATTGTGGCCGGGCACCAACTAGTTCTTCTGGTCTCAGGATGATGTAGGTCTCTGGTTCATATGGCCCTTTCTGTCTCTTGGGCTCTTAGTTGTCGTGTGACCTTGGTGTTCTTCATTCTCCTTTGCTCCAGGTGGGTTGAGACCAATTGATGCATCTTAGATGGCCGCTTGTTAGCATTTAAGACCCCAGACGCCACATTTCAAAGTGGGATGCAGAATGTTTTCATAACAGAATTATTTTGCCAATTGACTTAGAAGTTCCCTTAGAGCATGGTTCCCAAACCCCCGCCCTTGCTCCGCTGACCTTTGAAGCATTCATTTTATCCCGGAAACTTCTTTGCTTTTGGTCCAGTCCAACTGTTCTGCCCTTCCATGTATTGAGTGTTGTTCTTCCCTTCACCTAAAGCAGTTCTTATCTACTGATTAATCAATAAAAAACCCTCTCCCTCCCTCCCCACCTCGTAACCACAAAAGTATGTGTTCTTCTCAGTTTATACTATTTCTCAAGATCTTATAGTAGTGGTCTTATACAATATTTGTCCTTTTGCCTCTGACTGATTTCGCTCAGCATAATGCCTTCCAGGTTCCTCCATGTTATGAAATGTTTCAGAGATTCGTCACTGTTCTTTATCGATGCGTAGTATTCCATTGTGTGAATATAGCACAATTTATTTACCCATTCATCCGTTGATGGACACCTTGATTGCTTCCATGTTTTTGCTATTGTAAACAGTGCTGCAATAAACATGGGTGTGCATATATCTGTTTGTGTGAAGGCTCTTGTATCTCTAGGGTATATTCCGAGGAGTGGGATTTCTGGGTTGTATGGTAGTTCTATTTCTAACTGTTTAAGATAACACCAGATAGATTTCCAAAGTGGTTGTACCATTTTACATTCCCACCAGCAGTGTATAAGAGTTCCAATCTCTCCGCAGCCTCTCCAACATTTATTATTTTGTGTTTTTTGGATTAATGCCAGCCTTGCTGGTGTGAGATGGAATCTCATCGTAGTTTTAATTTGCATTTCTCTAATGGCTAATGATCGAGAGCATTTTCTCATGTATCTGTTGGCTGCCTGAATATCTTCTTTAGTGAAATGTGTGTTCATATCCTTTGCCCACTTCTTGATTGGGTTGTTTGTCTTTTTGTGGTTGAGTTTTGACAGAATCATGTAGATTTTAGAGATCAGGCGCTGGTCGGAGATGTCATAGCTGAAAATTCTTTCCCAGTCTGTAGGTGGTCTTTTTACTCTTTTGGTGAAGTCTTTAGATGAGCATAGGTGTTAGATTTTTAGGAGCTCCCAGTTATCGGGTTTCTCTTCATCATTTTTGGTAATGTTTTGTATTCTGTTTATGCCTTGTATTAGGGCTCCTAGGGTTGTCCCTATTTTTTCTTCCATGATCTTTATCGTTTTAGTCTTTATGTTTAGGTCTTTGATCCACTTGGAGTTAGTTTTTGTGCATGGTGTGAGGTATGGGTCCTGTTTCATTTTTTTGCAAATGGATATCCAATTATGCCAGCCCCATTTGTTAAAAAGACTATCTTTTCCCCAATTAACTGACACTGGGCCTTTGTCAAATATCAGGTACTCATACGTGGTTGGATTTATATCTGGGTTCTCAATTCTGTTCCACTGGTCTATGTGCCTGTTGTTGTACCAATACCAGGCTGTTTTAACTACTGTGGCTGTATAATAGGTTCTGAAATCAGGTAGAGTGAGGTCTCCCACTTTCTTCTTCTTTTTCAGTAATGCTTTGCTTATCCGAGGCTTCTTTCCCTTCCATATGAAGTTGGTGATTTGTTTCTCTATCCCCTTAAAAAATGACATTGGAATTTGGATCGGAAGTGCATTGTATGTATAGATGGCTTTTGGTAGAACAGACATTTTTACTATGTTAAGTCTTCCTATCCATGAGCAAGGTATGTTTTTCCACTTAAGCAGGTCTTTTTTAATTTCTTGTAGTAGAGCTTTGTAGTTTTCTTTGTATAGGTCTTTTACATCCTTGGTAAGATTTATTCCTAAGTATTTTATCTTCTTGGGGGCTACTATGAATGGTATTGATTTGGTTATTTCCTCTTTGATGTTCTTTTTGTTGATGTAGAGGAAGCCAAGTGATTTTTGTATGTTTATCTTATAACCTGAAACTCTGCCAAACTCTTCTATTAGTTTCAGTAGTTTTCTGGAGGATTCCTTAGGGTTTTCTGTGTACAAGATCATGTCATCTGCAAATAGAGATAATTTTACTTCCTCCTTGCCAATCTGGATGCCCTTTATTTCTTTATCTAGCCTAATTGCCCTGGCTAGGACTTCTAGCACGATGTTGAATAAGAGTGGTGATAAAGGGCATCCTTGTCTGGTTCCCGTTCTCAAGGGGAATGCTTTCAGGTTCTCTCCATTTAGAATGATGTTGGCTGTTGGCTTTGCATAGATGCCCTTTATTATGTTGAGGAATTTTCCTTCAATTCCTACTTTGGCCAGAGTTTTTATCATTAAAGAGTGTTGGACTTTGTCAAATGCCTTTTCTGCATCAATTGATAAGATCATGTGGTTTTTATCTTTTGTTTTATTTATGTGGTGGATTACATTAATGGTTTTTCTGATATTAAACCAGCCTTGCATACCTGGTATAAATCCCACTTGATCGGGGTGAATTATTTTTTTGATATGTTGTTGAATTCTATTGGCTAGAATTTTGTTGAGGATTTTTGCATCTATGTTCATGAGGGATATAGGTCTGTAATTTTCTTTTTTTGTAATGTCTTTACCTGGTTTTGGTATCAGGGAGATGGTGGCTTCATAGAATGAGTTGGGTAGTATTCCGTCATTTTCTATGCTTTGAAATACCTTTAGTAGTAGTGGTGTTAACTCTTCTCTGAAAGTTTGGTAGAACTCTGCAGCGAAGCCGTCTGGGCCAGGGCTTTTTGTTTTTGGGAGTTTTTTGATTACCGTTTCAATCTTCTTTTTTTGTTATGGGTCTATTTAGTTGTTCTGCTTCTGAATGTGTTAGTTTAGGAATTCATCCATTTCTTCTAGGTTTGCAAATTTGTTAGAGTACAATTTTTTGTAATAATCTGATATGATTCTTTTAATTTCAGCTGGGTCTGTTGTGATGTGGCCCTTCTCGTTTCTTATTCGGATTATTTGTTTCCTTTCCTGTATTTCTTTAGTCCGTCTAGCCAATGGTTTATCAATTTTGTTAATTTTTTCAAAGAACCAGCTTTTGGCTTTGTTAATTCTTTCAATTGTTTTTCTGTTCTCTAATTCATTTAGTTCAGCTCTAATTTTTATTATTTGTTTTCTTCTGGTGCCTGATGGATTCTTTTGTTGCTCAGTTTCTATTTGTTCAAGTTGTAGGGACAGTTCTCTGATTTTGGCTCTTTCTTCTTTTTGTATGTGTGCATTTATTGATATAAATTGGCCTCTGAGCACTGCTTTTGCTGTGTCCCAGAGGTTTTGATAGGAAATATTTTCATTCTCGTTGCATGCTATGAATTTCCTTATTCCCTCCTTGATGTCTTCTATAACCCAGTCTTTTTTCAGGAGGGTATTGTTCAGTTTCCAAGTATTTGATTTCTTTTCCCTAGTTTTTCTGTTATTGATTTCTAGTTTTATTGCCTTGTGGTCTGAGAAGATGCTTTGTAATATTTCCATGTTTTGGACTCTGCAAAGGTTTGTTTTATGACCTAATATGTGGTCTATTGTAGAGAATGTTTCATGTGCGCTAGAAAAAAAAGTATACTTGGCAGCAGTTGGGTGGAGAGTTCTGTATAAGTCAATGAGGTCAAGTTGGTTGATTGTTGTAAGTAGGTCTTCCGTGTCTCTATTGAGCTTCTTACTGGATGTCCTGTCCTTCTCCGAAAGTGGTGTGTTGAAGTCTCCTACTATAATTGTGGAGGTGTCTATCTCACTTTTCAGTTCTGTTAAAATTTGATTTATGTATCTTGCAGCCCTGTCATTGGGTGCATAAATATTTAATATGGTTATGTCTTCCTGATCAATTGTCCCTTTTATCATTATGTAGTGTCTTTCTTTATCCTTTGTGGTGGATTTAAGTCTAAAGTCTATTTTTTCAGAAATTAATATTGCTACTCCTCTTCTTTTTTGCTTGTTGTTTGCTTGATATATTTTTTTCCATCCTTTGAGTTTTAGTTTGGGTCTCTAAGTCTAAGGTGTGTCTCTTGTAGGCAGCATATAGACGGATCGTGTTTCTTTATCCAGTCTGAGACTCTCTGTCTCTTTATTGGTGCGTTTAGTCCATTTACATTCAGCGTAATTATAGATAAGTAAGTGTTTAGTGTTGTCATTTTGATGCTTTTTTATGTGTGTTGTTGGCAATTTCATTTTTCCACATACTTTTCTGTGCTGAGGCATTTTTCTTAGTAAATTGTGAGATCCTCATTTTCGTAGTGTTTGACTTTATGTTTGTCGAGTTGTTAACGTTTTTCTTGGCTTTTATCTTGAGTTATGGAGTTGTTATACCTCTTTGTGGTTACCTTAATATTTACCCCTATTTTTCTAAGTAAAAACCTAACTTGTAATGTTCTATATCGCCTTGTATCACTCTCTATATGGCAGTTCTATGCCACCTGTATTTAGTCCCTCTAAAAAAAAAAAAATTTTTTTTTTTTGATTATTGTGATCTTTTACATTTTGACTTCAGTGATTCCCTGTTATGAGCATTTTTTTTTTGAACTAATCTTAATTTGTTTTTGTGATTTCCCTATTTGAGTTGATTTCAGGATGTTCTGTTTTGTGACCTCGTGTTGTGCTGGTATCTGATATTATTGGTTTTCTGACCAAACAATATCCTTTAGTATTTCTTGTAGCTTTGGTTTGGATTTTGCAAATTCTCTAAACTTGTGTTTATCTGTAAATATCTTAATTTCACCTTCATATTTCAGAGAGAGTTTTGCTGGATATATGATCTTTGGCTGGCAGTTTTTCTCCTTCAGTGCTTTGTATATGTCATCCCATTCCCTTCTTGCCTGCATGGTTTCTGCTGAGTAGTCTGAACTTATTCTTATTGATTCTCCCTTGAAGGTGACCTTTCTTTTCTCCCTGGCTGCTTTTAAAATTTTCTGTTTATCTTTGGTTTTGGCAAGTTTGATGATAATATGTCTTGGTGTTTTTCTTTTTGGATCAATCTTAAATGGGGTTCGATGAGCATCTTGGATAGATATCCTTTCGTCTTTCATGATGTCAGGGAAGTTTTGTGTCAGGAGTTCTTCAACTATTTTCTCTGTGTTTTCTGTCCCCCCTCCCTGTTCTGGGACTCCAATCACTCGCAAGTTATCCTTCTTGATAGAGTGCCACATGATTCTTAGGGTTTCTTCATTTTTTTAAATTCTTTTATCTGATTTTTTTTCAGCTATGTTGGTGTTGATTCCCTGGTCCTCCAGATGTCCCAGTCTGCATTCTAATTGCTCGAGTCTGCTCCTCTGACTTCCTATTGCATTGTCTAATTCTGTAATTTTATTGTTAATCTTTTGGATTTCTACATGCTGTCTCTCTATGGATTCTTGCAACTTATTAATTTTTCCACTATGTTCTTGAATAATCTTTTTGAGTTCTTCAACAGTTTTATCAGTGTGTTCCTTGGCTTTTTCTGCAGTTTGCCTTATTTCATTTGTGATGTCTTGAAGCATTCTGTAAATTAGTTTTTTATATTCTGTATCTGATAATTCCAGGATTGTATCTTCATTTGGGAAAGATTTTGATTCTTTTGTTTGGGGGGTTGGAGAAGCTGTCATGGTCTGCTTCTTTATGTGGTTTGATATGGACTGCTGTCTCCGAGCCATCACTGGAAAACTTGTTTTTCCAGAAATTCCGCTAAAAAAAAATGCAGTCAGATCCCTATCAGAAGTGCCTTTGGATTATAACCTCCACCTTGTTCCCCGTAAGGATGAAAGTCCGAGATTTGGATCATATATGCTTGGCTGTAGCTGGTTCTGTGTTTTTAGTCCAATTAGGGTTGGATTTTTGGTCCCTGGGTTTTTTGTGGTTCCTTCTCTCAGGCCGGAAGAGTGGGTTAGGAAAAGACCAAAGAAAAAAAAGGGGGGGGGGAGCAAAGCCGCCGCGGAGCTGGAGCTGTTCTCCCTCTGGCTCAGGAAATTCCAATGTTAATGAAGCCGACTGGGGAGGGTGGGGGAGGGATCAGAGAGATAGGAGAGTAGCACCTCGGAATATAGCCAGAGTTGCTTGTCTTGCTTGGAATGACTATTATATCTGAGATTCCCGAGGGGCGTGTCGCCTATGTGTGTTGGCTGCGTGGAGATTTCCCCCAGGGGTCTGGCCTGCTGAAGCCGCGGTCAGATCCTCCGCTGCCAGTCCAAATCCGAGCATCAAGGTTCCCCTGCTGGGACGCTGTACTTCCGGCTCCAAAATCAGTCGCTACCTCCCGGGGATTTCTCGTCCCGCCAGCCGCGTCGCCACGCCGCCCCCGCGGACCGGTTGGTCCCCCTCCTGGGGTTAGTTCAGGGGAGTGGAGGTGCGCCCCATGTTTGCGCCTTGAAAGTGCCCAGTCAAAAGCCCAGTGCCAAGGTTCCCCGGCTGGGACGCAGCACTCCCTGCTCCAAAACCAGTCACTGCCTCCCAGGGAGTTCTCCCACCAGCCGCGTCGCCACGCAGCCTGTGTGGACCGGCTGGGCCCCCTCTCGGGTTCAGTTCAGGGGAGGTAGGACTGCACCCCTTGTTTGTGCCATCACAAGATTTATGAGTTCAGCTCCCCTGGGTCCAGATGCCCGGCGCCAAGGTTACCTGACTGGGACGCTGGCTCCAGGCTCCGAAAACAGTCGCTGCTTCCCCGTATTTGTTCGTTTTCCATCTCTAAATCTGTGTTTGTTGTTCAGGGTTTGTAGATTGTTATGTATGTGATCGATTCACTTCTTTTTACGAGTCTTTGTTGCAAGAGGGATCCGGGGTAGCGTCTACCTAGTCCTCCATCTTGGCCCCCGATATTGTTTGGTTTTGAGAAGAATTCAGGGGATATTTTTGGTTTAACATTTGAAGATTATTGCAGGGCAATAATTTTGGGGATTCATGCAGCCTCCATGGCTTCAAAAAGTCTGAAGCCCATGAGAATTTAAAATTCTGTTCTGCATTTTCCCCGTTTTGATTAGGATTTTTCTGTAGAATCCTTGATCAAAATGTTCAGTAATGGTAGCTGGGCCCCATCCAGTTCGTCTGGCCTCATGGCAAAGGAGGTAGTTGTTCATTGAGGTATTTAGCCACAAATTCCATTTCGTCCTCCTAATACTGACTCTTCTTCTTCCTCTGTTGTTCCAGGCAAATAGAGACCAATTTTTGTGCCTTGAATGACCACCTTCATGGGGTTTTTAATTGCTGATTTTTTGGAATTAGACTGCTGGACCTTCCTTTTGTGGCATCTCTGAGTGGACTGACCTTCAACCTCGTGGTTAGCAGTCAAGTACATCAACCATTTGCATCACCTAGGGACTCTAAAACGTCTTAACAAAAGCCAAACCCACTGCTAGCGGGTCAGTTTTGACTCATAGTGACCCTATAGAACAGAGCAGAACTGCCTCGTAGGGTTTCCAAGGCTGTAAATCTTTACAGAAGCACAATGCCACTTATTTATTCCACAGAGCGGCTGGTGGATTCGAACTGCCAAACTTTTGGTTAGCAGCTGAGTGCTTTAACCACTGCAATGCCAGAGCTCCCCAAAGGGCCTTAGAGATCATCTAATGCAATTCTCCAGTAGCAAGAGAAGGAAAACAAAGAGAAGGGCCTTGCCTGAGGCTACACAGGCAGGAACCTACTTCTCCAGATGGTCAGCTCAGTGCCCTTTTCACTGCTGGGATTTGGAACACCCAAAGTTCAGTCTCAACAGTGCAGCCAAATTGCTCAGAGCAGCCCCCACTTCCTGCTTTTCTTATAACCAAAATCAAACAAGGCCTTCCTGTTTCTACCTTCTACCCCCATTACAGTCTTAGAAATTCAAGGTTAGAAGGATTCTTCGAGACCCAGCAATTCTTGTCTAGGGTCCTTTTGACTTGTGAAAGACATTATTAGTTCCCCAGCTGCTGCTGTAACAAATTACCACAAGCTCAGTGACTTTTAAAATAACACAAATTTATTATTGGTCAGAAGTCCAAAATGAGTATTGGTAGGGCTGGTTATTTCTCTGCTCTGTGGTCACTTTGTCTTCTCTTTTCTGCCTAATCTCCCTTTCTTCCCTCTTTTAAGGACCTTTTTGATTACGTTGGGCCTACCTTGATAAGACAGAATAATCTCCCCATTGAAAGATCCTTAATTTAATCACACTTGTAAAGTTCCTTTTACTGTATAACATTCACAGAATTCAGGGATTAGGACTTGGCTATCATTGGGGGCTATTACTCAGCCTGCCACACCAGGCAACAGTCCTTCTGCCTTTTTTCTTCTTAACAGAATTCCTTTTTTCAACTTTTGTTCCTCATTTACTTGCAGTCTTCATGTGATGTGGCATCTATCTTCTCCCATCTATGCTTGCTTCTGTGCCCAGTGGTGTCACTAGGGTTGGTGTTTCCAGTGTGGTAACTCATGATGTCACCTCTCCCATAGACCTCCTCCCGTACCAAACATACAGAATCCTTAGTAAAGTTTTTTGTACTAATGATACTCATAAATAGTAATTCCCACATATCATTGCTTCTATTCCTTTAATTACTACTTCATTCTCAAAAAAGTTATTGATATAGTTTCACAAATCCTAATTACCACAATCTTGTAGCTAAAACACCAGAAAATCTGACAAAATCAGTGACATAAAAACAGCAGCAGCAACGGAAAAAACAGCGCATGCTTATAGGGTGTGCAGACGAAAACAGGTGATTCAAAGCGTCTTGGTAATTGGGTAATAAGGACAGCATTAGAAGGTTCAAAAAGTAAATTAGCACAGGCTTTTAGCCTTGTAGGTATACTGACACATGTAAGCTGGGCTTATAAGAAATATTTTTGTTATTATAACTAACTAGGGGGATTTTTTATAAAAAATAGTAAAGTGTTGCTGCAACACTGAACAAAAATTTCAGATAGTCATTTTGTGTCACTCGAAGCAATCCACACCCTCTGCACTTCCCTAATGACACCACTGTCTGTGCCTAAAACAGGATTGGCTGAAGACACACCCTAACTGATATGGCCTCATTTACATAACAAAACTTCATTCCCAGATGGGATTATATCCACCTGTATAGGGGTTAGAAGCAAGGAGTTAGAAGCAAGGATGGTGAGACTACATCTTACATACTTTGGACATGTTGTCAGGAGAGATCAGTCCCTGGAAAAGGACATCATGCTTGGTAAAGTACAAGGTCAATCAAAAAGAGGAAGACCCACAACGAGATGGACTGACATAGTGGCTGCAACAATGGGCTCAAACATTGCAGACATGGCACAGGACTTGGCAGTGTTTTGCTCGGTTGTATATAGGGTTGCTATGAGTCGGAACTGACTTGGTGAAACCTAACAACAACAACAACATAGGGATTAGGATTCACAACACATATTTGTGGGGCACACAATTCATTTCACAACAGGATCCAGTCTGGAAATAAAGTTAGGGACTAAATAAGGAGGAAAGAGAGCAGATCAGAGATACAAGAGCTTTAAACCTGTCACTCATTGCACAGAACATTCCACCCAGCATTATGGCCCAGTAGCATCCTAAGCCATGTCCTGCATCGGTGCACCTCCTCTTTTGGGTGGACTGCAATGGGGAGAGCCCTGACTCCTCCCACCAGATGGAGCCCCGCCCCGCACCTAACCCTGATTTTCACCTAGCAAGTGCTGAAAGGTCATTGGATTTACAGAACTGGATAAATCCTGAGGGACAAACACATATTCCTGGTTTAAAGATTGAGGGGTTATTTTGTGCCAATGACATCAAGAGAGATAAGAATATAAAAGAGGTTCTTTGGGATCCAAATATATGACACGCTAGTGAAGAGAGCCCTGGTGGTGCAGTGGTTGGGTGCTCGGCTGCTAACTGAAAGGTTGGCAGTTCAAATCCACCAGTCACTTCATGAGAGAAAGATGTGGCAGTTTGCTTCTGTACAGATTTAGACTTGGAAACCCTATAGGGCAGTTCTACTCTATCCTATAGCATTGCTATGAGTCAGAATTGACTTGACAGCAATGGATTTGGGTAGTATATTGAATAAGAGTGAGGTCTCTGGGGCCGTGTGGTCTTGGATAAGTTAACCTTCCAGGAACTCAGTTTCCTTGTCCTTAAAATGGGGGTAATAATATTTTCACCTCATAGAACATTTTTTGCATGATTAAATAAGCTTATACTTGTAAATACTTGTAACAGTTGGGCACGTTGTGAATAGTAGATGAGTTATAGCTATTTTATAAAAGTGGGATTACTATAGAAGGGAATAGAGAAACTCTCTAAGTGTTTGTATCTGAGACAGTTTGAAATTCCAGAGGAGAATTTTATCACATTCTCAGCCTGTTTTACCTGACCTTTTCTTGCTGCCCTACAGCCCACAACCTGGCAGCATAAATGGCCCTTCTCATCCAGAGGGAGAATCTTACTGGAGCTGGTTATGGGGCTGTTATTTAGGCAGCTACTTTTTGGTGTGATCCCAAGTGAAATGTTTGACCTGGCTCTTCCCTCAGGCTCAGAAGTCACCTGATGTGTGTAATCGTCTATCGTCCTGGAATGCTCAGCGGGAAGCTGTGGCTCTGGCTTGGGACCAAGAGGCACAGCAGTTGGCAACAATGGTAACTGGAAGGTTACCGAAACCCAGGAGCATTCTCATCAGCTTTGTGCTTGTGTGTGCGGGTGTAGGTTGGGTGTGTGTATGGTGTGTGTGCATACGCATGTGTGCCTGTGTGTGGGGTGTATATACGTGTGTGTGTAGCCTGGCCAGATGGGTAAAAGAGGTCTTACTAGGAATCTTTAAAGCAATATTTTCCTCCCAACTTGCCTGGCTTTTGTGGTCATTCAGAAATTCATTTTTGCATTGGTAGTTGGAGGGTCTTTCGCAATGCAGTCTTTTCCTGTTCTTTTCTTCTCCTCCCCATGTTAGCTGACCAATTAGAACACCAACTTGGGAGCCCTCCATGCCCCCAGTGATGCCCGTTTAAAGCCTTTTTCAACCGCATTTCCCTCATTTCTATCAGAATCTTCCCTGAGAAGTGACAACTTTTCATCTTAAGTGGCATCTGGCAGGGACTGAGGGACTCTTAGGTAAATACAGACTCTTGTTGGGATACCTGATTAATCCAGCCTCCTCTTCCCTCATACTCCAGCATCAGCAACTCATGTCACTTTCTGAATTCCAAGAGGGGGATTTACTTTTACAGTCAGAAAAAAAAAAAAATGTTTAATGGTTTTACTTCTTTGAACCCTATTTAGTCGGATCAGTTATAATCTTTTATTTCCCGTGATAGATTTTACACAAGAATATTCATTCAACAAATATTTACTAGGTATCTGGTGGACAGGGATAGATTACCTAATAAGCAAGGTAAACACATGCTTAGGGCCATCACCAAAACAGGGGCACCAGCTGTGCAAAGCAAAGACCCACAGATGCCAAGCAGACAGGACACAAAGAAAAGCGAGCACCACAGTGGAAGAGAACTGGAAGGGCACTAAATGAAACTGGTACCAGCTCCATTGTGTGAGGATGTGCTGACAAGAAATATTTGTTCACACAGGGTTATGAGGGCAGCCATACGTAAGGTTGTTGTCATGGATTGAATTGTGCCCCTCCAAAATATCTGTCAACTTGGCTAGGTCATGAATCCCAGAATTGTATAAGTCTACCATTTAGTCATCTGATGTGATTTTCCTTTGTGTTGTAAATCCTATCACTACGATGTAATGAAATGGATTAGTGGCAGTTAATACTGATGAAATCTATAGGCTTAGAGTCTTAAGCCAATGTCTCTCTCTCTTTTTAAAAAAATTTTTATTGTGCTTTAAGTGAAAGTTTACAAGTCAAGTCAGTCTCTCACACAAAAGCTTATATACACCTTGCTACATACTCCCACCCCCACATGTCTGTCAGTTTGTCGTACTGTGGGGGCTTGTGTGTTGCTGTGATGCTGGAAGCTATGCCACCAGTATTCAGATACCAGCAGGGTCACCCATGGAGAACAGGTTTCAGCTGAGCTTCCAGACTAAGACAGACTAGGAAGAAGGACCCGGCAGTCTACTTCTGAAAAGCATTAGCCAGTGAAAACCTTATGAATAGCAGCGGAACATTGTCTGATATAGTGCTAGAAGATGAGCCCCCCAGGTTGGAAGGCACTCAAAAGATGACTGGGGAAGAGCTGCCTCCTCAAAGTAGAGTCGACCTTAATGACGTGGATGGAGTAAAGCTTTTGGTACCTTCATTTGCTGATGTGGTACGACTCAAAATGAGAAGAAACAGCTGCAAACATCCATTAATAATTGGAACCTGGAATGTATGAAGTATGAATCTAGGAAAATTGGAAATCGTCAATGGAATGCATAAACATCGATATCCTAGGCATTAGTGAACTGAAATGGACTGGCATTGGCCATTTTGAATCGGACAATCATATAGTCTACTATGCTGGGAATGACAACTTGAAGAGGAATGGTGTTGCATTCATCATCAAAAAGAACGATTCAAGATCTATCCTGAAGTACAACACTGTCAGTGATAGGATAATATCCATATGCCTACAAGGAAGACCAGGTAATACGACTATTACTCAAATGTACGCTCCAACCACTAGGGCCAAAGATGAAGAAATAGAAGATTTTTATCAGCTGCTGCAGTCTGAAATTGATCGAATGTGCAACCAAGATTCATTGATACTTACTGGTGATTTTAATGCGAAAGTTGGAAACAAAGAAGAAGAATCAGTAGTTGGAAAATACGGCCTTGGTGATAGAAACAATGCTGGAGATCCAATGATAGAATTTTACAAGACCAACGTCTTCTTCATCGCAAATACCTTCTTCCACCAACATAAACAGTGACTATACACGCGGACCTCGCCAGATGGAACACACAGAAATCAAATTGACTATATCTGTGGAGAGAGATGATGGAAAAGCTCAATATCATCAGTCAGAACAAGGCCAGGGGCTGACTGTGGAACAGACCATCAATTGCTTATATGCAAGTTCAAGCTGAAACTGAAGAAAATCAGAGCAAGTCCATGAGAGCCAAAATATGACCTTGAGTATATCCCACCTGAATTTAAAGATCATCTGAAGAATACATTTGACGCATTGAACACTGGTGACCGGAGACTGGACGAGCTGTGGAATGACATCAAAGACATCATCCATGAAGAAAGCAAGAGGTCGTTGAAAAGACGGGAAAGAAAAGACCGAGATAGATGTCGGAGGAGACTCTGAAACTTGCTCTCGAACATCGAGCAGCTAAAGCAAAAGGAAGAATTGATGAAGTAAAAGAACTGAAGATTTCAAAGGGGCTCTCGAGAAGACAAAGTAAAGTATTATAATGACATGTGCAAAGAGCTGGAGATGGGAAATCAAAAGGGAAGAACACGCTCGGCGTCTCTCAGGCTGAAAGAACTGAAGAAAAAATTCAAGCCTCCAGTTGCAATAGTGAAGGATTCCATGGGGAAAATATTAAACGATGCCGGAAGCATCAAAAGAAGATGGAAGAAATACACAGAGTCATTATACCAAAAAGAATTAGTTAATATTCAACCATTTCAAGAGGTGGCATGTGATCAGGAACCGATGGTACGAAGAAGTCCAAGCTCCTCTGAGGGCACTGGCAAAAAACAAAGCTCCAGGAATTAATGGAATATCAACTGAGAAGTTTCAACAGACAGATGCAGCGCTGGAGGTGCTCACTCGTCTATGCCAAGAAATAGGGAAGACAGCTTCCTGGCCAACTGACTGGAAGAGATCCATATTTATGCCTATTCCCAAGAAAGGTGATCCAATTGAATGTGGAAATTATAGAACAATATCATTAACATCACACGCAAGCAAAATTTTGCTCAAGATCATTCAAAAACGGCTACAGCAGTATATCGACGGGGAACTGCCAGAAATTCAGGCTGGTTTCAGAAGAGGATGTGGAACCAGGGTTATCATGGCTGATGTCAGATGGATCCTGGCTGAAAGCAGAGAATACCAGAAGGATGTTTACCTGTGTTTTATTGACTATGCAAAGGCATTCGACTGTGTGGATCATAACAAACTATGGCTAACACTGTGAAGAAGGGGAATTCCAGAACACTTAATTGTGCTCATGAGGAACCTTTACATAGATCAAGAGGCAGTTGTTCGGATGGAACAAGGGGATACGGATTGGTTTAAAGTTAGGAAAGGTGTGTATCAGGGTTGTATTCTTTCACCATACCTATTCAATCTGTATGCTGAGCAAATAATATGAGAAGCTGGACAATACTAAGAAGAATGGGGCATCAGGATTGGAGGAAGACTCATTAACAACCTGCGTTATGCAGATGACACAACCTTGCTTGCTGAAAGTGAAGAGGACTTGAAGCACTTACTAATGAAGATCAAAGACCACAGCCTTCAGTATAGATTACACCTTAACATAAAGAAAATAAAAATCCTCTCAACTGGACCAATGAACAACATCATGATAAACGGAGAAAAGATTGACATTGTCAAGGATTTCATTTTACTTGGATCCACAATCAACAGCCATGGAAGCAGCAGTCAAGAAATCAAAAGACGCATCGCATTGGGCAAATCTGCTGCAAAGGACCTCTTCAAAGTGTTGAAGAGCAAAGAAGTCACCCTAAAGACTAAGGTGGGCCTGACCCAAGCCATGGTATTTTCAATCACATCATACATGTGTGAAAGCTGGACAATGAATAAGGAAGGCTGAAGAAGAATTGACACCTTTGAATTGTGGTGTTGGCGAAGAATATTGAATATACCATGGACTGCCAAAAGAATGAGCAAATCTGTCTTGGAGGAAGTGCGGACAGAATGCTCCTTAGAGGCAAGGATGGCGAGACTGCATCTTACATACTTTGGACATGTTGTCAGGAGGGATCAGTCCCTGGAGAAGGACATCATGCTTGGCAGAGTACAGGGTCAGTGGAAAAGAGGAAGACCTTCAACGAGGTGGATTGACACAGTGGCTGCACCAATGAGCTCAAGCACAACAACGATTGTAAGGATGGTGCAGGACCGGGCAGTGTTTCGTTCTGTTGTGCATAGGGTCGCTATGAGTCAGAACCGACTTGATGGCACCTAACAACAACAACAGCAACAACATACTCCCAATTGCTCTCCCCCTAATGAGATAGCCTGTTCCCTTTCTCCATTCTCTCTTTTCATGTCAATTTCGCCAACTTCTAACCCCCTCTACCCTCTCATCTCCCCTCCAGGCAGGAGATGCCAACATAGCCTGAAGTGTCCGCCTGATACAAGTAGCTCACTCCTCATCAGCATCTCTCTCCAACCCAAGCCAATTTCTTTTGAAATACAAAAGAGAGGAGTAGAGAGACATGGGGACCTTACACCACCAAGAAAGCAGTGCCAGGAGCAGAGTGTGTCCTTTGGACCTGAGGTTCCTGTGCAGAGAAGCTCCTAGACCAAGGGAAGATTGATGACATGGACCTCCCTCCAGAGCTGATAGAGAAAGACTTCTTCTGGAGCTGATGCCCTGAATTTGAACTTGTAGCCTACTAGACTATCAGAGAATAAATTTCTCTTTGTTAAAGCCATCCACTTATCGTATTACTGTTACAGCAGCACTAAATGACTAAGACAGTTGTTTAAGCTATGAGGCCCTACCACTTCAAAGCCTTCGTTGACATCTGTCTGTCTTAGTTATCTAGTGGTGCTGTAATAGAAATTTATTCTGTCATGGTTTGGGAGGCTAGAAGTCCGAATTCAGGAAGGTTTTGTCTCTCTGTCTGGGAAAAGGTCCTTGTCTTCAATCTTCCCTTGGGTCTAGGAATTTTTCAGAGCAGAGACTCAGGGTCCAAAGGTCCTGGCTCTTCTTTCTTGGTGGTAAGGGGTCCCCCTCTCTCTGCTTGCTTCTCTCTCCTTTTATCTCTTGTAAGATAAAAGGGAAAACAGCTTACATTGGATCAGGGATAGGACTTGAGTAAGGGGGTTGCATCCCACCTTAATCCCCTTACAATTGATTGGCTGATCACATAAAATTGCATCATGGGGCATAATTACATCATTACATAACTGCCAAACTGCTGAGAATCATGGCCAAGCCAAGTTGACACATATTTTTGTGGGACACAATTCAATTCATGACAGTCTCCTATGATTCCCTCCCATGTAACTGAAACTCCTCATCACAGTGGCTCTCCTGGGAGTATACTATTTCTTTCTAATAAACAAAAGGCGGGGTGGACTGTCTAGTATAACTCTTGATACATTCATCCGATATGCAACTGAATCCAACATGAACAGTTACTGGGCAAGGACAGATTAATTTAATAGAGAACAGGTCTCTGATCCATTTTGAGAGAACTATCTTGTACATTCACATCTGCTGATCCAGCAATTCCAGCCAGGAATGCCAGCAATGCTCTTTGCCATGATACAAACACAAGAGTGTGCTCTTGCTCTTGTCCTAGTAAACAACCAATGGAAACTCCAGTCCCAGATGATGCTCAAAAGTGAGGGAACTTGTATAAGTCAACCATTGCAATGAATTCAATCAAGTTACTTTTTAACTGTATAGCATTTACATACATAGTTATGTTCTAAGTTTTGTAATCAATAATATTTATAACTTTAACTTTAAAATATGTTTGGCATACATGCAGATGCAATCTGGCATGCATTTAATATAATACTAACATGAGTAATAATTTAATATAATACCAACATAGCAAATATGGAAATATTAATATTTATCTAACACAAAACGTTTTAATTTATGATCATGTGAGTTTTGTTTTTTATTTTCTGTTGCGTGGGACACAGTGCTTGATATTACTCTCCAGTCCGATATTACTCTCCATATGCTAATAAACAAGGTATTAGGGCACTAAGAGGATGCAAAACTCAATATTTATTTTTGCAAAATGTTTCTGTTTTGCAACAATGGGTGTTTCTAAATTCCTCTTCCAAGAAAGCAACAAAGGGCATTTATCAGAACATTACATTTATACTTTAAGAGAATATTTACATATCTCCACATATGGAATTGAGCAAATTACTCGAGGAAATCAATTAAATTTATTTAAATATTTAGGTAATAAAAATTATATAAATGTATTTTATTTTCTATTTCCCTTTATACTGATTTTCTTTTAAGAAATTGATTGATATTGTTATGACTTGCAAAACAAATTTGCTGGTCGAGAAGTGGTGCTCTTGTTATATCTATTATGTGTGTATCTTAAAATATGGGAGTTGAACAATTCCACAAAGAAGTAAAATGTGCATTTTATAAATTTTGTATATCATAACAATTATATTTTTCTTTTCATTTCACACTAACCAGGTATAAGCTCACATTCAGTTCTTTCTTGTTGACAACCTAAAAATGTGCCAGTGGCACTGTAATCATGTGACTCGTGATGCATTTGATCCTATCCTGTGCAAAGTGGACCAAAACACGTCTTCGGATTGAACATACCTTTGTATTTGTATCATGCTCTTTGCAATCACTCTCGCCCCTGTCAGATATCAACAGTAGTCCAATGAACTGTGAAGACACAGCATCAAAGGGAGGAAAGTGAGTGCGCAAGTTTTTAAGTATTACTTCAAGACTAAAAACACCTATGGAGATCTGTGAAGGACCTGCCAACAAACATCGTATGATAAACAAATGAAATTATCTCTGACTGCCTCGTATACTATTTCTTTTGACTATCTCAGACCTGAAGAGCAAAATTACATGTACCAAATAAGTTTTTTTACTTAACTAATTTTCAAATATAAAATTTTGTGTTAGCATCCAAATTTGAATGTAAATTTTATTCTATAAATTTTACTTGTTTTGTAAATTTTATTTATTTTCAATTATACAAATTTGCTACAGTAGAACCAAATTTAAGAAGTGACCTAATTTTATATCCAGGTAAAATGAAATGGTGACAACTAAGTGGACTGCAAAAAATGAAAGCTCCAAGAATATAAAAAGAAAAGGATTTGTGAATCCTTAAAGACAATTCCAAAATTAACGTCCTTTTAACAATGTAATGAATCAGAAGAGACTTCTTCCATTGATTGCTTGAGTTTAATGGGTGTAACTCATTTTACTGGTACCACTAGTGCTGAAATTAACAGCAATATGAATATAACAGATTTGTTCCAAATTCTGCATCCATTCCTTGCTGTAGTAAAAAAAAAAAAAAAAAACTATGTAGAAAGTAAAACTAATTCAGAATCTGAAATTGTCACATCAGTAACCCCATAAATAACAGAAATACAGATCTTGTTTTGTGGAATAATTTTTCTTCTAATGATATAAATTATTGGATTGAAAGAGGGCCAAGTGATTATGGACCATTTGAAAATTTATGTTGAAAATTTCTGGATGGTAAGCAAACAAGTTTCTGTAGCCAGGATATATTTCTAGGGTGAAAATTATAAGAGGAAGTAGCTACCGTATTCTCCATCACTCAGCTCTATATATCGTTTTGTTTGCAAACTATTCAATCCTAAATCATTTAATTCTCAATTTGCTATGGAAGGATTTAGCTATTGGCATAACTTGAATGTGACTGATAAACATGAAAACAGTTCAATTCACAGAGTTTTTATGTTGTCATACTTAAACCGAACACATGGTTTTGGCTTAAATAATGAACTGGAAACACAAATTAATGAATGTCAGTATTGGAAAGCCATTTTGCAACATGTTGCTGCTGTCATTATAACAATCACTGAATGTGGGCTATCTTTTCAAGGAAGAAATGAAGTGTTTGGGCTCCCACAAAATGGAAATTTTTTGGCTTTACTTGAACTTGTTGCTCAATTTGATCCATTTTTAGCAAGTCATATCTCAAAATATGGTAACACAGGAAAGAGCAACCCATCATATATGTCTAAAACAATGTGTTAAGAACTAATAAACTTAAAAAGTGATGAAGTTTGATCAACTATTTTCAGTGAAATAAGTATAGCTCAATATTCTGGTTTGTCTGTAGATTCCACTCCTGACCTTTCTCATACAGATCAGCTATGTATTTTTTTAAGATATGTATGTATCTCCTTCAGATGGAAAACATGTTGAGCAGTTTATCATATTTACAAGCTTAAAAAGTCATTTTTTAAAAAGTCATTCCAGTGAAGAAATTACAAATCAAGTACTTCACTATTTGTGTGAAGTTTGCAAAATTGATTTTCCTAAGTGCAGAGGCCAGTCCTAAGACAATGCTGCTAATGTGTCAGGGTGTTATAAAGGCATGCAACAGGAAATTTTAGAATGTAATGAATATGCTATTGTCATACCACGTATGGCACTTTCACTTAATCTTGTAGGATGTAGTTCAGCAGATTGTTGTCTGAAAGCAGTTGATTTTTTTTCTACTGTTCAGTTACTCTACACGTTTTTATCACTTCTCACTAATGGGCTATTCTTGAAACATTTAGGCAATGATCAATTATTAAAATGTTGTTCTAATACACATTGGGAAGTGCATTTTGTAGCAATAAGTGCAATCCTGAAATCATACACTCAAATTGTAGATGCCTTAGAAAATATTGCTGAAGACCAGATACAAAAAGGAGATATCAAAAGAGAAGCTGAAAATATTGCCAACAAAAATGCCAACCCTAGAGTGTGTATTTAGTCGGTTATGTGAAATAATATATTGCAACATTTTCATTGGATGAGTCAAGCTGTTCAAGATTCAGAAGTAAATTTAAAGACATGCACAGATCCCTACCAGTCATTAATGGGATATATACATACTTTAAGAGAAGATTTTGAAAACACAACAAAACAAACACTGCCAAATACTGATAATCATGAATTTTACCATCACAGAAGCATTAGAAAGAAACAATAACGGAAGTGATTCAGAAGGGTGCCAGAGATCAATTTTGGATAATCACATACTGAAAGGGTATAAAGCTCTTTCAAGTAGATTTTCCTTCTTAAACAATGTTGATATACCCAGTGAAGAATGCATGAAGGCATCCAAGAAATTAGTGAAAGATTGTCCCAATGACTTAAATACAGATTTTTATGGAAAAGTACAACGATTTCATTCTTACATGAGACTAAGTTTACAGATTCAGGAACCACAAATTTTACTCAGTAGGCAAGTATGATTCCATAATAGAAGAAAAGATACAATGTGTATTTCCCTATGTTGAAATTGCTCTATGCATTTTCCTAACTTTAATGAGAGACACATTGCATTGGGCAACTCTGCTGTAAAAGATCTCTTTAAAGTGTTAAAAAGCAAAGACATCACTTTAAGGACTAAGGTACACCTGACCCAAACCATGGTGTTTTCAATTGCCTCATATGCATGTGAAAGCTGGACAGCGAATAAGGAAGACTGAAGAAGAATTGAAGCCTTTGAATTATAATGTTGGTGAAGAATATTGAATATACCATAGGCTGCCAGAAGAATGAACAAATCTGTCTTGGAAGAAGTACAGCTAGAATGCCTGATATTTTATGGCTCAAGTTTAGCCAGGATTTGTGATACACTTCCTAGGCCATGGGACCGATATGTACTGTGTTTGTGGTATACTTCATGGAACATGGGACCGATATGGCCCACTTGTTTGTGATATATTTCTTGGAACATGGGATTGATATGGCCCACTTGTTTGTGATATACTTCATGGAGCATGGGACTGATATGGCCTACTTGCAATTGGCACCCCATTTTTTGAAATAAAAAACTACCAACAAACAATGATTCAGCATCCATTTCATTAGTGAAAAAAAAAATAGCATCATCAAAAATTAAAAAAAAATTTCAGTGTTTAAAGGGTTAAGTTGCTCTTCAAAGTGACAATTTAGAGAGTCAGGAAGGAAAATGAGTGTGAAATGAGTCCATTTATAAAAAAAAATAGAGACCAGAAAATAAATATTTGTTGAATGACTGAAAGAACTGCTGACCCTGACTTCCTCTAGGACACGCGTTGTCAATGGGAGTGAAAACTGGTTCTCAGGGAGGGGCACCAAAAAAAATCTTACTCTTTTTATATGTAAAGCACATGTCTTAGTCATTTAGTGCTGCTATAACAGAAATACCACAAGTGGATGGCTTTAACAAAGAGACATTTATTCTCTCACAGCCAAGTAGGCTGTAAGTCCAAATTCAGGGTGCCGGCTCCAGGGGAAGGCTTCCTGTCTCTGCTGGTTCTGGAGGAAGATCCTTGTCATCAGTCTTCCCTTGATCTGTGGGCATCTCAGCCCAGGAACCTCGGATGCAAAGGAAGCGCTCTGCTCCCAGCACTGCTTTCTTGGTGGTATGAGGTCCCCACGTGTCTCTGCTTGGTTCTCTCTTTTATATCTCAAAGAGGTTGGCTTAAGACACTATCTAATCTAGGAGACCTCATTAGTATAATTGCTGCTAATCTATTTTATTTCATCACAGTGGTAGGATTTACAACATATAGGGAAATGACATAGGATGGTGGACAATCACACAATGCGGGGACTCGTGGTCCAGCTAAGTTGATGATATTTTTGGGCAACACGATTCAATCCATGACAGCACACACACATGCACGTGTGGATGTACACATACACACGTGCACAGAGTACGTGTTCCGTATATTTGTGGTATTAAAATTTCATGATGGGACAAATAAGAAAAAAATGTCTGAAAAAGCTCCTAAAAACAAAAAAGCAATTAGTTGCTGTTGAATTCATTACAACTCCTGGCAACCTTCTGTACATCCTAATAGAGCTGTGCTTCATAGGTTTTTCAATGGCTGATTTTTTAGAAGTAGATCTCCAGGCCTTTCTTCTAAGGTGCTCTGGGTGAACTTTAACTGTGAAATTTTGGTTAACTCTGTGCCACCACCACAACAACCATCACCACAACAAAACAGTTGCTTTTAAGTAGATTCCGACTCATGGCGACTCCACGTGTTGCAGAGTAGAGCTACCCATAGAGTTTTCAAGGCTGTGACCTTTCGGAAGCAGATTGCCAGGCCTTTTTCTCAGGGTGCCTCTGAGTGGGTTCAAGTCACCAACTTTCAGGTTAGTCTTTGAGTGCTTAATCACGTGCACCACCCAGGGACTCCAAAAAAGCTCCTTAGGGGAATTATAATGAAGAAAAATTTGAAAAACACTGCGCTAGGACCTCATGACTTTTCCTCTCCTCCCAGGGAGAAAGCAATTCTGAGGCTACTGAAATGTATGAAGATTCATTTCTTTCTCCCACTGCACTCCTTTGAAGGCGGTAGGCCCCACTGAAGCTCTCCCCAGGGCATCCCTGCTCGTTGCTTGTGGGACCCTTTGGGATGTGCTTTGTGGCTCCCGAACGGTTCAGTGATGCCTTCTGAGAGGAGATAGCTTAGTGTGAGGCGGACCCATGATCATTCATTCATTCATCCAGCGCCAGCTCCTCCACGTGCTGTGTGTCTTCAAGGAAGTTATTTAACTTCTTTGAACCTCAGTTTCATTAGCTGCAAAACAGAGATAGTAGCACCTACCTCATGATGTAAAAGTTAACATGAGATATGGGTGTACTGTATGTGGCACAGAGAAGATGAGCCATCAGTGCAAAATCTCTTCTGTTCTCACACCAAGATTTACTTCTTATTTTTCCTTCCCTTCCCTCCCCTTTCCTCTCCTTTTCTTTTGTAGGTGGCAGGGATGTCTTAGAGAAGAATCTTTTCAATTAGTCCTTCTGGGTTCTGAGCACATCTGAGATTAACATCAGTCAGAACTAGGCATCGTTGGCAAATCCGAAACTCCTTATGCTGACACGTGGGCCACATGAAGGGACTTTTCTCAGTGCTCAGTGATGCTAATTGCCGTCTCATCTGGAGCCAGAGTTGCTTTCCTTTGTTTAATAATTTACATCTTCTCTGAGAACACTGAACTAAAGTTTAAAATTACAGAAAGAGATGATTTATTTAAAGGCCAACAAAGCTAAACTGTGGTAAAATTACCCAGGCCCCCTTTGTGGGCTGCCACTCACTTGCTACCCAAAACCCCAGGTGACATTCAAGGGAGCGTGCCCAGGAGACAGTAGGAGAGTTAAGCTCTTGAGATCTTAGGTCTCGGTCAAGCTTAGCTCTGTGGGTGTCATCAGCTCATGCTGGCTGAGAAGCATGGCGGGGCTCATCCCGGTTAGCATAGTACAGGACCACAGCCTATTGCATTGTACCCCCCTTAGTATTCATTCATCAAGCATTTATGAAGCCCTGGTGGCACAGTGGTTAAATACTCTGCTACCAACCAAAAGGTTGGTAGTTCAAATCCACCAGCCACTCCTTGGAAACCCTGTGGGGCAGTTCTACTCTGTCCTATAGGGTAGCTATGAGTCAGAATTGAGTCAATGGCAACAGGTTTTTTTTGTTTTTTTGTTTTAAACTATGTGGCAGGCACTCAGTTGAACATTGTGGATAGTTACAAAGATGGCGAGTTCTACTCTCAATCTGCCCACAGTCTGATGCAGAAAATTAATAATACATTAATATAGTAGTCAGTTGTCTTTTCCCTCTGCTTCCCCATCCAGATCCTCAAGTAGCAACAGAACAACAACCCCTGCAGTACTTTTTCTCTTGTGTAGAATTTTGGTGGAGTGGGAGAGTGTGTGTGTGTGTGAGGGAGTAAGACAGAAATAATGGGAATCACCATGCAATAAGCCACTACAATGTGCCAGGTATGGCGCTAGATATTTCATGTATAATATTTAATCAATATGTCTAAGAGGAAAAGAAGTTTATGGTATATAGAGAGAAATACATCTGGAATTTTCAGGAATGCCCCTTCCTGACCAGATTGAGACATCCAGTTTCACTATACAAGTACACATTAGTTAATAAAGAGCTGTTACAATGATTGTGCTTTGATTTTCTGAAAGAATCTATACTACAAGCTGACCCTGACTGCCCAGGAGGTGAAGGAAACCCTTTCTATTTCAGGGAGGCTGTGACATGTATCCCTGAGGTGTCACCAGACAGGATGCAGTAGAAGTTAGTTGACATTTGCATTTTCTGTTCCCTCTGACTGGAATGCTTCACCTCCCTGACAACTATGTGGTCCACAGATATCACCTTCTCTGGTAGGTCTTCTCCGACCACTCTGTGAACAACCAAAAATCTCATGGGATTTGGTTTCTTGGTTTGGAGGTTTAGGGTCATGATTTCATGGGACATCCCAGTTAATTGGCCTAATAACACATTTAGTGCTTCTCTTCTACCTCCTGGTTCATTGCGTAGTGCCCGGGGTCTTCAAATCTTACAAGCTGCCACCCAAGACACAACAACTGATCTCTATTCACTTGGGGCAATAGAGGAAGAAGGAGCATCAGGATGATATGGGCTGTGTTGGTGATTACCTCCATGAACAACTGCCTCCTTTGTCATGAGACCAAAAGAATTGGACGGTGCCTGGCTATCACCACTGAAGGTTTTGATCAAAGACTCTGCAGCAGAATCCTGATCAAAAGGGGGAAAATGCAGAAAAGAATTTCAAATTCTCATGGGCTCCAGACTTCCTGGAGCCATGAAGATTTCATAAAGTCCTGGAACTATTGCTCTGAGATAATCTTTAAACCTTAAACCAAAAATATCCCTTGAAGTCTTCTTAAAACCAAACAATAGTTTAGCTTAATTAGTAAAAAATGTCTGCCTTGTGCATTACGCTCTCTTAAGAAGTATCTGTATAGAATCAAACTGACAATAGCAACTTGAAAGATTAGACAAAAACCTTAGGGGGCTGTGAATTTATATTCACGGAGGAGGAACAGCTCAGAAAAGGAGGGTAAGAATGGTTGTACAACTCAAAGAATGTAATCAGTGTCACTAAATGGTACACGTAGGAACTGTTGAATTAGTGTATGTTTTGCTGTGTATATTCTTGGATTAAATTATGGATTCGATTTTGTCCCCCCAAAAATGTGTGTATCAGTTTGGCTGGGCCATGATTTCTAGTATTGTGTGGTTGTCCTCCATTTTTTGATTGTAATTTTATGCTAAAGACGATTAAGGTGGAATGGTAACACCCTTATCCCCACCCCCCTTCCCCCGCACCCATCACATCCCTCATCCAATGTAAAGGGAGTTTCCCTGGGATGTGGCCTGCACCACCTTTTATCTCTCAAGAGATAAAAAGGAATGGAAAGCAAGCAGAGAGTTGAGGACCTCATACCACCAAGAAAGCAGCACCAGGAGCAAAGCATGTCCTTTGGACCCGGGGTCCCTGCGCCGGAGAAGCAACTTGAACAGGGGAATATGGATGACAAGGAATTTTCCTCCAGAGCCAGCATAGAGAGAAAGCCTTCTGCTGGAGCTGACACCCTAAATTTGGGCTTGTAACCTATTAGACTGTGAGAGAATAAACTTCTCTTTGTTAAAGCCATCTACTTGTGGTATTTCTGTTATAGCTGCACTAAATGACTAAGACAATTCTCAACAACTACAAAAAGTAAAATGAAAAAAACACCTCTTCATCCTAATCACACTTGCCAGTTCAATTTTGCTTCATAGCATAGCATGTATATTTGACTTGTATTTATTTTATTCATTTGTTCATTCTCCTGCCTGTCCATTTATTTATTTATTTATTTATTGTAAGTTCCCCCCTCCCTTGATGAAAGGTAAGCTCCATGAGGGCTGGGAGCTTTGCCCTTTCTGTTCCCTGCTGTATCCTCAGCCCCTTAGAACAGAGCTTGGCATACAGTGGGTGATCAATCGATATTTGTTGAATGAATTAATCATCTGACCCTAGATTAGGAAGAAGTTTCTGTATAGCCTGGGCATGGAGTAAGGCCTTCCATACAATGGCAGGATTAGAGAATGTACCATTTATTCATCGATTCATTCATTCACTAGGCCTTTATCATGCAACTAAACTGTGCCTGGCGCAGTGCTAGGCTTTGGGGTAACAAACATAACGGAGACGTGGTACCTGCTTTCAGGGAACTCAGTTCACTGAGGGAAATGAATACATAAATAATGCTAATAGAAATAATGATAATAGTTCACATTGAATGGGGGTGTACTATGTACCGCACTGTTCTAAGCGCGTTTATGCATATTAACTCATTTAATTCTCACAACACAAGGAAGTATGTGTAGTTCATATGCCCATTTTGCAGATGAGGAAACAGAGGCACAGAGGGGCCATGCATCTAATTACAATGCAGGGTGAGAAGTGTTCGAATCGAGGTGTGAGTGATGTGTGTGAAAGCAGCTTAACATCTTTACTTGGTACTTTATTCCTTAGAGGGGTTTGGGCAGCTTTGAAAGGCCTGTTTGAAATAATCACTTTCCTTTCCCTACTCCCACTGGCCAGCTCTTTTAGTTGCTGGAAGCGTCTACTCTCCCTCACTCTAGTCCCTGCGGCTCTGGACCTGGTCCCCCTAGGCTCAGCAAATGCTCTCTCTCTGACCTCCTTGACTACTATTTTGATACTGTGTCTGCAGGCCCCTCAGTGTTCTACAGCAGCCACATTCCTTGCTTCTCACTCTCAAAGCTGTGCTCTCAGATGCCCTGCTGTGAGTCCCCTGACCTCTGTGAGGAGGAGAGACTTTGAACAGCCTCTAGATGCCACAATGGCTGGAAAACCTCGCCTGCACTCCACGGGATCTTTTCTGAGTCTCCAAAAGGAGAAAGTTTAATATCTTCAACCCTCTTACTTTTTCTGCTTCCCCCTCAGCCCCTTCTCGGTCTTGAGTGACCACCCTTTGTGCCTCAAAACTCTAGGAGGTCACTTGTCTTCCTTGCCTAATGATGTGTTACAGAAAACAAGCTTCCATTACTTGCAAAAGTGTGACGGAGCATGAATATTAATAACTCCCACGGGTTCCCTGCAAACATTCATCACCACAGCTTAGAAGACTTGTTCTGACTTGCTTGGTATGGGGGTAACTGCTCTTGAGAACAATAATAAAGCATTCATGAACCCAGCTTAGGAGGAGCTCTTTCTGGGACTTTGAACTTCAGCACCCCTGCAGGGCTGAGGTAGGGTGTGTGCTCTGTCGCCTGGGCTCTGGCAGGAAGATTTTTGACTGTGATCAGGGACAGAACCTGGCAGATACACGAGGACCCAGTGGAGCTGGAGCACAGATTGCTTTGTATCCAAAGGAAAGTTCTCCTTAGTGACAGCATCTTGGTGAGCAGGTGCATTAGATCTAAGACAAGTCATGTTGGTGTGATGTTGAAGTGTGAGCTGGAGAGCTGGTCCATCCTCTTATTAATCCCAGCACAGAATCATAGAACTTCAGGGCTCAAAGATCATCATTTTGGGTAAACTGAGGCCACAAAAGGGAGAAGTCCCAAATCAATGGCAGGGCCAGGACTAGAGAATCTGGAGATGACCATTTCCCTTGGAGAGCCTTAGAGCAGGGGACTCAGTTGCCCTTGTCCTTTATTTGGAACCCCTGGGTGGCACAAATGGTTAAGTGCTCAGCTACTAAAAGAAACACTGGCCATTCAAACCCACCAAGGGGTGCCATGGAAGAAAGATCCGGCAACCTACTGCCAAAAGAACACAGCTATTTAAAACCCTACAGAGCATGGTTCTACTCTGTAACACATGGGTTTGCCATGGGTTAGAGTCGATTCAAGGGCAACTTTATGTATTTATTTATTTAGTCCATTATTCAGGGTTTCCACTAAAATCCGCTGACCTATTCTTCTTAGTGAATGTCTTTTTCTCCTGGGACTCTCCAAGTATACGTCATTCCCTGCTCCCTGGTCTCAAGATGCTGCTCAGGCTTTTGAAGGGCTGACCCAGGCTGTGATAGAGTTCGGGAACATCACAATAGCACATCTTTTATTGTTCTAGTAAAATTACTCCCAGGGCCTCAAGGGCATTCCTGGCAGGGCTGCAAAATGAATTGAATACAGGGAGAATGGAGCCCCTTGGGGCTGAGCAACATGATGGCCTTGTTTCTTAGGTTCTGCTGCTCCAGGAACTCTGTGTGATCTTTGGGGGTTGAGCTCCTGGCTCCATGGCTCTTTAAGAACACTACAGCCTGGGTCCCCTAGCTGAAAAGCCATTGTTGGGGTTTATTTTAAGGTGTAATATGTGTACTTTTTTTTTTTTTCTTTTTAAGTATTTAAAAACATCCGTATTTCTAGCTCACAAAACCCAAATAAAAATCATGGATTTTCTAGAGAAAAACATCCTCTTAACCCACTCACTGCTTAGGTAACCTCAATATGATCAAAGTTTCACCTTCTTTGCTAGAATTTAGGTGGCTAATTAAAGCTATGGTGCTTAATGAAAGGGCTCATTTTCTTGGGCAGTGGCATGCAAACTCTCTCTGCTGTAGAATAACAGTGGTGGAGAAATCTCTGCCATTTCTTCAAGCTGTCAGATTTTCTTGTAGCTGGAGTTCCAGCATTCTGCATCGTGGAAGCCATCAAAGCATTCGTAGTGTTCTCTCTAAAAGACTGTACTGAAGGGTGTTATTTCCCCACAGGGTTCTGCTATAGGATGCACTGGGTCACAGCGTCCTCGTCTAGCAGTGTTTACTTTTGTCTTTGTCTCCTAAGGCCTGCCATAACAAAACGTCACAAAGTGGGTGGCTTTAAAGAACAAAAATTTATTTTCTCAGAAAGTTCTGGAGCCTGGAAGTCAAAATTAGGGTCTTGGCAGTGTCGACTCCCTCTGTGGGCCTCTCTCCTAGTTTCTGGTGGCCGCTGGCAATCTTTGGTGCTCCTTTGTTGCTTATAGATGCATCTGCCTCTGTTGTCACATTCCCCTGCATGTCACTCTGTTTTTCTAAGACACTACTGAGAAAGAATTAGGACTAGGAACCACCCTACTCTGGTATAGCTTCATTTGACCCAGCTGATAACCAAAACAATATCGCATTCCCCAAACAAGGTCATATTCCCAGGTGCAGGGGTTAAGACTGCAACGTGTCTTTTAGAGAGACGTGATTCAATCCATAACAACTTGGAAGACAGCTTGGTATTAGCATGGAAGAAGTAAGAGCAGTGGTTAAAGTGCTTGGCTGCTAACCAAAAGGTCCAAGGTTCAAACCCAACAGCTGCTTCATGGTAGAAAGATGTGGAAGTCTGCTTCCATAAAGATTACAAACTCTGTGGGGCAGCCCTACTCTGTCCTATAAGGTCGCTATGAGTTGGAATCAAAGGAATGAGTTGTGTGTGTGTGTGTGTTTATGTGTGTGTAAGTGATCCTGCTCTTTCTGAGCTTCAGTTTTTCCACATATAAAATGAAAATAAAAATAACTGCTCTCTCTACCTTATAGTACCGTCCTGAGGATAATATGAAACCTTTCATGGGAAATACTTTTAAAGACTGTGATTGCTAAAGCGTTATTGTTTTTGTTGGATATTGTCTAGAAATAGCGTTAGTCAAACTTTCTCTAAGGAAATCTGTATCAGCTTCCTAGGATTGCCATAACAAAGTACCACAAACTGGGTGGCTTAAAACGACAAGATTCTATTCTCTGACAGTTTTGGAGGCTAGAAGTCCAAATTCAGGGTATCCGTAGGGCTATGCTCTCTCCAAAGGTTCTTGAGGGAGATTTTTCCTTGTCCCTTCCAGTTTTTGGTAACCCCAGGCTCTCCTTGGCACGTGGCAGCATAACTCAAATCTCTGCCTCCATTTTCACATCACTGTCTTTCTTCTGTGTGCCCCTGTCTCTGTGTCTCTTCTCTTTTTATAAGGACAACAATCATGTTGGATTAGGGGTACCAGAACCCTGGTGGCGTAGTGGTTAAGAGCTTGGCTGCTAACCAAAAGGTTGGCAGTTCAAATCCACCAGCTGCTCCTTGGAAACTCTATGGGGCACTTCTACTCTGTCCTACAGGGTCACTATGAGTCAGAATTGACTCTAAGGCAATGGGTAACTAGCATGTGGTATGACCTCATGCTAACTTAACTAATTACCTCTGCAAAGACTCTATTTCCAAATAAGATTACATTAACAGGTATTACTAATGTAATACCTGTTTTTTTTGAAACACAAATTGACCCATAACAGTATCTAGAAATATTCTTAGAACCATTTGTTATGGATTGACTTGCGTCCCCCCAAGATGTGTGTCAACTCGGCTAGGCCATGATCCTCAGTATTGTGTGATTGCCCACCATTTTATCATCTGATGCAATTTTGCTGCCTGTTGTAAATCCTGCCTCTGTGATGCTAATGAGTCAGGATTAGAGGCCACTACATTAATGAGGCAGGACTCAGTCTACAAGATCAGGTTATATCTTGTGTCAGTCTCTTTTGAGATATGAAAGAGAATTGAGTAGAGACAGTGGGGCCTCATTACCACACAGCTAGAAGAGCCAGGAGCATGCACATCTTCTGAACCCAGGGTCCTTGAGCTAAGAAGCTCTTAGACCAGGTGAAGATTGATGACAAGGACCTTCTCCCTGAGCTGATAGAGAAAGCCTTCCTCTGGAGCTGGCACCCTGAATTTGGTCTTTCAGCTTCCTAGGCTGTGAGAGAATAAATTTCTTTTTGTTAAAGCCACTCACTTGTGGTATTTCTGCTATAGCAGCACTAGATAACTAAGATACCATTCACAGAATGGTTACTGGGTATGGGCAATAAAAGCTTACAATATAGGAGGGCTCTTTTTCTGGTCAAAATGGAAGAAAATGGATATGGTGATTAAAGTTGATAACGTTGGCTATCTACTGATCATCTATTCTTCTTTTCAAAAAACCCTGATTTTTTGTTCACATATCTACCCTCCTTCATCATGACTGCACTTTTCAAGGGAGGCAGGCTTTGACCGACAAAGAGGTCTTGATTGTTCTAAGCTGGTGGTTCCCAAACTTTGATGTGCATCATTAAAACACAAATTGCAGATCCCACCCTCAGAGTTTCTAATTTGGAAGGTTTGGATTTGGTTAGATAATTTCCATATCTAAAAACTTCCCAGGTGTTGCCGATACTGCTGTTGTGAGGACCACACTGAGAACCACTGGTCTAAGCCAATCATGGTGACTTTGTTCTTCTTGCTGGTTATTGGTTAGGCATGGACATGTGATGCAGTTTTGGCCAATGAGATTTGAATAGTCTGCTGGGAACTCCTAGGAAAGATTTTCTCACTCTTCAAACACAGAGAAATGCCTCTGGTCATTGTTGTCTCTGGATGGGGCATCTGGAACTGCTGTATTTGTGACTATGAAGGAAGCAACCCTTAGGGCAAAGCAGACACACTGAGAATGACAGAGCAATTAAGATGAAAAGAATGTGAGTCCTTGATGATATCATTTAGTTGCTAAATTAACTGTGGGACTGCCCACCTCTTAATTCTTGAGCCAAATTGAGTTGGAGTTTTCTGTTTGTTGCTTTCAGTCAAAGGCAAGCTAACAGATGAAGTGATAATGTTACAGTTCTTCTCCCTCATGCGGACACAAGGATAGGTTATATACAGGTGCCTCGGGCCTCACTCGGAAACCCTGGTGGTGTAGTGGTTAAGTGCTACAGCTGCTAACCAAAGGGCTGGCAGTTCAAATCCGCCAGGCGCTCCTTGGAAACTCTATGGGGCAGTACTACTCGGTCCTATAGGGTCGCTATGAGTTGGAATCGACTCGACGGCACTGGGTTTGGTTTTGGTTTGGGTGGGCCTCACTCAAGGCAATGGTAGGTGTTGGTGCTAGAGGCTGCACTTAGCTATAAACCTTCTACTTAAGTCAAGTTCCAAGTAGTGGGAGGAGAGCCAGGAAAGGATTAATTTTAGGAAAGGGTGGAGTGGTAAGCAAGTCGGGGTGTCAGTAAAGCATTCACAACCTGGGAAATGCTACCAAATAAGAATATGTTGGGAGCACATGCGTGGGTAGGGAGACATACTGGGTTACTAATCATAAGAACAGCAAGCTTTTGAGGGCTTTATGGTCTGAGTGGGACACGATAGGTGAAAAGAAAGGATTGGGAAGAACAGCTAGGAAAGGCAGGCTAAGGGGATCAGAACTGGAAAGCAGGAAGTGTAAAAAACGGCAAAAGGACTTGGGAGCTTGTGTACTGAATGAGATGTTATGCCCCCAAATGATATATTATTTTTTTCTATTTTGACACCAGCAGCGTTTCTCAGTTAAAAAACAACATGGAGTCCTTAAGTGGTCTTTATCCAGTGGTATATATGCCATCAGGGGCAACCAGGGATTTTGTAACAATTATTAAGAATTCACTTTTCCTCAAGCTCAATGACTTGTTATAAGCATATCCTTTCATCATGTGCAGGCCTGGCCTGTCCCGGATTATCCATCCATGACCTTGTGTTGGTCCCATTTCCTTCTTCTTACTCTTCTGAGTGTCTTCAATGGGCTAATACCTACCAATCCTACCTATAAACATTGCCTATTGTTGTTCTGACCCTTCTTCTCTCCCCAGTGCCAGGCCTTGAGGGTCTTGGTTCTCAGCATTGGTGATACAACAATGAAAACGCAAGAGCCTCAGTCTCAAGGAGCTCATAGTCCAGGACAGTGCTGTCCAGTGAAAATATGGTATGAGCCACAAATGCATGCCACGTGTGTAATTTGAAGTGTCCTAGTAGCCACATTAAAAAAAGTAAAATGAAATTGTGATACTAATTTTAATAACATATTTTATTTGCCCCATTCATTAAAACCCTTTGCTGTCAAGTCAATTCCAACTCATAGTGACCTTTTAAGATAGAATAGAACTGCCCCATAGGGTTTTCAAAGAGCAGCTGGGGATTTGAACTGCCAACCTTTTGGTTCACAGTCCAGCTCTTAACAACTGCGCCACCAGGGCTCCTTATTCATGCCAGTGGTTCTCAACCCCAAAGGAGATTTTGACCTTTAGAGGGCATTTGGCATTGTCTAGAGATATTGGTGGTTCAGCGGTAGGATTCCTGTTTTCCATATGGGAGACCAGGGTTCGATTTCCAGCCAATATACCTCATACGCAGCCACCACCCATCTGTCAGTGGTAGTTTGAGTGTGGCTATGATGCTGAACAGGTTTCAGTAGGGTTTCAAGATTAAGATGGACTAGAAAGAAAGGCCTGGCAATCTACTTCAGAAAATCAGCCAATGAAAGCCTGTGAATTGTAATGGTCTAATCTGAACCAACCATGGGGATGGCACAGGACTGGGCAGCATTTTGTTCCATTGTGCATGGGGTGGCCATGACTTGAGGGACAATTTGACAGCAGCTGACAACAATAACAACAGAGACATTTTGGGTTGTTGCAAAAGGGGGGGTCCTACTGGCATCTAGTGGGTAGAAGCAAGAGATGCTGTTAAATATCCTACAATGCACAGGGGGACAACCTTCTACAACAAAAAATTATTTGGGACAAAATTCAAAAGTTCCAGGGTTGAGGAACCCTCATTTAACCTAATATATTCTTTTTTTTTATCCCAAATATTAACATTTCAACATGTCATCAAATATAAACATTTATTAATGTGATATTTTACTTTTTTTTTTGTACTACGTTTTCAAAATTTGGTGTGTATTTTACATTTACAGCACACTTCAATTCAGACTAGCCATGTTTCAATTGTTCAATAGCCACACATGACTACAGCTCCTATATTTGACATCACAGTTCTAGGGAAATTATAAAGTCCAGGAAGATCTCTTTGACCCACATTTCCTGGGTATAGCCTCCCTCTGGGTGAGATGCAAAGTATTAGTACTTTTGAGAGACCCAGTGTTATATATTTAATTGTGCCCCCCTCCCCCGCACCCATATATGTG